>NC_138160.1:88562138-89816301 GCF_964165515.1 Mesoplodon bidens | reverse complement strand
CTTAAGGGAATTCTCTGAAAGCTTGCTAAGTTATCTGTATCTTTGGCTTTGAGTATTGCAGCAAAAATGCAATTCAATAATGGATTAAATTTATCGAACACTTGGGGTGTTGCATGATTTCCAGATGCTAAACAATGTCTTCTGCCCCCAGAGTGTCCTTCTAGGTCATCCATTGCACCTACCACAATCAGTGGGACCAATGGCACATTAACTGATCTCTACTTACATCACTGGTGCCATAGGATGTTTTAGCCATTAATAACAACCATCATTAGCCAACTGTAAGCATGAAAGCTTTTTATATGTGGGTGTGTTTTTATAGGCAAATGTGAATTTCAAAGTGAGTACATATATTCTATATCAGCAAAGAAGAAAGAAAAGGCTTTTCTTTTAAACTGTTTTCAACATTTTAAATTTATGTGCTTTCAGTGTGAATCTATGTTATAATACATATCTACTCCAGGTTTGAATTTTATTCAAATATGTAAATATTTTATATTGTAGAATCCATTATTTAACCACAATGTTACACACTGAAATAAGTCATATGAATATACACATTGCTATTTTGGGGTTCTTCATTTCTTCCCTATCCATCATCCCCTCCTCTCTGCCTAATTCATAAGTAAGTTACTAAATCCTGAAAACTCCACATAAAAAATGTTTCTCAATCCCACCCCTACTTCATTATCCCCACCATGCTGGCCTTAATTCATGCTTTTAAGGCCCATCCATTGATCTTTCAAACAGTCTTAACTGGTCTTCCTGCTAAGAGCCTCTTCCTACTTTAGTCCATTTTCTATACAGTTGCCAGATTATCTTCCTAAAAACTGAGAAAAGTCCCTGTCCTCATGGAGTTTACACTCTTCCACTAGAGACTAAAAGTGAAAAAAATGACAAAACAGACACATGCTAATGAGATATAAAGAAAATAAAAGCACTGTAAGAGGAAAAGTAAAGGAAGGTATAACTTTATTTCAGTTTAATTGAGATACAATTGACATACAGCACTATAACATTTAAGGTGTACAGCATAAAGAGGGAGTAATTTTAGACAGGGTGGTGACATTTGATTATAACAAATGTTAATGCTCTCCAGCCAAAGACCAACAGGAGCACACCCATAGTTAAACCAAGTTGAGTTTACTGACTTGTTACAAAAAGGCACATAGCACATGTGAGGAATTGGGGAGAGTCTCAATAAGAAGGTGTAAAAGACTTATAGGATTGGGCTTGTGCTTGGTGATTTTGAGGAAGGTTTAAGGCTTTGCTCTGGATTGGATGCTGTCAGGAAGCAGAGGTTATTCTATGATTGGATATTTTAATAATTATTATCTAGAAGGTAGGAAGAGTGGAGCAAGGCTTAGGTTGTAATTGGTCAAGAAACAGTAATCACTTATATTAGGCAGAATGTTTGGTCATTTTTGTGGTTTGGAGTGTTCTTGTGTTGGTTGTGTTCAGACATGATTACGGAGGCATCTTATTTTTTTCTTGTCTATTATGATCACAGAGTGGCCATGTTCGATGTTGATGTTTTGTGAGATTGTTTTTGTACAACAGAACACTCAAACCTAGTTGAGAATGCCAGTAACACCAAGGCCTAGCAAATAGTTCCAGGCCAGCTCCTGGTTGTTCAGGCTGCTTTCCTTTTTCTCATTAAAAAGGCCATCCAGTGCTATAATTGTCTCTAAATTGCAATTTATTACTCTTACTCATAGTTCTGTCTCCTGAATATTTAGAATACTTATCAGTATTATCACTTAGGGTAATGAGTTCTAAAACTCATTATAGCTCTGGTGGCAATAGTAGTAGCTTAATCCTTATTAAAACATATGAAACCCTCTGCTACATGCTGTGGTACAGCAGCCACCTGCTTGTGGCTGAATGGCTCTGGAATTGGAAGAACCAGTGCTGTAAATTTCAGAAACCACTTCAAAAGTCTCAGAGTCACTTGCCTCACCTCTGAAAACAAGAAGCTGTAGTTAGATTTTATGTGTAGTTCTGATAGGTCTGCATGGTGCCAGGCTGTTTGTGTAGAAATCACACGGGGAGCTTGTTAAAATCAGATAAAAATTCTAGGCCTCCAACTCCAGAGTCTAATTCAGCCTAAATTTTTTGAGATTCCTTCATGTTTCCCTCCCTCCCTTCCTTTTAATTGCTGAGTAGTGTTCTATCGAACGAGCATACCAGTTTAGCCATTCTTCTACTGATGGACATCTAGGTTGTTTGTAGATTTTAATTATCATGAATAAAGCTGCTCTGAACATTTTTGTACAAGTCTTTTTGTGTGTATAGTTTTTATTTTTCTTTGATAAATACCTATAAGTGGAATTGCTAGGTCATAATGTGTGTTTAATTTATATGAAGTTAATGGGTCCACAATTTTGACATAGAGTAATAAAAAGGCTTAGGACACACTCTCCTTTTGCTCAAAGTGTAGCTTGGAAGAGATGCAAAGGATTTGTTATAAGGCCTCAGGTAACCCTGTCACTCCTAACCTCCCTTCCTCACTAGTGAAGCTCTGGGGCCCTGAAAGAACCCTTTAAAGTCAGAGGGATGAAAGCTGTGTGGATAATACCTGTAGGTAAATGTAGTTTGGGCAGTGCCTTGATAGAAATGTATGTTAAACCCTTTGATGAATCTTTGCCTCTAGGTTTCTTGGAATTCCATCTCACTGTTCTTAAGCTGAGAAAGGGAGATCCGTGAATGCTGGCAGACCCAAAATAAAAGTGATTCCTGACAAAGAGGCTTCTATTAGCAAAGGTTTGATGGTACGTTGGGTGAAGGTGGGGTGAGGCTGGCCACTGGGGTGGGAAAGTCAGGCATGCTCAAACAAAGGTTTCTACGCTGACAGGCCTTGAATATTGCAATACTGCTTCCTCAGTCAGTTCTCTCAGTTACCCTAAGTAGCTTTTAAAAACATCGGCCTTCCACCCTTCAGTATGTAACCAGGCTCCACTTAAAGTAGAGACCTTTTGAAAGGAACTCTTTCACTTTCTTGCCAAAAATGTCCACCTATCTGTATTCAACTTTGATCTATCCTTTCCTCCTTCCTTCCAGTCACAGTGAAGACGGTATCCCTCTGAAGGTAATCGTCACTCCATCTTCTCAGGGGTCTTGTTGTATTATCTCTTCTCATTTCCCTACTTCCTCCTTTATACTGGCTCATTCCTATCAGCATGTCCAATTCCTTGCAAAAGCCTCTCCCGATTTCTCCCTTGTGAAAACTAACCTTCTCTCAACACCAGATACTGCTCCTAGTTATTGCCTTCTTTCTCTGGTCTCATTGTAGGCAAATCTTCTAAAGGGCTGTCTGCCAAGACTATTTCCTCTTTTTCATCTGGGTCTCCCATGTCTGCTTAGAACCTTTTATCTTAGAGCAGGCACTGCATAATCATTTTTAAAGTACTGTACCTGATGGATGGATAGATGGGACTTGGAGGGTGCAAACGATAAAGTCATCCATAGCTTGCAGCTTGGGATGTTGGATGACTAACTGGGTTGAAAAAAACTGTTTATCTTTCTGGTGTGTATAAATAATTTGATATATGCTTTCATTCTGAAATAAAGTTACGGAAAGTCAGTAGTCTGTCACAAGCAACAAGTATGCAAACAAGTGGAGAAACACTGCAGTGCCGCACTACCTGCTGTTAGTCCCTCACGTGAGAACCAGAGTCCTCACCAGCCCAGGGCCGCGCATCTGCCACTCCACCCGAGGGGCCGCCGGGGACCCAAGTCGGCCTTCAGGCGGAATCGGGTTTACCTATTCTTCGTGGCCCGGGTCTCCGAGTCGGGAGGTGGGGGCGAAAGAAAGAGCCGAGAGGCTCCCGGCCAATGGCAGTCCTTGAACTTATACCTAGAGACGTCAGCGCGGCAGTGCAAACGGATGCCACACAGCTGGCTCGGAAGCGTCTCCTCCCGCCCCACAAAAGGGGCGTGGGCTACGCGAAACCTTGGGCGACGGGAGGGAAGGGCGCGCGCCGCTCCCCGCGAGCCCCGCACCCTCGCCGGCCCACTTCCCAGCAGTCCCCACCCGTCCCGGGTAGGCAGCCGGGCGCCCGCGCCCCCGCCCCGAGCGCGCCGCTGCCGCGGCTCCGCCCCCTCCCCGAACAGGCCGCGCGCTCCTGCGGCTCCGAGCTGTGTCGCGGGCGCGTGCGCCGCCAGCGGAGCTGCAGTTAAAATGGTCCGAGCCGGACCCCGCGTTCCCCCTGCCTCCGTACTGACTGACTGAGCCGGCAGGCTCGCTCCCTCCGTCGCGCTCTCAAAGCTCGCGCCCATCGTTCTCCCGGCTTCCCGGGGCAAAGCATGTAGCCCCCATCCGGCGCCGGGCCGGCCCGCAGCTGACGCCCCCCCCCCACCGTCGCGTGTGTGCGTGTGTGTGCGCGAGGCGGGCGACCCCGCCGCCCGCCGCGGGCCCGAGGCCCAGCCAGAGAGGGGCCTGCCTCGCTGCCGGGAGCCCGGCTGTCCGGGCCTCCCTACTTCTCTGTCCCGGTCCCCCTCCTCGGGGCCTTCTATATGGGCCACCTTGTCTCGAAGGAGCCGCGTAACCGCCCAAGCCAGAAGAGGCCTCGCTGTTGCAGCTGGTGCCGCCGCCGCCGCCCTCTCCTCAGGCTGCCCCGCCGGACCCCGGCCAAGGCGCCCCCCCAGCCGGCGGAGCCCCGGAGCCGGGACTGCTTCTTCCGCGGGCCCTGCATGCTCTGCTTCATCGTGCACAGCCCCGGCGCGCCCGCCCCCGCCGGCCCAGAGGAGGAGCTGCCGCTCTCGCCGCCGCCGCCGCCACCGCCGCCGCGGGACGGGGCCTACGCCGCTGCCGCCTCCTCGCAGCACCTGGCGCGGCGCTACGCGGCCCTGGCCGCCGAGGACTGCGCCGCCGCCGCCCGCCGCTTCCTGCTATCCTCGGCCGCCGCCGCCGCCGCCGCCGCCGCTTCGGCCTCGTCGCCCGCCTCCTGCTGCAAAGAGCTGGGGCTGGCCGCGGCAGCCGCCTGGGAACAGCAGGGCCGGAGCCTCTTCTTGGCCAGCCTGGGGCCCGTGCGCTTCCTGGGGCCGCCCGCCGCCGTGCAGCTCTTCCGGGGGCCGCCGCCGCCGGCCGAGCCCCCCACGCCTCCCGAGATGGTGTGCAAGCGGAAGGGGGCCGGGGTCCCCGCCTGCACCCCCTGTAAGCAGCCCCGCTGTGGCGGGGGGGCCTGCGGCGGCGGCAGCGGAGGAGGAGGAGGACCTGCGGGGGGAGGCGCCTCGCCGCCGCGGCCCCCCGACGCCGGCTGCTGCCAGGGCCCAGAGCAGCCACCGCAGCCTCTCTGCCCCCAGCGCTCCTCTCCCACTTCGGAAGGTGCCCCCACAGAGGCCGGTGGGAACGCCGTCCGAGCGGGGGGCACCGCCCCCTCGCCTGCCCAGCAGCACCACGAATGCGGCGACGCGGACTGTCAGGAGACCCCCGAAAATCCGTGCGACTGTCATAGGGAGCCATCCCCCGAAACCCCAGACATCAATCAGCTGCCGCCATCCATCCTGCTCAAGGTGGGTCCGGGCGAGTGGCGCGGGGATGCGCGCTGTCCCCCAACCCCGGCCCCCGCCTCGGAGGTTTTCTCTCTCCTCCCTCTAAGCACGGAGGAGGGGGCTCCCTGACAGCCGGAGATGTCCGAAGGGGAGATTGGGAAGCCAATGGGGAGGATGCCTATGGCATATTATTGAAGTAGAAAAACTTGGAGTCTACTAAATGTATTTTAATAGCTTGGGTCTGTTGCGCATAATTCAGGGTTCATCTATTATTAGATTCCCAGCCCAGTGGTTTAGAAACTATTCGTAAGTTTTGTGTGAAATATTGTTTTATCACTTGAGCAGTTTACAATGACTGGGTGAAGACTTTGTATATTAGTGTTTGAAAGTCTTCAAACAGTATTTTCAGGTTTGATAGCTGCTAGTTGATGTCAAAAACAGTTAATTTTATTGATCATTTACCATGATCAGGCACTGTGCCAGAGCTTTATATACATAATATCTCATTTAATCCTTCAGTTAACGCTGTGAGAGAAATATTGTTAACATCCTTATTTTATACAAGAAGAAACTGATATTTCAGTGCCATGTGCCTACAGTAGTAAGTCAGGCAGAACTGGTCTTTGCTCCTACGGAGCTTACAGTCTAGTGAGGCTTGAAGAGGTTGAATGACTTGCCCAAGGTCACACACAGACAGTAAGGGGCAGATCTGGGGAATTCAGGCCTGCCTGACTTGAAAACCCTTTTATTTATGCTATGTTGTATTACCTTTCTACATTTTAACCCTTACATAAGAGCATACAGATTACCAGAAGGTAAGGACAAATGTATTTTTTGTTGGGGGAAGAGGTAGGTGTCTTGTGGGAGCCTCGTCTCGCAACTACTAAGTAAAATTTACAATTTTGTCAATGCTAGTGCTAGTCACTTAGTTATGTGATCGTTTGTAGTAAGCTATTATTAAAAAGTTATTTTTTCCCTCATTTTCTCTCTTCTCTCCCACCCCCACATCTGCAGCTTTCTGAAGCTTAATAAATATAAACCCGGTTACTCAGTGTGGCTGATATTTAAGACTAGATAGAAAAACCTAGATAAGAATTTGGCAACTTTTATTGTTACTGAAGTGCCATCAATTGTAATTGTTGACAGTATAATTATATACTGTCAACAATATGCTTTGATTAGACTTTTTGCCTATTTGTAATCCTGTGTTTTGGGGTCTGTTTTATTGTGATATTAATATTTTTGTAAATAGTATAGCAAAGGAGTGGGAAAGTTTACCTTTTCCTTGTGTCCAAATGTAATTGTTTAATTTACAGAGGTGTATTTTTGGAGGAGTAATTGCCACCTCTGTATGTTCAGGGTGTGCATTTTAGGGTGGAGGAAACATTCTTGAACCTTTTAAATTAGTGGATGACACGGACAAATTAAATATCAACGAATACTTGGTATAGAGGTTTGATTGCTGTCTTGTTTGGTAAGTAAAACTGTTTAAAAACAAAACAAAACCCAGGTACTTCCCACTTTCTACCTAAACCATTATTATTTCATGAAATAGATAATATTAATACAAAAACAAAAAAAAGAAAAAAAAGGTGGTAGGACATGATTTCATAATAAAGAGACTTCTTATAGAACAAGTTTATTTCATTTGCTACATTGTTCTTTTCCACATTTTTGCTAGGGACTGTTGAAAACCTGATCTAAGGGACATTTGGGGAAATTACTCATTGGACTTACCCTATTGTGTTGGAGTATTTAGACATGTTATATAGATTTCCATTACTTGTATTAGAAACTTGGATAAAGATACTGTGTGGTTTTCATGGTCCTGGTGGTATTCAGCACAGAGTGAGTCAGACTGTCTGGAATGAATTGAAATCCAAGTTTTTTAGTGTTTACCAACCGAAGTAGAACTTTTGGGGATAAGGCTTTGCAGGGCAGAGGCTCTGGTGACATATATAGTGTTCATTTCTCTATCTTCTCCCCTAAGTGCAGTGCCTGGCATTTAATAGCACTCAGTAAATACTGATGAACAAGTGAATGACCAGGTTTTTAGGAAGTCTGGGCTGAGACTCTGGGTGAATATGCCATGCCAATAAGGGAAGTCTCTAAGAAGTGTTTCTATCCTGAGTTGTTGTTTTGAGCCACAGTAGAGCCATTGGATGGTGAAGAGATTCTGACTCTGCTTAGGCATGGAGAAGAGAAGACTTAGGGAGCTATGACAATTTTCTTTACAGTACCAGAGAGTTGTTGCATAGAGAGGCACAAATCCATTACCCCCATTAGAAAGTATGTCCTACTCCCCTGATAATGGGCCATAACTTCTATAATTGTATTGCTGTGGCCTTTGTACCAGAATTTACTACAGTTGTAGAAAAGGTGGATGTGGAGGGGAGAGAGTTTGGGAGAGAGACATGAGAAAATCTGATTCAAAGATGTTTTTAGGAAAGTTGACTCAAACTACCATACTTGCTCAGTTTTTTCCAGGTATGGCAAAAGCAAAAGAAAACTAAATTCTTTCTACTGTGGTTCATAGGCAGATTTTTTGGCCCAATATCAATAAGGCTTTTTCTTTTTCAATTTTACTTTTATGTAAGTAGTATTACTTGCTTTAAAGTATTCAAATAATGACTGTAAAGCAAAAGTTGGCCTTGGTTCACCCCCTACTCTCCTATCTAGTTTTCTCTCCAGAGGTCACTAACCACTGTTATCAGTTTAGATTTTTCTTCTAGACTTGTACTGTGGAGTACAGTAGCCGCTAGCTACATGTTGCTATTTAAATTTAAAGTAGTTAAAATGAAATAAAATTTAAAATTCAGTTTCTCAGTCACAGTAGCTGCATTTCAGGGATCAGTAGTCATGCGTGGCTGGCAGCTACTGTACTGGACTGTGCAGCTCCAGAATATTTTTTTCTTTGTAGAAAGCCCTGTGTAAAACTTCATAGCCTTTTTCATAAATGGCATCAAAATGTACATGTTCTGCAATTGTTTTCATTAACAGTATGATTTGGAGGTCTTTTTTTATTAGTGAGTGTATGGTTTCCTTCATTCTTTTTAACTGTTGTATAGTATCCCATAGTATTATGCCATACTATATTTATTTCAGTATGGTATAATTGGATGTTTCCAATTTATTACTACTGTAAACAATGCTAATAGATGTTTTCTGTGCACATGTGGTCATTTTTCTAGGGTAGATTTCAAGAAGTGGAATTTCACGGTTGAAGAATGTGATTCTCTGAAAATTTAGGAAGTCCTTTCTAACTATAGGAGCTCTGTAAAGATGAAATGAATTCTTTCTTAAAATGGTGAACTTCATTGGAAGTCATAATTATGTAACTTCAGGAAGAGACCTTTGAGGTCATCTTGTCACTCCCTACTTCTTATGCATGAAGAAACAGGCCTGTAGAAGTGAAATGGCTTACCCCAAGACATTTCAGATAGTGAATGGCAGACCCTGGGCTAGAACCCAGCTCAGTGTTTCCAGGTTTAGAGATCTTTTCAACATATGGTGTAAAAGGGCTTAAATAGTCTTCTCTTAGAATTTTATGAAAGAGATTCCTGAATTAGGGGGTGGGGGGAAGCTTACACCAACCAACATCTAACCTTATGAGTCAGAGGCTAGTTTTATAATTGGGTCTGTAAGGTTGGATTGTGTCTTTAAATATTAGAAATTTGAGAAGCAGGGAATGGCTCTTCAAAGGTCAACTGTGGGAATAGCATTTTCTAAAGCACTTAAGCCTGTTACATATGAACTTGGACTGGTAAATGGATTGTTTTGGATCATATAAGCTAGCTTCAGTCTTTGCTACCTGTTGCCTTTATTACTTTAAGCAACCTTACCTACTGATACCACAATTAGATTTTTATATAGTGGATCCACTATAACAGTTTTACCAAATGATAGCAATGGAATATTTTTCTTTAAGTAGTAGCTATTTGAGTAACTGGGTATTTTGAATCTATATTTAAATTTTAGAGGCTTTGTATGCTATATATTTAGATATCTTGCTCTCTGTCAGCAGACTATTTCTTTCCAAAGGAAACCAGGTGAGAGACCCAAAATCTATCACCACCATTAGAAAACCACTTCACCATGAATGCATCTCTGATAATGTATCAGTAGTTATTAAATCTGTATTTTTATAGCTCTATTACGAACAGGTTGCTTTAGTGATCAAGAAAGAGTTTTATAAGAGAAGTGTGCTTTGGAGGAAAGCTTATGTATCTGATCTATTTTTTTCAGATATGAAAACAAGGATAAAAGCAATGACAATGGGAGTTGAAGAAAAAAAGTGATGCGATTTTTTAAAGCTTTGAATGTAGATTACTAGTGGGTAAGAGGAGCTAAGTTACATGTAGCTTTTCATGAGTGCTTTGACTTAAGGTTCCAGTACCAGATAAATTCTAGAAAGTATGTCTCTGGAGTTCTAGGGATGGTTTAGCCAGTGCTAAAATGGAGTGTCCTTAGGAAGTCAGGTTCAAGATTGTTCTTTGCTGGAGAATGCCTAGTAATCTTGGATAATTTAATCAAATCAGGCTACCAAAAGCTGAGATTTTTTTTCTTCTCATTTTGAGAAGTCTATACATTTTGGTGCCTTGTAAGGAGTAGCTGTCAAGGGGGGTAACCTTAAGCTGTTCTTTACCAACTTAAGATACCAGGTTGTATAAATGATAGGGAATGTAAGGGAAGATATGTGAAGGCAAATATGGAAGCATTTAATATTAAAATAATAGTTTCTTAAAAAGTTACTTACCTTTGGTTAAATATCCTGTTTTATGCTTATCAAGAATCTTGAAGCAACAAACATATATTGTCCAGCACTGGGAAATATAGCCATTATTTTGTAATGACTTTAAGTGGAGTATAACTGTAAAAATATTGAACCACTATGTTGTACACCTGAAACTAATATAATATTGTGAATCAACTATACTTCAATTAAAAATAAAGAATATTGCCCAAGTCTTGGCCAATTTGGTGTTCAAGTGATGTGGTAAGGGCATCCATGTGGTGGAAGAAGCTAGCAACAGCAATGGGAGATTGGTTACATACATACATACATGCATGCATTCCCTCGCTCTGCCCTCTGAGAGGGTCTTTGAGCAGCAATACCCAAGACAGTGAGTATACTTAGTGTCCAGATCTTAGCTTCTAAATATCATTCTCTGCTAAAAGGAATCAGTGTTCCTTGGAGAAATGACTGATTCCAGGGCTGGGACAAGTAAAGCACAAGATGAGCTTGGAATATTTTGAGCCAGAATGCAAGGAAGTGCTCAGAGAATAATGGAGATATGTCAAAAGAACACATCATTTCAGTGTCTCCTCCCAAAATACTTAAAAAAAAGAGTCTTGTTTTATTGAATTCTGTGACTGGCTTTCGAATAAAACTTATTCTTGTGTAAATACCTGACTTTGCTATAGACTAACACTCTATGTAGTAACAGTTGGGGGTTTTATTAGTTTGCTGTGCTTTAAATTTTAATGATTAAATTGTGAGAAATTATTTTACAGATTAGGAAATAGTTTTAGAATCTGTGACTTCCCTATGGCTGTACGGTTAGAAAAATACCAGAAAGGGAATTCCCTGGAGGTCCAGTGGTTAGGACTCACCTCTTTCACTGCCGGGGCCCAGGTTCAATCCTGGGTCAGAGAACTAAGATCCCCACAAGCCCCGTGTGGCCAAAAAAAAAGTATCAGAAATATGTTTTGTGTCTCTTTTTCTAAATGGTGCTTTATTCAACAGACTGTTTAGTAAATTTTACTTTCAAGCTTTTGGCAAGCAATATAAGTAGAATATTTAAGAAAGAGGCAAGGGCTTCCCTGGTGGCGCAGTGGTTGAGAGTCCGCCTGCTGATGCAGAGGACATTGATTCGTGCCCTGGTCCGGGAAGATCCCACATGCCGCGGAGCGGCTAGGCCCGTGAGCCATGGCCACTGAGCCTGTGCATCTGGAGCCTGTGCTCCGCAACTGGAGAGGCCACAACAGTGAGAGGCCTGCGTACCACAAAAAAAAAGAAAGAGGCAAGATATGATGTACATAGGAAAAAAATTGAAAAGGCCAAAAAAGTTAAACTGACACAGAGAAGATAATCAATATAAAATAGCTACACAGATTTACTTCTTGTATTTCTATAACTTGCATACAGTCTGCATGCTCATAAGCCTTAACTCCTTTTTGTAGTAATATCTGATAGCAGATGAGATCTCTTCATCAAGAAATGAAATGGCCAAATGTAGGTGTTGGCATGGTTGATTTTTAAGTACTATAAAGGTCTGTGGGATATGTATGACCAAATGTTAAGCAATGATACGTTCTCTGGAAGTTTTTTTAGTCTGAAGTATCTTCTGATACCTTATATCAATGCCTCAGTCAAAAATAGAATCTTCAAGTTTTAGAAATATTTGGATATTGGCCTGGTAGTGATTAGTTCAGATTATATCAGTAATATGGCTTGTACATTTTCTGGTAATTAATAGCTTAGTTGCATTGTCCAGATCTGCCAATAAAGATCAAGAATATTAAGCATGTTTTCAACCCAGGTCCTGACTAGAAGTCATTGTTGTTTCCCAATATCCATTCCCCTTATATTCTTTTTAGTAACAGTACCCATCGTGTTCTAGTTAGGCACATGATCACCTAGCTAGAGACTTTCTTAGCCTCTCATATAGGGGTGGCTATGTGACTAAATGTTGGATAATAGGATATGAGTGGAAGCAATGTATACGACTTCCAGATCACACTATAAAAGGCAGCTGCTTGTCCTTTGCTTCCTCTTCCCTTTTCCAGGGCTAGACCACCTGGATTAAAAGAGTAACCCATTTTCAACCCTATAAATTAGGGCAGTGATGAAAGAGCAACAAGATATAAGATGATAGATCCCTCGATCTAATACAGCCTTAGAGTACCTACTTGGCTTGGACTTCTGTCACGCTCAAGACATTGCTAACAGGCCTGTGTTAAAGTAAGCAATTTCCTGGCTTGATGCAAGTGCCATTTCAGTTTTTTCATTGTCATTTTTTCCTCTTTCTTATTTAGCAAAAATGTTCCAGGCCAGTCCTTTACAGACCTATGTTCTCTTTCTTCAAAGCAACCTTTGAAATGTTCTTTCTCTTGAATCTCAGATGATCCAAAGATAATTCAGAAATGCCTTTGACCACTTAATCTTGAAACCAGTGAATAAATCTCATGTCTTAGTGTCTCCCACAGAAGCCTAGGTACATGTGCACAGATGTTTGTTAAATGAGTTAAGAAAATAGCATGGCGCGTAGTAGTTATTTTCTGAGGAGTTAGGATAGGGGCAAGATAGCATTTTAATGACAGAAAGAAAAGCGGGAATATTTAAACACGTGTTAGTTAATTATTTCTGTTTAACAAATTATGCAGTTTAAAACCACAAACATTTATTATCTCATATTTTCTGTGGGTTAGAATCCCTTTGTGGTTTAGCTGGGTCCTTCTGATCCAAGGTCTCTTATGAGGTTATATTCAAGGTGTTTGTTGGGGCTACTCGACTGGGACTTGAGAATTTTCACCCAAGCTTACTCGCATGGTTTTTGGCAGGCCTCAGGTCCTTACTGGCCGTTAGCCAGATGCTTAAGTTCCTTGCCATGCCATTTGGGCTTCTCCATAGGGCTAATCACATAGAGCAACAGTGTCAAGAACACTCAAAATGGAAGCCACAGTTTTCTTAATCTAATCTCTTCTGCCATACTCTGTTCATTAGAAGTGAGTCAGTAAATCCAGCTTACCCTCAAGAGGAGAGAATTACACAGGTGTAAATACCAGCAGGTGGGGTCATTGAGGGCCATTTTGTAGGTTGCCTACCACAAACCATATGCAAAGATCTATTAAATATGCATTGGTATTTTAGCTGAGTATTTTGCTTTTTTACTTTTATCCATCTTTGCTGGTACTGGTTTTATCTTTACTCACTTATTTATTTCCTTTCACCTGAATAAATAAGACCCATCTAGATCTATCTAGATTAGTCAATTTTCTGTTAATGATAACAATCCTCTCACTTTAACAAAGGAGAAAACTAAGGTTCAAAGAAGGTACGATCGAAAGTCAGACATATTTTAAGCAAGGTGTTTCTTGGTTCCAGTGACTATGTTCCACGAATCTTCTCTTTGTTAAGGGACGAATTAGCCCTTTAAAGCGATGTAGCCCTTTAATCTTAAACAAATGATCTAGTCTCACTAAATCTCTCTAAATTCTCTCATCTATAAAATGAGGGGAACAAGCATTAAAAATATCCACCAGAGAGGGACTTCCAGCTTTGGCTGCATGAAGAGTTTGGTGAATCCTCTCCACAAACACAAAATAAATATATATAAATTTTATATATATTTTATTTATTATATATATTTATAATAAATAACTGGGAAAAATTGCCCAAAACTATTTGGGCTTTGGAAATCGACCAGAAACACACAACAAAATGAGACGCATTTATTCTTAGGAAAACTACTAGAGCTTCAGGTAAGAATAGTGGAGGTCTACACCACACTTGAATGAGGCCCCTACTGTACCCTCGTACCCCAGTACCTTTGGCAAGAATCAGGAGTTTGGAAAGCCAGCAGCTTAGGTGTCTTAAGAGGGTAACTTAGTTTGGGGCAATAAGTAACAACCTGTGTTTGTCAACTAAAAGTGATGAACTTGTTAGGAAAAAAATGGTGAAAACCCACATATTTGCAAGTCTCATGTTGTGGTGCCAGTTGGGATGAGTGGGGTACGAGCTAGGAATTTAACAGGCAGACCTTGGAAATGAGAGAACCATAAAGGGATAATAAGCTCTTCACATATCCTTGGCTTACTCTGAAACTATGCATATGTGCAGGGGAGACTTGAGAGTATCTAGCAGAAAGCAAGGGCTAAAGCAGACGAGTATAAGCCTTGAATATGCTTTTCCCATCCCACGCACAGATTGGAGAGCAGACTTGAGATGTTTGAGCATATCTTTGCCCAAATAACTAGCTGGAAACTAAGCAATTTAGACAGAGGTTGACCTCCCTAAGAAGCCAGGCTAAAAAAAAAATGTGAATAAGAATTAAAACTTGAGCAGAGACATTCAAACTTCAGGGGACTCATATCCTACCATTTAGGGCCAGGGAGATTAAGCTGAAAAAAAATTCTGAAAAGTAAATCAAATTCCAGAGTTGCTACAATATATTATCTAAAATGTCTGGTTTTGAATCAAAAATTGAGACATGTAAAGAGACAGAAAAAAATGGAACCTATACTGAGAGAAATGAAAGCAGTTAATAGAAACTGAGTAGGCACAGATATTAGACTTAGCAGATAAAAACTTTAAACTGCTATTATAAACATGTTAAAAGAATGGAAGGAAACATGATTTGAATTATATGATATGATATGATAACATTGACCCAACAAATGGGAAATCTCAGTATGAAGAAGTGGAAAGTATAAAAAAGTATTCTTTGATGCTGTTGCAAATAGAAGTGCTTTCTTATTTCATTTCTGAATTGTTCATGGCTAGTATACAGAAATATTTGCTTACTAGCTCTAAATTTTTGTGTGTATTTTTTTTCTGTATATAAGATCATGATATCTGTGACTATAGAACATTTTAATTCTTCCTTTCTAGCCTGGATGCCTTTTATTTCTTTTCCTTACATAATTGCCCAGGCCAGAATCTCTAATACGATGTTGCATAGGAGTGGAGATGGTAGAAATCTTTTTCTTGTTCCTCATCTCAGGGGAAAACATTCAGTCTTTCACTATTAGGTATAATGATAATTGTGGAACTTTTATACATGCCATCTATCACATTAAGGAAGTTTCCTTTTATTCCTAGTTTTCTGAGTATTTTCTGTCAAGAAAGGGTATTGGAGTTTGTCAAATGCTTTTTCTGCATTAATTGAGATGGTTGGGTTTTTTAAACCTTCATTTTATTAATATGGTTAAATGGATTAATATATGTTAAATGGATTTATTTTTGCATGTTGAACCATCTATGCAGTCCTGGGATAGATCCCACTTAGTTTGGGGCAATAAGTAACAACCTGTGTTTGTCAACTAAAACTGATGAACTTGTTAGGAAAAAAAATGGTGAAAACCCACATATTTGCAAGTCTCATGTTGTGGTGCCAGTTGGGCACCACATGATGTATGATCCTTTTAATATGCTGCTGGATTCAGTTTGGTAATACAGTTTAGTTGACCCTTGAACAACATGGATTTGAACTGTGCAAGTTTTCTTACATGCAGATTTCTTTTGATCAAGAGTAAATACTGTAGTACTACATGATGCTTGGTTGGTTGAATCCATGGGTGAGGAACCGCATATAGGGAGAGCCAACTATAAGTGATACTTGGGTTTTCGACTGCACTGAGGGTCAGCACCCCAAACCTCTGCGTTGTTCAAGGGTCAAATGTATTTTGTTAGGATTGTTTGCATTTAAATTCATAAGGAACGTTGGTCTATAGTTTTCTTGTGATGTTGGTCTATAGTTTTCTTGTGATGTCTTTGGCTTTGGTATGAGGGTATTGCTAACCTCATAGAATGAATTAGCAAGGGTTCCCTCATGCTCCAATTTTGGGAAGAATTTAAGAAGAATTTGTATTTGTTCTTTAAATATATAACTATTGAGGCCATCTGGTCCTTGGTCTTTCTTTGTTAGAAGTTTTTAGATTACTGATTTAATATTTCTACTTGTTATAGGTGTATTCAAATTTTCTATTTCTTCTGAGTCAGTTTTTTGTAGTTTTTATGTTTCTAGAAGTTTGTCTATTTCCTTTAGGTTATCTAATTTGTTGGCATACAATTGTTCATAATACTCTCTTATAATTCTATTTTTGTAAGGTTGGTAATAATGTCTCTATTTATTCATGATTTTAGTAATTTGAGTGTTTGCTTTTTTTTTTCCTCTCTTGGTTGTGTTCTTAGCTTCTCCCATATCATACTTCCTCTTTAGGACAGTCCATAACAATGATTCTTTTAATAATGGCCACTTGTACTTAAGATGGTTTTCTGTTTTTAAAGTTGATTTTTCACGGCTGGAAAGGCGGCCACCCCCTTGCCTGTTGTGCACCCTCGCCCTTCACACAACACACTTTCATAGGGAACCTGGTGCTAAACCATTTGTAGATGACCTGCTTCTGGGTCAGGGTGTCTTACGTAGCAGAGCAGCTCCCTCACTGCGATCTATTTAAAGTCAGCCCTCGACAGAAAGGATAAATTAAAAAAAAAAAAAAAAAGGGTAATTTTTTTCTAACTGATAAAGACCTTTTCATTGCCTTTAAAATTTTTAGCACATATTATGTGGTTCCTTTTTTATTCACAGATATTTTCCAATTTATCCCTGGATGAGCGTTGCCTTTCTGCATCATTGGTTTGCAAGTACTGGCGTGACCTTTGTTTAGATTTCCAGTTTTGGAAGCAGCTGGATCTTAGTAGTCGTCAGCAGGTATGGATTCTAATTCTAAAGAAACACTCAGGTTGATCTATTCAAAAAATATCTTTTTCCTCCTCAGAAATCACTTCTTTCACGCTGTAGTTTTTCAAGATAGTTCAAATGACTGTAATCTATAATTCTGTGCTTTAGTACTTTTTTTTCAAATTCACGTTGAAGCTAGGTTCCTATGATGAAGAATACATTTTTTAGTTTGGATTGGTGATTTTGGGTTGGTTCTTAATCCTCTTTGTCTTAGTCCTCTTCATCCCTCCTGGTTTTTACTACCTTTAAAAAGAGTTATTAAACTTTTCATTTTTTGGAGGGGTCATTTTATGAATATTAGTTTAATAGTAGAAAATAAGGCAAACATTTATATAGTACTGCTGACGTGCCATGTACATACTGTTCAGTGAGCTTTATATGTATTCATTTGATCAACAATCTTATGAGTTGATACTATCATTATCCCTATTAATTTATTATTATTATACTTTTCATAACAGTATACTTATAATGTTATTTTGTGTGAAGAAATGGAAGCAAAATGGAATAAGATAACTTATTTTGTTTTAATTTTCATTTTGATGAATTTTCTAATCCTCCCTATTGCCCGACTGCCAATATGTTTATATGGTGGCATAAATTAGGAAAGAAAATAGTTAATAGTGCTTATTACAAATAATTTGTTGGATTTGTTAAATTCTTCCCTTAAACTTGGTTTTCAGTGCTTGGCATTGGAAACATTAAAAAGATATCCAATAAGAATAAGATTTTATTAGACTTCTAAACCTGCTCTAAATCCTTCCGTGATATCGTTAGTGATGTGCTGGTAAATGTTTAACAGCTGGCTTTCAAAAAGAGCAAAGAAAAAGCCCTGCTTTGTTATATTTTCCAGTTTTTGTTGTACAAATATTTTCACCATGACCAATTTCAAGCTACCAATGTGATGTCACTGAATGTAGTGATATGACTGACTTCGAAAGTGGTATATACTATAGACTTTTGTGACTTGGTACAAGCCAACTCCAACACACCACTGGTAGCATTTGTGTGTGTTTATAAACACATGTACTTTAAACAAAATAAGCAAGTTCCTGAGCATTTGTGTATGAGTTTTCTTTTTTTTTTCTGTCTCATTGGTAAGAGGTGAAGACAGTTATAGAATTAGTCATTTACCTGTCCAGGTTCATGAAATTTGTGTCCAGGAGGAATGGTGAATATTTAGTTAGTTGTAGCTGGTACAGTGGAGAGAGGTAACGTGAAGTAATCCATTGGCTCTTTACTTCATTAGTCTTGGCTGTCTGAGCTATTTGTTACAAACTCAGACTAAGAAGAGCTTTTCCCCTCTCCTGGTAGTTAGGTCTGGAGGTGAAAAAGAAAAAAGAAAAAAAAAAAGAGAGGTATGCTGTTTCCAACAAGCATAAACAAAGGTATTTTCAACCTTGGCTCTTACTCCTTATATCCCTCAACACTCCAATTCTTTCCTTTTTCCTTTTTTTTTAAAAAAATAAATTTATTTATTTATTTATTTTTGGCTGCGTTGGGTCTTCGTTGCTGTGTGCGGGCTTTCTCTAGTTGTGGTGGCCGGGGGCTACTCTTCATTGCGGTGCATGGGCTTCTCATTGTGGTGGCTTCTCTTGTTGCGGAGCACGGGCTCTAGGTGCGCAGGCTTCAGGAGTGGCACGCAGGCTCAGTAGTTGTCGCTCGTGGGGTCTAGAGTGCAGGCTCAGTAGTTGTGGTGCACGGGCTTAGTTGCTCTGTGGCATGTGGGATCTTCCCGGACAAGCGCTCAAACCTGTGTCCCCTGCATTGACGGGCGGATACTTAACCACTGCGCCACCAGGGAAGCCCTTCTTTTTCCTTTCTAAATTTCATCATGTGCATTTTCTCTCACCATTATTTTTACACAAAAGACTTGAATAATGTTAACTCTGTTTTCTTTTTTTGGAAATATGATTGGGCAGGAAATGTGTAGAGGTTGGTTTTAAAAATTTGTTTAAAGAATTGAGATGGCCATATGAATTTCAGCAGATGAATTTTAAGGTTACTTACATGTAGCTTTGAGTCTTCCGAGAAAAACTTTTTTAAATGGACTTTTCTATGAAGTCTTCAGTGTGCTGAAACCCAAAATGATATATTGTCTAAGCTATGGATTTAGTTATATGTAATGTATTCAGATAAAAGTAGTAAAACAATTGAAATTTATATACTTTGGTAGGTATCATCTCATAATAAGTGTGAAAAGTCAAGAGTCATACATCATGATGGCTGATATATACTATTTTATATACTATTTGTTGGGTTAAAAACAGAACCAACTCCAAATCTCAATACAGTTTTGTTTGTGGGAAGTTTTTGGTGAGTTTGAAAGTTTTGAAAGTTTTCCTAATAAGGATAGATTTTTAGGCGTTTAATGAAAACTAACACATACCTTATCACTTGGTGTTTTCTGACACCAAATATGTGTTTTTTTCCATTCTGACAACAAATTCTCTGACACTAAATGCACGTCCAACAATACAGTTCAATTATGACACTAACTCCTGGAGTTAGTGTAGACCTTACAGGTTAAGGGCTCAGTCCCATAAGACTGTCTCCACTTCATATACCAGTCACAAGTCCTAGGAGCCACCTATACTTTTGACTGACCAGATGTAAATTTGGAAGTTCCCCCAACCCCCTCCTTAGGTGTGATAATTTGCTAAAATGATCAGAACTCAGGAAAATACTATGTTTACTGATTTATTATAGAGGATGTAAACCAGGACCAGCCAAATGGAAAATATGCATAGGGCAAAGTATGGGGGAGAGAGTTTGGAGCTTCTATATTGTTTACATCCACATCGACCTCCCAGCACTTTGATGTATTCACCAACCCAGAAGCCCTTCAAATCAGTGTTCAAGAGTTTTTATAATCCAGTCTCCAGCTCCCCTTCCCTCCCAGGAAGTTGGAGGATGGGGCTGAAAGTTTCCACCCTCTAATCACATGGTGTTTGGTCTTTCTGGTGACCAGCCCCCATCCTGAAGCTATCTAGGGGCCCCAACTTAAGTCATTTCATTAGTATAAACTCAGGCATGGTAAAAGGGGCTTGTTAAAAATAACAAAAGACATTCCTATCACTCAGGAAATTCCTAGAACTTTAGGAGCTCTGTTCCAGGAACTGGAGACAAAGACCAAATATATTTTTTTATTATACCACAGTTCTTATTATGCTTTAATATCAAGTAAGAAGGTTTTCTTTTGATTGTGGTTTTCATGCTATAATCTAATTATTATATTATTTATTGGGGAGAATTTAATAAAATAATATAATGTAAGTTTCTACTTTTAGCAGATTTTTAAATTTATTGCTTTTCTTCTCTCCTCTCATAGGTCACTGATGAATTATTGGAAAAAATTGCGTCAAGAAGTCAAAATATAATTGAAATCAACATTTCTGATTGTCGCAGTATGTCTGATACTGGCGTGTGTGTTCTAGCATTTAAATGTCCTGGACTTCTTAGGTATACAGCCTACAGGTGTAAACAGCTTTCTGACACCTCTATTATTGCGGTTGCCTCTCACTGTCCTTTACTTCAGAAAGTTCATGTAGGCAACCAGGACAAACTTACTGATGAAGGACTCAAACAGGTAAATTTTAGCATCTATAAAATGGTTTTACTTGTATTAACTCAACATGTTTTCTTGCAGCAACACTTTGAAAGATTGCTATGTTGTAGCAACATATGTAGCAACATACATATTGTAATGTTCGGAGACTAAAATAAGTCATCCTTTTTATGTATCTATGAATATTTGGGTTAGTGAACTAGAGTGCCATGGCTGTAATTGACAAATTAACTTTTTTGTGTTTTTTAATAAGTGCCTGAACTTTGACCAGCCATTTTATTAATTTATTCTTTTGTTACTTAAATTTTATATGAAATTTTGCTTTAGGTAACAACAGTATGCAGTTTAGGTCAGCATGAGGTTTTAAAAATTAACTTTTAATTTCTCTTTTATGTTACTAGATGACATGCTTACATGTTTTAAAATATCTTTTAAATGGAAGTCCAAGTTAAGAAGTATAAAATGAAGAAAAAAATGGTAATTACCTATATTAGGCACAATAATTGATTAAATATAGTATCATGTGTATTTTCTGGTTGATTCACTTTCTTTGGAAATGGTATTTAAGGTTTCTTGTCTCAGAGTGGATATTGAATGGATTCTGTGTGCCAGTCCCTGAATTTGTGAATATTTTGAATATTTAGTAATGTTCCCTCTCTTGTACTAGGCACTTTTTGTAGTTTTTATTTAACCTTTGAAATAACTTTGTGGAAATAGTTGATATTAAACTCATTTTGTAAAGGAAGAGATTAAGGCTTAGAGAGATTAAGAAACTTGCCTAATGTGTAGTAGACAGTGGACCTGGGATTTGAAGCTTGGATTCTCCAAAGCCCTACGGCCCTACAATCTTTCCACTTTTCCATGCCAATAGACTGTACTCTTCTAGACCTCGAATAAAGGAGTCTGTTCCATGAGGGCAGAGGCTATGCACATTTACCACTCGACCCACAGTGCCCTTGGCAAACATTTGTTGAAAGAAAGAATTAATAATTCCACTCAAGCACTTTGTCAGAACTATTTTTTAAGTTTAGAATTGAGATGTAGTCCTAATAGTTCCCAGGAAAAGCAGAGTATCAGTAAAGTCCTAGACTTAAGTCTGATCTGAGATGAAGTCAGAAATAATATGAAGCTCCCTAAATTTATTTATTTATTTAAATACTTATTTATTTATTTGGCTATGCCGGGTGTTTTTTTTTTTTTTTTTTTACGGTACACGGGCCTCTCACTGTTGTGACCTCTCCTGTTGCGGAGCGCAGGCCCCGGATGCGCAGGCTTAGCGGCCATGGCTCACGGGCCTAGCCTCTCCGCGGCATGTGGGATCTTCCTGGACCGGGGCACGAACCTGTGTCCCCTGCATCGGCAGGCGGACTCTTAACCACTGCGCCACCAGGGAAGACCCCTGTGTCGGGTCTTAATTGCAGCACGTGGGATCTTCATTGCCACGTGTGAGATCTTTGTTGCGGCATGCAGGATCTTTTTAGTTGGAGCATGCAGGATCTTTTTAGTTGAAGCATGTGAGATCTTTTAGTTGTGGCATGCAGGCTCTTAGTTGTGGCATGTGGGATCTAGTTCCTTGACCAGGGATCGAACCCGGTCCCCCTGCATTGGGAGCGTGGAGTCTTAACCACTGGACCATGAGGGAATTCCCTGAAGATCCCTGAATTTAAACACTGCATATGAATTAACTGACAGCTCAGTATTAGAAGAAATTTGGAAAGACTATTCTAAATAGTACTAGGTGTGTCAATCCATTTTATGTATTAAGAATCCTGCAATTTGGAAGGGAGCCTATTTTGTCTGCACAGGCTAATTGTGCAACAACAGTCTTACCTGTTGTAATATTTGTCCTGATCTATTCCTGCTATGTACAGGATTATTCACTAGCAAAGCATTTTATGAAGTTCTTAAGTCTGTTGAAACAAATTAATCTTTGAGGTAAATTATAAATTTTATAGACATGGTGTGACTTTTTTGTGACAGAAATTTCCCAGCAAGTTATACTTCACAATGAAACATTTAAAAAAGTCTATGTATTTATTAAGAAATGTATTAAATTTGCTATATATTTAAATCTGATATAACACAAATAGGTACCAGTTGACCAGAGTGCCAAGGGTGCTCCTTGTAAAAAAAGGTCATATTTATGGTTGAAATAGAGGGAAACTAAAAAGTTCTTTAAGGAACAAGACTTAATATGCCAGTTAAGTATTATGAATTTATCTAATATTTACAGTTTTGAGACTAATTATGTAAATCTTCCCTAGAATGTGAGGTATTTTAGAACCCATTAATTTATGATAGATTAGATGTTTGCTTCATATTTTATGGTTTCTGAATTATGAATTAGTTGTATATGAAGTAATAATCTGATAAAAGTAGTGAAATAAATCTTTTTCATTCTAAGTAATTTTTAAAAGTAATTGCATATGAACCTCATTGCAGTACAATGAGTAATCCTTTCCTATGCTTAAGATGGTGCTGTGGTAGGGTGTGTCCTCTTTTAGCTTCTTTCTTCTGTTGGGATAGTTTTATGGTATAGTAGAAAGAGAATGGCTTTCATATATACACAAAATAGAAGTAAAACTTTTATGAAGTAATATATAGCCTTATGAACAGTGCAATTGATATTTTCTATTCTATACTATTATGTTAAATAAATGTTGATCTTGATCCACTCAGTAAATTAATTTCATGACCCAGTGATATTTGATAAGCTCTGATGTGGACTACATTACACTTCTGGTGAATTAACAACTTAAAAATGTATAATAAAGTTTCAAAAGGCCTAGTATGGAGCTTTCATAATTGATGAATTTTCCTGGTATTTTTTTCTTTTTTACTCTTAAACATAGCAATTGATTGAATTGTTGATTCTGTAAATCAAGTTGAAAGGTTTGGAAAGCATGGACAGAGAACTAAAGGAATTCAACAAAATGATGCATGAACAAAATGAGAATAGCAATAACGAGCTAGAAAGTATAAAAAGGAATGAAATAGGAATTTTGATGCTGAAAAGTATAATTACTGATATAAAAAACTTAGTAGAAGGATTTAGCATCAAATGTGAGCAGGCAGAAGAAAGACTCAGTGAACCTGAATAGGACAAATGAAATGATCATGTCTGAGGAGCAGAAAGAAGAAAGAATGAAGGAAAGTGAGCAGAGTCTAAGGGACCTGTGGGATACCATAAAGTGAAGGGAGAGTGAAAGAGGCAGAAAGAGTATTTTAAGAAATGATATGGCCCAAACTGTTCAAATTTGGTGAAAGACATGAATCTATACATCCAAGAAACTCAGTGAACTCCAAGCAGGATGATTTCAAAGGGGCCTACATTAAAACACATAATAGTCTAATTTTCAAAAGCTAGAGCCAAAGAGAATCTTGAAAGCAACAGAGAAGTGACTCATAGCATACAAGGGATCCTCAATAGGATTAACAACTGATTTCTCATCAGAAACCATGGAAGCCAGAAAGCAGTTGGCTAACATATTTAAAGTGGTGAAGAAACAATGTCAACCAAGAACTCTGTATCTGGCAAAACTGTTCTCCAAGAATAAAGGTGACATTAAGATATTCCAAGGTAAACAAAAACTGAGGAAGTTCGTAGACTTGCCTTACAAGAAGTGGTAAAGAGAGTTCTTCAGGCTGAAATAAAAAGACACTAGATAGTAACTGAAAGCCATATGAAGAAAAAAAGAATGCGAGTATAAGTAACCACATAGGTAAATGTAAAAGATAGCTTTATTGTATTTTTGGTTTTTAACTATTTTTTTCTATATGATTTAAAAGGCACATGTATAGAACAGTATTTATAAATCTTTGTTAATGGGCACATAATGTATCATCTGTGGTAATAACCATATAAAGTAGGAGGGATAGAGATGTACAGGAATAGGGTGTATACTGTTGAAACCAACATGGTAATATTCAAATAAGGTTATAAGTTTCAGATGTTAATTGTAATCTCCATGATAACCATTAAAAAAATAACTAAAATATATACATGAAAGTAATAAGAAGAGAATCAAATGGTACACTGCATAAAATCTACCAAATACAAAAAGTGCAGTAATGGAGGAGCTGAGGAACAACAATAAAAAAAGTATGAAACATACAGTAAATGAATAGCTAAACGGTGGAAATAAATCCTTCCATATCAGTACTTTAAATATAAATAGATTAAATTCTCTAAAAGGCAAAGATTGGCAGAATAAAAAATAATCAATCATGCATTGATTATTATCTCTAAAAGAGACTCATTTCAGATAAGACACAATGAGGTTGAAAGTAAAAGAATGGGAAAAGATATTCCACTCAAATACTAATAATCAGAGCTAGAGTGGCTATACAGATGGTCCCCAGCTTATGATGGTTCAACTTAAAAGTTTTCAACTTTATGATGGTGTGAAAGCCATATGCATTCAGTAGAAACTGTACTTCAGATTTTAAATTTTCATCTTTTCCCAGGCTAGCAATATGTGGTGTGACACTCTCTCATGATGCTGGACAGTAGCAGTGAGCTGCAGCTCCCAGTCAGCCACACAATCATGAGGGTAAACAACTGATACACTTATAACCATTCTGTACCCATACAACTGTTCTCTTTTTCAATTTCAGTGAAATTACATAAGATACTTAACACTTTATTATAAAACAGGCTTCATGTTAGATGGTTTTGCCCAACTATAGGCTAATATAAGTGTTCTGAGCCCATTTAAGTTATGCTAGGCTCAGCTATGATGTTCAGTGGGTTAAGTGTATTAATGCATTTTTGACTTACGATATTTTCAATTTACGATGGGTTTATCAGGATGTAAGCCCATTGTAAATTGAGGAAGATCTGTATTATCACCAGAAAAAAAATCAATTTTAAGAGAAAAAAGGTTGCAGGAAACAATGAAGGTCATTATGTATTGATAAAAGTTTCAATTAATCAGGAAGATATAGCAATTATAAACATATATGACTCAAACAACACAGCCCCTAAATATATGAAGCAAAAATGGAAAGACTTGAAGGGAGGAAAAGACAGTTTTACATTAATAGTTGGAAACTTTAATATAATCTACTTTCGGTAATGGAGAGAACAACCAGAAAAAGATCAACAAGAAACTAGAGGACTTGAACAATGCTGTATGCCAGTTATACCTAACAGGCGTATACAGTAGTCTACACTAAACAACAGAAGAGTACACATGGAATATTCTTAAGATTAGATGATATTTTGGACCATAAAACAACTTTTAATAAATCTGGGAAGATTGAAACCATGCAAGTATCTTTTTTGACTATAATGACGTGAATCTAAGAATCAGTAACACAAAGAAAACTGGAAAATACACAAATATGTGGAAGTTAAACAGCATACCCTTGCACAACCAATTGAACATTGAAGAAATTGCAAGGGAAATTAGAAAATATCTTGAAATGAATGGAAATGAAGACAGTATAGCAAAAATTATGGCAACAAAAATAATGTTTAGAGAGAAATTTATAGCTGTAAAAGTTTATGTTTACAAAGGAAGAAAAATCTGAAATTAGTAACTTAATTGTATTCCTGGAAGCACTTGAAAAAAAAGAGCAAACTAAACCCAAAGCTAACAGAAGGAAGGAAATAATGATCAGAGCAGAGATAAATGAACTAGAAAACAGAAAAATTATAGATAAAATCAATGAAACCAAAACTGGTTTCTTCAAAAGTACCAACAAAAATGACAAACCTTTAACTATATTGACTAAGAAAAATAGAAGATTCAACTTACTAAATCAGAAATTTAAGAGTAGATATTACCACTAACTTTATAGAAATAAAAAGGATTATACAAGAAAATTATGAACCACTATGTATACCACAAACTGGATTGCCTAGATGGAATGGGTAAATTCCTAGAAATGTAAAAACTACAAAAACTGACTCAGGGATAAGTAGAAAATCTGAACAGATTTGTAACAAGTAAGGAGATGGAATCAGTAATAAAAATCCTCCCAACAAAGCAAAGTCAGGAATCAGATGGCTTCTCTGTTGAATTTGGTTTAACAGATAAAGAAGAATTAATACCAATCCTTCTCAAACTCTTTCAAAATACTTAAAAGAAGGCAACACTTGCTAATTCCTACAAGGCCAGCATTACCCTGATTCTGAAGCCAGACAAAGACACTACAAGAGAAGACAACTAGAGACCAACATCCTTAATGACTATAGATGCAAAAATCCTCAAAAAAACATAGCAAACAGAAGTCAACAACATATTAAAAGGGTTATATACTATGGCCAAGTAAGATTTATCCCATGAATGCAAGGGTGACTCAACTTACAAAAATCAGTCAATGTAATACACCACATTACCAGAATGAAGGAAAAAAACCCACATAATCATCTTAATTAGCTCAGAAAATGCATTTGGTGAAATCCAACACCTTTTCATGATAAAAAAAACACACACACAATAAACTAGGAATAGAAGGGTCTTTCTCAACATAATAAAGGTCAGATGTGACTAAGCTACAGCTAATATCATACTCAGTGGTGAATAGCTGAAAACTTTTCCCCTAAGTTCAGGAACAAAACAAGGATGCCCAACTTTTGCCACTTCAGTTCAAAATTGTATTGGAAGTTCTAGCCAGAGCAGTTAGGAAAGACAAAGAAATAAAAAGCTTCCTAATTGGAAAGGAAGACAAAAAACTATCTCTATTTGCAGATAATATTTTTTATACGGTAAACCCTAAAGAATCCACAAAAAAACTGTTTGGCCTAGTAAATGAATAATTCCATTTATAATGGCATCCATAATAATAAAATAGGAGTAAATTTAGTCAAGCAAACGCAAGACTTATACACTGAAAATGGCAAAACATTTTTGAAAGAAAGGGGACCTAAATAAACGTAAAGCCATCTTGAGCTTGTGAATTGGAAGACTTAATATTGTTAAGATAATACTACCCAAAGTGGGCTACAGATTTGATGCAATCCCTATTAAAATTCCAATGGTGGTTTTTGCAGAAATGGAAAATCCATCCTAAAATTCATAAGGAATTTTAAGGGATGTAGAAGAGTCACAGCAATCTTGAATCCAAAGAACAAAGCTGGAGGATTCATACTTCTTTATTTTAAAACTTACTACAAAGGTACAGTAAATAAAACCATGTGATATTAGCATAAGGATTGACATATAGACCAATGGAGTAGAATTGGGAGTCCAGAAGTAAACCCTTACACCTGTGGTCAGTTGATTTTTTTTACCACGGTGGCAAGAACATTCACTGGGGGAAGGAACACTCTTCAAGAAATGGTGCTGGGAAAAGTAGATGTCCACATGCAAAAGAGTGAAACTGGACCCTTACCTTATACCATCTACAAAAATTAATTCTGAATGGATCAAAGAACTAACTTTAAGAGCTAAAACTGTAAAACTCTATGAAGAATGTATAGGTACAAATCTTCATGACCTTGGATTTAGTAATGGTTTCTTAAATATGACACCAAAAGAATAGGCAAGAAAAGTATAAAACAGATAAGGTGGAGTTGATTAGAATTAAAAACTTTTTTTTTCAAATGACATGCTCAAGAGAGTGAACAGACAACCCATAAAATGAGAGAAAATGTGTAGAAATCATATATTTGATAAGGGCTTAATATCCAGAATATATAAAGAACTCTTACCATCCAACAATAACCCCCCCAAACTCAATTGAAAAATTGGCAAAATACTTGAGTAGATATTTATCCAAAGGAAAAATACAAATGGCCCTCAAGCACATGAGAAGATGCTCATCATCATTAGTCATTAGAGAATTGCAAATGAAAATCATGAGACATCACTTCACACCTACTCCAATGGATATTAAAAAAAAAAAAGAAAAGCAAAAACCAGAAAATAAGAAAGTGCTTCTTCGGATGTGGAGAAATTGGAATCTTCATACATCGCTAGTGGGAATATAAATGGTGCACATACTGTGGAAAACAGTTTGGTGGTTCCTCAAAAGATTAAACATAGAACTATCATTTGACCCAGCAATTCCACCTAGATGTTTACCCCAAATAATTGAAAACAGTGACTCAAATAGATACTTGTTCACTTATTTTCATTGTATCATTATTCACAATAGCCAAGGGGTAGAAACAACCCAACTGTCCATTAAGAGATGAATGAATGAATGAAATGTATGTCATGCAATGAAATATTATTCAGCCTTATAATGGAGTGAAACACTGTACATGTTACCACATGAATGAACTTTGAAAACATATGCAAAGTTAAATAGGCCAGACACAAAGAACAAGTTTTATAAGTTTCTACTTATATGAATTACCCAGTATAGGCAAATTCACAGAAACAGAATGTAGGTAGAGGGCTTCAGGGGCTAGGGGAAGTAGGAAATGGGTACTTGTTGCTTAATGGGTAGGGAGTTTCTATTTGGGGTGATGAAAAAGTTTTGGAAAGAGTGGTGTTGGTTGCACAACACTGTGAATATAATGTCACTGAATTATATACCTATATATGGTTAAATAGCAATTTTCATGTTTGATATATTTTACCACAATAAAGGAAAAAAGAAACATTACTTGTTTTTAGATGCTGAATTTCTGTGAGATAAAGGAAAATGTCAGTCTCATCTATCTTTACATGTTCTAGTGATATTCAGTCAACTAAGTAAAGAGCAAGTATGTAACCTTTATGAGTATCTACCATGGGTAGGGCACTGTTCATATATTCTAACTATATTTTCATACATTTAATTTCTCTTTTGATTTGCAGCCACTCTGTGAGATAGGTATTATTTCATTTTTATCGATGAGGAAGCAGTTACAGAGAGACCATAAGTAATTTACCTGAGATAAAGTAATAAGTGATAGGTCTGGCATTCTTATCCAGGGATGTCTTTTATTTTTTTTATTTTTTTTATTTTTGGTTGCATTGGGTCTTCTTTGCTGCGCATGGGCAGGGATGTCTTGAGTTCATACTAAATCCACTTAGCTCATTTCCTCCCCTTTTCAGATTACATGACACTCATTTTATCCCTATAATGATAAGTGATATTTATAATGAGACTGAGAAACTAGAGATCTTGAAAAGCCTCCTTTATCAAAATGTGTTACATTTAGGTAGTTTAAGAATGTTTTAAGTATTCTGTTTCTAAATTAGCATCACAATTTGCAAAGGGAAGTAAATATATTTTGGGTGCGTTCTATATGACAGGCATTGTATTTTGTTTTGTTGTCCAATTTAATCTTCACAGCAGCGCTGAGGTATTTCAGGATGAAAAGTTGAATCTTTTGGAAGTTAAGTAACTTGTCCAAGTTCACATAGTTGGGAAGATATGGAGCCAATATTCTCTAAATTTTGCTTGATCTCTGAATCATGTCATATGGAATCATATCTAGGATGTTAAGCTGGAATTTTCAGTTCAATGACTAGAGAGAAAGTTTTCCATCTGTAACTGGTAGTATTGAGCCTTCATGTAATTCAAGAAGGCTTCTTTCTGGAAATTTATCTTTATAGTATTGAATACTTCTAAAAAGTTCCCTTCACATGAATCCTAATAAATAGTGTTCTAATAGCTTCCTTCTTTACCCATTAATAATAATAGAGATATAAAACATTTATTTAGTGCTTTTATATGCTTTGCAGTGTGCCTTAATAAGCATTTCCATTTGTGTTATTTTTTTTTAGATCTTCTCCACAACCCAGTGAGGTATAGGTAGGCATTGTTATAATTCAGCATAGACCTTCTGGGCCTGAGGATGGAAGCTGGTCAGTTAACTGAAAATCAGTTAAATGATAGAATCACAAAAATCAATATGTACTATAAACATTTTAATTAAAAAATGCTATGTAACTGTAGATTCATTAGTGAGTCTTTTGATATAGGGTCAGGGCCTTTTTCTAGAGTTAGAGATAGCTAGTTAGAGTTCGACTTTATTTTACTTAAACTATAACAATGATGTGGCACCCATGATTTTCAGTTGTTGTTTTTTTTTTAATTGAAGTGGGACAGGTGGTCACTACTTATGAAGGAATATGGGTGCAGCTTGTTTTAGAATATGATTTTCCCAATATTTTGTAACTTTATAGTTGTCACTGAAAACTAATTCATCAGCACTTTTTTATGGCTTGCTTTCATTGAACATAAAACATTCAACCTACTTTTTTTAGCAAGAGCTTTCTTTTTCCTTCTCATTTGTCGGTTTATTTAATATCTAATGTAATTATGTTATAATAATTATAATTAGAAAAAACAGGTTTGGGAAGAAATATCACTTTCTCTTGACTGTTTTTTTTCATCTCAGGTTTTATTGACATTTGCTGTTTCATTGTGTTGATTTTTTTTACTGTGGCAAAATCTACATAATATTTACCATTTTAACAGCTTTTGAGTGTGCAGTTCCAGTGACTTTAAGTGTGTTCACAATGTTGTGTAACCATTGTAGGCTCTATTATAATTTCTAATTAGCATACTTTCTGGGCCTATCTAGCTACCTCCTGTAAGTAGAATCATACAATATTAACTCTTGTGTCTGGCTTATTTCACTTGCATAATGTTTTCAGTGTTTATCTATGTTGTAGCATATATCAGTTTCATTCTATTTTATGGCTGAATAATATTCTAGTGTATGTATAAACCATATTTTTTTCTACTCACCTGTTGGTGGACATTTGATGGCTTCCCATGTTTTTAAAGTTAAGCTGCAAAAGTTTTTTTTTTTTTTTTTTTTTGCGGTACGCGGGCCTCTCACTGTTGTGGCCTCTCCCGTTGTGGAGCACAGGCTCCGGACGCACAGGCTCAGCAGCCATGGCTCACGGGCCCTGCCACTCTGCGGCATGTGGGATCTTCCCGGACCGGTGCACGAACCCATGTCCCCTGCATCAGCAGGTGGACTCTCAACCACTGCGCCACCAGGGAAGCCCACTGCTGCAAAAGTTTTAATCACAGTATTTTAAAGTTTGAAACATTAATAAGTAACAAATGTTTCTATGTACTGGTACTAAAATAGCATTTTTGCTGGTTTTCTAAAAAATAAAAAATGTTTTTAGTGTGTAACAAATTAATCAAGTGATTATTCCATGTATGTTCTCAATTTTCATTTACTCTTGAGTTTTAATTATACATCATGCTAGTACAACTAAGAAATAGTATTGGTACACATTTTGGGAGCTTATGTAGCATATTTTCATTGTATTAAATGGAATGTTCTTTAAATGAGGCAAAGTTAGACAACATAAATCTAGGAAAAAGGTTCAAATTTGAGTCCTTAAAGAGGGTCAGATGAGTGGCAGTTTGAAAAATTTGCTTTCATATCTCATTGTCTGTACTACTCTACTACAAATGATGAAACTAATGAATCAAATTATGAAATTGTCATTTTTATAATTTCACAAACATGAATAGTTAGCATAGTTGGGTGAAGTTACTAGAAGATATGGATTGGGTTTTCTTCACTGTTTTCTTTTGCATGTGTATAATAGTGACGGTGGTGACATATTGGGAATGGAAAGTAGAAGGAACAGCTTCCCTCTTCTGTTGAAGGTGGCATACCTCATGTTTTAAAAATATGTTCTTTTTTTTTTTTTTTTTTTGCATTACGTGGGCTTCTCACTGCTGTGGCCTCTCCCGTTGCGGAGCACAGGCCGTGGACACGCAGGCCCAGCAGCCATGGCTCACAGGCCTGGCCGCCCCGCGGCATGTGGGATCTTCCCAGACCGGGGCACGAACCCGTGTCCCCTGCATTGGCAGGCGGACTCTCAACCACTGCGCCACCAGGGAAGCCCTAAAAAAATGTTCTTAATACTGGTTTTGAGCAGATTTCGTGTGACATTGGAAGACCTGATCTTATTTTTATCCCAGTGGGTTCCATGTTCTGGTTTCAGTTATCTAGATTCTTTGTCGAAGTATATACTTCCTAAGGTGTTTGTTTTATTACAAAAATAACCCAGTAACAACGTATAGCTTGTTAAAACAAATTCTCTTTTGTAAATTCTCAAGGATGGTGTGCAAAATTTTAATTAAATTTTGAGATGCTGGGAAAATCACCTCCAACTATTTATAGAAAAATTTGAAAAATACCTTTGGAGTTCTTGAGCAAAATTGTGAATAATCTTAAATGATTATTACAAAGAAGAAAAGAATAAATCAAAGACAGTCCTTTTTATATTATGTTTATTTACTTTAGTCCATTTGCAGTTCTAATTACTGTCATGTGCTAAAATGAACCATGGATTACTAGGTGGACTAGCTTCATTTAAGTGATAAAGTGGCTACTAATACCCTTTTCATTAAATGATTTCCTTCAGGGTTGACTGATGGGTGCCCTTGACACATTATTAGAGTTAGAGGAAGGCTTCTATTACTGTCCATCTGACTTGCACCTTTTCTAGGGAACTAGATATTGGACTTGTATTGATAAAGATTCAGAACCTCTTAAATGACATACTGGGCTTCTATGTCTTAGGTAACTAAGACCATTTACTTGGTGAAGAGTGAGAGTTAGGATTGTACCTGGCATGAGTGTCAGGTGCAAATAGCAATGAAGGACAGGCTGGGTGTGAATGGATAGGTGTGGTTGGAGCTAAAATTTCACAAGGTTGATAACCTCTCTTACCTGGAAGGGCCCTCAGGGAGGAGTTTTCCAGTATCCAACCAAGGTGAGTGGTGGTATGCATCCCGTCAATATCAGCCAGATAGGTATCTTATGATGAGTAGTTATTATTTCAGAATGTTCTTTGGTAAAGTAGGAAGTGTTATGGAGGTAATTTTGAGGTGTTTGTAGATCCTTTAGCTGTACTGACGTTTTGCTGGGATAAGGTAAGAGGAGGGGGGGACTTAAGGAGGGGGGGACTTCCCTGGCAGTCCAGCGGTTAAGACTTCACCTTCCAATGCAGGGGGTGTGGGTTCAATCCCTGGTCGGGGAAGTAAGTTCCCACATGCCTCACGGCCAAAAAACCAAAACATAAAAAAACACAGAAGCAGTATTGTAAGAAATTCAATAAAGACTTTAAAATGGTCCACATCAAAAAAAAACTTAAAAAAAAAAAGAGTTAATGGGGGTAAACTTGATACAGGAAGAGATCACCTGGCTGGTGCACTAAGTGTTGAAGTCTCTTTATTGCTCCAGCATCTCAATAAATTGACAAATAAGACACTGGAATAGTGACAGAGGAAAAACACCAACTTTATTACACAGAAAGGCTAGATTGGGAATGTTGCTTAGTAATAGAGTTAAATAGACTTGTTAACTCAAATGCTGGAGTTTGGCCAGGCGACCCAGTCGTCATCTACTAGGATGGACCCGCAGTGTCCTGCAAATGTAGAAGTAGATGTTTGCTCCTTGTGGGCAGTTTGTCCTCAAGCGGAAAAAAGATAGAGATGAACTGAACATGTTCAGCTTATTAAATACAAACTAATCAGTGTAGAGACCAGAAGTTAGACCAGTTGAACTCCGTCCAGAAGAAGGAAGCAGTGGTAGAGAAGAAGCATTTGCCATCTATGTCTGTATGTATTTTCTTGATTTATCCATTTTAGACCATCCCAGGGGTCCCCAACCCCCGGGGTGCACAGCAGGAGCTGAGCAGCAGGTGAGTGAAGCTTCATCTGCCACTTCTTATCACTCCCCATCGCTTGCATTATCACCTGAACCTCCCTCCCCTGCATCCGTGGGAAAATTGTCTTCCACGAAACCAGTCCCTGGTGCCAAAAAGGTTGCGGACCGCTGATCTCTGCTATTTCCTTGCTATGGAAAGATGAGGATTTAGCTCACTATCCTTTTCTATCTCCTATGCCCTCATTGTGTCAAAATAATTCTGTTATAATTTTTATTAAATAAGTATTCAGTATTTACATTTTATAATTACCTACCTTTTTTTTCCCCTCTGGAATTTTGTTTTTATTGGAATGAATAAATGTCTTTTTGTCCTCATTTAGTTTACTTAGTTTTTATATCTTAATATGGAGTCCACAGCTTTCCCCCAGTTGCTTTAGTATACCTATGTATATTTACTTAGTCGAATTTATTTTCTTAAAGTAGACAGCAGTCTGGACTTACTGTATATAACTACTCTTGCATTAATGGTCATCTTAGTACCTTATCTTCACCCTTATTCTCAATGTTTTCCTCACCTTGCTGTTCTATTAGATGTCCTATTACCTAGATGTCATGTGTTCTTTCTCTTGATGTATTCTCATGTTTTGTAGAGCACAGATTGTAATAGCTTCCTGATAAAGAATATATGGGAGGTACATCTTTTGAGAGCTTGCATGTCTGAAAATATCTCTATTCTACCCTCACACTTAATTCATAGTCTGAATCCTGAGTACAGTATTCTAGGTTTGAAATAATTATTCTTCTTAAATAATTAAGAAGTTTGTTGCCTTTTTTATCCTTAATCCTCTGTATGAAATCTGATTCTCACTAGAAGTCTAGAATATTTTTATACCTACGATTATGAAATTTTATGATGATTTGCCTTGATACGGGTCTGCTTTTGTCATTTGTATTGGACATATGAGTGAGTCCTTTTAGTCTGGAAGTCCATATCCTTTCATCTTGGAACATTTTATAGAATTATTTCTTTTAATTCCTCCATTTTCACTGTATAAACTTTCACATCCCCACATTTTCTGGAGGGTGCTTCTGCTGTCAGCTGTGCATGGCATACCCCAAAGACCCTATGGTTTACTCCCCTCAGTGAACTCCCGTCTCTTGCTATTGTGAGAGAGTGGGCAGGGGCAGGCTGTGCAGAAATGAGGAGGTGATCTGAGTGGTTAACTACTTCTTAAGTAGACTTTCAAGAATCCTGGTGGTTTTAACACCAACCTCGCCCTCACTGCCAGACATATGTGAGCTTATTGGGAGTTTTGTAGTGATTATCATATTGCTTTTCTGCTTTCCCCACTATTGGCTTTGGATTCAGCTTTCTTGGGTCTAAGTAACATGACATTGTAAGTTTGTTCTAGAAATATATGTGCCTCTTTAATGCATTATAAGATCTGGTAGTAGATCTAATAAACATGATGAATACTGATGAACAAAATGATACTTCACTATCTGCAATAACAGTAGTGTTATGTGAAATTATCTTTGATTTCTGTTGTTTACAGAGTCACACATACTGCTAAACTACTGTGATTTTCTGTTTAATAAGTGAAGGAAAAGCTAAAGTTCATTTAGAGAATAGTAAGAAAATAAAAATGTACTCTTTTTTTTTTTTTCTCATCCATTTTCCTGGAATCCCTGATTTCCACCTGTGGACCCAATTTAGAACTCTTGAATTAAATAGAACATGGTGGTATATGAGACCATAATCATGGTTTCCTTTATTTGTCCATTTTTCAAAGAGGCCTCTTTACAGTGAATAACTCTGATCAGCCTTTTCATTCATTCAACAAATATTTACTAAGTATCAACTGCCTGTAAGACACTTGGGCACCAGGCCTATGTTAGTTAAACAAGCTTCTGTCTTCATGGAGTTTACATTTCTAGTGGAATATATAATTGGTTATAGTGTTACCTAGATTAAAATAAGATGGCTTGTATATATCACCATCCCTGGAAAAACTAACTGAAATTGCATATCTTTCTGATAATATCATTACTTTACTTGAAACAGGACTTGAAAGTTTTTATTACAAAAATATTTATTTTTAAAAAGATGTGAGAAGACTGACAGAAAAGAAAAAAAGAACAGTACCCATTATTGCACTGATCAGAAATAACCACTGTAAACACCTTGGTGTATATTTTATCTCTTTTCTATATACATGTGTATAATTAAATATGTATATGTATATTTAAATGTGCCTAATTTGTTTATAAAAATTGAATTGTATTATAAAAACATGTACAGTTTTTATTTGTCAAGTGTTTACTTCAATTTAATGGCTATATAATACTCAATTTTATGAAAACACCCTAATTTATAACTTTAGGTTTTCTGTATTTCACTATTTAAAAAAAAATTCTTGTGCTAATTTCTTGAAGCTAAATCTTACCAAACACCTTTAGTTAATTATTCCAATAGTCTTTATGAATAATTTTAAATATATGGAAAATTTGAAAGAATTTTACAGTGAACACCCGTATACCCACTACATCGATTGTATAATTAACGTTGTAGTATGTTGACTTTACTATGTATCTGTACAATTATCCATCCCTCTTACATTTTTTGGTAAATATTTAGAAGCTGAGTCATAATTTTCAGGCAAATTTTATAAAATTTTTTCATTTATGCTAACTAGCCCTCCAAGAAGAATTTTAGTACTAATTTTACACTCTTACCAGTGGTATATCAGCACACTTTGAACCCTTGCCAAACTGGATTTTATTGTCTTAATGTAATTTTTTAGACAATTTTTGATATATAGGTTTTTACTAAAGTTTATTATTTTATCTCTAAGATGACTTTCTTTATATGTAATACTTATAAAACATTTATTTATAGTTTGCTTAGATCATCTAATTTCTACTGTAGATTTTGAAAAGAAATTATGTAATTTGTTCTTTGTTGTACTTAATGTTTTTTAAGGGGAACATTGTACCTGTTCAGTAACTATTTAAGGTACCCTTGAGATTTCAATCAGGAAACCACTAGTCCTTTTTTTTTTTTTAGTTTATGCAATAAGTGTGTAAATAAGTATTAACTAGAATATTGCCTATAGCATATTCAGTCTTTTTTCTCTTTCACAGAGTAAATGAACCGATGGAGAAAAATGATACATTGGGGCAATCAGAACTAGAAGTAGAATCTCCTGAATTAAATATTCGTTCACTCACTGGACCTTTGTCTCACTTCTTGGACCTTGGTTTTATTCCTTGGACCTGTGTTCCACTCAGTCTAACACTATGACTGATAAAAAGACTCAAGAGAAATTAAGACATGAATTTGAAGTGTTATGGAATCTAGGCACCTAGGTGGGCATATAGTATATGAGGCAGTTGAAGCAAGAAGATAATTAGAAGGTGAAAAGGCTTACACAACACTATTTTAAATGATAGATTGCCTACATTCTATTTTAAGAGTAATTTATAAGCAATTATTTAATTTTGGTATGGCTATTTAAAAAAATTATATGAAAATCCCACTCGAAATATGTCACGTTTGTTATTTTTGGAGCATTCAGTCAAATCTCTTTGTTTACAGCTGGGCTCAAAATGCAGAGAACTCAAAGATATTCATTTCGGCCAGTGTTACAAGATCTCAGATGAAGGCATGATCGTCATAGCTAAAGGCTGTCTGAAATTACAAAGAATATACATGCAGGAAAACAAATTAGTAAGTACTTGTTACCATTCTTGTGTTTTTCATTTTGTTTCTAACTCTTGAATTCCTTATAACTTAGCTTATAAATTTTTTCTGCTTATTTTTTGATGGTTTAGAGGCAGATTCTACTTAAAAGCAAGAATCTTCTCAAAACAATGATTTGTATAAATTGATTTTATAACTGTGTGGGTGCTTGTATGTGGTAGTTACATGTTAAAAATTCTTCATTAGCATGTGCTAATATGCTTTTTTCTAAACTCTGACAGTGGAAAAAATTATTTGAAAAAATTAAATTTGGCTGCCAAACATAAGTATGTAGTTGTCGTTCCTTCTGATTCCCCTAGGGATTGTAGTAATTTTAGATAGTTAGGAATTTTTAATATTCAGGAAGATGTATGCTTGTGAAATAGAGCCTTCACTTAGTATGGTGTAAAATAGGACTCAGTAAATTGAGACAGATAATCTTGTTTTTAGTTGTAAAGACTACTAGTTTAGTTACATAGGTTTTACATTATATTTTAAGCACATGTGTAGGTAACTCATTTACACTTATTGTATATTATAAATATATTTAAAGCCATGTAATTTTCTCTTATTGAGATATACTTTATATATCATAAAAGTCACCTTTTTAAAGTGTACAGTTCAGTGTTTGTTAGTATATTCACAAAGTTGTGCAGTCATCATTACTAATTCTAGAACAGTTTTATTATCCCAAAAAGAAACCTTGTGCCCATTAGCTGTCACTCTTCATTCCCCCTTCCTCTATCCCATGGCAACTGGTAATCTACTTTCTGTGGACTTTTGTCTGTTCCAGACATTTCATATAAATAGAATCGCACAATATGTGGTCTTCTGTGTCTGCCTTCTTTTACATACCATATTTTTTCAAAGTTCATTCCTATTGTAGCATGTATCAGAGCTTCATTCCTTTTTATGGCTGAATAATATTCCAAATCCATTTAATTTTGCTTTGATAGGTATATAGTACAGGTTAACAGAAAAAGTTGTCACTGGGGAGGCATTAGTAGAGTTCTCAATGTTGAAAAATACTGTACATTAAAATGTAGGCAAGGTGGTCCTGAATATGTATATTTACAAAGAAGATTTGCTTTTTAACTGTATCTTCAAAATAACGAGATCTTTTTGTTGCCCCTTGGAGTTAGTTTACAAAATTTACATATTAATGTAAGTTTTGAAAGGTCTCTAGAAGCCTCAGCACTTCAAGTGAGATAATGCTTTTTTTTTTTTTAAAGATTACAGTTAGAAAAGTTGAAATACTATGAATTAAAAGTAAACACTTTTATTACCATGTAGAATTATCTTTTTCTGTGAAATTACACAGTAAAAATAGTTCCTATTCCTGTTCACATTTAATACAAATTTAATAATCACTCCTGAGACATTATGTTCTTGTGGATAGAGTAAGGTCTTCTGGGTAAGAGAGAATGAATTTTTGAATCCCAGTATCCATTTACTTGCACTGTGACCTTGGGAAAGTTACTTAAGATCTTTGAACCTCCTTTGCAAATGGGGTTATTAGTATTTGTATTTTTGCAGGTTGTGGTTTTGAGGATTAAATGATATAATGTCCTTAAATTGTCTAGTATAAACTCTGACTCATAGGAGACAATAAAAAACTAGTAGTCTTTATGAGAACTTGACCATATTTGTTGTCCATTGGTTTCCACTTTACACTCAAGATAAATTAAAAGATGGTAATCCCAGCTTACAATTTTTATATTTCTCACATAATGGGAATATTTGTTGAGTGATTAATATTTGTTTTCTTGTTGAGCAAAACCAGAAAAACATTTTTCTTGACACATTAAAAATTTTGGTCAGTGGTTTTTCAAAGGAATTAAACCATATGTTTTGAAGGTTCTAGTTACGTTCAAATTTCTTTAATATTGTGGTCCATTAGAAAGGTGTTATATACTTAAATGCTAAGGGAATCAGTTTCCTATGTAGTGTTATTCAGTAAACATTTTGATTTCATTGCAAATTAGAAGTGATTTTGCTAAATCTTAAGTAAAGTTCAGTTCAATGAAATTCTTTCAATTTAAGGTTTTTAGAAAGGGAAATTTAGAATAGTATGAACTCTTTCTGTTGAACAGTTGAGCTGTTGATAACTGGTCTCCCATAGGAACTTTAGTTTGTATTTTTAGAATTTATGAAATAAGGAGAAATATTTGAATTACTTGCAAAGCTACAATTTTAAGTAGATTGGGTTTTTTCACTCTGAGATGTATTATTGTTAGTCCTTTAATGACGAATATTTTTAAAAGGGTGAGTAGAAATAATAGTCGGATTAAACGCAAATAATATTTATATATGCATATATATAATTATACCGTATATTTAATTACAGACAGGAAATAATAAACATCATTAAATAGGATAAACAACTAATAGAAATATTCAGTACTCAGGAGAATATTGTGTCTGAAAGGATGCCAGCAGAACTTTACCTGTGCAGATATTGATCATTAGCTAAATTATTTCGCTAATTCTCTTATCAGTCTTCTCAAAAAGAATCTTCTCAAAATAATATTAGAGTTTTATTGTGTAGCCTAAAAATAATCGTAGCATAGTGCTTTTTTAAAGTATAAACTTTGCTGACTTTAAAATATCGAATTGGTTGTTTTTATACATTGACAGTATATGACTAAGTATACATTTTTTTCATATTATATCTTGGCCTTTAGATGGCAGCATTGTCTTTGTATATTTCAGTGACATAGCTTTGTGTCCTTGATGTAACTATAAAGATAAAATGCTCGTACATGGTTTCTGCAGATATTTATGGTTTATTTTTAATTTTGTCCTTTAGATGGTTTTAGGGAAATTTTAAAAAAATATATGAAATAATAGTTGCATCTAGAGTGTTACAAGGTGAACTTGCTATCTTACACAAAGTAGCAAGATACTTGAATATTCTTATTTGTGGCACTGTAAGTAAGGTACACTTTAGCATAGAGAAAGGATTCCTGTATTTATCACAAGGAGTTTTATTCAGGTGGAAAGAGGACAATGATCTGACATCTTAGTACTCAGATGATTTATGGTGAGGCAAATAATTGAGGACATACATGTAAAATCTTACCCCCAAAGAATGAGTTTTTGTTTTAGTAATTTTTGAGTGAGACAACTGCCATGCACCTACATGGATGTATTTTGCATTTGTTATAAAACTGTTGTATAGACTATAAAAACAGATCTGAGGAATACAACTATAGTGAGTGTCTAGCATATTATATCCAACTGTCGCCGTCTTTTAGCTATAGCATTTGTATCACTTCTGTGCAGTAGTGGCTACAAAATTATTTTAAAGCCATATTTAGTTTGTCTGTATAGTTATTGATGATCTAGAAACTTCATTAAGTATATTTTCTCTGCTTCCTTACTCTCCTTGCTCCAGATTCTGCTTCTCTACTTTTTGGACAGAAGCTCTTTGGGCTGCTTTTTTTTTAAACATTTTTATTGGAGTATAATTGCTTTACAATGTTGTGTTAGTTTCTGCTGTATAACAAAGTGAATCAGCTGTATGTATACATATATCCCCATATCCCCTCCCTCTTGCGTCTCCCTTCCACCCTCCCTATCCCATCCCTCTAGGTGGTCACAAAGCACCAAGCTGATCTCCCTGTGCTATGTGGCTGCTTCCCACTAGCTATCTGTTTTACATTTGGTAGTGTATATATGTCAGTGCCACTCTCTCACTTCGTCCCAGCTTACCCTTCCCTCTCCCTGTGTCCTCAAGTCCATTCCCTATGTCTTGGGCAGCTTTTTATTTGGCTGTAAAATGATGGGGTCAGATAGATTATCTACATTTGTTATCCAACCTGATGTTCTAAAGTACTAGGCTTTTACGATTTTGAAAATGGCTTCTATGCTAAGTTCTAGGGTCAGCATATTTGATAGAGATCTCTATGTCTTATATTTATTTGGCTTATTTTTTTAACGCCTTCTACTCTGTAGAGTTGAGTTATGAAACTAGTATAGATTTCTGAGTTACCCAAGAAAGTAGTGATGTATTATGAATAGATTTTAGAAAGTTTTAGGGAAATGGTAAATGTTTTCTGGTTAAAATTTGATTTCCCAATGGTTAATTATGACCTTTTACTTTTTTCAACCTCCTGGTGAACTATTTTACTAGTTTTACAGTTCTGTGCCATCTCCCATAGTCTTTTGGCTCTTGCTGTAACATTATTTGTAACATTTTTTTTCATTGTTTTTAATTTTATTATCCTTTGGAGGCTTACATGTATGACGTAGGACCTAAATTTACCTCTCTCTGCTTCCTTCTGGGATGAATGAGGCAAATACTGAGTGTGAGTTGAATTGAACTCAATTCATGTCTTGATCCTACTGTTTCTTAATCATGTGATTCAGTTAGTTATCTTAATTTTTGTACTTTCATTTCCTTGTTTGTAGAAAAGATATAATACTACCTCAGACTTGTTTTTATGAGGATCAGACTAAATGAGATTGAGGTGAAGTACAAAATATATGGTCCCAAACGTAGGAAGTTCTTTAATAAATTTTTTTTTTTTTTTTCTTCCTCTCCGTATCAGAGTTCACTTTCTGGAGTCTACCAGTTTGAATTGGGCTGTGTCAGTACCTACTGTCACTTACTATGTTCTGATTTCATCTGTTAGTTACCCACAGTTTAATTCTTTTTTTGCTGCTTGCTGTGATTGTGAGGTTGTTGCAGCAGCTAAGTGAATAGACTGGTAGCCATGTTATCATCAACTAGGGTAAGTAAGGTAAGCATTTGCATCAGAGCTTAAATAACAGTAACTAATTCAGCATTATATTAAGGCTTGCATTTCCTGACTCTTTTACTTTTCAACTTTGAATTAATACATTAAGGGATTTGGTCCCTGCTACCCCCCAACACCCCCAATACATTCTTGTTATCTTATTCCTCAGATACTCCTTGTGAAGTGAGTTTACTTGTAATCCCAGACATAAATAATGTACATTTATGAAGAATTCCATTTTATAAGTAAACACTTCAGCCTCCAAAGTCTCCAAGGGTAGGTATTCGCCTTCATTGCCCTTTCCTCTCTGAATGGATGAGGCATTTACTTACACCGAGAGTGGTAGTTTCCAGTAAACAGTGATACATGAATATGGCATTCTAAAGAAGGTGACCTAAAGTTAATAAACTTCATCTTGTTATTATATACTTTCAGTATTTTGCTGTCATTTTTTGATATCTAAAAATATTTAATAATAGTTAGCTCATTGACTGTTTATAATGTACCAGGCACTGGGTAGTTTTACATAATTAATCCTCACAACCACCATATGAGGTGGCTTACTTTTTAAATTTTTTATTTATTTATTTTTATCTTTTGGCCGTGTCTTGTGGCATGTGGGATCTTAGTTCCTGACCAGGGATTGAACCCCCTGCATTGTAAGTGCAGAGTCTTAACTTCTGGACTGCCAGGGAAGTCCCCATGAGGTAGTTTATTTTTATTCCATTTTACAGATGAAGAAATTGAGGCCTAGAAAGGTTAAGGAACAACAGATAAATGTCAGAGTCAAGATTCTAACCCAGATCTGTTGGATTCTCAAAAGTTTGTCCTCAAGACCTTTGATTGCATGGATACATCACAGGTGGAGCTAATCCATATATGCCTTTGAACCAAGCAATAATTTCCGAAAGGCATTATCCCCATTAAAACACTTAACTGTCAGGTGTTGTGAGACATCAGAGGAGGAAATTAGCTATTAGCATGAGCAGAAGGATGATACACTGAAATCTTTTCTAGGAAAATTAGTAAAATTACCAAAGAGGAAAACTGTCTTCAAGATAGTATTTAATGTTGGTTTTAATCCTGTATAAATGTGAACCTAATGAACTTTTGTAGAATTGCACTCATTATGCAAAATTTTTTACTTGGCAGAAACATAATATTGTGTTTTTTGTGATACTTGGATTCAGAAGCTAAATACCATTTCATTTTTGTTCGATGTATTTAATAGAAATTTTAATGGATTAATGAACTGGTAACTTTCTACTCTGTTCCTTAACACTGTTTCAGATGTTTCAGTGGAATTAACATTTGAATACCTACTATGTGCCAAGCACTATGAGAAGTGTTAAGGAATTTAAAAAGAGTTATATTGCCAAAGAAAGAATATCCTTTTCTAGTGATAAGTGCTATGGAAATGCCAATCGCAAAATAGTTACTTGTGTGAGAGATTAGGGAGGAATCAGGAAGTCCTATAAATAGTAGGTGACATTTATAACTGGATCTTGAATGATATATAGTGATGTGGCAATTGTGATGCAAGCAAACATTTTTTTGAGGAAAGTGATATCATTAACAAAGATAAGGCATCAGGAAGATATGTGGAATGTTTAATAAGTGGTGGGTGTTAAAGTAAGATTAGGATTATATCAGGCTGGTGGGCGAAGTGTTCATAGTTGGGTCTCTAAAGGAAGGTGGGGACCAGGTTGTTAAGTTTCTTGAGTGTCATGCTAAGAAATTTATATTTCTCTTGGTAATTGGGATTATACTTGGGATTTCAAATGTGAAAGGTGATCAAATTTTTCGGTCTTGTATTTTTTTTTTAATTTTAGGAAATTAAAAAAATTTGGAATACTGAAAAGAGTAATAACATATATATGCCCATCACCTAGGCATCGACAGTTGTTAACATTTTGTTAAATTTGTTTCTTCTTCTTGAATTAATAAAGCAAATAAACTTTAAGTCTCTTGTCTTGCATCCCATGTTATTCCACTATCTCTTTCTAGAGGCAACTACTGTGATGATCTAAAATGCTTAAAAAAACAACTGCTTTAACAGACATAATGGATACCATGAACAACAATATAATATTGTTCAGTATGTGGTCCCAGATAGTTTATATCTGATATTATATGGTTAAAATCTGGTCTCACAAAGTATGTCAATCTACAGTTTGCATTTTTACTTTTAAGTTGTTTTGATATTTAGCCGTAATGAATATGTAATTCATTCTTTTAAACTTTTAGTATCCTATATATGTATATATCTCCTGTTTATCCATTTTATATTGAGGGACACTTATATTGCTTCTGTTGTTTTGCTATTATAGGCAGTGTTGCAGTAAAATCTTTGTGCAAGTCTCTGTGCTTATCTGTGAGAATTTCTCTAGGATCTATTCTAGAAATGTAATTAAAGGGAGCAAGGATGGGTACATTTTGAAATTTTTGCTAGATAATGTCAAATTGCTCTCCATGAATAACTGTAATTATGGTTTACAGCTGTATCTTGCTGATGGATTGTCAACTCTTTTGAGGGTGGAGAGTATCTAGTTATCTTTTTAGCCCATCCACCCGCGTGTTGACACATAATAGTCATTCAATAAATGTTGGTTTAGTGACAGATGGCTTACTGCTGAATTAAACATACTTTTAAAAACATATTTCTTCCAGTATTTTGGGAACATGCTTTAAAAAGAAGGTGGATTTAAGCATATAAATAAAAGCTTGAAAAATAGGTTAAAGTTGCAGAGTCAGTGGTTTTCTGACTTTTCAAATAAGTAAGTTTCTTTGATCTAGTTACTATATTAATGATGCCATTCTTCATGTATCAAATTTATCTAGCCAGAGTCATTAATGTTCTCAAGGAGTATTTTCTGGGACAATATATTTTTTTTAACAATATGGAGTTTGATCAACTAGAGTATAATTTCTATTCTTGTCTGAATTACATTGACTTGTACATTCTTACGATTAATAAAATTGGTTTTATTTTGTTCAGTGATATTTGAAAGATCCACTTGAAAAAAAAGTTAAAATGTTATTTGGCAGATTTTTCAGTCTAAAGAATAAATACATTTTTATTCGTTATACATTCTTTGTTAGAGCTTACTGTCTCTCTTTTTAATCTGTTTTCCTATTTTCTATTTTTCTCCTGTGGGTATCTTTTTTATCTATGAGGTATCTTGATAAGAGCATGACAGAATTGTATTCCATCATTTGAAAGGCATAGGAAACCATAAAGAATGAGTATGTGTGTGTGTATGTATATTTTTCTTCCCCTGTGAACCAGTTTGGTAGAGGGCAAGCAGTGACTTTGATAGTATCCAAATAATTTTTCTTTGGAATGCATTATTTTTTTTACCCAGCATATTTATTTAACATTATATTAATTTAGTAATACTAAAATTAGTTCACAAATTTTGGGAGCCCATCAACTGATGGTAGGAGTTGCTCAGATGCAAACAGGATTGCAGGAGGAAGCTAGCCTAGTATTAAAAACTCTGATACAGATATTCCAGTGTTGATAATGCAGAATTTATTATAGCTAAAAATAGGAGACTCTAAATAGTATTTACATATTCTTAAAAAAATTTTTCTGGATCAAATTCTAGATTACTAAAAATACCCAATTTGCTTTGGGTTTAAAATTTATAGTTGGTAGGTTATTCCTAGTGTTGCGGTTCTTTTGCTGGTGTTATTTTCCACTTATATAGTCTGTAGTTTAGATCCTTTTTTTAAAATAAATTTTTATTTATTTATTATTTTTGGCTGTATTGGGTCTTCATTGCTGCGCGCAGGCTTTCTCTAGTTGCGGCAAGCAGAGGCTACTCTTTGTTGAGGTACACGGGCTTCTCATTGTGGTGGCTACTCTTGTTGCAGAGCACGGGCTCTAGAGTGCACGGGCTTCAGTAGATGTGGCGCTTGGGCTCAGTAGTTGTGGCTCGTGGGCTCTAGAGTGCAGGCTCAGTAGTTGTGGCTCACAGGCTTAGTTGCTTTGCAGCATGTGGGATCTTCCCGGACCAGGGCTCGAACCTGTGTCCGCCTGCATTGGCAGGCGGATTCTTAACCACTGTGCCACCAGGGAAGCCCCTAGATCCTTTTATTAAAATGTAATTTTTGTTTACTTCTTTTAGGAGTGCATATTAAAAAAATCACAAAGAGTTTTGGAGCAAATCAAATTATCTTTCAGATATAAACATGAAAGTGGTGTCTCAGTCTCTGTGCTCAAGTGTTGGTAACAGTTGATAGTGGGTTGAGATAAAGAGCCAAGTCATTAGACTTAGCAAATAGAAACTTTATAACCTTAGATGGCAGTGGAATGCTGGGAGTACATTAAGCCTGTCATTTATGAGCACACATTCTTCAACTGCCTTTCTAGACTGTCAGTCAACAAGTGAGATGTATTGCTTGGATCTAGAGAGAAGTTTTGGCTTATATTTTTCTTCATCTACCTATCACAGAGGTGTTAGAGTCTTAGGATATCCAAGACTTAATCCCATCTAATGTTTTAGTGATTAGGCTTAAGGGGAGAAGAATTTCTCTTTTTCTTTTTCTCTCTTTTTTTTTAAGATGTGCCTTTCTGAATATCTTTTACAAACTATAGTTGAATCTGGTTACCAGTTGATAAGATGCTTCCTTTCAAGCATTTTCTTGTCGTTATTATCAGAAAGATACATTGTCATGAAAGTGCATCTAGGCATCCTGTGTGGTGACTACTGTTCCTATTCCTGCTACAGATTTTGCTTATTCATATTACCTATATTGTCTTTCTTCAAGTTCTTATTAAAGATCTAAAGACAAAGTTGCTCAGATGAGAGTGTTAGGGTAAAATCTTTCCCTTGGACTGTACCTTCTGGTTTTTAGTAGCTGATAATTTGAGGCCAGATGAAATCTGTACTTTTTTGATATTATTTTTTTTAACCCTCCTATCGCTTCTTATTTTGTGGAGCCACATAAAATTTAGGTTGTAGAAAAGATCAATACAGTACTTTTCTTTAATGGGTCCTCTATTTCACAATTTTTGGTTTCTAAAATATGATAGAAATGAGTTATGGAGAGTTCTTGGGGGTAGAAAATTTGTAGTGTCTATTGCCAGGTTTTTATTGACTATTTTTGATTTAAGCATAAAATCTAGGTATTTATCATTCACTATAATACGATACATAAATGAATATATTGAGAATTTGTAATCCAAAGAAAAATAGTTATATATCAGAGTCCTTCTAATTGAGCTGTATCTGGGTGATTATTCTTATCTTTTATTTTCTTCTTATTGAATATATATCTTTGAGAAAATAAAGAGGAAGGTATATATTTATATTCATTGTTGTTTAAATGCCCACATGAATGCCTACAGATTATAAAATTATCAATATTTTCATCATTTAATGCTAGCTTTTTGTTTTAACTCCTCTGAGAACATGGTAGAATTAGGTGGCACCGTGATTTGTAGATCCTCTGAATGGGAATCAAAATATAATTCCATATCTATTTACTAGGTTAATGTTAACTTTAAATATTTGAAGATACTTACGAGTAGTTTGATATTTCATATATTTTAAGTTATTGCAGGACACAATTTTATGCACATACACACGTATATGTATGTACCCCTCTTCACTGATATATTAAGTATTTTTTTCATCATGCATAAATGTAGTCAGTTCCATTGTGTAATCTATTATACATTTTATAAACTGCAAGTGTTATAAGCTTATGAGTAACTTAACGGAAAACAGTGTGAAATATGATGGTATATTGTATTCCACTGAATTCAGTCATGACCTAAGACATTTCTAAAGATCGACTTTTTATTTTTTCACATCCACAACACAGAAATACTCTTGCTAAAATACTGTTTTTATCATTTCAAGAATCTGTAGTGGCTAACTACAAAGATTTCTGCAGTTATTTGTCTCTGTTCTCATTACGTTCTTAACTTGTCCACTTAGTCTTCATTTTCTCTTGTCATCTTGCTTTCTTACAGTATGTGTTCAAGCTGAGGTAAATATTTTTTTTTGGTCAAATATTCTTTAAGAATTCTTCCCCATTTATTACTTTCCAATATTCTATCAGCTTCCTTTATTTTTTCTTATTAATCCATTGATAATTTGTTGTAGGTTTCAAGGCTTCAGTTTAGTCATGTAAGCTCCTTGAAAATGGGGATGAGATTGTCTTTTTTGTAAACTTGTAGTTAGTAACTGACTGTGTATTTGTCAATGTTTTGACTAAATGGTTAAAAATTAATCTTTTTTTACATAAAAATTATAAATTTTCTGAAAAGGACTGTTAATTAAGATGAACCATTTATCCTCAAATCCTTTTGGTTTTGTCCTGGGAAAAATTCTTTTTGTGCCAAAAAGAAAACTATTAAAAATTAATATTTTTAATGAGGCACATGTCAGTAACTTTAAGTATGATTATTTATACTTTGATATGTACATACAATACAGCTTTTAGTATACAAGTGTCAATTTTTATTAACAACGGAATTGATGAAATATGTTTCATTCTATAGCAGTGTGAAGTGATTCTTCATTAGTGTTCTTACCAGAAGAATGGCAGTCATAGTTTGAGGAAGTAAAATCCCAAATAAGTATGTCCTCTTCAAGAATTAAGTAGTTTTTAAGAAATGATTTTTTTAAAGTGAATGTTGAGGGCTTCCCTGGTGGCTCAGTGGTTAAGAATCTGCCACCAATGCAGTGGACACGGGTTCGAGCCCTGGTACAGGAAGATCTCACATGCCGGGGAGCGACTAAGCCCGTGGGCCACAACTACTGAGCCCGCACTGTAGAGCCCATGTGCCACAACTACTAAAGCCCACGCACCTAGAGCCCGTGCTCCGCAACAGGAGAAGCCACAGCAATGAGAAGCCCCCGCTTGCTGCAACTAGAAAAAAAGCCCACGCACAGCAATGAAGACCCAATGTAGCCAAAACAAACAAAAAAGAGTGAATGTTGAAGCTTGTGGCTTTAAAGTTCTTTTTATTGCAGATTACCTGGTAGATATTTTCATTTCTTGGTTTACATTCCATTGAGGATATTTGAATTGTTTCAGTGCTTCTCCCAGTGCATTTTCCTTCTTTTGCTTTCAGAAAACCCTAACAAAAATCTCTTAAGCTTGCTAAGAATTGTAGTCCTTTTTCTTGTCATATTTCATCACTTGATTCTTAAAAAGGTGAAAGTTAACAAATTGCCTCTATGTTTGAGTTTGTTTAGAAGAGCTTGCTTTTATTGTTGCACATTAGAAAGAGATAAATTAAATATATTTGATACATATCTTGATTGCTTGGTACCCAGAAAATGCATCAAGCATATCTGGCAGTAAATGTAGTCAGAACATTGACATTGCTTGCTTTGAGCGTGATATAACACGCAGAAATTACACTGACAGTTTTTTTAATACTTTATATAAAATTGTTAGTTTTAAATATCATAAATTGGTTCCATTTATTTTATTATCTTTTTGTTCTTTAATATGTCCTAATGGTTTTGTAGAATCAAAAATTAGGAAAAGAATACCCCAAAGGAAGCATAACTAGGTATCTTATTAGAATAATACAGTTTATTTCTTCATTGTCTTGGACAATTAAGTGGCATTTGGAAAACTTAAGGAAAAAAATGGGCAAGTATTGGGTCAGCCTACTGAATTGTTTAACCTTGGATTAAGTTTTGTTTTTCAATCTAGAAGTGCTTTTTCTAGTATACCTAGATGATTTTCTTCTGTACAGTCAGTCCAAGTGTGTATGTAGGCATCATCTGTTTTCATATATTAAAGTCTATTTAAAACAATCACATGTTTATAATATACTTTATATTATACTTTTAGATTACAGAATCAAGACAGGGTTTTTTTTTTTTTAAAGAGTATAATGGTGTTGATTACTGATCAGTCTTAGAATAGGAGGTATTTCACATATAGTCTTTTTCATAGGGGTTAATCATTATCAGTCTAGTGTATGGATTTCCCCAGTGTCACAGGTTAGTTCTCAGATGTGAGAGCCTTTCTCCTTTCTGTCCATCAAGGCATATCTTTCTTTAGCTGTTGTAGAAACTAACTTCTCCAGTCATTAGAGTCAACTTGTGATCACCTTAATGCTTCCCTCTCACCTTTGAGATTCTGTATTTGTCGATGTCTAATGTTAGTTATTTGTTTTTATGCATTATAGTATTAAAGGTACATTAAACTTGCATGGCTATATTATTGATCATGTACTTCCTTTTTCTGACCCTCCTTTCTTAAAAAAAAAAAGAGTAACTTAGCCTTGAAAGTGATCTTAGAAGGCCTCTAAACCTGCTTCCTACAAATCCTTTTATTGCATGACTGATAAAGAGCTCTCCACCAGTGTGTGTGTGTGTGTGTGTGTGTGTGTGTAGAAGGTTATTTATTAATGAATATACAAGGACTCATGCAATATTCTAATGACAGTTGAAAAATTATAAGTAAAATGGTGTCAAAATGATATTTGGCCAAATTTAAAAAATTTTAACATTTTAAAGTGATTGTTACTAATGCCTTTTTTAAAAAAAAGATTACATACACTCACCACCTTTTTTAAACAGGACTAGAGGAACTTATTTTCAGTACTGGTTAGTACCAAATTAGTGTGAGAATCTATAATTTAACAATTGAAATGATTGCCTCTTCTGAATATGTGCATTGTTTTAGGGGACCTTTCCATTTTAGATGGTGTATGGCACTAAGTAGTGGTCCTCGTAAAACTTTTGTCTTTCATTTACAATTAACATGCTCTTTGACAGTTGGCCTTTAATAATCTCACACCATGGGTTTGAAACTTTTTCCTTAAAGCTTTATAGTTGAATTACAATACATTGTGTCCTTTGTTTTCTTCTGGAAAAGGATTTAAACAACCTTTCTATTGCACTTGTTGAATATGTATTTCATAGTAACCACCATGAAGTTTGCAGCATTTAAGAAGATGAAGAAGCAGAGATAAAAGATACACATTCAAGAAGGCTCGGTTTCACAGTTGGTGCATAATCCTTTCTGCTGTCATTGGTACCCTAACCCTGTACCTACCAGAACAAAAGAAACTGAATTAGAAATTGTGGGAGCTGGGGAGCATTCAGTTGGCAGCCCATCGCATGGCCCATAGGCGTTGTCAGGTCTCAGTTTGATGCCCTTTATTCTTTCTGACAGATGTGAGGTAGGGTCTATGAGGGGGAAGTCATTACTAGAGAGAGGGCAGTGTCAGATCAAAAGTAACCAGTGATCAAACAAGGTAAAGGGCTGTGGAAAATAGGCTCTCTTTCTGGCCTCAACACCTGCCTGATCACTGAAGGGAATAGTCCTTATGTGTCAGGACAAGTTGATTTTCTTTGATGTACAGTGAATTAGAAGTCAGAATGGAAGCTTAACTGGAGTACAGATTTTTACTTCCTAGTTCTTGAGCAGTTTGGGTGTTTAAATTTTTTACTTTAATTATCTAGAGGTTATAGAGTCATTCTCTGTTGAAAAAAAATAAAGACTTAACCATACTTACTTTGTTATCAATATATATTTAGAGATAGTACTAATGAACAAGCAAGTTTCAATACAGTATACTACAGGCTTGGAAGTCACCAAACTCTTTCTTTCAAGCATCTTAACTATAACTAATTAGAACATTTATATAATTATAATGGTGGGTAACAAAGTGGATAGTGCTAAGCTTGACACATAGTAGGACCCTTCAGTGGTAAAATTTTGGAAGTAACCTCACTAATTTCAAAAAATTTGAATTAACTCTTAACCCCTAAGTGGGAAAATTGTTATTATGTTATTATTATAAATGATTATTGTATTTTCTCTTAAGGTAACCCTTTCTAAGTCAGCTGAAAGAAAATTTGAGACAATTTGAGACAATCTTATTGGGGTTTTGTATGTGTGGTTCTTTTCTCTGCCCTTTCATCTTTAGAGGTATGTGACTAAAGTCTAGAACAAGGATGGTATTTTTATCTTTCATTAGCTTTCTGTGTGGATAAATTGACAATTGAGGCATATTTCTAAAATTTTTAATTATGATATTTTCCTTTACATTAAGAGCAAAGATTTGACTGCTACTAGATTTCAGTGTCTTAACTTTTGGTATTTTAAATATTACCGAATTTCATTCAGGCTCATAGTTAACAGTCATTTGCCCTCACATAAGAATTGATTTGAAAATACTGATTTTCCAGTAAGACGAATAAAGAATCTTAGTGGGGCAGCCTTTTAAAAGTGATTTTTAATCTCATAATTTGTTCATCTTTGCCAAAAGTCTCATATTTGTTTATTTTTGATAATTAAGTAACGTAAGTCTTCCTTTATACGTTTAGATATATAAAAGAATATAAAACAATATATATTATGTTGTATTACCTTTACATTAAATTAATATTTGGCTTCTAGACTACTGTTATCTATAAATACATTTTATGCTTGAGCAATTTCAGAATAATATATTTGAGCATACCTATAAATAGTGATATTTCTGATTTGGCTTTTAGATAAACTTATTACATAAAGCGTTCAGGGTCTCCTTTTTAAGTAGTTTGACTTAGGAATTCTAATGTTGGCATTGAGTCAGGTGTCCTAATTTTTTATTTGATTAATTTTATTTGAAATAAAATGTTTTGTAAATTAAGATTCTGTATCTATTTTTGAAGCTTTTTAAAATTTAAGAAATCTTAATACAGATTCAATACACAATCTAAATACAGTTAGACTCTTTTTTTTGTTTCTGATCATTTTTTTCACATGTTTGCCCCGAACTGCCTTTGAAGGACTGAAAATTGAAACCAATATGATAATATTCCTCTGATTTAAGGAGAATGATTTTGGTTTGGCTCTGGGTTGTCTGAGGGCATTCCTCCAGTCTGTCCTTCAGTCTGAATATTTGATAAAAGGAGTTGAGTTTGCTGATATTTTAATATTAATGTTAGGAAGAAACATTTGTGAAAGGTAAATTTTTAAAGTAAATGTCAATTTTTCAAAATGGACTTCACCAGCATAAAATTTTACTAGTCATAATCTTTGGTTCATGGCATACTATCCTAATTGGTCCATGCATGATCTTATTGTCTTATGAAAGTCAGTTTATCTAAAAATTATTTAACATTCACTCAAGAACCTCCTATCTAAACCAAGAATTAGAGTATTTCCAGTAACTTTCATCTACCTCTGTATTCTTTACTTCTCTCATCTCTGACTCCCTTTCAGAGGTAATTAGAAGTAACCACTATCCTAAATTTTATGTTTATCATTTTCCCCAATTTGTTACCTATGTATATTTGCCTAAACAATAAATTGTTTAGTTTTTACTTGTTTTTAATCAAATAAATTTTTAAAGAGGTCGTTGATGAACTATAAATGTAGTGCTTTAGCAGGTATTTTAACATATTAGTTAAGCATGGTATAATTTAGTAAATTAATGTAAGGAAAGTATGTTTCTGATCTTAAACTTGATACTATTTAAATCTAACTTTTAAGATATTCTCTGTTGCATTTTCATGTTCTTTTTAGATCTTTTGATTGCAGGTACAATAACTACATATTGGTCCCTTGCATTTTGCACCTTCCATTTATAAATTTTATTCATAGATATGCCAAATTAGGTCTTTTCTTAGTTTTGGTTTGCTGCAGTTGTAGCAATTCCTGTGAATTGATTTACAGGTTAGAAAAGTTAACTCTTTTAGGTGGTAAGGGTAGCTGGTCAGGAATATCTAACTAATCACTTGTTTGGTATGGAGGTAAGTGAATTTTAACCTTACCAAGTGACCTTTTTGTTTTACTTATCAGCTTGGAGTATCACTAGTAATTTAGTAAATCCAACCATTGTCATCTTTCGTAAGGATAAGATGATCGTACGATATTTCTTTGGTTTCTAGATGTACTATGATTTAACAACAACTTCTTTGGGGGGGAAACCACATTAAATATTTATGTTGATTTTAAGACTCCCTGTGATTTTAGAGCTACTAATTTGTAGACAAACGAGAGTCCTTTTTTTTTTTTTTCCAGCTTAATCACATTGGTCAGTAATTCAGTACTGGTCTGATACACAAGTTTTGGTGAAATCAAATCAAACAAAATATTTTCTTAACTGTAGGTGGATTTTTCTCCAGTTGCTGTTTTCTAATATGTAGTATAAAAAAAATATGCCTTTTTGTTTCTGCGAATCCTTTGGAAATGTGGTTGATTATACCTAGGACTAGTCAGTACTCAGAATGGTTAATGATATGTAAATGTTGAGTGAGCTAACTAATAAAATATTATTGGAGATCAAATTAGCACATTTCAACTTTGATTGACACAGATTTTTTCCTTTGAACAAGTTATGATTGATCATATTTACAAGAATGTGGAATATAGAGTAAATTTTTGAACCAATCTCCATTTTTAGGAGATTTTCAGTCTAAATGGAGAGCTCACATGTGGGTGTATATGTATGTTTACACACACATGTAATATATATTTGTATCCATATATACAAAATAATATAAGGTGGTGAAGTGATTTCAGATTAATGTAATTTGAATTTAAGAGGGAGATTTTTTCCTCTTTCTTTATTGATGGATTATGCTTCTTTGCCTTATGAAGGAGTCTAAGAGGTCCATGTGGAGTGTTGATTTGTCTTTGCTCTCAAAAATGTATCTTAGTGAGATTGCTTGAGTGACAGATACAGTTGGCATAAAGTGTTTAGGGTTGTAGTTTGAGAAGCTGCACGTAGTTCATTCCATTGAGGTTTATTCAGTGTTTTGTAATGTGAGGCCTACCTGAAGAAGCAAAGCAGTAAATCCCTTGCATCCTTCTTAGAAATGTCAAATAGCTTTATAAAGATATAATGGTATACTTTCTTGGTTTTTCTCAGTGTAGACCGGTCATTTAGATAATTTGATGGAAATAAATTATTAAATACATTGATTTATGATATTTGGGAGAATAGAAGCTAAATTTATAGAGGCAAAGGTTAGAGGGTGGAATGACATTTTATACCCTAGAAAATGATATTGAAAGCTTGGAAATTAATGGTGCTGTCATTACAAGTCATATAATTCTGGAAAATATGTTTTCCTTGGCTCCTTCATGGTTATTAGCTACATGGATCAATTAATTATTTTCCATAAGTCCTATCTCCTACCATTCACTGATTCATTCATTAACCATTTATTGAGTACTAACCACATATGCTTCTAGAGCCAATTTTTCTTGGGTCATGCCAGCCCACTTACAATAAAGTAACTCAATTAACATGAGCAATTTCTTTCCATCTTGTATTTACTTATGTAAGAGCCCACTGGGAGGGGGACAGTAACATCTCCCTGTCAAAGCCATTGCTTTAGAGCCTGGACTCTTAGCCTTTCTTATATTGAAAACTACATTTTAATCGTAAGAATTTTAAAATAATGATATCTAGATAATATTTTATTTGCTAATGATGATAACCTCTAAGTTAGTTACCTAATTAAGGTGAAATATTTTGAAGATTAAAATTAAAGGAGTTATTATGTATAAAACATGCTATATTCATTACAGTGACTTGTTCTGTTAGTTTTTTTATGAAGACACTTTGCTGTCTTAGTGTATGTCTTCTACATAATAGTGTATATATGTCAGTCCCAATCTCCCAATTCATCCCACCCCCGCATTCCGTTGGTTTAATGTTTTAATTATTATTAGGATATTTATAAGGAGATTGTCATCTATATCACACAGAGTTCTACCTCATGAGAGCCCTCAGTTATATATTCCCTCTGGACTTGGTACTGGAGAAAGCTAGACTTCTTTTTTTTTGTTATGTTATGAATTTTATTTTATTTATTTTTTAAATTTTTACTGGGGTATAGTTGATTTAGTGTTGTGTTAGTTCCAGGTGTACAGCAAAGGGGAAAGCTAGACTTCTGAGCAATTGCTTTCCTTTATTATTTTAACTACTGTGAATTAAAAAAAAATTATTTATTTTATTTATTTATTTTTGGCTGTGTTGGGTCTTCATTGTTGCGTACGGGCTTTCTCTAGTTGTGGTGAGCGAGGCTACTCTTCGTTGCAGTGTGCAAGCTTCCTCATTGCAGTGGCTTCTCTTGTTGTGGAGCACGGGCTCTAGGCTCGTGGGCTTCAGTGGTTGCAGCACGCGGGCTCAGTAGTTGTGCCTCACGGGCTCTAGAGCGCAGGCTCAGTAGTTGTGGCACACGGACTTAGTTGCTCTGTGGCATGTGGGGTCTTCCTGGACCAGGGATCGAACCCGTGTCCCCTGCATTGGTAGGCGGATTCTTAACCACTGTGCCACCAGGGAAGGCCTGTGAATTTTTTTAAAAGATGTTGTGGTCTGTTTTCCCTCTTTTCTTTGGCATCTTAGAAATCAAGAAAAATACTAGTAATTCATCTAAAAGCACTCAGAATTTCTCTCTTTACTATAAAATAACTTTTCTTTTTAACCCTTATTTTCCCTTGCCTCATTTTCTACTTGTTTTTCTCCTGTAGGGTGAATTTTCATGAACTGTCTCAATTCCTTTTTGGAAAGAGGAGGGGTATACCTGAATACAAACCGAAGTACTTATATAAGCTTATTTTAACTTTAAAACACCATCTTCTTTGAATAGGCAATTGTGATATAATGGAGAGCGCTTTGAGGCTTGAATTAGGAAGATATAGGTTTACATAGGGCTTCTGTATCTTAGTTGAGTGATTTTCTCTTTGAGGAATGAATAAAAATATTACCTCAGGCAGTTTATGTAAAAGTGGTAGTCTCATGTTAAGGGAATAGTAAGATATTTTTCTTTAGTCATTTATCTGTCACCCTGTTAATAATATTGAAAGCTAACCATAGTTCAAAGAATTTTGGGGAGGATTTTATAAAATACTAAGAAATATAAGAAAAGAGGCTTAAATAACCCTTGCTGTCATAAAAAATCCTTATGCATGTTTACAAAATTCTAATAGTATAGAAAAGTAGAAAGTGAAAAGTGAGAACTTCCTGTTAATCCCTGTGGTGATTATTTTCAGAAAACTTTTAATGCACATACAAATATGTGTGCATATGTTTTTATTTTTTATTATTTCTTTAAACTTTTTTATTTAAAAATTTTAAATTGAAGTATAGTGGATTTACAATATTAGTTTCAGGTGTATAACATAGTGATTCAGTATTTTTTTTCTTGATGTACTGCATTTAAAGTTATTACAAAATAATGGCTATATTTCCCTGTGCTGTACAATATGCTCTTGTTGCTCATTTATTCTATGCATAGTAGTTTGTATCTCAAAATCCCATACCTCTATCCAGCCCCCTCCACCCCCGCCCTCTCCACAATGCTAACCACTAGTTTATTCATTATATTTGTGAATCATTTCTGTTTTGTTTTATGCGTGTTTTATTTTTTAGATTCCACATGTAAGTGATAACAGAGGGTATTTGTCTTTCTCCATCTTATTTCACCAAGCATAATACCCCCCTCTAAGACCATCCATGTTGTTGCAAATGGCAGAATTTCATTCTTTTTTTATGGCTGAGTAATATTCCATTGTGTGTGTGCGCGCGTGTGTGTATGCGTGTGCATGTGTGTGTGTGCGCACGTGTGTGTATACATATACATACCTACCACATCTTCTTTATCCATTCATCTGTTGATGGACACGTAGATTGCTTCCATATCTTGGCTATTTAAAATAATGCTGCTGTGGGGCTTCCCTGGTGGCGCAGTGGTTGAGAGTCCGCCTGCCAATGCAGGGGACACGGGTTCGTGCCCCAGCCCAGGAAGATCCCACATGCCGTGGAGTGGCTGGGCCCGTGAGCCATGGCCTCTGAGCCTGCGTGTCCGGAGCCTGTGCTCCGCAACGGGAGAGGCCACAACAGTGAGAGGCCCGTGTACCGCAAAAATAGTAATAATAATAATAATAATGCTGTGAACAGCATGTGTCTTCTCAAATTAGTGTTTCTGTTTTCTTTGGATATACACCTAGCAGTGGATTTGCTGGATCATATGGTAGTTCTGTGTTTAGTTTTTTGAGGACATATGTTTTTATTTAAAAAACTGTACCACATATTCTGTTCTACAGATGTCATTATTTGTGAATACTTAGGCTCTTTCCTTTTTTTTTTCCCCATTAGAAATGATAATAGCCATAAATTTCAATGGTTTTCTATCAAAAGAATATATTTTTATATGTACCCTTTTTATGATATCTTGTTGATAATTTTCACAAAACCAAGAAACATGTCTTTGCTACATACTGTCCTTCATCTCCATTCCAGGTGTTTTTGTTTTTCTTTTAAATAGTGACCATGTCTGCTGCTGGAGTTTTCTGAGAACATCAAATAGTTTTACACTTAGAGGCAGAGATAAGAATAAACAAGATGCTTTAAAAAAATCTTTGATTCTCTGTGCTCTGTCATATCATTAAGGGACGTACTTTTCTTGTGAGAAGTAACTGACGCCTTCCTGTGGGACAGGTCAGACAAAGGGACACACAGTGACATCTTGATGCTTATTCTCATCAAGAGGTTGAGGAAAGGTAGCTTTTGTATCAGACAGGTAGAGATTTCAATTCCAGAATTACCAATTATTAGTTCACAAGTTGTGGATTTCTTCTTAAGCACTTAATTTCTTTTTAGGGGATCTTTATTTTTATTTATTTATTTATTTATTTATTTATTTTTGTCTGCATTGGGTCTTTGTTGCTGCATGAGCTTTCTTTAGTTGCGGCGAGTGGGGGTTACCCTTTGTTGTGGTGCACGAACTTCTCATTGCAGTGGCTTCTTGTTGCGGAGCACAGGCTCTAGGCACGTGGGCTTCAGTAGTTGCAGCGTGTGGGCTTCAGTAGTTGTGGTTTGCGGGCTCTAGAGTGCAGGCTCAGTAGTTGTGGTTCACGGGCTTAGTTGCTCCACGGCATGTGGGATCTTCCCGGACCAGGGCTTGAACCCGTGTCCCCTGCATTGGCAGGCGGATTCTTAACCACTGCGCCACCACGGAAGCCCTAAGCACTTAAAATTTAAACTTCTTGAAGACTTGATTTCCTTATATATAAATTGGAGATGATACTGTTTACTTTGGTCATTGAGAAAGTTATATGGATTGAGATGATATATGTAAATTGTCCAAGAAGGCATCTTGGAAAATAGCAATTCATAAAATGTTAAGTTCCTCTCTTTTCTTGTTAACCTCTCAACTGCCATTTCTCTTCTCTCTCTTTATGACTAAAGGAAACCTGGAAGGAAGTTATTGCCAGAGCTTTGCTGGTAGTGAACATTTTTGTTATTGAGCAACTTGCCAAGGGGGAGAAGTAACCGATGGTGCTTTATACATTTGAGAGGGTCCAGTGAGCCTTTCATCTTATGGGGAATTTCTGGAAGAGTCATTTTAACCTCTAGTATTTGTGTTTTTTCAACTCCACCTATACTTCTTACTGCTTTTATATTTTTTAGTAACTTAGTCACAATGGTTATTCCAGTCAATTAATTTTTTTCATGAATTCCTGTCATTTTCTTTGCCATGAGTTCTCATCCTTAGTTAAATTTTCATACTGTTTAGTGGGGAATATTGAAATCAGTAAGTATGAGCTACATCATATCATCTATGATTCATTTGATTGCAAATAATACAACCTGACTCAACTTGCTTAAACAGTAAGAAGTTTATTGGTTCATAACTGCTCTGTGTAGGGGTAGGTCAGGTTTTAGGATTGATTTGATTCAGTGTCTTTTACAGTGTATTTATGGAACTTGTTCTTTCTGACTCTTTGCTTAGCTCATTGCTATCTCATTTTCAATCTAAGTCTGGTTCCACTTGTAGTTAAAGGTTGTTGATAACAGTTCCTAAGTACATGTTGTGCATGTATCATAGTTAATTCCTGTGTATTGCTGAGTATGTTGTACTTAATTTGATAGTTGGTACAAAATATAAACATACAATAATTTGTTTATCCATTTACCTGTTAATGGACATTTGGGTTGTTTCCAGTTTTTAACTATAGAGCTGCCATGAACATTCATGAACAAGTCTTTGAATGGACAAAGGTTTTCATTTCTCTTGAGTAAATGCCTAGGATTGGTATGGCTGGGTCATATGGTTAGTGTTTCTTTAAATTTCACTTTGTGTGTAACTGCCAAAGGGTTTTACAAAGTGGTTGTGCTGTTTTATGTCCTTCTACAATGTTTGATAGCTCCATTTGTGCTCCATCCTCACCAGCAGTGGTAATGTCAGATTTTTAAATGTTAGCCAATCTGAGTGGATGTGTGGTGGTACCTTATCGTGGTTTTCATTTGCTTTTCCCTGATGTCTTATGGTGTTGAGCACCTTTTTTTTTTTTTTTTTGCGGTATGCGGGCCTCTCACTGTTGTGGCCTCTCCCGTTGCGGAGCACAGGCTCCGGACGTGCAGGCTCAGTGGCCATGGCTCATGGGCCTAGCCGCTCTGCGGCATGTGGGATCTTCCTGGACCGGGGCACGAACCCGTGTCCCCTGCATCGGCAGGCGGACTCTCAACCACTGCGCCACCAGGGAAGCCCTTGAGCACCTTTTAGTTGTGCATATTAGCTATTACTCTCTCTTCTTTTGTGAAGTGTCTGTACATATATTTTGCCTATTTTTAAGAATTTTGGTTTTCTTCGTATCAATTTGTAAGTTCTTTATATGTTTTAGATACAAGTTCTTGTGTCAAATAGATGCATTGTGATTACTTTCTCCTTGTCTATATCTTTCCTTTTCCTTTCCTTTTATTTTCCTTTGAAGAACAGGTTTTAGTTTTGATGAAGTCAGATTTATCATTTTTCCTTAATGATAATTGCTTTTGTGTCTTGTGTAAAACCTTTGGATAGTGTCAGCTGTTTTTTCTTTATTATTGCTTGTGTATCATGCTCCTCTCCTAGAGTGTAAACTCCATAGGAGTAGGGAGCGCATCTGCCTTATTCACTGATGTATCCTCTGCCTAGAAGGATGCCAGGCACATAGTAATTGCTCAGAAGTAATTTTTGAATGAATGGATTTTGTTGGTCTCAGAGACTTGAAAATTTTAGCCATTGGTTGTCTTATTCTCTCCCATCCTTTGTATTCCACTTATCCTTACACTGTTTTGATTGATGCCTTGCTTCTCTAGTGTTACTGTTAATTCTTTTAGTTCTAGGCCTTTTACTTTTGTGTCTGAATTGAAGTATTTTCTTATGCATGTCAGATGCCAACCCGTCACGCTTAGGGTTTACCTGTAAACCAATTTCAAACAAATCAGTAAGATATTTACTCTGTTTCTCAAAAATACTACTTTTTTGTTAAGAACTGATTAAAGTTTTATTGTAGATGGTAAGGTAGAACCTGTCATCTTAATATTTGTCTTTCTGTATGTTCTTATTTTCCATAGTTTTTACCTTTATTTTTCTCCTTCCTATAATACTATTTCTTTCCCTCCTGCCAAAATAAATTCCACTTATTCTTCAGGTCTTTTACTTATTCTTAAGATCATGTTTTTGCCTAACTCATCTTGCTGAGTATTTCATGATATCATATTTTGCCCTTCTGGATTGTTTCTTCCTTGTTAAGAATTCATGCATTCTGCTTCCTTGGTAAGGTTTTGGTTATAGAGGTGATGCTTCTTGGTTGATCACTCCTTTTTCTCTTGACTGAATGCAGTGCCTTCTATCAGCTTTCTCCTCTTTTAAAAATCATTTTATTTTTAACTGTAGTGAAATATACATAACATAAAATTTGCCATCTTTACCATTTAAAGTGTACAGATCAGTAGTATTAAATACATTCACGTTGTTGTGGACCCATTCTCTAGAACTCTTTTCATCTTGTAAAACTGAAGCTTTATACCAGTTAAGCAACAAAGCTAATCCCCCTCCCCCAAGCTCCTGGCAGCCACCATTCTGCTTTCTGTCTCTATGAATTTGATTCCTTTTGATACCTCACATAAGTGGAATCATATAATATTTGTCTTTTTTGTGACTTATTCCACTTAGCATAGTGCCTTCAGATTTCATCCATGTTGTAGCATGTGTCAGAATTTCCTTCCTTTTTAAGGCTGAATAATGTTGCATTTTATGTATATACCTCAGTTTGTTTATCCATTCATTTATCAAAGGAAACTTGGGTTACTTCCCTGTTTTAGGTACTGTGAATAATGCTTCTATGAACATGGGTGTACAAGGATCTCTTTGAGACCCCTACTTTCAGTTTTGGGGGGGTATATAACCAGGAGTTAAATTGCTGGATCATATGGTCATTCTATTTTTAACTTTTTGAGGAACTGCCGTAGTGTTTTCTATAGTGGCTGTATCGTTTTAATTTTTACCATTAGTGCACACGGGTTCTAATTTCTCTGCATCTTCACCAAACTTTTTTTTTTTTTTTTTTTTTGGTGATAGCCATCTCAGTGCGTATGAAATGTTATTTCATTGTGGTTTTGATTTGTATTTCCCTAATGATTAGTGATGTTGAGCGTCTTTTCATATGCTTTTTGGCCATTTGTGTATCTTTGGAGAAATGTCTGTTGAAGTCCTTTGCTCATTTTAAAATCGGGTTATTTTTTTGCTATTGTTGAGTTGTAGGAGTTCTTTATATGTTCTTGTTATTAACCTGTTACCAGATATATGATTCAAAAATATTTTCTCCCATTCAGTAGGTTACCTTTTCACTCTGTTGACTGTTTCTTTTGATGCACAGACTTTTAAATTTTGATGTAGTCCAATTTACCTATGTTTACTTTTATTGTCTGGTGTCATATTCAAGAAATCATGGCCAAGTCCAGTGTCGTGAAGCTTTCCCCCTATGGTTTTTTCAAAGAGTTTTATAGTTTTAATTCTATATTTAGGTCTTTGATCTATTTTGAGTTAATTTTTGAATATGATGGAAGGGTCCAACTTCATTCTTTTTTGCCTGTAGATATCCAGTTTTCCCAGCACCATTTGTTGAGAAGACTGTCCTTTTCCCATTGAATGGTCTTGCCACACTGTTGAAAATCATTTGACTATAAGTGAGGATTTATTTCTGGGTTCTGTATTCTATCCATTGGTCTATATGTCTGTCTTCATGCCACTACTATACTTTTGATTACTGTAGCTTTGTAATGATTTTTTGAGTCATGGAAGTGTGAGACTTCCAACTTCGTTCTTTTTCAAAATTGTTGTCGCTATTCGGGTCCCTTGAAATTCCATATGCATTTTAAGATAGATTTTTCTATTTCTGCAAAAAATGCTGTTGGGATTTTAATTAAACCTGTATATCCCTTTGGGTAGTATTGACATCTTTTATTTTTAATTTTTTAAAATTTACTTACTTTACATATTTATTTTTGGCTGTGTTGGGTCTTCGTTGCTGCGTGCGGGCTTTCTCTAGTTGCAGCGAGCAGGGGCTACTCTTCGTTGTGGTGCACAGGCTTCTCATTGTCATGGCTTCTCTTGTTGCGAAGCACGTGCCCTAGGCACGCGGGCTTCAGTAGTTGTGGTGCGTGGGCTCAGTAGTTGTGGCTCGCAGGCTCTAGAGCGCAGGCTCAGTAGTTGTGGTGCACAGGCTTGGTTGCTCCGCGGCATGTGGGATCTTCCCGGACCAGGGCTTGAACTCGTGTCCCCTGCATTGGCAGATGGATTCTTAACCACTGCACCACCAGGGAAGCCCCGGTATTGGCATCTTAATATTAAATCTTTCAATCCATGAACATGGGGTGTCTTTCCATTTATTTGTGTCATCTTTAATTTTTCCAACAATGTTTTGTAGTTTCAGTATACGATTCTTAAAACTCCTTGGTTGAGTTTATTTCTAAATATTTTATTCCTTTTGGTGCTATTATAAATAGGGTTATTTTCTTAATTTCCTTTTCAGGTTGTTCATTATTAGCGTAGAGAAATACAACTGATTTTTTTGTGTTGATTTTGTATACTGCAGCTATACTCAATTCATTTATTCTAATAGTTTTTTTTGGTGTAATATTAGGGTGTAGATCATATAATCTACAGAGATAATTTTGTTTCTTCCTTTCTAATTCAAATGCTTTTAATTTCTTTTTCTTGCTTAATTGCTCTGTCTGTGACTTCCAGTACTATATTAAATAGAAGTGACAAAAAATGGAAATCCTTACCTGGTTCCTGATCTTAGAAGAAGAGATTTTAGTCTTTCACTATTGAATATGATGTTAGCTGTGGTGAGCCCTTTCTATTTTTTATTGAACAATATTGGTCACCTCCAATGTACACAGTATACTGCTTCTAGACATAAGCTTATCATGTATTATTGGCATTAAAGTTTTGAAGCTTGGTCTTATTCCAGAAGCCTTGCTTATAGTAAGCTCCCAAGTAATATTTTTAATTACTTTTCAGGCATTGATATGGCACTTGTGATCTCATTATTCTGTTTGGGAACATCTATTAAATAATTGATGGCAATATTACAAATGATTTAAGAGGGCTAAGGTAATAGTTTTTTCCACTAATATCTGGCAAGTCAGCCCTTTGATTTTAATTTTTGGAAAGGTTAGTGGATCAAAAATAAAATTCTTTTAAAAAATACATACCAAGAACTCTTGCTCCTATTCATTTCCATCTTCTCCCTTTCTCCCTATGTGTAACCAGTGTTTCTTATGAAAATATAAGAAAAAGAATAATATATTTTTATATTCTTTTCTTAAATAAAAAATAGATAGTACTTACACAAAGGATGGCATGCTATTTACACAGAAGTTAAATTGGTATATATACTGTACTTTTATTTTTTTCACTTCGTAGATCTCTCATAATAGATCCATAAGATTGCTCTCATTGTTTTTTCTTTTTTTTTTTTTTTTCATTCTTCTTCTTCTCTTCTGTAACTGTGATATAGCAGTTAATTGTTTGGAAGTAGCATAATTCATTCACTCATGGTATGTATCTAATTTGTGCCCACTCTTTTGCTATTACAAGAATTGTTAGGCCAGTTATACATCTATAATTTTGTACAAATTTAAGTGTACTTGTAGGAGAGATTATCAGAGTAAGATTGCTAGGTCAAAGGGTACAGGCACCTATGATGTTGGTAGATATTCCCAGATTCCCCTCCTTAGGGGCTGTATCATTTTGCAGTCATGTAAGCAGTGGATATGCATTGAGAGTGATTGTTTCTCACAGCCTTGCCAATAGTGTGTTGTCAGTCTATTAGATTTTTGCCATCTTGATAGGCAAGAAATGGTATCTTAGTTTTAATTTGTATTTATCCCATTGTGAGTCTGATTGGGCATCTTTTCATATGTTTAAAAAACCACTTGGATTTCTTTAACTGTGATTATTCATCCTTGGCTCATTTTGCTACCAAGTTGCTGATCTTTCTCTTCTTTGTTCCTGGAACACTTTTTATATATTAGTTATTAGTTCCTTGTATGTGATTAGAGTTATAAATATTTTTTTCCATTTTGTCATTTTGCTTTAGCCTTTGCCTGTAGCAGTTTTGCCATGCAGACGTTTTATTTTTTAAAGATTTTTTATCTACATTAATCATTTTTTTGTTTCCTTTTTTTGGCCTCTGAATCTTGAGTTATAGTTAGAAAGGCAAAAGAAGTAGTTTCTGAATGGACAGGACTATCATCAGCCACCTAAATTGTACAACTTAATGTGTGGGAGAGACACTGAAACATTTTCAGGACAGTAATATGCAGACGTAATCTTGTATAATAGCATCAACGCCAGTCTGCTTTTGTATAAAACAGAGGCCACTTCATATGTGAAGAAAGTGTGGGAAGAGTGTGACCATTCTTTCAAATCTGCATTAATAAAAGACATGCATTTAAATTTGGTCAGCATTTGGGAAGAAGCATCCTTCTTTGCTCTTCTACCCTCAAAGAAGAAGCAGAGTAAATATTATAAAGTTGTGAGTGTATCTCTAGCCATAGTCACTTCCATATCAATTTCTTTAAATTTTGTGCCTTATTGGTAATATATTCAGTAATTAAAGACTTTACATGTGAGTATTGCTATAGATTTGAACATACTACAATAAGTGCCATATGATAGGTAAGTAGTAGTAATAATATTAATAATAGTATTTTTGTAAGGAACAACTGTTAGGCAACATGAAAATTATGCTCATTAAATATATCATTGAATACACACTATTAGGACACCCCTGCTAGGTGAACCAGTTGGTGATAATTTAACTTTAGATCTTTGTCATAAAGCTTTCTTTGCATATAGGCATTAAATTTTGGCTTTTTCTTTAAATAAATTTGTATGATTGTTCTGAAATTAAAATCAGCATTATCTGTAAGTTGTTACAAAGCTAATCTTTTTAAAAAAAACTGTTTGCAAATAACCTACTCAAATATGATGATATGCTGAAAATCAAGTTTTTAAAGGGTTATGGAATTACTTTAGCTATTTATTTTTAGTGCAAAATGTAGGATTTTCATTCTAGGATAAGCTAGAAATTACATATTTAGTAATTGATCCTCTTACTAGTTGAGCAGAAATTGTGAGAAGCAGAAAACAGAATTTAGCCTCCCCTCAGATTTAAGTATTTAAATGTAATTAAAAATTGTCAAAATGTTTAAACTCCCAGCTTCTAAAGATTCTGTTTAAAGCATTTTTGTGTTCAATAGACTTGTGAAATTGATTAAATGATTATAGTCCAATTGTTTTTTTAGTCCTTTTTTTCTAGACAAGGGAGAAGAAACCAAAAAAAATTTTGGATGCTTTCCAAGAACTCAACGTGTGTGCATGAGAAGTTCTAATCACTTGATTCAGGTCTGAGTTTTATTGGACAGGCTTGTCTGGTGGGTTAAAATCCCCTCATCCTCTCTCAGATGATAACTAGCTTGTTTTCCTCTCCTTAAAAATAGTAAGAATTTATTTTTTATATCTATCTCCAACCTGGGGACATAAGCCACTTTGGCTTCATATGATGCTGGCTTAAAGAAAAGAATGAAATATGAAAAGACAAAAACAAAGAAGGGCATAAAAGGTAAGGAAAGGAACAAAGCTCAAGTTAAAAGAACAGGAGAACGTTGAGGATTCAAAAAGATGAAATAAGTTCAGAGTAGTAAGGAGAGATAAGTATGAATGCTAAATGTTCTAAAGGAGGATCTCATTGTCATCTTACAAAATGTTTTTAGAGGTAAGGGAAAAAATTTTTTTTAAAGAAAGAATAATTGTTTTTAAGTAGGAATATCAAAATTGAGTAATTTTTCATGGTGTATAAATAATATTCAAGGCCAACAGATCACTTTTGGACCTTAGGACACAATTTTAGATCGTAGTTGATAAACATTTTTCACTGCACACATCTCAGATACATATATTTGAGAAAAAATATTACTGTTCAGTTTTTGGTAGTGCCTAGCCTAGATTCTAGAGGTAATTATCCTAGTTTTTGCTACAGTATTAATAGAAGTGACATATTTAGAAGTAAATTGTTAAACTTAAAAAGTGAAAGTTATCAAAAAATTTAAATTACATTGTTTTTCTGAGAGATAATTTTATCTAATTAAAATAATTACTTTTAGAGTATTGATTTTTGCCTATTTAAAATATATTATTTTTAGAGGTGTTAATAGTTATTTTCAAAATTAGTTTGCATTTATTTAAAACTAAAATATTTTTAAATATTTAAGAAATATTAATTTAATGCTGATAGGAAAACATTAAAATCTTCACATTATTTCAGATGTCTTATGAAGTAAATTCTCTTGAAAAATATTAAGTACTTCCAGTTGTTTCATTTGTTAATACTTTTTGCATGGCAGTGCACAGCTAAAATTCATTAAATATAACCTCCCCCTAATGGTAGTTGCTTGTCCTGACAAAAATAGGACTGCTTTAATCCAAGAAATATGATAGTTAGCTTTTGTTTTACTGTAGGTTTAATGCCACACTTATAAATATCCAGAAAAATTTCTAAGAAAGTACATCTTAAATGTTTTAAAACATGTCTTAATGGGAATTTTTTTTCTTTTTCTATGTTGCTAATTCTGCCCATTCTGCACTTAGAATGATCAATTTCAAGAATTAGATTAGTTATATAAATTTAACACTGTTACATTGAAGAAAACTTTAAGTGGAATGTCTTATTTGAAATATTTCTTTTGTTGTCTGTATGTGTAGAGTAAAACTATTGGAAGGCAGCTCTGTTTGTCCCCACCTCGTGTCTTTCGTGGGAGTAGACAAAGCAGAATGTTCCAGCTGTGTCAGATCAGGCATAGTCAGTCATGGTTGGGTTTGGCCTTGATTTTGGGATTTGCTGTAATTTATTTTTTAAATGAATATTTAATTTCCACTGTGATTTTTATAGCTATGAAGTTAAAAGAGCTTTCAAATTATTAATTACAGTTGTCCTATGGTTAATATAATGGACATTAGACAATTGTTTTCATAACCATCACTTGTTTGGTTTATAATTTTAAATGCCATGGGTGGGAACGTTAAATGTTTCACTATGAGAAGAGCAGTCATATTGTATCTTTATCTTGTGTGCTAGTGATTCTTTGTACTAGAAGTCTCTCAAGCCTATAAAATTAGACTGCTGTTTTCTGTTTTCTATTTATGATTGCATACAGTGCCAGAAAAGCTTAATTAAACACAGTTTTGATGAGGAAGAATGAAAATAATATTTCATATTTGAAAAAATCGTATATGAATAGTAAAAGATATTAAATGCTATCAGTCTTTAAAACTGGTTTCCACTTCTTGCCTAAAATTTCAGGGCCTTTTTGCAGGTTGGTTATTGAAGAACAAATTATGCAAATATATTAACGTAACACATAGCTGCAAGTATATTAACATTATAACAAGAGGTTAGTGAATACTTTTGGTTGATATCTGTATATCCTACCTACTGTTTAGCAAAGCCGTAGGAAGGGTGTAAACCTGCTGATAAGGCATTAAGTTACTGGCTGTGGTATTGTTCTGTTTTTATGTGTGATATGCTAGCTATAGCTCATTACTTTTTTTTTTGAACTAGTAGAAACTTATTACTACTAGTAGAAAATTATTAAGAGTACAGGACATCTTTTTGTTGTGTGCATGGGTTGTTTTTTCCTCTGTATTAGGAAATCTAACGTTCATTTGTTAGAAGGAAAAATGTTTACAGTCTTTATAGTTACCTTAGTCCATTGTTTTATGAACTACTTCATAGAAGTCGTTTTGGGAAAAACCATGTATTGAATTTTATTGTGACTTAATGATCTATTAAAGTTTTTATCTTGGCAAATACAATAACAATAAAAACAAGCCTCATGTGATTTTATTTGCAGATAGATAGGAAGCATACATTAAATGCTTTTGCTTTTAAATATCCATATTCGTAAGGTTCTTATTTTACACTAAATAATACTGTTGCACTCGATTGACAGTTGACATTTTATATAGGTCTTGGAATAGATATTTAATCATTTTGTTTTAAGGTAATATTTTTAATGTGACTGTAAGTAGAGTGTGCCTACTGGTATAATTTTTTTCATGAATCTGTCATATTAAGATGTATGGAAATGTTTTCTTATTGTACTTAAGGTGGTTAACCTTCAGTGTAACATATATTAATTTTTATGCCAAAATACTTATATTCTTTAGCAGATTGCAGGAAAATTACTGTCATTATTAAAAGTGCCCTTTGTATCAGAGTTTTTAAAAAGTTATGTACAAGGTTTTGGGAGTATGATTTTAACAGATAAATATTCATAGGTTTAATATAACATAATACATAGATTTAATTTTTGGAGAACTAATGTGTCAACTTTAGCTACATTAAAAAAAAACTTTATAATGGAAAATTAAATTTAAAAAGTTTAACATTTACCAGTGTACTTATTCCACTTAAAATTTGATGGGATTTGATACAAGCGTAGCTCAGAACTAGGTATTGAGGCCATTATGTATAACTTGAAATTATTATTACAAAGATTTTAAATGTGATGGATAAATACACTAACAAGTAATTTTTTAAAAAGCGAAAGTGGAGGAAATTATATTGGCTTGACATTAAAACTGATATTTTATGTAATTAGCTGGGTTTATAATAACTGATAAGGTCTCTAATAGTTTAATAATTTGGCGTGATTTAAGAATTACTGATCTCTAAAATATCAACAGCATAATATCCAATATGTACAATTTTTTGGTCTGTTCTGTTACGCTTTTACCTAATTTGTTATTTGTTTATTATATTTAGAATATTATTATACTATTTAAAAATGACTACTTGATTGTCTAATAATGAGTAGACATCATTGAACACAGGAAATAAGTGTTGTCTTCTGAATTAGAAGATGTTCCTCACTTTTTGTTTTGCTATTTTAATATTAAAATTTTTACAGTTCATATTCAAAGACAGCTATCATTTATATGTATAAACTTTTGAATGCCTGCCAACTCAATGATGACTAGCGCTTGTGTTTTGAAAGATAGGATTTTATTAATCATCTATTAAGTGTCTTTTAGGCTTAATTTGTAATCTATGACAGAAGTAATTTATTGCTGTAGGGAGTTATTTAATGAGAAATTAGAATTTAAAATTGATATTGCCATATAAAAATGGTTTACATTTCAACTATAGTTCTTTTGTTGTCAGTAACCTTTTTAAAATGTATTTGTCTAGCAAGTATTTATTAGTAAATCGCCAGTGTTTTTCTCCTGTAAAGTTTTTAGAGGGTCAGGTAAGCAGGATGGAGTTTACTGAGTCTTTATATTTCTTAAGGATAGAGTTTCATCAGATTCATAATACATCATTTTTCATGAATCATAATGCATCATGTTTGAGATAGATCTGTGTGGACCTCACTCAAAGAGGTTTCATTGCTGAAGACCCTTGTTAAATAGATATCCTGAGACGGCCTTATCAGCAAGGGTGTGTATTTGCAGGGCAGCATTGCAGTCAGACTCTAGTTATGTTTTGTGCCCATTTTGGGATGCTTAAAAATAATTATCTATTAGATGTACTCTGTATATCACAGATAATTGTTTCCTAACATTATAAATCCAAAGTGTTATATAGATTTAGAACACGTTAATTTGTTTTTAAGTAGTCTATATATATTTAAAAATATTTGGAAGATATTAGATTTATACCCTAATTGAATTACCAAAAGATATAGATTAGCGAGCATAATTTCAGTTGTGTTTGATGATTCTTTGAGTTTTTAATGAGACTGTGGTGCTGAATTAAATAAGCATATGCTTGATGCTTAGTTGCTTAAGTGATATTTTCTTTTTTTGACAAGGTTCATATTTTTTGGGGAAAATAAAAGGTCTCTTGGTTGTATTGTAATTGGAAGAAAAATAGTGAAAGAGAAGTGTTAACCAGATTTGGTTAAAATTATGCACATTTGGGGTAATTTGTAGTGTGTTATTTCAGTTTATTGATGTTAGAAAAATATTTTGAAATATAGTGTATTTAACACAATTAATTTATAACAACGTTACTAAAATTGTACATAAAATACATATTATCACCTCACCATTGAAAAACAAAACATTAAATTATGAATGAGAGAATCTTCATAATCTTACTAAGACATTTCTATTTTTAACAACAAATTTAAAAAAAGTAAAACTGATAACAAGTCACTCAAGCTGATTTTCTCCCTATCTTCTTCTCTAGATCTCATAGCTATAGATAGATTCTGAAAAATATACTTGAGAATTCGTTTTGTGAATGTGTGTTTATTATTTTTTACTTCAGTAATGAAGTGACCTTATTGATACGTTATTTTCCTAAGTTTTGATGATTTCCCCCTTACTTACTATGAACTGCATTTTGCAGCCTTGTTAGTTGATCAGTTCCAAAAATAATTAATCTATCATTCTTGATTGATTTTTAGAAATAGTTCTCATGGTAAACATAATGATATATTACATGGCATTTGTTGAGTATCTTTTTGTTCATGAAACTATAAGTTAAAATGGAAAAACTTTTTAAAAATATGAAAACAGGACAGTAAATGATCTTAAATTTAATATTGCAATAAGTTATGAAATTTTCCTATTAAGTTGATATTATGATACCTATTTTACCTGGTACACAATGTTATTATGAGACTAAAATATGATTATAGATTTTAAAGCATTTTATAAAGTATTAATGTTACACAAATATAGTAATATTATTTTTTAGAACTGCAATGATTTTCTTGCCTGATTTCAAAATAATGAAATGAAATAAACATATCTCGTTGCTCTTATAAGTAGTAATTTCAGAATCTGAATGTTAGTTTTCACTGGGTTTTTTTTTGTGTGTGTGCCTAATTTCCAGGTAGTATAGACAGACCATTTAACTTTTGAACAAACTTAATCTGAATTAAGTTTGTAATGTGGAAGAAGAAATAGGCTAAGAACAATATTTAGCATTAAAGTAAATAATATCAGTATGGCATTTGGAGCGCAACGTGCGGCAACCGTATGAATAGGATATTAAATTATAAATTATTTCCCTTTTTGTGCTAATTTTTGGAATTTACCTATGGGAAAATCTTAGGAATTTGTTGTTGCATACTGAATTATTTTTCTTTTTTAAATCTAGTCTTTGTAAACATGATCTTGATCAAACCATTTTGATATTGGCAGACAAAGTCTATGATTATTTTTAAGGGTGTATTTGAAGTTCTAGATTTTTCTTTTACCACAGTTCAGGAGAAAATGTATTCTGAAGAATGTGGAAAAATGTTAGCATTTAAGGCTGCTTGATTACTTTTTAACTGTTGGTTGTATTAAAGACAGTGTTTTAAATCTGGTGTTTCTTGCCTTCATTTAGGTGTTTAAATTGTTTTACTTTGAAATAATTTCAGAGTAGAAGTGTTCCAAGAGTAGTACAGATACCTCATATGCCCTTTACCCAGATTCACTAATTTTTTTAATTGATGTATGGTTCATTTACACTATTGTGCTAGTTTCAGGTATACAGCAAAGTGATTCAGTTATTTATATATATATATGTATATAAAATATATGTTTTTCAGATTATTTTCCTCTGTAGTTTTGTTATAAGATACTGAATATAATTCCCTGTGCTATACAGTGAATTCTTTTCTGGTCTGTATCTATTTTATGTGTATCTATTTTATGTATAGTAGTTTGTATCTGTTAATCAGATTCACTAATTTTTAACGTTTTGCCATCAATATATTTCTCACCACCCTCTGTTTTAATTGTGAAAGCATAAATTTTTCTTGATGATAACTGCTCATATTACTAAGAATTTTATTTTCAGATTTTTAATCAGATGTTCCTTTTCCTATGCTATGTAACTCTTTTATTATATAATGTAAAATAAAGTGAACACTATAACATTGAATGTTCATAAATGATTTTTATATATGCATTGGAACTAAGGCTGATAGGCATTAAATAACTACAATGTATAGAGTTATAAATGGTGATATTTACCTACGTATTTTACAGAATATTCTGTCTTCATTGTCATTGAGACTGTTGAGTGAAATGATAACCCTTATCTTAGTAATGAGTAGAGAAATAATATATATATTATATATATATATAATATATAAATATAAATAATTGAGGACAATCACCAAACCTGATACTGACCTATGTTTAATCTTTCCCTTGCTACTATCCAACTTTTACTGAAAGGTAAATGAGCAGAATAGTTTAGTATAGCTACTAAGGTTATATTTTGCAGTTGTTAGCTTGCTATAAATGAATGACAGAATTAGGTCTCTCTGTTTTAATTTTTCCCTCAATAACACCGTGGTAGACTTCTATGTGGTAGAAGGTAGGGTTGAAATTAAATGACCTTAAGTCTCTTCTTTTTGAAGATACTCAGCCTATCATTTTCAAATTGTCATATCTAGTCCCAAAGGATATGTATCCAGTCAGGTGCCCAAGGCTGGGCGTAAATGTAAGTGTTGTGTAGGACTTATTCCAGAGGAATTGTGTTCTCAGGTACTTCTCTGAATAGAAGGGCTTATATGTACATCAATATTGTTGGAAGGATTATTCATCAGGTAGAAAGTTGGAATAGATGAATTCTTCTTTGTAACAACTTTATGCATCATCTTAACTGTCTATTCAACAGATAAGAAGTGAAAAAGAACTAAAAGTGGAAGATGGAAGGAGAAATAAAAGCATCATGAGCATTGAACAGTCTGATCTTTATTAACTGAGATTTGGCTGTATATTAAATGTTTACTTTCATTTGAAAACATGAAAGAACTTATCAATTGGAGTTTGTAATTAATTAAGTTTAAATTCATGTTTTATTTCGTGTAAGTAACTTGGGTCTGACATAAAAGCAGGAATTCAGCGTCTCTGCCATTAATTTATTATGGTGAAATTAGAAAAGAATACGTTTTACCTACTGAAATGACTATGCATTAGCTTAGAAATGGTCATTATTGGAGCATTTTAATTAGAAGTTTCTGAAAAAATAATACATTTGTGAACATGTTATGTAGAATAATTTAGTTGGCCTGCAAATAATAATGGAGTAAAAATCATTCCTTTGTATTTCTGCAGAGTAGTAAAGTTTCCATAGTTGTATTTTAAAGGATATAAAAACATTTAGTACATGACCTGTACTTTTGAAGTAACAAATTCAGAACTAGAACAGCAGGCTTTATTTCCCTCAAGTTTTAAGGGACTCTTCAATTGAAACTTAGTTTTATAAAAGTTAGTTTCTTTGCTCACACTTTGGCATTTGGACAGTGTCATAACATGTGTGACTGCTTAAATAGAAGATACGTGTGAAATTACTCTCATCCTACTGTTGGATTGCCTTCCAGCAATGCATTGGACTACTACAGTCAGGCAATCTGCTACTCAGGATATTTAAGTTTAGAAAAAGGAGATCCATTTCTTATATATATAAGAAGAAAAGAAATTGCTTTTCTACATGGAAATGTTGCTGTACTAGCTCTGGTTGCATCAGAAGAATAGGTAGTTCATGACATACAAATAGGCAGTGTTTGAAGAGTTGATTTTTTAAAGTTGTACTTTTTTTTAGGAGTTGAACTAGGAACACTCTTTCTTTCTAGGAGTGTTTTGTGTAATGGGTCCCTAATCTGGTCTACAGTAGTCTTTTACATGAACTATCATATTGATGGTAATATGGGATCCAGCCAGCCTTTATAAGAATGTTTCTGTGGAAAAATAATCTTTAGAGCACTAGCTTAGGTGGTTCAAAGGATACATTTCTGTGTTCTCATGGTGGCTCCAAAGTGTTGGCTGGGGCACAGGAGTCGGTGCTGGGGTCTGGAGAACAGGTTTTCTAGTTTGGAAGCTAAAGGGTCTGACTAGAACTCTTCCATTGGAAATACTAGATCACACTCAGCGTTTCCTGGCGTTGAGCCTTCATCTTTCTTCTTCTCTTTCACAGTTCATTATTAGCCTCTTGTTACCACCCATTCTTTTTGTGACTAGGATTTCTTTCCTCTTCAACTATAAGACACAAAATAGTATTAGAATTTCTTTATCTTTTCCTGTCATCAGAGCAAGTCTTCTTCTGTCTTTTAAAAAGTTTTGTAAGAGTTTATACAGATACCAAACAAACAGAGATTTGGGAAAGGAATAAAAATACTCTTAGGAAGGGCTCAGTCCAAGAAAAGATACCAGTGGTGTATTTTGGAGTACCCAGAAACTGAAAGTCATTTTCTGTATATATTTGGAAGAATACTGAGACTTCCTTGGAGCATTCCTAAGGAACAGCATGAAGAGAATTAGTGATAAAAAGTACCTGAGGAAAGGGTAGGTAAGTTAACTTTTCTGCAGTGGGGAACAGAAGGTAAAATGCAATGATTTCAATAGTGCTTATCTTACCCTCATTTTCTTTCCCCCTTCAGTCCCAAATTTAAATTGCGTTGACTTGCTCTGGAGTTGTTCCTTGCTCAAAGCCAGCATGGCAGTGGCTGGAGTTATCTGAAGAAGTTTGCTGACAGTTTAGCTAGGAGAAGAGAGGAGGTTAAGTCTCAGCCAGCAGCAGCAGATAGTGAAGGAAAATTATCTGTGGACTTTTCAGCCTTGGGCTGTGTAGGACATGTGTAAGTAAGGGATGCTTGTAAGTCACATATGCTTTTTGTTTAAAACCAAAGAAACTTAAATTCCACAATATGATGCTTAAGTGATGGCTGTCTAACATGGCAATGAGAGAAGGGCCCTGCAATAAAATTGAACAAACTTCCTAACATACGTAATTTGTTAATTGTTGAGTAGATATCTCTATATTGGTTTTTTGAAATAGTTTAAAAATAACTCAAAGTTCTAATAGAATAATTTTTTTATTTATGCAATTTACTACAGTATTTCAAACTATATATATTGTAATCACAGTTAGGTTATTTATTGAAGCTACAGAGTTTAAGTGGTCAGTTTCTGACATAATTAAACATTTAGGGATATCACATAGCCTAATGGGATCATTAAATGGAAATAAGTGGTTAAATTTTGGGCAGAAAATTTTTAAAAATGGTTTCTTAGAGTAAAACAGCTTTCACATTTTGTAATAAGGAGATACTTGGGTAGAAAAGGAATGGTTAGGTCATAATTCAAGGGTCAGGGTAAGTGGATAGTGTGGTAAGTGCTTTTTTGTTAACTTCACTGTCCTTTTGCAGCTATTGAAGAAGGTAGTCCACTCCGAGATACTACCTGTTTTGTGAAATCTTCCAGCTGTAGAACTGTGATCTTCTGTAGGAAATTCTATTCCAGAAAATCCTGCTGATGCTTAGGAAGAGCTTGAATTTTCCTCAAACAGAATTATTTAAAAGTAGCTCTTAATGCACAGAAATTCACCTGCTTTACAAAACTCTTAAATATTTAATTTAGAGACTGATACTTTGCATTTTAACAGAAATTTTCAATTTTAGAAAAACTTTTTAGTGATTTTTAGCCATCTGTCATACTTATTCTAAATAGAATAGTTTTCATTTGAAGTATTGGTTGTAGAGTTTGTTGCCTGAAACATAAACAGGTGAGAAGTGAAGAATCCTTATATTTCTTTATTTTGCTTTTTAAATGACAAAATCAATACATCCTCACTAAAGGAAGCTTGGAAAACACAAAGCACAAATGGCAGAAATCACAAATTACCCATAATCCACAACCCAAAGACAAATCAATCACTGTTTATACCTGTTTATACTGAGTGAATATTCTCAGTATTTTTCTATGTAAATGTAATTTGTATTTTCCAAAGAAGTTATACTTAATGTATAGCTTCACTAATTAATATATTTTGAACATTATCCCATAACAAGAAATAATCTGATAGAACATTAGTTCTTCAAGGCTGGGAAGTATGTTCATTTGGTATTTACATTATTTGTTTTTTGCTCTTTATACCTTTGCACATGAATCTTGGTAGGCATCTTGATTATTTCTTTTGTTTTTAAAGGATGTAAAACATGAAAATGTCATGAAAATGACCCCCTTTTCTGATTATGATGGGAATACATGTTGATTGCAACTTAATACTTTTAAAGTGTATGTTTAAAAGTATTTTTTAAAGTATATGGTTTCAGGGACTTCCCTGGTGGTGCAGTGGTTAAGAATTTGCCTCCGAATGCAGGGGACGTGGGTTTGAGCCCTGGTCAGGGAAACTAGATCCCACATGCATGCCGCAACTAAAAAAGTTTGTGGGCCGCAACTAAGACCCAGCATAACCAAAAATAAATAAATGAATGAATAAAGTATATTGTTTCAGAGTTCTTGCAACTACATACTCTACTATGAACAATTTGGTCAGCCCCATTTCCAACTTGTTAATGCATATAGGCATCACATATAAATATTTATTTTAATATAAAAATGGCTCATATTAAGTGTTGTTTTGTGTTTTTTTTTTTTTTTCTTTTTGCGGTATGCGGGCCTCTCACTGTCGTGGCCTCTCCCGTTGCGGAGCACAGGCTCCGGACGCGCAGGCCCAGTGGCCATGGCTCACGGGCCCAGCCGCTCCGCGGCATATGGGATCCTCCCAGACCGGGGCACGAACCCGTATCCCCTGCATCCGCAGGCGGACTCTCAACCACTGCGCCACCAGGGAGGCCCTGTTTTGTGTTTTTTTTTAAATTATCTCAGATGTATTTTTCTATGTTAGTAAATACAGACTGTAATATAATTTTTAAAAGCTATTTTATATTCCATTGTATTGATTTGCTATGCTTTATGTAACTATTACTTATTATTGCATATATTTCTGACTTTTCAGTATTATAAACATCCCTGAAATAATTAACTATTGCTATATCAGTTTCTTTTTTTTTTAATTTCTATTTTTTTATTGGGGTATAGTTGTTTTACAATGTTGTGGTAGTTTCTACTCTACAGCGAAGTGGAGTTCCCTGTGCTATATTTATTTTATACATATTAGTGTATATATGTCAATCCCAATCTCCCAATTCATACCACACCCCACCCCCGCTTTCCTCCCTTGGTGTCCATACGTTTGTTCTATACATCTGTGTCCCTACTTCTGCCTTGCAAGCCTGTTCATCTGTACCATTTTTCTAGATTCCACATATGCGTTAATATACGATATTTGTTTTTCTCTTTCTGACTTACTTCACTCTATATGACAGTCTCTAGGTCCATCCACATCTCTGCAAATGACCCAGTTTTGTTCCTTTTTATGGCTGAGTAATATTCCACTGTATGTATGTACCACATCTTCTTTATCCATTCATCTGTTGATGGACATTTAGGTTGCTTCCATGACCTGGCTATTGTAAATAGTGCTGCAATGAACATTGGGGTGCATGTGTCTTTTTGAATTATGGTTTTCTCTGGGTATATGCCTAGTAGTAGGATTGCTGGGTCATATGGTAATTCTATTTTTAGTTTTTTAAGGAACCTCCATGCTATTCTGCATAGTAGCTGTATCAATTTATTCCTGTCAACAGTGCAAGAGGGTTCCCTTTTCTCTACACCCTCTGCAGCATTTATTGTTTGTAGATTTTCTGATGATGCCCATTCTAACTGGTGTGAGGTGATACCTCATTGTAGTTTTGTTTTGCATTTCTCTAATAATTAGTGATGTTGAGCAGCTTTTCATGTGCCTCTTGGCCATCTGTATGTCTTCTTTGGAGAAATGTCTATTTAGGTCTTCTGCCCATCTTTTGATTGGGTTGTTTGTTTTTTTGATATCGAGCTACATGAGCTGTTTATATATTTTGGAGATTAATCCTTTGTCCATTGATTCATTTGCAAATATTTTCTCCCATTCTGAGGGTTGTCTTTTTGTCTTGTTTATAGTTTCCTTTGCTGTGCAAAAGATTTTATGTTTCATTAGGTGCCATTTGTTTATTTTTGTTTTTATTTCCATTACTGTAGGAGGTGGGTCAAAAAAGATGTTGCTGTGATTTATGTCAAAAAGTGTTCTTCCTATATTTTCCTCTAAGAGTTTTATAGTGTCCATTCTTATATTTAGGTCTTTAATCCATTTTGAGTTTATTTTTGTGTATGGTGTTAGGGAGTGTTCTAATTTCAGTCTTTTACATGTAGCTGTCCAGTTTTCCCAGCACCACTTATTGAAGAGACTCTCTTTTCTCCATTGTATATCCTTGCCTCAGTTTCTTCTTTTTCTTTTACTTCTGCAATTATTTCCTGGGAATATATTCTGAGAGTGAAATTTTGGAGTCTAGAGGGTATTTGCTTTTAAAATTTGCTACCTGTTGGCAGAATACACTTCAGGGTGAATGGCTGTGTCAGTTTGTACTCTCACCCACAGTATATCTGAATGCTCATTTTCCTGTGTCTATTCTAAACCATTTGTTATCCATCTTTTAATTCCTGAAAATCAGTTAATGAACAGTTATGTTTTTTTAAAAATTAATGTTACCTGTTTATTTCCTTTTCAAGCAAAATAGTTTTCTCACCCATTAAGGGAAAAGGATGGAGGAAATGAGGACAAAATTACTTCTCTTCTAAATAACAGCAAGAGGTGTCACACCGCTCACTTAGATTCTTTTAGTAGTTAAGCAATTTTGTAGAATAATTGCTTATATATAATCTACAAGAGAGGTTCCCCCAAAATTAGATTAACATTTTTTCTCTAAAGCAAAACTTTTTTGGACTGCAGAAGTATACCAGCAGGAGTCAGGGTTGTGTGTAGTGTTAAGAAAGCCAAGTTGGTTTGAATTTCTTTTCTACCACTTACTAGTCATTGTAATCTTGGGCAAGCTACTTAACCTCTCTGAACCACAGTTTTTCTAAACCATAAAGTGATAATTAAATTTTCCTCATAGGATTGTTGCAATGAGATAATATATATAATATGCTTAGCACAGTGCCTATGCATTCTAGGCACTCAAAAATGAAAATCACCATTATTTGTTATTGTTGTTGTTGCTGTTCATGCTACTATTGTTCTTACTAGTACTACTACCTCCCCCTTGTTAGTTTTTACTATTAATACAAAATGTTCTTTCTCATTCCTTAATTTTATTTGATAAAAATTTTTAAAAAAGAAAAGCAAGATAGTTAGAAACAGCAGTAGTAGGAATTTTCTTAGGTAGATGGGGTAGAAATTGGACAAAGTCGTGTTTCTGTCAGTTTATAGGAACAAACAACTGAGAACATGAATTTTTAAGGCAGTATTCATTGATCAACTGATATTTAAGAAATCCTATCTTATTATTATGTCTCCTATAACATATACTATTTAAATGAAATAGTTACATTGTAAACCACATACACACATAGATAAAACTTAAAACAAACTGGAGATGCTTAGAAAACTTACGACGGCCAGTCTTTTCTTTATTCCTCAATATTTTATAACAATATATCTCAATAGAAGCAACTTTTATTACAATGAGTATACTCTCATGGGCCAAGATTAAAGGTAATTCGTTATACAGAATATTTTGTCCAATAGAACTTATTACCAGCATATCAGCCAAGTATCTTCATGTAAGGATCATCTATAAGCAAATGGAAATACATATGTTAAACAGAATCAGAGGTTGATATGGTATAGAGTAAAACAGGATTTTACTTATACTACCAAAGAGTTAACACCTTAGACTAGATAACTGAAGGTCACTCATTTCACTTTAAACCTTTTAAAAGGCAGTCTTTCTAAAATATGTTAAAGAGAATATATTAAGATAATTAGCCTTTTCTTGGTGGCTCGAGAAGGTCATCACTATAACAACTATCAATGACATTACTATGTTATGTACAGTGATACAGGCAGGGATAATTGAAAGGTATATGGGTACTTGATCTGATAGTCAGTGGTTCCAGACTTAGTACTTTGGGGGTATACCATCAAAAAGAGAAAGTATAAGAACTGAAAATTGACAGGTATTGAGGAAGGCATAGTCATTAAATGGTAAGCAGCAATTACTAGTGTCAGTATTTTGGATTTTTTTATATACTCACAAGTGATAATTAGAGAAGAGAATATGAAGGTTCAAGTTCTTTTTTTATAAAAGACCTTCAGATTGTACTTAACTTAAAATCCTATGACTCAGCAGTCTGTGGACACCATGATGGTAAAAATGGCAGCTTTATTCCCTATACTCAGAATGATGAAATACTTGATAGACCACACAGTGGAAGCCCCTTCACTTAAAAGAAGTAGGTAAATAATAATATTTTAACATTTGAGTCCAACACTCTGTGAAACACTAAATATATTTTAACTCCTTTAATTCTCACATCATCCCTATGGTAGGTACTGTTATTATCTCCATTTTCCAGATGAGGAAACTTGAAGCACAGAGAGATGACAGCTAGTAAATTTCAGGGCCAAGGTTAGAATTTGGGCAGTATAACATCAAAAATACATGTTCCTAACCACTGCTCTGTACTACCTCTGTTATAGGAAGTTTTTGAACCTAATGTTTTAGACCTAAACATAGTAAAAATTCCTCTTTGAGACCTGTATCCATTAGTAATATGTATCAAACACATAACCACCAGTGTAGATTTCTCATTTATTTCACAGCATTACACATTAAACCTTTAGCTCTACTTGAGGCACTGGGAAGTACGTTTTCTCTGAATATTTAAATGCTCACAGAATAAAAACAACAATAAATATATATACATCCTTTTTTTTCATGAAAATGTATAAAGATTTACCCTCAAAATAAAAAGATCCTCTAAAAATACACACGTGTTTATTCCTTCATGTACATAAACAATTATGGATAAGACTTAAAAATACAAATATAATGGCTCTTGGATATAGGAGTCTGCTCTGAGTACTACAACAGTACCTTAACTCAGTATTATTCTGTCAGTAAAGCCTCCAGTAGTGGGTTTTGATATAAATTTATTGGACCCAATTTGGCAGTTTTTTTTTAATAGGAATGGAAGCATTCAGATGTATTAAATAGTAAAGGTCAATATTGTTTTAAGAAACTTTAGTTTTAGAAGTGGATAGGTAAATGTATGGATGTTTCTGTGGAGATTGGTCTAAATAGTTGGAAAAGGACCATTTAACAACTGCTTGAGTTCCAACTTCAGCTACTCCCTGTATGCTCAGACTGCTGAATAATTCTCTTAGTCTTATTCTCTTTTATAAACCTTTATTTTCAGTTCAAATTGAGCATGCCATAACTCAATAGATCTAAACTCATAATCTTACCTACCCCCTTCTCTCAACCTGTTTTTCTTCTGTGTTCATTCTTAGGTAGAAATCCTTAAATGTTTTTTCCTCTCATATAAGGTAGAGACCCCACACTCCTTAGAATGGTTGACAATACCCCCTTGGCCTGACTTCTGCTTAGCAAGCCTTGCTCCTACTATGTCCTTACAAACCCATTCTGCCTTATCTGAATCCATATGTGGTTTGCAGAACATGCCATTCATGCTCACTTCTTCCTGCTCAAAATTCTCTTTCCCCTCTTTTCCATCAGGCTCATCTTTTAAGACTTGTTGATTTATGACAGCTTTATGAGGTAGGTATTATTATCTCCCCATTTTTCAGAGGAGGAAATTGAAGCTTAGAAAGTTTACCTTTCCCAAGAACTGATCAAATTTTTCTCCTGGGAGTTAGAACTTGTAAAAAATGAATCAGTTCCTAATAGAAAAGTTTTATTGTAGATGTACAGTAGAGAATCGGTTTCAAATGGAAAAGTTTTTATTTTTATTTTACTGTAAAGAAAGATCGGGAAGAAGTCTCACTCCCCACAGGGTACGGAAATTGTTTTTTATCAAGTATGTATAAGGGTTAGATATGAGGTAAGAAAAATACTGAATGTGAGAGGTAGAAACAACACAGAGAGAGGGAGTTTAAGAGCTCTCTTGGTGCCTAGGTCTTTTCATTCTTGTGGTGATGATTGTTGAGATTTCCTTTCTCTGGAGTTCATTTGAATTGATTTTTTGTTCTTGGCAACCCAAAGGGCAAAATTAAAGCAACGTGTATATTTGTGTATACTTGGTAGCTTTGTTTCAATAATTAGAGGAAATCTTCATTGAAAACTGTATTCCATAGGTTTATTTATGAATTTGATTGGAATTTAGAAAATGGTTTCTCATGAAAACAATTAAGTGATAATTATGTTCTTTGGTTAGTTTATAAATGTTGAGTTAACCTATTAGATTTAACTACTGAAAGTTATAATGAAATAAAAATAAATAACACTATTGAAATATAGTTACTAAAACAGAATCAGTAATTCAAATTAAGACTAAAATAATTTTTCTTGAATGCTGGTACTTGAAGAAAAACAGATTTAATTAAATCGTAAAGTAGTAGATATAAATTTGCATGGAAATTGTGGCTGCTTTGTATTTATTTAAAACAACTGTATTGAGAGTGTTTAGTATTCATGATAGATTATTTGTTTTGGGTTTGAAACTGTAATAAAATTAAAAGGGCTGGAGATACATGTCTTGGGGCTGTGAAGGAGATAGAGGAAGGAACGTAGTATATGATCTCCCCTCCATTAAAGGCAGTATTTCTGGGGACCAAATTTCCTCTGTTCAGTATTTCTTAATCTCTTTGGTTTATGGATTTCTTGTTTGCACTCTTAAGAATTATTCAGGACTCTCATGAACAACATTGTTCATGTTGTTGTATCTATTGATATGTTTTGCATTTGAAATTAAAAATGAGAAAATTTAATTTACAAGCATATATTCCATCACTCCTTAGAGTGATGTCATCACAGGTTATATAGTTGGTGAAAAACTTCACTATATTCAGAGAATGAGAGTGGGATAAACAATGCGTTAGTATTATTATTAAAATAGTTTTGACATTGCAGATACCCTGAGCAGGTCCTGAGTGAGAATCCCTGGACCAAACTTTAAAAATTGCTCCTGTAGTTAAAATACTTCAGTTTTGAATTTCTTTACTTTAAATGGAGAGAAGGCTTTAGTTGAAGTAACAAGTAAAGTTTTCAGAATATATATATTTTATGTTGAACAGACTCATCTCTCTCAAATTCAGAGTTATTTTCCACAGTGAAATAAAGCAATTGAACTTGTCTTTGTTTGCATTTAGTCTTAAATTAGAAGACCAAGATATGGAAAAAAAGAATGGGTAGTGTTGATTGTGGGATGTGTGTGTGTGTGTGTGTGTTATATGTGTGTGTTTGGGGGAAGTGATCTAGTCAAATGGAATTGAGCTGGTACTAGAAGTGTGTTCTAGGTGGCTCATCTAATAAATGGTGGTCATTTTGCTCTCTGTCTTTAGCCATATGTTATGGTTCAGTGTATGGCTGTTATTTGAGTCCTGTACTGGGTAGTTTAGAGGCCACAGTTAGTAAAGGGACTATATTTTGAAGCATTTCATATGTATGAGAGAATCTCATGATTTTTCTAAGGCTTAGGAAGAGTGTTTATGTTAAGATTTCAGCATTTTGTGTTGTTGCTACCACTAGCTGGATCTGCATCAGGGACTTGAATGTAATAGTAAAGCTATACAATTTCATGTACAACTGTTTTCTTACAATGGTAGTATTTGTAGCTTTATGTATTAGGTTCTCTGTTTTAAAAAGTGAATGCAAATCTCCTTTTTTATTTTACCTTGGTAACATGTTAATTTAGTTGTGACATTTTGGGCCTAAAGAAATTATGTAACTTTTTTTTTAACAAAATGAAAAATTACTTTGAACTGTGAATTATCACTGATTTCTCTTTCAACATCAGTTTTTTAAAAAATGAAATATATCTATATATGAATTCCATAGGTTACCTTATAGAAAAAACTATTAGTGTATATATAAAAGATATATGTCAGTTTCTGAAAAAAATAATTTATATTAAAATACCCCACAAAATACAAACATATTATTCTGTAAAGTATTATTTAAATATAGGAAAACATTTAAATTAAAACACTTAATGTATTTCTTAAATGGTTCAATTGGGTTTAAGGATTTGATGAGAAAACTTATTATCTTAATTACAGTTGTTTGGTTAGAAGAAAATTTTCAGACTTTGTAGAAATTATATTTTGTAAGTGTTTTGATTTTTCAAGGCTTTCTCAGCCTAAACAATGATAAGCTAATTTACTTTTTAAAAAGGGTTAATTTGAAAGTGATTATTTCCTCAGGCTAAAGACTCATTTAGGGAGGCTTCTAAGACTTAATAAGGTCAAGAAGCAGTATGTGTTTCCAACTTTAATTTTGGGGTTTTGTTTGAAATGGCTATTCCATAAACCAAACATGAATCCTCCATCCACCTTTTTGAGAGAAATTGCACTTCAGTTACAATGTATTGATATATTCATGGAAGTATTTTTGACTGTTGATGACTTTATACTCATCTAGAGATAATCATTATAGTATCTTTGTCTCTATTTTAGTGTAAACTTTTGTTTTTCCTGGGATGTGCCAGTTTAGTTACATTGACATCTGTATTTTCAGCTAAATTAGCCTTGACCAACTGCTTTATTGATTGGTCCAAATTTGTGGCATGTTTTTCAGAAAGACTTATGATGGGTTGGCGCAAAGAAATGTCATATTCCAATCACGACATGAGAAATGGTTGGATTGCCTGTCCTACTAGGAGGTATTCTTAAAATTAGTTATCCTGTTATATCAATACTTGTATATCCCATTAAGAATGAGAAATATCTGGATTTTGTTACTAGCAGAGTTAAAAATATGATACTTACAGATCCATAGAAATTATCATTCTAGGAACTGATGTGCCACAGATTTTTGGATTCCAACTTGTTATGGCTCTCCTAAATAGAAGAACCATACCATGTCTCTTAGTAAAATAATTATTAACTTACTCCATTTATACTGATAACTGATACACATTTTCCAGGAATAATGCAGTTTTATTATTTATAATTCATGTAAGAATAAGTGTTATTTTTCCAGTGTTTGTCTTTTTTCTTAGGGTTAGATCTATGCTAATGCAACTAAAAACAAAAATACAAAATTTACCACAACTAATTTCTATTGCATTCACATAGTAGTTAACGTAGTGTTTACATTTCTGCCTATTAGAATTGTAACTTAAAGTGCTGCGTAAGAAAGATGTAAGAATTTTGCAGCATAGACAAGCTGTAGTAATTGTGTGCTAAAAGAAATTTAGTAAAATTGCTGGCTTAGAATTGTTTTGCAATTCAAATAATGCCAACAGTTCTCCATGAAAAGATGACTTGTTTTATTCTTAAAATTTCCTTTATTAAGATGAATTTTTAAAAACTCTTAAACTCATCTTAGATTTTTATTATTTAATTCATCTATATAATTTTGTGCCCCCTCCATTTTCAGACAGGGTAATAGAAAACTGAGCAACAAAGTAAAGCCAAAGGTCACAGAATTAATAAGTGGTGGAAATAACAGAATTCAGAGATCCCTGAGTTTTATCTGTATCTTTTCTTAAAATTGGTAGACAAAAATGCAGTAGAAAGCTACAATTAAAATGCTCTAGTGGTTACTCCATGAATCAATTTCATTTCATAGAAAAAAACTTTAGTAGGTCCGTTACTTTTTATTATGTTCATGTATTTGTATACTACATTTTACTCTATAATCTAGTTATAGATTATATTTTAAGCTATTAAACTATAAAGATTTAAACATATATACATATTCTTTAATATTCATTTTATTTTACTAACTACCATCTGTAATTATAAATCATTTTGAGTCATCAATTTTTGGAACTAGGGGAATTTTACCCTTATGTGTGTAAAATAATTGCATATAGATCTTCATTGTAAAAATTCTAGGTAATAAAAATGTAGCCAGAAATACACATCTTTATTTTTTCCTTTCTCTTTGTTGCCTCTTTCTGTGTAAAAGAAACTGAGTTATTTTATACTAATGAATAATTTTTAGGTCTAGGAGCTGCCCTCTAGGTTTTCTCAAATTGCTACCATAGCAAAATGAAATTAAACAAAACTTCATAGAATGAATACATCTCTTTTGTATATAGAGCACTGTTAAATATACTTTACAGAAAAAACCTCCATATGGAGATAATTAAGTAGTATAAAAGAAGCAGCTCTTTTATAGTTAGTAATTTTTAACAACTGCCCTATAGTACAGTAGATATTTGGTCCACACATTTAATTAAAACCATTATCTTTCTTTTTGGAAGCATTTATTGTACAATTCCAAAATTGTTCATGAAAACAGAATCATGAATCTGTTTGTCTCTAAATTGGGGCACTGAACAAGTAGTAGAGAGTGTGTGTCTCTATATAAAGTATCCTTCATTTTAGATCTGAATATGTTTTCTTCCCTGTTAAAATTTTTCCATCAAATAGAAGGAATGCTTTAGTATCAGTTGAGTGAAACTTTTGAAAATTAAGTCCCTAAAATTTTTTTGAGTCAGAGATATAAATATTAAATCATTTAATCTAATCATTAGCAGACCCAATGATTCGATTAAAATGTGTTTTAAAAATTTCAACTGAGACTGATACGTGACCATCTATTTATGGCTTTAAAAATTATAGATTATACAAACTCAAAACTGTAGTCAGAATTCTCTGTGAGAATGGACACATTCCTTTTGAGCTTTAAGAAATTCATCTTCTGAAACTTTAAGTGCAGGTTATAAATTTGGACATGTAGGTTCATTTACCCATCATTTCAGATGTTCTGGGAAGAAATATCTAATGATTTTTCCATGACATCTACCCTTTTTTTCAGATTCTCGACTGACATTTTATCGTGTTATTGTGTTCCACGCTATTTAGTTCCTCCTGGATTCTTCCGAATTTCACATGCACTGCTTCAATCAGCTCCTGCAGAGCGGATAACATACCTAGGGACCCAGGTCTTACTGGACAAGCGGCCAATCATGAACAGGGGCAGACTGGCCTTTTTTTAAAAAAAATTTTTATATATTTTTTGCATTTCAAAGTATAGATACTCATTTTAGCTATTGAAAAGTAAAATCCAGTAAGTTTACTGTAGGGAATATTTATCTTAAAAAGGAAGGATTATGTAGAAATGAGCCTACCTGCTGGTTTTTCTTTCCTTTTTCAATAATGTTTACGTTGTAACTTAAATATTTTTCTGTCCCTAAAAATTAGGCATGTTTTTGTTTTCTAATGCATATTTCTGTTATGTAAACCTGCTTGTATAGATATGAAAAAAAAAAGTTTGAAACTTTTCTGTGTATGCACAAAATATACCTTAATGGTATCTTGGGCGGGGGGGTAATAACCTCACGTTTACAAGGGAAGTAGAAGTGAGGGATTTGCTTAAGGAGCTTTAAGCTACGTAGCTGTGAATTGGGAATTTAGTCTGTGTGTCAGAAAGATACAACCAACTCTGCCATCAGTTTAAAAGAAAAACAAGATTTTGGTAGAATCTTGTCTAAGTGACTTTAACACTATTAGAGGATTTTAGAAACTGTTACAAATCAGACTGCTTTAGAACAGCAACATAAATTTGGGGCTACTATTTCAGATGTGTACTCATGTTAAAACTAGGTTTTCAATATTGGCAGTTAGATAACAAAGGAAAATATGATTTGTTTGTATTTTAATGAAATATTGGTACTATGTAAAACTGAAGGTTAATTTTTAGATCAATGAGCCAGAATTTCAATGTGGATATGGAAAAAAAGACTTTCATTTTATAAACAAGAATAAATATATATGTTTTAAATGCCAAAATATTCAGTTTTAAATTTTTTTGTTTCATTTTGAAGACATGTAAGAACTAAATTAGACTTTTAATTTGTGGTTAATAACAGTAAATAAATAAACATGGGTCTAAAAATTAAAGAATGAATTGGGAATAAGACTTCTGATACTTTAAAATTCTGTATGAGGAAGATAGTATGTTATCAAGGAATGCACTGTATTTTGTTGATCCAGAACATTGCTTTTTAAAAATTTTTAAAATATTTTCCACGATTACAACATTGTTTCCCATATCTCAGACTGAATTAGAGTTGATTTCTTTTTAACATTATTGAGTTAGTAATCAGTGGCATTTAATTTTTGTAAAATAAAACTTAAGGCTTTAGGTGCTTCCAGCAAAACTATAAGCCCATTGAAATTGTTTTGTTTAGATTTTAGTTTAAATCCATCTCTATCCTGCTTTATTGCTCTCCCTTTGACTAATACGTAGCAACGTCTTTTTTCTATGCACAGAATTTATACAAAAAGTAATTTTTCTTAGTGTCTTCTATCCTTTTTTTTTTTTTTTTTTTTGGACATTTAGAAACCAAATACTGTATGCCTTCTTATCTTCACATTAAGTAGCAAGAAGACTATAACTTGAATAGACTAAAAGTTGTCTTGGGGCATTTTCTATCATATAATGCTATATTTTGCAAAATTTTTGTAGTACTTTGTGTTTCTCTCTAAGAAGAAAAAAAATTTAGTTATGTGACAGATAAATTAAAATTGTATAAGTCCTACTTGGGTATTTGTGGTAATGAAAGAGTGAAACTGTTTGAACACAGTTCAGATAAGAAGTAAGGATATTGCTTTTGGTGAGAGTAACTTGCATTTAGAATTCAACCAGACAATTGAGTCTTAAGCTGTTTTTACAAATAAAGAATATAGTGCTATATAAAAACCTGAATTTTCAAAAATCGGCTGATTCTAGTTTAGCCAAATATCTTAGTTTTTGTTTTAAAAACTGTCTTTCTAGCAAAGGATAGAGTGTTAAATACTTAGTAAGAATTCTAAAGCATGAGTTAAGCTGGTATAAAATGACTAAAAAAAAGTAAAAAAATAAAATGACTTTAGTCTTTTCTTAATTTATAATGAACACTGGGATAATTTTTAAAAGTTTATTTCTGTGTTGCATAACATTTTACGGTATTGAATGTTACTTTTTAAACGCAATGTTTCAGCAATATTTAAAAAACTCTTTTAGCAAAGTCTTCTATGGATGAATGGGCAGTCATTATCAGTTTTAAAATTCTTTTGCAAGGTAACCAATTTTCCTCTGCACAGTGAAACAGTTAAAATAATGTTTATACATGGGATTTTCTGATGTTTGAGTTTTAAAAATTGCCACATAGTCTGCAGATGATTTCTTTGTATTGGAAATGCTTTGGGGGAATGTTTAGTCTCTTTATAAATGGAGATTGAGCACCACCTGTTGGTCAAACTAATGTATTTTAATTTGTGAATTCAGCAAAAAAATTTTGTTTTAATTTAATGATTGCATTCTTTAACTGTTGAGGTCTTATATATTATATAATTCTGTCACAGTATAGATTTATGTCTGAAAACTATACTTCATGAAATTCACCAGAACGCCTTGTTTATTATAGATTATAAAATGATCCACCTTTACTATTTGTTTTCTTCACTTTGCTCTTTGCTACTGAATTATAAGTTATCCTTTTTTAAGGAAGTGAATGGTCTTAACCCTGGGTTTATTTATGAAGTTATTAAAGGAGATGATTATTTTATTTGCCTCATGTGGAAATTATCAAAATGAGGAAGTCAGTTCCTAAGTTGTTAACTGTGTCTTAACTGAATTATGCTAGATTTAATTTTTAAGAAAATGAAATCCTTTCTATTTGTTTTTTTTATTTAATAACAATTTGAAGTAAAAAACAATGAATTCTTGTATTAAAAGCAGCAATTACTATTTTTTGTTGCAGTTATGTATCTTTTATAATTTTAGACTATTGAATGTTTTGTTTCATCTGAAATGCATACTTATAACTCTAGTAGGCATTAATAAAACAAATGATTAATTTTAAAATGTTTATTTTAATATATATTAATACAAAATTAATAAAATAAACTATTACTCAGAGCAAAGCAGAAAATGTCTGAAGTGACATATGATACTCAAAGGTATTAAAAATATATTTTCATTAAGACTGGGTATAGAAGGCAACTGGGGTACTTCTGCTACTGCTGACATCAAAGTAAGTGCTACAGCTGTATCAAAGTCTTAGCCATCATACATTAATAATGTACAGTAAATAAATCAGTGCTTTTGGGTTTTAGGGAGGTTGATCTTTTTATTTTAGGTCATACTTTCTAAGAAGAAATTGTTCCTTGCTTAGTATTAGATGTATTCTTATCAAGAAAATAGTATAAATAGGGTCAAAAGAAACAAGTTTAAGAAACTTACATTTGTATTTTATATACAAATATGTTTCATAACAGAAAGCAACTGATTTTTTTATTATAAAGATCAAGACTTGTAGTGTCAGCTATATTGTTTGAAATCATGAATCATATCCCAGTTCCCCTTGACTCCTGTTGCTTTCTTCTGTATCCATTTAATGTTATCACTTGTTAGTCTTTCAAGCTAGAAACTTCAGACTCAATCCAGTCTCTCATCTTTCCCTCTTTCCCATAAAATTCAGTTTCTAAACTTTGGAAATAACTCTTCATTCTTTCTTCTCTCTGTACTTTTTTTCTGACTCTTCTAGTAGGTTTCTAACTAATGTTATTGTCTTCAATCTCTTTCTTGTTCCACCTATCTTCAATAACACTGAAAAGTATTTTTGCTTTTTTTTTTTTTTTACTAAAACACTTGGCTGGACAGAGTAAAAACCTTCTTTCGCTCTCAGTTGCTTACACAGTCAAATCTAAATTCCTTAGAACAGCATTCACTGGGACCTTAGAGTCTGTTTCTAATCTACCTTTCTAGAGTTTTTCCCTTCGCATTCCCACCCTTTGAAACCGAATGTCATCTCCTTTGTGAAGAGTTACTTTAAGAATTAGTTATACTGATTTGAGCTCTACTAGCAGTTGGATCATATTACTAGAAGCTCTCTTATCACTAGAAGAAACATTGTTGTTTTATATATGTATAAATAGTTATGAACTCTTTGAAAGCAGAGACTGTGTGTTTTGTTTGATTGTGTGAACTTTGAATTGCAAGTCCCAAGCATAGTCCTTGGCACAGAAGAGGCTGTAAACTTATAGTAAAGGGTATGGACTCTGGACAAGACTGCCTGGGTTCAAATCCCAGCTCTTTTGCTTTGTCTCCTGGAGCAATTTATTTAATTCCTGAGCCCCTAAATATGTTTATATATGTAATGTGCTTAGAATAGTGCCTGGTACATAGTAAATGCTTACTAAATGTTAACAGTTTTTATTTTAAAAATAAAATAAGCCAGTTAGATAATATTAGATTTCAAAATTTGAGAAAGTACATAAATTTGAAGCATAGTTCTTAAAGATCATTTTTTCAGTAAAATATCACATTTTAAAACTAATTTAAAATCTTTTCTTGAATATCTGAAAGCCATTTTGTTTAAAAGTTTAATAACTGAGAATTCAATTATGTTAAGTTTTAGTAAGCTTATCCTTAAGACTTAAAAAAATATGCACGTGTATAAATGACTAATATTTTATTAGAGTTGTTGCTATATTATGGTACAGTAAAATCACTTTAAATAACTATGAACCAAAATGGTTTTTTTTGAGATATAGAGAAATGTTGTTAAGAAAATAAAATCAGAAATTGGCACCTGATCCTTTTAGGTAGACTTTTAAATTAAAAAATGAAGACGTAGCATAGGTTTTTGTTTTTGTTTTTTAAAGATAGGCTGAGTATAGTAATCTCAGTAGAAGGGTTGGTTTTTTACTTTTTCCCGTCCTTGTTGGTCTGATTAATTTTCTCATCACTTCCAACCAAGTTGAATGTAAAGATTTTCCTGATATTCTTTCATTGGTTTTGGAGGGAGGCTAGGTGGATACATAAGGAAATGTCAAGGAAATATTTTTTATATACATATATAATGTTATAGTTAAATCTGATTTCTTCAGTTAGAGATTTTTATTCACCATTTGGCACTGGTAAGATGAAGGTTAAAAGCATCCACTGGGATCTATGCTTCTGAATCTAGACAGTTCTCAAAAATTCATAAAAACATTCATAATGAATGAGAATCACTGAGTAGTATTAATATTAGATTGTAAACGCAAAGTGTTTTTAAGGAACTTACAACTTCTTGGAATTATAAAACATATGTATTTCAGACAATAGAGTACACAGAAATTTGATCTTTGGTTGAATTGTATATTTTGCAATTTAGTATCATTAAGAGTGTACATATTGCATAAGTTTTACAAAGTATCATTGGTATATATCATTTTTTCTGTGGTTGAGTGTTTATATTAGAAATAAGTATTAACTTGACAGTCTGTGTTTGCTTAATATTATGTGTGTCTGCTTTGAATTATTTTTCTTAATTATTGACATACATTACTCCTGAGTGAGATCCTTGCTGTTGATAGTGTTCTTAAATAATTTGTGCAGTTTAAAATGAGTAATTTAACTGCAAATGGCTTTCTGTTTAGTTTTTGTATGTTGTTTCATCATATGTTATCAAATGTATGATGATACAGTAAATATAATTTTGAGGGGATTTAATTAAACATTTGAGTATGAATATAGTCTAAATGTACAATTTTAAAGTTATATTTTACTGTTCAGTAAATTGAAAATTATTCCTTCAAATTTGTGTGCTCAGAATCAAGTAGAGACATTAAACTTAGAGGAGACATAAATATTCCAGAATTATTTTCTTGGAACAAAATTATGCTTGTCTCCATATTTGAAAATAGCTTTTAATTATTGGATTTACAATTTTCATACTTTGTATTAGATTAGAAAATTTTCAATCCTTTTTTAAACAAATAAGCCACTTAAAACTAGTGTAAAATATTTCAATTTTATATATAACTCATATTAATAGGCAGTGTTTCATTTTATAATGAAAATTCCTCATTGTGAGATGTAATGACTCCTACCAAGAAATATTTTAATTTCAAAGTATCAGTGATAACTATATTTTCAGATTAATAAGAAGTTAATAGAAATACACAGTATTTATTCAAATGTTTTTTGGTGTCTGATGAATACTGACACTATGCTTTAATTCTGGATATTTCCCAATTAAGTGTTATTTAGGAAGAGAAAGATATTAATAGAGAATTAAAATGCAGTGTTATATGTGCTATATAATAAGGCATGATTCAAAGGAAACTTTAGAGCAGTGCTTAAGTCTTCTTCAGGGTTCAGAGAAGGTTTTTGTGAGATGATGATGCTTTGTCTTGTTTACAGAGAATTGAAGAATATTTTCAGGTGGTAATAGAAAATAAGGAAGGGATTTTAGGTTAAGGGAACATTATGTGCAGAGGTATGGAGGCATTTAGAGAGCAGGGCTAGGAAAAGGAGACTATGGACCTATGAGGCTGACTGGAAATGTAGGCTATAAAAGCTTTTTGGATGTTATGCTAAGAATTTTGGATTTTATCCTGTAAGCATTGGTGAGACATTAAAGAATTTTGAGTGGGAGAGTGACATGTACCTATTTACATTTTCAGAAGATTTTCTGGTGGAGGGATGAGGGTAGAAAGACCAAGTAAAGAAATTACTGCAATAGTAGAGGAAAGGGTAATGAGTGTCTGATGAAGGCAGTGGCAGTGAGTAGAAGGAGTATTGAGGTGGAGTCAGCCTTGACGATTAAATGGATGCTGTGGTTCACAACAACAGTTTTGTTTTGAGTACCCAAGACCAACTTCTAGGAGTACCTAGACCAACTTCTAGGTTTGTTGGAATACCCAAGTCAACTTCTAGGTTTCTAGGTTGAGGTGCTACTCACTGACATAGGGACTATTGGAAAAGGGACATAGTTTTGGGACTTGGGGTGGACTGCTTTAGTAAAAAGGTCATGTTTGAGACGTCAGAGGACACTAGTTTAGGAAATGTTCAAGTAGGCAGTTGGATGTCTAAAGATTTGGAGCCCAAGAGACAGAGGTTTGGAAGTTAGCATACTGGTTCCGAACTCATTTCATTGATTTTATTCTTTAGTCTGCTAATGACTTTTTAAGAAAAGGGTAAAGTTATGAGAGTAAGGACATTTTAGAACTTGAATTAGAGAAATTTTGGAAAAATAAATGTCTGTGTATAGTCTGTTTCAGATTTTAAGGAAACTGGGATTAATTTCTGCTGCCAGTTCTCTGCCACAAGCTGTCTCATGTAATCAATGAAGTTGTCTTGAGGGAAAGTAGAGCAGATGATGACCCAGCTGTTCTGGATACTTATAAATTTAGGGGAGGCCTAATTTTTTAGTGTATGTTCAACTCATTTGGGTTGGTTATCTGTAGTTTTCTGTTGCAAGTGTCAATGTTTCTCTCTGTTGGTGTGGGCAATTAGAGAGTTGACTCTAATAAAATCACTAAAGTGAGCAAGAATAATTGTTTTGATATCACTACCACTCCTATCATTTATTTCAAGGTTGCAGAAATGGAACTAGTCCAGTGTTTAATAACCCAACATTTTATATGTATTGTATGATATTATCTATGAATATGGGTTTTGGATGTTATGTTCTTTAAAGGACAGTTTACATCTGTGGTTCGCTTGTTTTAAATGAAATTGCATATGTGTTATGAATCTTTTATTTGGACTTTTGAAGCTTTAATCTGTGTATCATGGAAATATTTTTGTTATATTTTAAATTATGATACATATAAACATACAGAAAAGAAGATTAAACATGTTAACAATCATATTACCATATTTACTTGAGATTACTGAATATTCCATCAATTTACATAAGGTAATTTAAATGCCATTTGCAATTTAAAAAAACCCAATAATAAATACCAGGGACTAAATCCAACAAAAGATGTGCAAGACCTTTATGGAAAAAAATTATACAACTTTATTGAAAGACCTAAAAGCTAAATAAATGGGTAGAGGTACTATGCTTTTGAACAGGAAAGCATAAGAATAGAAGTTATCCCCCAAATAAGTCCAGTAAGTTCAATAATACAGTTCTGATCAAAATCTCAACTAGTATTTTTTACAGCATTAGACAGTCTGACTTTAAAATTGATATGGAAGTGTAAGGGGCAAGAAGAGCCAAATACTTTTGAAGAACAATATGGGTGAACTCACCCTACCACATACCAAGATTTATACCTTGCCACATACAGCAATACTTAATTAACTAGTATGGTAGTGATCCAGTAAACAAACTAATGGAACAGACTGCCTTTTCACCCTTGTTTCCTAACTCCTCTTTGTATACAACTGCATACTGGCCAACCCGAACTGTACATGCCAACATTCATGCCTTGGGAATTTCAGTACTGTGCCTTTAGTATTGCTATTCTCTACATAATTCCCTTCATGCCTGTCTACTATACTTCACTGATTCTATTATTTTATGTACCATTAAGAAAAAATGTTGCCAGTTAAACTGACACATCATCATTGCTGGGTACATTCTGTTTCAGAGATATTAAAACAGGAAAATAATGTGTCTTAGGATCTTTGGAACATGGTATTTAAAATGCCAGTGTCTCCACAAAAAATAATCCTTGGTTTCCCTTCTCTGAAAGTAAATTTTCTCACTAAGAATTTGTAATCATTTATTTATATCTTTTTGTGAAAGTTTTACAGAGTAACAGATGTGCAGGGCTTTTCCCCTGAATTTTCCATTTCTGAAAGTATGTATCTTCTACAACAATTCTAGTAGGACCAAGGGTTTCCAAATACTGAGCACCTATTGTGTGTCATGTGGTAGTTGCTTTAAGAACGTTATCTTGATCCTTAGGTAACTCTGTAAGGCAATTTCTATTATTCAAATTTTTACATAGGACACTGGAGCTTGGAGTTTAAGATTGCAGAACCAGGATTGGAACCCCAGACTGCCTGACTTCACAGCCATGACATGGCATATCACACTGCATTTACCTACCTCTCAGCTTCCCTACCTTGATTACAGTAAGCTATTTGAGTGTAGAAACCATGTATTTTTCATCTTTATGTTCCGCGTACCTTCTTATACATTCCTTAAACCTAGTGAGTGGTCGGTATCTGCTGAACGAATAAAAGTAGAGGAGGAGGTTAGGGCACCCCATTCAAACCAATGATTCTTTAAATATTTGTTCATGTTTGTGTGTGGGGTCAGCGCAGGGCAGGCATAATTGAGGCTGAGCTATTCTTTTGACACCAACTGATAGTTCAAATAATAGATGCCATTTCCTATTTCAATAAATTCTGGAACACTTTGGGAAAAAATTTCAATTAAAAATTTACATATCCATTACAGAAGAATTGAAAAATGAAAAACAAAAGGAATAATAATAAGACACATTTATCAAAAGTATATTGTGTACCAACCACTTCACCTGCATTATCTCATTTAATTCACAAAATAACATTATCAGATAGATACTATTGTTATCTATATTTTACACATGAGAAAGTGGAGGTGAAGAGCTGGTAAGTCATTTGTCCATGGTGTCATTGCTAGTAAGTAGTGTTCTTGTTTGTCTGGAACAATTTTGTACCCTTCCCACTCTGTTTTGGTTTTCTGTTTTTAAACTTGATACATAAATGTCAGTAGTGAACTAACAGTCTGCAGTTTTCTATTTTTTTGCCCAATATTTTTTTAGAGATTTTGTCAGTGTTGATTCATGTAGTTCCACTTCATTCAATAATTAAACAATTTTCAGAAACCAGTAAGTGTACATAGTTTAAAAAGTCAAAGTATATTAGGCTTAGAGGGAAAAATGGGTACCTCTGTCTTCATGCCTTAGTCCTCCTCCACAGAGACAACTGCTTTCAACTTTTTGTTTTTGTTTCCTCCTTTTTATTTACCTCTATATCGTCCTTCCCCAAATCCATACTACCATTTCCTGACTTTGCAATTTTAATACACAATGTCTTTCTACTGTGAAAAAATGATTTAGCATTTTCCCTCCTTTCCTCCTACCATAGTCTGTTTTCCTTTTTCTCTTTTCTCATCTTCCATTATATTTATATCACATTATTATGACTATGGGAACATTTACAACAGAGCTATATATTGTACTATGTTCACTTTTTTTCCTTGCGTAAAGTTTTTTGAGTTAGTAACTTCGCCCATTTGCTTAGTTTTCTTTGTACCAGTTACTAATTCTTACCTTGAACTCTGACAGAACTATAAACTCTTTTCAGTATGACCAAACTAATAACATAACTGTGTGTGTGTGTGTGTGTATGTGTGTGTGTGTTTCATTAGAGACATTGCTCCTGGAGCCCTAAACCCTTCTTCAGTTTAGATTTCTTTTGTCTCTTTTCTGTGTTGGATCCCTGTTTCCTGGTTTCTATATTTTCCTTTCACTTGTTTTGTTTCCTCAGTTTTTTAGTTAATTTATGGCTGCATTGGGTCTTTTGTTCTTGGTTTCCATATTTTCCTTTCACTTGTTTTACTTCCTCAATCTTTTTTTAAAATTTATTTATTTATGGCTGCGTTGGGTCTTTGTTGCTGTGTGCGGGCTTTCTCTGGTTGTGGCGAGTGGGGGCTACTCTTCGTTGCAGTGTGCGAGCTTTTCATTGCAGTGGTTTCTCTTGTTGTGGAGCACGGGCTCTAGGAGCACAGGCTCTAGGCGCACGGGCTTCAGTAGTTGCAGCACGCGGGCTTCAGTAGTTGTGGCATTCGGGCTCTAGAGCACAGGCTCAGTAGTTGTGGTACACGGGCTTAGTTGCTTCGCAGCATGTGGGATCTTCCTGGACCAGGGTTCGAACCTGTGTCTCCTGCGTTGGCAGGCGGATACTTAACCACAGCGCCATCGAGGAAGTCCTACTTCTTCAATTTTAATTCCTCCAATGGTTTCTTGAGAAAGAATGAATGGAGTTTACATCCCCCCCCCCCAGTTTAAAGAGATATTTGATATGGAGTTAATTCTCTAAATCCAGCTTGATAATGTTTTTCAAGTTGCCCAATAGTAAATATAAATTGTTTCTTCTCATTCTATAGTTAAACAGTTTGGGAGGAAAAATATCGTGAACTTCTAGCTTGTTGAAACTTTTCCCCTCCAGTTTAGTGCTGTCAGAAATTTCAGGTTATTTGAGTTTAATAAGTTATGAAACACGTGGAGATTTAGAGAAGACATAGTTAATATAACTCATTATATAAAAGAGGTACTGTCAGTTGTAAAGCAGTGTCATGGCTCTTTTCATTGATATAAAAAAAATGGCATTTATTTTAAGTAATTCTTGGCTTAAATGGAAACGTCTAAATTGTAGTATTTAGAGGTAATTATAAACTAATTTCCATATAAAGATGTTCAAGGTACAATCTAAATATAGATAAATAAAACAATGTCTTTTCTAATTGCCTATGGAAATATTTACCCAGAGTATGCATGTTGGCTTATCTTTTATGGTTTTTAAGTGGAAGCTTTCTGTTTTTGACATTGCCGAGAAGCCTTTTCACATAAATAACCTCCCATAAATCATTTCAAAATGTCTAAGTAAGGGCCTGAATAATTTTTTTCTTGAGTAGTCTGAAAATGACATCTCAGTCATTAACTACTTCAGGATAAAAGCATTTTGCTAACATTAAGCTTCACTCAAAATTCTTAACTTATTTAGATTGGCATATGCTGTTTATAGTATTGTATTTGACTTATTTGTTAGATGTCTTTTTTTTTTTCCTCAGTAAGAAATTTTACTGTTAGTTAGCTTGTCAGACATCATTATAAATAGGGGGATAAAAATCTTGGTGGTAGATTGCAGTGTTTTATACTGAGCATTATTGATCCATAAAGACTTACAATATATTATTCTAAGGTTGTCACTGCTAGAAAGGATTGAGGAAGGATTAAGAAACTACATTGACAGAAGTCATCATTTTAATGACAGGCAATTTAGTTTGAGGTAACTGAAGCAAGAAAAAAAGCAATCAATCATCACAGCAAGGATTTTCACAAATGTTTACCAGTCTATTATGAATGTTGTATAGATCATCAAGGTCATTTGATAGCGTCTCTGAAAGTAATGTTTTCATATTCTCACAAAGCAATTCAAATATTTAAAATAAAATACTATGTCCACTTTCTAAAGTTCTGTGTGTGGTACAATCAAGTAATGAAATAGAAGGGATTAAAAAGTTGGGAAACATGCAAAAAATCCAGCTAATTCATTAAACATTTCATTTCATCCTTGGAAATAGACATGTTTTCTCTTCAAGTGATAGATTACTCAAGTGTCTGGCTAAAGAATACATATAAAAGATAATTTTAGCTTGGATCACATTTACTTTCTTGTTTTTTGTTTTCAAGTTTTAATACTATGTTAAAAATTTACATTTAATATCTCTTCAAATTAATTTATCTTATTACCTTGAAGGGGAAATCTGCATTGTGTAGTGTAAATTCCCTTTTATCTGGATTCCCCATCCACACTAATTCTGGGATAGTAAATGGGAAGGAGTGCTGAGACCAGAGAAGAAAGTGAGGGTGTACGTTTTCCAGTGAGCATAGCCTAGGCTGCTTCTTGGAATCCTTGTTGACAAGGCCTTAGAGTTAGTTTTGGGTTGAAATTTAGGCTCCGTCCTTAATGTGTGGGTGATCTAATCAAGAGCCATAAATCTTTCTTTGTCCTCATTTCCTTTTGTGCAGAATGGGAATAATAATCCCTTGCCCATGTGGTGGTTGTGAGGATTAATACCACAGCCTTTGTAGGAGGCTTATAGTTCTTGACACAAAATAGCGCTTCAAAGATGTTAGTTCATTCCTCTTCCCACCTCTACTGTCTGAGAGCAAAGATAGCAAAACAGTTGATCTCTTTAATGGCTATAGAGGTAGGTAGAAGGGAGGCATGGTTACTATTATACATTCTAATGAAAATAAGTGTAAGTCACAGTAGGCTTACCACAGGCCAGGGACACCTAGAAGGTGAAAATTGTGGCATATTTTTAAAAACTTTTTTTTTGAATGATTTCATGTAACTGTTTTGATTTAAATTACTCCCTGCACCACTGCCTAAACAAAACAAAAAACCTGACCTGTTTTTTTTTTTTGATCAAATGGTCAGTCAGAACTCTCATTGTAGTTTATGGTGAAGGAAGTGTCCTTGTCATCTACTTGATGAGGTACACATTTGCATTTAGCATTCATGGTAAGTAATCCTAAAGGTCTGTCTCTCTGTCTCTATGTATATATGTGTGTGTATATACACACACATATGTATATGAAATTCTTAGCAGGTTGATAGTTATTTGTGGGAGCAGTGTTCATACTGACGAGGAACTCTGGTTTGGGGTTACACAGCCTGCACTTTAATTGTGAATCAGTCACTTCCCTTGTGCGGACTTGAGCAGTTATTTAACCTCTCTGTTCTTCAAGTTTCCTTATATCCTTACTTAGGATAATAATAGTACCTACATTTGTGGTTCTGTTTTTAATTAAATAAGATAATATAGGTATCTTGAGAAAGAAGAGCAAAGCTGGAGACATTATGCTTCCTGATTTCAAACTATATTACAAACTGCAGTAGTCAAATCAGTATGATATTGGCATAAAAACAGCCACAAATTCAATAGAACAGAATTCAGAGAGCCCAGAAATAAACCCATGCATATATGGTCCATTAATTTATGATAAAGGAGCCAAGAATATACAATGGGGAAAGGACAGTCACTTGAATAAATGGTATTGGGAAAACTGGACCCCTATCTTACACAATACACAAAAATTAAAATGGATTAAAGACTTGACTGTAAGATCTCAAACCATAAAATTTCTAGAAGAAAGCATAGGCAATAAGCTCCTTGACATTGGTCTTGGCAATGATTTTTTGGATTTGACTTTAAAAACCAAGGCAACCAAAGCAAAAATAAACAAGTGGGAATGCATCAAACTGAAAAGCTTCACAGAGAAAACCATCAACAAAATGAAAAAACAACCTATCAAATGGGAGAAAAATATTTGCAAGTCACGTATCTGATAAGGGGTTAATATCCAAAATATATAAAGAGCTCATTCAACTCAATATCAAAAAAGTCTAATTAAAAAATGGGCAAAGGATATGAGTAGACTTTTTTTTCTGAAGACATATAAGTGGTACAAATGGCCAGCAGCCTAAGTGTCCATGGATAGATGAATGGATAAAGAAAATGTGGTCTGTGTATAAATGCAATAGAATATTCAGCCATAAAAAAGAAGGAAATCTTGCCATTTGCAACAACACAGATGGCATATGTTAAGTGAAATAAGTTAGGCAGAGAAAGACAAATACCATATGATCTCCCTTATATGTGGAATCTAAAAAAAAACCCAGCCAACTCATAGATACAGAGAACAGGTTGGTGGTTACCTGTGGCATGAAGGTAGTCAAAAGGTAGAAACTTCCAGTTAAAAAATAAGTAATGGGATGTAATGTACAGCATGATGAGTATAGTTAATAATACTGTATTGTATATTTGAAAATTGCTAAGAGAATCTTAAAAGTGATCATTATAGGAAAAGAAAATCTACCACTCTATTTACTGTGGTGATCATTTCACGATATATACAAATATCAAATTATTGTCATATACCTAAAACTAATATAATGTTACATGTCAATTATATCTGAAGTAAAAAAAGATAATATATGCAAAGGTCCTAATACCCAGAAAGTGCTTCATTAATTATGATTACTTTTTCATACCGTACTCTGTATGGATTATTTTTATATATATGTACACACATGTATAAAAAGTAAGTATTCATAATGTGACTTTTTATAATTAGGTGACTAGTTATGTGTAATAGGTTTCTGACAAAGAGAATATTGGTTTTCTCAGTGAAATCAGAGACCCTGTTACTGGGAAAGTGTGGCATAATTCGTTACAAACATCATAGCTAACCTGTTGGTTGCTTTTTATATGCCGTATGTTATGCCAGCATATTAGCTCATTTAATCCTCACTATGACCCCATACTGTTACTAGCCACATTGTATAGGTGAAGAAACTAAGACACAGAGATTAATTTGCTCATGGTCACATAGGTAGTAAGTGAGGGAACCAGAAATCCCTGCTCTGGAGATCTTTGAAGAGTTCTTACTTATGCTTCCTGTCTAGTTCGCTTACTAAGTACTTTGGAAGGATTCTTCCAACTGAGTGAAAGGATCTACATGAAATACTAAGATGTCACGGTTAGATACGTGGTGAAACCTTGCATTTATAACTGAGTATCTCTTAGCATGTTATTTTAGAGTTGTTGTTTTATAGTATGTAATTTATTGGTAGATATATCCCAACTCGTAAGCCATGTGCCAGCCCACAAATGTGTTCTCAAGAAGTTGGCTGTAAGAAGAGTTTTATTTGTGTTAGAGGCCCATTTTTCATCGTGTGTGGGTTGTTGCACCTTCCCATTTTCTCCTCCAGAGTTTGAATCTGTGTTGTAATGAATAAAGAGAACTGGCCCGGTGTCGAGGGCTCACCAACTATCTTAACTGCCTTTGTTCTGTGTGTGTTTATGTGTGTGTGCGCGCACGTGTATATTCCCCTACATTCTACTAGGTTACTAGGTAGAAGAAGAACAAAAAAAGCCTAAGAGAGCCCATTTATTTCATGGACTAAATCTTGGGTTTGGAGCAAACTTTCTCCTTAATTTCAGCACTCCTTACCTCAGCAGTTATCCTTTCTAGCCCAAGTTTAGGGCCTGGAACTTCGAAGATGTTTAATAAAAGTGTGATGAATAAATATAAATGAATGGATGAGATGAATGTTCCCTTTCTTTAACTTGTAGGTTCCTTTTCTCATCGCAAACAGATATTGGATGTAAAGTGAACGATGGAGAAGCATCTGCTACACGTGAATGTGACTTGCACATTTGTGGGATTAATAGGGAAGATAGACCTTTTAATAGAAAGGGAAGAAAGCTCCAAGTTTAGTAGTTTATGTCAGTGGTTCACTAGGGAAAGCGAGACTATCAGGTGTCATGATTTCTACCATGATTTGCTTAGGTATAGGTACTGATTTTCATTAACCATTATTTTTCCTGTGTTATTCTTTTCTTTCTTTTTTTTACATTGTTTTATTCACCAAATCATTTCATCATTTCCACTGCTTGCTTGGATGTAATTATATGGAAGGGATCAGATGAGTACATGTGCCTGCCAGGGGGTGACGAGAGAGGAGGAGGGAGAGGGGAAAGAAGAGGGAGATAGAGAGGGATGTTTCCCAAGAATAAATAGACTTTTGGGGGTGAGTTTCAGCAATCTATTATTCTTTATTTTTATGTGATTTTCCCCATACTGATAACATTAAAATGGGATATGGGAGACATAATTTAGTAAAATATTATGAACATATATATAAAACTTAAGTTCATGTAAAACATAAACTTAATACTGAGAGAGGAAATTTTAAATGGCATTTTTCTCAAGGTTAATGACTAATGAATTCTCTGTTTCTTTGGTCTTAATAGATGAATTTCTTTGGGAACATGTGGTTTTTTAAACAATTTAAACAATTTAAAGCTCTGCTTTTCATTATATAGTTGTTAAATGTATGACATACATTTAAGAGGGTTGAGCACCCTCTTCTCAACCTGCCACTGGAAAGGAGTGTAGAGGAGACCATCACTTCTTCATAGGATGTCTACAGACACTTAGAGTTTCTCAGTATTTAAGGTACCCTTTTTATTCTTAAGAGCTTTTACTGTTTTTTAGAATCTTACCATTTATATGGTAACATGCCTGGCATCCCTCCTTTTTACCTCCCTGTGGATATCTTCTAGATGCTTGGAGATTGTTTACTTCTCTAATGTTTTTTAATCTACATGCTTGAAAACTTAGTTTCAAAGTTGTCGAGGCAATCTTTTAGCTTTGGATATTTGCTGTTGCTGCTTTTTTTTGCTTTTGCTGGGACCTGCCTAGTCTCTTTATTGAGGGGGCTATAGCCATACCACTTTACACTAATATTTGTAGTAACAGTAGGAGAAATTGTGTTTTAGAGCAGTACCAATTTTTTGTTTGGTATTTCTAGTAATAAAGTAATCTGGTGGGAAAAAACTCATCTAAAAGATTTCAGGAAAATTATTCTTTGAATATCTGTTTTTGTGGCAGTATTGTCTTAGGTGCTGGAGATGCAAAGATGAATAATACATGATCCTCTTTTTTTGGGGAGATATTAGTCTGGGTGGTGGAAGAGGGGCAGGGAGAGAGAAGAGGAGATACAATACCCATATTTTTATATTCTTGCCTCACTTCAGATTACTACAGTATAGAGAATCAAGATTCTTCTTTTGTGCACCAGCTTTATGATGATGTGGGGCTAGTGCTGTTATGAAAAATACATACAAATGAAAGAATTTAGAGGGGATGAATAGGCAGAGCACAGAGGATTTTTAGGGCAGTAAAATACTCTGTATGATACCGTAATGATGGAGACGTCATTATACATTGTCCAAACCCATAGAATGTACTACAATACTAAGAGTGAACCATAATGTAAAAATAGGACTTTGGGTGACTGTGATGTGTTAATGTAAGTTTATCAGTTGTAACAAATATACCATTCTGGTGGGGGATGCTGATAATGGGGAGGCTATGCGTATCCCAGGAAATAATATGGGAAATATCTATACTTTCCCCCCAATTTTGCTCTGAACCTAAAATTGCTCTTAAAAAATGAAGTCTCAATTAAAAAAATAAAGGGATTCCTATATTTTTCATTGGTATCCAGTATAATTAAGTTTGATGAAGTTAGCCCTTCTGTGTACATTCTTCCTGTTAAATTCTTCAGATTATTCCTGTCTTGGATTATCTCTAGATAATGGTCTCAGTACTCATATAAATAAAAGACTGAAAGCTTTCATAACAGTGTAAGGAAAGAATACATTCCAAAATAATTCAATACAGTCAAAGTTCTTACATTAAAAACCTATAGAAGGAGTTATAACATGAAATAATTTATATCAGCCTCTTGTTAGTAGTGTTTATATATCTTTAAAGAAGATGAATTTCTCCCCTCTATGTCATTTTCTTCAGGAGTTGAATTCTAACTTTTTAGTTTGATACTTAAAAGTAAATTCAGCATAGTTCTGATTGAACAGTTTATCAGGGAAGGAGTGAGGCATCAGGCTTCCTGCAACGACTGAAGTATTGTGCGAAGTGGCTGATGCATCTCAGAAGAAAAACATGAGAATTTATATAATCTAAAGTTCTGGTCCTTTTCTGATAACGTTGAACCAGAGCCGTTTCATAGTTACAGATTTGCCTTTAAACCTTATACTTTGAGATAAAATGCTTTGAAAGTAAAAACGGGGAGAGTGCTAGATGAAGTTAGGTATAAAAGCCATGGCACATACACGCCTGTGTGCATAGACACACACCCCACTCCATTTAAATTGTTGCCTCTTGGGAATAAAATGAAAATAGAAATGTCATTTACTCATGATTTATTCATGAGCAGTTTATCCAGTTTATTGATCATTCAGACCCTTTATTTCTCTTTATTTTTCCCCTTTCACATGTTTCCCCCCATTAGTTTCCTACCAGTAAACTTCTGGTTTTTCTTTCTCATTACTGACTCTACTAGAGGGTGGAACATGCCTGGGACACACAGTAATTTTAACTAGCCAGCTTTGTACCTTGTTAGCAGTTATCAAACTAAGAACCAAAATTAGATGGGAATTACTTTGGGCATATAGTTGTTTATGCCATCCCTATTTATCATTATAATGGATTAATGAAAGTTGATTTTTTAATAATAACATTTAGAAAATGTATTTGAAATGAAAAGGACATGATCATTGTTTTTTCAAACATCCTAGGGATAGGTCTCTACTCAAATGTCACTCTCTCAGATAGGATTTCCCTAATATAACCCTGTCTAATACAGCAGCCTGAAGTCTTTCTTTATCCTCTTACCCAGCTTTATCTTCACAGGACTTATTTATTCATCTACCTTCCATCCACCTATATACCATGTTTATTGTGGCAGGTAGTTGTCTTTTTCACTCTAGCACAGTGCCTGCCCCAGACTAGGCATAAAATATTTGTTGAATAAACCACTGGCAAAGGAAGCCATTTTCTCCATTTTATAGAAATGGAAGTTAATACTAAAATATAATAATTTACCAAGGTTACGTTACTACTAGTAGGGGTAGGATTAAGTAACACCGTGAATCGTATAATGTATATACTGAACATTGCAATTTACATAATTAAGAATTTCTAACCACTTAAATTTGTTAATCTTTATATAAAGTAAAAGTTGAATATTTGGTGGTTATACATCATTTCATAGTGGAGTCTTTTGATTTTCAGTCTAGTAGTAAAAATTTGGTCTATTTTGTTAATGTTCTGAAGTATGTCTTGGAAATACCACCTTTGCTATGTTTGGAGAATTCTGTGCATAGCCATTTCAGAAATGTCAGATTTTCTGTTATACATTATCTGAAAAGTCCATTGGAAAAAAATAATCTCAAACATTTAGATTTGTGAGTGTAAATTTAGAAACTTTGGAATAACAGCAAGGGTACACATTTTAGAAAATGCATTTCCAAACTTGAAACTTTTTTCAAGGTGGCATTTGTAAGTTTTGTTTAACAAACTTTTAGCTCATACCAACCCAGAAAAATAAGATTAGGTGAACACATTATGAAGACTTTTCTAGAAAAAAATTGAGTATCTAGATACAAACACTTCTAGATGTTTGATAATTAGATTATATAACATAATGCCAAGTATAAAAGGTACTGATAATAGTATTAGCTTTCCATAATTCATGTTTTCATTATTTTTATTTAGGGAAACTGGTTTTCTAATGCCAACTAGATTTTTAATGATTCTCTAAAAAATTTCGAATGATATCTGTTACTGGAAAATCCTGAAAATATTATGCTAGTCTTTTAAAAATTTCACTAATATCTAAATGTTAAATACCTTTAATAGTAAAAAATTGATTTTTAAATTTTTTTGTGGGAACTTTAAATAGTTGCAACTTATTATGCTATAGAATAAATATAAATTTCCCCATCATTAGTGTTATTAAAAATTATTTCCCAGTATTCAGACATTAAAGTTGTTAATATAGTTCTGGTTAATGGTTGCACCTTACTTAAAGCTACAATATAAGATTTCAAGCAAATTTTGGTTCATATTTTTAAATCTTGAAAAGATTCTTATATTTATCTATGCCTCAACTCTACCATACTCCCTCATATATCACTTTCTAAAGTTTATAAACTTGAAAGAATTGGAATTAGTTCACCTGTGTAAGAGGAAGCTAAAGGACAACTAAGTATCTCTATGTATGAAGAGAACTATATTGCATTTCTGTAGAAGTTAAACTTAATTCCAGTTATGAACCTTGATATTCAAAGTAGGACCAGCAGCATATAGACGTCACTTAAAAGTTTGTTAAGAAATGTAGGATCTCAGACTAACTGAATCAGAATCTGCATTTTAGCAAGATGTGATATGACTGCACATTAAAGTTTGAGATGCTCTGGTTTAGAATAAGCTGGTTAAGCAAAAAGGAAAAAGAACCTGACTTTAAGATGATTAAATATTGTTTTTCAGAGATTATTAAGATATTTAATAATAACAAGTTCCATAAGTCCTGGTGGAAGTAAGCATGTTACCATATATGTGAGCCCTGACAACAATGGTTGATTGATTTATATCTTAATGATTAATACAGAGGTTGACAAAATACAGCTGCACATTGGGGAATCACAAGTGGGATCTTTTTAGTATGTGTTGATTTTACTCATTAAATCAACAAATTGGGCTGAACATACTCTAGATATAATAAAAGGAAATAGTTGAGAAAATAGTTTTGGCTATGATAGCATTTGGTCTCTATCATTTGAAAATAGGGTAAATTGGGTCAATTGTTTAGATTTAAGAATTGTATCAATATCCTTATATGTCAAATTGAAATTCCTTTCTGGAAGATGAGTACAAATAGTTTTGTTCTTTTCCCTGATTAGGTAGAATGACTGATAAATCAGTATTTCAAGAAATAAGGGAACAGCTGCTTTAGCTTAGTTATATCATAAAAGCAAATAAAAGGGCAGTGAGATAATTAGTGGCCAAAGATGAAAACAGAAAAAATCTTTTTTTTTTAAAGATTTTTGTTTTTTGTGATGTGGACCACCTTTTAAAGTCTTTGTTGAATTTGTTACAATATTGCTTCTGTTTTAATTTCTCCGTCAAATCTGAATGAGATCCTTGCTGGGTAGAGTAATCTTGGTTGCAGGTTTTTCTCCTTCATCACTTTAAATATGTCCTGCCAGTCCCTTCTGGCTTGCAGAGTTTCTGCTGAAAGATCAGCTGTTAACCTTATGGGGATTCCCTTGTGTGTTATTTGTTGTTTTTCCCTTGCTGCTTTTTAATTTAATTTATTTATTTTTGCTGTGTTGCGTCTTCGTTTCTGTGCGAGGGCTTTCTCCAGTTGTGGCAAGCGGGGGCCACTCTTCATCGCGGTGTGCAGGCGCCTCTCACTATGGCAGACTCTTGTTGCAGAGCACAGGCTCCAGATGCGCAGGCTCAGCAGTTGTGGCTCACGGGCCTAGCTGCTCCGTGGCATGTGGGATCTTCCCATACCAAGGCTCGAACCCGTGTCCCCTGCATTAGCAGGCAGATTCTCAACCACTGCACCACCAGGGAAGCCCCTCCCTTGCTGCTTTTAATATGTTTTCTTTGTATTTAATTTTTGACAGTTTGATTAATATGTGTCTTGGCGTATTTCTCCTTGGATTTATCCTGTATGGGACTCTCTGTGCCTCCTGGACTTGATTAACTATTTCCTTTCCCATATTAGGGAAGTTTTCAACTGTAATCTCTTCAAATATTTTCTCAGTCCCTTTCTTTTTCTCTTCTTCTGGAACCCCTATAATTCGAATGTTGGTGCATTTAATGTTGTCCCAGAGGTCTCTGAGACTGTCCTCAGTTCTTTTCATTCTTTTTTCTTTCTTCTGCTCTGCAGTAGTTATTTCCACTATTTTATCTTCCACATCACTTATCCGTTCTTCTGCCTCAGTTATTCTGCTATTGATCCCATCTAGAGTATTTTTAATTTCATTTATTGTGTTTCTAATTGTTGCTTGATTCATCTTTAGTTCTTCTAGGTCCTTGTTAACTGTTTCTTGCATTTTGTCTGTTCTATTTCCAAGATTTTGGATCATCTTTACTATCATTATTCTGAATTCTTTTTCAGGTAGACTGCCTATTTCCTCTTCATTTGTTAGGTCTGGTGGGTTTTTATCTTGCTCCTTCACCTGCTGTGTGTTTTTCTGTCTTCTCATTTTGCTTATCTTACTGTGTTTGGGGTCTCCTTTTTGCAGGCTGCAGGTTCGTAGTTCCTGTTGTTTTTGGTGTCTGTCCCCAGTGGCTAAGGTTGGTTCAGTGTGTTGTGTAGGCTTCCTGGTGGAGGGGAGTAGTGCCTGTGTTCTGGTGGATGAGGCTGGATCTTGTCTGTCTGGTGGGCAGGTCCACGTCTGGTGGTGTGTTTTGGGCTGTCTGTGGACTTTTTATGATTTTAGGCAGCCTCTCTGCTAATGGGTGGCGTTGTGTTCCTGTCTTGCTAGTTGTTTGGCATAGGGTGTCCAGCACTGTAGCTTGCTGGTCATTGAGTGAAGCTGGGTGCTGGTGTTGAGATGGAGATCTCTGGCAGATTTTCGCCGTTTGATATTATGTGGAGCTGGGAGGTCTCTTGCGGACCAGTGTCCTGAAGTTGGCTCTCCCACCTCAGAGGCACAGCACTGACTCCTGGCTCCTCAATTTGGGATGATTTGTTGTCTATTCATGTATTCCACAGATGCAGGGTACATCAAGTTGATAGTGGAGCTTTAATCCGCTGCTTCTGAGACTGCTGGGAAAGATTTCCCTTTCTCTTCTTTGTTCTCACAGCTCCTAGGTCTCAGCTTTGGATTTGGCCCCGCCTCTGCGTGTAGGTCACCGGAGGACGTCTGTTCTTCGCTCAGACAGAACAGGGTTAAAGGATCAGCCGCTTCGAGGACTCTGGCTCACTCAGGCGGGGGGGGGGGTGGGGCATGGAGTGAGGGGCGAGCCTGCGGCGGCAGAGGCCAGCGTGACGTTGCACCAGCCCGAGGAGCGCCCGTGCGCTCTCCCGGGGAAGCCGTCCGTGGATCCCGGGACCCCGGCAGTTATGGGCTGCACAGGCTCCCCGGAAGGGGGGCGTGGACAGTGTGACCTGCGCTTGCACACAGGCCTCTTGGCGGCGGCAGCAGCAGCCCCAGCGTCCCACGCCCGTCTCTGAGGTCTGCGCTTTCAGCCGCGGCTCGCGCCCATCTCTGGAGCTCCTTTAAGCAGCGCTCTTAATCCCCTCTCTTCGTGCACCAGGAAACAAAGAGGGAAGAAAAAGTCTCTTGCCTCTTTGGCAGGTCCAGACTTTTTCCCGGACTCCCTCCCGGCTAGCTGTGGCACATTAGCCCCTTCAGGCTGTGTTCACGCCGCCAGCCCCAGTCCTCTCCCTGCGCTCTGACCGAAGCCCGAGCCTCAGCCCCCAGCCCCGCCCGCCCCGGCGGACGAGCAGACAAGCCTCTCGGGCTGGTGAGTGCCGGTCGGCACCGATCCTCTGTGCGGGAATCTCTCCGCTTTGCCTTACCCAGGTACGTGGGGAGTTTCTTGCCTTTTGGGAGCTCTGAGGTCTTCTGCTAGCGTTCAGTAGGTGTTCTGTAGAAGTTGTTCCACGTGTAGCTGTATTTCTGGTGTATCTGTGGGGAGGAAGGTGATCTCCGCGTCTTACTCTTCCACCATCTTCCCCAGAAGTCTGCTTCTGTTTTATGTTTTGTTTTTTTGGCCACGAGGCACGTGGGATCTTAGCTCTCCTACCACGGATTGATCTCGCACTCCCTGCATTGGAAGGCAAAGTCTTAACCACTGGACCGCCAGGGGAGTCCCAGAAAAAATCTTTTAATGCAGACAAATCATTGATTAAAGCAAAATTCTAAATTATTCTATTGCATTTTCTAAATAGAGTTTTGTGTTCTTGACAATATTACTTCATATAAATAGGTTTAAAATATACAACAAACCAATGATCATGGATAAATGAAATATGGCTTTGACCCTATGACAATGTCAGTAAAAGTTTAAAATATATTTCTCAACTATCGTCATAATTCTCTACAGTATTTTATGTTTACTAATGTTGCATAGCATTAAGAAATGTAGGCTAGCGATGTAAAAACTAATTGACTGGTTCATTCATCTTTCATTGAAATTAGAATAGTCATAATGGGTACTTTCACATTAAGATTTGTCTTACTGAAGTTAGTGTCCTGGGTGAGTAAAGTGGGCAAGGCTTAGAGAGCTGATCTCATCTCTTTACTCAGCCTTGAATTTTTTTCAACAAAGGAAGATCTAGTTAGAATGACTTCCAGATGAAAATCTTGATTACTTCCTAATTCACTTGGGTGTCAGAAAATTTTAATTTATTTTGAATTGAAATCACTTTATTTTCATTTTAAGCCTATATTCCTGTAATTTATAAACATTGAAACAAAGCATAGAGACAAGGACCATCTTATTATCTTACTTTGTATAATGATACATAAAGTTGACTGAATATTTTTTGCGGTACGCGGGCCTCTCACTGTTGTGGCCTCTCCCGTTGCAGAGCACAGGCTCCGGACACGCAGGCTCAGTGGCCACGGCTCACGGGCCCAGCCGCTCCGCGGCATGTGGGATCTTCGCGGACCGGAGCACGAACTTGTGTCCCCTGCATCGGCAGGCGGACTCTCAACCACTGCGCCACCAGGGAAGCCCAAATTGACTGAATATTTTTGTCTCTTCTCTCTTTACCAGTTTATATAATTTTAGTTCCATCATTGGTTCTCCTTATCTTTGGGACAGAGCATATGTTTGAAAGTTTGTGGTACTCTTAAATTGTAGACACTGGGGCTTCCCTGGTGGCGCAGTGGTTGAGAGTCCACCTGCTGATGCAGGGGACACAGGTTCATGCCCCGGTCCGGGAGGATCCCACATGCCGCGGAGCGGCTGGGCCCGTGAGCCATGGCCAATGAGCCTGCGCGTCCGGAGCCTGTGCTCCGCAACGGGAGAGGCCACAACAGTGAGAGGCCTGAGTACCGCAAAAAAAAAAAAAAATGTAGACACTGAACTGGGACAAGAATACCTGTTGTTTTTCTGGTTCAGTTGGGACAAAATTAGTTAATTGGCAAAAAAAAAAAGGTGTTAATTGACAAAAGTATAGAGATTCTTTAAAACAAACACACAGTCCACATTAAATACTGAAATTTTCTTTTCATATTGGGTAGTTTGTTCAGATGAAGATAATTTTCTCTTCCTAATTCTGGTTTTTGAAGAGCTGATTAAGTATCATGGACACTTTGGCAATCTTGTGAAGTCTATGGAAACTTTCTCAGGATAATGTTAAAACACATAGATATATGAAAATATATAGATGTGTTTTTAATGTATTAAATAATAACATTGCCTAACAACTCTCATAATTTTGAAATAATAATGAACGTTAATGCTATTTCAAGATAACTAAAAATATTGTAATGCAGTTTGGAAACAACTGTCGTTTCTATTGGTGACAGCTACTGTACTTTGTTGCCTATATTCGTAATTGAAGTAAGTGCTGTATAGAGGAAAGTGAAAGTAAAATATAATAGAGGTTAAGGAAAGTATATGAAAGTTACCAAATGTAAAAATGTAATTTATTTTCCCATCCAAATTTATGTATCCATTAGAGTTTATGGACTCTATGATAAGAACCCTTTAATTTATCTGACAACCTTGCTGAACTCTCTTATTCTGAACTTAAAATATTTGTGTTGTTTTTTCTAGGTGGATATTTATATCATACAAAAATAATGATGTTTTTTCCCTTTTCTTTCCAATCTTTACAACTTTTCTTTTCCATTTTATTTTGACCAAGAGCTCAAGAACTGTATTTAAGAGTGATGGTGTGAGTAGTCTCCTTTCTTTTGTTCCTGATCTTAGAGAGAATAGAGATTCTATGTTGAATATAATGTTTCATGTAGCTTTTTGCTATACAGATATTCTTTGCTATCTAAGATTACTTGGAGCCTGAATTCAGATAGTTAGTTGGTGGAGCAAGATGATCTCAATTAGTTGGTTATATATGGTTCATCAGTTTTGGATAGTGAGTGGTGAGAGCTAAGATAGGGAGGAAAATTGAAAACTGAAAATTTATTTGAATTAATTTTGTTACTAAGTTCTGCTAGCAGGTGTTCAGCTAAGTTCAAATGGAACAGTATTCCTCTGTAGCTTATACCAACTTAAGGAAGTTCTCTTCCATTTTTCATTTGTTAAGTATTTTAAAAAATTTTGTGAATAGGTAATAAACTTTATCATGTGCTTTTCCTGCATTAATTGAGCTAATCATATGATGATATTGAACCACCTTTGCATTGCAGCATTTCATTGCATTGCAAACACCTCATGGCATCATTATGTATTATTATTTTTGAATATAATGTTGGATTCAGTTAGCTAGTATTTTATTTGGAGGTTGTTTCTGTTCTTGGCTCTACATTTAATTCATAAATGAAATCCATATTCTTTTCTCATAGTGTCTGGTTTGGGAATCAAGATTCCATTAATTAGCCTCCTAAAATGAGCTGTGAAGTTTCACACTCTTCCCATGTATAATACATGTACAACCTGTATTATAAAGCCATTAATGTTTCCTAAAAATTTATTAAAACCCTTTTGTGGGCCTTGGGCTTTTTGAGAGGAGAGTTTTGATTACTATTCCAAATTATTTCATGCTCTTTGGTGTACTTAAGGTCTCTATTTCTTCCTTTGCCATTTCTGGCAAGTTACATTTTTATAGGAATTTATCAATTTTATCTTGATTTTCAACTCAGCCTATACTTGTTATGACACTAAAAATCTCTTTAACATTTAATATTTCCCCTTTTCATTCTGTATTTTGCTTTTTTGTTCCATCTCCCAACCTCACCCATGTCTTTGATGAAAAGTCTGTCAGTAATTGTTAATATTCTAAGTCTTCAGAAAAGCAGCCTTTGTTTTCATCTCTCATACTGCTTTTTTGTTCGGTATTTTGTTGATTTATATTTTTTATTATTTCCTAGCTTCTTATTAATATTATTTCTTTGCTTCTTGTTCCTGTTTAGAGTTTTTTTTTTTTTCCATATGCGGGCCTTTCACTGTTGTGGCCTCTCCCATTGCGGAGCACAGGCTCGGGACGCGCAGGCTCAGCGGCCATGGCTTACGGGCCTAGCTGCTCCGCAGCATGTGGGATCTTCCCGGCCCGGGGCATGAACCTGTGTCCCCTGCATCAGCAGGCGGACTCTCAACCACTGCGCCACCAGGGAAGCCCCCTGTTTAGAGTTTTGGTTCTCAGTTGTTATAGGTATTCTTTGTTTTAGTTTGTGTTTAGTTTAGCTTACTTTGTAAGACATAAACAGTTAAGACATTTGGGAAAAAAAGATATTTGATAATCCTTATATCCTGTATATTTGCATTATCTTCCTGAGTTGGTTTCTTTCTTTTTTTTTTTTTTTTTTTGAGTACCTTCTCTAAGAATGTTTTTAATTTGGGCCTTGTGAGGCAAATCTTCTGTACTCTTGTATGCCTGAGTAATTTTTATTCTGCCCTTACCTTTGAGAAACAGTTTGGCTTGATGGGAAATTCTAGAGTCAAAATTACTTTTCTTCACTTTAAAATGTTACTGTGTTGTATTGTATCCAGTGTTGTTTCAAAGTTTATCTGCTTTCTCTATGGAAACTTCAGGAATTTTATCTTTTTTTTTTTAATCTAAAATGTAACCAACTTAAGGTTAAAGATGTGTCATGGTATATAGAGTTTTCCTCATTTATCCTGTCAGAAAGCTCTTTCATTCTGAAATATTTCATCTTTCTTTAGTTCTGTAACATTTATTTTAATTATTCCTTCAAAGATTTACTTTTTCTCTCTTTCTACTTTCTGCTCCCCACCATTTTTCCCTGAGACTCCTATTATCTGGATGTTCACACATCTGCTTCCATCTGCTGGCTTCTCTTTCACGTTGTTACATCTTATCCTTTCCTGTTGCCTTTCAGGAAAGGTCTCCAGTGTGATTTTCTAAATCAATAATTCATCCTTTAGCTGTATCCATCCTGCTGTGTATTTCCTCTATCAGATTTTTATTACAGTTATTATATTTTTGTACCAATATTTAAAATTATTTTTAATGATTTCCTATTCATGCTTCACATGCTTATATCTTTCCTTATTGCTTTTGTTATATCATGTTTATTTTAAATTATTGATACATCAGTTCTAATAATTCTGCTTCAGCAGATTTGTAAAACTCTTCCAAAAGACAGTAAAGGGAGTCCAAGTTTCTAATTGTGTAAGTGCAAGAATGTGTGATATCAATATTGATGGATTGACTAAAGCAAGTCTTTGCATCTCACCTGCCAGAATTTCAGGGCATTGGGCTGAGAGCCAAATCTGTCCTAGTACTGGCTGTGGTTTGGTGCCCCCTAGTGACCATCTCCTCCCCCGGCTTAAATTTCCATGGGCATGATTTAGTTAAGTGCAAGACAGCAGCAGCAGTTGTCTCTCTTTTTGTGGGCCTAATTGGAATAATCAGGAGAAATATGGGAGCATAGGAACCTACTTTCTCCCTCTCTGCTTATAGAAATGGTTGCCTGGCATGGCTTTGCCCTCTTCTTCATTTCCTATTTCCCACCCTTTCTTCATACCTGCCAGAAAGGAAAGCTAATGTATGTTTAGATTTGTGTATTTATTTAATTGTGGGTGTTCTTCACAGTTGTCTAAGTGTCTAGATTTCTAGATCTTTTCTCGTTCCCAGGACATAGCCACTCTGCCTCTTAATGTGAATTGGGAAGCGCCGAGGGCCAGCCTCTGGTCATTGTTAATCTGGCATGTTCAACTCCAGGCACCGCTGACTTCCTGTTGATCACTCATTGTCTCTTCTCTACCTAGGGGTTTCACTCTCACCTCATGAAAGCCTTTAAGCTGCCCCGTATTACCCTGCTGCCTTATTTCTATGATGTGGTGAGGTGTATGCTTTGCTTATCTCAGAGGAGAGGCAAGAGCAGCACTGGAAAGTTTTCCAACAACTTGTTCCCTCCCAACCTAGGTTCAGCACACTGACTCCATCGTACATAGTTTTTGTTGTTTGTTTTTGTATGGTTTTATCTTTTTCTTTCTTTCTTTTTTAAGTTCCTTGCAACTGTTTCCCTCACTAAGCTGTAGTTTCTCCAGTATTGATTTTTGTAGAGGGAACCAGTAGTGTAGGGAGTTTACCCATCTTGATAGAAACAAGAAAATATACTACCTTATAGGTAACTACAAAGCAAGTTTCATCTTAGCTTAGGTTAAAAGACTAGTATTCTCAAATTAGTAAACTTAAAAGTGGTATTTTATTCCATTACCTTCTGGTATTTAAAATTTGATTTTATTAGATATTGAAATAATGGTCTTTTAGGGTACTGTCTGTATCCTTATATGATTCTTTTGCTTTAGGAATTCTTTTTTACCTTTTGTTTTGGGAATTATTTTTTACCTTTGCTTTGTGTTTTTTACATCTCGTATTATCACATCTTTGACACTGAGAAATTGAACATGCCTTTGGACTTCCTAGAAGCTCTCATATTTTTAGCAACAACATTTTTTTTTTTTTTTTTTGCGGTACGCAGGCTTCTCACTGCCGTGGCCTCTCCCGTTGCAGAGCACAGGCTCCGGACGCACAGGCTCAGCGGCTATGGCTCACGGGCCCAGCCGCTCCGCGGCATGTGGGATCTTCCCAGACCGGGGCACGAACCCATGTCCCCTGCATCGGCAGGCGGACTCTCAACCACTGCGCCACCAGGGAAGCCCCAGCAACAACATTTTTACACAGCCTTTTTACATTTATTAATCATATTTGTTTCAAACTGACACTGTGTGGAAGAAACTGTAAGGCTCAGAGAGGTCAAGTTTGTTGGACACAGTGACACAGCCAGTATATGGTAAGCCAAGGATGTAAACACAGGACCAGTTTCAGTTCCAGGGCTTTGTCTGATATACTCCAGCTACATGGGGAATAATTTTTTTACATTAGAATCCTCTGAATTCTTTGAGAACTATTCTTAATTCTATTTTTTCATAGTAAAATGAGTTTCACAGTTTTTGCTGTTCAGAAACTTTTAAGTCAAGGATTTCCGCACCCCATATATTAAATATTGATAAACATTATTGATAGATCATATTGTGTTTTCTTTAAACCAACATACTTGCTTGTACCTGATCCCTCCTAGATCAAATCTCTTCAATTCTTGATACTCACAGCTTGAAAAAGTGTTGTTTGTGCTTTCTTTTCTCCAAGTCAAATTATTCTGTGAAAATAGCTGATAGCAGCCAAGGACTTGCTGTTGGGGGGAAAAACCTGTCACTTTTAAATCACAGAAACTTGTTATTTAAATGGAAATTATGTAATTGCTTTCATTATGATCTATAGACTGCCCTGGAAATACGTAGGCTCTGGATATAGCATATAATGGTTTTTTATTATGTGTAGTTTTTCTCTTGGTTACTGGGATCTAATTTATATCATTTTAAATTCTCAGTGTGTTACTACTTTAGGAATATATCCTGAGCAGACTCTTCTGTTGACTAGTTTTTTACCACCTACATTATAGGATCCTAGAGTATTTTAGCAGAAAACAGTTAAAGATCATCTAGCCTGATTTCCGTGATTAAATCTGAGCAAAAGGAAATATTAAATGACTTGGCCAAAGCCATCTCGCGAGTAAGGGCCCAAGCCTCCCTAGATTCTATCTCTCATTCTTTATACTGTTCCACTTAATCTCCTGAATGAGTAGTAAACAGAAATTTTGTGTTTTTTACTTGAATCTGTTCCTCCTGTGGGACTCTCACATGATTTTTCGTTTCAACAACTAACTGCTTCTTTGCTACCTGTTTTTAACTCCAACATATGAAAGGGTAGAAAGAGGAAGAAGAGAGTTAATATTATCAAGTTCCTTCTAAATTCATGTTCTGTATTAGTCTACTTGGTTGGCCGTACAAAATACTGTAGACTGGGTGGCTTAAACAACAGAAACTTATTTTCTCATAGTTCTGGAGGCTGGAAAGTCCAAGATGAAGGTCTGGTCGAGTTCATTTTCTGGTGAGAACTCTCTTCTTGCCACTCTTGTCCTTACATGGCACATGGCAGGAAAAGAGAGAAAGAGAAAAAGAGAGGGAGAGAGAGGTCTCTCTCTCCCTCTCTTTTTTTTTTTTTTTTCCTGTAAGGCCACAGTCCTATCCCATAAGGGCCCTTACCCTATTATTTCATTTAACCTTAATTACTTCCTAAAGACTCTTGTCTCCAGATACAATCACATGGGGGTTAAGACTTCAACATATGAATTTTGGTGGTACACAGTTCAGTCAGTAGCATGCTCTATATATCATAACCCTGTGAAGTAGCTAGCACTCCTCACAGCTGCTGACATGCTTGCCCCAGTGTCCTTAATGTGATCTGTCTTCAGGGTCAAGGTGTGACTGGTCTGAGGAGATGCAGATTGATGCAAACACAATGTCTTCTGCAACCTTTGACAAAACACACACAACCGCATAGGATTGTTCCCAATTCCCCAATCCAGGCACAAATAGGCCTATCTTTCAAAACATTTACTAAATCTGTGATCAATTTAATATCATTTCACCATTTACATTGCTGTTTGAATCTTCATGGAAGGCACGATCAAGGTCATGATTGAGTGAACACATGCACATACTTTGGCATCAGAATACCTAAGTTTGAATCGTGGCTCTGCCACTAAGTCACTGTGAACTTGGACAGGGTGTTTGTCCCTCTGCCTCAACTTCTCATCAGTGGGCAAAATTACCTCACATCTGCTGGCAATGAAGATTAAAGGAGATAGTATCTGCCAAATAGTAAGTATTCAGTTAATAATAGTGATTATTATCATCTTCATGTGCTATTCTTCCTGACCATTGGGGCCCAAGTGACTCTAACTTACTCTCTTTATTCCTCCCTTTGTCATTTAGGGCCTTGGTAAGTTTCAATTAATTTTATATCCTATCTTGATAGGGTAAATGCCTATGGGCATTTTTATTCAGGTTTAAAAAAATTATTATCAAATTATTCCTGTGGGTAGAAAAAACAGAAATCAACTTATGATATTCCACCAGTCCCTATTTTATAGATGAGCAAACTGAGGCTCAAAGAAGTTAGTACTTGTTCAGTTAGGGTGAGCCCAGAATTCTCTACAATGTCTGTCTGTCTTCATATCTTTTGCTGTTTCCATTGCACCACATTAAAACCAATCTAACACTTTTAAGTGATAATCTGATTAGCGTAAAATTTTGTAACATTAGAAATACCTGTAACCCATATAAAGCCCAGGCAGTTTGTGACCCAGACCTAACATAATCCTATTCAGTGAAGCAACATAACTAAAACTCCGTTAAAAATAATTTAAATATTTGTGCTGTTCCTGAAAATGCCAAAGTGCCACAGCAGGCCATAATGAGTGTCAAAACTTCTAAAAATATTCTCTGGCATAGAATTTGATGTTGAATTCACGATACACAGATAACTAAGCAACGAACATACAGAACCACGACCACAACAAACCCCAAGGCATTTGTTAACCTCATAGAAGTAATAATATCACACTAAATGGCTCAGCTCTAGATACTGTTTATATAGTCACAATTATATAAACACTAATATGAATCTAACCAAAATTATAATATAACTAGGTGGGAAAGATTGTGTGTATGTTGGATCTGAGTGGAGGAAATAGAACTCAACCCTTGTTTCGTGTTGAAAAGTCAACGGATAATGCCTTACACTTGAAATCAAGAAATAGCAACATACGCATGGTATTTAGAGATAAGGAAGTCAATTAATAATCTGAAAGAACGGAAAATGCTTATTACTTCTTAGAAGGGGGAAATGAAGGCAGGGGAGAGGAGTCTGCTATTTTTAAAAAAATAAACCTTCTGGGGCTTCCCTGGTGGCGCAGTGGTTGAGAGTCCGCCTGCCGATGCGGGGGACATGGGTTCGTGCCCTGGACCAGGAGGATCCCACATGCCGCGGAGCGGCTGGGCCCGTGAGCCATGGCCGCTGAGCCTGCGCGTCCGGAGCCTGTGCTCCGCAGCGGGAGAGGCCACGGCAGTGAGAGGCCCGCGTACAGAAAAAACAAAAACAAAAACAAAAAAGAAACAAAACCTTCTGAAGTTATTTCCTAATTCAAGCCAGGTGCATATATAATTTTAATAAAATGAAACCTAAAAATAAAGAAAAAAACCAAACTTTAGCCCAGTGATAAATGTTTTGACTAACTTTTGTCAGCTAACAAAACTTAGCTGATGTTTTTTTGAATGTCAAGATAAGCATTGATTTTCTTTAGAAGGCATCATAATTAATTTGCCTAATATTAATTTGATGTCTGCAATGTGCTAGGCATAGCAGGGGATGTAAATGTAAATTAGACAGTAATCCTTGCTTCCAAGGAAGTTGTGATCTAGTCAAGAGATGAGATATATGCAAATAACCTAAATGGAGGATGGTACAAAATACCTGCCAGGAGAGCAGGCTTTCCTGAGCCTTCTTGACTCTGAGCTTTGCCTCAGGCCTTAGGTTAATAATACAGCTCATATTTCCGGTGATTGTGGTCTCATTTATGATTTGCAGAGTTGGCTTTGTTCTAGATCTTAATCTGTTTCCAGTCTTGATGGTCCTGACCCTTTTCTCATGGCTTCTCAGCACTTTTTTGGGTGGACTTTACCTAGGAAGATACTCGCCCAGTTAGAGAAAGCCAGTAGGCAGGAACAGAATATCTTCATCAGTAGTTCTATTTCTATTTTTAATTTTACTCTTACTTATATAAGAACAGATGTTTTCTGAGTGCCAATGGTAGGGCAGAGGTAAATGTTCTGAAGGTTATTTATAATATTTATATGAGATAGGAACCAGATGTTCTCTCAGATTTCCTTCCAGACTGGTCTTTTGAGTCAGACTCTTCTGACTGCAAGGGTTGGAATCCAGTAGAATGGTTTACAGGTGAAAAAACAAGCCTGGAGAGGTCTAGTGGCTTATCTAAGGGCAGAGAGCTGGCTGTTTTTAGAGTCAACAGAGAAGCCAGTATTCAAAGTTTTGGCTAAGATGTTTTCATGCTTATCATGTGCCTGGTTTTTTGCTAAGCACTTTCTCACTTCGTGAGCACAACAGCTTTATGTTTTAGGTGCTATTTCCTGCCCCTCCCTGATAACCAGATACAAAGTTTGAAATCTATTTTTAGTAAAATCTTTAAATGTGAGTTTTCCTAAGTGATTTGTCTAGGGTTGCCTTGCTAGAAAGAGGCTTTAGAAAAAAAGTGATGTGTTATTTATAAAAACCTTGGAAAGAAATTGCATTATTTCAGATCTTAAGAACTCCCATTATGTGATTTTCAACCAATTCAAGAATATAATGTGTGAAAATAAAGTATGGAAATAAATTGACGTCTCGCATGTTAGAAATGACATCCTGGGAGGTGGAACCATAACATGTTATGCAGTTGGTCAGTCTTTCCATGGACACAAACTCAGGATTCCTTGGGGTTGAGCCTCAGTATGCACCCAATACAGTTCTGTTATATTCCCAACAACCAGGGAAACCTATGGCTACTGAATTAAAAGTCAGTTATTGGATTGCTTAAAAAAAACCTGAAACCTGTTCTTTCTCTTTTTTGAATTTACCTTTGAATCTGCCTAAATGTAGGGATCAATGAAGATATATTGAAAATCATATCGTTTTCATTTTCTTTGTAGTATTTTATAAAATACTACAAAGAAAACATTGTGGGAACAACCAAATGAAAAAGTTAAAATCCATTTTACAGTGTATATGTATTAAAATATGCTGCATGTTAAGCCTTTAGGACCCTAGAACATAACTTATTTTTATTTATAAAGTAATTATCTGTATGCCACAATTATGTTCTGTCTTAATGGTTTTCAGGATTTTGGAAGAAATATAGTTCAATATGTCAGAATAAACAGCAAATGTGTATTGAGATACATGCATATAAACTTTTCTTCAAGATTGATTAATCTCTTTGACAGAGTTCTACTCAACACTCTGCTCCATTGCATTGTACAAGTCCTTTGTACATTCACTAAAGCCACAGTAAATTATTTCTAATGTCATAGATATGCATATAAAGCAACATAGTTAGTATGTAGGTTGCACAGTGTCCTATTACAATAAATCTATGAACAAGTAACATGTATGTAGCCCATTTGAGGAGGAGGACATTAGGATTAACATAAACATTGCTACTAAGTAATTTTCATTTTTTAAAATTGAAGTATAATTGACTTACAATATTATGGTAGTTTCAGGTGTATAACATATAGTGATCAATATTTTTATACATTACAAGATGATCACCACAATTAAGTCTAGTTACCGTCTTTCACCAAAGTTATTACAATATTATTGATTATATTCCCTATGCTGTACATTATATCCTCATGACTTACTTATTTTATAAGTGGAAGTTTGTACCTCTTAATCTCCTTCATCTATTTCACCCATACCCCCTTACCCCACCTCCATTCTGGCAAAGACCAGTTTGTTCTCTGTATCTGTGAGTCTGGTTTTATGTTTGATCATTTATTTTTTTAGATTCCACATATAAGTGAAACCATATGGCATTTGTCTTTCTATGTCTGACTTATTTCACTTAGCATAATACCCCCTAGGTCCATTCATGTTTTCTGAATGATTTCCTGAAGGGCATATAATTCAGTACCTCTGACAGCCCTGTATAGGAGAAAGCAGAGGGTAGGCTTGTCTTTTGTCCTTTGTTCTTACCATTATAACTTAGCTTACACTTATGGAGTAAAAAACATTTTTATGAAAGTTTTAAAAATTTCATTAATTTTAAATTTTAATTAATTAATTAATGTTTGGCTGCGTTGGGGCTTTGTTGCTGCGCACGGGCTTTCTCTAGTTGTGGCAAGCAGGGGCTACTCTTCATTGCAGTGCGTGGGCTTCCCATCGCCATGGCTTCTCTTGTTGCAGAGCACAGGCTCTAGGCGCATGGGCTTCAGTAGTTGTGGCATGTGGGCTCAGTAGTTGTGGCGTGCAGGCTCTAGAGTGCAGGCTCAGTAGTTGTGGTGCATGGGCTTAGTTGCTCCGCAGCATGTGGGATCTTCCTGGACCAGGGCTTGAACCCATGTCCCCTGCATTGGCAGGCAGATTCTTAACCACTGTGCCACCAGGAAAGTCCCTTGTGAAATTGTGGATTATGTTAAATTATTAAATATTATTTCTACAAGTTAACATATTGTCTTTCCTTGGAATACAATTAAGTAGGAATCTGTTACTCTTTAACATTGCAGAATTAATGATGGAGAAATTAGACTCATTTATGATTTCCATTTTCTCTCAGTGTCCGATGCATCCCTTGGGAATAAGTGATGTCTTTAGGATGTCTTGATGATTATTTTAAATTCTTATTGGATCATTAAACTTAGTCACATCAGTGATTTAAATAGTGGAGAGTAGGAAAGCATGAGGGACAGAGTTTTCTCTCTAGGTGGGTACTGAATTAAGGAAGAAGCTATGTATAGTCAGAATTTGGGGAATTGGTAATTGATGTCTTGTTTCCTCTGAAATATCAGAGAATATATAATTTAGCCAATTCAAGCTCAATTGAGGGAATATACTTGAATATGTTGCAAATTCTTAAAACTTTATTCCTTTTTCTTTCTTAGAAGCACAGTTGGCCACTTAAGAACTATTTTACCAGTAAGTTTCTTTATCATAATGCACCTTGAAAGTTCTTTACATTTGAAGTTCTAGATTCTATAAAATGTATTCATACCTTAATTAATTTTTCCATGAATTCAAAACATGAATTTACCTAAGGGTACCAATATTGTAGGAAAAGTTGATTTCATATTTATTATTACTTTTATGTGGATACTTTTTTTTACAAATTTTAAATTATTTGCCTAAATATTTCTTAAATTATTGCTAGTCTAATTATCCTCAATAGATAATGCTGGATGTTAGAATCAAGGAGGATGACCTACTTTATTCATTTTATCTTGCAAAGAGAGCAAAGGAGAGGGGGAGGGAGAGGGGGAGAGGGAGAGGAGAGGGAAGGGGAGAGGAAGGGGAGGGAAGGGGAGGGGGAGAGGAAGGGGGAGAGAAGCCATTAAATGGTGAGATAGCATTTCTGCAATCCAAAGGACTTTGAGTGGAGAGGTGGCACCTTATATTATGCTTTAACAAATACAAAAATATTTGTAAAGATTGAAAGTAATACATTTAGCAGGTATTAATTATTTGAAGGCAGTCTTCAAAGAACCATTCCACATGCTTAAATACAAGGATTACCATTATAGAAAACCTGCTGAGGCACAGAAATGAAGATTAAAAAAACACTTTTTTTCTTAGAGTAAAATGTTCTTTCTATAATTCTTGTCTTTAAAGGGAAATTTCATATACAAGTTGGGAAAGCTTTGCTTTTCTACATTAGTTTCGACAGTTGCTTTGAACATGCAGTAACAATTTTGAATGGTTTTTCTGAGAATGTTTTATTGGCATGGTGATTTAAAAAAAATTTTTTTTTAATTTTTTAATTAATTAATTTATTTATTTTTGGTGCGTTGGGTCTTTGTTGCTGCACGTGGACTTCCATTGCAACATTGTTTGTAATAATTTAAACATAAATTGATAATATAATTGATAAATCACTGTATATTAAATAATTGGAAGTGGTTGAATTAATGGAGTAGATTTACATGTATCTATGTCTACATCTCAGCAACATAATGTTGAATGAAAAGATAAAAGCAAATTGTAGAAGGATGTATAAAATATACTTTTTATAGAAAGAATAAAACCTGGAAAATACTACTTTATAGGATTGGTGGAATATTATTTAGCTTTTTAAAAGGTTTATATAATATGGAGAAATGTGTGTTGTGTATAACAGGGTAGAAGGTCGTCTGTGATTATAGCTACAGAAGAGCGACTACATAATGCGTTTACTGTTGTGTGTCCTTTTGTTTGTAACCTGCTTGTTCTATAGTTTTGCCAACTTCTTTTGGCTCATTGTCAAGGAAGCTTGAGAATTTTGAAAACCAGGTATTAGATTGTATCAGGACAATACAGTGTGGCTATAAGGAAGGTTTCTTTTAAACTGTTGTTTGATTCATCTAATAAGGGATCAGGCATTTATTGAGTAGCTGTTATGTATCAAGCCCTAAACTAAAGGGATCAGACTTGATTTTCCTGTTCTAACTAAATAAGAAAATAATAATAGCTAAGAACAACCGCCTCTGAATAAACATACAAGAAGATTTACATCCTCCTTATTAATAATTAAAGAATTCGAAGTGAGAACACCTTGAGATCATTTTTACCTTGCAGGTTGGTGAAAATAAGAGGTGTGACAATACCTGGTAGAGAAAGAGACATTCTCTCCAATGAAAATCAGTCAGTATAGTCTTTCTGGAAGACAGTGTAGCAAAATCTCTCAAAATTAAAAAGACCCATGTTGGGCTTCCCTGGTGGCGCAGTGGTTGAGAGTCCGCCTGCCAATGCAGGGGACACGGGTTCGTGCCCCGGTCCGGGAAGATCCCACATGCCACAGAGCAGCTGGGCCCATGAGCCATGGCCGCTGAGCCTGTGCGTCCAGAGCCTGTGCTCCGCAACGGGAGAGGCCACAACAGTGAGAGGCCCGCGTACTGCAAAAAAAAAAAAAAAAAAAGACACGTTCTTTCACGCAGAAGTCACACTATAAGGAATACTGCAGATAACTTTCACATGTTTTTCAAAATATATGTACAAGGATATTCATTGAAGTACTGTTTGCAATAACAAAACAAAATAGACAACAAAACAATAGATAATTTAGATATCCATCAGTATAAGATTGGTTAAATAAGTTTGTATTTTCACATGATAGAATACTTTGCAGTTCTTATATAATTGAGATAAACCTATGCATGTTGATATGGAAAGATCTCCAAGATATTATAAGGGAAAAAAGAAAGCTGCAGAACAGTGTATCATGTATGAAACTGTTGTATGAAATTGGAAAGAAAAATAAAGAGGTACATATACTGTACACAAGTATATACATTAAACAGTTCTTTTGTTAGCAACTCTAAGAGACTTGAGTGATTACCTTTGAGAAATGAAAATGAAGAGAAGATGGCTTTTATTTTTCATTTGATACCTTTCAGTGCCCTTTATATTTTCTAAACTAATACAGGTTTAACTAGTATTTTTGAAAAATGCTAATAGTGTTTATCTCTGATTTTGTCTTTTTACCCTTCACCCTTATTCCTACTTTAATGATAAAATAACACCAGCTACAACAAGGAAACAAGCAAAAATCAGCAAGTGACCAAGTGATTATATAAAACACAAAAGCAGTTATGTTTTTGGTAAGCATAGATGGTGACTGAAAAACACCCTTCAAAATATGTTGGTGTTAATAGTTATTTATTGTCTTGTTAGTTTAAAACATGATGTAAAGTTCAGGACAGTAATGGCTAAAGCCAATTGGTCATTAACTGTGATAATCACTGACCTTAAAAAGGAGAGTTGGTCTTCTAAATGATTTTCTGAAGTTGTTAATAACTGTATTTGAAGATTAGCAGTTATATTGTGATGGTGACAAGCGTGCCAAAAGACATTGGCCCCATTCATATGAAAAATTGTGTTTTTAGTGTGTAATTTGCAATAGCATTCATCAAAATTATTCATTCTTTCCAAAAGGAAAAAATTGATTGGTAGCAGTCACAGTGCCAAGGTTAGCATTAATGGTGCTGAAACATCTAAATTTCCTGGCTTTTAAACCTTTTAAAAACCTTTGAAGAGATTTATATGGTTTCTCTGATATGTAACAGTTCTTAAAAAATAATAAGGTCACTTTTTTCTTGCATGCAAAAAATGTGTTTCCTAGATGTAGAAGAGAGTTGTCAGCTTTTTCTAACTATTTTTACAATCTCTTCATTCATTGGGGTTTACTTTTGGATAAAGGAAAAAGGAGTTAGTTTCCCTGTCCTAATGTGGTAGCCTCCATTGGGACTTCCCCTGCACTCATATTTTGTTAGTATAGGAATATGTCTAATTGTGGGCAGGTGACCTCTAATAGCATGTTTCAGAAAATACGGGTCAGGTATGTTTTGTTGTTCTCAGCTCTGCACTGCTCCTCGGGGCATCTTGCTTGGGGTAGTGGATTATGAACCAAGGCCAGAGTAGAGGGCATTTCTAATGCAGGGGTGCAGTGTGCTCCCTTTTCTTTCTGTTTCTGTGTAAGTTGCACTCTTATGCAAGTTCATGTCCTTACAAAGATACCAAACAGCTTCACTATTTGAATGTTAAATATAGAATTCTCCCAGTTTGTAATAAAATATGCATGATACTATTTTTAATACTGATTTGATATGTTTCTGTAAATTAACATGTTGGTACAGAATAAAGCAGTATATTTAGTAGTGTTGGACCAGATCATAAGTAGGAATCAGCCTTCACTTTTAATCTTTTTTTTTTTTACCATGGTTATAAGTCATGTTCAGAGGTCTCATATCAGTCAGATGCATTCCTGGCTTGTTTCATACCATCCCTAGCAGGGAAAGAGACTGAAATCCTCTTTTCTTAAAGCAGTAAAAGGGATAAAGCATGTCTAGACATTGTAGTGCAGGGTCAAGAAGGACTTAGGTCTCTAGGCCACATGATCAAGATCAGTGTGTCTATTTGTTAGTTGAGAAAGAGAAAGGAATAGGAAGGAGGGAGGATTAAGATGGGTTGAACCTGGCTTTGAATTTTTCTCAGCCTATCTCTGCTTGAATGTTTCAGTATCAAATATAATTTAGAAGACTCAAGAGGAGAAGTAAAGTATGTTGTATTAATCCAAATTGTTACTTTTTGTCTTCCTCTTCCTTACTTCCCAGTGTTCCAAGATTTCTTTATCGTTTCTTTTCCTTTTCAAGAGCTACTTGTTATTTTTCAGGGTAGGTCTGCTGGCAAGAAATTCTAAGTTTTTCTTCATCTTTGAATGAATGTCTTGGTTTCCTATTCACTTCTGAAGGATACTTTTTCTGGATATAGAATTTCGGCTTGACAATTCTTTTCTTTTAGCACTTGAAAAATATTGTTCCATTTCCATCTGGTGTCCTTGGTTTCTGATGAGAAATCTGCTGTAATATTGAATTGTTTTTCACATTTCAATTATAGAGAGATTTTTCTGCTTTCAAGATTTGTTTGTCTTTAGTTTTTAGTAGTTTGATTATGATATATTCTGGCATGTGTTTCTTTATGTTTATTCTTTTGGAGTTCACTCATCTTTTTGAATTTGTAGGTTTATTTCATTAACCAAATTTGGGGAAATTTCTGGCATTATTTCTTTGAGTACTGTTTTAGTTCAACATTCTTTCTCTTCTTTTTTCTGGAATACTGATGACATGAATATTACATTTATGCAGTCTGTTTTCTCTTTGTTTTTCAGATGGGGTACTTTCTATTTTTCTATCTTCTGTTTTACTGGTTTTTCCCTCTCGTCTTCATTTTGCTTTTGAGATCATCCAGTGACTTTTTTCCTTTGATTATTTTACTTTTCAGTTCTAAAACTTCCATTTGGTTCTTCTTTATTTCATGTTTCTTTACTGAGACTTTTTTAAAAAATTGCTTCAAGAATGTCTCTACTGTACTTGTTTACTGAAGCACTTTTTATGATGTCTGATTTAACACTTTTGTCAGATAATTCCAACATCTGCATCATCATGGTGTTGGCATCTCTTGATCTTTCCCTGGGAACCTGAGGACAACACAGTGGTGAATTCCCTGGATTGCCTTTTTGCCTCACACATCCCTCATTGGGTCCTGGAGAAGCTAGCAACCTGGAAACATCAGTGAACACAGGCCAAAACAAAAACAAAAACAAACCTCAGGAAAACCCTGCTGTCCTGCTGTTTCTAGCCAAAGTAAAAGTCTACATGTGTTTGTTTTATATATGATGCCCAGGGTTTTTTTTGTTTTGTTTTGTTTTTGTACTTTGTGGGAAGAGTAGGATAATACATCTCATTCTAGAACCAGAAGAGAAGTGCTGGTGTGAATGTTAATCCCTGACATGTGGCGAATATGGATCACGTCACTTCCTAGCTTCATACAGATGAATAATACAAACCCTCAGAAGCCATGAACACCCTGAAGATTTTTAGAAGGCAGTAAAAGTTAAATGCTATGAGTAAAAATTAAAACATGCTCAAAACTTTAAAAATTCAACTTTGAATATCAAAAATTTAGATATATTAATTTTTAAGATGTATTAGTTAAAAATTTCAAACCTGACATTAGAAGAAATCTGATGACACATAAAACAAAGTTAACTATAATAGGTTATATTTTTATGAAAGTGACCTTATTTATGAGAAAGCTCTAATCAGATAGTCTTACCTCCATTTTTAAAGAATATAAAACAGAGGTATAGAAGATTAAATAATGTGTCCAAGGTGGCCACAGTGCTGCCTAGGGCAGAGCCAGAATTTGATACCTGGATTTTTCATTCTTACCATATGTTTTGTACATTCACGTGTCTGGGCCCTTGTACCTATTGTTCTGAATGGTTCTACCTCTCCTCCATGCCTGAAATGATCTTTTAAAGGTCTCTCCTTTGTGACTTTCAAGATACCATTTGGTCCCCCCCACAAATGTGTAAAACTAATTGCTTTCTCTTCTGTGATCCAAAAGCAATTTTTGCATGGCTATTTTAGCATTTATCTCATGTTATTATGGGTATCTGTGTACATTACTCCTCACCACCACTGCACATACATACATACTACACAGGGCTTTTACATACTTGATGATAAACATTTGTAAATTGAATTAAAATTAAAATCTGACTCCCAGTTAGACACTACTTTGTCATGTTGCATTGCCTCCTCTAAATAGTTAATGAACTCTACAGTGTTAGGTAAGGACAGATTGCCTAAGATTTCAAAAGACCAAGCCTCTTCAACTAACTAAACCAGAAATCTCATTGAACAAAGATGTTTTTCTTTTGATGGTTTAGTGTTTCTTTCTTTATGAAATTCCAGAAACTTAGTTTTCACCCAGATTAACATATAATCTTTTCTCTCTTTCGCCAAATGAACCAATTTATTTGAATACAATTATATTAAGTTTGTATTATATGAATTCTTCACATGCATTATATTTTTTAATCCTCACACAACTCAGTGGGGGTAGGTACTGCAGTAACTGAGATGAGAATATTGGGATTTGGAGAGTTAAGTATGTAGTTGGTGTGAGGTGAAATGAGTGACTCAGATCTAGTCCTTGTGACTTCAAGTCTGAACCACCTAAAGTTGTAGATTCCTGCCGGCCCATCTCTTTTTATATACATGCTTATATATGTAGCATTTGCCAGATCCTGATACACATATTTTGAAAACATGAGGGAGAGGGAGAGCTTTGTGGTAGGGGAGTAAGGGAAGGTGTAAGTTGTATGGCATCTATTCCTCATTCGACCCCTGGTACTTGGTTTTAATTCCTATGGTTAGAGGGAGAGGGCCAGAAACTGAAGAAACTGTGTATGGAGAGACAGACAGACATTGTGAGATGGTGGCCCCATCGGGGCTCAGGTGGTGAGGTTTGGGGCAGAACTGGGGCAGAGGCCACTGGTTCCACTTCTGCAGTGCTCTGGCACTCCCAGGACTAGGAACTTCAATGCCATGACACTGGAGTGATCATAGGAGGCAGGAAAAGCCTTGAGCTCTGTTGAGTGGCTCTGCTGCAAGGCACACGGAGGCAACAGGAACCACAGCAAGTCAGCACCTGTGGGACAGTAGCTAAAGCTGAGTGCTTGGGCAGGAGCGAGTCACTACTTTGGGCATCCCAGAAAAGACCATGGAGAAAACTTAGAGATGCTAATTTCCATCAGTCAGGCTAGTGGGGAATTCTAGCTCCCTAATTAGGTCACTAAAAGCAAATGTGTCTCTATTTTGTAATTCCATGCACGTGAGGTCTGGGATATATTTGATTATTGTTTTCACACAAAGTACAGGCGAGAAGCTGTGTAATACAAGCACAGTATCACCATGTTGCCGAAGCCGTTGGCTTTGAGAATTCCTGGAATGTATCCCTCCACTAAGCATTGCATATTTGTGTACATTTAAAGTACCTTTTAATACTGTGTTCTAGATGTATGTCTTTTTCTGCAGTCCAGTTATATGTTGGAACAGTGATTCAGTGTTTTAAATTTTTGCTTTATATTTTGGGTCTAAACTAGTGAATTGGCTCTACATAGTATTATGTTCCTTAACAAATTTTTTTAAATGTACGTTTTTTCAATATGTAGGGGAAATATATAAACAGATTTTCAAAAACTTGTTTTTGGCTTACCCAAGCAAAGTGTATTTAGATGTATTGTATATTGTTTTATAATACATTTTCTTCTTATGGCATGGAAGAATAAAAGCCAGGGAGAAATATGGTACTAATTTTTGTTTGTTTTTTTTTGTGGTACACGGGCCTGTCACTGTTGTGGCCTCTCCCGTTGCGGAGCACAGGCTCCGGATGCGCAGGCTGAGTGGCCATGGCTCACGGGCCCAGCCGCTCCGTGGCATGTGGGATCCTCCCAGACCGGGGCACGAACCCGTGTCCCCTGCATCGGCAGGCGGACTCTCAACCACTGCGCCACCAGGGAAGCCCATATGGTACTAATTTATATCTAATATTTTATAGGTTAAAGTAATCGACATCCTATTTTTCTAAATTTTAAGAAAATTTACATTTAGTTTCTTAAAATTTTCTAAACTTATTTTTTAAACATTTATTTATTTATTTTATTTTTGGCTGCTCTGGCTGGGTCTTAGTTGTGGCAGGCGGGACCTTTGTTGCCACGCGTGGGACCTTTGTTGCTGCCTGCGGGATCTTTAGTTGCTGCATGCGGGCTCTTAGTTGCGGAATGTGGGATCTAGTTCCCTGACCAGGGATCAAACCTGGGCCCCCTGCATTGTGAGCGTGGAGTCTTAACCACTGGACCACCAGGGAAGTCCCCAAGTTTTCTAAACTTATATGAGAATTATTTAGGTTAAAATACGAAAATCAATTTTAAAAAGCTTTCTCCCATTGTTTTTTTTCCTTTTTTAGCATTTGTTTTCTGTGATAATGGAGTATTGATGTAGAACTTTGGAAAAGAAGAACATAAAGAAAATTAAAATCACACATATAATCCCACTACCAAGAGGTAGTTAACATTTTTATCTCCTCAGTTTTTTCAATCTGCTTATATACTTAATAGAATGATGTTTAAACTCCTAATAATTATATATCCTGCTTTTTCAATTACATTATATTTTCCGATTTCATTAAATGTTTTAAGAAAATATGATCTTTCATGGCCACATAGCAGTCTATCAAAAATATATACCATCATTTAACCATTATCCTAATTTTAATACATTTGGGAGGCTTCTGTATTTTTTCATTACTACAAATACTGCTGCATTGAGCATCCTGGTCCACAAATCCGTCTCTTGTCTGCTGAGCCTATTGCTCAGAAGTCCCCAGATGTGCTCTTTTTGAGTAAAAATGTGTAACACCTTTAAGACTTTTACACTGTACTTTAAATAAGTGTAATAAAAATCATCTAGCACAGTGCCTGGCAAATAGGTACTCAAATACTGACTTTTAACATAGAAATTCTGCAGTATACTTGTCATTTCATCCTCAGTGATACGGTTTTTCTAGTACCTGCCTTTCCTAGATTTGACTGATTCATTCATGTATTCCATAAATGTTTAGTGAGCACCTACTATCTGTCCAGCCCTGTTAAGGTATATGTTAACTTGGACTTGGGGAATGTTATGAAAATACTTAAAAACTTCCTTTGACCCCTTTTTCCTGGAGAGATGAATCTGGGTCTTGATATTGTATAACATGAGCTCTGCCCTTTCTGAGCTTCTGATTTAAAAAAATGAAATTAAACATATTTATACAACATAACTTTTTTTTTATTCTGCCAAAACTGACAAGGGAAATGCCTTTTTCTCACATTCTTGTTACTTAGCATGGCTTCCTCTGTGAAGGTTAAGTGTGTGGACCAAGTGGACTAGGTCAGGGTGGGTGATGGACTCGCCATCTTACTTCCAGTTATTGTGGGAACCTTATTAAAGGAGGTGGGATTTTATAAGCTGTTTGAAATGTAAGAAAGAACATTTAGTGAGCTGTGAATGTATTTGTCTGACATGATGAAAAATGTATAACCTAATTTTAGGTTTTGTTTTTTGATAATAGGTTTTCTTGTTTAAAGAATGTGAAACATGAATATGCAAGAAATGTTCTATATTCGTACATTAGGGTGTTCGTATGCTTTTCTTAAACAGGTGATTATTGGCTTTCATTTATGATTAAAACACGGATTGTTAGGACTTTATACCTTGGTTAGATTTTATTCATCCTGGGAAGCATTTTTCTCTTGTTAAAATATTAATCTGAAATATTTTCACAAACACAAGTGACTTTTTGAAGGTCGTGCTCTTGCTTGTATGTGTTTTCTTTTTGCAAATTATGCATCAGCCTCCCAGGGAGGAGGTGGTTCTTTGTGGTTATAGAATATTATACTTATAATAAATCAAACTAATTATATATTGATGAGTTAAATTCCTATAATCACAGGTAAGAAACTTTGCTATTCTACTTATTATCTAAGACCTTGGATATTTAGGAGCATTACCTAGCCCAATTTTGGTATATATACTTTGTTGTGCTTTCCAAAGGCTTTAACAACAGTAGGAATGTACTGTCATCTCCAAGGGCTGTTAGAGTATTGTCAAGTGAGAACATTAAAAGTAGAATCAATATACCCTTAGAAATATAAGGTTATTTGGATTACTTCCTTTTATTATCTATAATTTTAGATATATTACAAAGTACAGGTAAACTTGTTTCGTACAGTTAAACTTTTTACTTTTATTTTACTGAATGAAAGTCTCATTTAACTTACATTTTTCCATTGATACATAACTTCAGCCTGGTGAACAAGTATAGAATAGACACTTTATGTATTGTCATTTCTATTTCTTTTTTTTTTTTTTGTCATTTCTATTTCTAATGGCCCAGTGGTAGGTAGGTGGGACATATCATAACAGAGACTATCATTAAATGCTACTTTATATTCTATCAAGTATAATGATAGGAATAAAAGTTAATTTTGTACAATCATGTTTGAAGTGACAGCTCCATGGAACTGGGGAAAGGAAGTGTATACATTGAGTAGTGACTAATCTTTATTAAGCACTTTGTATGGTATGTGTCCAGCACATGGGAATTCTCTTGGAATGCTCATAAGAACCCCATTAGGTTTCTATCTCATTTTCACACTTTTTGGAAAACAGATCACTTCTTTAAGGTAGTAAGCTAGTAAGATGTGGAGCTGGATTGCAGCCCAGTCTGAGTTCAGTGATTTCATGCAGTCAGATAATCTTATATTTCTTTTTGAGATAAATAAAAAGTTTAATATCATTGATTTGAAATTAGTACAATAATTATATTTGAAATGCTTTCATTCCATATTATGACCAGCCAGTTAAGAAAGGTGTGACAGTGGGCATAAAAGATTCAGAAGAAACATGAGGAAAAGGAAAGGGAAGAACCAGAGAAAGGAGGTAAGGTGACAGATGGAAACACAGGAAAGGGGGAAGGACAGCAAATGTCCTGGAGAGGAAGAGATATTCAGGCAGAGGTTGAGGAAGGAAGCAGAGAATGCCCAATTATATAGAAAAGGAGAGAACCCAGATGGTTTGGAAGTCTAAGTTACCTTATAATGGTGGCTTTTCCCTTGCTTTGTGAATCTTAAAGTGCATTTCGAAATACTAACTAGCTCTTCTGCTATTCAGAGTACTTCCCCTGTTTTTTTGTGTGTTAGCCTTCTGGGACTTAAGTTCATTTCACCCTTTGCGATGAAACCTCAATCAAAGTTAGATGATTCAGAATTCAAGTTGTGTTTACTACTTCTGTTTTTTCCTGTTTTCTTACATAACTCATGATACATCCACACAGTCAAATTTTGGTAAGTGATCTGTCTGGTGGATTTAATGTAGCCTTCAGTCATATTCTTATGATTTTCTCCTTATACTCTTTGAAATGAATCCTCAAACTAACCATATCTCTTAATTTAAAAGTTTTATTTAGGAATGAAATAAAGCTTGACAGAATGGAAGAGGCTTTATTTTCAGAGAATTAAAACATATTTTCTGTGATATGACCAAAGAATTAATTGTATGTTTATGAAGCAACTACTTTATTATCAATTATGTTTAAGGTCTCAAAGTTAGTGCTCATATAGATTCTTTGGTTGTATTTTAAGTATATTATGTTCTAATGAAAAGAGTACTGGGCTCCTATGTAACCCTGTACAGATTACTTTAACTTCTCTGTTTCTTCCACTTGTAAAATGGAAATTACACCTGCCTGTTTATCTAACTGGGTGAGTGGACAGATGTATATGTGTACTAGAAAATGCTTTGTAAATATTATTGCTGAATACAACTATGGCTGTTAGGTTAGTAGATTTCTTTTTAGATTACTCCTTTCATTAATTAAAGGATGAGCAGATGCAGAATAGACTAATTGTTCTGTTTCATTTACATTACCCAAATATTATTTCAATAAAATAAAGCAGTATTCGTCAAAGAAACTTGGTCAGCATATTAAAGGAAAGTGGTTGAGTCATACCTAACTTATCATAGATCTTTTGAATAGGGACAAATATCTATGCCATTAGTTCTGGACCAGTGTCTTTCCCTTTCACAATACTTTAATGCATAACTTATAAATCTCTTTTTATCAGCCAATCTGACTTTTCCAAACCCAGACTAACATTAAGCAAGACAGGATGAGCAAAAATCAGGCAAGGTCAAATAAGCAATCAAATGATCAGATTCTCATTGGACACTAATGGAATTTTAGACTTTTAGAAAATGATTAGTTATGAATCTCAATGCCCTTTGTTGACAAAAGGTCAGTTTTTATAAAATTGTGGTAAATTTTTAATGAGATTTTTAAATTACCGTGTTGGAATGTTATCTTTATAAAACTATACATAGTTCATTTTTCATATTAAGTCTCACATGAACATTTTTGCTGGAATGATAAGGGTATTATGGCTCTGATTTTTTAAAGAGCCTATTGTTAGAAATATACTGAAATATTTACTGATAAATGTGATGTTTTAGAAGTGGATGGGGCTATTAATGAAATAAGGTTGGCCATGAGTTAGTAACTATTGAAGCTAGATGATTGGTAAATGGAGTTTTATGTATTGTTTTTTCTACTTTTTTATATTTTTGAAATTTTTCATAATAAAGGGGTAAAAAATTTTACTGTTTTGTGCTTCTGATTTGCTTAATGGAATAGTTGTATCATGCTAATTAAAAGTCAAAGTTGTATTAGTAAATATGAGTTCTTAAATAATCCTTATTTTTCTCATGATATATAAAAGCAATACATATTCTAGCTTGCTACTGAAATGATATCAGGTGTATAATGATATCAGGCATACAATAGCTTAAAATGTTTGAGAAAAATCTTATTTGTAATAATTGAGTATAATTTTTAGTCATATTTTTGTCTTCTTTCTACGTGTACTATGTAATTATGGCATATATATAGAAAGTAATAATTCATTGACTACTGCAAATGATTATATTAAAGTAGTGATCACACCTGTAATAAATGTTTTTTCTTATATCTTTATTGGAATATAATTGCTTTACAATCTTGTGTTAGTTTCTGCTGTACAACAAAGTGAATCAGCTATATGTATACATATATCCCCATATCCCCTCCCTCTTGAGCCTCCCTCCCACCCACCCTCCTTATCCTACCCCTCCAGATCGTCACAAAGCATCGAGCTGATCTCCCTGTGCTATACAGCAGCTTCCCATTAGCTATCCATTTTAAATTTGGTGGTGCATATATGTCAGTGCTACTCTCTCACTTCATTCCATCTTCCTCTCCCACCTCCCCCAACCCCACCATATCCTCAAGTCTGTCCTCTACGTCTGCGTCTTTATTCCTGCCCTGCCACTAGGTTCATCAGTACCGTTTTTTTAGGTTCCATATACGTGCGTTAGCATACGGTATTTGTTTTTCTCTTTCTGACTTACTTCACTCTGTGTGACAGACTCTAGGTCCATCCACCTCATTACAAATAACTCAATTTTGTTCCTTTTTATGGCTGAGTAATGTTCCATTGTATATATGTACCACATCTTCTTTATCACACTTGTAATAAATGTTTAACATTTACTCTTCTCACTAGATTGTAAGCTTCATGAGGGCAGTCTGTCTTAATCATTGTATGTTACACAGTACTTGGCACATAGTATTTGCTCAGTAAATATTGTTGTCTGAACATAGTTTAAAAGAAAACTATTTCTGTTTAAATAACATTATTTTAGATTTCTTTTTAAAATTTACTAACGATATGAAAATTTTATTACATAAAGAGCATAGTGAAAAGGTCTTAATGAAATGATTTATAAAGTGAATCTATACCAAGTGTTTTGTCTCCATATTTAGCTATTTCCTTTGATATGATCAGTACCAATTTGTTTTGTGTTTTTGTTATACTGTTTCAAAGGAGGGGATTTCTAGTGCTTTAATTGTAAGTGTACACTACACCCTGTGAAAAATAATACAGAAAAACAAAGGAAGGTGAAAATGAAAAGGAATTTTTTCGTAGAGTTTGAAGACTCCACTAAAGCAATGGAGAAATTTTGTGTTCCATTTTAAAGCTCCTACAAGTATAATGTATGGTTACTTGGTATCTAAGTAAAATTTCTTCATTTGGGACTTTTATCATCACAGTACTTCACATAGCACTTCTTTGTCTGTTGTTAGACGTGGATGCTTTCTGACTCTGGCACGTGCCTAGGCCTCACTGAGGTACCCCTCTGTGTGGTGTGCTACTGTTCACGTGGGGGCAGGGACCCTGCTGCAGCCATAGTCCACTGGCAGCCTCTCCGAGGCCAGAATATCCCTGTAGCTGGTCCTGGGTACACCTGCTGGATTTTGAAGTACAACTTTCCCTTTATCACCCTTCCGTTAGAGTCTTCAATGAATGGCTCCATCAATTATGTGCCTGCAGTATGCCGGAACTCAAGGGGACCTTACAGTTTTTTAATCCCGATATTACTCATGTTACCAATAAAATAGATTCCGTCCCTCCCTCCCTCCCATATCAAGTCATAACCATTCTGCAAGGCTTTCAGCCCTCCATAGTCTAGTCACCTCTTCAAACTTGGATTCAGATCTAGGCAGAAGGTCCTGGGAAACTGAACTAAACTAGACTGGGATGCAGTACACAGGCTAAAATATTCCCAGGGATCTCGCTAGTAGTCGTGGCAGTTATACTTGTTCATATCCCAACCTGTCTCCTCTCTGCTCTCTGTACCTCATCTTCATACTGCACTAGTACTTGACATGAGGCATTGTGCATATCGTAGGTACTCAAATGTTTGTTGAACTAAAGGGATTTAAGAGACTGAGCAACTCTGAGTGAAATAAGCCCTTTACTATAAATGTGCTTTCTTCAATTTTGAAGGTATTGCTGATTCTAGCCATTGACTACTGGGGTCAGTTCTCTTCTGCTTTCCTAAACCAATAGGGGATACCTAGACAACCAAACTCTACTCCAGCTGACTTCTGTCCAGAGTCATATGACTCTTCTAGTCTCATGAAATTTGCTGAACTGGAACACATGGAAATGTTTTTGCCCTTCGGTTATAAAGCTCAGTTAGAACCCAGCCTAAGCAGATTGCTTTATGCTGGCTTTATTTTGCATTCAGAAGGTGAGGGCACCCCATAGGCCCACGGACCACTCTGGCTGAAAGACACGAATAAAAGTAATGAGGTTAGCATTCTTCCTGGAAAATTCTTTAGGAAGGAGACTCACTATGTCCTTGATCCCTGTTGCTCTTTGTCCTTGGAGGTGGAAAGAAGGCCTTGAATTGGTCCTAAAGTCCTAAGTGAGATTAGGTAGTCACCCTGCTAATTTCCTCCCATTCGTTTTCCAGTTCACTCCAGAATCAAAGTGCTGCTGTTTCTTTCTTTGAAAGCTGTATATCCCATTCTTAGCCATGGCTTCTTTGTGGCACTTGGAACCAATAAGATCAACAGATCAAATTTTCTTAGCATTAAAAAGGACTTGTTTTTCAACATCGAAACAAGGCATTAACATGCATCAAGACAGGACTTCATTCATTCCTTTTCATTTTGGAGCCCCTGTTGTGTGCCAGGCCCTGTGCCAAGCACTGGGCTTAGTGCAGTGAATGGGATAGGTGGGGAGAACACCACTTAGTGAGCAAGGGTAGGGGGTGGTGGGGTGATGAAAACAGGTGGAAGAGTTAGGGAGGAGTCAGATTATGCAGGGCCTGGTAGGTTATAGAGGAGTTGGGATTTTATTCTTGGAGTAATTAGTGCCATTGGAACATTTTGAATGGCAGAATGACATGATCAGATTCGCACTTAAAAAGATCACTGTGGCTTGATGGGTGGAGAACAGATTTGCGGGGTCAAGAGTGGCAGAAAGAGGTCCAGTGTGCAAGCTATTGAAAATGTCCAGGAGAAGGAGGACATGTCTTGGACCATGGTGGTCTGTGGTATCAGTATAGATGGCAAAGAGATAGCCCCATGTATACCCAGGGTCATCTTCAGTACTAATATTTGGAGGGTCTAGTTAGTTGTGAATGTTAGATTTAGTTATGGGACTGTTTCTGGATGGATTTCATAAGACTCTTTAAGAGAACTTATTAAAAGTATATATTTCTGGGTCCTGAATTAGTAGGTTTGGGGTGAAGTCTAGAGAAAACATTTTTTTTCTGAGCAAGGTCACAAAATACTTTTATATTATTTAGGATACTCATGTAGGATTACACAAAACAATTATTTGATGCCAGCAGTATAAAAATGTCCAAAGATTGCTCCACCTTTTTAGAGTTAATACTACAAATTCCTTTCCTCCCCAGATATGCTAGCATCATTTCCAAAAGTGAATCTTCAGTGCAGATTACAAAACCCTTTTCATTGACTCAGTCTTACTCTGATGAAGATAGATCTCTCCTCCCATGTTCCAAGAAAACTTTGTCTTAAAATAAGAATAAATTGCATCTCTTTATTTAGAATCCTGAAATTTTTGTAAAAGCTTCTCCCATCCTTCTTTTCTTATTCTTTAATTTTAATCCTTTTTAGGTGAAAGTGCTTTCCTGGATTATCAGGTTCTACTTACGTGGTTTTATAATTCACTACCGTTAATCCAGCTTCTTCAACACGTCTGAATTAGACTACCCCAGCCCTCTCCTATGCTTTCCTCTTTTGAGAGGGTTCTCAGGATATACAGGACTACCACGGCATTGGCAGCACACCTGGTCTACCTATAGGAGATTGAAAAAAGTAATCAAGGGTAGCACTTCTCTTCAGAAAATTCCTTAAAAAAGTAGACCTACTGTGCCTTGATCCTTTTCACTCTACTTCTCTGGGGCTAAAGGGAGGGCCTTAAATTTGCTTTTGAGTGAAAGTAGCACCATGAAATGAATCACAACCTAGTGTGTATAAGTTAAAGGGCATGGGTTTCAAAACCTAAAAGACCAAAGTTTAAAGCCCTACTTTGCCACCTGCTAGTGATTTGATTTTGGGGAAGTCAATCTCTAATAGGCTTATTTTAGTCACCTGTTAAATGGGGATAATGTTGCCTCTCGAGGCTATTATGAGGATCTCCTGTGATGCATAGAGAGGACTTAGCTTGGCACACAGTAAGGCCTTAGTAAATATAGCCATTTTATTATCTACTCTCTCTTAAACTCTTTGGCTGCTAGTACCCCAAACCTCAAGAGAGTGAGCTGTGTCCAGAGACTGAATCCCTAGATTCAACAATTCAAAAAAAAAATTTTGTAAACAATAACTCTCCAAGCAAAATTAGTGACCCTGGGCTTCCCTGGTGGCGCAGTAGTTGAGAGTCCGCCTGCCGATGCAGGGGACACGGGTTCGTGCCCCGGTCCGCGAAGATCCCACATGCCGCGGAGCGGCTGGGCCCGTGAGCCATGGCTGCTGAGCCTGCGCAACCGGAGCCTGTGCTCCGCAACGGGAGAGGCCGCAACAGTGAGAGGCCACCGTACCGCAAAAAAAAAAAAAAAAAAAAAGAGTGACCCTGTACTGCTCACCTTCTGTTTTTTCTCTTTCTTCTAGCCCAGAATAGTTTAGTCATGTATGAACACCTCTAACACAGTGGCTATTACATTTGCCCCGTTTTAAAATTTTCTAGGCCTATTGTTTCTACCTCCTGGAGAGGTTTCTCTCTTGTAGCCACATTTGATCTCACAAGAAACCACCCTCAAAGGATTTCTGAGTGCAGCTTTCAAGAGCTTATGAGAACTAACATTTTCCTTTTCCCACTGCCCCCTGTGTTTCTGGTTTTCATTTGCTTAGGGTTTAGCAACTAGAGAAGGCCCCCTTAAGGTTCACAAATGGAAGCTCTACAGGAATCTTTGTGTGTGTTTATATTATTGAGGCTTTTCTTGGTTCTTGTGACTCTGAAGGCACAATAGACATTCCTTATCACCAGGGCTTTTCCACCTTGTAACACTAAATGCACTTGCATGCTTTCCATGCCGCTGTAAAAGTATAGGCTGGCTTTTAGAATGCCAGCTTAAGGAGACGGTCTTCTCTACCTCTGTCATGTGAAGAGATGACACTATTGAATCTGAGGTTCATCGTCCTCCTTCTCTCCATCACAGCTTTGACTAAAAGATCAAAATCTGCTTTGCAAGCTGATCTCATTCCCCCCTGATTTTCCGATACTACTTTCCAAATCCTGAGCCACATTTCTCTTTGCATACGAATTCTTTTCTACTGCCTGCTTTTCCCACAGTCTATGAGTAAGTATGATCCTTCAAAATCAAACCGTTACAGGTGTCTTTTCAACAAATAGCGCTGGGGCAATTCATATGCAAAAAAAAAAAAAAGAACCTTTCACCTTACTTCACACTATTCACAAAAATCCACTCCAAGAGCACCATAGACCTAAATGTTAGAGCTAAGACCACCATTAAGGAAATGAAAAGACAAGGCACAGAATGGAAGAAAATATTTGTGAAACGAGTATCTGATAAAGGACTTGTATTCAAGTTATATAAAGAACTCTTACAACTTAATAAGAAAACAACCCGATTTTGAAAATGTGTAAAAAATTTTTTTTTTTTTTTTTTTTTGCGGTACGCGGGCCTCTCACTGCTGTGGCCTCTCCCGTTGCGGAGCACAGGCTCCGGACACACAGGCTCCGCGGCCATGGCTCGCGGGCCCAGCCGCTCCGCGGCATGTGGGATCTTCCGGGATCGGGGCACGAACCCGTGTCCCCTGCATCGGCAGGCGGACTCTCAACCACTGCGCCACCAGGGAAGCCCAAAAATGTGTAAAAAAATTAAGCTTATACTTATCACATGACTCAGTAATTCCACTCCTAGATATTTACACAAGAGAAATGAAACATAATGTCCATACCAAGACTTGTATGTGAATGATCACAGAAGCATTATTTATCAAAGCTCCAAACTGGCAACAATTAAAATGTTTATCAACTGGTAAACAGATAAACAAAATGTAGTATAGTCCTACAGTGCAATTCTACTCAGCAATAAAATGAGCCAACTACTTATACATGTAACACCAAGGATGAATCTCAAAAACATTACACTAGTGAAAGAGGCTAGATACAAAAGACTACTTATGATAGAACTCTATATGAAATTTCTAGAAAAGGCAGGTATGGATGTGTAAAGTATGGTTGTCTAGGGGTGGGAGCTGTGATTGAACATATGGGCATAAGGGATAAAGGGAATTTTGGGGGTGGTGCAATGCAAGTGTTCTACAACTGGATCCTGGTGTTGGTTGCACAACTGTTTAAGTTTAAGGCCTTTTATTAAGTCTCCTAAAACACATATAAGCCTACTAAGAGTGTTTCTGTACTCCAAGGACTTACTCTGGTTTTGTTTGGCTTATAAGACTCTGTTGATGCTGGAGGCTCCTCCGAGCTCTCTTATTCTGATTCCTTGAGCTGAAAGAGAAAGACCCACCAAGCACATTTTAATACCTTTTTTTCTTCTCTCTGAAAGCTCTAACACCTTGGACTTGAGCTTTCTTGTGTCCTTAATCCTTATCTGAATTCCTCTTCCCCCTTTGGAAGATGGACCTAGGAGAGGCCTGATGTTAGAGCGAGATTAGGCAGGGTTATTTAACCAAATGGCCATAGTTATTTAACCTTTGCTCTCTCTCATCTTCCCCCCCCACCCCACTTTTTAATAGGTTTGTTTTCACTAAAGCTTCAGGCAGTTTTAATGCCTTAAATATTCTTTGTTAACATAATGTTTTTAGAAAGCTGAGTGTCAGGAAGGCCCATTTTTAATTTATCAATGGCACCCTTACTCTTAATCTGCTGAAGCATACTTTACTTTTGAGGGCAGAATTAATCTTTTATCAGACGTACCATGGATGCTGTTGGTTTCATTATTTTAGAAAAATGTTCTTGGGTTGTTTCAGAATTAATGCTACCCACATACGTTTATTTTCCAATATCTATTCAGAATAGATAAGGAAGATACAAAGTAAGAGTCACCCATATTAAATTTAATGCAAAGGAGATGCAAGTCACTGCTGTTTGAAAAACTAACAGTGGTGTTTAACTTGTTGATTTCATCTTGACTGTGTGGAAAGTGAATCTGAAATTAAGCCTATGATAGAGAATATTTGGACCTTCTTTAATAAACTACAACTTTGTGGAACAGTGAAGAAAATGTTAGCACAATTATAAGAAGATAATTTTATACATGGAAAGTTTTTGGAGGTTGAGGGAGACAAAAAAAGGAATTTCAGTCTGCCCTTTGTTTAAAGCAGGGCCATGTAGAAATGCCAAAAGCTGTCAGTGTAACTTCTTTGCAGCTCTGGGGCCTCAAGTTTTCACATCCCTAAGAGTCACTTAGGGGCTTGTTAAAAATACAGATTCTTGGACCACACCCCTTTTGGCTCTGAGATTTTACTAAACTCCTCAGGGGATTCTAATATGTATTACATTAGGTAAGGTTCTTCAGAGAATCAGAATTAGTATGAGGTGTGTGTGTGTGTGTGTGTGTGTGTGTCTGTAAAAGAGATTATTGTAAGGAATTGCTCATGTAACTATGGAGGCTGAGAAGTCCCCAAATCGGCAATCTGGAGATCAAGGAAAGCTGATGGTGTACTTCTAGTCTGAGTCTGAATGCATAGGAACCAGGAGAGCCGATGATATAAGTTCCAGTCCAAGTTTGAGTCTAAAGGTAGGAAACTGGTGTCTCAACTTGAAGACAAGGCAGAGAGAGAGAAAGAGAGAGAGAGTGAGCAATTTTTCCTTCACTCAACCTTTTTGTTCCATTCAGACCTTCAACGGATTGGATGTGACTAAGGTTGAGTGGTCACCTTGGGGAGGGCAATCTGCTTTACACAGTCTACTGTTTTAAATGTTAATCTCATCCAGAAACACCCTCACAGACATACCCAGAATAATGTTTCATCAAATACCTGGGTGCCTCGTGGTGTAGTCAGGGTGACACATAAAATTAACCATCACACCATCCAAATCTGAGGAATTGGAAGCAGTGAGGGGCAAAACCAGATTTCTTGGAAGAAACACTTGTAGGGAGAAACCTTATAAAGAGACCATTGTTGCACTTTAGGAAGCAATTGTACAATTTCAGTTATAAAAGATGTCCAGACTAGGCAAATTCATAGTGACAGAAAGTCGCCAGGGGCTGGAGGCTGGAGTTGGAATAGGGGAGTGACTGCTGATGGGCATGGGGTTTCTTCTTGGGGTGAGGAACATGTTCTGGAATTAGATATTGGTGATGGTTGTACAACTTGTGAATTTGCTAAAAACCACTGAACTGTTCCTTTTGAAGGGGTGAATTTTGTAGTTTGTGAAGTGTATGTCAATAAAATATGTACATATCTATTGAGAGATGTGAAGAAGTGGAGGTAGATAGTGTTGACATCTCTGAGACACTTTCTGTGAAGAAGTAAACAAACGTGGGGTGATAGAAAGGGATGTGGGGTTGAGGGGGGATTTTAAAAAAATCCCACAGGACATATTGCAGCATGGCTGTATATGGATTCAAATGATCCATTGGAAAGGGAAATATTAATGATGCAAGGTAAGGCAGAGGGAGTTAGCAGTAGCCAGATCTTTAAATTCACTCACTGTAATGCCATCTTGACTTTCTTCATGTCTCTTCCCTAGGTGACAGATCAGTCGGTGAAAGCATTTGCTGAGCACTGTCCTGAACTTCAGTACGTTGGCTTCATGGGTTGTTCAGTTACTTCTAAAGGAGTCATTCATCTAACCAAGGTAGGAACCGTGGCTACGTCTCCTTAGTTTTTCCGAGTATCATTCATATCAGTGCCCTAGCAATGTTATACATACTTGAATGAGGACTACTCAGACCATTATAGAAGTGTAAGTAGCGTTTGGTAAAATTAAAATCAGTTTAAGGCAACAATACAAAATCTATCCTTTCTGAAATGGTACATTCATTTAAACAAGAAACTTTTTTGCTTTTTCATTTGCTAATGACTATGAAATATATATATTAAAGAAACTGATATATATGACAGAACATATTGAGATGTTAATGTATTGTGTTAGAAGATATTTTGATGAAAGTGTTCACTGGTCCCATATCATTAGCTCTTCTGAGCATTTGTCTTCTAAGAAGTGCATATGGTCAGTGCATATGATTAAGCTGAGTATGTAACGTGAAAAGAGAAGCAAATGTATGTCAAAAATTAACTTTATATTAAAGAGAGTTTACTTATATACCAAATATATGAAATCTCATATTTTAGCAATAATGAAAATACCAGTTCCTTTGTAATCTCTCCCTTTCATTGTGTCATCTCTGCTGTTTTTCAGAGTTCTAAAATAATTAGGAGCTAATTCTTATATACATGCTTTAGAAAACTGGCTACTATAAAATTTACTTGTGTATTATCTGAAATTTGTCAGGTCTCTTCAAGCTTACAGTTTAGCGGGATATAATGTTTTTCTTTCTTCCTAGGAAAAGAGCAAATGTTTATGAGTTACCTAGATCTATGGCAATAAGGCCCAGTGTATAGGAGTCTGGGCTCTGTTGTCAGCTCGTGTTTGAATCTTGGCTCTGCCATTTATTACCTAAGTGAGCAAATTATTTTTCAGGGAATTAATTGAAGTAATATATGCAAGATGCTTGCCTCAGTATCAAAACCACAGTAAGTGCTAAGTAAACTTTAGCTACTATTATTAAAATAGGTGCTACAATATCTGAATTGCTGGAAAATCAGAGCAAACTTTGAAAAAGAAAATCAAATCACTGTTCTAGTCTAGTGTATCTGAAACAGAGCCTGTGGTTGTTCTGTGTCTTAAATGACTGATCAGCTTTAATTATATTTTGAGGATCAGAACCTAAAGCCAGCAGAGAGGATAGGCACGTTATTCTCTCTTATTGCTCTATCAAAACATCTCAGTGTAACCAAGACCATATGTAACCATAATTTTTTATTCATTTTCTATAACCTTGGCCTGAACATTTTGGTAGATGACTGTTTTTCTAGTCACATCTAATGCTGTTTATGGTGTAGAGTAGAAATGCCTTTGGATGAACAGATTGTGCACAACAAGGGTTATAATGACCATATGTGGGCTTTTTACGATCACTTGAAATTGTACTCATTAAAGACTAAACAAGACTTATTAGATCAGTAAGTGCTTCCCTGAGCATTCTGAGATGGCCAAAAATTATTGTACACTGGTACTTAAAAGATCAGAATTATTTTCTGTGACAAAATAGCAGTGACAGCAAATGTCAGCTTTGGAAGGCTTAATTTGCTGAGAAGATTATTCTGAAGATTATATAACCAGGATTGGTGTTTTGGCCTGTTAGCAGTCAGAATATACTGGATTCATATCAAAGCTGGTCCACAGCGTTTTAGGAGCATCTTTCTTGCTCAGCACAGTATTTGTTTTGATGAGAAGACTGGTTTGTGGCATAATATTGCTTAGTTTCATGGATTCAGGTAAAGGCAAGATAGCATTTTAAACATGCATAACTTTTGCAAAGCTATTTTAGTTATCTTATCTCTTGAAAACCAAGGGTAGAACTCAAGTTTTAATAAAATAAAAGCTTTTTTGTTAAAATATTTGCATTCTGACAGTGTTTTTCTACTAAGACATTTATACAAAATGTAATTTACATTCACAAAATGTTTGTAAATATATAAATGTTCCTAGAAAGTTGTGTTACCCTTATTATAATCATGGTATATAGCTCTAAATAATTTATTATCAACATGGTATGCAATTCTTAAATAAATGATTAGGGAGATATGAGATACAGAGTGTTGAGAGTTACTGGTATAAATACATTTAATTTTATATGATTTAGAAAATCTCTCCAAGTTATTACTTTACTAAGTCTCTGGCTCTAAGTTTACTACTAGAAGCAGGTGCCATAAAATCCCTGTGCCTTAGTTTCCTCCTATGAAGAGATGTGCCTGTATTAGGTGATCTATCTCTAGAGTTTCTTACAGCCAGACAAATCTCTGAATTTGAGTCATTGGCCTGGACGGGACTGTGAGTGGCTGTCACTGAAACTAAGGAATGTCAAGTCTTTAGTAAGTTAGAAGGGAAAACTGGGGATTTGTGACATCTTAGATTGTTAAATCAAGGGCAAGAAGAAAGAAGATTGGGAATAAATGGAAGAATATTGATATTCTATTACTGTGGTCTTGTGGACTTAATTTTACTTTGATGCTCTGAGTCTTGGCTGGACTCTATTTATTGATGACACACCCTTAGTCTTCAGATAGATTCTGCTAATATCAAGCAATATTGAAGTAAGAGGCCTTCCTTCTAAGCTGCTGTGAGTATGTAAATGAGAGTCCAGAAGTAGCCAAGACTGAAATGCCCACAGGTTGAGAAGATAAAGTCAGCTTTACCGGAGTGGGTTTGGAAGCAATGATAAGAACTTTTGAGGTCTCTAACAGTTGAGAGTGTTAATGACTTGTGTCCGGCAGAATTGAGCTTCCTCCAACACAGGTGTGTTCTTTTCACTGCCATGTACCTATTTATAAATGTAAAATATTTCTATCTTGAACTTTTGCTCTCCTTCCCACTTTTCAAAAACAAGTTCAGCAAATGCAAATGTATAGTTAACCCCTAGTGACTAGACTGTAGTGCCTAAGTATCATTTGCCACATTAAGGACTAATAGGAGCATGTCAGAGGACCCAAAAGCCAACATGAAGTGCCTCTCACTGGCCTAAGCTGGGATACGTTGAGCATCAAAAAGGAAAATGGCTGAAATGGATTAAAACAAATGTATAAAAGTCATGAGTTTACAATGATCTATAAAGAAAACAAAACAGAACTGTATTTCTTCTTCCAGTTAAGATGGAGTAGTGGGGAACAGATTTACTCTCTTCCCTGAAACAACCTAGAAAAACTGACAAAATATATGAAACAATGGTCTTCAAGACACTGGATATCAGACAACCAAGGACAGTGATCCCTGAGATATAAGAAACAAACAAGAGAAGCCCTATGCTTGCCTTCGTCTAATATGTTGGAAGAGTTTCCAGCTTGTAGCACAGAGAGGGAAAACCCAGGCAAAACTCAGCAGACTATCTGAGTTGAGACAGAACCGAAAGTCCAGGGAGACCAGGATAGCCAGAATTCAGAGGACAGAGTACCAGGGTGGAGAGAACTTGCATAGAAAACCCCAGAGGTTGGTGTATGCTCTCCCTTCCTTGCTCATCCAGTCCTAAATAACCCATGAGTAAAGAAGTCAAAAGAGAAATTAGAAAGTATTTTGAACTGAATGAGAATGAAAACACAACACATCAGATTTAGTGTGATGCTACTAAAGTACTTACTTTAAATACCACCAAACACCTGTATAAAAAAAAAAAGGTCTGAAATCAACGACCTTAGCTTCTGCCTTATGAAACTTGAAAAAAGAAAAGCAAATTAAACTCAAAGTAAGCAGAGGAAAGGAAATTATAAAGATCAAAGTGGATATCAATGAAATGGAAAACAAAAAGAAAAGAGAAAATTAATGAAAGCAAAAGCTGGTTCTTTGATAAACTCTATAAATCTCGATAAATCTCTATTCAGACTACTTAAAAGAGAGAGAGAAATTGCCAATACCATGACTCAGAGGAGTAACATAGCTACAGATTCTCCAGATATTAAAAGGATAACAAGCGAATATTATGGACATCTTTATGCCTCTAAATTCAACAAGTTAGATGAAATGGAAAATTTATTTGAAAGATGCAAACTTCCAAAGCTCACTGAAGAAGAAATAGATAACCTGAATACCTCTATATCTCTTAAAGAAATTACGTCTGTTTTTAAAAACCTTCCCTCCAGTGATACTCTGTGCCTAGATTGCTTCACTGGTGAATTCTACCAAATATCTGATATATTTTAAAAACTTTGTCAGTAAGAGATACATACTTGAGTATTTACTAGTGAAATGACACAATGTTAGGGATTTATATTAAAATATTACAAAGGGATAAAAAGAAAAAAAGTGGATAGGCCACTAAAGGAGACAAAAATGGCAAAATATAGATAATTGAGCTGGGCTATAGGACATAGCGGTTCATTATATTATTCTCATTACTTATATTTGAAAATTTCCATAATAATAAAAAAGCTTTTAAGGGGTTAAAAAGTTAAAAATGTTGCTATTAATATAACATGATAAAATCATACTATTCAATAGCATGCTTTTTGAGAATGCATAATACCATGGAAAATGCTCAGGATAATAATTAATAATCATATGCATTAATATATAATATTAATTTAAAATCAGTTGAACAGATAAGCCAATGGAATCTGAAATGTCAAAGTGACACATTATTTTTATGTATAGTTGGAGGGCAAACCTCAGAAATGCTGTGGGTTCATGAGTTTAATGCCACAGATCCATTGTGAATTGACTTAGATAAGTTCAAATGATTTCTACCAGTAGTCAGGAAGATGCTATTTTATATGACTAGTAAGGATGACGGTGAAGAATTTTTGACAAAATGTTCATTTTCATTATATGCTATATAAAAATGTATATTTGTCATAACTTAAGATTGTTGATAAATTTAAAAGTTGTGTTTATTAATTAATGATATTAATTTTGATGATATATTAATTAATGATATTAATTCTGATGATACCTTAGATCTTATTGTTGCCTCAGTTTTTCAGTTTATAAACATGAACTGAATTCTTAGGATGTGTCAGATATGGGTATGTTTGTTTTTGTTTTTAAATAGAGGTGTTTTTTTTGGAAGGTAACAGCTAAAAAAATGCCCAAAGTTCAGATATTTTCTTGGACCATATCATATTAAAGAACTTTTTTAAAAACACATATTTTAAAAGTGCTTATGGCTGAAAATATGAAATATTTTCTAAAGAAAAACAAAATTGATTTTTTTCAGTCAATTTAACATAAGTGAAAGAATGTTCATTCATGCAGCTAACTCAATTTTCATCTTCCTTTTCATGTTTATTCAGAGACTAGAAATGAAAGATGAACTTTCTTGTCTTTCAAATTTCCAAACAACTCATCAGTTTAGAATGTCTTATTCTAAAGGCAGAACATATTATTTTGCTACTTTAGGGTTGTTATAGCTGTTAACTTATAGATTATCATTTCATTTGTTTCTGATTAATTATAGGTACTTGAGTGATATTTTGAGATGTGGCAAGTGTGTGTTCTTAAGTTCATTCAGCTCTGAAATATTCCCTAGTGAGTATGACCAGTGAGGACTCTGAAGAGGTATTTGTAGGATGACTGTGCTTTTGGTTCTTTTTAGCTTTCCGGGAATTAAGAGTTGAGCCAAAAATCAAGTGTTGAGAACTTAGGCGCTGATTCTCTAGGCCTGGTGTGATCCATTAATAGATTTTTTCTTTGAAGTTCACAACAGAGAGCAAACTGCTTACTGCTGTCATCAAAGCTAATAGGATGACTGCTATTGTATGACCTAGGGCAAATCACCTAATCTCTTAGCCTCAGTTTTCTCATCTGTAAAGTGAGGATAATAATAACATCTACCTATCTCTCGGGTTTTAGAAGAAGAGTGCTTGACACATACTAAAGCAGCATTTGAAAAATAATATATATAAATTAATTAGAAAAATATTCATCATTATGTATAAAAGCTTCTTATAATTCTTTAGTCCTAATCCATTCATATTCTTTTATTAAAATAAGAATGAAAAATAATTTTCATGAAAATAAATCTCAGTTAAAAACTTTATGACCCTTCTTTCTACCTGAGTGCCAATGCTGAATGTTAAGATTAAAAACTGTTTGTCTGCTCTTCATGGTTTTGTTTTGTTTTTTTCCCCTTTAATACACTGAACAACTAAAATAATATTTTTAATAAAATCATTTAAAAAGTTCCTACCATAGCAATATACTGAATCAGAAGAATACACTTTTGTACCTTAGTTTTTCATTTTTTTATAGAAATATAGTGGATTTACATTGTTGCATTAATTTCTGCTGAACAGCAAAGTGATTCAGTTTTACATATATATACATTCTTTTTTGTAAATATTCTTTTCCATTATGGTTTATCACAATATTGAATATAGTTCTGTGTGCTATATAGTAGGACCTTGTTGTTGATCCATTCTATGTATAATAGTTTGCATCTGCTAACCACAAACTCCCAATCCTTCCCTTCCCCACCCCACCTCCCCCTTGGCAACCACAAGTCTCTTCTCTATGTCTGTGATTCTGTTTCTGTTTCATAGAAGTTCATTTGTGTCATATTTTAGATTCCATCTATAAGTGATATCATATGGTATTTATCTTTCTCTTTCTGACTTACTTAGTATGATAATCTCTAGGTCCATCCATGTTGCTGCAAATGACATTATTTCATTCTTTTTTATGGCTGAGTAATATTCCATTGTATATATATACCACATCTTCTTTATCCATTCATCTGTCATTGGACATTTAGGTTGTTTCCAAGTCTTGGCTATTGTGAATAGTGCTGCTATGAACATAGGGATGCATGTATCTTTTTGAATTACATTTTTGTCCAGATATATGCCCAAGAGTGGGATTGCTGGATCATATGGCACCTCTACTTTTAGTTTTTTAAGGAACCTCTATACTGTTCTCCATAGTGGTTGTACTAATTTACATTCCCACCAACAGTGTAGGAGGGTCCCCTTTTCTCCACACCCTCTCCAACATTTGTTCTTTGTAGACTCCTTAACGATGGCCATTCTGACCGGTGTGAGGTATGTTGTACCTTATTGTTATTGCACAAATTAGTGACTTTGATTTTTATTTTTCTAAATTAGTATAGGCATTGTCTATGTAAGCTATGGCAATTTATCACACTTATTTTTTTTTCATTCTGTTAAGTCAGTAATATCTTCAGTGAGGCTACTCTTCTTATATTTTATAACTCTATTACTCCTACTCTAGTCGTAATGTATATTTGTACTACATTTTCATTTCCGCAACTACAACAGCAGGATGTATCAATGTGACACTAGTAAAATAAATGAATTCATCTTTCAAATGACTCAGTTTGTGAAAGTCCTAACAAGTAAAATGAACAAATGAATTTCTTTGTTGCATCTATCCTTTTATAAAATGGTTGCTTCAGGCTCTACTATAAATATATAAATACAAAATGAGGAAAGCTGGCTATCTTTTTTGAAAGGGCCTTTCCTGGATCTTGGCTTTATACTTTAAATATTATTTTACTTTGCTTATGTTATCCTCAGTTCACTCCTTGAATTTTTATCACACACTTGTTCGTAAATTATGGTTTTCGTTGCCAGTATTCTTGTAAAAAAGGATTTCAACTTTATTTATCTGGTCTCTAACACATGAGGTCAGTCTTTATCCAAGAAAGATATTAGGAGACACTGCTTTCAAGCTCTTTTTGACTTTCAGATTCATTCACACTGTGTTGTAACAGAAATTTTATTTAAGGATCAGTGTGAATCTGCTTCATTCAATCTTGTGGTTTATACATAAATGCATAGTTATATCAGGCACGGATGGGGTCACATCTCTAAATTGACAGAATAGACTACCTGAATTAGAGAAACCAGATCTGGGGCTTAATGAGAATATGTTATAATGAAACTTAATGAGGAGATATACTACTGAGGGAAAGAAAGTAAGCAGATCTCATTTATTAATTAATTTTTTATTGAAGTAAAGTTAATTTACAATGTGTTAGTTTCAGGTGTACAGCAAAGTGATTCAGTTTTCATTTATTAATTTAAAATAAACATTTACTGAGAATTACAGAGTCCAATTAATTTGAAAACATATTTAATTGATTAAAACATTGACAGTTATATTCACGTAATAGTTTTGAACATTTATAAAATATTTAATGGTGTTTTATTATCAACTAATTCAACTGTCTTATTTAAACACTATTTTCACTGCCCCTGGGCAGGTCCTGTTAGCCACAGGGAAATGCCTGCATATGTACATATTATATATTCATTTATACACAAACACAGTACATACCCACACCGTGCCAATCATTAATCATAGAGAATCCAAATAATCAGATTTTTCTTTACAATTTTGTTTAACATTGTGCAGTGTTTATAACGATGGCCTAAGGGGCTCCTGAATACTGAGGGGAAGAAAAATTATGTTGCATCTTTATTGGAGTCACATTCTTTGAAAACAGGGAATTCATTTCCATGGTAACTCTCTATTAGTCAAAAGTTATCTATGTAACAGCAGAGGTGTGTTCTAAAATTTTATCTTGGAACCTCAGTATTTAACCAGAATTTGGGTCTACATAATATTACTCATTATTTTCCATAATAATTTTTAGAATAAAGTTTGGTTGTGAGCTCCCTCTTCTCCTGGCACACTGGCCCAATAATAGAGTCCAGTAGCGTCTATTGACTAAAGACAGTTGAGCTCTTCATATGTTTGCTCTCCAGCCCAGAGGTATCACAGGTATATACACAAAAGCTGTTGATCACAGTGTACTTACAAAACCATCAGGAACATAGCTGCTTTCCCTACTGTAGACTTCCTTTCAATTGATTGTATCCCAGTGGGATGATTGGCCATCAACATTTTTTTCCAAGAAAAAAGGTGCCCACTGGAACTTTCTCTGTTATATTCATTAGTGGAAATGCTTGGTTATTATGTTTGATCAGAGGTACTTTTCAACATGCAATTGGCTATCAATTTTTGATCTTTAAAAATGAAACAATACCCCTGTGCCTGAGAAAGCAGAAAGCAGCTCAGGATACTTTTACAGCTTTCATCTAGCTCAAAAGAGAAAAAGTTTATTAGCACCCTGGGTTTCTCAGACAAGGTGTGGGGAATGCTCTGGCAGTTATTCCTTTTTCTGGGTTGTGATAATGAACTCTCACTCTCATTAGATTGACTACTTTTCATTTTGGAATCTGGCTCCCCCTTCCCCTTTCTTTCCTTTTGCTTTGTGCTGGTCCTAGGTCTGTTTGCCCTCACATCCTTTCTTCTCTCTAAGCGTGCTCTTATATATCATAGGGGGCTTCCCCCTGCAGGCTGCATTTAGTGGGAGGCAGGAAGGCAAAGGGAAGGAGACAGTCTGGTATTTCTCAACCTCCCTGTCTGTCTCAGGTAGCATTTCTGGCAACAGCTTCATCTCCATGGTTCCAGCCCTGGACAGACCTCCTGCAGCTCCAGCTTGTATTGGAAGACCAGGCCTGTGGCCATGAACACTGAGTCTTCTTTCTGTTTCTCTAGCCTTAGGGTGCTTGTGGCCTCCTGCTGCTGCTAAATCTGTGGCTTACATTAGTCTCTCCAGTTTGTCTTCTCACCTTCTACTTCATCAGAATAACCACTTTCCTTAATGAAATTCCCTTCGTGTAATTTAATAAATGCTTATGGTGGTTTCTGTTTTCCTGGTTAGATCCTAATACATATTCCTTTTTTTTTTTTTTTTTTGGCTGTACGCGGGCCTCTCACTGCTGTGGCCTCTCCCGTTGCGGAGCACAGGCTCCGGACACACAGGCTCCGTGGCCATGGCTCGCGGGCCCAGCCGCTCCGCGGCATGTGGGATCTTCCGGGATCGGGGCATGAACCCGTGTCCCCTGCATCGGCAGGCGGACTCTCAACCACTGCGCCACCAGGGAAGCCCACATATTCCTTTTTGTGTCATTCAGGGTTTCTTATGCGAGACCACATCTAAGAGAATAGAACTGATATTTATTTCCCCTTAGAGAGTCTTGTAACAATGGGGGTCAAGCACAAAGCAGAGAATTGCACATAATATAACATTTAAATTAGACTTGACCATTCCTTAGACACTCTCTAGCCATACTTTGGTCTTGGATCTAGAAAAGCTATAACTAGAGAGGTAGAGGAAGCTAGCTATGTGGTAATTAGGAATAATGAAGCTACAAGGCTGTGGTGATTCCCAAGAATAGGATAGAGGGCTAAGTGCTTAATTATAAAAGAATAGGTTTTATACATGCCCCTAGAAAGAGTAAAATTTAAATGTTTCTCAGTGCTATAATGTATAATGTCAATTCACAGAGGCAAATGTAAAGAAAAATATTTGACTAAATAAGTTAATTGCTGTGAACTAGTTATTTGAGTTATCGATTATTAGTTACCAGTTAATTTAAGTTATATCTTGGATGGTTTTGACTGACAATTAAATAGTAACATGCTGGGCTTCCCTGGTGGTGCAGTGGTTGAGAGTCCGCCTGCCGATGCAGGGGACACGGGTCCATGCCCCGGTCTGGGAAGATCCCACATGCCGTGGAGCGGCTGGGCCTGTGAGACATGGCCGCTGAGCCTGCGTGTCGGGAGCCTGTGCTCCGCAACAAGTAACATGCTATCGTGTCAGTACTTCTGTTTATTTTTTAATTTTCAGAAATCTTGGTCATGCTTTTTGTTGATGTGAGAAGGTATAAGTGACCCAAAGTATATAATATTAAAGTAAATCATAAATTTTGATATTTAAAGTTAGCTGTATACTAGATACTGTTATTTAAAATTTCATTTCAATTAGTTGAAGCTTTCAACTCATAGATGGAAGAAACTGGTTGAGAGAACAGAATTAGTTCTTTGTATCAGAAAGTAGTGCTTTAATATATAAATCAGTTATATAATTTTTACACTTCATTTTTGAAAAATTTGCATTTTATAATAATAATGTAGTTTCATGTTCTATGTTACTTAAAATCAAGGAAAACTTCATAAAGACCTTCTTTCTGAGTGCCATTTCTTTTTGGTAACTGATATACTGCCTATAGCATAGTCATTAACCTAGAATTTTAGATCGTTTACTTCCAGCTCTTAACATTGAGTGTGATTTGTCAGTTCCAAATTTAAATACATTGTAAACAAAATGCTGTTGCTTCTTGGAACTGCTTTTGTAGGACAAAGGTAAAACTAAGTAAAACAAATGGGACCTGATTCAGTGTTTTGTAGAGTTCCTGATTTGGATTTTGAGTATGAATCCTTACATGCTCTTTAAAAAGTTTGAGTTTTCTAAGATTTTTCTCACCTGGAAAGTGTTCATTCTTTTATTATTATAGGTGATTGTTGCACTTACATAATATCAAGTATAATGCCAGAAATGAAGACTGTGGAAGAAATAGTATTTTTTCCAAACGTGCATCCTGATTTTTTTTTTTCTCACTAGTAAGGGTGATCTGATTGATTCATTTTTAGATTGTTAATATCAGACTTGTCTTCCAACTAGAAGGGGTATTTGAGGTTTTATTTGGAGACTCAGGAGGGGGGGTAGGGGGGCAGAGTTATATATACATTTTGGAATGTTTCTTCTCATAAAAATGGCTTGGAGATTGAGAGAAGAGAAAGCTAATGGATGCCTAGGTTAGCTGTTTTCTTCCTGAATGACTCAGGGCGCTCCAGACCTATGGGGTAAGCCTCAGAGAGAAGCTGCAGGTACCTACTGAAGGGACCTCATGCTGTTCCTCTGTGAACAGTACCTGGTCACAGGTTAGCAAGACTAATGTCTGAAATTAAGTTTTGGGCCTCTTTCACTCTGAACTTTGACTTTAGTCTAAGGCTCAGAAATGAGAGTGAAAGCCCAAGAGATTTTCCATGTGAAGGTGAATATTCTAAACCAGAAAGAAAGAAATCAGTTCCATATTCTAAACCAGAAAGAAAGAAATAAAAGGCACTTCATTTTAGAGAGTAGGTATATCATTTCTGTAACATTTTTTGAATGCCGGAAAATGACAATATATGCCAGAGTATTTTTAATTAAAAATCATTAATGTCATTTCTTTGTTTTTCAGTTTCATACATTTAGAAATAAAGAATGGAATAATTTGGCTGTTTGACTTTAATAGTATAATATCAAGAGGTCAATGTACAGGTCACTTGGCTTAGATATGATAAGCTTTTGTCTTGGGCTAATGGCATTTCAGTTATTTTACTACTTTTAAAAATAAGGTCGTAAAACTTTTATTTGGAATATATTTCCAAAATTTTTGACACATTGAAGTGTGATAAGTGGATTCAGGTGACTGAAATGGGTTCAAAATTCCATGAATTGTCTTTTTAAAAAAAACAGATCTGTGAATTTGGTATGAGGAAATGAAAGAGAAGTATACAACCAGTCCAATTAGACAAAGTAATCTTTCCTTGCTTGCTTCACATTTGACTTAATTTACCCTTAATTTATTTAAGCTTTGATTTTTTTCTTATTTAAGTCAAACAGTATGAATGTTTTATTTTTTAACTGAGGAGAAATTCTTTTTCTTAGCTCCTGCTAGGTAAAAAAGTGACAGGGCTGCTTAGTGCTGCTAACTTTAAGTGCTGTTTGTAGTCTGTTAGGAGCTCTAGCAATCTTCTATGGAGAAAAGAAAGGGATTTGGTAGAAAGAAGTCCTAGAAAAAAGTCAATTAGAGACTGCGCTGCCTGCCAGAGTGGAAGAGGAGGAGCGGAGCATCCATTCTGATTTGGTGTACGAAGAAAACAGGAATCCAATTAACAAATGCACGTTTCTGCAGCAGAAGACAGTGATTAAAATTTTTGGTGAACTACTCAAAATTCCTGCCACACACATCAAAACTCTGAAAACTTACAGAGACTGTTTAAATGTTCTTCTTTTTTTTTTTTTTTTTTTTTTTTTTTTTTGCGGTACGCGGGCCTCTCACTGTTGTGGCCTCTCCCGTTATGGAGCGCAGGCTCAGCGGCCATGGCTCACGGGCCCAGCCGCTCCGCGGCATGTGGGATCTTCCCGGACTGGGGCACAAACCCGTGTCCCCTGCATCAGCAGGCAGACTCTCAACCACTGCGCCACCAGGGAAACCCTAAATGTTCTTCATTTTAAGAACAAACATGAAAATAGAGAACTGATTATGCTTCTTGTTCTAAAATGATCTTTAACTGTGTAGAGTGAGAATGTTGTTTTTTATTATTTAATGCTTCTGTATTAGTGAGGTTTATGTTCAAATATATCACTTTTAGAAACATGTAGCTTCAGAGCTGCAGATCCTGCATTCGATATAGTTAAAAGAACGGAGACCTGGTTTACGGAAACCTAGGTACATGAAATTATTTTTAATGTTTTGGTCATGATTTCAAACTTACTCATTCAGCAATCAGCATTTAATAATTTCGTCTGATGCACCTAGTACTGTGTGAAGCACTGGTGACACAAAAGTGAATAAGACATGGTCACTGACCTGCATTAGCTTGCCTTAGACTCTAGTGGGAGAAACATATACTTAGACTAAATTATAAAGCAGTGTGTTTAAGGCCGTGGTGGGAGAATGAGCAACATCAGTGGGTGTACAGAGGGCAGAGTCTCTTAATCTGACGGTGGGCATCCTGGGAGGTTTTACAGAGGATGTGTACTGGAGGTGTGAAGGCTGAATTATGCTTTGACAGGAAATGAAGCCAGCCTTGTAACTGCTCCAGGTGGCTTGGGACAATATTGCTGCTAATGCTTTTTTTTTTAGAATCATGCTAGTCCACTATGTATTATTTTTTATTACTCTGGGTATGTATGCCCACAAAGTAGTTTAATCAATTAATTAATAATTTTTTTACTCACTATAAATTGAAAGGCTAGTATGATTGTACCTAGCTAACCTAATGAATTTAGCACATTTATATATAATTAATACTTTTATATATTAAATTTAGAAGTGTAAGTGCTACCTATGTGCTGATGAGGCCCACATTTATTTGACATCTCTCCTTGGATATCTAACAGGCATCTCAGATATAGTATATTCAAAAGCAAAGTCTCTCCCTACCTGTCCCCAAAGCATCTTAGTTAATTGCAGTAATACCTTCCAGTTGCTCAAACCAAAAACCTTGGAATTATCCCTGATTCTTATTTTTCTCTTGTGCTCCATAACTAATTTGTCAAAAAATTCTGTTAGGGCTTCCCTGGTGGCGCAATGGTTGAGAGTCCGCCTGCCAATGCGGGGGACGCGGGTTCGTGCCCTGGTCCGGGAGGATCCTACATGCCGCGGAGCGACTGGGCCCGTGAGCCATGGCCGCTGAGCCTGCGCGTCCAGAGCCTGTGCTCTGCAACGGGAGAGGCCACGACAGTGAGAGGCCCGCGTACCGCAAAAAAAAAAAAAAAATTCTGTTGATTCTAATTTCAAATATATCCAGAATCTGATCACGTTATACTACCTCCAGCTGCTGTCACTGTGGCCCAGGTCACTGATGTTGCTTGACTAGATTAATTCATTACAGCTTCTCTGCTTCTACCACTGCTCCTAGTCTAGCTAGACTCACACAGAAGCTAGAATAATCATTTAAAAATGTAACTTAGATCCTGTCACATACCTGCTTAAAACCCACCAAATTCCCACGTTCCTTAGAGCAGAAGCTAAAATCCTTACTTTGGCCTACAAGGCCTCATAAGTCTTCCCTTCTTTGCTCCCCTCTTCGGCCATGCCTCTAATTAGTTTTCCTTCTATTCACTCTGCTCCAGAACCTCTGGCTCCTTACTAATCCTCCAAAACGCTAGACCAGTTCCCATCTCAGGGCCTTTGCACTTATTCTTGTCCCAGGCATCAGCATGGTTCTATTTGCTCCCTCACCTCCTTCAAACTTGTGCCCATATATCTTTTCAATGAGATATTCTTGACTGCTTATTTAAAATTACACTCCATCTTTCTTCCCCCCACTGGTTTCCATCTGCCTTGCCTTGCTTTATTTTTTTCTCTATAGTACTTAACACCTTTTAACATACTATATAAGTTGTTTACTTATTGTTTCTACTGCCCCCTTCCAACTAGAAATATAAGTACCCTATGGACAGGGATTTTTTTGTCTGTTTTGTTCACTGCTATATTTTTAGCAGCTGGAATATTTTCTGGTACATAATGGATACCCAATAAATAGTTACTGACTATATGAATAATAGTCTTCTATGTTCTTTTTTGAGTGATTGAAGAGGCTGAGCTTTTTAAATTATTTTTACACTTTCAGTACCTGGATTTAAATATCAATTGCTCTGCACTAGGGAAGTGGTTCCTTGTCCAGGCTGGGATCAGCTGGGTATCTTTTTCAGAAATAAGAATGGTTAGCCTTACCCCAAGCCAGTTAAATCAGAACCTCTAAGGATGGGACCTGGTCATTAGTGTTTCTTTAAAAGTTTCCCCATATGATCCTAATGTGCAGCCAAGGTTAGAGCCACGTGCTCAGGAACATGTAAATAAGTATGAATGAATGAATGAAAGTGCACCACAACTACTGCACCAGAGATGCAGATTTGGACCAGCTCAGGCATTAGGATTGGATGTCAAATATTTGCCATGAGAGCTTGGTCCTGAGCAGCACAGCGCAGGGAGGGCTGGTGGGGGAGGAGGAAGGGAAGGGGAAAGGGAAGGTGAGTAGATGCAGAAAACAAAGAGGGGACTCCCAAGTAGCTGTAGCAGGAAGGAAAGTTTGTTCCCCTGGTCCCTTGGCAGCTGTTGCCAATTGACGATTTCTGTCTAAAAGGCATAGTTCTGTTGTGGGCTGCCTAGTTAGTAATTTGTATTAAGGCAGGTATATTATATTTTAAGACTCACTAATTTTTCCTCTCTCTGAAGTAATCAGGAAGTGAGCTCAGTTTTAAATAATGAATACAGGTCTCTGAGCACAGTGAGAATAACTTCTCAAAACTTGGAGAAAGAGATTTGAGCTATTTTAACTTAAGATGTCAGGGAATAGTAGGTATGGAGAGTGAACGGCCTTGATACGCAAGCTCTGGGATTCCTTTCTGCAGATGAAATGTTTTTGTTTTCCTGAAGGTTTCAGAGAAGGTGGGAGATATGATCAGAGTTATTTAAGGAATATTTATCTGACTGGTTATGTGGCAAGAAGGAGTTAGAAGGGATAGCTCTGAAGAGAAGCAGTGAGTAAAATGTCCTAGAAAGCAAAACAGAGCATGAATAAAATGGTGAAAGATGTCAGATCCAGTAGGAGAATGGCAGAGCCAACCAGGCCTTGGATTTGGAAATAAAGCAAAGAGACAGCAGCCCGTTGTGATTAAGAAGACAGTGGTTGGAAGGAACACATAAAGAAGGAGCCAGAGAATTAACGTGGTAGCTATTGTGGATATGATAAGCATTCCAGACCCTGGAAGTCCTATTTTCATGGTTAGAATTAGAAATTTTTATTGTCTCTGCCAGGCTCTCAGGCTATTTAAAAGCTTTCAGTTATACCCTGAGTGTCTCAGTTCTGTGAGGTGCTGGGAAGGATTTGCCTGATGTCCTAAATGTGACTTATCTAGCTTTTATTACTCTCTCCACACTCGAGTACCAGCCTTAACCAAACTGAGGTTCAGCCTAGTTGATGAGCAGAAGGGATGCCCCTCACTCTCTCCTTTGTCCAACCAAATCCTTCTCTAAATGTAGATAACAGAACCTGTCGAGGTGCGGAAGCCTTCCTGTGCTCAGGGACAGAAATTCCCTCTCTGCCCCTTTCCATTCCCAGCAGTCTGTTTCTTTACTATTATTTTTAGTCTTGCCATGCACAACCCATACCATAGCCCCCTCCCTTTCTCCTTGTGTCTCCCTCGCTGTCCTTAATAGGTGGCTCTCCCCACTTTCTTATAAATGCCTTTCTCTGACCCCTCTGTCTCCCTGTGCTTTTGGTCTCTCCCGTGATCCCCATCTTGGCAGCCTGTCAGGTGATTGGCAGGTGAGTGTGTGTTGCTGATCTACGGCCCCAGCAGCCTGTCTTAACCCTTGACTTTGCTCTCTAAAGATTACAACCGAGGGCTTCCCTGGTGGCACAGTGGTTGGGAGTCCGCCTGCCGATTCAGGGGACACGGGTTCGTGCCCCGGTCAGGGAAGATCCCACATGCCACGGAGCGGCTGGGCCCGTGGGCCATGGCTGCTGAGCCTGCACGTCCGGAGCCTGTGCTCCGCAACGGGAGAGGCCACAAGAGTGAGAGGCCCGCATACCGCAAAAAAAAAAAAAAAAAAAAAAGATTACAATCGATTGCTTTGAAACTCAGTCCCAATGAAGCCAACATCCACAGGGCTGGCAAGAAGTAATTTAGGTACTGGTTGACATTTGAACATATTTAACTATACAGAAGTTTGTTTGTTTTTTGCGGTACGCGGGCCTCTCACTGTTGTGGCCTCTCCCGTTGCGGAGCACAGGCTCCGGACGCGCAGGCTCAGCGGCCACGGCTCACGGGCCCAGCCGCTCTGCGGCATGTGGGATCTTCCCGGGCCGGGGCACGAACCCGTGTCCCCTGCATCGGCAGGCGGACTCTCAACCACTGCGCCACCAGGGAAGCCCTATACGGAAGTTTTTATTCTTTTCAAAAATTATCACCTCCAACTGGCTTCACGTAAATTATCCTTGTTAGTCTGAAACAGTGGAACATCCCTGCTGCCTTTGCCAAGGTACTATGAGTCGTCTTATGCTGCTTCATCCCCTTTAGTCAACCTGCACGATTGAGGATTTTGTCTCATTTTTTACTTTTCCAGAGTCTTAACAAAATTTAGAAGCTATTTGAGGTCTTTTTATAATCCTCCAAGTCTGTGTTTCCTAGGTAACATTTTAGTGTCTCATTTTATTCTTAAGTACATCCACAGCCATACATTCATTGACTAATTTTAGCCTTTAACCTGAATTGGCTATAAGTAATATTTTTTCGCAATAAAAGCAATATTAAACTGAAAGTTGATTACCTGCATTCTACATTCTGACTTGAATTTCTTTTAAAATATCTTACTGTTTAAAAATTGGAATGAAGCATTTAAAAGATCCTGGTGGTATGGCTTTGCTTATTCAAATCCTCTGTGATTTGTGTTAACCCAAGACTACCAGTGAATTTGTAAGGGAAAGTAAGTTTAATTAAAATATCAGTTTCCTAAATGTAATTATTTGTTTATGAAGGATTATTTTAGGTAGCTTTTTATGAAATGCTAGAGGGCACTATTATGAAATTCCCACAGCAAGGGAAGGAATATGATGAATTTGACAGAGCTGTTTGTGGGGTTCTGAATAAAAATGCCACATCCTGTAGAGGTGCTCCGTATGTGTCGTATAATGATGCCGGCTACCAGGAATTAGCCTCCTGGAACTGCCTTTGGATTCTGTCATATTTCAAGTTGAACTGGTCAGTGTGGTCATAGGGAAGGTGACACAAGCATAGTCAGTGACTGTCAGCTCATGAAAAATGAGCCTTAATTGAATCCAAGGGCAAAACACTCTTCAAGATCTCAATAGAAAGCTGGCATGTGAGAGCCAAAGTAAACCTGTTTCCTCATGTTTGAGTCTGTGCTCCATTGGAAGAGAAAGAATGATCCATTTATGGACAATAAATACAGGGCAGTATCAGCCACAAGTGGCCCAGTGTCATCATCTGACCCACCTTAAACTGATGAATGGGCATGGATGTAGGATTTCTGAAAGCTCAGGAGTCAGTGAACTAGAATTAGAATTTTATCACATGTAGATAGTTTCTGGAATTGTTACTTCTTGCTATTCCATTAGTTCTTGAAGATATCTTTGGGTTTTCCTAAGTCTGAAAAATAGTTTAGATTTGCCATCGACTCTCTGCCTATTATCGGCACTTTAATAAGTTATTCAAACCTCTTTGGTCCTCGGTTACCTTCCCTAATGTGAGGGGACCGATCTGGCACAAATAAAGTTTTCTTTCCTACAGAACTTTATTGTATCCTCCCACTGGGTCCTGGTCGAAGAAGTAATTTTTTTTTTATTGTGGTAAAATGTACATAACAAAAGTTTACCTTTTTAACCATTTTTAAGTGTACAGTTCAGTGGTGTTAAGTACATTCACAGTGTTGGGATAAGGTATTTTACAGTGAAGGAAGCTAAGAGATAAAGTCATAATTCACATAGAAACTTTGTTCCAGAAGCTATGCTAGACCCCAGAATATGCATGTGTAGGAGATATTTATGTGACTGGATAGAATTTTTATGATTGTCATCTTTGTAGTGAGTATAATACAGTATAATTGGGAAAATAAAGTGATGTTGTATGTGTATTATACGTGGCTATATTTAATAACAGTTCACATATGTGTATGGTTACACGTAGCAAAATTCAGCCTTAACGTTCATAGGTTTAATAGTCATGCTTCAAAATATTTCCTAGCAGCTCTGTGCGTCCATTTCATGTATTTCTGATTTGGCTGTGGTACAGACATGAGGCTGCTGTCAGGACATGAGCTCAGCAAGCCACCCAGTACCTGCAACTCACAGAGGCTACTTCATTCTTTACATGTTCCCAGAACAGTAGTGATGAAAATTTTGGGGGTGTTGGGATCAAAAATACCCTGTAAAGAAAGCTAACTATAAAAGTAATGTGACTTTAGAAAATGGTGATTTTTTAATTGAGGTATAGTTGGCAATATTATATTAGTTTATGGTGTACAAGACTGATTCAAAATTTTTATAGGTTATACTCCATTTATAGTCATAAGAAATGGTGATTTTTATATAGAAAATAGAAATACGGGGTACATTACTGAGGGGAACATTAAGAGGGATATCAAATTTAACAGTGATTCTGATCCTTGACATGTATAAGTTTGTCTTTGCTTAATCAAGAATAAGAAAACTTGACCAGTGAAACCATTTTAGCTACTAGCTTAGCTCCAATGCAAAATCTTGTGAAAAATAAAAGCTTAGTGAAAGTGAAAAGACAGTTACCTTGTGGTATTAAGATGTGTTTAGGAAATATGTGACTGTTCTCAGAATATGAATTGAAAGCCAGGAGCTATGCAAACATTTTCATAAAGGATTTCCATTAAAGTCATCTTTCCATGATTGAAGACTGGTTTGAGAAATTTAGTTCCCCAATTGGAGCTAATAAGAGTGACCACATCAGAGTTGCTTGTCTTCCCAGGAACTGTTTTCTTGGCCACTGAAGATACACCTAGAGAGAAGGCTGAATGGAGCAAGCATCTCCTTCTAAGCTTTTGTGAACATAAGTATCTAAAGAAGGGCAGTGAGCCTCAGAGTTTAAAGTGGCTAAGGATATTCCCCTTGTCTTAAGAGAAACCTGACTTCTTTTCAAGTGTACAGAGTCCCCTATAGCCCTTCTGTATTGATTTTCTATTGCTGTACAACAAATTACCATAGACTTAGCATCTTAAAACCACATATATTTATCATCTTACTATATCCATGGGTCAGAAGTCCAGATGCTGCAACTTGGTTTTTCCAGGGTCTCACAAGGTCACAGTCAAGGTGTCAGTTGGGGTTGCATCTCTTTCTAGAGTTTAGATCCTCTTACAAGCTCAGGTAGTTGTTGGCCCGCGGAACAGCTGGGCCCGTGAGCCGTGGCCGCTGAGCCTGTGCGTCCGGAGCCTGTGCTCCGCAACAGGAGAGGCCACAACAGTGAGAGGCCCGCGTACCACAAAAAAAAAAAAAAAACTTCTGTATAGTTATAGGACTGAGGTCCGCATTTTCTTTCTAGCTGTCAGCCAGGGACTGCTCTCAGCTCCTAGAGGCCTCTTGAGGGTATTAGCCATGTGGTCTTCTCACAGGGCCTCTCACAGTCCCTCTCAAAACGTGGTTGCTCACTTCTCCGAGGCCAGCAGGAGAATCTCTCTGACCTCTAGACCCTCTGTCAGAGCTCAACTGATTAGGCCAGGCCCATCCAGGATATTGTCTTTTGATTAATTCAGTGTTTAGTTGGTCAGGGATCTTAATTATAGCTGCAAAATCCTTTTACTTTTCCTTATAAGGTCCTGCCCACACTCAAGGTCAGGGATTATGTTAGGGCATGGGTCCTTGGGGTCATTTTAGAATTTTACCTACCATACCTGTTTATTTTCTCACCGTGTTTCTCAGGGTCAGAAAGTGGAGGCAGGATCCTCTTTGCTCTCCACGGCTGCTTCCAGACCATTACTCTTCCAACAGTTGTGAAAAATAACAACAACAAATATAACTAACAAAATATCGAGACTTTGAGACTTGTTCCATTTGGCATTACCATTGTCTCTCCTGTTTTATTGCAGTCTTCTCTGTACTCCTTGTGTCTCCTGCTCTTTCATAAAAGACATGGGTACCGGCCTCACAACCTTGTACTTTGCTCTAAGCCTAGCTGTTATTCTGGATGATTTCTGTTTCCATCACTGCATGGAGACACGTCAGGAGTTGGGAGGGAAGAAAGCATAGCAAGGAGCACGTGCATCAGCCCTTTGATTCTTTAAATGACTTTAATGATGTCTGAAAGATTATTAGAAACTTATTTTGCTATCTGGTTTGTACTTTATATAGGCTTTTGGTTATTGTTCCTTTAGGTACTTCAAAACATTTTTGTGGTTTTGTTTAATACCAGCCTACCTTATTTGTGGTAGGTAGAGAGGTAAAGGATAGGAATCAGGTGCCATGTTTGGGGTATAAAGCTAGAGCCCAGGCAGCCCACCTATGGGCTCTGGGCGTGGTGTTGGCTGTAGCTCTCAGACAGTGGAGTGAGGAGACCCTTGAGGAAGGGGAAGCAGTGAGGCAGCCCAGGTTCTGACTGGTTAACTGTATGGAGCTGCTGAGACAGCCAGAGCAGTCTGTCGTTTTGTTTGTTTGTTTAGTGTTTCTTGTTTTGTTTGTTTAACAAAGGTGAGTCTGTTCCCTTTTGTTATGCTTTGGTTGCCAAGTGCCAACCATGTTCTGATGTTGGTAAAGCCTCAGTCCATGGTAACTTGAGGAAGAACTTTGTCCAACCCATTTCTTCTTTCCTGGTCCTGCCTCCGTTCTCTCGTGTTGTCCTGAGTCCCACACTGGACGGCAACTTTTTGGAACATCTGACCTGAGAGGCTAATTGCAGAGAGGTTTTCCTGAATCTCATGCTGAAGGCTCAGAATTCAGCCTTAGTGACAGAGGCTTGCTGTCTCAACTAGAAAGCGTTCCCTACTGTTGTGGACCCTTTCGCATTTCACCCTCTTAGCCATCCCTGTTTCTCTCCATAGCCCTGCAGCATGCATCAGAGCAGTGGGCAGAGACTCTGCATGAAGCCTCTCTGTGAGCTGAGGTGGGGAGGAGGGTGTGCGTGCTGCCTGGCAGACCCAGTTCTCCACAGCTGCTCTGTCCAACACTGTAGCCACTGGCCACAGATACAAAAAGTAAATGTAAACTAAACAACATTAAATAAGATTAAAAAAATTCAGGTTGGGCTTCCCTGGTGGCGCAGTGATTGAGAGTCCGCCTGCCAATGCAGGGGACGTGGGTTCGTGCCCCGGTCCAGGAAGATCCCACATGCCGCGGAGCGGCTGGGCCCGTGAGCCATGGCCGCTGAACCTGCGCGTCCGGAGCCTGTGCTCCGCGACGGGAGGGGCCACAACAGTGAGAGGCCCACGTACCGCAAAAAAAAAAAAAAAAAAAAAAAAATTCAGGTCCTTCCTCACGCTAGTCGCGTCTCAAGTGCTCAGTAGCCACGTGTGGCTAGTGGTTACCATATTCGACAGCAGAATTAGAGAACACTTCCATCATTGCAGAAAGTTCTCTGGGATGGTGGTGCTTTAGAGTGTTTCTTTCCCTTTTGTCCTACAGCAGCGGCAATACCAGTGTCTTCTCTTCTCTTGGGGTCGAAGCTCGCCTGACTCACTGCTCTGAGTTATGCCTGCAAGTCAGCTTCGTGCAGGAATTACCTCCTTCCGCTACAGCAGGACTTGAGGGTGGCCTAGAGAAGACTGCCATGTCCTGGAGGGCTCCCTGATGGTGCTGGAAAGGCCATGTACTAGATTTCTATTGCTGTAACAAATTACCGCACACTTAGCAGCTTAAAACAGCACAAATTTGTTATCTCATAGTTTATTAGAAGATCACCACAGGTTTCATCAGACTAAAATCATCCACCTTGTACTCTTTTCTGGAAGATCGAGAGGAGAATCTGTTTTCTTGCTCCGTCAGGTTTTTGAGGAAATTCAGTTCCCTAAGGTTGTAGGTCTGAAGTCCAGATTTCTTACTGGCTGTCAGCTCTACAAGTTGCCCACATTCCTTGACTCCTGGCCCTCTTCCTCCAGACACAAAGCCAGTAAAGGCAGGTTGAATCCCTTTCACAATTCAAATGTCCCCTGCATCTTCCTCCTTCGCATCTCTCTGACTTTAGCTGGGAGAGGTTCTCTGCTTATAAGGACTCACGTGACTAGATTGGGCCTACCCTGGGTAGTCTCCTCATCTCAAAATCCGTAACTTTAATCACATCTGCAAAGTCTCTTTTGCCATATGAGGTAGCATATTAGGGCATAGATATCCTTGGGAGGGGTGTTATTTGGTCTACCACATGCTTCCAAATTAATTCTTTGCATGTTATTAAGCAAAAATAGCTTATTTGAGATACAGTTTATTTGAAGAGGATAATTAAGATGCTACCATCTTTGTGTAAATGATATTATTAATTTTCCTTGGAGGCAACATCAGGGGAAGACAGGAAACATCAAGAAAGGAGTAGAGAAAGTGAACAAATAGGGAAGGTGGTACATGGAGAAAATCTTTACTTCTTAAACAATGTTTTATATTGCTTTTCACATAGTGGAACATACAACCCATAATACTGCAATTTGGAGTACATTGATAAAAGTATCACCAAGATATCTCTGAATTAACCACTTACTCATATTTTATCTTTAAAAAAAAAAAGAGAAAACCTATACAAAAGTGGCATTATAATCACGAAGATAAATATCTGAAATGGAACAATGTTAAAGAAAATAAGCCTATCAAATTGTGGGTAATTAATGTGAGAGATTTAACAGCTTTCCCACCTATTAGATTGCTAACTTTTTTGATTTTTATGATGCCTCAATAAATCTGTTTGATTTTAATGTTTTTTGCCATTCATTTGTTCATCATAGATTTCTGCCCTCATTTCTAATTTAGTATTAAAATATTATGTAACCATTTAGTTTAATCAAATGATTCTAGACTGTTGTCTGTTGTACAGTGATACTCTATAATAAACTATATTTATAGTTTTTGAGGATGAATGTAGTATTTATATTTCTCATCTTTCATTTTATTTATCTCATTAGCTAAGAAACCTTTCCAGCTTGGACCTACGTCATATCACTGAACTGGATAATGAAACCGTGATGGAAATTGTCAAGAGGTGCAAAAATCTAAGCTCTCTCAATCTCTGCCTGAACTGGATCATAAATGACAGGTAACCATTGTAACATCTTAAAAATACTTTTCCATAGGGAAACACGTGCTCTATGTACCAAGTACTGATTATCATTATAATAAGGCATGTCTACTTTAAGGAAAATGTGATAAAGCCATGACTTTTAAAATAGATATGTTTAAGTTTTGAAAACCATTTAGAAGTATACTTTTAACCCATCCATTGCTTATATTTGCAACAAGGTTTTTATGTGCTAAGACTCAAATGTTTGCCTGAACAGTTATAATAATAGAAGTCTATTGAATTTTCTCTGTCACCCATCCAAGACATATTGTTTATTTGTCACTTTAATATTTTTGCAACTTTTGTGTTAATTTTACTTTTCACTTATCAAGGAAAATGGTTCTGAGAAACTGTTTCAAACATTATGCATTCAGATCCTTTCTCAAGGATGACATTTTGTTTTCTGTATAAATAGAATGTTTTGAAAATGGAAGTTATGTGATGGACAGTTTAATATATAGTGTAAAAATGTGTAAAATGGGTAGTTTTTAAAACAAACAATGATAAGCCAGTTTTTTCTGAAATATTTAATGAAGGAAATAAAAAATATGCAAGAACCCTTGAAAATAAACTTCTTTATAATGAAAACAGCTGCAGAGTTAGCACTACTCTACTACTGCTGATTAGTTTAGATAGGTTCTTAAATATAAGCGTGAGATAAGATTCTTGCCCAGTAACTTTTCAAGAATAATTTTTTTTTAAATGTTAGGCCACCAAAAATATTTTGCTTTCAAAATAGAAAGCACTATTTCAGCTATAATTAGAACCTATTTAGATTTAAATATTTTTCACAAATTAGAGCAGAGGTTTATTAAGTTTGTGTCAGATAATGCTTTAAATTCAATACACCTCCCCCTTTCACTTTTAATTTCCTTTTATACTTTTAACAATAAAATCCTGTAGACTACATTTTCCCCAAGTATGGTAAATTCTAGTGACATTTTTATAAATTACCCTGCATTGCTCTTTAAATTATGTGATAGCTTTTGACTTAGCTCTTTCTTAGTAAAATTTTTCTTGAAAAATTTACTAATCCAGAATTGGCCCATGGTCATCATTTATAAAAGGTGTTTATTGTTTTTGAGTAACAGTCACTATGTGAGGTGGATCAAAATCTAAAGGAAATTGATGAAAACTTTAAAAATTAAATTATTCTCTATAATCAGCATTCGCCTACATAGCCAATTATGTGGCAACTTAAAAATAATCTTTTAAGTGTTTTTCATAATAACTAATAAAATAAAGTACATGAAAAACATCATCCTGTGGTTTAGGTGTTTAGCATTAGCTTAATATTGAGGTAAACTTCTTGGTAATGCTTCAGGTTGAAAGGTGAAAACTATTTGTGCCACAATATGGTTATGAAAATGATTGCCTTTCATTGCACAACAGTTTTCTATGTCCATGCATAGAAGACTCTACTTGGAGCCTACAGAGGCAAATTAGATGCAGTCCATATATGATTATAAGGGCTATCTGCTTGGTAAACATTTTGCTTAGGTTTGTATTATTTACACAAAAATATTCAGAGATTTCTCATCTTTTAGCTCTTCAAATGCTTATTTAGCCATAACTGGGTATTTACAAATGAAAAAGTGGGCAGCCCTCACCTTCCCTGTCTTAGGTTCCATCTACTCAAATCTCTTGCTATTTCAGTCATTTTTTTCCTAATTATAATGGTTATTTGATATTTGATCCTAAATACCTGTACTGTAGAGATTTATTTGCAAGGAATGAAAGTGTATTTTTATGTTTTTAATGGAAAAGTTTGGATTAATTGAGAAAACATGCATTTTAATGAGGCTGAGCGGTAGAGTTTTAAAGATCAGACTCTTAGGTTTTAATTACACTGCTTGCACTTACCCTGTGTACTGTAATAGGAGTTCCGAACATTAAAACCCACTTTGTAGTATCATCTAAATTACTCAGCTCATTGTTCTTGCCATACTCTATCACTAAGCTAAGTAATATTTGTAATTATATTGGTATAAATCTAGGACTTCCCATCAGACTTAATTATAATTTCAGCACTTAGCCGAGATGGGTTAGTAACCTTTCATATAGAGGACACTGGAATGCACTAATGCATTTAGCCTATCAATTAGCATCTGTTTTACATTTGTTCATTATTAGTATCCTCTAGTAAATCAGGAGGCATTTATTAACCCCCTACTAAATACTTGGTGCTGTGTCTCAGACTGTGGAGCACTGAGTCCCTGCTGCTCTCAGAAGGTTTTCTCTTTAGGTGACATAAGACTTAATGAGTGAGATAATAGTGAGCCTTGTAAGGATAGAGGGGAGGAAGGTAACCTTTATTACCCAGGTAATTGATAGGCACTTTACATGTGTTCTCATTTAATCCTTTCAACATCTTTTGTCAGCGGAAGGTCATACTATTCCTATTAAATTTAGCCCATTTGTTTGACTTTTCTTTGGCTTTTCCAGTTGTATGTGTTTTCCATCTTTGCTGCAGTAAAAACTGGATGGGGACAAACAAGAAAAAGCAAATGGCTAATGAGTCAATTTCCATTTCATATCTAGGTTCGCGCACAATTGACATTTATATGTAACATTCTTAGTTTTTTTTAGACTAATCTCATTATTTTCTTTCATAATAAAGTTACAATAGAACCTTTAGATACTATTTTAAACTTAATACCTGTGAAAAGGATCTATGTTTAATGCTGCTAGCTTTAATAAAGGATTCCTCACATGAAGATACACTTTGATACTGTTCCCAGATCTTTAGATATAAGATTTATTCTGGCTTTTAAAAGATTTTATCAATAAACTTTTTTTGAAGCTCAAAATTTTAAAATATTTAGTAATTGAAGGTCTTTACTGTTAAGCTCATGAAACCTTTTAGCATTCTGTGGTTCTTGAATTGATCTGTGTGACTAAGACATTCTGTTCTTTATCTTTGTTTTCTAAAAGGACTTTTTGTGTTTAGAGAGTTAAACAGCGTGATATTTTCTTGTATTCAGAAGGATGGTCTTAGTAGTCATTTGACATTTACCATTGCTTTTGAATACAAATCAAATCCAAGTGGTTTATGAAAAGAGGGCACTGACTATTTCTATCAATGATTTAAATTAAACATCTGGTTATTGTGTCTCCTCTACTCTCTCTGACTGTAAGTTTATTGGAATGTTTACTTGTATTTGATATAAATCCTTTGTTATTTCACATTCAATTTGGTCTTCTTTGTTTTTGTATGTTTGGTATAGAGTCCAGAAGCAGCATGCTTTGGATGTAAAAAACAGATATATAAAAACGTGAATGGTTCTGAGCATCTTTATAGTAATATGCCTATAATGACTTTTTTTTTGGTCAAGAAGAATTAAGTGAAATCTAATTTATTTTAATAGATCTTTATGGAAGCTATTTTTAATATTTAAATTGGCTACCAAAGAGAGAATTAATCTTCCTAATTTCAATTTTTTTTTTTTTTTTGCGGTACGTGGGCCTCTCACTGTTGTGTCCTCTCCCGTTGCGGAGCACAGGCTCCAGATGCGCAGGCCCAGCAGTCATGGCTCATGGGCCCAGCCGCTCCGTGGCATGTGGGATCTTCCCGGACCGGGGCACAAACCCGTGTCCCCTGCATCGGCAGGCGGACTCTCAACCACTGCGCCACCAGGGAAGCCCCCTAATTTCAATTTTTAACGTTAGTCCTGAAAATAAAATTTGATCATATAATGTATATACTCATTATCTAATATATGATTCTTTCATTGACAGTTGACCATGCTTGCTCATGAATTAGGAAAACAGTAGAAGATAACAATACAAGAGAAGTGAAAGATTCTCTAGCATCCGTCAGCTAAAGTCAGAAAACAGCAAAAGTCAGGCTGGTTGTTAAAGCCATTTGTGCTGCCAGCTAGTTGAACTTGCCTAGCTAGAGATTTATTCTTTGAATTTGCAGTTTAAAACAAAATTGAATGTATAAGTTTGTTGGACATGGATAACTAAGGATACCTTCTTTAAGGAGTTAATTTGCTGTATGAATCTTATATTTATGTAAAGGCAGCTGTTGCATCAGTGGACACTCTAAAATTTGAGGGCTTTTAAACCTGAGACTGTTGCAACCAGTTTTTTTCAAGTATAAAATAACGTTTACAATATGTTACTTTCACTTTGTATGTACTTGTGTTTAGAATAGTAACTATAAATATCTTCTCTTTAAGTAAAACTTTTGAATACCATCATTTTGAAATTGCCAACTGGTGGGCTCAGCTGAGTCCGGCCCACAAAGCTGTTTTGTTTGGCCTATACAATATTTTAAAAATTGAATTAGTTACCAACTTAAAAAAATTGGGGTAGTTCACATAAAAATTCTGAATTTTGGCCTTCTCTTGGGAAAGTTGCAAATCTAGCAACATTGGACCCACATTTTCTTATGTCAACAGTTTTTCCAGGATGAGTAATGGGCTTTTCTCGTTGGCCATTCTCCAATTTCTCCACTATTCCCACCCAGCATGACCTATTTTTTTATATTATCTACTTGTTCCTTACCCAGTCTACGAATTGAATTCTCCTTTATTGAAATCCAGAATGGAGAGATTTTTAGGTAAAGATTTCTTATTTTAAATCAAGTAGTTCTTTTTAAATTGAGTCTGATAACATATGTTAACAGATAATATAGAGTTGATTAGTTTACCTAAATTAGTTCTTCATTATTTCAGGCCTCAGAACTTTGGCCAACATGTTGAAGTTACAGAGGGAGACAGAATTCAGTTTAAAATAAATGAAAACCTTCGTTTTCATTGACTGCCTTCCAAAATGGAGAACTCACTCCCACTTAGTGTTCAAATGAGTGTTCTAAACAGTTTCCTGAATAATAGGGTTGAACTAGTTTACTAAATTAACTCCAACTCCAAGCCTGTGATTTAAAATGAATTTATTTGCAGTGCTTAGTATTTGATTCACAATTCCTTTGTTTATAATATTAAGAAAAATCTTAAGACTATTCTTTCTCTTTCTGTGCAGAGCCCTTTTTAGTCTTTTAGGTATACTGAGATTGAAGTTGTAGAGTGACAGATTACTCCACCACCTCTTTCAGGGAGACTGACAGCATCCTGGCTCATGTAACACTCAATGAGGCTTTCTATAAAGATTTTTCTAACTCCCTTGATCTTCTCTGGATGTTTATTCTGTTTCTTCTTTAAAATTTCCGTTGATTCAATAAAAAACGGTGACATTTAGAAATAAAGTTCAAAGAGGATTTGAGCAGGTGTTGGTGATATAAAATATTTGCTGAGTGCCCATTGTGTTTTAGTTCCAAGAATTGTTTTGTGAACATATGCTATATATTGTATTTATAAGTGTTCGAGGACTGGGTGGATAATCTACCATCTTCCTGTGAATGTCACGTCACAGTGGACTTAGAATTTTATTTCATTTCAATCCCCTAATATTACTTAATTCTCCTAGAGACTGAGGTTTAAAGATTGCCCAAGGGGGACAAACCTATCCATTACATCCAGCAGGCATGGTTGAATTAGAGTTGGAGAATATTTTGTTTTCTATTAAAGTTAAGTGATCTGGAGGAGAGGAATACTTTTCACCTTGGAGTACTGAGTGTGAAGTTTGAACAATTTGCTCCTATAAAAGCATGAAAACTTGGAAATAAAGAGGTGGTAAAAATAATGCTGCCCATAGAAGCAGCTCCATGGTGGTATTTAGAGCAGCGCTCTCCTGCCAGTGTAGCATGCTGAGCAGTCTATCTGCATACTTTTGGTGCCTAATAATGTGGTAGGGCTGGTTAGGTGGAGCTTTAGTAAAGCTGAACTTTAGTTATTTCTGTAACTTACTACATAGTTTTGAGTATGTTCTGTATCTATTCATATTTTTTAAAAAAGGATGAATATATTTTACTGAGTTCTAGGAGAGTAGCAGGGACAGAATGGAGCCTTTCTGAGCTAGTGATGCTTGTTTGAGGTTGGCTTATTATTGATACTCTCTTTTATAGTCACAGTTATTTGTAAGACCATCCTTAGAAGAATAGTATGATATTGGGGTAACTACTATTCAGGCTTCCTAACCGTCTTCAAAAATGATGTCTTAGGTGTCCTTCTATCCATTAGACCCTCTCTTTAAAACCATGATAGCTTTTTGTAGTGCCCCTGAGGTTGGAGGGTATAATATTTTCTCTCTTTTGTTTTTTAACCAAGGATAATAACAACAGCTAATAATAGCTACCATTTATTACAATCTGCGCCATACAGTGTGCTAAGGGTTTACACCCAGTGTTTCATTTAATCTTTACAACAGCCCTGAGGAAGAAATTAACCTCATTTTAAAATGGAGGAATTAAGGTCCAGAAAGGTTAGACTGCTCTCAACTAGTAAGCGGTGGAGCCAAGACTGGAACCCATTTTTCTGTGTCTTCAAAGTCCAAGCTCTAACCACGAGGGGCTCACTGTCTCCCAGTACCTTATTCTGACTCAGACCTAATGACCTAATGTCCTGATTTGCTCAGGACAGTCTCAGCCCATTCCTGTTGTTTTGGAATTCTGTCAGGGTTAGCACTTGCACTGCCATTGCTCCTTTCTGTGTTCCAGATGTCCTGCTTTGGATGATAAACTATGTGGTCATCCTACCTCAGGCTAGGCTTGATCATTCTGAGCATCATTAGAGTGTTACCTTCTCTTTTCTATATGGGGTATCTGAGAGGTAAAAGTTTTAGATAAGACCTATAGATTTTAAAAACATCTAGTTTTGTAATAAAAAGCAGTTTTCCCCCAACAACTCCATTTATAAACACTCTTCATTTCTTACTAAGTTTCTTGAAGAAAAGTAGAAAGTATTGCTTGTTTTTGTGTCTTCTACCACATCTAGCTCATACTTGATATCAGAAAGAATTTCAGAATGAATTTTGAGTAGATATTTAAGCATGTGATGATACACATTTACTTTTACAAATATTTTATTATCTATGAATGCTCTCTGTCAGTTGTAACAAATTAATCGTTGCAGAGTGAAGGAGAATACTGGGTGGTATATACTTTGAGTAAGTTGTTACTGAGTTAAAAAGAAGGAAGTTAACTTCATTGAAGGTTTCAGTACCTTTCGTAAAAAATAACTGCCATAACTAATCTGTACAGTTTTCCTAGCATATGTGATTTTTCAAATAGCTAATGATATTTTTCTACAGAAGGAGAAGTTTTTCTGATAAAGCGATTTGTGCATTTATCCTCAGATGAAATTCAAATTAAAGGTACTTTTTCATTGTTTGGTATGTAGTGCTGTTGGGTATCAGTTCTGATATTGGTTCTTTCAATAATTCTAATTGCCGAATATCATTTTAAAGGAAATATTAATTGATATATAACATTAGAGCATTTAACCTAGTACCGTCACTTGAAAGGAAATCTGTATGAGATCGTCTTTATCTCATTTATGTCAGCCTGCTTTGATTCTTAACTCCAGTTCTGGAGATGGGATGGAAACTGGATTTGATGTGGAAGAGTTTGTCTTATTGATTCTCCATGTTCACATTTTGTCATATAGAAAAATGCAAATTTTTATGATAGTTCCAATATATAATGGTAATTTTTAATTTCTGCTTTGTCTTTGGTTCCTAGTGAGCAATAATGCATAAGTAAACATTTCTGCAAATAATAATAATTAACAGAGCTTTTATAGAATCATATTATTGGTATTCCTGGATGTGCTATTCTAAATGCTGCCACTGATTTTGTTTTTAAGACAATATAAAGATGAGTAAAAGTATATATTAAGCACTTAGTTTGTGAGATTAAAAAATTATGTCTTATATGTTATGAATCAGAATTCATGATCAAATTATGGGAAAGAATGGGACACAATGTACAATATATGATGATGAATGCAGTGCTGTATACGCATAAATTTGGAGGCTTCCTAACCTCAAAACCCATTTTAAAATTACCAACAATGAACAGAATATTCACTTACTGATGAAAACGATAATTGTTTATTGACTGTTCAGACAAATTTATGACTTCCTGCCCTCCCCCCTCTTCCCCCCAGCTGTTGTCTTATTCTTAATCCCCAACCAGAAATGGTAATTAAAATAACTCACTGTTGTCAAAATTTTAAAATGTATGATAAATGAAGCCCAGTAAATAGTGAAAATATGAGAAAGGTGATTAAATCTGACAATTTCCTTGTAAAAGGCTTGAGATGATAAATATCTCCTGTGATTAGTTATTAATTTAGTGCAAGAGATTTTGCTTCAGCCTAAAATATTTTATGAACAGTGGCATAAAGAAATATCTTAGAAGATAGGTACACACATGTTTAACCAGAGGAGAAATAGCTGGAACTTGATTGGTATTAATTAAAAATGGCAGACCTGACATGTATGTGCCTGAGCTACTTTCTGTATGACGGTCCTTTCAGAAATTAAAAAAGAATACATGAAGACATGAAGAATGACAGAGTACTTTCAGCTTGAACCTTTTTGTCTTATGAAGATGGAAAGGTTTTATGTATATCATTCCTCAACTGATAAAATATTTAGTTTAAGGTAGTATAAAATAACTCCTTGCTTATTGAAGTTGACAAAAGCAAACTTGTTTCATTAACAGTTATAGTTGCACTGCTAATAATTTCCCTTAAAATGAATGTGAATTCGTTTATATTTAAAGAAAAGATGAAATAATAATGGTGGTTGTAATGAAGTGCTGTATCACATTACTGTTGGCTAAATCCATAGCACATCAGTCTACTGGTGGCATATATCATTGTGTGGCTGTGTAATGTTTTGTTTATGAATCTCTCTCTTTGCAAGGGCGAATCTGCGTCTTCATCTTTGGCCCTCTGCCCCAGCCTCAGCCCCTGGAACCTGACATAGAGCCCAGCTCAGAGAAGCAATTTAATACCTACGTGTTGAGGGAATTATAAATGTTGCTTTTGTAGGATGTGTAAGTCTGTTTTTAGATTTGGCTTGAACTCTGGCTGAAATCCAGGCAACTGGTTCACATGTCCTCCTTCTTCCAGATTTATTTATTTCTGAGTAAAGTTGATACTTAATAAAGTGAGGACAATGTCATTGTCTTGATTTAGATAGAGCTTGCTTTATGTATTGCATGCTTTTTATCTGAAAGCCATAGCTTCGTTTTTTGAACAATACCTAGGTTTTAATGTTGAATCATTGGTTTCTGCTTTTTTAATAGAGTCTTTGGAATACTTTTAAATGAAGATCCAGAAACTTCATTTGCTTTTCATATGTAGTGACACCTTGTATTAATTGAAAAGAGGCAGAGGAGAGAGTTAACGGCTTTTTTTTCTGTTTCTTGGTGAGAAAAGTATGGCTATATGAAAAAACTGTTGCATATTTTTTCTTAATTCTTCCTTGTAGCACTTTTAAGTGCTGCTCTTTATATGTATGTTTAATATTTGGTTAATTGTAACTATGAACCTAAACATACTGATTTAAGTCCAGGTTCACATTAGAACAATTATCTGGTTAATTGCTCTTGTGCAAAAATAGGCTAAAAAATCATCAGAACATCAACTTGTGAAAGCAGTGGCAGGAGTTTCAAAACCACCATGCATACCTACTGCAAATCACATCAGCAAAGCAATTAATTTAGGCTAATTGCTTTTCTGTTTGTTCAAGTTGCACTTTGGAACTGTCTTTTGAAATCATGGCAATTAAGATTAGTAAGCAATATAATTAAAGAATGTTAGAATTGTCACTATTTTTCAAAAATGGTAATTATTCCATATGAACCTATATAGTAGATGTATCACCCATGTGGGACTTTGAAATAATTAAAGCAAAATGGGAGTATTTTAGCACACAAGTTTCCCTTTAAAAATAAATTGAGTAGATTACCTTTTCAGCAACTGTAGCACAGGGTTATCTTTAATCTCTAATTATCAAGAAGAATTATCCAGTTTCAATAATGCACACTAAGGAAGTTTGTTCACATAGGGGGAGAAATTACCACCGAAGATGGCACTGGCTAGTGACATTTTCTCTAACAGATGTGTTTTTGGGTTCTTGTATGGCTTGTCCTAACATAATCAGGATTTTTAAATGTCTTAAAAAACAGATTAGGCATACCTCATGTTATTGAAGTTTTCCTTTATTGAACATTATAATTTGGGCAGGACCAATTTGTCTAAAATTGAAAACAACTTGAGTTTCCAACTGTTTCTATATGAAGCCATGTTGTAACAGAACCTCAGCTAAAAAAAATGGCAACTCTAGGAATCAGTTCTTCATTGGAAATGTAGGAATGTCATTAGTGGGGGAATTAGTCATTCCCCAAACTGCTTCTCTGTTCACCATATTGTCAAACAGCAAGTAGCTATTTCTTTCATCTCTCTCCTTCCCTAAGGAGCCATTCTTATCACGCAGTGTGTTTAGTGGCCTGTCCTGCCCCATGAAATTATCCAAAGCAAATAGACTGGATTGTATTAAGAACTGTGGCTCTCGGAGTGAATCTTTGAGAGACACACCTGTTAAAGGAAGTCTTGGTAGCAGTTATTTTGTGACTTTCTGGATGTGTGACAAGAAATTTAGGAAGATATTCATTAAAATTAGATTTGATGCAATCAATTAAATTTCAGATTTTGTTTTGGCATTCTACTTTTTGTTAATAGATATAAAAATTATTTTCTTTATTTTTCTTTATTTCTGCTTAAATCGATATGAATAGATCTCTAAGCCTAGCTAATTAACTGTATCACACAACTAAATTTTTCTCTAGTGATCACTTTCATGGAGAAGAACAGAAGTATATTTAGTTTTTACAAGGATATATTTTTCTTTACTTCTTTTACAAAACTCCATAGTTTCTAGAAGTGCAGCATACTTGATCCAGATATCCCAGTGATGCTGTTTGTTGTGGAATGTTTGATTAGAAAGCTTCATGTTGAAGGTAAAAATATCAAATCAGATGAAAATAAATACATTGATTAGAATAAATAGAAAAGTGTGGAGGACTCCTAGAATACCGAAAAGTGAACAAAGAAACCTAAATGATGTTGGTCTTCTTTTGAATCTGTCATTGAAGTAGCAGAACAGTGTTACTCTAGTTTGGGGAAAACTCAAGCTAGTACTTCTTTTTGGCCTTTAAAACATGAATTCTGCAATTATTTATAGTTGAAAGACAGCATAGGTGCTATAAAATTTGTCACTATTTCGCAGACTTTAGAAGATTGCAAATTATAGCCACATATTTACCCTATCCCTATATGCATGGCTTTGTGCATTGGTATATTGACTACCCTTTCATCAAGAGGTGGCATCTATTTCTCTATCCCCTTGAACTTGGGCTGGCTTTGTGACTTGCTCTAACCAATAGGATGTAGTGGAAATTATGTTGTGGGACTTCTAAGGTTTGGCTTCAAGGGGGCTTGCAACTTGCTTTTCTGGAAGCTGCCCCACCTGAAGAGGCCCAGAGTAGTCTCTCTGAGAATGAGAGATCACATGGAGATAGAGGTCTAGCCAACAGCCAGGGTCAACTGTCAGACGTGTGACAGAGGCCATCTTAGACCATCCAGCCTCAGTCAAACCTTTGGATTCCTGCAGTCCTGTGAATGAAACCTGCAGAACTGCTTAGCTGAGCCCAGGGAGTTGTGAGCAAGTAAGAGCAGTTTTTTTAAGCTGTGAAGTTTTGGTGTAGTTTGTTATTCAGACATTGACTTTGTAGCTGCTCTACGTTGAACATTTTGTATTAAGTTAGGCAAGGTGCCAAGAGTGCTTTATTCATTATCCTATTTAATTATCGCATCAACTCTGTGACATAGGTGTCATTATGCCCTATTTTATAGATGAGGTAAAGAAAAAAAGGCTCAGAGAGGTAAAAGATCTTGCTGGCGATCACAGCTAGGAAGTGCAGTCAGGATTGAATGCAGATCTGCCTGACCTCAGTCTCATCTATCAAATTAGCTCCAAAAGCTTATTCTAAGTTTAAAAATACATTTGGTTGCGATAAGCAGTTAAACCTACAAGTAGAGTCTATGAATATAAGTACTAGCTAAATTGCATTATAATAAAATACATCTCATTGATTAAAATAAATATTACAATAAAATAACATCCATTTGCAGTTTCTAGTGTAACTATTTAATCTTGGGTAATCACCTAAAAAATGCATGGGGAAAAGAGGCAGTTCTTCTGAAAGGAATAATGTGAATACAAAATTAAGAATACATAAATATAAGGCCTTGATTTTATATGTATTTAAAACAGTTTTTGGCGTTTCATGTTATTCAGAATAGATCTCTTTCTACCCTATTGTCAAGTTAGGGAGAAATGGAAAAAGAGGAGATCGTCTTTTAGAAGAATTGTGACTGAAGCTTAATCACTGTCATGTTTGCCTTCAACACTGTGTTTTTTAGTAATAAGTCTTGTAAGGACATAACTTCTATGGCCTATAGGCAGTAATGGTACTAATACCTATAACGAAAATGCCACAAAAAATTCTACAAATAGAAGTGGTAGTCTTATCATTTTTTGAAATGCTTTTTTAAAAAATTTTAGCTATCACCTTAGAAACCATACATCAATAAACTAATAAAGACTAGTGGGTGATTCTGACATGTATATCATATCTCATCTTACCATTTACTATAGCACCACACTAATCAGACCTGCCTCAGGGTTTTATTGCCTGTTAAATGAAGCCTGGGAGCATTTCCTCCATGATTTATTATGGTATTTGGAGAAGTAGTTTCATTTGGGAAATACAGTTTCCATTTGTTTTCCTTTTAACTTGAATTTAAACTCAATTCCTATTTTTGGTTTTGATTAATCTTTTTTTTTCCATTAGCAAATTACCAGTGTATTTTAATATTTTGATATTTTGTTGCATTACACACAGAGTTGAATATTTTGTTTTGTGTGAGTATATATCTGGAGACTCCTGCATTTGAGGAGAGGAGAGAGAGTAGGTTGCATTTTTTTTCTTTTAGTTTTAACTTACACGCAGATGGATTGTAAATTTCTTAGAATGTGACATTGATAACAGCATAGGAATTAAAACTGTATCTGGGAATTTTGACTTTTCCATACTCCTGGGCTCCTAACCAGAAGTTTAGTAAATGTGTGTTGATTGATTAGATGGCAGTATAAATAAACCTAGTAAACGTAAGCTTATGTTCAAGGTAAAAGAAAAAGAAAAAACTGTTCACATTCGTCAAGAAATAGAGCAAATCAGGCCTCCCTGGTGGCGCAGTGGTTGAGAGTCCGCCTGCCGATGCAGGGGATACGGGTTCGTGCCCCTGTCCGGGAAGATCCCACATGCCGCGGAGCAGCTGGGCCCGTGAGCCATGGCCGCTGAGCCTGTGCGTCCGGAGCCTGTGCTCCGCAACGGGAGAGGCCACAACAGTGAGAGGCCCGTGTACCGCAAAAAAAAAAAAAAAAAAGAAAGAAATAGAGCAAATCAAAATAAGTCAGTCAAAAGAGTCAAGTTCATTTAATGAATATAGACATTGCCTTTAAAAATGCGTTTTAAATGTAATTGAAGAGTTAAAGAGGCACACACTGAATTCTCTGACAGGGGTGTGGTTTATGTGTGAGGTACTTGGATACAGTTTTAGTCTGACAACATGTTAACCTTGCTGGATTAAAAAAAAACTGAATGAAGACAAGGGGAGAAAAATCCTGGAGAAACATCATATCCTTGTGGCAGCAATTTATTTGGAAAGGGGATGACAAAATATGTCAAGACAATGCCCTGGCTTTCTTCATTAAATTTAGTAATGATTTTTGGAAAAAAAAGAAGAGTTTTTCTGTAACATTTTTTTCTGCAGATTTATAGACGTTTGTGGGATAAATATCTTCAAAGAAATATATATTACTTATCACACAGTTAGTATTTTGCATATTATGGTCTTATTGGAATTAGAAATGTTTAGTAATTTATATCTTTAAATAGATGTACATCTTCTTTTTGTTTCCAAGATTTTTCTTTTATGAGTTTATTTCCAGTACTGAGACATCATTTTGTTATAGAGGAGCTTTGTTTTTGTTTTCTGTTTTGGTGATGGCTTTTGGCAGCCATCCATCTCCAAGTACAGTGTAACATGTAACAGTGAAGCTTGTTAAAGGGGGAGAAGTATAAACTATCACCAGGCAGGCCCTGACAGACATTCAGACATCCACACAGACACTGCTGCTACTTGATGGTGTCTCCCATTTTGAAAATGTAGCTATTTAAAAATGGACAAGGTCGCAGTAACTTTACACACCTGTTGCTTGTTGTATGCACATATATTTTACTTGTGATTCTTTCCCCACTGACAGTATCTTTCTAATGTTTAATTTGAATGGTTACATTTATCTTTGCTAACTTGTCACTGTTAGTTGTATACTACGTTTCAATCCTCTAAATAGATTGTATATGTGCACACTGTACTTGGTAAAGAATTTAGAATTTGTGGTGATCCACACTGATGGGCTTGGGAGTATGTATGGGGGAGAACATGGGACAGATAGTAATTCAAAGTGGCAGGAAATCCTAACATGCACCTCTCCATGATTTTAGCACTGATAGGCATTGATTTCATTTCATTGTTGAGATAATGGTGTCCTGTAAGCATTTAGGTGGAACAAAATGCCTAGGGTTAAATGTGGACTATAGTTAATCTTCAGTGCAACTCATCCTCAGGCAGGTAATAAAAAATATACACGTGTTATTTTGAAAGTTCTGTTAAAGCTGTTACTTAAAAGTGCCAATCATATCCAGATGAAAATTCCAGAATATACCCCAAATATATTATAATAATCAGCATCGAGCTGCAATCATTTCTTTTAAGAATCACATTTGCAAGCTAGGTCCATTTAAAATAAATATCCTGAGCTTCCCTGGAGGCGCAGTGGTTAAGAATCCGCCTGCCAATGCAGGGGACACAGGTTCGAGCCCTGGTCTGGGAAGACCCCACATGCCACGGAGGAACTAAGCCCGTGTGCCACAACTGCTGAGCCCGTGTGCCACAACTACAGAGGCCCATGTGCCTAGAGCCCGTGCTCCGCAACAGGAGAAGCCACCGCAACGAGAAGCCCATGCACCATAACGAAGAGCAGCCCCAGCTTGCTACAACTAGAAGAAAAACCGCAGGCAGCGACGAAGAACCAACACAGCCAAAAATAAATAAATAAAACATTAAAAATAAAATAAAATATCCCAAATCTTAGTGTAAAAGTAATTTCTTACTGAAATTACTTTTTTTTTAAAGTAGATACACCCAACTGGTTTGTTTAAGGATTTGTACGAGTGAAACTTATTTCCAAAGACTTCAGAGTGGGAAAACCAACAACTTTTTTTTTTTTTTTTTTTTGGTCCTAAGCTCCTCTTTTTTTTTTTTTTTTACATCTTTATTGGAATATAATTGCTTTACAATGGTGTGTTAGTTTCTGCTTTATAACAAAGTGAATCAGCTATACATATACATATATCCCCATATCTCTTCCCTCTTGCATCTCCCTCCCACCCTCCCTATCCCACCCCTCTAGGTGGTCACAGAGCACCGAGCTGATCTCCCTGTGCTATGCAGCTGCTTCCCACTGGCTATCTATAACCAACAACTTTTGACTTTATATTTTAAGGGCAGCACAGAGGAAATTTTCGTTCAATTTCTGTTTAATTTGCTGTGACTGCTTTTGACATTTACAAATTATGTCATTAATTTTGACATGCAAATAAGAAAACCAGCGACTTTGGGATTCAGCTCTGAAGAGCTCTCACAGGTGCTTAGACATGTCGCCTCTGTCTCCCCGCCAGGAATAACAGGAGGATCGGTAAATGAGATGTTGTAGTTTTCCCACAAGCCTTTGTAAAAGGAGTCTTTTTTCCTCTTTCTGATCCATTACAGAGCATTTGATTCTCAGGAACTTTTCCTCCTTTAATTTGTGCCTTCTTTCCTTACTTAAAGCCGTGGTCTCTTTTACTTTTTTGTTGATCAAGTCATTGATGACATTTTCTCGGGTAATTTTTTCCCCTTTAACTTGGATCTTCTTCCATTCCTTCAGTCTATAGAGTATTTTCTTTTATTGTTGTCAGTGTCACTGATGACATTTTCATCTGGTTCTTGACATATTCATTTTATAATACATGGCATTGTAAGGAGTTTTTTGGTCAGTGACATTTTGGCAAACACTTGCCAGTGGCTACCAGAGAAGGTCAGTTAGACGCGGAGCAATGAAGTAAATTACCCTGAAAAGATTCTCTGCAATACTAATGAATGGGGCTCGCAGAGGACTATGGGAGTCTGGGGTTCTTTGTGTTGTTTCTTTTTGTTGTTGTTATTGTTGTTCCAGATTTTTATCATTGTCATTCACTATATAACCTTGGTAAACTTATTTAAGTTCTCTTTTATAAGATTGAGTTAATGAGGACCTACCTTAGTGAAATGTTTGGAGGCTTAATCATGTTCCAAAAGCAACTTGAGTATGAATCATTTGTTGATTATTAGAATGGTGGCTTGGGTGGTACCATCTACCATTGATGCTTTATCACCATTGTAGCCTCATGGTTCCCTGCAAATTGACAGTGAAGGTCTTATATCAAACATTTTAAAGACACTAGCAGATTCTTGATGGCTACTTATTGCTTATTGTGTGGTAATACTGAAGTGTTCACAATTATCTGAAGAAAATAAGGCAATTAGTGTGTACTCATTATTGTATATTTTCATAAACGTCTCTATTTTCAGATTAAATGGGTGAAGTGTTTTCAGATTCATAAATGGAGTTAAAAAAAAAAACAAGTGACCCCTACTTATGTTGCCATAAAGTAAAGTACCTTAATATATAGCTACGTTATATCTGAACGTTTTTCACTTGCAGTTTTTATCCAAATACTGTATATTTTAATGAGTTACACTTTTCAAAATATACTTGAACATTATCTGCACACACACATACTCACACACACAATGGACTAATAAGGAGATTAAATGAAATTCAAAATATCTAAGGAAGCAGGACTTTCAATTTCTAATTTCTGGTTCAGTTGAGGAAATATAATGACTGAAACTTAAGGAAATTAACTGCTTACTTTGAGTGTTTATATGTAATTCTGTGTTTGATATATTCCAAGAATCCTAGGATCTGATTTGGAAGTAGTTTCAAAGGACATGTAACTCAGCCTTCTACCTGTAAACTGCTGACTCTTCATCTGTTGCATATATGCGGTTCTTTCTTTCTTTTCTTCCCATCTTCTTACCACTTTCCCTTCATCTCTCATCTGGGTCTATTTAGTTAACATATTAAATAACATTCTGACTATCTGACATTCAAAATGCTTCATAACTAAAAGATCAGCATTTTCTGAAAGTATTTTAAAAATCAGGTTATTTATTCTCAGTTTTAAAAAAAAGACTGCAACACATCCCCTGAACTTTAGAGCTTGGGCAGGTGTATGAGAGGTTTTAAAATACAGAGACGTCTCCCTGGAGCGTGTGTTTTGCAGGAGTGGAGTGGGGAGGACACAGTGGACTGCCCGGCGGTGGCGGGGGGGGCGGTAAACCGCTAGAGGGAAGACACTGCACATGCTGATTTCCCTTTGCTCTGTCTGTCTTGCTTTGTTTTTCCAGCCCTGTGGCTTGCAGGTTTATTAAAATGCTAATGATGTTTATTCTATTTTTATTGGCAGCTCTCCAGATTTGATTATTGATATATCTGAATAACAGTGAAATGCAACATCAAGGTCTCACTTGACTCTTTTCCCTAGATTTTTGTCAGTAGAAGTATAAATACCACAATGTCAGATGGATCATATTGTAGTTTTTTTATCTGTATAAAAGTGAAATGTTACAAGAGCACTGTCAACTGTTTGGAAATGAGCTTTTATTGGGATAGTGAGGGGTCTCCCGTGGGCTCCAGCCTTAGGTGAGTGTGTTTCCCACTCTCTGAGGAATAATCATATTTCCAATAACAAGTGCCTGAGTGTGTTTATGGGTTTTCATTGCTGTTCTTATTTTCTGGTTTTTGGTATTTCACATCTTGTACAAACTGACGTAACGTGTATACTAATAGACTGCAGAATACACCTGTGACTAGCAAGGGATTGAGGCGTTACTATATTTCTACCTGCTCTTTCTGAAAATTTTAACCACAGCCCTTTGGGGTTGAAAAGACTTCTGAGAACACCTCATGTAACTTCTTCATCTTGCTGTTTTGAAACTGAGGCTCAAAGATCATCTGTGACTTGTCTAGGTTCACACAGCCTGCTAGTGGTGAAGGTGGCCCTTAGGCTGCTGGGTCCCACTTGGCTGAGCTTCTCCCTTACATTCCATTATAGCCACTTATTTGCCATCAACACTTGTTTTCTTTCATGGCCTAGAATGGAACTGGGTATCTCTAGATTGTACACTCTTGTGTTTCTTTTATGCCCCTTTGGCAAAACAACAACACACACACAAGGAGGTTTTTAGTAAATATTTAAAAAAAAATGGAGACTATCTAAAATCTCACTTTCTAAACGTTTCCATTGTTGACATTTTGGTGAACATCTTTTTAGATATGCACATATGTGCATGTCCTCCCCCCACCTCCTTTTGGAATTGCATTGTGTGTGCTATTTTGCAGTCTGTGTTTATTGTCAACAATATACTATGGACTTATTTTTATTTTAATAAATATAGATACCTCTCACCATTTCTCATGGATTTACGGTAGGGTTTTAGCACATTGCACTTAACCAATCTCTTATTGATAGACATTCTAATTATTCCCAATTTTTACTCTTATAAATAACTGTATGGTGAACATCCTTATACCTGTGTCTTTGTGTACTTTTAATTTTTGTCTCCTTAGGGTTAAATTCTTGAAATGGAATTCCTGCTTATAAGGGTAAATATATGTAAACTTCTTATACATCTTGCTTAATTCCCTATAGAAGATTATATCAATATATGTCTATATCCCTGGAGAAGCGTATCTGTTTCTCCATACCTATGCCAACCCTGGATGCAATCATCACCTATTTTGGAGCACTTAAAAATAACTTTAGGGCTTCCCTGGTGGCGCAGTGGTTGAGAGTCCGCCTGCCAATGCAGGGGACACGGATTTGTACCCCGGTCCGGGAAGATCCCACATGGCGCGGAGCGGCTGGGCCCGTGAGCCATGGCCGCTGAGCCTGCGCCTCCGGAGCCTGTGCTCTGCAACGGGAGAGGCCACAACAGTGAGAGGCCCGCGTACCACAAAAAAAATAATAATAATAATAACTTTAATGTTTAAATTTAATGTTTTCTAATGTTTAATAAAATTATTTAGGCACTAAATTACTTTCCACTAAGAGACAGTATGTATAGTAGTTATGCCTGGAGCCAGACAGTCTGGATTTGAATCCCTGTTCTGCCACTTGCTACACATTTGTCACTGGGCAAGTTGCTTAGTCTCCCTCTGTCTTATTATCTGTAAAATGAAGATTCCAATAGTACTCACTTCATAATGTTTTTGTCTGATTTAAATGTGATTATACATGTAAAGCACTTAGGACAGTTTCTGGCACGTAGTTAATTACTCAATACGTGCCAGCTATAATAATAATTATTATTACTATCAGTCAGTGAGCATTTGATTTCCATCTACAGTTTATAGTACACAATGCTGGAATATGGGGTTTGAAAAGAAATATAAGACACAAGTATCCCACTGATCAAAAAGATCCACCACATACCAGAGATAAGGCATAAGTAGTAAATGAAAGTTACATAATCAAGTTAAATAACAACACAAAATTACACTGTAAGAACAGACATGGACTAAAACATTATTAATTACCAAATGAATGGTATATTCATGAAACAGGCTTCCATTATAACATTTGGAAGAGCAATACTGCAGTTTGCTCTACTGTTTTGTATTCTTTTTTTCCCAACAGGACAGACTCCTGTGATTTAGGGTGATTGTATATCTCAATTTGTGCAGCACAGTCCTGGTTTGTGTCTGGCCTAATATCATGGTTGGATGATAAATTATATGGTCACCCTTTTATCCTAGTGATACCTTTCTGTGAATGTCATTGTGATGATGATGTGATGTCAAATTCTTGCTTTGGCCTAGGAGCTATTTTGACTATTATCTTTGCCCATTTGTTCTATTTTGGATCAATTTTATAGTTTAATTTAGAGGACAATCTTATTTCCAGGTGCTCAGGGGAAAGCTCATTCTTAACTATCACTTACTGCTTACAAATGTTAGAAGAGAAACTTGGTTTACTGCCAGAGAACAATAGTTTATTGCTGGATTATTGATGATCCAGCATGTTGCATCAGGGTATCAACTGAGGCTTTATTTTTCTGAAACCAAAGGGAGAAATATTTCAGGGTGAATTATGGCAGTTAGGTGGACAATTTTAAATTTATAAATAAAGCAAATCCACTCTTCCTTAGAGGTCTAACATGTTATTTTGCACACAGGTGTGATTGTAGTGATAAACATGTTTTGAGCAATGTGTAGTTCTCCACGTCTTCAGTACAGATTTTTAAAAATATTTTAATGTCCTGCAGTGTTGGTGGCATCTTAGCCAGTTTCCTAATATTTGATTGTTAGATGAACCTTCTTATCTGCTTTCCTTGCCATTGATGTCACAATAATACATTTAAAAGATTGAGAGTTTAGTTTTTGAATGATGACTAAATGGTAAGAAAGAACATAAAGGAATAGAGGTTGACTATGCTGGGCCCTGGCAAAAATGAAACATTTTTTAGCTCTCATTATAACTATCTCTTAATTAGATATTATCAAATGTTAAAGGAAGATGCTTGTCACATTTGGATTTATTGTGTAGGAAATTCATGCTCTGAATCATAGTGAGCCTAGATGACTTTTTTCTGATCTAGATGAGAACATTGTCATATTATAATATTAGTGTTTGATTCAATATAATTTGTATTCCTTTTTTTTTTTTTTTTTTTTTTTTTAGTCATTGATTATGTGCCAGGCAGTGTGCTTAGTACTGGCAATACATAGTAGAATAAGAAATGGTCTCTGCCTCCCAGAGCAGGGGAGGGTAGTGAGAGGCTAATAAGACTTGTGAATAGCCATAGGATTTAAAAAACCTACCTGCATATCATTATAGAATAACAGCTGGAACACTAACACTTCTATAGCACTGACTTTGCTAACCACTGTTCTAAGTGCTTTACATATAGTAAATTTCTAACAACCCTGTGAGGTAGATACTATTATTATTCCCATTTTTCAAATAAGGGAACCAAGGCACAAGAGATTAAGTGGCCCAGTGAGTGTCACATAAGTAAAATACAGTTTTCTATTCCAAGTGAACTCTTTAGAGAAGCAGTATTCACATGTCTCTTTTGTGTCTGATAAGCATTATGAGAAGTAATTGTCGTGTGACCCAAGAATTTGTGAGAGAAAATTACTGCATATGATTTTGTTTATTTGTCATTTATTCACTTACCAGGTATTTATTAAATACTTACCATGACCGGACATTTGGGCTAGGACAGTAAGCAGAATCTTTGTGTTCCCTGCCTTCATGGAGTTGATAGTTAGCAATACTTGCCTCTGACATAGGGGATTTCTGGATGATTGTATGATACTTTTGCCGCTTTTCATTTTCATCATTTCTATGCACTCTTTTTAACTTCGTTGAGCACGCTCTGAAACCCTGTTTGCTCTTCCTATAATTGAGGGAGTCAGTGGTCTCCAGTTTCCATGAGTAGATAGTTTTTAATTACTGTACATTGCACTTTTGTGTAACCTGGATTTTTACATATTGTACAATGACTCCCTTAAACTGATGTTTATATACCAAATCTCATTGCTCTCACTGATGAAAGAGGGTCCCTGGCTCTCACTCAGATTTTCTAACTTATTTTCAGTGACGAACGGGATATATTGTTTAACTAAAATTCATACTGCAATTATATTCCATTTTACATATTGGGGAATGCGTAAACTTTTCCTGTCCAAATGAAAAAATAATTCTGGGTCCTGAGTTGATTTATCAGGGCTCAGTGGTGTGACTACCAACTACTGCAGCTGCTGGGAGAGTGTGACCTGTGTGGAGACCTTGGCATGCTAATGGGTAGTGACTTGTGATGAGAACTCACCCACTGGTTGAGTTTGTACTGTTTTTTGTTTCAGCATGTCATGATTCTCTCCCCAGGGTCTTGCAGAGAGGCGATCACTTATGTGCAATCTGGGCTGCTGAAAAAGAAAGCTTCTCCCACCTCTCCTTCAGGGACCTAGTGTTTCCCACCTTGGAAGCTAAACGGCTTAGGGGCTGGCTGACCTTCACCTGAGACCCAGAAACAGGGTGGAAAAAAGGGCGGTTGTTCTTAGGTAAGGGAAACTGTTCCCTTCTCAGCCTCAGCCATGAGGCTGACTTTTCCTTAAGGCCCTGTCAAGACTCTTACCTCCCTGCTGAATTATGCAGGCCCAAGGAAGACATGCCTGCAGGATCACAATTAGGGATTTTATCCTACCCTTCCTCCATCTGTCCCAAGTAACATCTTAATTCTTTTCTTTTTACTTTCAAACTTGGTTTTAGGACTGGTTTTTATCCTCAAGTGGGGGACTGTCTCTAAGTATATGAAAAGGGCTTTCCTCTGGGATTTTTTTCTTTAGTTCAGATATTAAACTAAACATAGAACATAATTTATGGAAAGTGATTTTTCTTATTGGTGTGGTGGCCCATTTTCCCCCAGTAGAATGCCAACCCAATTTTACTCTGCATTCTCAAAGCTGGTGGCTGAGAGCTTTCTTCCTCTCCTCTTTATTTCAGAAATAAGTAGTGGTTTGTCTAATTACTGTACTGTAGTTGAATTATAGAGAAAAGGTCAGTCTAGTCCTTGCCAATTAAAGTAGGAAAAAGCTACATTTATAACCACTAAGAGCCATTATGTCAATTTAATGCTGTTCATCAGTGTGTAACCTGTTTTCTAGGATATATAAATCTAATTTTGGTATTATAGTACACTCACCCTTTTAAAGGCCTTTGGTGCTGCGGAAAAGACATTATTGCGAGTGACATATTAATTGTGCATCCTTTCATTGTGTCTCATCATGGATTTTAGGATCTGGATTTTGTAAAACCTGGTCATCATAATAAGTAGGAATAGACTCTCCGAGTCACTGGTTGATCCTTTTATTTTTAATTATTTGACAAAATAACATAACCTGTTGTGATTTAGGTTTTCTAACTTTTTTTCAGTGACAAACAGACATATACTATATAACTAAAATTCTCATTGCTATGATGTTTCATTTTATATATAGGAAAAATCTATAAACTTTTACTATCCTAGTGAGAAAATAATCCTGGGATCTAAGTTGATTTTTCATTGCTATTTTCTTATCTTTGCTATTTCCATTTTTATATCTGTATAGTATTTAAGGATTTTTAACATCATTGATTTAGTACATTAAGAAAATATGATTGAAAATTAAATATTTGTGTTAATTTCACCCATTATGAAAAGTCTGAACACAGTATATCTTTATATGCCATGCAGGATGTATCACATATCACCAGGTTGTCGCAAATCTGAAATGTTGTCTTCTTAAGTAATCCTTTTGCTTTAGTAGTTTTTTGAATAAAATCGCATAGTGCTTTTTGTTTGTTTGTTTGTTTGTTTGTTTTTGCAGTACGCGGGCCTCTCACTGTTGTGGCCTCTCCCGTTGCGGAGCACAGGCTCCGGATGCGCAGGCTCAGCGGCCATGGCTCACGGGCCCAGCCGCTCCGCGGCATGTGGGATCTTCCCGGACCGGGGCACGAACCCGTGTCCCCTGCATTGGCAGGCGGACTCTCAACCACTGCGCCACCAGGGAAGCCCCGCATAGTGTTTTGAATCAAGAAAAAGGTGGGTGGGAAAGTTGAGTTTGTCTGGCTTAGACTTGTGAGGGTTATGAGAACATACCTACAACTTGATATTCCAAGAGTAGATTTCTCTATTCAGAGTAATTGTCTGTAATATTAGCCAAGGACATTCTGATTCCTGTTCTCTGAGACTTTACAAATCTAAAATATGGGAATACTAATTGAAATACCACCATTTACTTGCTAGGGACCTATTATCTTGGTTTCTTTTTCCTTGTTCCAGTAAGATTCAAGGTATACCTTCAGGCCTTTGAAGCTCCCCATAGCTATATTTGCTTCTTTCAGTATCTTCTACATGCAAAAGAAAATGTAAAACTTAGTAGACTTATCATGGCTTTCTTTTCTTGTTTTAGCTCTTAGAAGCTATTGTCTTGAACTCCAAGATCTGAATATGTCATGGTTGATTACATTAACCTCCCCACCAAGCCTACTTTTCTCTAAGTCAAACTGGGACTGAGACATTCCACTTTTCTATGCAGTGACTTTTTTCCTGACCCTCTAAAAATCAAATTTTGGATTGAAATGATTTTATGATCTTAAATCCTTGGTCCGTATGTCACCTTGGAATACTCCCTGGCTCTGTTCTTTCTCCTCCAATCTCTCCACTTACTAATGTTTGAATAATAATGCCAGCAACCACAACCACCATGCGCACACACACACACACACACACACACACCATTAGAAGTTGGTGGTTATGGCTTTATAGTTACAGTTTTATTTGTGGAAATTTGATTTTTTTAAAATATAAATTTATTTATTTATTTTTGGCTGACGTTGGATCTTCAATGCGTGAAGGCTTTCTCTAGTTGCAGCGAGAGGGGGCTACTCTCCGTTGCGGTGCATAGGCTTCTCATTGCGGTGGCTTCTCTTGTTGCAGAACACTAGGTCTACGTGCACGGGCTCAGAATTGTGGCTCTTGGGCTCTAGAGTGCAGGCTCAGTAGTTGTGGCACACAGACTTAGTTGCTCTGCGGCATGTGGGATCTTCCCGGACGAGGGCTCAAACCCGTGTCCCCTGCATTTGCAGGCGGATTCTTAACCACTGCGCCACCAGGGGAGTCCCTGATATCTTTAAATATTATAAAACATAGCACTTCCTATTTGCTTAAGGCTCTCATTCTTGAGATTTATAGTTTTCTTATTATAGGTCCTATGTATTTCATATTAAATTTAGTTTTTATTAAATTTACTTTTATTTTATTGCTGTAGTGAATGATATCAATTTAATGTTTTTTAACTGGTTATTATTGGTCAATGAGAGTATACTTTTTGTACATTTTAAACATACTTCTGTATGTAAATTTTGTAATTGACCATCTTTCTGAATTTATATAGTTTCTAATAGGTTTATAGTTGATTCTCTTGGCTCTTAAAGGTAGACAGTCACACCATTTGAAAATAATGATAAATTTACCCTCTTTTTTCTAAGATTTTGCCTTTTATTTCCTTTATTTATATATTTGATTGTATTCTCTAGAATGTCAAGAGGCAAGTTATAGTGCTTAAAGCTTAATTTAAAAAGTCTAGTTCTTGCTTTTACTGTAAACTTTCTCCACATCCCCCCCCCCTTTTTAAACATATTTATTGGAGTATAATTGCTTTACAATGATGTATTAGTTTCTGCTGTATAACAAAGTGAATCAGCTATATGTACACATATATCCCCATATCTCCTCCCTCTTTCGTCTCCCTCCCACCCTCCCTATCCCACCCCTCTAGGTGGTCATAGAGCACCGAGCTGATCTCCCTGTGCGATGCAGCTGCTTCCCACTAGCTATCTGTTTTACATTTGGTAGTGTATATATGTCCATACCACTCTCTCACTTCGTCCCAGCTTACCCTTCCCCCTCGCCTTGTCCACAAGTCCACTCTCTACGTCTGTGTCTTTATTCCTGTCCTGCCCCTAGGTTCTTCAGAACCAATTTTTTTTTTTTTAGAATCCATATATATGTGTTAGCATATAGTATTTGTTTTTCTCTTCCTGACTTACTTCACTCTTTATGACAGACTCTAGGTCCAACCACCTCACTACAAATAACTCAATTTATTTTCTTTTTATGGCTGAGTAATATTCCATTGTATATATGTGCCACATCTTCTTTATCCATTCATCTGTTGATGGGCACTTAGGTTGCTTCCATGACCTGGCTATTGTAAATAGTGCTGCAATGAACATTGTTGTACATGACTCTTTTGAATTATGGTTTTCTCAGCGTATATGCCCAGGAGTTGGATTGCTGGGTCATATGGTAGTTCTGTTTTTAGTTTTTTAAGGAACCTCCATACTGTTCTCCATAGTAGCTGTATCAATATACATTTCCACCAACGGTGCAGGAGAGTTCCCTTTTCTCCACACCCTCTCCAGCATTATTGTTTGTTGATTTTTTGATGATGGCCATTCTGACACCGGTGTGAGGTGATACCTCGTTGTCGTTTTGATTTGCATTTCTCTAATGATTAGTGATGTTGAGCATCCTTTTATGTGTTTGTTGGCAATCTGTATATCATCTTTGGAGAAATGTCTTTTTAGGTCTTCTGCCCATTTTTGGATTTGGTTGTTTGTTTTTTTGATATTAGCTGCATGAGCTGCTTGTATATTTTGGAGATTAATCCTTTGTCAGTTGCTTCATTTGCAAATATTTTCTCCCATTCTGAGGTTGTCTTTTCATCTTGTTTATGGTTACCTTTGCTGTGCAAAAGCTTTTAAGTTTCATTAGGTCCCATTTGTTTATTTTTGGGGTTTTTTTTCCATTTCTCTAGGAGGTGGGTCAAAAAGGATCTTGCTGTGATTTATGTCATAGAGTGTTCTGCCTATGTTTTCCTCTAAGAGTTTTATAGTGTCTGGCCTTACATTTAGGTCTTTAATTCATTTGGAATTTATTCTTGTGTATGGTGTTAGGAAGTGTTCTAATTTCATTCTTTTACATGTAGCTGTCCAGTTTTCCCAGCACCACTTATTGAATAGGCTGTCTTTTCTCCATTGTATGTTCTTGCCTCCTTTATCAAAGATAAGGCGACCGTATGTGCATGGGTTTATCTCTGGGCTTTCTATCCTGTACCATTGATCTATATTTCTGTTTTTGTGCCAGTACCATACTGTCTTGATTACTGAAGCTTTGTAGTATAGTCTGAAGTTAGGGAGCCTGATTCCTCCAGCTCCATTTTTCTTTCTCAAAATTGTTTTGGCTATTCGGGGTCTTTTGTGTTTCCATACAAATTGTGAAATTTTTTGTTCTAGTTCTGTGAAAAATGCCATTGGTAGTTTGTTAGGGATTGCATTGTGTCTGTAGATTGCTTTGGGTAGTATAGTCATTTTCAGTGTTGATTCTTCCAATCCAAGAACAAAGTATATCTCTCCATATGTTTGTATCATCTTTAATTTCCTTCATCAGTGTCTTTTAGATTTCTGCATACAAGTCTTTTGTCTCCTTAGGTAGGTTTATTCCTAGGTATCTTATTCTTTTTGTTGCAGTAGTAAATGGGAGTGTTTCCTTAATTTTTCTTGCAGATTTTTCATCATTAGTGTATAGAAATGAAAGAGATTTCTGTGCATTAATTTTGTATCCTGCTACTTCACCAAATTCATTGATTAACTCTAGTAATTTTCTGGTAGCATCTTTAGGATTCTCTATATATAGTATCATGTCATCTGCAAACAGTGACAGTTTTACTTCTTCTTTTCTGATTTGGATGCCTTTTATTTCTTTTTTTTCTCTGATTGCTGTGGCTAAAACTTCTAAAACTATGTTGAATAATAGTAATGAGAGTGGGCAACCTTGTCTGTTCCTGATCTTAGAGGAAACAGTTTCAGTTTTTCACCATTGAGAATGATGTTGGCTGTGGGTTTGTCATATGTGGCCTTTATTATGGTGAGGTAGTTTCCCTCTATGCCCACTTTCTGGAGAGTTTTTATCATAAGTGGGTGTTGAATTGTGTCAAATGCTTTTTCTGCATCTATTGAGATGATCATATGGTTTTTATCTTTCCATTTGTTAATATGGTGTATCACATTGATTGATTTGCATATATTGAAGAATCCTTGCATTCCTGGGATAAACCCCAGTTGATCATGGTGTATGATCCTTTTAATATGCTGTGGATTCTGTTTGCTAGTATTTTGTTGAGGATTTTTGCATCTATATTCATCAGTGATATTGACCTGTAGTTTTCTTTTTTTGTGACATCTTTGTCTGGTTTTGGGATCAGGGTGATGGTAGCCTCGTAGAATGAGTTTGGGAGTGTTCCTCCCTCTGCTATATTTTGGAAGACTTTGAGAAGGCTAGGTGTTAGCTCTTCTCTAAATGTTTGATAGAATTCGCCTGTGAAGCCATCTGGTCCTGGGCTTTTGTTTGTTGGAAGATTTTTAATCACAGTTTCAATTTCAGTGCTTCTGGTTGGTCTGTTTATATTTTCTATTTCTTCCTGGTTCAGTCTCGGAAGGTTGTGCTTTTCTAAGAATTTGTCCATTTCTTCCGGGTTGTCCATCTTATTGGCATAGAGTTGCTTGTAGTAATCTCTCGTGATCTTTTGTATTTCTGCAGTGTCAGTTGTTACTTCTCCTTTTTCATTTCTAATTCTGTTGATTTGAGACTTCTCCCTTTTTTTCTTGATGAGTCAGGCTAATGGTTTATCAATTTTGTTTATCTTCTCAAAGAACCAGCTTTTAGTTTTATTGATCTTTGCTATTGTTTCCTTCATTTCTTTTTCATATATTTCTGATCTGATCTTTATGATTTCTTTCCTTCTGATAACTTTGGGGTTTTCTTTTGTTCTTCTTTCTCTTATTGCTTTAGGTGTAAGGTTAGGTTGTTTATTTGCAATATTTCTTGTTTCTTGAGGTAGGATTGTATTGCTATAAACTTCCCTCTTAGAAGGGCTTGTGCTGCATCACATAGGTTTTGGGTTGTCGTGTTTTCATTGTCATTTGTTTCTAGGTATTTTTTGATTTCCTCTTTGATTTCTTCAGTGATCTGTTGGTTATTACGTAGCATATTGTTTAGCCTCCATGTATTTGTATATTTTTACAGTTTTTTTTTCCTGTAATTGATATTTAGTCTCATAGCATTGTGGTCAGAAAGGATACTTGATACGATTTCAATTTTCTTAAATTTATCAGGGCTTGATTTGTGGCCCAAGATATGATCCGTCCTGGAGAATGTTCCATGAGCACTTGAGAAGAAAGTGTATTCTGTTGTTTTTGGATGGAATATCTTATAAATATCAGTTAAGTCTGTCTTGTCTAATGTGTCATTTAAAGCTTGTGTTTCCTTATTTATTTTCATTTTGGATGATCTGTCTATTGGTGAAAGTGGGGTGTTAAAGTCCCCTACTATGATTGTGTTAGTGTCGATTTCCTCTCTTATGGCTGTTAGCATTTGTCTTATGTATTGAGGTGCTCCTATGTTGGATGCATAAATATTTACAATTGTTATATCTTCTTGGGTTGATCCCTTGATCATTATGTAGTGTCCTTTGTCTCTTGTAATAGTCTTTATTTTTTTTATTTTTTTTATTTTTTTTTTGCGGTACGGGGGCCTCTCACTGTTGTGGCCTCTCCCATTGCGGAGCACAGGCTCCGGACGCACAGGCTCAGCGGCCATGGCTCACGGGCTCAGCCGCTCCACGGCACGTGGGATCTTCCCGGACCGGGGCACGAACCCGTGTCCCCTGCATCGGCAGGCGGACTCTCAACCACTGCGCCACTAGGGAAGCCCAGTCTTTATTTTAAAGTCTATTTTAAGTGTCCATCATCGGATGAATGGATAAAGAAGATGTGGCACATATATACAATGGAATATTACTCAGCCATAAAAAGAAACGAAACTGAGCTATTTGTAATGAGGTGGATAGACCTAGAGTCTGTCATACAGAGTGAAGTTAGTCAGAAAGAGAAAGACAAATACCGTATGCTAACACATATATACGGGATTTAAAAAAAAAATGTCATGAAGAACCTAGGGGCAAAACGGGAATGAAGACGCAGACCTACTTGAGAATGGACTTGAGGATATGGGGAGGGGGAAGGGTGGGCTGTGACAAGGCGAAAGAGAGGCATGGACGTGTATACACTACCAAACGTAAGGTAGATAGATAGTGGGAAGCAGCCGCAGAGCACAGGGAGATCAGCTCGGTGCTTTGTGACCGCCTGGAGGGGTGGGATGGGGAGGGTGGGAGGGAGGGAGATGCATGAGGGAAGGGATGTGGGAACAGATGTATATGTATGACTGATTCACTTTGTTATAAAGCAGAAACTAATTAAAAAAATAAATAAATAAACTTAAAAAAAAATGGATAACCAGTGGACCTACTATATAGCACAGGGGACTCTGCTCAATGTTATGTGGCAGCCTGGATGGGAGGGGAGTTTGGGGGAGAATGGGTACATGCATATGTATAGCCGAGTCCCTTTGCTGTGCATCTGAAACTGTCACAACATTGTTAATCGGCTATACTCCAATATAAAATAAAAAGTAAAAAAAAAAAAAAAAAAAAAGTCTATTTCATCTGATACGAGAATTGCTACTCCAGCTTTCTTTTGATTTTCATTTGCGTGGAATATCTTTTTGCATCCCCTCACTTTCAGTCTGTATGTGTCCCTAGTTCTGAAGTGGGTCTCTTGTAGACAGCATATATATGGGTCTTGTTTTTGTATCCATTCAGTGAGCCTATGTCTTTTGGCTAGAGCATTTATTCCATTCATATTTAAGATGATTACCGATATGTATGTTCCCATTACCATTTTCTTAATTGTTTTGGGTTTGTTTTTGTAGGTCTTTTCCTTCTCTTGTGTTTCCTGCCTAGAGAAGTTCCTTTAGCATTTGTAGTAAAGCTGGTTTGTTGGTGCTGAATTCTCTTAGCTTTTGCTTGTCTGTAAAAGGTTTAATTTCTCCATTGAATCTGAATGAGATCCTTGCCAGGTAGAGTAATCTTGGTTGTAGGTTTTCCCCTTTCATCACTTTAAGTATGTCCTGCCACTCCCTTCTGGCTTGCAGAGTTTCTGCTGAGAGATCAGCTGTTAACCTTATGGGGATTCCCATGTATGTTATTTGTTTCGTTTCCCTTGCTGCTTTTAATATTTTTTCTTTGTATTTTTTTTTTAAAGAAGATGTTGGGGGTAGGAGTTTGTTAATTAATTTATTTATTTTTGCTATGTTGGGTCTTCGTTTCTTTGCGAGGGCTTTCTGTAGTTGAGGCGAGCGGGAGCCACTCTTCATCGCGGTGCACGGGCCTCTCACTATCGCATCCTCTCTTGTTGCGGAGCACAGGCTCCAGACACGCAGGCTCAGTAGTTGTGGCTCACGGGCCTAGTTGCTCTGTGGCATGTGGGATCCTCCCAGACCAGGACTAGAATCCGTGTCCCCTGCATTAGGGGGACAACCACTACACCACCAGGGAAGCCCTGTATTTAATTTTTGATAATTTGATTGGTATGTGTCTTGGCATGTTTCTCCTTGGATTTATCCTGTATGGGACTTGCACTTCCTGGACTTGATTGACTATTTACTTCCCCATGTTAAGGAAGTTTTCAACTATAATCTCTTCAAATATTTTCTCAGACACTTTCTTTTTCTCTTCTTCTTCTGGGACCCGTATAATTTGAATGTTGGTGCATTTAATATTTTCCCAGAGATCTCTGAGACTGTCCTCTATTCTTTTCATTCTTTTTTCTTTATTCTGCTCTGCAGTAGTTATTTCCACTATTTTATCTTCCAGGTCACTTATCCCTTCTTCTGCCACAGTTGTTCTGCTATTGATTCCTTCTAGAGAATTTTTAATTTCATTTATTGTGTTTTCATCATTGTCTGTTTGATCTTTAGTTCTTCTAGGTCCTTGTTAAATGTTTCTTGTATTTTCTCCATTCTATTTTCAAGATTTTGGATCATCTTTACTACCATTACTCTGAATTCTTTTTCAGGTAGACTTCTATTTCCTCTTCATTTATTTGGTCTGCTGGGTTTTTACCTTTCTCTTTCATCTGTTGCATATTTTTCTGTCTTCTCATTTTGTTTAACTTACTGTGTTTGGGGTCTCCTTTTCTCAGGCTGCAGATTTGTAGTTCCCATTGTTTTTGGTATGTGCCCCCAGTGGGTGAGGTTGGTTCAGTGACTTGTGTAGGATCCCTGGTGGAGGAGACTGGTACCTGTGTTCTGGTGGGTGGGGCTGGATCTTGTCTTTCGGTGGGTAGGGCAGTGTCCGGTGGTTTGTTTTGGGGTGTCTGTGAACTTAGTATGATTTTAGGCAGCCTCTCGGCTAATGGTCAGGGTTGTGTTCCTGTCTTGCTAGTTGTTTGGCTTGGGGAGTCCAGCATTGGAGTTTGCTGGCCTTTGGGTGGAGCTGGGTCTTAGCGTTAAGGCAGAGATCTCTGGGAGATTTCTTGCTGATTGATATTATGTGGGGTCAGGACATCTCTGGTGGTCCAGTGTCCTGAACTTGGCTCTCTCACCTCAGAGGCTCAGGCCTGACACCAGGCTGGAGCACCAAGACCCTGTCAGCCACACTGCTGGATCCACATCAGAAGAGCAAGGAATAGAAAGGGCTTCCTCAGCACTTAAAAGCCTCACTGTTGGCCTCCTGGCTGGGTCTCTGCAACATGTAATCCTTTACCTCATAAGCTGATGGCAGGTCCAAAGCATTGCTCTCCTCTGAATGGCTTCCTGGAGTGGCTTTCTGAGTTGCCATAGTCCACCCCACTACAGCAGCTGCCTCGAACCAGAAGTGGTGGTGCCACACACACACACCCTTTTTTTTTTTTAAGTAGATATATTAAATGAAAGAAAATGGTGAAAAGTATTAGTGGAAAGTTACCTGTGTCTGGGTAATTAGAGTTGAAAGGTGACTTATAGAAGTAATTGGTGCATCAATTTTATTTAACACTGAACATTTAAAAAGCTAAACTGAGTTTTACTTTTGCTTTTGATTCCTATCAAGTATAAATTTATTGGCTTTCAGAGGTATTTTTCTTTTATCTTTTCTTTTAATTACGTAGCCATATTAAAATTTGAGTGTTCTCAAACAGTGTCATTATATAATTTATATTGTATATAGTGTACTGAAACTAATAATGCATCTATGCCTTTAGTTTTGTTTTGTTTTTTAAGAAAAATCAAAGTTGAATTCACTGGTTATTGAGTATTCATAGACCATTCCTAAAACTCCATAGAACATAGCAAACATGATCTTTCAAATAAAAAGTGTTGCATTGGGTTTTGTTGCATCTTCTCTCAAAAAAGCGAACCTTCCTATAAGAGATACTTTGGCATATTTCTATGACTAGATCTATATAAAACATACTTTATAGTAGTGATTTAGAATTTTAGACTATTTGTTGATGCAATGTATTTTAATGGCTCTAAGTTGCACCACAAAATGAATTATTTGGAATGGAAAAATGTTTCGGAAAAAAATATTTCCCCCCTACCCCTAATCCTAAAAGAAGAAATCCCCTTAATTATCTCACATTTTTATGTTGTCCTTAGCTTACTCTTTTTTTCCCAGTTTGTTCAGTGCCATTTATAGGGGTGCATGAAGTGAAAAATCAAATACTACATGATGCATATTTTCAGATGATGGATATTTGCATATCTAACAGCTAGGTCTAACTCTTATCTTTTGATGTAAAATAAATTTATCAAAACTCTTGTTTTTTAATTTGAATAACATAGATCATTTCAAGAGTGCTTAAAAATAAAATTATATTAACTTAATAGATTGTTATTGTAGCCATTTGTATAACTAATTATACTGGTCCCCACTATTTTAATTTTCTTTTCTTTCTTTTTTTTTTTGGTGTCTGTTTGCCATGCAAAAGAGCTAACATGTGCATTAGAATCAAATTATTTTTCTTGGAACTTCAGATGAGAGAAGTGCTGCTATTATTTTTTGTTTTTTGATATGTAAAGCTAGAAGTATATTTTAAGAAAAACTCCATTTTAGATAGATACATAAAATGATGTTTAAAACCTGTTTTATGAGCAGATGAAAACTTGTTGATATTAAGTGTTTTAATAACAACACATTTAAAATTTCTCTAAGTGAGGAAAAGCAAACAGTAGGGGTTGATTCAGAGTAAGATGCTAAGCTATCAGCTAGCTTTGATACTTTCTCTACTCCAGAAATTTTTAAATCCCCAAGTTGTGAAAAAACACAGCTATTCCTTTTAGGATTTTGTAAGCAGAACGACGATTAATGTACATTTCTCTGGAAATTATTTTTTGATATCAAGTACATAAATTTTGTTCCTAGGTTGAATAGATTTACATTTTATATTCCATAAAGAATTTTGTCCTGTTGATTAACTGTATGAACTCAAATATGTATGTGTATTTTGAACACCTAATATATTCTGATACTATGTTAGGCGCTGGGCAGAAAAAGGTAAATAAATAATGTGATTTCTTATGATAAGTTGCTCATTGGCATCAATAAGGGGAAAGACAGATTTACAGATGAATAACTGTATCATGGTATGATGCTTATTATAATAGAAATCAAGAGAAGCAAAAGTAAATCCCTTATTATGGTCAAGGCAAATATTCACCCTAAATTTTAGTAGTTTATGACTGTATGCGGTTAATCAGAACAATATATAAGCTGCTTCTATAGAATTAAAATTAAATTTTAATCAGTGTCCCTTTTTTGACAAAAGGTAGCCTCTTTATTTGTAATCCTCTAGCTTTCCAGGCAGTCTCTAGGAGTTCTGTAACTTTCATATGCTATAAGTAGAATTTAAAAAACAATGCACAGAAAGAAAGATAATAATTACAATTAAAAATAACTTGAGGGCTTCCCTGGTGGTGCAGTGGTTGAGAGTCTGCCTGCCGATGCAGGGGACACGGGTTCGTGCCCTGGTCCAGGAAGATCCCACATGCCGCGGAGCGGCTAGGCCTGTGAGCCATGGCTGCTGAGCCTGCACGTCCAGAGCCTGTGCTCCGCAACAGGAGAGGCCACGACAGTGAGAGGCCCGCTTACTGCAAAAAATAAAAAAATAAAATAACTTGAGAGTATAAGGTGTGTATTGCAAGATGGATCTGTTAAGGAAGTTTTATTTTTATTTTTTGTTCTAAATTAGAATTTATTTTAAGACAGATTTATATCTGAGCTCTAATAGTATGCTAGATGTTTATTTACAAATAATGAATTTATAGACCAGGAGGTTAGGGAAATTAGGAAGGCACACTTGTAGGTTAATCAAAAATCAAGATAAATTCTTACAGAACATTTCTGGGATCTGCTAGTCAGGATTTCCTTCATTGTTCAAACCCAGAAAAGCCAAGGTACTCGGGGGTTAATTTTAGAGGCCAGGGCTAAAATTTGTATGTTTATCTCTAATTGGAAACAACAAACAACTGTAAAAACCTGCTTTATGTATCTCATTTTTCTCAGTCTGAGAAACTTCGCTTGAAGACACCTTTAAAATGTGTGTATGTATTTGAATATGTGTGTGTGTGTATCTTTAAGTTACTTCCCTACTTTGTTGCAAAATGATTCAATTAGTTTACCATGAATATTAGTTTATTAGATTAATTTACTGGCAGCTACTTAGAAAAAAGTGGCGAATTTGGATTGTTTTTCTTATTAAGGCTGAAGGGAGGCCTGACTTCTTGTTTATCTCTGGCCTGTTGCTTAAATTTACAGAAATCCCTAGTTTCTTGACTCCAATCCTTGGCTTCTTGCTTTCAGAGCAGTCTGTGAGGATTATGGTCCTGCCTGATTTCTCTGGTGTTGGTTGGTCTGCTCAGGGGTTAATGATTGGGTAAATCTCCATATTTCCTCTTTTTACCCCTTTTTTTTCATTTCTTTATCATCGTCCCTTGGCTTTTTTTTTTTTTTTTTTTTTTTAGATGTTGGGGGTAGGAGTTTATTAATTAATTTATTTATTTTTGCTGTATTGGGTCTTCGTTTCTGTGCGAGGGCTTTCTCTAGTTGCAGCGAGTGGGGGCCACTCTTCATCACGGTGTGCGGGCCTCTCACTATCGCAGCCTCTCTTGTTGCGGAGCACAGGCTCCAGACGCACAGGCTCAGTAGTTGTGGCTCACGGGCCTAGTTGCTCCACGGCATATGGGATCCTCCCAGACCAGGGCTGCAAACCTGTGTCCCCTGCATTAGCAGGCAGATTCTCAACCACTGTGCCACCAGGGAAGCCCGTCCCTTGGCTTTTTTTTCATATCTCTTTTTTTTCCCTAGCTCTCTCATTTCATCTTTGAGATTATCTATAATCCTTTCTACACCATTTTCTTCTTTCATCTCTTGAATTTACCCATCTCTATTTCTTTATTATTCCTTTCTCTTGGCTATCTCCCATCCTTCCATTTTGAGGTTAATTTTGTGTTCACATCTTTGGTTTGGTGGAAGATGGAGTACAGCAGGGTAAATCACTTGTTATTGGTCTTACCCTGACATTTACCTGATATACCAGTTAGATTTGACTGTGGGCTTCTGGGCTAAGTGGGAGTTCCTTCACAGGTCGGAGAAGGAAACACTGCCTGCAAGAAGGAAATTTTACAAGTTGCCTAGGCCCTGGACACCTAGAGAGGACACAGAGATATCAGTGTCAAAGGTGTTTGAGCATTCCGGACTTTATAAAACAGTTTTAAACACATTTTTACACAATAATTCATCATTGGTAGAGGATCCTGACGACAGTGGAACTGAGTGTTCTTGTGAACTTTACCCCTTATCAGAGGATGGTCCCGACTTTGAATAAAGCTTTGTGTTCAAAAAGGCAAGATAGTCCTTGGTATTTTTTGAATGAAATTTCCTAACTCTTAGTGGCAGACGCCATGGTCCGTGGATCAAGTGGATGAACTGTGGGGTAACCACCCATTAGATCAACAGAATAGGTGTTGGCTTCCACAGTAAAGCAATGCTTTATCTTAAATTTTTATTTCACTGATACTTACACCTCAAAAAGCATCTTCAGATTTTTTGAACCTACCTACTCTGCAGTGTACATAGGGCAAATAATAGTATATTGAGTGGAAAAATTGAAGTTCACAGAAATAAATTATCCAGTCAGTTGGTACCACAAATTGTATTTGAATTCAGTTCAGTGCCTATGTCATAATGCTTCCTATTTGTTGAATAGTAATTTCAAAGTAGTGATATAGAAGTTTCTTATTTATATCTATATATGAAGATTCAACTTATATGCTACCTACCACTTTAGGATGGCCAAATAAAATATAAGATGTGCAGTTCAATTTGAATTTCAGATCCTTTTAAAAAAAACGAAATTGTGTTATTTGTAGTGAGGTGGATGGACCTAGAGACTGTCATACAGAGTGAAGTAAATCAGAAAGAGAAAAACAAATACCGTATGCTAACACATATATATGGAATCTAAAAAAAACAAAAAAATGGTTCTGAAGAACCTAGGGGCAGGATAGGAATAAAGACGCAGACATAGAGAATGGACTTGAGGACATATGGAGGGGGAAGGGTAAGCTAGGATGAAGTGAGAGAGTAGCATGGACATATATACACTACCAAATGTAAAATAGATAGCTAGTGGGAAGCAGCTGCATAGCACAGGGAGATCATCTCGGTGCTTTGTGACCACCTAGAGGGGTGGGATAGGGAGGGTGGGAGGGAGACGCAAGAGGGAGGAGATATGGGGATATATGTATATGTATAGCTGATTCACTTTGTTATACAGCAGAAACTAACACACCATTGTAAAGCAATTATACTCCAATAAAGATGTTAAAATTTTTTTGAATTTCAGAATAAAAACAACAAATGCTTTTTAGTATGAATATATCTCATGCAATGTTTGTATTTTTATTTGGTAAATATAGTACTCTATACAACTTCCAGGGGTCTTTTCCTAATTCTTTTTCCCCCAACAGAGGAAGCTCTGATCTCCCTGAATTCTAGGATTTTTGTTTTCTCTCTATGGTACTTTGTATTTCATTTTACTTCTTTGTAAAACTGACTCTTCATTTCTACATGACTGAAAGCTCCTGGAGTAAAGGCATTTATTTGCAACATTTTGGTGCTTCACCCGTTGAAAAAATGAATCCTTAAATTTAGTGCCCTGCTGAATCACATTAGAGCTGCAGAAAAATATTAAAAAATGTGTCCCTATGTACATTTATCAAAATATCCTCTCATATTTTGTATTAAGTGGAAAAAGTTGATAAAAGCTCTATAAAAGAAGTATGACTGTATATAAAGTATATTGCCCAGTCTGTTGGACCCTGTGCTCGACCCTTATAAACCTTCCTGATGGGGAACAGCCTCATGGACTGGGAGCTGATTGGAAATGACAGTTCCTGTTGCACAATTAATGCAGGGTCATAAAACAAACAACAATGACTGTCTTTGTTTAAAATTTTGATATTTTGTTCATCATGGATTTTTGCGATTATTTTTATTTTTTAAACTATTGCACCAAACTATTAATTATCTTGATGGCTGAGTATTTTTGGTGCCTCTTTTAGTCTTGTGCTTCTGGTTCAATCTTTTGGGGGAGAGCAAGGAGTTACTTTATTTTAGTATCTATTTATGTTTTGATATCTTAGTCACATATATATTCAGGTTCATAGATGACTGTGACTATAAAATCTTTGGAACTCATCAAGTCTAATCTCTTTTTTCATAGATGAAGAAACCGATCATAGTGGCCAAGTTGAGACTAGATTTCCTTGCTCACCATGCTTTCTGCTGGCCATTTAGGCTTCCCTGTGGAAGAATGCATCATTTAAGTCAAACATTTTTTTTTCACCTTTGATATTAAAGTTCTTGAGGATAAAGAATGTCATTGGAGCATATTGTATTCATTACTGGAGGCATTAATGCATATTGCTCATTGCTAGATCACTTACTTTAAAAGTCTGCCAGGTTTTTCAACAGAGGAAAAAAAGTGGAAACATAGGTGTCCTTATTTAAATTGCTTTTCCATTTTGCATAATAGAAAGATCAGTTTTGATTTTTATGGGTAACATTTGAGCCTAGGTCATAGTTACTTGCTCAAAAAGTTCCACTATTATAATTATCTGTCTTAGCAGAGTTTCTTTTCAGTGTCTACAGATGGCTATGCTCTTCCCAGGATTGCCCTCTTGACTTCTGATTTGGGAATTAAGATTTTGATGGAAACCTTATCTCACCTTCCTATGTAGCTTGCTTCATTAGAGCTGATAAAGTAAGATCCACAGCAAATACAGAACTCTGGAGATACGACAGACAACCTGGTACAAATCTTTTAGGAGAAAAGCTAAGAGTTTGATTGACAGATTGTCCTGTATTTTGTGAAGCAAAGAGAATTTTCTTTATTAACCAGTGAGACAGATGGGCTCAAGTTTGATGGGCTAAGTTTAGTTCTGCTTGGATTTTGATGACTTTTTTCTTTCTATAGAAAGTAAGGTGAGCAGATAGACTAGAGTTTGTCCAGTATGAGCTATGAGGCAACTACTATGTAAAATACTGTATTTGAAGCTTTTACTAGAAGAAAGTTCAGAAGATTTAGAAAGGGGAAAAAAAGGGACTCTTTACACTGATAACTTGAGCAAATGTAACAGACTTAAAACTACAGACTTCACAAAAGAACCTTATGGTATTTTCCTTAAATAGGCATTCTGAGGAGAGATTGGTTAATATAGCAACCATGAGGAATGAGGGCCCCACGTGAAAACTAAAGTCGTGAGATTTACCAGTGATGCTAAAATCATTGTGTGAAAGTTGTTGGGGAAAAGATATTTTTGTAACCTCAAAGGTTATTAATTGTGAAGGGCAAAAGGTACATGTACAATGTTGAAATCCAACAGATATTACCTTAATCAAGTGATCAATCAGAACCACCAGTATTGGGGAAAATGGACATTATGTGCATTCAGATGTGAGCCTGTGGGAATTACAGCACCTCCTGTAGTATTCTCTCCAAAAATGCTTAATCTGAAATTAATCACAAAACAGTAATCACACAAATCGAGATTATAGGACATCCTGTTAAGATAATTTATATGGATTCTTTCTTTAAAAATGTCAATGTGATGAAAGTCATGAGTAAAAGTTAAAGGAATATGACAATTAAATGCAAAGCATGATTCTACATTGGATCCTGGATTGAAAAAAAAATCTATTAAGAACATGATTGGGACAGGTGGAGATAGTCTGTATAAGAAAAAAAATGATTGTTATCAAAGTTAAATTTCTTAGGTGTGATAATGATACCGTAATGTAATAGGAGAATGTCCTAGTTCTTTGGATATATATGTTGAAGCATTTATAGGTAAAATGTTATGTTGTTTGCAACTTGACTTTCAAATTATTCTGCAAAGAAAAAAATGTATATTGAGAGAGCAATACAACAAATGTGGTAAAATATTAACAATTGATAAATCTAGGTGAAAGGTTCATAGGTATACATTCTACTTTTTCTTCTTTTCAGTATGTTTGAAAATTTTCAAAATTAAAAGTTAAACAAATAAGCATCAGATCCCTCATCATATACAACATTGATAGGATCAGGAGAAGTCTCCCAAGAGTTTTCTGCCAGCGTTTTTTTTTTTTTTTTTCTCTCATGCATTGGATTTAGATAGGAAGAGAAAAATAATCAAGGTACAAAGAAGTACTTTTTTAAACACAAGCCATATAGTTCATAAGAAAACACTTAGAGAATGTGTGATATCTTAAAGTTAGGGCTGTTATTTTCTGTTCATAATAAATTAATGGATAATTAACTTGGACTTAATATGAGAAAGAATGAATGTGACTTCCTGAAAGTACAAAGAGTGTGGGCTAAGATACTAAGGGTGGTATTTGGAATGCCAAGCTGCAGCGACTATCATGGACTGTCCAAAGAGTCCACGATTTCATTTACTACCCTTATCCAAGTGTCAAGGGTAGTAAATGAAGCTAGGACTAGAGCCCAGATTTTGTATGCTTTTCACATGCTTAACGCACTTCAAAGTGGAGAATAAGGAAACTTAAATGTAAAATCTACTTATACTTAAGTAATACAAATGGGTGAGAATCAGAGTAATGAGAAACTGAGTGCCAGTCAGAAACTATCTTTGAAGGAAAAAATTTGTAGCGGCGCAGTTGTTGAGAGTTCGCCTGCCGATGCAGGGGACACGGGTTCGTGCCCCGGTTCGGGAAGATCCCACATGCCGCGGAGCGGCTGCGTCCGTGAGCCATCGCTGCTGAGCCTGCGTGTCCAGAGCCTGTGCTCCGCAACGGGAGAGGCCACAACAGTGAGAGGCCCGCGTGCTGCAAAAAAAAAAAAAAAAAAAAAAAATTTGTAGCTAAGACATCTTTCAAATGTCAGTATCTCTTAATGTTTATACATAATGATCATTACTGTTTATTTTTTATTTTTTTCGGTATGCGGGCCTCTCACTCCTGTGGCCTCTCCCATTGCGGAGCACAGGCTCCGGACACGCAGGCTCAGCGGCCATGGCTCACGGGCCTAGCCGCTCCACGGCATGTGGGATCTTCCCGGACCGGGGCACGAACCCGTGTCGCCTGCATCAGCAGGCGGACTCTCAACCACTGCGCCACCAGGGAAGCCCCTGATCATTACTGTTTAATCACTTATTTAGTTGTTGTGCTATTTTGGCTATTTAATAAAAGTCTTCTCCTCCTCCATAAAAGCCTGTGATATGTACGTTGTTTTTTTTTAAATTTTTATTGGAGTATAGTTGATTCACAATGTTGCGTTAGTTTCAGGTGTACAGTGTACATTGTTAAATGACTTACTCCAAGGCACAGATTGGTTCAGCATGGTGGTGACACAGTTGATTCTGAGCCTGGACTATCTAACTTATCAGGCCTTTATTTCAGTATGCCTCCTACACACCTTCCTCAGAGAATTTGTTAGAAGGTTTAAATGAGATCACTCATGTGAAAAGGTTAGAAAAATTAAAGTGTTTATTCCATGTACAATTTAGAGATTCTTTAATTGAATGTTTACTTTGAAGGACAATGAATCAGATATAGATCCTAACTTCAGGGAATGTACGGGTAGCTGAATCAGATATATGCCTATAAATCACCATCATCCTACAAGCTTCACTGTGGTACGTGCCACAAAACAGTGATGGGGAGAGAACAGGCTTGGAAGTCACGTAAATAGAACCCTATCACTTACCATGTACAATGTAACCTTGACAAATTGACCCGAGACTTGGTTTTATCATGAGCAAAGTGAGAAACCCCTGCTTTGCTTATGAGCCATGAGGAGTGATAATGTCTTAATGTCCAGTGGCTGACACATTGTTAGTACTTTATATATAATAATAGTAATGATATTGTTGTGGCCTATTTTTATATAGTTCAGCATTCTGTGTTTTCTCCAGAATCTGTAGCATCAACTGCCACTTGGTGGTAGTCATCAAAATTACATACACGAGTATGGAGGATTAAATAACTTGACCTTTTTTGCCCTTTGAGACCCCTCCCTGAGATATTAATCTTTCATCTTTGGATGTGGGTATTCAATTTTTCAGAATCCTCCTCATCACACTTAGTCTGTCACATTTTATCATAGATTTATCACCTATGTATGTAATTGCATATGAATAACTTAGTTCTGCCTATTTTTATTTCTTTATATAGATGAAATCATACTGTATGTATTTCTCTGTGATTTGATTCTTTCACTCAAAATTATTTTTTGAGATCCATCTTGTATGGAGTTGGAGTTTACTGTTGTTTAGGATTTGATTGAATGAAGATAACATAATTTATTTATCTATTTTATTTTGTAGTATATTTGGATTGTTTCCAGTTTGGGGCTATTACAAGCAATGCTGCTTATATGAATGAATATTCTTATACACATCTCCTAAGCACATGTGCAAAAGTTTCACACCTAGGAATGTGACAGGTGAATTGTATGTAGGATTGTGTGTTTTCCACTTCCCAGTGAAATACCAAACTACTTTCCAAAGTGGTCAAATAAATTTACTCTCAAAACAGAGGTGTGTCAGAGTCCCTTTGTTCCATATACTCACAAATGCTTGTGAGACTAGCTTCTTAATTATTCCTCACTCTAGTGAGGTTTTAAACAGAAATATCATTGTAGTTTTAATTTGCATTTTCTGGATTAGATAGCATGCTAGTCCATTTATTTAGGTCTTTTTATGTCTTACAATAAGATTTTGTAATTTTCCTCAAGAGCTAGTATATATCTTATTAATCATTCCTAGATATGGTATTGCTATTGTAAATTTTTTTAAGTTTCCTAACTCTTGCTGGTATATAGCAATACAATGAACTTTTAATGTTGATTTTTGTATCCAACAAATTTGTTATCTGCTCTTATTAATTTATCTGTAGATTCTTTGGGGTTTTCTACATAGACAGTTGCAACATTTGTAAATGATGACAGTTTTGTTTCTTATCTATTGCTGCGTAACTTTTTGCTTTAGGCTCTGTTACTGTGTTCTTACAAGTTTAGAATTTCTATATTTTTCTGTTGAGAATGTTTTATTATTCTGTCATGACCCTCTTTTTCTCTCTTAATACTTTTGATTTCAGGTATTTTTTGTCTGATATTAATGTAGGACCTTGGCTTTCTTTTACTGTAAATAGTTTAATTGTTGCTGCAGAGTTTAATCATTTGGATTCGTGTGACTTCTAATATATTGGATTTTTTTGATCAAGTTATTATGTTTTTTATCTATTTCACTCTCCTAACCTTTCCCCCCATATTCACTCTTACCTTCTTTTGGATTCACTGATTCATTTGTTTTTTCTCTCTTTAGAAGTTATATGCTCTATGTTTGTTTTTTTAATGGCTACCCACTCTATTTTAAGATACATACTTAACAAAGTATAAAAGTTAATCAATATGTATTCTTTGGTCAAACTTACCTTTCCCTTCTCCCATCAGAAATTATTGTTTTATACAATTGATGTTTATTTAGATTTAACCCATGTATTAACCAGTACTTTTGCTTAACATTTTGTCTTACATTTCTCTCCTTCCATCTGGGATCATTTTCCTTCCTCCCCCATGGTGTTCTTTAGAGTTTTCTTTAATGAGAGGCTCTTTCAGTTTTTGTTTTTTTGAATATTTTGTCTTTGTTGTTTTGGAAGATAGTTTGGCTGAGTATGGAATTTTGATTTACAAGTTATTTTCTTTCAACTCAGTGAAGATATTATTTTACCATCTTCTGGCATCCTTTGTGGTTGTTAAGAAGTCATTATACATCTAATTACTATTCCTTTATGGATAGCAGTCTTTACTTTCTGACAGGTTTTGACATTTCTTTGTCTTTGGTATCATGCGGTTTCATGATTTATCAAGCTGTGGATTTCTTTTTATTATTATGCTTATAATTTATTAGACTCTTTAGATCTGAGGATTGGTTTTCATCAGTTCTCAAAAATCTTTGCCATTGTGTCATTGAAAAATTTTCCTTTCCCATGTGTTGTGTGGAATTCTGGAATTCTGATTATGTAGAATGTCGTTTCCTTCTACATATCTCCTGCTTAATATCACCTAACCTCTCCTTCATATTTTTCTTCTCTTTATCTGTCTGTTCTACATTCTGAATAATTTCCTCAGATTTGTCTTGAACTTCTTGGTCTTGATATCGATTTTCTCTAAATTGTAAAGAATATAATTAAGACAAGTGAAATTTAATACTATATTCTATGAGAATTTGAAGCATCAAAGTGAATTAATTTGCTGCTGTCTCAATGGCTTACTCCAGTAGAATACTCACACAGTCCTATAGAAAAATGAAAAAATGACATTTCTTACATATAAATAATTATGTGAATTGAGACTTATATTTTTTGTATCTAAAAATATTTCCCAATTTCACAAAAATGTCTTATTTTACTTTTTAATTTGAAAGCAAATCAACTGATTTTATTTTCTAAGATGTGTATTAATAATTTTAATTAGCATCAGGGCTAACTTTAAGGTTTTATGTGCATCTTTTACCTTTCATTTACCTGTTATTTGTGTCAAATGACTTTATTTATGAGTTTAAAAGAAATCTCTTACTTTAAAAGTGCTCCTCCAACTAGATGTGAACTTGGCTCTATGTCAAATAATTTCTGAGTAATAGTCATTTAAATTAAAAATATTACAATTATTCTGTTTGATTCACTATCATTGCACCAATAAAACCACTTTAAAATTGAAAACATGTTTATTTGATTTTGAGGTGCTGAATAATTTAATATTTCCTTTTAAAATTCAATTAAATTTCAAGAAAGCACATAATGGAAAAAAAAAAAAGAAAGCACATAATGAACAAAACAGAAAGGTCCTTTAAAGGAAAATAAAAACTGGGATCATAGATTTTATTTTAAGGAAAGTTCTTTTAAAAAGGAGAAAAAACTTTAACAGCACTATAATTGCAGATTGGTAAAATTAGGTTAAAGCATGTATACACTATGAAAAAAATAGAAATAAGCCTTTAAAAGATATAAATATTTAGTTTGATAATACCAAAAAAGGAATACCTGTAAAAAAATAGCTCTATAAAACAAAAATGAAAAATATAATTTGATAAATTATGAATGTTTGCATTTTATTTTTGGAAAGTAAGAATGTAAGTGTTTTTCATTTTTCTGTGAAGAGAGGTCATCAAATTATATTTCTGCCAATTTTCTCTAAACACAGTACTTTCAAATGATAGAGGAGAGAGGGTGTAGAAGATGAGAGAGGAGGATGTTCTTGCCTTAGCAGATATTTATTCTGCTCCCATTTCATGCTGGATCCTTCTTCATACTTCATTTTCTTGTGGGGAAATTGTAGTCTTGGGGGTGGGAGGAATGACTGACTCTCCAGTAGTTTTCTAGATCTTTGATTGATGGCATGAACCATGTAACTTAAGTCTTTATGGCTTTTGAAGCTTAAAAATCATGTTGCAACTCAGAAGTCTGGATTTATGAAACTCAAAAGAAGGGTTTGATTATTGTTTTCCTGTGATTCCTTGTCTAAGGCAGTGAGGTAGATTGTTGTAGCCACTTGGACATGAGGATGAGGCATGGAGTACCAGGAACTGAGCTGGAAGAGGGAAACTCCTGTTACTAAGTCCTACTGCAGTGATAATGAAACAGAAAGTAACTTCAGAATTATTTTAGCATGAATTAACACAATCCTCATTTAAATGGGATTTGTAAATCCCTCTTTTTATGCCAAAGAGGTGACAATTTAATTCAGATTCTAAGATTCTGGTTGCTTTGGTGATAAGAGGCTTAATAGCTTATGCTTACTACTGCTGTCTTTGTGCATTTCTCTCTCAGTGTTGACAATGATTGTCTCCAAATTGTAAGAAAAAAATTTTAAGGCAACAGAGATGTAGTGCTATATATCTTTCTCTGTCCTTTAAAAATGCCCTTTGGGAACTAACTGAGGCACCTAAAGTTCTGATTTTAAATAACTCTTTAAAACTGACCTCTCTTTTTAAGAGTAATTCCCTTTATCTGATTAAGTCACTTTATTTATTTGCAGAACTGCATCTAAAAATATAACCTCTTTCATATCCCTGACTTCCCCACAGTAATAAACATTGTAAGACACTTCTTACCTTTTGTATTAGTAAATGAAAATAAGTAGGAGAATGAAGGAAACTGATGAGTTTAATGGAGTTAGTATGTGTTTAATTAGGGAAATTTTTAAGTAAGCTGGTTTGGTGGGGAGAGAAAATGGAACTTGTCTTGACCTACCTGAAGTTGGATTATACAAACTTCAAAGTTCTGTCTGCCTCTAACTGTTCTGAGAGAGGGGGTCTGAGATGCTAGTTTCCTTAAAAAATAGAAGTCTATTTGTTGCCATGTGATCCCTACTCATTTGCTTTTATTAAGTTAATTGTTTTGTTCTTGATGTGTTTATCCTACAAGTACATCTAAATGCACAATAACAGTATTAGAAAATGATCTGTCAAGTAAACTTCCTGCATACTTTTAAGTCACAAATCATGTTTCTTAATTTATCATTGGCAAGTGCCATAAATTAGAATTTATCAAAGTATAGGAAAAATTGGGTCCTATTTTACTATTAAAAAAAAACTTTCATAAAACTGATAATGAAGCAACTGTTTTCTCTATTTAATGCCATTAATTTCTTGGTTCTGGTGGGTTTGGAGTGAAAATGCATAATTCTAAAACAATGGGTTTAAAATGTTATTGTGCTCCTCTATCACATTTGCATTTTTAAATATGAAAAGTATTCAAAATTATTGTCTGAGGATTTAACTAAATTACTTAAATATTAAACATGTTTATTTTCAATATATATGGAGATTCAGAGTCATGAGTTCCATTTTACTAGTTTCTCCAGGTAAAACAGGCCAACTAAAAGATTTTGTCAGTTTCATTCCTATTATGATTTAATTTAGTTTGAGAATTTCAGCAGATTATATGTGCTTTAAAAGTTTCTGATAAGAAAAAATTTGCAAAATCTATTAGACATACTGTATGAGCAATGTTTATGAAATTGTTTAAAATATATTGGCAGTACAGAATTACTAGACACAGTTTTTTGCCTACAGCAGTTGACTATCAAATGATTAGAAATGTTGGAATGCTTGGTATATCTTAGAAAGAGAAATCTGCGGAAGTCCATATCTATGCTTGGCAAGTTACCAAATTCATGTATTATTGCATTTTAATATAATTTTATTCTTATGTCAGATTTTAAATAGTTTTAGCTGTGGGAAATTGCTTTCTCCAGTTGACAAATGGTTAAATGAGGGCCTTTTTATGTTAAAAGTAATTCTAGTATATATATATTGGTCCATGAGAGTACATAAATTTAAGCCCAAATGATTTAACGTTTATTGTATCATTTGGGTTCATATAGGATCAGCTTATTAAACACCTTTTAAGAATCACTTTTCTTAATAGCACGTGCGTTAACTTTTGAGTGCATTAGAGTATAATCAAGTATATGAGATTACATTAATCTAGTGAAGTAGAGTTTCCTCCTTTGAGAAATGGTTCAAATTAAAAAAAAACTTTTATTTAATTTTTGATTCTTTTAAATTTAATCTGAGTGTGTCGGAAATACCAAAGAATTATAGAACCAGAGAGGTTTCCAGGGATATCACACATCCTTGGTTCTGCTCGTCTTAGAGACATGCGTTGCTAATCTATTTTTTGAAAGCCACAGATGAAGAGATGTCGTAACATCTCTCTATAATTCTTCAGTCATAAGTTTTTTTCTATTGGCTCAAGTTTTTAAAAAATCAAGTTATCTTTACCAGCTTCCTGGGACATAAATTAAAGAATTAAAGAATGTGAGTTGTACTTTTCCTGTCAAAATGGAGTTTTCTCCCACATTCGCATGGAGATAAATTGCAGAAGCACCCAAAGCAGGAGTATCCATCTAAGAAAGCAGCCTTACTTGTTTTTTTCATGAAAAAATGCAAGGTCACAGGTATGAAGAGCAGTTCACTTCAGTTGAAAGGCCCAACAAAGGTTTATTGGATGCAACTTTGTTAGAACTGTTTGAGTACATTTTGGGCTTCAAACTGTACTCACATATTCCTACTCATAAATAAGGATGGAGGTAGGAGAGAACAGGGTGTAGCCAGAAAGTTGAGTATTCCATGGTGAGTGAATGTCTGTTGTGAAAAGTCTGGGCATGAAGAGATGCCTGGGGTGGCACTTACGATTCTTTATAAAATACTGCAGCAATGAATAAATACATGAATAGCGTGTTCTTTTCATGTATATGTGAATGCTGTTCTTCTGGTAAAACACATTAGCAATCTATGTTCATTTTGTTTTATTGAAGAATGTATTTAATAGCCGAATAATTCTACATAATGGTACCTGTAATGCCATCATTTCTTCTTTAAGCATTGAAATTCATCATGTAAGGACTTTTTACAGTTTAAAAGAAATCTTGTCCAATTCCTCATCAACATTTTTTTCCTTACTGTTTTCCTCGTTTCCAATTAGTTTTTAAACACAATGATTAGTATTACTTATGTAGGCTTCAGGGGAAAAAAATCAGTTAACAAACTGATAAGTATTTATAAACGGACAGCATTTTTGGACAGGGGTGCTCTTGCAGATGCCAGAGTACAGTTGCTTTGAGCTGATTTAAGGAAATAATAAGGAGCATCTGGAAATTCAAGCCCGACTAATTTACGATTTACTGTATCATTTTGGTTCTGTACAGATTTAGCTCATTTAAACACCTTTTAAGAATCTCCTTTTGCTGGAAGTAGAGTGGGAAAAAAATTCCCCAAGCAGTCTTTGAAAAATTACTGTTTGCAAAAAAGATTACAGGGGAAGTAAAACATTGAATTCAAAATAATTATAATTAGAGTGTAGCTTCTTATAGTTTCTAAAGTGCCAGTACAAAAGTGATAAGAATAGAGGGAGAGAATATTTTAAGTGTAGACAAATTAATGCCAACTAAAGTGTGTTATAACTGTTTGTATTTTTGTATTTGTACATACTTGGCTTGTCTTCTTATCCTGCTAGTGCTTGAAACGTAGGCTTTTATGTGTCAGAGATTTAAAGGTAAATATAACAACTCCTACTCTGAAGGAGCTGACATTCTCATAGGAGAAACAAACTTTTAAACAAATAATTAAAGGGTGTGAAATAAATGGAGAAGTTAAATAAAAAAAAAAGGTACACCAGAGGGCAGGTGAATCAACTCAGCCTGGGTTGAATGATGAGGCCAGAAATGTTTTATGGAGGTGTGATGCCCTGACATTAAATGCTTTCATACAGTCATAATGACTTGTAGGATGAGAGGGATTTTCCCATATAGACCCTGGAGGAATGTCGTACCCATGTGTGCAGACCGGGAGGCATAGAACGACAAATAGTCTGATACTGCTGGAATGTCTGATTTGTGGGTGAAGGAGCAGAAAGTGATTGTGGAGAAGTAAGCAAGGTTCAAGTAGGTCATGTAGTGACTTGGATGCCATCTTGAGGTATTTGGAAATTCCTTCAGAGGTCTCTCATTGCTTTCAGATTAACTAGAGGAGTAACCTGTTCAGATCCATTTTTAGAAATAGAACTCATGTAGGTGTGTAGAAGGAGAAAAGTGATTGGAAAGAGAACAGACTGGTGTCCTTTTTCACTGAGAAAGTATTGACTGGTTCCTACAATGGCTTGAGCATGATTTGAGGCTCGAGTTACAAAGCAAAGAAAACCTGGCCTGGCTCTGTTCACAGAATAAGAGGCAAACAGACATTCGACAAATCAGAAGGTAGTGTGGCAAGGACTACAGTCTTAGTGGTCATTTTGACAAAAGGAAAAGGAATGTGAGAAACTGCCAGGGCTGTGTGTGTGTCAGGGGTAGGAGTCGGGGGCAATCTGAGGATTGTTTACACTAAGAAGGGAGGAACACCGGATCTGTCACCTGGAAGCTGAGTGGAACTTTGTCGAGTAGTTGAGCCATTCTGCCAGGTAAATAAGCCTCTCTGGGTAGACAGATCTAGACCATAGGAGGGAACACCACATCTGGAGGAATAGGATAGTTCATTGTTACGAGAGCATAAAGCGTAGGAGATGAAACGAGAGAGGCAGACAGGGCCAATCCTGAAGAAAACTGACTAGAGAAGTAACATCATCACATTTCCATGTTGGGACAGATAGGAGAAGTTCAAGATCATGGTTCAGGAAAATTGATGAAGGGAGACAATTTGGGTGGTCCAGGTAAGAGATGATGATGCCTAGACTTAAGGCAGGAACAGGGAGAAAGTACTAGGGGAAATAAGTTTACAAATTAGGAGATGGAATTAATGAGTCTTGTCATCTGGTTTGATGTGGGGAGTGAAAAAAGGGATGGCTCAGGTTTCTTGTGGATGTAATTGGATGGTGCCATTCACTGAATAAGGTAAGTAATCTTGAATTTGTGGGATATCCTTGAGTTTATATATACTTCACCATTGAATCTAGAGGCGAGAACTTGGGAGAGAAATCTGAGCCAGGTTTTGAGAGATGTCAGTACTGTTTGGCAGCTGTTAAAGCCTTGGGTGTGGATGCACTCTCCTAGGATTGCTATAGTATAAGGATCCAGATGTAACCTCAACAAAACCATGGATAAAGGGTGGGCAGAGACAGATGAATTTCCAGAGAAAATGAAAAAGAGGAATCAGAAAAATAGGCAAAGTTGTTGTTACTTGAAACCAGAGGAAGAGAAAATTTCTAGAAGGAGCTGTCAGATGCCTTAGAGATAGTTATGAATTTGAGAACTGAGGAAAGGCCTGTGCTGATAGCATTTGCGAGGATGATGCTGCCTTTAGGGAAAGCTGTTTTAGCCAAGTAGTGGGGGAGAAAACCAAGATTATAGTAAATTGAGGAGTTTTGTTTCCTTTTTTTAAAGTGGGTGAGACTTGAACTTGTTGGGAGGCTGAGGCAAAGGATATGAGAGATGGAGAGAGATATAGGTGAGAGGAGGCAGAAATTCATGGAGGGAGGTCCAAGAGGAATTCAGGGGACATGGTTAGGAATAAGGGAATGTCAGGAGGAATTAACCTTGAGAGGGAGAGATATCCTCTAGCTCTGAGAATAGAGGGTGGATGCTGATTAAACATTCCTAGGGTTTGTGGAGTATAAGAAGTTGAATGAGTACATGCTCGATGGCCCCTAATTGTTCTTTGAAGCCAAACTAGTTCTGAGATAAAAGCCCGAGGCAATGAAGGAATTGGGTAGGGCCCTTGGGACAGGAGCTAAAATTTGGAAAGCTGCTGTGGGAAGTGGCAGAGGGAGCTGAGAAGCAGAATATAGAATTGCTGAGTGGTTTTGAGAGCTTGGAAACCGTAAATTTGTAGTGGCACCAGTCCACATGGTTGTTGTATTTCCTTCAGCAGAACTCAGCAGCCCGGTGATGAAAACTCAAAAAACGTTGATTGAAACTGAATCTGGAGGTGCTGTGAACCTAGGATGGTATAAGACAGGTATCAGATTCCATAAATTCAAATTTGTAGATGACAGTGTAGACTCAATAATCCTATGAATTCTAAAATTAGCAAGTGCTGTATCTCAGGTGCTAAATGGACATAATTTGTTTCTTATTTAGTGTTTTTCTATTCAAGAATATCATCAGTTACTTAAACACTGTACATTCACTCTACATCCCCTTCCCCTACCCACTTTCTTCACCACACACACACACCCACACACACACATACACACTCACTCTAAGTATGATGTGATCTTAATTCTTCTATTGCCTATTTTATGCCTGGAAAGCTTCCTTATTTCAGTCAGATCACTTACTCTAAGTATTGAAGATTTCTAAATTGGTCATGTAAGAATACAAGTTTTTTCTTTGATGAATGATGTCCCTTGAAGGGAAATAAACGCTCATTCCCAATGAATTAGTAAATCTGAAGCACTGCTTACCTCAGAGTCTAGCTCTTATGTGGCCCTCTCCATAAAACTTGCCCTAAGGTCTTTTTCCCCTTTTAGATAGACAACCTGATCTCCTCTGCCTGCCTGTTCTAGCAGCCTGTTTTCCATACCTTGTCCGTAAAGCATCTATCACAGAATTTCATGGCTTTTTCCATACACTTTTGAGTTCTGTGAATGCAGGGACTGAGTCTTTGTACTTCCAATGTCTCCCCGTTGCCTGGTACAAATTAGACAGTAAATAAGCAGTAAATAAATAATAAAGGCATGAATAAAATAATAGTAAATGCATGAATGACTCATTACTTCCTCAGTGTAAAGGCCATGAGTGAGAGAGAGGAAGAATAAAACTTTATTTGTGATTAGCTATAATTTCTCTTTGCCCCTACACCCCACTGCGGTTCCTCTGGTTTACCTTTGCAATTCAAGAAGGGGTGTTTGGGGCTTCCCTGGTGGCGCAGTGGTTGAGAGTCTGCCTGCCGATGCAGGGGACACGGGTTCGTGCCCCGGTCTGGGAAGATCTCACATGCCGCGGAGCGGCTGGGCCCGTGAGCCATGGCAGCTGAGCCTGCGCGTCCGGAGCCTGTGCTCCGCAACAGAAGAGGCCACAACAGTGAGAGGCCCGCGTACCGCAAAAAAAAAAAAAAAAAAAAAAAAAAAAAAAGAAGGGGTGTTTACTTTTCTGTTTGATATCAAGCCCAGTTATTCTAGGCAATGAAATAGGCAGAAAGCATAAAATTGCATACAATCTAAAAGCCCACGCAAAATATTTTACCAAAATTACTGTGAGACAAAAAAATTGAGTTTTAAATTTTCCCTTTTATTCTCTATGCTTAAGTTCTATGGATAATGCATATTTAGAGTAAAGCCAATGAAAAATTAGCCAGACATATCAGAAGACGGAGAAAATGGGAAAGAAGTAAAGGTTTTCTATAAATGTCAGTAATCTTGATGTTTGTAGTCTGAACCATATTGTCTTTGCTTGACATGTTCTCACTTTTGCTCATAAGACCCTTTCCCCCAATTAGCTAGTCTTTTTTTTTTTTTAATAACTTTGGACAAATTCCTTAACAATACATTATCTTGCTAATAGTCTTGTCCTTTTGATTTTGGATCTTTAAGTTATCTTTACATTTTAAGCACCCTAGTCCTGAGAACTTCTATGGGGAGTGACAAAAAATAGGCATAAAGAATTTAGAAAAATAAGACGAAGTAACTTAAAATTTAAGTAATAAGCAGTTATAAATAGTTTTAATAGCTTTGGAGTTTTTATCTTAGAAGTGTTGTGCTCAGAGTATGAATAGTCTAGCCATAGATAGTGTATTTCCTAGCAGCTCATCCAGTTTTCCTGGACCTAAACTTAACTGTAATACTCCTCTTTTCCCCATCATTTGAAGTGTCACATTGTTCAACAGTTACTGTATGAAATAAATGTAAAAGTGGTCATGTCAGACTATTTATTATGAGGAAGAGGGCACTAACAAGATACCTATCCAGAAATTTTGGTTATCAAACTGATTTCATGGCTTTCACTAGAAACACATCATTCACAAGCATAGTGCGTCTTCTGAAGCAGATAATTGTGGGGCAGTGATAAGCTCTGGAATAATTAAATGCTCTCATCAGTGTACAGTTATCATCTAGAGCAGCTTTTTCAAAGGAGGCATGCCACTTCACTGTCATACGTGATTACCAGCAGGTGATCATGCCAGTTTTTTAAAACACAGAGGTTACGGGTGATGTTCCTGATTTTGTGAATGTGGGTGATAGGGAGGTTAGGAGCCACATGTCCTGATGTGGAGGCAAAGTGCAGGGAGGAGGCTTTTCTCAGTAACACAAAAAAGAGAGCAGTGGCCGATCCTCGTACCCTCCTGCCACAAAAAACAGCCTTAGGTAGGCAGCACATGCTGTATATCATGTGGTGCAGATAACCAATTTCCATAGAGTTAGAATGAGATAAATTACACTTATAAGAAATGACACTGAGTGTCATTATCCTTCTTTAAAAATGACAGACATTTCAAGATTTTTCCATATTTCATGATTTAACATTATGATTTTCATCATAGAGGAGATGTATTTAGTTCATAGAGAATTTCAGTTAATGGCAACTTCTATAATACTACAGGTTAATATGGAATTTCTGATGACTCTAGTTCTTAATCTATTATTTTTTGTTTAAAAGATGGATGATGTTATCTGCTCATCAAAGTGAGTTTCTTGGAATTTAAAGTAAATGTGACCTTTTCTTTATATATGTTTACGTATATATAATTTTAAGTTATAGTTTTAAAACAATAAGTTAAAACCTGATTTCAAAATAACATACAATCCGAGATTCATTAAATTTTCTTTTTGTGCTATATTAAGAAAAAGTGGAATGATCAAAATAACTTTTTTCAGACTAATATAGAAACATGAGGGTTCCCTCTGAGTTTGGACCACATTTCTAATAACCATTCACAGAAACTTCTGGGATTACCAAGTCCTCTAAGTTTTCACTAGTTTGGGCTCTTTTCACAGTGCAAATTTAGTATCATTATAAACTTTTCTCCTGAGGGATCAGTTTTATGTATTAGTAGATAAATTTTTTGGTGTAAGCACCGTACTATTAAATACTACATTGTGTGTGTGTTTGTGTAGATTGGCTATAGCAGTTCTTGTACCTACTTCTTTGACCATAGTCCTTCATTCCATATTGCCTGGCTGGGCAAGAAAAGCTAGTTCTTATATCCACAGCCCACTTTAGGACAAGAAGTACCATTGTTTAAACTTGATTACAGCATACCAAGCAACATGTTACTGAAACTTGCTATCACTGCAACTTAGTGGTTTTGGATCTGATATATGAATACTTTTTTCTTACATTTAGCAAGCTTAAAAATCCATTTTCCTTTTTGTGAGAATGAATGAAACTCATTCAGAGGAAATGAATGATTCAAGAAACATTAACCAGTAGTAATTTGAATTAGTTCTAGAGTTAAGCTCATAAATAGATAAAAGAGGGTCTTTCCATTTCCAAATCTAAGAGATTTAACTTAGCTGCAGTATTTTTCTTTTACTGAACACAGCGCACATATATACATGTACACATTTAGAGATGAAAACAGAATGTTTTCTGCAAAAGGAATCTTACTTTTTTCTCCCATATTTGGAAATAGCAACTGTTGTTGCTCATCGATGATTGAAGTACCCCTTATCTTTGCTATGCCTACGAAGTACTAACTGTATTGGAGACACTGACAGCTGGATGGTGTGAGAGGAAGAGGTGAATATTTCAGAATTTTCTTTGCCTCCATCCTGCTGCTCCCTAAAATATTCATCTAAAATGTTTCTTTTTCTGAGAGATCAGAGATGTTCAACTTATTATAGAGATTAGAATGATTGATTAGAGAGGAAATAACTGTCTTATTTTTCTCCCCTGAACCCCAAAACCCCAAATCAAAAATTGAGAAGAAAAGGCAATGCCAAATGCAAATGTTACCTTTTAAAATAAAGACCTTTTTACTCCCTTCCTGTCTCTGGTTTTCTCAAAATCCCACATGTAGCCAAAGTTCCATGCTGTTTAGTCAAAAAGAAATTTTTAAGAGTGTAAAGAATTGTGAAGGAGGCCAAACAGTAGAAACATCTAGATTTGTTCACTTCACTGCTGATGAGTGCTTAAGGCATTAACAGAGGACTGAATCTCTTGCAAACATGGTTTGAATCTCAAGGATGCGTGAAGTTAGCCAAGTCCCTTTTCTCACCAAGATCCAGATGCTTGCGTAATTCTTACCCTTTTGAATGTCAGGGTAAAATTACCAGGAACAAAAATAGCACGTTGTGAGTAAGTATTCTCTCGACTCCTACCTTTGCTTCTACTCCTCATTGAAACCATCCTCTTGAAACATGAAGGAGCTGTATCAAGGAGTGGTTTGTGGGGGGTCTTAGCTCCCCTTAGAACTACCACCAGCTTTCACCCTCCAAATCTATGCTAAATGAACAGATAGCATGTAAACACTATGGGCCAATTATATAAACACGCTGGTAAGATGATTTCCATAGACGACCTCCTCCCATCTGATTGACACCCCAAACCCCTTCTCTAATGAAATTCTGAAGCTGCCACCAAATATATGGAATATATTAGGTGGTTGCTAATCTTTTTAAGTCTGTAAGGTTTGATTACAAAGCATTATTTTGGACCATAAGAGACAGCAGTAATACTTTCTATCTAAACGTATAATAACAAAAAATGTATTTAGATAATGCTGTGATTATTAAAATATAAATTTATAGGGGCTTCCCTGGTGGCACAGTGGTTGAGAATCTACCTGCTAATGCAGGGGACACGGGTTCGAGCCCTGGTCTGGGAGAATCCCACATGCTGCGGAGCAACTAGGCCCGTGAGCCACAACTACTGAGCCTGCGCGTCTGGAGCCTGTGCTCCACAACAAGAGAGGCCGCGATAGTAAGAGGCCTGCACACTGCGATGAAGAGTGGCCCCCGCTTGCCACAACTAGAGAAAGCCCTCGCACAGAAATGAAGACCCAACACAGCAAAAATAAATTAATTAATTAATAAACTCCTACCCCCAACATCTTCTTTAAAAAAATATATATATATATAAATTTATGAAACACGTTTCTAAATTCATAGCAGCTCTTTGTCAATAAGGAAGAGAAAGAAAAGGAATTGCAGTGGAGGCTTAAGGCGTAGCAGAAGTGGAGGGTAAGGAATCATGATCTGAGAATTTCTACAGAAGAAGCTGCCAACCTATGGGTGACTTCAGGAGCCAGGAGGCTGTCGGAATTAGGATTGGACGTCAATGGATACATTAGTACAGTACACATTTTACATACACGTATGATCTTAAAGTCTGCTCCTTCATGGAGAACTTCCAGTATTTACTTTTGTCACAATGTTAGTCTCCTTTGGTGCCTCTGAGGATAAAATTGTGCTTTTCTTTTCTTCACTGCACTGTGCCAGGCACTCCTTGGAAAGAGAACTCTGCTATTATCTTAGAAAGAGTGGCTGTGGTTCAGTTGTGTGGTTTGAGGGAAAAATTAGTTGTGTTTTTATTTGTCATTTTCTGAAATTACATCTATCTGTTATTTTTAAATTTATGGGTAGACATAACAAGTATGCCCCAGTTTAAGAAAACCTGATGTATTAAATTATAAAATAAAAAATAAGACAAATTTAAGAAGGAGTTATTTTCACCATAAAATGATTTCTTCAAACAGACAGAAAAAGGATTCTCTCTTTGGCTCTCCTGATATATTTTCTATATTTATTTTCACATATTTATTCATATATTTGCTTCCAACTCTGATTTTGAGATGAAATACAAGGGTTTTTTGTCCTTCCATATAATTTCCCTTGGTGGTCTATTATGGTCATGTAACAAATACTAGAGTTGTTTGCCATTGGACTTAAGAATTGCTATTTATTGTTTTTTTGCCATTTTTGGAAAAAATGAAGTTAGATCTTTGGGCTTTTCCAAATAATGGTCATATATCTTCAAAACAGCTAATAAGGGCAGCCAGTGTTCAGCCTTACTTTACTGGCAGTGCTTAACTTTGTAGTATAGGACATTAGAAGTGATTTTAAAATATATATTCTTCGAAGTATATTGAGGCATTAACAGGGCAGCCAGTATGTACTGAGTACCTACTATGTGTTGGACTTCTACTAAACCTTTTACAGATGCCAACTCATCTGACTCTCAATTTAACTGATGAGGAAAAGGGAACATAAAGATTTAAATGCATTCAAGATTTTCAACTAGTAAGAATAGACAGAATTCAAGCTGAGATGTTTGACTCTAAAATGTAAGCATTTTTTCACTCTCTTCTTTCTTCTCTTCCTCTTCCTTTTCTTTCCCTTATTTTCATTTGCTGTGTACAGACCACATCCTTTTCCTTCCTTTCCCCTCACCCCTCCCATTTCTTTCTTTCCTCTACATGCTGTCTGGAATCCTGACACGGGGGTTGACACTGGGAATTCATTGTTGCTATCAGGGAACTTAAAATTCGTTCTCCAGAATAGGCTGTTCCTTTGTGCTCTGAATGAATGTGTGGAAGAATGAATGAATGGAGAAAATAAAATAGAAATTTTAGATTTCTCTTATAATTTCAAATAGCTTATTATTGCTATTAGTAAATAAGACTAACTTGGCAGATAGAATTTAAAATGAACAATTAGGAAATATTAAAATATAGTGTAGTAAAATCTCAATGGTGTCCACTTTCCCAAGATATAGTACTAGTTGGTCTCCCCTCAAAGAAAGAACCAGATTTATTTATTTATTTATATCTAAGAACCAGATTTAATGTAAAAATTTTTAGACATGGACAGACAGAAAGAGGATACTTCAGAGAGGAGATAGTTTATGGGAGAAGTTTGAGGTTTAATAATTTCAGAATTTTTAATGTTCTTTCCCCCAACTCTTTATTAATAGTGCCTTTTAAATTGTAATCATAGTGCTTGTACAGTTCACCAGTGTTTGCCTCCGTATTCCTCTGGAATCGTCAGAGTGATCATATTCATTACTAGCTTGCTGCCAAGTGTGCCTCTGAGTGGATATTTACCACAGTTTACTTAATCATTTACATTTCCCTCTTTGAAGGGAAAATTTATTAAAGTTATTTCTGATTTTTCCCACTGCTAACAATACTGCAGGCAACATTTTTATGCATATAATATTCCTTTCTTTTGGTTCCATGTTTATGTGCTGAGTTTGAGGTAAACTAATCTAGGACATCCAAATGGAGATGTTCTATTCATATTTGGAGTTAATGGAGTGTGTATGACGTCCAGCAGTGTAAATGTAAATGTTTTTTGGTGATGTTTACACAGGCTGGCTTGGGAAATCATATTACTTTTTGCACTATAAGAACATCATTGTTAAATAGTTAAAGTGTTTGTTAAAAGGAAGTAGTAATGAAGGTAAAGGTATTTTGTAGATCACTGTTTACTTGAATGAAAGGCTACTGAAATGTAAGCTTTTTAAACTTGCAAATCAAATCAGTTAGAAAATGAAGTCCTTTTAAAGTAATTCTTAAAGAGAAAATATTATTTATATAACTTTTGAATATTTGTTATAAACACAACATATTATATGAAGCAAGAAAAGTTTATTCATTAGTGTATTAACTAATTAGGGTTTAGAACTGTTTTGTATTTAACATTAATAACAGTATACAGATTTCAGTCTCCTGTGGTCATTGTTAACGATATGTAAGGGATAATTTTTTTTTTAATGTTTCTTTTTCTCATTCACCTATGTGTGTTTATTTGCACAGCCAGCACATACGCAACTGGATATTATTCCTGATACTTTTTTTTTTTTTTTTTGCTTTATAACAAATTTAATCAGTTATACATATACATATGTTCCCATATCCCGTAAGGGATAATTTTGAATTGTCAAAGCTGTGTGTAAACTGTTTACACTTTTGCATTTCTTAAAAGGGACTTCAGTCAAAGTTAACATAAAATAATTTTACTCTAAATAACTAAAATGATTTCGTAAAAAAATTCCTAAAATTCAGCCTTGACATTTATTAAGATAATTTTAGATATTATAAGAGAAAATTAAAGGTTTAATGGAACCATAATTATGATAGCTATATAATAATTAGCATTCATAATTATAACAAATACTATAATATTATTTCATTTTTACTAACCAGTCAGTGTTCTGAATTCCCTCTGTAGTAACGATTTATGTTTTGATGAAAATGTGGTCTCTTGCTGTTCTGAGAATATAAGGGAACTCACAGTGGTGATTAGCTTGTAAGGAGGATATCCCCTCCCCCCACTTTTTTTCCTACTGGAATGTTTTATTAGGATTTTCCTTCAAAGGTGTGTATTCTCATTATTAAAACCAATAATGCCCATGTAGTTTGTCTCTCCATAGAAACATCTGCCTCACCACAATTTTAAATCATTTATAGTCATCCTATTAATGAAGACTCTGGGGGTCTCTTCATTTGTGATTTTGATACCTGAACTTTTGGGCTGCTTGCAGATCTTTCACAAAGCACTCTTAAAGCAAAATATTATTACCAGTCATGGACTTATTTATAATAGAATTCAGAACTTCCAGTGGCAAAATAGTCAAGGAAACACATTTATTATTTAAGATTCATTAGCTACTCAAGGAATCTTTTAATGTAACCAGGAAGTAATAATTTACTAGTGTCAGAAGTACCTTGAACCAAGAAGTTTGTGTCAGAATAGACATAAAACAGGAGTAGATCTGAACCTGTAAAGCTGTTCCTATTCCTGTTTGAAATATGTTATTTATTTCAGTAACAGAGTCAAGAACTGCATAGAGATTTATGTGGATAGTATCTCTTGAGTTTTGCTGTTTTGCTAAAATTTGAAGGTTTAGAAAGACTTGAAAGACTTGGAGTAATGAAAAATATTACTTATTCTACCTTCATTTTTCAGAAACAAAATCTAAATGAGAAATATATTAAAAATGAGGACTGTAACTTTAAAGGCAGTTTTTCAGGTTCGGTCACAGCAGTATGAGGCTATTAATTGAATGTGTAAGAGCTGTCCTACTCTCAGCACACCTGGCTAACTTGGTTGTGGCCATCTTTGAGCACATAAGTCTTATTATGTAGTTGGAACACAACTGATAGTCTATATGAAGTTTAAAAAAAAATACAGTGCGGTATTGAAGCAGATTTTGTTTAACACTTTCAACCCTAGAAGTTGATAAATGTGCCTATAAGGGAGCAATAGAAAATAATTGGTTTAAGAAATTTTCAGCATGAAGAAAAGCACTTTACAAGTGAACTTTTCCTAGGTTTTTACCTAGAAAAACCTAGAGTAAAATCTTGAACAGATAGTGGGTTTTTTTTTCTTCATCCACATAAATTGAATCCACATGTAATATCAACCCTTGACATCCTATCCATGGGCCTAATAATGACATTGACACATAGTAATTTCATTGTAGTTTTAAAGGCATCTCCCTAAATTATATGACTGTATCCAAATACTTATGAATATCTTTTTTCTTTTCACTCCCAACTACAGCTTTTTGATTACTAAGATATATGATTTTTCTGCTAATTTTAAGTTTTGTGATTCTTACGTTAGAATGGCAATTTCACGTGTATATGAGAGAAAGAAATTTTTCTTCCTTTCATTTCTTTCCTATTCTAAGTCTCAGTTTTGACTTCACAAAACCTTTTTAATGTTTCTTTTCTCACCTATAATAAAAATTATATATTAAAAGTCAATTATATGTTCATGGTTATATAATAATGTATGACAAAATCTGGAAGGGAACATGAAAAATAAAAAGTTTGTTTATAAATATCCTTCCTTTAAAACAATTTTTTCTCCTGTTAAAATGTTACTATTTAAATAAAAAATTATGAAGAACAGAATTGTTTACATAGACTTATCAGAACTTTTATCGATTCTTACATGGCCTGGGCATTTTTATAGATTATTAAGCATATGTGATTAAAAGACATCGTTAATTTAGATAAAAGACTATGCAACAGTGTCTTTAAAAACCTATCCAAAAAATGGTAATTTAATATTATTTTAAATTTAAGAGATCTTAGTGTACCTGCCAATAATTATTTTCATTTATTTTGAAAAATCTTTGTTCTAATTAGGTTTTAGAATAGATTTTAGCAATCTATCATGGTAATGAATTACTGCTTTAAGGAATGCTATTAATATATTCTCAGGAGTTATGCAACTACTGTGACATATTTTTATTCAGTAATTTTCATCTCAGTAGATACATATTTAAATAAGTAATGTTATTCAAAACTGTTCGTGAAGTCTTTTGACTCCTTTTCACTGTATAGAAAATATTAAGGTTAAAACTGCAAAGTGATTGAAGCTAAATGGGAGCCTACTTTGATTATAAAGGAAAATGATATTCAATTAGACAGTTTCATACCTGTGAGACTTTTCAACAGATAGTGGTAGGTTGTCTATTTTAAAAGCATAAATCAGACTGCAAATGGATTCCTTAGGAATATGTGTATGGAACTCTGCTTGAAGATGCATCCCCTTAATTTACAATACTGTCATCCTGTGACTGACAACCAGTGAATACATTGCATTGATTTCATAATAGCTGACAGCCTATACAACCACAGTACAAATTGGTAAAACCCTACTTCGTGAAAAGACAGTGCTAAAAGACCCTTTCTTTTGCTTTTCTCTTTCTTAACTCATGTGCCCCGTCAGGATGCAATATATGTAGATTGATTGCTTACAGTTCAAAGAAAATACCTAAATTCAGATTTTCTGCTAACAATAATCAAGACTGGAGTACATTTTTAAGTCAATCTTTGTGATGCAATTCTCTGAGAATGCAATTCTCAGTAGCAGTTGGTATCACATCTACTTAAAAAATCATATCAACCAGAAATTTTCATTTAAATAGCTAGATGGGGAAATGAATTTCTATAATACCATGAACATAAATGTAATAATTGAACTTGGTTGTACTTGTTTTTACAGTACAAATATTTAAATATCCAGATGTTTCTGCTGAAATTATATATAATATTGAAAAGTTTATTTTCCTTACAGTTGGCATTATCTGCAGAAGTATACATTGGAAGCTGTACTCCCCAGTGTATCCCAGTTACTTTCTTTAGCTAGTGTTGCACGATCTATATCTCATTAAATTTTAAAGTGCTTGAAAAAAACTGTGCTATGGATCTTCACATAATTTTTAACTGTGCTTTGTAGACTCTTGTTGATTTTGGTATTTTAATCAGCTATCATGACAAGCCATCAGAAGTGTTGTGTTAAGGGAAGCTTTCTTGGTTATGTTTTTATCACAGAGTTTCTGTGTGCCACAGGGCAAGTTATAATAAGGTGATAAATTATTGTTGGTATATTAACTCTTTCACTTTTCATTTATTTCATGGCTTTCTTTCTAATTATAATAGTATTTTTAGCACTGAAGCTGGAACAGGCTAGTTGACTAAAGAACCCTCAGTAACACAACTGACTGTTAATATTAGAGAAAACTACACTGGAAATGAAAAACATAAAACGTTGTCTCCCCACCGATAATAGACAAAATCCAGGGAAAGCAAAAAATTATGACTGGATGATAATTAGATTTTCTGGTTAATGGAGGGTTATGGAGAAATTCTTAATAATGAATAAGTAGAGAAAGCAGAAAAAATATTGTTTCATGAAAACTTGTAATTCTGATTTTAAAATCTCAATTAGGCTTATTATTCAAATCATTTTTCAATGCTTGGATGATTTTATACATAGCATATTTAAAAATCAAATTTTAATCCATGCCTGTTTTTGTTTTTTTATTGATTTCATTAAAAAGAATTGGCAGGGGCTTCCCTGGTGGCGCAATGGTTGGGAGTCTGCCTGCCGATGCAGGGGACACGGGTTTGTGCCCCGGTCTGGGAAGATCCCACATGCCGTGGAGCGGCTGGGCCCGTGAGCCATGGCCGCTGAGCCTGCGCCTCCGGAGCCTGTGCTCCGCAGCGGGAGAAGCCACAGCAGTGAGAGGCCCGCGTACTGCAAAAAAAAAAAAAAAAAAAGAATTGGCATTAGAGAAGAAATTTTTTACAAAATGCTAAAAACTGTGATCTTTAGTTCCTATTTTACTACACATAGTTTTTTGAAACAGAATTTTAAAAATCTATTAAACAAAGTTTTGGGTTTTTTTTTTTTTTTTGAAACAATGGCCTGCTGTAGAATTTTCTCCTTTCTAGTTTCTTATGTTTCTAAGCACCTCTTTCCTCATCATCTTCCTAACACTAAGCACCTCCCTTTCTCCAAGCATTCTGTGTCAATAACCTTTGAAACCCAAAGTCCTTTAGTTATGCTGACTCTGCATTTTACTTACATGAGTCGAACAAGCATTGATGGCAGTTTTGAAAAGGGAATCAAGATGAACAACCCTCTTGAGCTTGCACAGCTTTTCTATACTGTTTTTCTTCATATTATGTTTTGGACAGGACAATGGCAGCTGTTTGGTATTAGTCCTCATAGTAGCTGAGCATCAGAATTTATCACCGTGGACTCACCATAGCCTCAATTTGTGCTATAGTGAGGATGACAGACAATTAGAAAGCCACTTTTACAAAGACATAAATGTCTGACTCTTCCAAATTTATCATTACTTTCTTAGCCAAAAATGACTTCTTAAATTTTATGTTTATATCTTTCTCCGTATTCTTATTGGCACAAGCCAAGTAACAACAACAAAGCATAAATCAGAGACACAAAGACAGGACTAAAATTGTATTGATTTGAAGATTTTAGACACCCAAAGGCTTCTGGTGACTTTAAATGGAATCTGTGTGATGTTTGTAATATTCTCTTCAGTGACCACTGAGATTTTATTTTCCCTAAATGTGTCTCTCAGTGAGCTAAAGAATAGATTAAACCTGGTTATCTAAAATGTTGTGCCTTAATAGCTTTAAAGACAGTAAGCTTTTTCATCTGACCCTTCTTTTAGAAAATAGGCCCTCAGCTGACCCATGCTCTATATTTGCTCTGAGAATTAATGATATTTTCACATATATATGAAATAAAACTATGACTATGGTAAAAATATAAACTGGCAGTTTCTCCCAGGGTCTTAGCTGTCTAGAATGTTAATAAAATCATTTTTAATCTGAAGTAAAGATAGTCTGATTTGAATTGGATGGAATTTTCAGGTTTGTTACTTTAGCAGACAAATTTTTAAAAAATGCTTAGTGGTTTAACAAAAGAAACTGAAGCTTAAATGAAAAGAGAGAGAAGTGAGTGACCCTAATCTAGTTTTACCTACAAAACCTCCAAAATACTTTTAAGAAAATACGCCCTTGGGCTGATATCTCATATGCCAGGTTCTAGCCTAGGGCCCAATTTTTTTTTCTACCTGATTTTTAAACTGATCAAATTAGAGGCTAAATTATACTCTCTATTTTAGTTAAGCCATATGCTATTAGCCGGGTTCTCTAGGACTATCTCTGGTCTACAGCTGACCAGAAACTACTTACCTCAGCACCTCTCGTAACTGCAGATGATTGCTCTAGAGAAAATTCTCAAAAGACCCATTCCATCAGAGCAATCTAAAATTAAGGAGTAGGCTTCCCTGGTGGCGCAGTGGTTGAGAGTCTGCCTGCCGATGCAGGGGACACGGGTTCGTGCCCCGGTCTAGGAAGATCTCACATGCCGCGGAGCAACTGGGCTCGTGAGCCATAACCGCTGAGCCTGTGCGTCCGGAGCCTGTGCTCTGCAACAGGAGAGGCCACAGCAGTGAGAGGCCCATGTACAGCAAAAAATAAATAAATAAATAAATAAAATTAAGGAGTTACGAAATAGGATTTTTACACTTGTGGGTTTTTAGAATTTTTGTTGACTATTTTGGGCTCTTTGGACTGTGAGCTTATACAGGTGTTGTGTTTCACTTGGTTACATCTCTCAGGAAAATGGAAGAACATATATGGACTAAGGAAAGGTTTCTAGTTCTTCCTGGGGTTTGGATAATATTTGAATGATAATACCATAAACTCATCCAGCTTAAAAAGGATCCCCTCTCTCCCACGCACAAACTGTAACATAGTTCTGGTAACACAATGAAAATTATATGCAAATATCAGCCAGAATATCCTTTGACATAGCCAACCAAAGCCATCACCATTGATCAAAACTGTCTGCCATTTTAAAAAAGGCTTCATAAAATTCCATTACTCCCCGCCCAAAGACTCTAATAGTTACTCATAGACATAGATATAAATTCTGAGTATCTCATTTCAGGAAGTTCTTATTTCTGTCTAACTTAAATTCTAATTGATGTTTAAGTCTTCCTCATTTTGTTCAGTTTTGATCCTGACCTACTTTTATTGATTTTTCTGGAACTTTCACAAAATTCTCAAGTTCTTTATTTTCATGTACATTAATCTTGTTATCTTTATAGTACAATTAGAAAAGTTTTAAATATTTAATATTCTTTATGTTGCATTACATTTTTTCCTTGTGTCACTTAGATATGTATGTCTGTGATTTTAAATGCATTCCTTTTTTAAAAAAAATAAAATGTAGGATTTTATAGCTTCTTGTACATTGATAACAAGGAAAATATCATTGGCCAGTTTTCCAACCTACATCCCTTTTCCTTGGGTAATGAGTTAGATAATTTCAGGGATGGAGTTTTATACTTAGGATAATTGCCCTAGTCGCTTTCCTGTCTCGAAAAGGGGATATTTGATTGCAGTTAAATTGTGAAGTTCTAAAGCTACGTTAGCTAAATTTTTTACTATGTCAGCAAGCAGAATATTGTTTGCACTTCTTTGCTTTTTAAATGCTGCTCAGGGAGCTGTGTAAGTTATAATTGATGCACAGAAGAGGTTTCGAATTTTATATGCCTATAAATTGGCACTGCTACATAGACTAGAAAGATGAGATTGGAGAAGTTATTTTCCCGTGAGAATGATACAAATTACTGTCAAACTGTTTATGCTTGCTCTAAAAATATTTTCAATGTACAGGTATTTGCTTACTAGCTGGGTAGCACTCTTATTAGAGTTGAATCACATTTGGAGCCAGAGTGAAATGTTTTCAGTACCATTGCATATTGTTGTAATTCCAGGGCTTAAGTACCTGTAATTATGTTTGTTCTCTAAAACTCAGATAAATTTGCTTAAGTTTTGGAGTTTAAAATTTTTAAACAACTATAGAGTTTATCTGGGCCATCCTTCTTATTTTACATGTGAAGAAACTGAGGCCCAGCGGCGTTAAGAAATATACCAATGCCAAAGACCTAGAAATAAGCATGAATGCAACCAAAATTAAGTTTTTCTTCATCACTTTGGCCCTTTTCTGATATATCTCATATCTAAGGAAATTGTTGTGATTAATATGTATTTATTTCAGGAATATAAATACCTTTCTCCTTATCAGCTTAACTTAACCTCTAGATGACCTGAAATGTGCAGTGTTGAAGATGAATTTGTAGGACTTACTTGGTGAAGTTAGCCAAAACTTTAAAACCGTAGACTAAAGTAAGCATAAGCAAATCCAATGTTTATCTTACTTTGTCAAGGCAGTTTAGTAATGTCAACATCAGGAGTGTGAAGAGATTCTTTACCACAAATAAGTTGACAGTCACTGACTCAAACTTAGTGCACGCTTTAATATAGTTTCCAAAGAATACTAGTTGGTAGGTGCTCTGTCGTTGGAACTCAAGAGAGGAAGTCACAGCCCAAGGTACACAGGAATTTCAATTCATTTTGTGAGTGCCTTCTTTTAAGAATAATGCAATATGTTTTGTATGTGAAGATACTGATTTTGACTGAGCATTTCCAAGGGTAAGTTCTTGGTTTTGCTTCCCCTTTACCCAGTAGCAGGATCTAGGAAGTCGTATGTTTTGCAGTGATTTATTTTTCCTTATTGGTATGTAGAAGAGACACAGGAATAGGGCGCATCAGCGAATGAAAGATGACAATGAGACGATAGTTCGAGGTGTGCTGAAATAGGATGAAACTAGGGTTTGCTTTCACTCAGACTGCTGCTTTTTCTTCCATTCTAGAAAGTAAGCTCCAAGGAAAAGATTCAGTGCTATGTCTTTATGAAAAATTCAATAGTATAAAAACACCAGAATATAATTTGTTTACATTAAAGTTATCAATGGAAATGTAAACATAGTAGCTGAATATGTTTCAGTGCCCACAGTGATGTTTATTTTAAGATTTGTCTTTAGGAATTGGCCTACACACATGATTTGCTGTTCTTTAGGTAGCCTCCTTCAATTACTTTGAGTGCTTGATGTTACTTTTTAGAGCTTTGCCTGTGCTGAGGGGGAAAAAAATGTGAGGTTGAGAGAAATTAACAGACTAATGCATTTCTCCCAGGAGAAAGCTGTAATAAAAATAGAGATATTTGAGTAATTCCTACAGAATTTTGACTTTCCTGTGGAAGGTTTTGCCAAAACTGTGTGGTGGCAATAAAAAAAGAAAAAGGCAAAAAACTCAACCAAGCACATACACATAGCAAGCAGTGCCACAACAAAAATATGTTTCCTAAAAGATCCAGCATGAAGTAGGAAATCTTATATATAGCAAAAGAATAAAGAGTAAAAATCAGACTAGAAGATAAGAAATAATAATGCTTGTATCCTGCAGCCCAGATTAAGGTCATGTGTTAGCAGTATTAGAAGCAGGTGCTCTAGTGAACTAAATGTTAGGCTAATGAATGTGATAGCCCACCAATAAGCAGGGGTAATTGTGGGAGCTTGCTGTCTTCTTGCGCATGCTCTTCTCAAAGGCTGTAGGAATGAGCACGCCGTGGGAAGAAGCTGGAGCAGCGATGTCTGGGTAGCTCCTCATGGGCATTTTCTCTAAAGCCTTTTGCTGACAGATAATGCACTAGACACTATTGAGAGTCACTTGCATCTGCCTCGCTGACTTTGAGTATATTGTACTCAGAGGTCTTGTTTTTATATGAATACAAATTGGCATATAGCTTAAATCCCATAATGTTGATTTTCTAATTTTAAATATTTTTCCCTAGAGATTATTTCTGTGTTTTTCCTCCTGTATGCGTGTACCTCCCATTTATGATAATAAAAATTAGGTGCACATTTTAAGGGAAATTCATGAGATTTTTTTTAACATCTTTATTGGAGTATAATTGCTTTACAATGGTGTATTAGTTTCTGCTTTATAACAAAGTGAATCAGCTGTACATATACATATATCCCCATATCTCCTCTCTCTGCGTCTCCCTCCCACCCTCCCTATCCCACCCCTCTAGGTGGTCACAAAGCCCAAGCTGATCTCCCTGTGCTATGTGGCTGCTTCTCACTAGCTATCTATTTTACATTTGGTAGTGTATATATGTCCATGCCTCTCTCTCTCTCACTTCGTCCCAGCTTACCCTTCCCCCTCCCCGTGTCCTCAAGTCCATTCTCTACATCTGCGTCTTTATTCCTGTCCTGCCCCTAGGTTCTTCAGAAGCTTTTTTTTTTTTTTTAGATTCCATATATATGTGTTAGCATACGGTATTTGTTTTTCTCTTCCTGACTTACTTCACTCTGTATGACAGTCTCTAGGTCCATCCACCTCACTACAAATAACTCAATTTCATTTCTTTTTATGGCTGAGAAATATTCCATTTTATATTGAAGATGTGCAACATCTTCTTTATCCATTCATCAGTTGATGGACACTTAGGTTGCTTCCATGTCCTGGCTATTGCAGATAGAGCTGCAATGAACATTGTTGTACATGACTCTTTTTGAATTATGGTTTTCTCAGGGTAAATGCCCAGTAGTGGGATTGCTGGGTCATATGGTAGTTCTATTTTTAGTTTTTTAAGGAACCTCCATACTGTTCTCCATAGTGACTGTATCAATTTACATTCCCACTAACAGTGCAAGAGGGTTCCCTTTTCTCCACACCCTCTCCAGCATTTATTGTTTGTAGATTTTTTGATGATGGCCATTCTGACACTGGCGTGAGGTGATACCTCATTGTAGTTTTGATTTGCATTTCCATGAATAGATTTATTAGAATAAACTGCAAGTACTTATCTTTACATTTTCTAACAATGTACTTAATTTATGATGCTTTCACAAAAAATTAAAATCCATTTCTCTGTGAAATATAACAGTGATTAAGACCACGACCTCAAGAGCCAGACTGTCTGAATTTGAATACTGGCTTTGTTACTTACTAGCTATGTGACCTGTTTTTTTTCTGGCCGTGCTGCACAGCATGTGGGATTTTAGTTCCCCCACCAGGGATCGAGCCTGTGCCCCCTGCAGTGGAAGCGCAGAGTCCTAACCACTGGACTACCGGGGAATTCCCTGGAGGCTTCTTCTTCTTTTTTTTTTTTCTGCTAAATGACTAATTAGTAAATTATTTAACCTCTGTGTGCCTCAGTGTCCTCATGTTTGAAATGGAAATGATGGTATCTATCTCATAGGATTTTTATGAGGATCAAATATATATGTATTTGTGTGTGTATGTATATATATTAGTTGGTATTTTATTTTAGAAGTTATACAAATTATATAAAATTATCTATCTATATTATAGATAGTACCTACCTGGTACATAATAAGCCCTATATAAGAGTTTGCTATTGCTATTGTTGCTGTTTTGTTTTTTTTTTTTTTTTTTTTGCGGTACGCGGGCTTCTCACTGCTGTGGCCTCTCCCGTTGCGGAGCACAGGCTCCAGATGCGCAGGCCCAGTGGCCATGGCTCACAGGCCTAGCCGCTCTGCGGCATGTGGGATCTTCCCGGACCAGGGCACGAACCCGCGTCCCCTGCATCGGCAGGCGGACTCTCAACCACTGCGCCACCAGGGAAGCCCTATTGTTGCTATTTTTATTCTGAGTGCCCAATATACTTTCAAAATTTGACTTATAATTTAGAGAATAATATTTTATTGCTCTTCAAAGATGTTTTAGTATTTATTAATTAGATTCCACCCTCTTCCAGTGCATGGAATTAAGAGTATTAGTTACCAAATAAAATGTAAAATGTTTAGGTTGGAATATAAAAATACAGAGTAATGAAGTGTCACTTTTCAGTACCTTTAAAAATAAGATGAAGAAAACGTTTAAACTGTAACCACGTTTTTCTGTCCATTAGATTTATGTAGTCTTTGTCTTTTGTATAATGAACAGCTGTATTAAAATATGCATAAGATCATCCTGTAAAACTTAGAAATATTTCTTTTCCAATCCTTCGTGTATGTGGGGAAGCGTAGATGTATGTCAATCTATCATCATTTTATATGTTTTATATATTTCATTGCCAAAAAACATAAAGATTCTCTTAATAGTGTAGCCTATTTATTTAGAAATTCTTTAATGGTTATGGATTAAATCTGAAATCCGTTTATTCTTTTGAGCTTTTGACTAATATAAAGAAATAATAAATATGATGAAAAGGATAGACTCATTCATTCTGTCAGTCAGTCAACTGATCAGTCAATATTTGAGTGCCTTCTATACTGCCAGGCACTGTTCTAGGCACTAAAGATACATCAGTGAAACTTTTGGATCAGACAATAAACTAGTAAGTTTTTTTACTCCATGATATAGGAACTTAATGGTTATAATTATTAATGACATACATATACACATTCAGTACACAGAGTTCTTCTTTTACCTGTTTCATGGGGGTTAAAATGACTTTTTTCTGTCTTCCATAAGATACCTTAGTTATTATAGCAGTGGTTAAGTCTGAAACACCATCTAAGAGAAGGTGAGATTAAACACAAGGGAATTGTTCGTAGAACTTCCATCTTGATATATAAGCCACCTTTTTCATCAAATTTGGATAAGTTGTGGTTTGCTACCTGATTTAAACTGGTTTTATTTAGCCTGTGGACTGACCTCTTTGTTCCAGAAGGTGAAGGAGCTGGAAGAGGGAAATTTTCTGCCCTCCTCTTTTCCACAGGGAGTTTGTATTCCTCAGTGAAGTGAAGATGCAGCTCTCAAGTAAATTTCCCTTCACCTAGCACCTACTTTCTGGAATGGGATGAAGTGTAGATGAATGTTAATTGTAAAGGCAATGCTAATAGCACCAATGCAGCATATGTTAACACTACAGCAGCTCAATGGTGAATGCACAATATGAAGCAAGGCTAATGCCAGGGCCTGATCAAGCAGTGCCTAGAGCCAGTGGGCGGCTCATCACTATTTGTGGACCACTACCACTGTTTGTGGACCACCTTCTGAATTTCGTCAAGTTGTATACCATGGAAATCCAATTATGCATTAATTTTTATTAAATTTTGTTCTCCGGAATTATTTGAAAACATAGAGAAATGATCAGGAGTTGTTATTGTTACAGTGTAGGGAGGCTAAATAGATCTCAAATGAGTAGACCATGCTGACTTGTATTCTCATTACATAGAAACTTCTGCAAAGTGTGTAATTCACTTAAGAAGTTACTATACAGCCAACTCCTCATTAGAATATTAGATGTATTCATTTAATTTTCTGACAGAAAAATGAATGCTACAATTTCATTGATTCTAAAGGTCTACATTCCAGAACTTTCTTCACTGAGACTTGGAGAGATGGGAAATACATTCTTTCTAAAGTTGAGGCTCCTGATTTTCTCAGTGTTAACAATGGGCCCTATTATGATGCTTCCAACTGAGTAAGGCTAGGAAGAACTTCACAGCTGGCTGGGCACCTGACATGCCCAAGGCAGGTACTCTGACCTGCTCATATAGCCCTGGTTCCTCCTGGGGAGAATAGCAGTTTCCATTCCCTGAAGTGCCTAATTTATTCCAGGCTGTGAATAGAATGAGCTTGTCGATTTGGGACTAGTGGCATTCCCCTTGCACAACCTCAGGACATGATTATCCATGCCATGGTCAGGTGGGAACTGCCTATCTGACCCTGCGAGGTCCTCGCCCCGGGCACTTACCAAGAGTGATAAGAGGCTATTGGAATAACACATTCTCTAACATTTATTTGTATTTTTAATGAGGTACTGACATCCTCTTTTGCTTTTATCTGAGCCTGACTTTCTAGTAACTTGATTACAAAAAGTGCGCTGATTTAATGTATTGTTAGATGAAAGATATTAATACATGGATCAGGAAAATCATACTCTTGGAATATTGCCTTTTAGAAACCATGTGTTTTTAGAGTTTGTATTGTATGCAGAGCACTGCACTAGGTTCTATCAACAACAGAAATAAAACAGAAAGCAGTGCTTCTGCTCCCAAGGCAAGGGAAAACATGGAGCCATGGAGAAGTTGAGAAACAAGTAGAAGGAAACATATTAATCAGTAACACCTTATATACTGTGTTCTAACCAAATGACTAAGTTATATTTAAACACAAAGAACAAATCACAGAAAGTGATTAGGAAAGGTTTCTTGTAGATAGTAAATTGTACTGTAAGTCCTAGAGTGTTTAAATAAGGTCCAAATGAATGGAAGGCTAGCTGTCATAAGTAGTTTTTGCCAGGTAGGGGAAAACTGGTATCTTCCTAGTGGGGCTGCATCTCTCCTAACAGGGTGACTTTTACTCTAGTGGTTGCTCAGTATATATTTGTTGAATTGAATCAATTTTCAACTTAGAGGAAGAGAGACTGAGGTCTCTGATGCTGTCAGCACAATCAGCCCAAGCACTTCAGATCCTCACATCCTTCCAGCATATGGATGTATGACCAAGAGAGGCCTACATTAAAATTAAGATATTTGAAACTTCAGTGTATGTTGTGCTTTAGTTGTGGAAGATAGAAAGGGGTATTGTTTACAGTTGGGGAAAAAATTGAGGGAATAGGCAAGGATGTGAGATAGGCATTTCTGCTGGAGTTTCTAAGAAGGTTAGAATAAGACAAGGAAGGAAATGGTCAAATTACAAACTTAGGATTTTAAAAACTTATTTTTAAGAAATATCTCAATTTAGGTACAGTATTAGAGAGTTAAAAAATTTTTTTAAACCTGGAAAATAATGCATGCCACCTCAGTCTTAGTGGGCAAGGTAACTAATATAAAGCATATAATTGCAGCAATTTGAAGTGAGTGCCTTTTGTGTATATGAATAAAAGTATAGTGAATCAGCACAGAAAGGGAAGTATGCAAAGAACAGGGGAGGCTCCTGAGAGGAGGTAACATTTCACTTGAATCTTAATGGATAAGTTAGGAGTTTTTTGGAAGAAGAGAATAGTAAAGGCATTTCAGATCGAGAAAACCACATGTGTAAAGATAGAGAGATTTGAAGGGTCATAGCCTATCCTAGGAAGTGTAAGAAGTTAGAAGTACCTAAAACACAGGGTAAATGTGGACGCCATAGTGAGAGAGGGGTTTAGAGAGATAAATAGGAGCCAGAGCATAAGGGACCATGGATATCACACTAAGAATTTAGGAAATTGTCATTATAGATGATAGGAAGGCATTGAATGGTTTATACTAAAAACAAACAAAAAAAGCAACGTACAGTGGATTAGAGGGAGATCAGAAGCAGGGCAACCTGATAGAAGACTACTGCAGTGGTCCAGGGAAAACAATTTTGACATCCTGAACATCAGTAGTGAAAAGCAGAATGCAAAGGAAAGCATAAACTTGAGTCATTCAGGATGTGTATAGGTCTTAGTGATATAAAGGCTGAGGGAGCTGAGAGACTCTAGAATTTACTTTGGTTTTTGGCTTGGGCATCTGGGTAGGCAGTATGCTGTTACTAAATTGTAGAAAATTGGAGTATAAACAGATTTTAGGTGGAAAAGAATGAACTCAGTTTTGGACATGTTGATTTTGAAGTTATCATGGTCACCCAAGCAGAGATAATCCTTAGGTACCTAGAAAGTTTGGTCTGAATCTGAAGATGGAAATTAGGACTGGAGATAAAGATTTTGGAGCCATCAGGATGTAGATCATAGTGAAAATCGTGTGTATATGAATGGGGACTAGAGAAGAGTCTCAAGTGTAATACTCAGCAAAGCATAAGCAGTGGTTTTGAACTCTGAGAATACACGAACATCTCCTGAGACAGAACTATCCCATTTCATTAAGGCAGCCTACCTGCCAGCTGTTGGGTGATACTATCAAATAATGGAAACGGATCCTGCATAACTGATTTTTCATTCCTTCTGCTGCCAGCATTCTGACAAAGAAGAATCCTTGAGGGAGTTTTCCACAACTATTTTTTTTTTTTTTTTTTTTTTTTTTGCTGTACGCGGGCCTCTCACTGCTGTGGCCTCTCCCGTTGCGGAGCACAGGCTCCGGACACACAGGCTCCGCGGCCATGGCTCGCGGGCCCAGCCGCTCCGCGGCATGTGGGATCCTCCGGGATCGGGGCACGAACCCGTGTCCCCTGCATCGGCAGGTGGACTCTCAACCACTGCGCCACCAGGGAAGCCCTCCACAACTATTTAATGTGGGGTTTCCCAAACTGTGTTCTATGGAGCACCTTCTGCAATTCTGCAGATGTTAATAAGCATTAACTCCTGTATTCAAAAAAAACCCCACAAAAATGGAACATTTCTTTATTGTAGGGCTTCTCAAAACCTTTAATAATGTACATACACTAGAAATTTCCAAGAGGGGTATGTAGCTAATAGCTCCTTCCCAAGTTTTTCTTTTTCAACTACAGACCCCTTTTCTTCCTGGAATACCTATTAATATCTCAAGGTATTGCAAAAAAAACAAAACAAAACAAAAAACCTCTTGATTGGAGAAGTTAATGTCATCTCCATAGAGTCATTGGACTTTTAATCTTTGAGGGTCTTTTATATTTGAAAGAAATACTCACATTTCCTTGTGTTTTTAATTCATACTCAGTTTTTTAAAGTTTCCAGTATTAAAGCCGAGTTTTTATAAACCTTTAAGCTCAATTTACAAAACTCATTTTTAAAGTTAGTAATTTTAAAATCTCATTTTTAAAGTTAGTAAAGTTAGTAATATTTAAACACTCACTTTCATTTTTTCCTTGATTAACTGTCAATTAGCTCATAATTTTGACAGCCGAAATTCTCCTAAACATTTCACACCATTTTCAAACTTGATTAATTAAATTCCTTTAGGCATTTCAAACAATAACACCCAATATACTTAATTTATCCAAGCACTTTAACCTTTAGCAAGATAACCTTACAGAAACCTTCCTGAGCACTTAAACACAACTTACAAACTGGAAACCTAATGTATGTATTAGCCAATCAGTTTTCAAATGATGTGTATAAACTTAATCAATCAGACTATCTTTTTTTTTTTTTTTTTTTTTTTTGCGCAACGCGGGCATCTCACTGTTGTGGCCTCTCCCGTTGTGGAGCACAGGCTCCGGACGCACAGGCTCAGTGGCCATGGCTCACGGCCCAGCCGCTCCGCGGCATGTGGGATCTTCCTGGAATGGGGCACGAACCCGTGTCCCCTGCATCGGCAGGCAGACTCTCAACCACTGCGCCACCAGGGAAGCCCCAGACTATCTTTAAATAGTTTAAATTCAAATCTCAAGTTTACTGTTAGTCAACTTCTTTTAAATATTTTAAATAAAAATCACAAGCCTAAAATGTCAGATTTCCTAATGTGTCAGATTCTCTTAAATGTTTCAAGCACGCTAAATATCAAACAAAACATTCCTAACCCTAGCAAAAGTATACAAATTATTGTTTTGATCTACTTCATTATTTTTGTATGTATCCCTTCCCTCTTTGGGGTTGCAAGGTCACTTACCTGACAAAGTACAGAGAATCATCATCCCAGTCTTGCCGAAGCTAAGGATTCAGGGTTGTTGGCCACACTGGGAATTGAAAACCTGGGTGTTCATTCTTTTAGGAATCTATCTCTGCTACTTTTTAGAATGATTAGATTTTTTTGTGCCCATGACTTTTTCTTGCAAAACGTATCATGCATTTTTCATCCCATTATTCTCTATCTTAACCTTTCTTACTATTTTTAGTTGTTCAATTTGGATTGATGATATTCTTTACCCCACCGTGAATTATTGTTAATCTCTCATCACCTGACCTGGTTCTGCACTCACTTCCTCTTTTGCTTTCTGGTCCTTCTTCTAGACCTCCCTTCTGGAGTCATTTCACTGATGTCAGGCTGAGGGCCTTCCTGTATTCTGTATTATATGCTTCCGTGACTTTAGGGCTGCTCTCATTTCTTTCTATTATCTTTCTGGTTTACTACATTCTTTCTAAGGAGATTTTGTTCACTGTCATCTTCATTTCAAAATTTCTGTCACTGTATATCTTTTTGTCGTTTTTCAAGCCAGTAATTACTCGGTAAAATATCTAAGCCAATGGTTTTTTAGCTTAAAAACAAACAAAAAATAGTTGTGGAAGGTGATCAACCTCTGTTTTGTTATTTAATTTTAGTGTGACTGTGAACAAGTTCATTTTAATCTCTTTGAGACTTGGCTGCTTCACTTTTTAAACTTGATGAATATCTTCCCTGTCTGAAGGCAGGGAGCCAGATGAGATGCAGTCTTGGGGCCTTCTCTATCACTGATAGCTCTAATTACTCCTTTTCATCTCGCTCAGCTGCTCATTACGGACATGGTCTGTATATGTGGCCCATATTGTAGAACTCCTCAGAGAAATAACTTTTCAACTTTGAATTAGTTGCAAAAATTTAAAAATTGGGAGATTTTCTTTTCTTTTCTTTTTTTCTAAAAATTGGGAGACGTCTGCATTCCCACTTCTCCCCCAGCAGCTTGAGATGAATATTGACTACCATCTCTGGATGGACCTGTGCTTTCCAGTTTGCCCCAGTCCCCCTATATGTATGGCGTTTACTTAGAAATGAGTCTAAAAACGAGGCCAGTTCTAGAAGTTAAGGACTAATGTTTATGTGTATGATAGTATGTGCATTTTAAAAGAAAACAATTTTTTAGCTTACTATACATTTATTTTTCAACATTCACACACACTGAATTCTCACATTTTAAAAACTAACTTAGGTTTCATAGTCAATGAATAAAGCCCATGCTTCTTCTGTTTCTGTTTCTTCCCTCTAGGAAGAACTTAACTGATTTTACCATGCATAATTGGAAGGGACAAGCATTTTTGTTTGTGTAACTTGAGCACTTATTGTTCTGTCAGGTTATTGTACCTAGACGTATATTTCCCAGTTATCCCTCAGCTTTTTCTAATATGTCTTGAATTTGCCCAATTGTCAGGTGATTGATGCATTCGTTTAAAAAATTGCTTGGAGATTATGCTCTTGTATACACTCAAAAGAGTGCATGGCTGTGCTTTTTGGGCTATATTTCTGTATAGGATTAGAGGCACTCTGTTAATATTCTGGGTAAGAAAAGAAATCTGCAACATGTTTGTCATTTACCTTGGTTTTCTGGACTTAGGACATGAAATTCTATCCAGCAGCTTGAGAGCAATATTTAAAAATCATGTAGCATCACAAGTCAGTGATAAATATGTTCACCCTAAGAATTTAAATGTGGTGAGTAGATGCAACAGTGTGATTAGCATTCAGTGGCCTATCTCTAATTCCCTTTTCAAGCATTGAAAAGCCAACCAAGCTTGAAACATTTTGCAATGTGCCAAGCATTTGTGTGCTTCATTTAGTATCAGGGTAAATTTTGCCCATTTGAATGTCTTTCTGATATACACAGTTTGAAAAACAAATGGCCACAGATAAGAATATAAAAGTCATTTAGTATCCTACACCATCACAAACAAAGAATGTGGGGCAACTGAACATACAACAACTTTATTTCTTATTATTGGCTATAAAATTGTTTTCTTGCCTAATTTGTTTCAGTCAGACATTTAGTGATGTGTACCTAGTTGTCTTTCAATAACAATAACACTCAATTAATATAAATGATGATTTATGCTTGATGTCATATTGAATTTATAGTAATTTGGAAGCCAGAGACAACTTTTGGGAATTGAATGAAATGTGTTCACTAAGATACTAACAAATGAAAAGTACTTCAGGAGTAAACAAATTGTCACTATGCACAATAAATCCGTAAATAAATAAGTTCTAGGAATTGGCGTATGTAAAAATCTGTACATGTTATATTTACAAAATGGTGTGTAAACTCTTGCAGGGTGTTTTCTGTTTATTACAGATAATGGCAACCAAGGTTAGCTTTATGACTTTCATATACAGCCTGCTGTGTAATATAAATAGATATTGCCACAGTTCTATAACTGAAAAAGATATATAAAGGATTGTTGTTCAAATGACTCATAAAATTAATAATTAAAATTTTCTTCTATTTGTAAAAGTTCCAAAAAATGAAAGAAATCAAAGTGTATATTTCTTTTTTTTTTTTTGGTACACGGGCCTCTCACTGTTGTGGCCTCTCCCATTGTGGAGCACAGGCTCCGGATGTGCAGGCTCAGCGGCCATGGCTCACGGGCCCAGCCGCTCCGTAGCATGTGGGATATTCCCGGACTGGGGCACGAACCCGTGTCCCCTGCATCGGCAGGCAGACTCTCAACCATTGCGCCACCAGGGAAGCCCCCTCCTCCTCCTTCTTTTTGGCCAGCAGTATATTTATAATACCTGCTTAAACATCCTTGTTCACTAATCCTATCATCTGTGCCATTTCTTTATCTATTTTTATTGATTGATTTTTCTCCTTGTTGTGGGATATATTTTCCTCCTCCTTTTCATGACTGTTCATTTTGATTGGATGCCAGACATTGTGAATATTAGGTTGTTGGGTGCTGATTTTTTTTATATCCCTTTAAATATGTCTGGACTTTGTTCTGGGATGCAGTTAAGTTACTTGGACACAGTTTGGTCATCTAAGCCTCGCTTTTAAGTTTTGTTAGGTGGATCCAGAACAGCTTTTAGTTGAGGGCTAATTTGGCCACACTAGTGGGGCATTGTCCTTCTGAGGCCTTGAGTTGATGCCCTGTGGATTAGCAGGTCTTTGTATCCTGGCTCATGGAAATCAAGGTATTTCCAGGCCTTTGTGAGCTCCAGACATTGTTCCACTTAGTCCTGAATGATGGTTCTTTCTCTAGCCTCAGTAGTTTTCTTTTATGCAGAACCAGACCAGTATTCAGCCCAAGACTCTACTGGACTCCTGTGCATATCTGCACAGCTCACTCACTTGCTCTTTCTGTGTAGCTCCCTCCTTTCTGGTTCTCTATGCAGCAGATTTTAGCCACCTTGGTGTTCTAGAACTCTGAACTCTGTCTCTTGAACTGAGCAAGACTGTTGTGCTCTATTTGGGGTCTCCTTTCCCATGCCGTGATCTGGAAGTGCTCTAAGCAGTGAGTGTTTGATGTATAGGGCTCACTTGTTTGTTTCCTTGCTGTCAGAGATCACTGTCCTGCATTGCCTGTTGTCAGTGTCTGAATACCAATTTTTTTTGTTTGTTTGTTTTTTGCGGTACGCAGGCCTCTCACTGTTGTGGCCTCTCCCGTTGCGGAGCACAGGCTCCGGACGCACAGGCTCAGCGTCCGTGGCTCACGGGACCAGCCGCTCCGCGGCATGTGGGATCTTCCCGGACTGTGGCACAAACCCGTGTCCCCTGCATCGGCAGGCGGACTCTCAAGCACTGCGCCACCATGGAAGCCCATTTTTTTAATATGTTGTCTAGCTTAGTGATTTTCTGAGGTAGGAGGGAAAATCTGGTTCCTGTTCTCATCATGGCTGGAAGCAGAAGTTCCAGAATCCACCGAAATTTTGTTGTTTCATATTAAAAAATCTTTATCTCTTGATTTAATTAAGATTCTTGGTCATTTAATCAGAGCCTGAAGTCGGAATCTTTTGGTCAGTTCAGGGTATGCCATAGGGCCCTAGGTTTACCACACAGAGCTCTAATGTGAGCGATGTAGTGGGTTCTGTGTGGCCACTGCCTGGACTTCCATAAGCTTCTCAAGGACTGGAACTAAGTAATCGATCCATTTGGCAAATATTCATTGAAACTTCATTATGTGATAGGATTTTGTTAGTCACTGGGAATATAGAAATGAATAAAGCATGATCCCATATTCTAGTGGGAAAAGCTGGAATGTACAATTTTATACACTGACTGAAAGATTATAAAAATGGGAAAGATCTTTCTGAGAGATCAGAAGGTCTTAGAACACTGTGTTTGCAGGATGTAGTATATCATTAGATCTTGTGCACAATAGTGTTCAATAAATGCTTATGGATGAAGAATATTGCAACTAATTTATAGACATAGTCTGCTTAGAAGTATGTTAACATATTTTTTCTTAGGTATCTAGAAAAGATAGCTTAAATAAATACACAAGAAAAATATGATGATATATGTTTTAAGAAAAGGTTAATTTAGCTTGTACTCTCATGAATATTATTTTTGACAATTTCTAAGACTTTAAATGTAGCATTGATAGCTAAGTTATGTAGCTCTGCTTTGTTTCTAATTGTCATATCAGACAGTTGAAGAATACCAATTCAATCAAATCTTCATTTTTAACTACAGCTCCCCACTCCTTTTTTTTTTTTTTTTGCTCATTCCTGTTCATATTTTTAAAAGCAGTGTCTGCAGATAGTTATTTATATGTATGAATTCACTGGTTCATTCTAGTGCGAAATAGGTCATTCTGGAACAGTGAGAAATGTGATTGCTGAATTTCAAGCAGTTTTTGATGTTCAGCTGGATCTGTAGAAAAAGAAAAGGGGTCAGGCCAACACTTGTTGAAGATTTCTTGTTGCCATTGGCCTGATGAAAGAGACTTGGTGCTGGTAACATGGACTCTTCAGTGTATTGGCAAGAGGAAGAAGGAGACTTAGAACCCAGGTTTAATAACTACTCATATTAGGATATTTTATTTGAACCACTAATTAGAAACAAGGAAGCACATAAAATTCCATCCTAATTAGGTGTGTGGGGCTTCTTCTCCTTAAAAAAATTAAGGTACAGCAAATGATAGTGTGATGTTTTTCAGGCACAAATCTGCTTTTTTTTTTTTTTTTTTTTTTTAAAGCATGCCAATTTACTACCAGGAAAAAAAGCATACTGCAGTAGAATTGACAAATGATGATTCTCATCAAAAATAACAAATTCTTAAGTATTAAAATAAAGAATACTTTGAAAAAATTCGACATTACTCAGCATTTGAAAGTTTAAATCATTTAAAAGCCTTTTTTTCCTCTGTGTGGAAATTAGGACTCTAAATAGGAAACTGCTTTCAAGCAGTAAACTTTATTTACAAACTTGAGAAAGGGCCCATTAATTAAAATCTAATTCCACAGTCAAGTGGCAAGTTTGTTTATGATACATGTATTAATTCGTCTTTGTCTTTTTTGAATGGTATAGCTATAATGCACTGTAATTATATCTATTAGTATCCAGGTAAGAAATATGAGAAATTCTATATTTGGAAGTACATATTTTAGTCAGTTTCAAGTGTTATTATAAATAAATAGCTTGCATTACTGAAGAATTTGTTTCAAATTAAACTTGAAGAGAGGATCTTAAAAAGAGATTAATTCAGAATTATGCTTCAGGTTCTGCTCGGGTGTTCTTGAATCCAGTGGGTTTTCTCATACACAGTTTAAAGCAGATGAGTGAAGACGAAGGCTGACAGAGCACTGAGAGCTTTGCCTAGCTCTGGTCCAAGAGCCAGAGCGAGCTAGGGTGCACTCGTCCCATCCAGGACTCGGGTGAGGAACAACAACCACACCTTAGTGTCGATAAACTGTGGTCACTTTATTGACCCTTAAGCTAGGTGAGAATAAAGGCATTTGACTCTGTTATATGACAGACTTCTAATGACAGACATTATAAAGAAAAGAAATTCTTTATCTGATTTTAACAGAGTGGATATATTCTACCTCCCACCTCTGCCCACTCACCCCCTCACCTTCTTTGGACTTGATGTATTTGATGTGTGAAAAGTTAGACTTGATGTATTTGATGTGTGAAAAGTGATTCAAATAAAATGTAGTATTACTATAAAAAAAGATCACAAAACATCTTAATCATGTATTGCTCTTATATTGCTATACATTGTTTATATTAAGCATATGCAATAAAATAATGAAAGCTCATAGGACTGCGTGTTTGGGAATCCTGGGAGGGGAGCAGTGGCCAGTATTCCATTCTCTCCATCACTCCTTGTCTTTCCTTTTGCAAAGCCCAGGTATTTCCCTGCCTACTCTACCTTTTTACTTTCCCAGTAGGTCTTTGTCCAAGGGTGTGAATCTTTTGGCCTACTAGGGAACGTGATCTAATGGATGCTTTCCCTCAGTTTGTCTTGTTTTAGGTAAGAACACAAACCCAGGATATCTAAGGGGTGTTCTACTTAGTGCTAAAAAAAAAATGGAGAGGGTTAACAAAAACATTTTTTACGATAGAAAAGCCAAAGGAAATTTTAAAAATGTTTAGTAATAGTTACTTATAACTTTATTCAGATATATAGACCTAGCCTAACCTGATTATCCTTAAACACAACAACTTCATTCATTCATGAATCCATCTATCCATCCTTCAAACTTAACTTGGTACATTCATTCATGAATTCATTCTTCAAACTTACTAGGTGCTCAGCCCTAAGGGTACGAAGGTGATTCCTGTATCCGAAGAGCTCATAATATTTCATAGTTCTCCAAGCACTTTCATTGAGGTTCACCTGCTTATTTATTTATTCAACGAATACTTGCTGATCTCTATTCTTGGCACTGGAGTTACAGCAGTGAACAAAATAGACCCTGCCTTCGGGGAGTTACATTCCAGTAGGAGGGATGGATAATGAACAAGTGAAAATATTCTTCAGATAGTGGTAAGAAAAGTATAACAGCTTAAGTGGATGTAGGGAGTAGGATATGTGCCTGGGGATTATAGTTTGCAGTTTTCTACAGGTTAGTGAGGGTCTGCCTCATGGAAGAGCTGGCACTGGAGCAGAGACTTGAGTGAAGTCAAGGAGTGAGCTGTGTGAATCACTGAGGAAATAGCAAGTACAAAGTCCTTGAAGCAGAACCACATTGGTGTGTTTGAGAAACAGAAAGGAGGGCAGTATGGCCAGAGCAAATGTCAGTGAAGGAAGGAGGGATAGGAAAATAAGGTCGGAGTGCATGGCAGCAGGCAGATTATGTGGGGCCTTGTAGGTCATGTGAAGGGGTCTGGATTTTTACATATGGTGAAAAGCTTTTGGAAGGTTTTGAGTGAGAGAATGACATGATCTCATTTAAAAATGATCATGCTGCCTGTTGAGTAGTGAATAGACAGTACCAGGGAAAGGATGGAAGCAGCGAAATTAGTTAGGCAGTATTATAACAGCTTAAGTAAGACATGATTGTGGTGTGGACCTGCATGACAGAAGTGGAGATTAGTATATAGTTTAAGGCTAGAGCTAAAAGTATTTGCTGCTGGATTATATGCAGGAACTAAAAAGAAGAGCAGAGAATGTCCTCCCTTGATGATCGGTCTTGGTCCACATATAACCCCATGTTGCTGCACTAAACGGCAGCTAAGGAATGGAGTTCTAAGGTGTTGAGTACTTTCGCAAAGCTTGTTCTGTTTCAGAACCTGGACTGGGTCTGAAAAAAGATGTTAAATTCTTTTTCTAGTCCATTGTCCTTTCCATTTCTTTCTATTCAGAAAACTGAGACCATCCTATATGCAGGCAAGGAGACAGTAATCTGGGTATCAGCATTATGACTATAATGAACACACATTATTATTTTATCACCATAAGGACTACAAAAATTTTCATTGCATTTTTTTGGAAGAACATACTCAAGATTCTAGGTCATTTTCTTTAAGATTGATTCCTCCTTTCCATTCCAAGTGACCTTTTTTAAGTAGTGCAGCAATGAATGACTGACAGCCATGTGTAATTTTAGAAGGAGAAAGAAATGCTTAGAAAGTGCTCTTGGCTTCCCTGGTGGCGCAGTGGTTGAGAGTCCGCCTGCCGATGCAGAGGACACGGGTTCGTGCCCCAGTCCGGGAGGATCCCACATGCCGCGGAGCGGCTGGGCCCGTGAGTCATGGCCGCTGAGCCTGCGCGTCAGGAGCCTGTACTCCACAACGGGAGAGGCCACAACAGTGAGAGGCCCGCATACCGCAAAAAAAAAAAAAAAAAAAAAAAAAAAAAAATTGAAAGGGCTCTTATAAATCAGGAACAGGATAGATAATGGAGGCAATAAGTAGATAGTAAAAAGGAACATTGGGAATTGAAATAACTCATTTATGGGCAGGGTTATCTTTCGTGCGTATTATTATCTCTCAGGAGTGATGGTCCCAACACCCCTTCGTCTCTCTGATATGGACCCACAGGGTGTTTTCCATGGAGCGACAGGCTAGGGAACAGAGTCAGCAGTCCTGCTCCTTGTGCTGTGCTCTGTGAGCCTGGAAGCCCAGATGGGTTAAGGCTGACCCTAGTGCAAGCTGCAAATAAAGGAAGGCACTCAGATGGTCCTTGATTTCATTACTAAGGAATTAGCTAACACTTAGGCTGTGCTTAATGTTGTATTATGTACACAGCACTGATCAAAGTGCTTTACATATGTTAACTCATTTAACCCTCACACAAGCTTGCAAGGAAGTTATGATTATTTTCCTATTTTAAGATGAGGAACCTGACCCCAGAGAGGTCAAGTGACTTACCTTGGGTTCATAGAACTATAGCTAATAAATTGCAGAGCCAGGATTAGAACTTCGGGAAGCCTGGCTCTGCTGTTCCGCTCTTAATTCTGCACCATACATTTCATGAAGAGTAAGCATGTGTGTTGAATCAAATGAAACAGGACAATGCTATTTACATTTCATAGTATAAATTTTCAAGTTTTAGAAAAACAAAGAAAAATAAAGGCTTAGAAAAATTTTTTTGCCTAGGATAGAATTAATTCAATTTCAATAAAAACAGAATCAAACTAAGAGTGGTTTTTGGCAGACATCCATTAGAAGGATACATGATGTCAGAGAGAGGTGATCAAGAAAGACGACGTGGGGCGGGCTTACATGAGTCAACCCTAAGGAAACAGGTGTCCATCCTGACCTGTCAAAGTCCTTATGACTCCTGAGAGGTGTATTTATTTATGTATGTGTCATCTGTCCCTTTAAAAATACCTTTTGCCTTATCTCTCTACATATTCCATTCAAATGAAGGATTTCATAAAAACAGTTTGAATTCCGTAATTCACCTTTTAATTTCTCATGTCTTTAAGACTTGTGGAGTGAAAAGAATGAAGTTTTAAAGGAGCCTAGTGAAATGATGTTTTGAAGCTGCAGAAGAAACTGAATTATAAAACAATGCCTAATCGTAGTTTCTAAACTTTCTTTATCTCAATTAACAAAAGATTCCAAATAATATACTTTTCAGAGTTGTGTTTAAAATTCAGAGGTTGTTAGGAAAGAAATTCTATATAATTTATTTTTGTAATTATTTTCTATTTTTTAATTTCTCTATTTCTTTCCATTTTTTCACCTCCTTTAAAAATAGCAGCTTTGTTGAGATATATGTCACATACCATGAAATTCACCATCTTCAGGAGGTATTTACTGTATTCACAGAATTGTACAACCATCACCACAATCTAATTATCGCATATTTTCATTAGCCCAGAAAGTAACCAATAGCAGTCACTTCCAATTACCCCCTTCCCCAGCCCCTGGCAACCACCAGTCTACTTTCTGTCTACAGATTTGCCTATGCTGGACATTTCATATCAGTGGAATAGTATATATGTGCCTTTTTGTGTCTTTCACTTAAAACAATGTTTTCAGTTTTCTTCCATGTTGTAGCATTTATTTGTACTTCATTCCTTTTTATTGCCAAATAATATTCCATTGAATAGATATATACCACATTTTGTCTATCCATTTATTAGTTGATGGACATTTGAGTTGCTTCTACGTCTTGGCTAACATGAATAATGCTGTCATGAACATTTGTGTACAAGTTGTTATGTGGGCATATGTTTTCACTTCCCTTGGAGGTTACATATATATCTCCTTTCTTTCTCTCCATCTATCTATTTACCTGTTTGTCTATCTGGAAGTGGAATGGCTGGGTCATATGGTAACTTTAGGTATAATATTTTGAGGAACTCTAGACTCTTTTCCAAAGTATCTGTACCATTTGATAGTCCCACCAGCAGTGTATGAGGCCTCCAGTTTCTCCACATTTTTGTCAGCACCTGTTATTGTCTGTCTTTTAAGTTGTACTTTATTTTCATATTTACAAGAAGTAGAATCCTGTCCTGCTTTGTTATTCTGCAGTCTCAGTTTTCCCCTGGTGCATACTGTGGTGGCGTTGGTAGAAGTGGTATAGTAGAAAGAGCCCTCAACTTAGAAGAATTGGCTTTCAGGCCCAGCTTCTTACTTACTGCTTGAGTGACCTTGAGTAACTCAATCACTCCACCTCTGTGAGCCTCAGTTTTCCACCATTTCAAATAGGATTAATTCCTCACTCTCTGGCAGTCATCCAATAAAATAATATGTAAAATTAATTTGCAAATTGTAAAGCATCAGACTTCTTCCTGTTCCTTCTCTGTCACCGTCACTTTTATTCTCTTTTTGATGCATATTCTTAAGTAAATAAATAGGGAGAGATACTAAGTTTTTTTGCTTTAATGACCTTTTTTCTAATAGAATATAAACTCTACAAAAGCTTTATGTTTCTTTCTTGTCTTTATAAGTGTTAGTTAACTTTAGAATAGTTATATCAGCAAAAATGTTGAAAGTAGAGCTCTCCTGTCCTATTCCTTTTGGGAAGAATCTTTTAAGTTGTCTAGGATAAGAAATGAAGCTACATATACAGATTGTTAAGAGTTAAATGTAGCTCTCTTTCTTTTCTAGCATTTAAAATTTTTTCCCACATTTTTCCTATCTGTATTTGTAACTTGGGTATGTACCCAGAGAAAGCTGTGTTTTATCCTTTACCTTTTTTATAGTTACAAGCAACTTTGAGAAACATATGCAAGTTCTAATGGCTTAATAATACATTACGTCAAAGCCTTCACCAGTTTACAACAGCCAGGCTTTTCTACTACAGCTTTACCTGAATCATCTCCTGAAGCAAAATTACATCTTTTCTAAGTGCTAAAAACTTTTCTTCCACAGTGCTGTGTGCTTTCTCTGCCTGTTCTTCAAGGTTCACACCAGTTCTTTCTGCCTTTTCCAAGAAGCCTTCACCCATCTGAATCCATTTTATTTATTGTTAGTTCTTTGTTAATTCATACTTTTAAAAACATGTCCAAACTGTGTGAAGAAAAAGGTAAAATTCTTTCTATTCCCCAGAGTTCTCTCTATGTATCTTTCTAGTCATTTTAAATATATTTTTAATAGAAATAGGACCATCCTATACATGTTGTTTTGTGACACTTGCTTTGTCCCAAAACTCTGAAAAATGTTTTACATTCAGTGAATGAATCCTTTACTCTTTGTATCTGTTTTTAACATTTTCATATGTGTTAGTCTTACCCAACTAAAGTAAGAAGCTTCTCGGAGGACAGAGGCTATATCTTAAGCTTTTGTTCTTCGTCATCAGGGATGCACAGAGGTATGTCCTGTAGGAGACACTCAATAAGTATAGTTGGTTGAACTGTACATTTTGAGCCTATATCTTAGTGTGATCCTCTATAAATTCAGGAGAAGTCTTAGAGGATTGATTAATTTCTTTATTTTTATTGTAGGTAACCTTTCTAATGAAAATAATATTTAGAAATGTAATTATGTGTAAAATTAATATTTGGCTGAGGGAGAGAATAAAATTGATGAAGGAAATTTGAGAATGTCCAGCATAAGACATAGCGTCTGGCACAGTTTGCTCCGTGGAAGCAGGAAGAGGATGGCAACTCGAGGGGAATAGAGGGAAAATCAATAAAAAGCATAAGAGCAACTTGGTTGTGAACTAGAGAAAAAGGGTGAATTAAGGGAAACTTTTTGAGAAGTAAACTAAATACAGTAAATACAAAAACTGCAGAAGAGACCTATTATCCTTTTAACTATAAAATAAGAGACCTACTAGCTTCCAAAATATCTCTTCCATCAAAGTGAAAGAAAGGGCTTCCCTGGTGGCGCAGTGGTTGAGAGTCCGCCTGCCGATGCAGGGGACTCGGTTCGTGCCCCGGTCCGGGAGGATCCCACATGCCGTGGAGCGGCTGGGCCTGTGAGCCATGGCCGCTGAGCCTGCGTGTCTGGAGCCTGTGCTCCGCAAGGGGAGAGGCCACAGCAGTGAGAGGCCCGTGTACCGCAAAAAAAAAAAAAAAAAAAAAGTGAAGGAGATATAAGTATTGTGGTAAATGAAAGAGAAAATATCTTATTTTCCCTGAAACACTTGAAAAATAAAAAGTTTTACTACAAGAGTGTGAGATTTCCTGGTAAGATATATGACATGACATAAAAGCTCAAAATTAATCTTCTCACACATTTTCTTTACTTTTAGTGCTCACAAACCTCTGCTGACCAGTGCTATATTTTATTTTTTCTTAAATTAGATTACTAGTGTTTTATACTGCAAGTTTATGTTGAAAATATTAGATGATAGGATCCAAACTGACCAAATGATCATTTAAACAACAATGACAAAAACAACAAATGTACTGTTTTTGAAGCAGAGGCAATGCCCTGCCTTGTGCATTTTTCTAAGGAATGCTGTTTGAATTTGAAAGTTCTTCATGCCCCTTGAAAGCAAAATGGCTGCAGCTTAAAAATCGTAAGTTGCAGGAAGTTTTCTGAAGTTTTAGAAATTGAATTACTGAATACAGGTTACCTTCTGCAAAACTGTATAAAGCTGATGAAATGGGTCTTTTTTGCTCTGATTGCTTTCTAAATTCTATCCAAGTGAATTCACAGCTGATGATTTTAAGCAGAGTAACGACAGATTAACTGGCTCACATAAAATAAAACCTTTAAAGACAGAAAAAATAAGTAGTTCTACACTTTCACAAGGTGTTATGCATATTTGCAAAGTACCCAGTAATTATGATGGCAAATATCCTTTCTTCCCCCCTGATTGGCTTCTTTGTGGTATTTATCACATACTTACCTTTTTCTACTAGCCAACATTCTTTTATTTAGTCTCTCGACTCTGACTTTACAGTGTTTAGAATAGTTAATGTTATTAGCAGAAAAAAAATCATGAGTAAACTGCTTTGTCATAAGATTTCCAATCTTATAAATGATGTGATTTAAATATTTCTTCTGCCAGGAATTCTTTAGGCAGTCAAGCATTACTGTTACATGGGGAAAATTACAACACACTGTGCTGGTTTGCAGAAGTTTCTTCCCATGAAGGCTTTTTGTCTTGTATTTGTTGTTGTTGGTACCATAAGTACAGTGGTGAACATAAACAAGAGCAAAACCATAATGAGGGCCAGCAGTAAGACAGTAGCTTTGGACCGGAGTGTTTCTGATCAACAGGGTGGACTAAGCTGAAAGATGGTGATGGGAAAGATATCCCATCACCACACACACTCCAAATTCAAAGCGACAATATAGGCATTATTTCCATTTTACAAATTAGGAACCTGTGACTAAGAGAGGTTAAATATTTTGTCCAAGGTCCCAGTTAGTGGTGAAATCAGGATTAGAACTCAGCTCTGTCGATTCAACATTCCATCTCTTTAATCACCACACTCTTGATTTTGTTTCCTCAGTTCTAAAAATTTGCTGGAAATAAAGCTACCAAATGGAAATTAAAACTTGTAATAAATTATTTTCCTAATTTGAGACTGATTTGGCACTAAAAATTTTAGTATTTAAAAATAGTATCAATACAATGCCACTTAGGAGTCTGTTTTGGGGGGATCAGCTTCTCTGATGCCCCCTCTATCTCTCCATGTTTCATTTTCATGAATCTCACTCTTTGGAGACAGAAACCCTGTAGTTTTTAATGGCCACCCTTTCTGGGGATCGAGAGAAGAAAGCTGTATTTAATCCTCCTTCCTTGAGGACAAGCTGCCGAGGCTGGTTGAACTCATCTCACTTGAGCCACAGCCGCTCACATTCCACATGGAATGAGTGCCCCAGCCCTGGAGTGCGCATGCCCTGGGAACTGGTGAACCCATTCACATGGGTCTCTGTCACCATTTTCTCAAGGGTTTTTCGCCTCTGTGATGTCTATTTTGAAATTTTTGTAAAGTATATCCTTACCATTTCTCCCAGCTGAAGTGACATCCTTTGTACATTCAATTCTATATTTTTAGTGGTTTTGAAAATTTTTTGTTAATTAAAATAAAAGCAATAGATGATGATTAAAAGTTGGTACTTGTCCAGTTTCCCTGCCCATGTGCCATTTTAAAGCATGGGAGAAGATTGCTTGGAAAATTACTATCACGAAGTATATTTTAAAATGACTAATTATAAACATTTTCTTCTTTTTGTGTCAGTTAATGTTAAAATACAGCAGAGAGGTAACTCAATTTAGTTCAAAAGCCATTTTTTAAATGAGAATTAGCTGGGAACAGTGTTACATTAATAGACACTGCCAGCGGCTGGATTCTGCATACAAAACACTTGTTCATGTTTTCCTTGAAGTCCTTTGATTGGGCCCAGCACTAAGTTTATAGTGAATGGGTTCAGTCTGGTCCTTGGCAAGCATCAGGGAGTAATGAATAGTGGAACATCGAAAGCCTTAAATGTCCTGGCACAAGCCCTGTGTCGGTATGATGAGCTAACCATGGCATTGTTCAATGAGAAGGCCCTGTGTCCTTTTGGAAATAAAATCTTGGCCTGTGGACAGAGGTCTACGTACACACATTGAATTTCTCTGTCTTCCTGCTATGCTATTCCATTCATAATTAAACGTTGAAAGCAAAGTTCTGAAGAGGTTCTTGAATGCCTCTCCTCCTAGCATGCCCAGAAACAAGTGGCTGATGTAAAAATGACATAGCCTTACGCCTTTATTTGGTAGCTCTCCGAAATTCACATCAAAGACCTGGAGAACAAATTCTTTAAGCTAGAGAGCAGTGTAGACATTCAGTGTTTTCTCTCCCCCCAAAATGTCTTCCTTCTGAAATCTGTGGTAATTTACCACAGATTTTTGCTATGTAATTCTGATGTTCTGATCTTTTATGTTTACAGCTCCATCTGTATTTGTAGTGAAATGTCTAAATTTGTCGTAGTACATCTAAATTCCAAGAATGAATTGATCTTCTTATGAGTATTTTCGCCTTGAAAGCAAAGAAAGGAAGAAAAATTAAGCTCTAGTGATTGATTAAAACTATGACATTATAACTTGCCTTTCATTTCTAATTTTTATTCTTAAAAACAGAATAAAAATTTGGTAATCAGAGCCTTCCAGAAGGTACCTGAAGAAGCCAGGAATAAAAACTTACTTTAGCTGTGTTAAAACTACTGTTGATATTATAAATTATCAAGAAGAGCCTCCTAAGTGTCCTTTTAAAGCATATTTTAGTTTTGTATAATACAACCAGGCTTCTAGGTGGATGGACCTAGAGTCTGTCATACAGAGTGAAGTAAGTCAGAAAGAGAAAAACAGATACAGTATGCTAACACATATATATGGAATCTATAAAAAAAAAAATGTTCTGAAGAACCTAGGGGCAGGACAGGAATAAAGACGCAGGCGTAGAGAATGGACCTGAGGACGGGGGAGGGGGAAGGATAAGCTGGGACGAAGTGAGAGAGTGGCATGGACATATATACACTACCAAATGTAAAACAGATAGCTAGTGGGAAGCAGCTGCATGGCACAGGGAGATCAGCTCGGTGCTTTGTGTCCACCTAGAGGGGTGGGATAGGGAGGGTGGGATAGGGAGGGTGGGAGGGAGAAGCAAGAGGGAGGAGATATGGGGATATATGTATATGTATAACTGATTCACTTTGTTATAAAGCAGAAACTAACACACCATTGTAAAGCAATTATACTCCAATAAAGATGTTAAAAAAAAAAGCAACAGGCTCCTAATAAAGTATAAACAGGTTAATAAAACCATGAAAAGAATTTGAAAAAGAGTAGATACATGTATATGTATAACTGAATCACTTTGCTGTACACCTGAAACTAACACAACATTGTTAATCAACTGTACTCCAATATAAAATTAAAAGTTTTAAAAATTTTAAAAATAAAATAAAATAGAATGACACCAAAAAAAACCCCATGAAAAACCTGCATTATGTAAATATTTAAAATCTGAGAATTTATTAGAAATATATTTTGACATACAAATTTAATAACATAATTTCTGGGATTATCTGAAAGCAATTCAAAGTGGGGAGGGGAATGGGGAGAAGTGTCAACACATAAATGACAAAAGATTGGCCATGAGTTGATCATCGTTGACCTGTGGGGTGCATACATGAATGTTTATTATACCATTTCCTCTATTTCTTTTTACTTATTTGAGATTTTTCATAATAAAAAGTTAAAAAATAATTTCTGGTTGCTCAAAATGATGGCTTCATTGAATGAACTGTTTTCTTGCTAAAGGAAATCTAGAAATTGAAGATACCTTAAAAAACTTTACAAGGATTTATGATATGCAAACAATATTCTGACATGTAAATAATTAATTTTCCTTTAGTGATTGCATTTAGGATGCTAGTGGTGGATATGGATATAAAAATCATGCTATGAATAGTGTATTAGCTAAAATGCTAGCGTCCTTGAGATAATTAGGATTGTTAAATTAGTCTCTAATATGGATTATCCACAGATGAACACTCTTCTAAAACATTAATATATTGCAGTATAAGCAGTAAGCCCATACCAGGCATAACCTACTCTCCATAAGGTAACTGAGAAAATGGTTGCATTTTTGTGGTTATGACTTATCATACCATTGTAGACATGGAAAAATTTTGGATTACAGATTATCAGTTAAGGGAATGAAAGATGTACTATGTACCAAAAGTAACTGCTAAGTATGCCAATGTCTATTCATATCACATAACAAACTATTTTATGCTTCATATTTGTTTGGCTTAGTTTGACCACTTATCAACTACATTAGAGTTTAGTTTTTAAAACTAAACTCTAACGTAGAGTGTACTAAGAGTTAACTGAGTGTCTAGTAGATCCAGTGGTCAGTAAGATAGGCAGATTTCCTGTTCTCCCGAAGCTTTTATTTTAGGGTTGTGGGAAGATAAATAAGTAAGAAGCCTATCAGATAGTATAAAGTGGTATTTGGAGAATTAGAGTAACTTAATGTGACGGAGAGAGATGTTGGGTGGTCAAGAAGATCATCTCTGAAGATATAATCTTTAACCTGGGATCAGAATGTCACAAAGAGCCCTTCACGCAAAGATGAGTTTCTTAGTTCTGTGTGTTAAAAACTAAAATCTTAAAGCTGTGACTCACTCTCTTAGGGGTAGGGTTTTTTCCAAATAATATATGTACTTTTTTTTTTTTTGCGGTATGCGGGCCTCTCACTGTTGTGGCTTCTCCCATTGCGGAGCACAGGCTCCGGATGCGCAGGCTCAGCGGCCATGGCTCATGAGTCCAGCCACTTCGCGGCATGTGGGATCCTCCCGGACCGGGGCACGAACCCATGTCCCCTGCATCGGCAGGCGGACTCCCAACCACTGCGCCACCAGGGAAGCCCTCTACAGGGTTCTTTAACGTCCCGCAGGACGCTTGGGTTTGGCATGCTTCTGCCGGCCTTTCAGCCCTTGTTGTAGGGCCTTTCAGCCCTTGTTTTAGGGCCTGCCCTGTCTAACTCAGAACTTCACACTGCCTCCTGGTTGTTCAGACAGCTCCTTACTTCCTGATCTTTTTCCTTCCATGCTGACTGGACATCCAGGCACAGTGTTGGTGCTGCGTGACACCCCCCGCCCCTGCCCGCCCAACTCCCCAGATAAGGGGAACCTATTGTTTTCTGTCTGCTTGATGTCAAACTCATTCTTCCAAGAGGTTACTCCTGGATAATCTGATTTCCGAATCTGGGCCAATATGTGGACTATGTTCTTCTCTTTCTCCTACTCCGCTCTACCTTGCTCTCTATCACATTCTTTCCCTTCAGGGTAGCATAAGCACAGTTTCCAGTGGTCTTTTGAGACAGAAGTTTGTCCATAAACTTGGTGTTAATTTTGAGCTGCCACCAAAGACATTCTGGAGAAAATGGGCCTTGTAACACTAAGGTTGTCCTGTGTGATTAACTGTCTAAATTAAAAGCTGTTCCTGCTCATGTCTGAAAAACACCATATTTTCCATTTGCACAGGAGCTGTGTTACTGATAATGAATTAATGGTTTCTTACTGAGCTGAAAAATCATTTTGCTAGTGCTTCCTATGTGGGCTCTCCATGCCTAAAGAAATTGTTGTACATATGCAAAGGATAACTAACATTTAGAAACAAAATCATAGAATATTTTGTGTTGCGGTAATCGATCATGTTTCCTGGAGTCTTTAACTTTATGAAATTGCTAACAAGCATAACCGTTTTAAAACACTGAGTCTATATCTAGGAAGATAACTAGATTGGTATGGTAATCATAGTTTAAACAGACCCAGAGCATTTTCAGCTCTTCAGAATTTTAAACTTTCAAACAACAATTTCATCTATGTTTTTAAAAGTTATGTTTTGTTGTAGACAGCATGTCTACGTTCAGCATTGATTTTACCTGTCTAGCAAACTGATTTATCGGTTTTTCTTATTTCTAAGAAGACAGTTCTCTTCATAAAATTCCTAGTTCTTTTCAAACAATTGAATTTGTGCCATTTTGTTCTGGCATCTGACTTAAAGGTGAAAACTCTATGAATGATGCCATTTATCATCACATCAGCCCTTACTGTGAATAAAGTGTAACTAAATTTGCCATTTATTACCTCTGGCCTAATATTAACAGTGATAAATTGTACATAAAGGTTCCTAACATAACAAATGTTAAGATTTGTTGCACAGAAAAATGACCTCAGTTGTCAGGAAATTATCAAATCAGTTCTATGTTAGATTTCATCTTGTTAATTTGAATAGCTTCTCGATTTATTCTATGTAGTATACAGGGTGAAAGCTGGAGGAGACTTCTGTTCTCCAATTTCTTTGTTAATAGCTTACTAAAATAATTTATTTAAATTTTATGTAGCTTGAGTTTTCCCACATAATGGGCATAAATACCATCCCCTCTCCTTCTTCCTAACGGTATGGTAAAAGTTAAATAAATACCACATATGAAGTGAGAAAGCGTCTGAGGGTCCCACTGATTTCTGTTCCCAGTTCTTCCTTCATTTTCATGTTGTAGGTAAACAACTTTGCCATCTGATGGTATTTATAAAAGTTGCTCAGAGATCTTCAGAAGTCGGCTTCTGAGCACATGTAAAATACTTAATAGAAACAAAAATACATGTCCTCCCGCCCCCAAATGTAAACATATGACATGTTATGATTTTTAAATGAATGTCATAAACGACACATTTGCTTTCTAAGAGGGACTCCTTATATGTAAAATAGAAAAGCTAAATATATCACTTACCGTATTTGCCCAGAGAAGCAAGTTTTTTTCCCTTGGTGTGATGATTGGTAGCATTGGTTCCCTACCAGTTTTGAAGTGTTCTGATAAAATGCGTAAGAAATAGGCATGCCAAGATAAATATTAAGTTGATTTTTCATAGAAGGTCACTCACCGGTTTATTTTTTGGTACCCTAAGTTTCTATCAATTTTGATATGAGCCTTTCAAAATTTAGGCTTTTAAAATCATTTTTATTTTCGTTTCAGCTTCCATAAGGTTTCTAATCAGAGTAAATCATGTAATACTTAGTCCCCAGAAATGGTTTAGACAGTAACATTTTTAGAACAGAATATGAGAGCCCTTACAGATTTTGAAAGCAATATATTTTCAATTACAAAAAGACCTTTCTCCCATAAAACAGGAGCACATTGGCAGCTTTTGTTTGTGTTAGTTAACCACAGACACATTTTTATGCCTGAATGAGAAATTTCTAAATGTTTATTGTCCATGTGAATGAACAGAATGGAATTTAGAAATAGTTTTGGTATTCTTTAAAGATATAGGAGAGAAATAGAATGAGTGAGTAAGGAGAGGTTTCCTGGATTTTTTTCTCCAAATAGCACATACTGTTTACACAGTGTATATACTTGTCCTGCTGGCATTGGTACTAAGGAAACTTGATCATATAATAGTAGCCTCTCCCTTATAGAACTGCCGAGTTTACCAGGGTTTGGACAAGTTTCTGGATAGAAGATACACAGAGATGTATAATTAATTTTATGCATTTTATCAGAAAGATGATTTTGTAACTTGTGCAGAAGAGCTTTTCCCTCGTGCTTTGCCCTTGCTTCTTGATTAACTAACTGGTCGCAGGGAGCATAATTTGCACGGAATAATGACTGAAGTAGCACATGCCGCTAAGTGCCACAGATTGCATTTATATCTGTGCTCTAGTAATCATTTTAAGTTTAAGAGCCCAAGGCTCTTTGTAAGCTTCAGAGAGCATACTATGTACAAGTACAAATTTTGATGTTTAAACCATAGACTTTATGCTGCTATTTTGGAATCTTGAGTGATTGAGGAACTACAAAGGAGCACATCTCACATATGGACATCTCAAATTAAGGATTATAGTGCATGCAGATGTGTTCTGGCTCTAGCAACCTGAATTTGTGGCTTTCTAAGTACTTAATGGCTTTGATTTTTAAAAATCATGCTTTGTTTCTTTCCACATTATCCTACATTTACTTGCATCTTGAAGTAAAGTTAGGCATTAGAATAAAACGTAGACACCCTACTGAGTTAAAAATTTTAAATCTTATTCTATTGTCATTACACTTAGACAGATCTACCCACTTAACTCTCACTCAGGTCTGCATATAATCTTTGCAAATATAAATGCAGTGAAATTACTAAATCAAAAGACGTTAAAAACTGTCAGTGTAGGATTGTGAACCTGAATGGGTAGTAAAGAAAATTCTTCTGAGATGCTAAGATGCTCAGCACTGTATGCTTTTTTTTTCATTAGTGACCCTTAGGGAATATCTAGCAATGTAAATTACCTTTTTAGCTTTTGGATACATTTCAAGGTGGAGTTTCTTATTAAAAATTCAAAGGAAATCTCTTTGATAATCATTTTAATGCTCCACATCAGTGGATTCAACTTTGCTTTCTTAAAAAGTTTTGCTTTTCCTTTAAAAAAAAAAAAAAAAATGGGTGTCCCTTTTGGGTTTCCCTGGTGGCGCAGTGGTTGAGAGTCCGTCTGCCGATACAGGGGACACGGGTTCGTGCCCCGGTCCGGGAAGATCCCACATGCCGCGGAGCGGCTGGGCCCGTGAGCCATGGCCGCTGAGCCTGCGCATCCGGAGCCTGTGCTCCGCAACGGGAGAGGCCACAACAGTGAGAGGTACCGCAAAAAAAAAAAAAACACAGTTTTGCTTTTCCTTAGTAAATTACTGACAAGATGGGGGGAGGGGAGGTGTTGCAGACTGAGTTTTCTTATAAAACTCAAGGGGGCTGTAGTTGCACTGGGAGAAAACTCTCTGCCCTAAGCTAAGGCATTTTACCTTTTTAAAGTAGATTAAGATTTTTAGTGGGATTATTATCATAAGAGTGTATTATGGCATGTAAAATACAGAAAAGGGGATATTTTTCAATAGGGAAATATTTACCGATTTTAATAAATTATAAAAACTGAATTTTAATTACTCTCCATAGAAACATACTTGGACGTATGTATGATGCATGGTATTTTGGGGCAGGGAGGGAGAGAGGGGAGTGAAGGGGTGCGAAGAAGTCTGTGTATGTGTAAGGTTAAAATTTTAACTGAATATTTTATTATTTATGTGAGTAAATGGTTTAGAAATGTTTTATTCTTCTCTCTATTGCTGATTCTCTAATTATCTCACAGCTTTGTTATATATTTATTTAATTTGGTGATTGAAGAGAGCATACTGTAATTAGCCCTTCAATTCATTGTCCTTGCTTTCTTCAAAACAGAACAAAATAACCAAATTCTCTAAAATATATAGTACATCTTAACAGTATGCACAAATCCAGTACTTACTGCTTATTTTCCTTCTCTTCCCTTTGGGAAACATTCATCCCTCTGGTATTTAATAGACCTATTTGTGTACTCATTTCAGGAGAGTCTTTAATGAGACCTATAAATATTTCCCTGTAAATTTCTTATTTGTATAAATATAGACACACAGCCCCAGCCTCACCCTCTGGTTTCTCAAGGCTTTGCATTGGGTGTCATTTGGCTACTGTCATTGTGTTCACCTTTCCTTGGTGTGTGACAGGTCATTAGAAAAAGTCCAGATATGGACTGGTCCACATGTACACTGGAGGCTTTGTAGAGATACTCTGATCATTAATCTCAACAAAGATACTAGTTAATTTTTGTTGGCGCATTCAAATAAATTTTAGTATGTAAATTAATATATGGAACTAAAAAATACTTGATATCTGAAATCACAATTTTTCTCAACCTAGAAGATGCCAAAGCTAACGCCGGAATATAAACAGAGGAGGAATGTTGTGTTTTCTGGACAGAGGAGTTTGACACATGAATTAACAAAAGAAAACATGATTATTTTATACTGTTACTAAAACTAAATTTTTTATTTTGCTACTAGATACTATTCTAATCTGCAATGTAATATAAGGATTAGAGTCTATTAAATATTTACAAGAACTCTTACATACACCTCAATTTAACTGAAATGTATTTTAAGCAAATGGAGATTTAAGAAGCTCGTAGATTAAGTTTAAAATTCACTTCTATAAGCAGCAGTCCATTTCTTGGAGGGCTGCTATGGGCTGAGCCCTGTTTTAGGAGAGTATGTAGAATATATATTTTGCATGTAAGGAGTGGGAGAAAAGGCCTGATGCCTGACCTCAAGGAGCATACTTAACAGCCTGCCGATGGGTGAAGCAAGGTTCACATAAAACAGACAGCAAAGTAGCAAATGGTAACAAGAATATGCAATAAAATGCCAAAGCAGGTGGTGTATTAAAGGAAAAATAAAGTCAAAATAGATCTCCTTTTCCAAACGAAATTGTACACAAGATGCCAACATAGAAAACAGAAAAATGTGACTTTTTTAAAACTATAATTTTGTCACACAAGTTCAAATGTATATAATATTTACTTAAGAAGTTAATTCAAAAAGCAAAGGGGCTGGTCTATAGTAAGGACTCAGTAAATGTTACTTTTGTTATTTTTGCCATTAGTTTTAAATAACGTGTTTTGCATAGCAGTTGCAAAACAATACTGGCTTTAGCTTTAAATCGATTTCTGTATTTTGTGCAGGTTGCACATTTCAGAGAAAAATCTGGATTCACACAAATAAGTACTTGTACCTGGAAAGCTTTGTTTGGTTTTAGTAGTTTGCTTTGTCACATTGTGATAGTCTTCTTTTTAATCAAGATGGCAGAGAAGAGGTTCTTTTAAGCAGAGCCCCCATCCCCAAATGGGGTGGAACCCAAAACTTGGTGGCACAAGTTAATTCACTGGTTATTGTAGTATACCAAAAAAAGGGGGTGACTGTGTGTATGTGTGTTGTGTTAATGTGTAACAACCCACAAAGTAAAACAGAACCAGATATTTGAGAACCCCTTAAAACACCGTCATGTAATACAAACTTAGGAAGGTGTGCAGTTTGTTTCTTATAAGACCCAGGTCATCAAACCACAGCCTGTAGTTCAGATCTGGTGCACCACCTGTTTTTGTAAAGCTCATGAGCTAAAACTGCTTTTTACATTTCAGTGGTTGAAAAGATAAATAAAAAGAAGAATTTATCTTGACACATGAAAAGTTTGGAGGCAGAACTAACAGGACTTGATGATGGATTTGGATGTGGGGAGACAGTGAAGGAGGGAGATGTAGCTAAGACTGGTCGGTTTGGGTTTTTTAGTACAGGATGGAAGGTAGTATCATTCTCTGAGATAGGCAACCTGGGAGAAGGGCTGTCAAGAGTTCAGTCTTTGGCATGTGGAATTGGGAGGCGCCTTTGAGGCTTTCATCTGACATGTTCTGTGAGTGGTCTGTGCGTAAGTGGACTGTGTGATCTGTGTATTAGTAATCTGTGGAGAGGTGCTGCTCTAGAACCATAGGGACGGTTGTGAACACCAGGGATTGCTTATAGAGTGAGAAGGGAAGAGGGCCTTAACCAAGTGTTAAGGGATGTCTTTTAATGGCTGGGTAGAAGAGAATGAGCCTGGAAAGCACAGAGGAAAAAAGTGAGAGTAAAACTAAAAGAGCGTTGTGTGGTAGAAGTCAAAGGAAGAGAAGTGGGCTTCCCTGGTGGCGCAGTGGTTGAGAGTCCGCCTGCCGATGCAGGAGACATGGGTTCGTGCCCCGGTCTGGGAAGATCCCACATGCCGCGGAGCAGCTGGGCCCGTGAGCCATGGCCGCTGAGCCTGCGCGTCCGGAGCCTGTGCTCTGCAACGGGAGAGGCCACAGCAGTGAGAGGCCTGTGTACCACAAAAAAAGTAAGATGAGTGTCAGGGGAATGACAATGTTTTAGAGAAGACAACCAAAAGGGATGGATGAGTATCCATGGATTTTGGAATATGAACGTCTTTGATGACTAGAGAGCAAGACGTGTGAGGAGGCAACGAGAATAGAATCCCTAAATTATTGTTTTATCAAAGCTATTTATACCTTTAACTGTATTAGTTTTAAAGAAAACCTGCATTCCCAGGTGTGATTTTTTTTTTTTTTCGGTACGCAGGCCTCTCACTGTTGTGGCCTCTCCCGTTGCGGAGCACAGGCTCTGGACACGCAGGCTCAGCGGCCATGGCTCACGGGCCCAGCCGCTCCGCGGCATGTGGGATCTTCCCGGACCGGGGCACGAACCCGTGTCCCCTGCATCGGCAGGCGGACTCTCAACCACTGTGCCACCAGGGAAGCCCCCAGATGTGATCTTTTTATTGTTCAGTTGATCTCCAACTTTACAATGGCAGTTAATTTAAAAATGGGATCCACTTAAAAGAAATTTGCTTCACAGAAAATTTTGATTGAAAACATCTATTTCCTATCACCTAAATACTTGAAATCTTACCCAGATTATACAGCAAATCTCCTTTCATAAAAAATTGCAATAGTGAGAAAAAGTTGTTGCAACATTCAAAGTGATTTTGAAAAAAAGCAAAACTGGTGACTCTTGGGAAATATCACATTGCTCACAGGCCTTGTAAATTTTCAGTAGGTTCCCAGCCAACTTAATTGTATTACTCCGATTTGTTAAATAATGCCTTACTCCTTTACCAAGGCTTCTATAATATATGTGGCCGAAGGAAACTGTATTATCAAAGAAAGGTTGGAAGAGCAGAGGGCTGGGTGGGGTAGAAGAAAATCTGTTATGCATTTTGTTTATAGGGATTTGGTGAGGATTTTCCGTATGTGGTTTCACACATATATTTTTCTTCTGTTTTCTTAAGTTGTTGTGATGTGTTATAATGTGAAAGTTGACACTGTTAGGTTCTTTGGCAGTAGACACCCAGTTGGAGGTTGGTTGGGGTCTAAGATGTTTATTAGGTATCAACTACTGTGAAAGGAAGTGTGGAGGGAGGATTGGGCAGAGGGAAAATTCAAACCGTGATGCTGGTGCAGCCAAGGTCTTGGCCAACCCTGTGGAGCTAGCATTGCCAGTCCAGGTGTCCTGCTTAGGGCTGAAATGGACAGGTCTTTGTGTACCGCCCACCCCTCAGCCACTGTTACAGGCTGCTGCTTGGATGAGCCGGCTCTTTGCAGCCAAGGCTGACCCTACAGCCCAGGTCAACAGCCGAGGCTGACCCTACAGTCCAGGTCAACAGACGAGGCTGGTGCCCTCGCCACCCCATATTTGGCAGCAAGTCCTTGTTTGAAGGGAGATCTGAGCAGTGCATCTCATCGCTAACACACTATCTTGTAATTTTCCATGTAATTGAGTTGAATACCCTGTATACATTTATATTGGTTTGGATTCTTTGTGTTACAAGCAAGAACAACCACTCATTCAAACATTCAGGGACTTTATTGGCTCATGTAAACAGAGGCCCAGAGGGCAGGTGGGCTTCAGAGTGTTCCTCATCTAGCAGCTTCAGCTCCATTCTCTGGGATTCTCTTGACTTTGTCGTCTTCAGGGTATAGAAGGCTCTTCCCACTGGCTGACCTCTCTGATGGTAGAAAAGAAGCTGTGGCCTCGCATCTGTGTACCACCTGGGCCAAAGCAGGAAAGAGCATCTGGTGGGGCTATGCAGAGCTCAGGCGGTCCTGAGACGACCCCGCCTGGACTGTGGGAGCTTAGTGCAGGGGCATAGGTACTGAAGGCGCTGACTGGCTTAGCTGAGGCTCAGCGGCCCATTCCTGGAGCCAGGGATAGAGTCTATTTCTAGAAGCCCATGGATTCCCAGGAGAAGTCAGGGGTATTGAAAAGGGAGGGGAAGCCACCAACAAATGATGACACATGGGGTTTTGATAACTATCCCTGACTGTGCTGTTGTCTGATAGCACTAATTGGTTTTCCTAACTTGTGTGTGCTTAACTACAGACCAACTTATATACCAAAAACTTAGCTGTGGAAAACCCAATTCCCCTTGTTCTTTGAGCTGTTACTAGGAGGATAAGTTAAACTTGTAAACACTGAAGCTTTCATACAGTTGGAACATCCAATGCAGGGAAGGAGGATGGAGGGACTACACAGGACAATAGAATCAACATTTGTAACTGATATGTTGAGTTTCATCTTGTCTCTTTTGCTCTGGTTCACTTCTGCGTGGAGATAATAATGGGGTATTTGGGAGTGAAAGAATCAAGGAGCTCAGAAAATTCAAAAATGTAAACCCCAGTTAAATCACTGAAAGCTGACTTGTGGGTCAAGTTGAAACTCCAGAGAGAAAGAAAAATGAATAAAACTGGCATATATGAATTGTAAGTGTTAAAATATTTATCCACTTAACAAGTTCCTAGTCCCATGTGGGACACCTATTGTATAGATAGGAAGTAGACGCTATAAAAATTTCATTTTCTCGGAGATTTATTGGAGTTTTTATAAAACAACAGCATTTGATTTCTCTGCCTTTACTAAGTGGTTGAGATTGCAGACTGACACTTACTAATTATACCAGATTTCTAGTTTTAATTAGAGAATCTCTTCTGAGACTAAACCTTTCTACCATTAGGCTGTTTGAAACCTATGAGATAAAAAGGGAGAGTTCTTTCAGAAAATTATTTACCTGATTTTAATTAATGATTATAATCTCTATGGTCATTTTTGCAAAAGAGCATTTAATCCCTTAACCAGTTTTCATGATTTGCATTTTGCAAAAACATGTCGGCCCTGCAGGCTTAGTATGTGTTTTTTTCCAGATGAAACTTATTTGGGGTGAGTTTTAGTTTGCTGCTGCTCTGAGCCCCGTTTCATACCTTAACACCTGTTTCTCATGCAGAGCAAACTGACTGGTAGAAAAGTAAAGTTTGCTTCTTTCTGCCAAGACATAGCCCTTAGCAAGGTTACCTTTGAAAGCAGTTTTTCATGCAGAGACCGTATACAAGTAGCATTGCTGTTGGCAAGATTCTCTGACTAATGAAGGGTCGGAGAGATGGTGTATTCTTTTTCATTGCTCGCTGCCTGTATATGTAGCATTTCTTCTGAGAAAAGGCACTCTAGCATTTCAAACAGAAGCTAAAAGTTTAACCTTCCAGGAGGAAGGTCAGTGTTAGTTTTTACTGATAACGCAGAAGAAAGCCACTTTATAAGAATATGAAAGATAAATTATTTGCTAAGTAGAAACGATTAAACAGTGAGTTTCCCACCTTTCTTATGAAAATCAGTCTGAAACTATTTTCCATTTTCGAAGTTGTTTTTTTACCTTTCCTAGCTGAGGTGTCGAACAGATCCTTCATACAGATGATGCTAAGCACTGCTGCCCAAACTGTAGACAACTGGTCAGGGTTCAAGGCCCAGGTCTCTGTATATGGCTGCCTGCTCTGTTTTGGTGCAATTCTGCCATACATATTTTCGGTCGTGTTTAATTATATTTAATGAGTACATTTACATTTCCCATATACTTTAAGGTGTCTATAGTTGAATGGTTTCATAAACTCTGAGACTGATGATGCTTTGTTTCACGAGTGGGAAAATCCTAGAGAGTATACACAGATGTTTTGTGAGTATACACAGAGCTAGGGAAGGAATAGAAAATGTGTATCCCTATATGTGTGATCAAAATAGTTGATATCTTAACTGTGTGTTTGTGTGTGTATATGTGTGTGTGTGTGTGTGTGTGTGTGTGTGTATGAAGCCATAAGAATAGGGGTCTAGTGTTTCTCACTTTATTTTCCTTTTCCAAAAACAGTCATTAGGTAGATGTTTTCTACCATTTAAAGAGTTTTCATATTTTATACCTTCTTAAATATTGATTATTTGGAGGTTATATTTTTCATTGGTTTTCCTTATATTTTTCTGCCCTTTCAGTCATGGACAAAGACAAAATGAGGCATTAATTCCATAAAATTTCTGTAATATTGATGTATAATGTTGCCTTCCTGAAAAAATGCAGGTAGCTGATTGACAACGTTTCTTTAAATAACAAATTTTGTTATTGAGATACTACTGAAAGGCTTCACTTACCCCTAGGTATTGTAAGAATTCAACTTTTTTCACTTTAGTTTTACAATCTTTTCTTATTACTTTTGGCCAAAGATGATCGGACACAGCATAGTTCAATCTGTTCATCAAAAGTTGGGAAATAAATTCTATAAAAGGGACTGAAGACAAAACAATAATGCTCCTATTACAGTTTTTGTTTTCATTATTATTATCAGTTGATGTTTTCCAAAAAGGAACTCATGTATCACTCTGGGCTGTCATTGTGACTCATGTGACTCATGTTCTAGCGCACATTGCAAATTATAAAGGAATATTCCCAGGAAGCAAGAAAACTTGAAATAAGTAGAAGAGATTGCTATTATGTGAAATGGATCACTCTGGGCTGTCATTGTGGCTCATGTTTTAGCTCACATTGCAAATTATAAAGGAAGATTTCCAGGAAGTAAGAAAACTTGAAATAAGTAGAAAAGATTGCTACTATGTGAAATTGTATCTACTCTCAACAGAGGCAGAGTGTCAGGTGGCTCCTGCACACCAATCTGTGGTTGGAAATTTTTAGAATGACAATAAGGACAGCTAACACATACAGAACATTTGATATGTGTCAGGCATTATCCTGGGCACTTATTGATAATACTGAGTAATTTAATTTTCATAACAGTGCTATGAGGTGTATCACCATTTTAGAGATGAGAGACCAGGCATTTATTGCTAGGAAGTGACCCAGCTGAGGTTTGAACCAGGCGATCTGAGCCTAAGTCCGTGGTTGAACCACTGCTCTTTCTGCATTACAGCTTTAGTGCTTTGTTACCAGAGGGGACTCTGAGAAACACTCTGTAACCCTTACTTTCCATATGTCCTTATATGTAAATGTAACTGGCTGGGAGACGCTGAGTAATTTTCCCAAGGTCAGAGAGTAGGGACAGAGATGGAATTACAGTTGAGCCTGTGTGCTTCCTGCTTCCCCAGTTTTCTCACCCACTGGGGCCTTATGCTGGTGACAAACATTGGAGATCTGTTTCACCAGGAAGCCTTTTGTCCTCAATTTGTATGTAGAATTGAGAGTTGGACTTAAGCTTTTTCGTCTTAATGAACTTGCAGCCCAGAGGGTGCTGGAGTATAGCTAAGTAGGCAGAGTAGAAAGTTACTTGGAGAGAGAAAAAAGGGAAGGGAAGCTGTGTGGGTTCAGATGGAGTGGGGCCTGGGGGAACAACTGGGACATTATTTGCCAGGCGAAGCTTGAGTACTGTCTGAACCTATGATTATAAGGAGACCCTGTGTGTTACCGTCCTGTGCTTTTTATGTTAGAGGAGGCAAGGCCCTAACTGCTCAATGTGTGAGCATTTGGTATGTGACTCTGCTGATTCCTGATTTTGCCTCTACTAACAAAGTAGGTGATTTCTCCTTAAGAGAATGGGAAATGCAAATCCTTGTGAAAAAGATTGTTTCCCCATGCCAGTTTGGTTGGAAACATCTCATTGAAGAGGAAAATTCTACTATCACTATATACCGAAATAATCCATAGGCCAGATCATTATCCTTTGTATTTCTTTGAGAAGATTAAGTTTTAGCTGTATTTAGGCTTTTGTGTTAAAAAGCACTTCTTAATAAGTTAAATTTATCTGGTTTTAATTTTTCTCTAAGACATTTACTTTAAATCCTATTCATTTCCATCACCCATAACCCCAGTGTCACAGGGATGCACTGAATAAATCAAGTGCCTGCAGACAGTAGGTGGTGGTGTTCAATCCTGTATGAAAGTCCTGTGTGATATAGAAATAGTTCGCTTAATATCTGCCTCCCTGCCTTGTTTCTTAATTGGATCTGTGCTCTAGGGGGCATTAGGTTGAAGTGAACAACAGTGTAGAAACAACATTGCATTCCTGAAGCCAAGTCAATTAATCACACAATGCATTTCAAAGGAGTTACTTCTAAGTGATTGTTGTGTAAATGACCCCCATTGCAACTGCTGGGTAGTAAACAAGAGACAAGCCTGCTTTTTGCAACCAGAAATACAAGAAAAGTTTGCTACTTCTAAAGCCCCTGTGAGATAATCCTTCAAACCTCATTGCTCGCACCCACAAAATAACCATACAGATTTTATAACTATGTTGGTTATATTTTCCCAGTGAGCCTATAATTGCACATTTAACTTTTTCAAGCAGAGGTTAATAATGATGAAATTTTTGAGTTTGAGGAGATTTTATTTTTCTCTAATGAATTTCTCTGGTCCTTCTATAATGCTGAGGATTAAAACACAGGTAAGGAATGTCTTGTCTTTAAAAACATTGAAACTCCACCCTGTGGCTTCCATCACATCAAATATCAAATATGTTATTTATATTTTTATTTTTAATCAGGAGTCAGCAATTATATCTTGAGACTTCCTATTTAAGGAATATGTCCAAAATTCTAAAAAGGCCCTTGTGGAGAGAGTTTCAGGATCACTTTGCCTCATCATTATACAAATTATTTTTCAGCAACATAGTCAAGGCCGTCAGTGAAGTTTACACCAGCTTCATTAGGAAGCACGCAGCTTTCTAGTAAGCATGCCCAGGGAGTGCAATTCCTGCTGAACCAGGACTAACCACTTCACCTTTGCTGTTCACATTTCATCACCTTCTCAGACATCAAATGGGTTTGGCTTCAGATCTCTAAGGTAGTGTTCCTAAGAGGGCTTGTTTAGTGATTATTCTGGATCAACTGTAAACATAGCTCAAGATCGCCAGTCCAGTGTAAAGCCCGGGAAGGTGTCAAAACAGAGCTTCCTCAGCTGTGGTTCTGAGTTGTGCAGACAATGATTCTGAGAGAATGAAGCCAATGTATAGAGAGAAATGGAAAGAAACACAGAGAAAGTAGGACTTCACTGTCCTTGCTTCCAGTTATTCCTGAACGCATCTTCCTCTTCTGTGGAACCCAGTCTATTGGCATCTTATCCAAACCTAGTTCTAACTGCGTTTCTTCCACATTAAACAAAAGAGACCTGCTAGGTTAGGTTCATCTCTCCTAGGTTTCCATAGCACCCTCGCAAACGGCTGTGATAGCACCCACCAGGTTGCTCAGTTTTGTCTGTTTCTGTGAGGAGAGGCGCTATCTTCATTGTTACTTAGCACAGAGCCTGGCAGTTAATGGGTAATAGGTAAATATTGGATAAAGAATGAATGAATGAGCAACCCTATAGCTTTCAGTGTCCTACTTTTCTAACAAGAAAATGATTCAAATCTACTTGATTTTGCATGATTTGGTCATACAATGACTTATTATAAGACAAGTATAGAAGCTGTTATCGTGTCACCCTCCAACCCCCCCCCATGTTCCCCCCCGTACTTCTTTCCTACCTAAAAACTCCTGGTGCCTGGTTTCATGAGATTGACCTAATCCTCAGTATGAATTTGTTATTCCATTATATTTCATCATAGAAAATGCTTTATAAATATAGTACTGAATGCTTTCCTTAATAAAGTCCTTAACATGTTGGATTTTCAGGGAAACTAGCTTATGCTATAAAGCTTTGCTATATTGTTTCCTCATCTTCATCTGCTGAGCCTTCCACGTAGAACAGGTTAGTTACTTTTTTATTTTTAAGTTTTGGTTGTCATTCATTTCTTCTTATGTACTGTTTTTCATGGTAGGTTTTGACTTCAGTTTAGATCCCTGTAGATAGTACCTTATAATTGATGGTAATTAAATTCATGAGTAAGATTTTCTTTTATTTGTTTATATCTCAAGTCTTCATAGCTACTTCAGAAAGTAAGCAAGGTGTTCATAGATGTTTAAAATACTCTTCTCTTCCATCCTTATAACCACTCTAGCTCTGAAATTTCAAAATCAATGCAGTTCAGTCTTTATCCATTAAGTGTGGTTTCTCCCTAGATTTCATGTTCCAAATGTAGTAGTATAGACACAGAGCTTTTCATTTTTTATTTTGTCCTTTTTACTCTGCCATTTAGCCAGCTATTGCTATGAAGTAGCATTAAAGTATAGCCTTATGGGGATTTCTAACTTTTATAACTTGACATAGGACTAAAAGTGTTCTTCCTGAAGCAAAAATATGTGTAAATGAAAAGAAGGTTATCAGAAAATAAGCACGTGTATTTCAACAGTTTTAGGAATGGGATCCCATGTACCTTTTTTAATCTTTTCCACTTCAGGTATGGTCCTTTTATTTGTTTAGCTCCATAACATTTTTCTGCTAAATGCAACATATTTCATGTCGAGAAGGTTGAGCGACCCTTAGCCTGCCGCTAGACATCTGAAATGTCTAATGCAGAAGAGTTAACGAAGAATGAGTTGGTGGTTAAGATCAAGATATTGCTGAGGGGCTTCCCTGGTGGCGCAGTGGTTGAGAGTCCACCTGCCGATGCAGGGGACACGGGTTCGTTCGTGCCCCGGTCCGGGAAGATCCCACATGCCGTGGAGTGGCTGGGCCCGTGAGCCATGGCCGCTGAGCCTGCGCGTCCGGAGCCTGCGCTCCACAAGGGGAGAGGCCACAACAGTGAGAGGCCCGCGTAAAGCAAAAAATAAATAAATAAATAAAAAGATATTGCTGAGGACTTCCTTGTCATCCTCTCTAGGAATATTTCTGCAGATTGTGACATTATAACTGTTCTTGACTTGGCTTTTGCTCATTCTTGAATTTGCGGTATTAACTCTCTCATTTTTGTAACATATTGTGAAGGTTTGGGGGTGTTAGTAAGAATTCTTTTAGCATTCTTACTTAACTCTTTACATTTGGTCAAGTAAGCTGTCTTAAACTTTAGTTAGGTAAAATAAGGTGTGAGGGGATATAGATGATGACTGGTTTTAGACATGTTAAATCTCAGTTGAAGTCTATTTAGACAAGTGTTGCAGACATAAAGATTAGGGATAAAGATCAGGGCCAAGGATGCATTTGGGAGGCATTCGGGAAGAGTGATATACACATCACTTGGAATAAATGAGGTTACGCCATTCAAGGGAGCTGAGGAAACGTTTGCTAGGAAACTAAGAAGCAATCAGTACGATAGGAGAAGAACCAGTCTGATGCTGCCAAAGAGAAGATGGCTTCATGAATTGGGTATTTGGCAAAACCAGATATTGTGGAAGCTGTATAGGGTAAGATCCTAAGCTGGATTTTTGGTTTAGGAAATCATGTGACTTAGGTAGTTTTGCTGGAGTTGTAATCTAATATTTGTGGGTTAGAAACTAGAGTATAATGTACCAATGAATAAATGAAAGATGAGACACAAGGAACAGCAAGTTTAACTGATTTGATGTGTATTCATGAAGGGGAAGGAAAAATGTGAGAATGACTTTGGGGTAAAACAGAATAAGGGAAGTTTCTTTTAGGATTTGAGAAAGGAGCATGGAGAAACACAGGAGAGAGAGAAAGGCTGACTGAGGTTGGGAGAGAAGAATAAGAAGAAAAAAATAGTCAGGTTTGGAATGAGGTAGGTAAGGATTCTGATTACTGATTCCAATGTGTGGAGATTTTTCCCACGCCAACAAACAAGCTCTGATGCCAGCTGGGTGTCCTGCAATTCAACTCAGTTCTGACACTGTTTACTCAGAGATAGCATCAAATTCCAAAGTGAAGGATTTGGTCCCACAAGACTGCCCTCCATTTCAGATGCCAGCTGAAGCATTTGGCTGAATGATTTGGCTACATATTGGAGGTTCTAATGCGCCCTTCATTGGATTCAATTAATTTGCTAAATCAGCTCACAGAACTCAGAGAAACGTTTTATTTACTAGGTTACTGGTTTATTATAGTAAAAGGATATAACTCTGAAACAGCCAGGTGGAAGAGATGCACAGGGCAAGGTATGGGGAGAGGGTGAGGAGCTTCCATGCCATCTCTAAACGGGCCACTTTCCCCAAATCTCCACGTGTTCACCAACCCAGAAGCTCCACAAACACCATCCTTTTGGATTTTTATGAAGGCTTCATTAAGTTGGTACCATTGATTAAATCATTGATTAAACCTCCAGCCCCTCTCCCCTCCCAGAGGTGGTTGGGGGAAGAGGTCCGGACAGGAAGTTCCAATCCTCTAGTGACAGGGTTGGTTCTCCTGGCAATCAGCCCCTTCCTTAAATGGGATCCAAAAGTCACCTCATTATCATAACAAAAACACATTTATATCTCTCAGCGCTTTGGAAAGTCTAAGGATTTTAGGAGCTCTGTGCCAGAAATGAGGGAGGAAGATCAAGTATTTGTTTCCTCTTATACATCACAATATCACAGGGGGACTGAAGAGATTAGGTTTGGGAAGGATGTGTTCAGAGCTGCTTCCTCTGTGACCTCAGGGCAAGCTTAGAGGAGGACAGAATGATTCTCAGCACCAACTCCACCCCGGAGGACAGAATGATTCTCAGCACCAACTCCACCCCGAAGTGCTGTGGATAAGGAAGGAGACTTAGAATCAGGTTGGTATCCGTTTGAATCTGAATTGAGATTGGCACAAAGAGGAACCCATGCAGTTCAATTAAGTCATCCTCACAACTGGAGATGCCAACAATGAGATGAAGTTTTCTGCTTAATTTCAAGCCTACACATGAGATATGTGACACAGATGGAGTTTTGTGTTTTTTTTGTTTTTTGTTTTTGGCTCTACGCGGGCCTCTCACTGTTGTGGCCTCTCCCGCTGCGGAGCACAGACTCCGGACGCGCAGGCTCAGCGGCCATGGCTCACGGGCCCAGCCGCTCCGCGGCACGTGGGATCCTCCTGGACCGGGGCACGAACCCGTGTCCCCTGCATCAGCAGGTGGACTCTCAACCACTGTGCCACCAGGGAAGCCCACAGATGGAGTTTTGTTTTTCAAATGTTAGTCCTGAAGCATATACTTCCTGTTACAGATTTTGCTCATTGTCTTTTACCTGAGAACTTCATACAGATAGGTTGAGTATAATAGAATTATAAAAATCTTAGTACCTGTAGTCCTACTTTCAAAACAGGATATTAAAATGCATGTTTTGGCAGTCAAGCCAAAAGTTACACATTGGGAATTTCGGTGGGGCGACTGAGTTTGTCCTAGCCGCGCGCCGTCTATGGGTGGTAGTGCATTTTATGTCAGTAACAAAAAATGTTTTCACAAATCGATCTTTCATGAAATTTTATCTCAAGGTGTTTTGCATTCTAATTAGCTCAGAGAGCTCTTTCCAATCAAGAAACTGCATTTGGCTGGTTTTAAAAGTGTTGTAGCAGTGTCTTATCTGCTTCATCTGCAAAATTATTGAACTCCTTTTTTTTTGGTTAGGATTCACTGTTATTTACCCTAAAGAGTTTCCTTAAAATCCTCCTGCAAATTAAAATTGCATTTCCCAGTGGTAGTTACATGGTAGTGGGTATTCTGGATTTGGGCCTCTCTATTTTAGAAGGCCTTTATGCTCTGCTGCACTCTGGAACTATTCAGCCCTAAATTATCTTAATCTCACTAGTTCAGATAATAAGGACCAGAGTTAGTAAAAACTGTCCAGAGCAACCTATATATTTTTAATTAAGTGACATTAACTTGGGTATCTTTATATCTATGTTTTCAGAAATGCTGAGATCCTTGCAATTGAAGTTTGGTTTACCCTAATGAGTACTGTTTTGATTTATGCAATAGAAACGACAGTAGGAAAAGAAGATGCATCTTGTGAGATGGGTTGAAAGCATTTGTAGTGATAAAGTATACCCTTGTTAAATAAACCCTTTTTGGTAACTTAAAAACAGTATGTTTTTCAGTTTTCATTTTATGGCAGTTTCTTTCTTTATGCTATCATGAAACGCTCTTTGTATTTACTAGCACGAAAGATAAGATTTTTAGTAATAGGGAAGAACTGTTAAAAGTATCTTTAAAAGTTAATGTCTCTGAACCTAACAGTGGTTTTTAAAGACAACCACACTTTGTGAAGATGAATGCAATCCTGAAGGAAACTGTCGTTAACCTGATCAGAGCCTTAAGATTAGATGTGTTATTGAACGTTTTGCAGAATTTGGCTTTGTAGGGCCTAATTGGATATAAGGGAATGACATAGTGAACAGAGTAATTTATGATGAGATTTCCAACATTGATAGATTCATTTACAAATCTGTTATAAGGAGAAAAACTTCTACTTAACCTGCTGTTTTAATGCATAATATTTTAATTTGAAATATATGCCATGTGTCCAAAGAAATATCTTAGGACGTCAGTAGAGGAAGAATCCAACAACTAATCTGGATGGGTAATTCTCCTTGTAAGAGCAGTCTGCAGATTCGTTTTGTTATTTGACCACTGGAGTGCTGTCTAGCCTCAAAATAATTATATCTAGCAGCCTAGAATACAAAGTGAAACAAAATCATTTATCAGCACTGTAGAACTTGGTTTCAGGCATCTGCATGAGGAAGGTTTTGAAATTAGAAAGATATTTGTATGGGGTCGTCAGCTCTCATTTCTTCTTCCAGCAGTGTGGGGGGCACGACACCCTTTGAAACCAAGAAAAGGAAGGCAGCTTTCTTGACTGACTCTAACCACTGGGGCTAGGTGAGGGGAGGGAGCAGGAAAAATAAAATAATCTTCCTTTTCTCAGTGAATCAGCAGGAAGTTTAGTTTACCTCTGTGATTTTCTGACTTGCTGGTTATAGAATCTAGCTTTTTAATGAGGATAACTTCCTTTGCGACTTTCTCCTTTGAGTTCTTATTTTCTATTTATACCTACTGTTTATACCTACTGTTGGCATGATGCATACACGAAAACACAGTAACAGATAACACAAAATTATCCTTTAAAAATGATTTTTCCCTTATTCTTGCTTTGCACATGGCCATCACTCATATTCCTGATCTTCTTGACTTAAAAAGGGTATGTTCTTAATGTTTCTACTTTCCAAATAAAATAAGCATTCTAGAGTAGCCTTACTATAAGTCAAACTGTTAAGTCCTGTTCTCCTAAATCTTTAGTATCCATCTCTTAAAATACATACTCTACAAAATAATGTAGATATAGCATAATACAAGAAAGGAAAGCAAATGATGTAATAGTTGTAGTAAACATGGTTCAGTTGTAAATTGTAGGGCATGTTCTCCATATAGTTTTTCTTATTTCTCTTAGCTTCTACCCCCCAAAATAACAAAATGTCCTTTGAAAAGGATCAAAATATTTCTTGCTGTAGACCATGGTGTGTGTGTGTGGCGTGTGTGTAGTGTGTGTGTGTGTGTGTCTAAGTAATATCATACTCACACATTCAGGCATTTGTTTTAACAAAAATCTTACTGTTTTATTTTCAGCAGAATCAGATGTTCTTTAAATGTTTTCTTACATCATTCCAAGGCCAAGAGTATTCTAATTGCCCTGTTAAGCTAGCACTGATATATAAGTTTAGTATTTTTTTCTGGTGAAAACTGTGTCAGCATTTCCATGTAAATATTATTTTCCAGGCATCCATTACTCAGCATAGGTTGTAAGCATTCGTTTTGGGCTAACACTTGTCAAAAAAAGTCTGTTAGCAATTAGGAGTATTTATGTTTTATTGGTGTAAAGAGAACTTTTTTTTTTTTTTCTAGCTTTAACAAAAACATTGACTCAAGTATTTCGTGGCGCTTTCATGATGGTTGACTTTTGATATTTTGGTAGAATAAGTATGTCAAAATATTTAACAGAAAATTGAGTGTTATATGTGTATTGTAATTACTGCACATTTTTTAACGAGACGTAAGATCACACAGGCAAAAACAACAACTTGATGATATTTTACATGCTGAGTGAATCATAAAGAATTTAAAAAGTAATATCAAAGTGTCTGTTTTCTTCAAGTACCTTAGGCTATCTGAAAATATGACTAAATGTGAAATGTCAACACATGAAGTAAAATAAGTGAAGTAGTAGAGCGGCTGTTAACTGTCAATAAATGTCCAAGAATAATTATCAGAAAAGAAAACTGCAGTTTGAGAAAATGTGCTGATAACTAATTGAAATCTCACCACATGATTTGTTAGATGATGAACTGTATTTCAGAGTAGTGTGCTAGCCCATAACTTAGAATTGGCCATATTTTGATTTTTTAACAAGAAATGACAGATATTTATAATTGTAAATCAAATCTTTGTTACCTGTCGAAATGTTGGTTTACTTTCAATTCTTGTGTCAGGAATCTTCAGTGTAATAGGAAACTATGGTGGAGCGGATCCAAGTTTGTGGAGCCTGCCACTATTATAACTTTCCCTCCGCCTCTTAAGAAATCAAACACAAAATTACAAATAAAAAATTCGTTCTAAATGTGCAATAGTTTAAATGACTGTTAAAATATCTTATGGAAACTTATGATCATGTGACTACAATGCTAGGAGTACTTCCAGGCCTTGGAAGGGGCTCATGCAATCTAGAGGCCCTCAAGACTGTAGATGACAGAAACTAACATTCTAGTCAATATAATTATTCTGTTAAGGTTTTGTTTTCTCGTTGTGTATAATAGCAATTTTTCTCATTTTACCATTTACTTTAAGAGTTCTTTAGCATGTTTTAACTGAACATTGAATATTATAGTCAATTAATTCATTCAGTATTCACTGAGAGATCAATTATTGAACTCCTAATATTTATGAGGTTTGGTGCTTACTAATAGGAATACAGTGATATATATGTTGCTGGAGAGAAGATAAAATAAGGACACATATAACAATAAAATGATATGAGGTATATATATTGTCTATCTTATGTGACTCAAATATTCCATATAGTTAGTACCAAAAAATCCATATTGTTATGATAATGATACAAACTTTTCTCTGTTACATAAATTATTAATGATATCCATCACATTTCTTTTAGAATATTCATTCAACAAACATGAGATAAGTCTAGGTAATGTATTTTAAGACATCTATTTAAAACATGGTGTAGATTCAGAGTTATATGATACTGTGACCTTGCTTTATTGTAGATATAAGATGAAAATTAATAATTCATTCTCAGAAGATAAACTGAATTATTTCATTTGTAAAATATATTTTTGCTTTAAACTATTATTTAGCTTTTATGTTTAAATGCTTGGTGCTCATTTTCAAGATCCAAATGCTTTATTTAATTTCAGATATAATTATCTCATTTATTTTCATATACTAATCAGAAAACCTAAAGGCATATTAGTTGTATTTTGAATAATTGAGAATAAAACTGAGAAATTCTTAAATCCCACTTCAGGTAAATTATAAAATAAGTGATGGTTTTGTGAAAATATGTAAGTTTGTAAAAAAGATAATAAAATGGAGGAAAATTGTAATTACTTGCCTTCCAAAATGATAAATAATGAAAAGAGCACTTCAGTATTTTGACACTGTCCTTAAATTTTAGATGCAAATAATACATTTAAACCTATTTTATATTCTGCTTTATTAAAGAAAATCAATATATAGGTAATTTTAAAGATTATATTATAGTTCTCTAGAATTATATAAGTTGTTTGAAGTCACTTTAGAATGGAAATTATAATTATGATTGATCCTTTTATTTTGTATTCTGATAAGGCAGTGAGGGTCATATACATGCATGAGGCCATGCCAAATATATATCCCAGACTTTTTAAGTTTAAAAATATTTAAAAGGTAATCTATAAATTTAGGTTTTATGTTAAAAACGACTTTAATGGGGCTTCCCTGGTGGCGCAGTGGTTGAGAGTCCGCCTGCCGATGCCGGGGGCGCGGGTTCGTGCCCTGGTCCGGGAGGATCCCACATGCCGTGGAGCGGCTGGGCCCGTGAGCCATGGCTGCTGAGCCTGCGCATCCGGAGTCAGTGCTCCGCAGCGGGAGAGGCCACAACAGTGAGAGGCCCGTATATGGCAAAAAAAAAAAAAAAAAAAAAAAAACCTTTAATGGTTACTATACCTTGGATATTAAAAAATATTTTTTTCTTTAGCCCAACATATTGACTTAGTTAATAACAGTATTAGCAGACTGTGAAGGAGCTCTAAGATTTTGTAATCTTCCTCATAATCAATGTCATGATATCGCTCTTGTTCTCAATAAAGACATTTTGGGTTTGGGGTCTGAAGTTTCATAACTTAGTCTGCGCATTTTCTCTTCCTCCCTTCCCCTTCTTAGCATTTGGAAGAAGTTCTTACCAGTAAGGATATCTGAAAATTCCTGCCAGAAACCTGATCTTCAGTAGTCCCCAGTCCTCTTAAGAAACCTTTCTTCCCCAGGTTCCCTCAGTATTTCCTTTGACAGCCATTCCTTCCTCATATGAGACTGTATTGGTAATGTTAGAATTTCCTATTCAGACGGCCCTGGTAGTTTTATTTCACTTTTCTCACTTTAAAAAAAAAATTATTCTTATCACCTCTTGCTTGAGAGGAGTTTTGCCGTGAAACTCCAAAGTTACTAGAAAAGGGAAACCTTTTGAACCCCAAGTTTAAAATCTTTTCTTTCATGTTCTCTCCGTTTATTTTTCTTGCTTTCCCATCTATCAGGCATATACTTCATGTAATTCATGGCCTATTCTCTAGGGTTCAGTAATCAGTCGTACACCTTGAATTATTACCTTTGAGGATAAGAGGGTGACTAGAAGCAAAATTTATTGAATTGGAATTGTCTTTCCCTTCTGTAAAAATTCACAGTAAACCATTCTGTGGTCACGACATGCAAGAAGTTAATTGCCATGTTGTGTTTTTAAATTCCAAGTTTTAACCATTATAAAATATGACCAAAAATTAGCAGTACTTTTCAAATTAAAAATGTGCATATTTTTTGACCCAGAATTCCATTTCAAGGTATTTATCTAACAGATAAACTCTCACATGAGTAAAATAATATTTAAGGATGTTTGTTGTTATTCATATGTCCAATGTACATTTTAAAACTAAAAAGTTCTGTATATGGAAAGTTTAAAGAAAAATGCCAAAATAACATATGGTATTTATAGACAGACAAATTGCATATATACACAGATACATATGTATCTGTATATATATGTAAGATACACGTATATGTATACACACACATATGGCATATATTTATAAGTACATAGATTATCTCGGGAAGGCTACTCAAGAAATTGCTAGTAGTGTAGCTGGCCTCCAGGGAAAGATACTGGGCATCTAGGAATAGAAGAAGGAGGTAGACTTCATTTTCACTATCTTACTGTTGTATCATTTAAATGTAATGCCCATCTAGAAGTAAATAGAATGTTTAAAATTAATATTATGTTTAAAAAGTTAAAATTAAAAAGCAGCAGCCCAGTTGAGAACCTCTGACAGAATGAAGTTGTAGGAAGGAAGAGTGCTCTGAATAGATTAAGCCTAGGAATGCTGAGATAAAATCACCAAGCCCTTTAGGTTTAGCTCTGTCCATGATGCAAACTCTGTACTGTCAGTTTCTGTGTGGGTGAGAATGCACTAATCTGACAAGGCCAGAGATCCAGCTTGCATTACAGTAATGTGTCATTCTAAATTAATAAATTAGCACTCTATAGGAATTTGATTTTCATGGGTTTATCCCAGAGAGCCTTCTCAGTTTTAATTTAAGCACAAAATCATTTCTGGAGTGCGAAGGTAGGGACTAGGTCCTGACTGCAGTGACCTACATGAAGTGTTGCCCCTGAGACGCCTGCCAGGCCTCCGCTGGGCACCCGCAGATGCCCCCTCTCCTCCATGACTGTAGCAGGGCTGGAGGCACATGTCATTCACTGCCCATCCACAGTCTCCCTTGTCTCAGATTTTCATTTCAGGTCTTCAGTTTTTACTTCATAGGCTAGACTGAGTTCAAATCCAAGAGAAGTTGGGAAAATGAGTGCTCGTTTATCTGTATTACAAACTGTGAAATTATTTCTCAGAAAGAGAAAACACTTGATGGACTCGTAAGTGAATATTATCTCTATGCAGAATACCTCAGAACAGAATAAAAAGCACAGTAAGTGACTGACATAAATATAGGTGTGCCTACAATATATGTTAGTAAACAGGGCTATAATATTAGAGGCCAGAAGCAATCTGTTTCATATTTTAAATATCAAGTAAAAATTATCTTCACAATTATGAATTTTTAAACAGTGTTATTGCTTCTCAATATATAAGACATGCAAACATACCACATCATTTTTATTGCAAAAACAGAAAAAAATAATTAAAACTATAAAACGCTGTTCTTAGTGTCGTTTTAATGTGTCTTTGTTATTGCCATTTATCTCTGAGAGATAATAAGAGAAAAAAATTGAGAAATAATGCATCAGTAGATGATAAAGTTTGTTCATAGCAAACTGTTTTAAAAAGATCACTATTGTCTTTCATCCAAGAGAACAATGGAGAAAACAAGACACATCTATTGTAAATGTCTGTTTTGATTTTATGTCATTTTAAAAGTAAAGGTTTGGTTTTTTTCCCAAATTTTCAATTTAGTCTTCCTCTTTGTGTGATTTCCATCTTACCTAATTTTCTTAAACATAAGGAAGAATTTTATTCATTTCAATGAATGTGAGTATGAAGGAATTTCTGTCTCGTACATTCTTACAAGTTCAAACACAGATCCTTCACTGGTGAATCTGACAAATTGGGAATAGTAGTTCAAAGATTGGGCTTCTTATTTTCTTACATGTTAACAGCAGTAGGCTGAGGGGCCCAGAGGGTGGAAGAGCTGCTGAAGAGAGAAATTGACAGCTCACATCTTTAAAAACCAAGTTAAGCTGAGGTTACTGAATAGCTTTTACCTTATACGTAACCACACCTCAGGCTTTCCTGTAACTGAAATATGAGGCTAAATTCTTAGATAGTTGACTAGGAGAAATTCTGGCCCCTCTCTAAGTTTAGATACCAGTGCACTATGACATCTACTTTTCTTGGAGTGCTCTAAGTAAGACCATCACCATCATTTGTGAAGCCATTGAGGAACAGTCTGTAGGACAAATGACCAAGTTCTGGGGAATGTCCGCTTTTCGTTGATAAAGCAACTTTTTGAAAGGAAATATGAACTCTAAATAGAAAAGAAACACATGCTTTGGGTATAAAATGCTTCTTGACGTATTAACTGAAAAGAGCATGGTATAACATTGTATCCCTAATATAACAGTGTATGAGATACAAGAAAGATAAACACACAAACAAAAAAAGCTAGGTATTGGAAAACAATAAAGGAAATATAAAAGAAGTGACTACTGATTGCATTAGACTCATAGGATTCTTTTTTTCTCACTTCACTTTCCTGAACTCCAAATTTTCTTTTATGAACCTGTATTGCTTACATAATAATGAGATGAAAGGAAAGCCCTGTCCTTGGAAATTTGATAATTTTAAGTTGTTTATGTCTTTGCAATTACTTCGTTGTCCATTCTCTTAATATTCTGTAAATTTATGTATTACATGTCAAAAAGAAAAAATGAGAAAGGATATTAAACCATAGAAAGGAATAAATACTAGAAAAATATTTAATAAATGCTTTATTATCCCCAAAAATATTGGTATGAAAATTGCCTTAGTATTTTAAATTCTACATGGAGAATATTAATTTTCATTAAGCTAGGGAGTTTATTTAATGTTTCCTATAGCATAGAATCCAGCTCTCTCCCAATTACTGAATAGCTTGTAATTATTTGTGGCTCTCTTTAGTGATTCTCTCCTCATTCCTTTCTTTTTTATCCCGGATGGAATAGCCGACTTTGTTAGAAAAGTTTGCATTCTTTTTAATTGATAGCTATACTATGATAAATGTGAATTTTATATAGATGGATTTCTAGCTTTATGTTGGATAGCCTCATATCCATGGCCACATAAGCATGATGTCTGTAGGCTAATATGCTTACTTAATCTTTAATACATTATATTTTAATAATATAGGAATGCCAAGCTACAGAAAAGCAAATGAAAAGGTTATTTTTAATTCATGTACTACTGACTGTACCTTCTGCTTGTAGCTCATTATACATGCAGCGGAGCCCAATTTTTTAAAAGTGGAAAGCATACCAAATTAAACCACAAGTTTTGCAACTGATGTTCCTTTTGTAAAAGGAGTACTCTCCATCTTTTCAGTTTTATTTATTCTGACTGCTTGTTACTCATTTGTGCTTCTCTCTTCTCCATTATAGTCAGAATTTCTAATCCCAGTTCAAGCAGAAGGCTGCCATTTTTCATCAGAGAAGAGGCAATAAACATGCATCACACTTATATATTCTGGCTTTCATCTGGGGAGCTCAAAGTGTTTTATGCATAAGTAGTGTTTCCCCTGGCTTTTTTTTTTTTTAAAGTAGGAAAAATGAAGCCTAGAGAGCTTAAATGACTGAAGGAAGCCCACACCTGCAACAATGAAAGTTGTGATTTTAATTAAATATATATCTGTGAAAATACTCAGGATTTCTTGACCTGGATATCCGTTTATATGCTGTGCTTGAAGAGTGACACAATTGTGGAGAGTAAAAATTGGTACTAGCACATTTTTGTCATGGCCCAGTCAGGGGAAATGGTGCCATAACAAAAATGAGCGCTAACAGAGGGAAACTTCATGAGCATGACTATTCATTTCATGTCTTTAAATTCAAAATTATAAAAAGAACTCAGCTGGAAAGAAAGAGTGTTTTCAGGGTCAGACTTTTTAGAGTTTTGTGGCTATGGTTGAGCAGGCCAGAGAAAGGGCAGCCTATGGCTGGGGTCTAGTCAGTGTAGCAGGTGAGGCTGGTTCTCAGGAACGAGCCCCTTCCTCATTTAATCTCTCTCCCTTTTTTTTTTTTTTTTTTGCCAAAGACATAAATGATCTCAATGGAATTCAAATGTGGATTATTAGTCATAAAAGCATGAGTAAGAGATTAATAGAAAATAGGCAGTTTTTTGAAATATTAATTTTAGAAGACCATCTTGTTCTAAGGATGACTGGATGTAGGTCTGTGATTCTCAACTTGCCTTGCACTGGGTCTATGGGGCAGGGGACTGGGGATGTAGAAAATCAAAGGAATGAGGACTCAGAAGGTCTTTTTCTCTCTTGCACTTTTGGTGGTGGTGTTCAGATTAGTTTAAGGCATGCGTGGGGAGTGGAGATGACTGGGAAGTTTGACTTACATTGAGAAAGGAGGCATAAGGTGTGGAGGTGGTGGTGGAAGGAGAAAAATTAAAACCAAAGAAGCCTGTGTCTTTGAGAGAGTGGTGGTAGAATTTAGAGGTTTAAATGTGGAGGTTAGAGGAAATGAGAGCTTTTATTAGAGTTGATTCAGTAACTCTGTTACTTAAGAATTTAATCTGGTTTGCGTTATAAATGGTAAAGAGATACAGTGAGATCACGTGGACGTTCCTCTGCTGTTCAACCAACCCATTATTTGATATCCTTAGCTCTCAGTCACCCATCGCTAACATGAGTGTAGGGGACACAGCACTTTTTGGATATACTTTTTTCACCTGGCAGAAAGTATCACACACAGGCGAGTTCAATAATCCCTGACTCAGTAGCACTTTATCTAGCCACTAGTCTCTCACTATCTAGTTACACTTCCAAAAATCCTTTTCAGAAATCTATCTTCCCAAAGTCCCGCTCATCACAGAAAGCAACTTAGAATTTCCTGCTGAATTCCAAGATATTTATGTATTTATTTCCCCTAGAAAACCACTTTAAAATCCCTCCCTATATAGATATGGTAAAAAGTACTTTTTTTTACCTCAAATTATCCTTATAAAATTTAGAAATACTCTTAGGTGTTGTAAATGCCTGTCAATACAGTAGTTGGGGGGAAATTGTGGGTATATTAGCCTAGAAACAAACATCTTAGGATGTCAGACACCTGTCTGATATTCCCACTGTAAACATTTCATGCTCAAAATTGCAACCTGTCTATGTTTGGGGTGGTTCCTTTGGAGAACAAAACAGCAAAGCAAGCAGGCAGAACACCTCCTTAGCCTTCTGCCTGTTGGCCCTGGGTCAGACCAGCAGAGAATGCCAAGATGTAGTGGATGGGAAGCCTCTGACTTGCCGTGCTGCTAAGACACCATGGCCTTACCCTGGTGAGGAGAGGCCATCTCTCACTAGCAGTGCAGCCACTTCTCAAGGTCCTAGGATCTTGGAGCAGGATCTCAATCACTCAGGGCTCTTGCTTCTTCATATGTAAATGAAGGAATGATAAGACCTTTAAGGCCCAGCCAGTTGTAATATCCAGAGATTACACCATTTAGTCTCATCTGCCCTGGGGCTATTTCTTACCTATACCTTTAGAATAATGCACTAGAGGTGTGGACCTTGGAGATAATGCCCTAAAGATTTCACTCTGTAGTAATTATCCTAAGAGAAAAGCACAGTGGGTTTCATACTCATAGATTATTTTCAGACTCAAGTCTGAAATATCAGAAGCTGTTCCCTAGAATATTAATAGGTCTTACCCTTGGGAAATACTTGGTCAAGCCAAATGAAATAAGCCTTTGTTCTGCAGTACTGCTCAAAGCTTCTTCTGTGCTTGAATGCATTGTGACCCAAGGATCTGAGGGTTCCACAATGCAGTGTTTTTCCAATTGATTTGAGTGAAGTCTCCCTTTTTTGTGTGTAAAGTCTCTATGCTCTGAGAAACGATGTTTTTGGCTGTTTTCAGTCTATCCACAGACATATTCAACTAAATGATCCTCAGATTTAGTGAGTGTTCCTCTTCCTAAAATCTGCCCTTCTACTTTGCTTTGGCCTCCAGGAGCAACTTCTGCAGGAGCACCTGAAGGCATTGGGCTATGAGTTCAGGGGTAGGCAGAACTGTAGGAATGTCAGGATACTAAGAATCTGCAGACCAGGCCCAAATTTACCTGGTATTTTGAGTTCATTCCCCTCTCCCCTTTCTCATGTAAGAAAGTGTCCATGTAGACAAGTACTAGGCTTCTAGTACTAGGCTTATCTTAGCTTCTGAATTATTTCTAGCTTTAAGTTTTTTCTTGTAGGGAAAAAGCATGAACTTTGTAATCATACTCATGCTGAGCTCAGTTTAAATCTGCCACTTACTAGATCTAACTCTCAGCCATTGTTCTGCATTGTAAAATGGACATGGTAAAATGGAGTTGTATTTTATAGAATTAAATAAGTAAATATTTAACAAATTACCAGCTAATGAATGCTCACTAATATTAGCTACTTTAATTCTTTCATTGTCTACCAGAGAGGTCCTAGATCTAGGAGTGAGTAACCTGGTCTCATTTCATTACTAATTTATTACTAACTATCCCAACATATACTATGTTGGCCCCAGGATTTAATTTCTCTATAACTCAGCCCCCTCACTTATCAAATGAAGATAAAACTACCTTACATGGTGTTTTAAAGTATAAACTGAGATAATAGAGCTGTAGTTAATTTCAAAAGTACCAATAAATGTTACTTATTTTTAGTAGTGGTAAAATTATTATTGACTTTTAGTCTGACAAAGGAACCTTTTTGTTTCCAGTGCAATATCTATTGTTATGGGATTGTAATGGGATTGCTGTAATAGGATCTTTTGTAAGAGCATACTGTTTTAATAGAATCCCTTAGGACGGATTTAAGAAACAGTACTGAGGGCTTCCCTGGTGGCACAGTGGTTGAGAGTCCGCCTGCTGATACAGGGGACACGGGTTCGTGCCCCGGTCCGGAAAGTTCCCACATGCCGCAGAGCGGCTGGGCCTGTGAGCCATGGCCGCTGAGCCTGCGTGTCTGGAGCCTGTGCTCCGCAACGGGAGAGGCCACAACAGTGAGAGGCCCGCGTACCACCAAAGAAAAAAAAAAAAACAGTACTGAGCCTCTTGTTTTCCATCTTACATAGGAAGGTTTATATAATTTAAACATTTGTGTACAAGTTCTTTCATCTTCAACTGCACAACTGTAAAAGATTTAGAGTTTTTGAAGATTGTGCATTTAATTTTTAGCTGAATTGTATATAGATCAAATCCATGCATCAGAAAGTCTACAAAAAGAGAATTTATAGAGCTTGGGGAGATGGAGTTAAAAATTTATGTCTTTGGGACCCTTAAATGGGAAAGATGTAAAAAATCTGTTTTTGACTTAAAAACTACATTTTAGAACTGTGGGAAACTAATGCTGTAAATTCTTACTTGAAAAATCATACTACTGATTTCTATCACATTAAAGATATGTCATTATTAAATCTTTCAATTTCATAACGCAAAGATATGATTGGCATTGAAATCGGGTTCAAGTTATTTTATTTTATTTTTATTTATTTATTTTTTTGTCCGTGCTGCACAGCTTGTGGGATCTTAGTTCCCCCGATCAGGGATCTAACCCGGGCACTTGGCAGTGAGAACATGGAGCCCTAACCTCTGGACCGCCAGGGAACTCCCATTGTTCAAATTATTTTAAAGCATTTTCTTCTGAAATTAATTTCTTTTAAAAAAAATTTTTTTTTGAATTTCATTTTATTTTTTTATACAGCGGGATCTTATTAGTTATCTATTTTATACATATTAGTGTATATATGTCAATCCCAATCTGAAATTAATTTCTGATGGGAGATTTTGATAGTTTAGTACAAAAAGCTTAGGCCTTTTTTTTAAAAAAACTAGATTTTAAAATTTGTGAGACCTGTATTGTGTTTATCTTATATTATGTCAAACACTTTTTGCCTAAGTTTTTCATTTGTGTATCTGATGTCTTTGCATAGACTAATGGTTTTGAAGACACCTGCAAAATGCTTTTGGGTAGTAGATAGGTTACCTGTCTTTTCTGATAAATCTCCATTTCCTTACTGGATATTTAGGAGAGAGATCTAGATTACCAGGTATGTCTCTAAAGGCCTTGCTGCTTATTCTGTCTCTTGCAGCCATCTATTCATAATTCACTTTCCAAGTGCCAGTTGTTAGGTGGGCATTTTGTAATTTCCTGTAGGAGTTAAGTGTGTAGACAGAAAACGTCTTAAAATTGTACTGTTGAGAAAAGATTTCAAAACATGTAAATTATTGGTAACACTGTGTTCCATCTAAGATGTGCTTAAATTGGTGACATTGCCCAAGATCATAGATCAGGTGTTTATTGTAGAGTGTATGAGGCTGTGAATTTCTGTAAGTTCCATTTCTGGGCACAGCACTGTATCAACACCATGGTATGAGAAATCCTTCCCACTTAGCACTCAGTCATGAAAGTTGATTAAACATGAGCCTCCTTTGTTGGAAGGAGGAACATTCTCAGGTTGAGACCTTCAATATAAAATACTAAGGAAAAAAATCTTAAAATATTTTACAAATATATATTTTCTGATTTAGAAGTATTTAATCATAGCTAGCAATTAATATAATAATTGAGCATCTTTACATGTCAAGGAAAATATATATCATCCTATTACATACCTGCATGTGGATACCATAATTTATTTAACCTATTCTATTTGCAGTAATAGAATTTCTGGGTCACAGGACATATTCATTGAAAGCTTTCTTAGTTTTGTTCATCCTGTAATTCTAGGATCCAGTGTATCCCTAGGCATATGTGGTGGTCCATAAATATATAAATGAAGGAGTGAATAATACTAGACTACACTCCAGAATGGTTTTGCTAATTTGTGTTGTTGCTACATGTGTATCTGTTTACCCTCAACAAGGTATGAAAGTTGACAACTAAGTCCACAGTTACCTTTTTATAAATAAACTGCTCTTAGAGTGAGAATAGAAGCTCCAAATGACCAGAGACTCATAGTGGTGACTGTTTCCAGTGGCTCTGAGAGGGCAGTCATATAGTCCGCTGGTTTTTCAAGAGGCATTAGTCTGATTCATAAGTGCTTATTTGTAATTCAAGATTTTATTATACCTAAATATTTTTTAATATTTTGAAAGTTTGGCTTAGAGAAACTATAATATAAAGTTTTCTATTTTGTTTCCCAAGATATAAAGTAATATGCTTCAATATTTTTACTATTTTTAAATAAACAATTAAACAATGTCATTTTAAAATTTATGATGAGGAATTCTGGCATGGGGCTTTAGGCACTAATTATATATTCATTTTATGCTGATTTGTTGCTTTTGTCTCAATTTCCAACAGCTTTGAGATGGGGGCTATATTTAAATCAAATCTATGATAAAATATTTTTTATCGAGATCCGTTTTTTTTTTTTTTTCCCCAACTTCAGTTTATTAGAACACACAGGCCAGGATTTTGGTTAGCTTTCTGTGATTATACTGTTGTCCCCAAAGTGTATGAATCAAACTCAGAATTATGCTTGTGTTGATATTCAACTGTACTAATGAAGAATGATAATTTTTAATAGAAAAGATATTTAAATTCTGGAACTTTGTAATAATGACTTTGAATATTTTACATAACGGCTTTCAGAAGAAAGCCTATTTTAAGCACTGTTTTTCCTTTTAGAGCAAAGTTCAAAGTCATCTTATTTTATAACTAACTAAAATGAACATTTTCTTTCATTTTAAGCTACTGCCAACTCTTTTGTCAAATGGGAATAATATAAATAAATTGTCACAGCTATAGTATTTATTAAGTCTAGTTGATATCAGTACATTTTATTGTATATTTTGTCTTTGGTCAAATACAAAACATGGCTTTTTGCAATTTGGAAAGGCCTCTAGCTTCTAGACTATATTTATTGAGACAATAGTTGGGCCATAGGATTTTCATTATTTAAACTTTAAAACATCATATCATTTTCTCATTTTATAGTACTTTAATCTTATATTGTGAATTAATCAATCTAAATACTTGAAATAATATTTTGAAAAGGATTTTAAAACATAAATAACCTTTGGGCTCTGTTAACCAAAAAAGGGGTCCAAAACTTTTATTAAAGAACAACGAAGCAAACTTGTAACTCAGTGAAAGCCCTCTTTTCTGCCCTGATGGAGATTAGTATTTGTTGATTTAAAGAGTTAAGGTAGGAGCATTGTAAAATAATATATTCAAGGAATTTGCGTAATTTAAAATTATATAAATGCCCATTTATTCATGAGTATTCTGTTGAAGGACCAAGGCATTTTATTTGTATAAGAGCATGCTGATGGGAGTCACGTCATCTTTCTTCTGTAAACTACACCCCAATTGCATCATCGGTGATTTCCAATTTTCAGTACATTCAAGTGGGGTGAGAAAGATACTTGTAAAGCAATATAAATAGAATCCTTTTAAATTTTAAAGACCTTTCCCTAAACATTTTTTTTTTTTTAAGTTTTTGCTTTTGCTTGCTTGCTTGGCTTAACTAATGACATTTACATACATCATGAAATGATCACTATGATAAATCTAGTAACCATCTGTCCCCATACAAAATTATTAGATTATTATTGACCATATTCCTCATACTGTATATTACATCCTTGTTGCTTTATTTATTTTATTACTGGAGATTTGTACCTCTTAATCCCCTTCACCTCTTTCTCCTCGCCTCCCCTTCCCTCTGGCAACCACGTGTTTGTTTTCTGGATCTATATTTTTGTTTTGTATAAGTGAGAACATATGGTATCTGTCTTTGTCTGATTTATTTCTCTTAGCATAATACCCTCTATATCCATCCATGTTATCACAAATGACAAGATTTCTTTTTTTTAATGGCTGAGTAATATTCCATTGTGTGTATATATACCATCTTCGTTATCCATATGTCTATTGATGGACACTTAGGTTATTTCCATTTCTTGGCTATTGTAAATAATGCTGCAGTGAATAGTGGGTGATATCTTTTTGAATTTGTGTTCTTGTGTTCTTCAATTAAGTACCCAGAAGTGAAATTGCTGAATCATATGGCAGTTTTATTTTTAATTTTTTGAGGAATCTCCATACTGCTTTCCATAGTGGCTGCACCAATTTACAATCCCATCAACAGTGCACAAGGGTTCCCTTTTCTCCACATCCCCTAACAACACTTGTTATTTGTTGTCTTACTATCATTGTGACAGGTGTGAGATGGTATCTCACTGTGGTTTCAATTTACATTGCCCTGATGATTAGTAATGTTAAACATCTTTTCATGTATCTGTTGGCCATTTGTATGCCTTTTCTTGGGGGAAAAAAAAAGTCTATCCAGGTCCTCTGCCCATTTTTTAATCAAGTTGTTTGGTTTTTTTTGATATTGAGTTGTGTGAGTTTTTTTGTATATTTTGAATATTAACCTGTTATTGGATATATCATTTGCAACTATTGTCTCTTATTCAGTAGGGGACCTTTTTGTTTTGTTTATAGTTTCCTTCACTGTACAAAAGTTTTTTTAGTTTTATGTAGTTCCATTTGTTTATTTTTGCTTCAGTTTTCCTCTCCTGAGGAAACAGATCCAAAAACATATTTCTAAGACCGATGTCAAAGAGCACACTGCCTATGTTTTCTTCTAGGAATTTTATGGTTTCACATCTTGCATTTAAGTCTTTTATCCATTTTAAGTTTCTTTTTGTATATGGTGTGAGAAAGTAGTCCAGTTTTATTCTTTTGCATATAGCTGTCCAGTTTTCCCAACACCATTTATTGAGAAGGCTGTCTTTTCCCTGTTGTATATTCTTGCCTCCTTTGACATAGATTAACTTGCCATATAAGTGGGTGTTTATTTCTAGGCTGTCTATTCTGTTCCATTGATTTATGTATCTGTTTTTGTGCCAGTACCATGCTGTTTTTGATTACTGTAGTTTTGTAGTATAATTTGAAATTAGGAGGCGTGACATTTCCAGCTTTGTTCTTTTTTCTCAAGATTGCTTTGGCTTTTTGGGGTCTTTTGTGTTTCCATACAAATTTTAGAATTATTTGTTCTCATTCTGTGAAAAATGCCATTGATATTTTGATAAGGATTGCATTGAATATGTAGATTGCTTTGGGTAATATCATTTTAACAATGTTAATTTTTCCAATTCATAAACACATTAGTTTGGGTTGTCTTCAACTTCCTTTTATCAGTCTCTTATAGTTTTAGAGTACAAGTCTTTTACCTCCTTAGATTCTTTCCTAGGTATATTATTCTTCTAGATGCTGTTGTAAATAGGACTGTTTTCTTTATTTCTCTTTCTGATAGTTTGTTATTTCTGTACACTAATAACAAACTATCTGAACTCCTGTATGTTAATTCTGTATTCTGTAACTTTACTGAATTCATTTATTAGTTCTAACAGTTTTTTGGTGGCATCTTTAGGACTTTCTATATATAGTATCATGTCATCTGCAAACAGTGACAGTTTATTTCTTCCTTTCCAATTTGGATTCCTTTTATTTCTTTTTCTTGTCTGGGGATTGCCATGACTAGGATTGCTAATATTATGTTGAATAAAAGTGATGAGAGTGGTCATCCTTGTCTTGTTCCTGATCTTAGAGGAAATGGTTTCAGCTTTCCACTGTTGTGTATAATGTTGGCTGTGGATTTGTCACATATGGCTTTTATTATGTTGAGGAATATTCCCTCTATATCCACCTTGCTGAGAGTTTTTTTTAAATCATAAATGGATACTGAATTTTGTCAAAAGCTTTTTCTTCATCTACTGAGATGATCATATGATTTTTATTTTTTAATTTTTAATGTTGTGTATCGTATTGATTGATTTGTGGATACTGAACCATCCTTGCATACCTGACATAATTTCCACTTGCTCATGGTGCATGATCCTTTTAGAGTATTGTTCAATTCAGTTTGCTAATATTTCGTTGAGGATTTTTGCATCTGTATTCATCAGGGATATTGACATGTGATTTTCTTTCTTTTTTTTTTCTTTTTTGTGCCATCTTTGTCTGGTTTTGGTATTGGTGTGATGCTGGCTTTGTAAAATTAGTTCAAAAGCATTTATTCCTCTTCAATTTTTTGGATTAGTTTGAAAAGGATAGGCATTAACTCTTCTCTAAATGTTTGATAGAATTCACGTATGAAGCTACCTAGTCCTGGACTTTTATTTGTCGGGAGTTTTTTTAAATTACTAATTCAATTTCATTACTGGTAGTCAGTCTGTTATATTTTCTATTTCTTCCTGGTTCATCTTGAGAGATTGTACATTTCCAAGAATTTATCAATTTCTTCTAGGTTGTCCATTTTATTGGCATATAACTGCTCATCATAATTTCTTATGATCCATTGTAGTTCTGTGGTGTCAGTTTTAACTTCTCCTCTTTCATTTCTGATTTTATTTATTTGGGCCTTACCTCTTTTTTTCTTGGTGAGCCTTGCTAAAGGCTTATCAATTTTGTTTATTTTTTTAAAAAAGCAGCTCTTAGTTTCATTGATCTTTTCTAATGTTTTTTTAGTCCCTATTTCATTTATTTCCACTCTGATATTTATAATTTTCTTTCTACTAACATTGAGTTTTGTTAGTTCTTTTTCTAGTTCCTTTTGTTGTAAGGTTAGATTGTTTATTTGAGGGTTTTTTTGTTTGTTTCTTAAGGTAGGCTTGTATTGCTATAAAATTATCTTTTAAAACTACTTTTGCTCTATCCCATAGATTTTGGATTTTTGTGTTTACATTTTATTTTGTCTAAAGGTATTTTTAAAATTTCCTCTTTTATTTATTCAGTGACCCATTGGTCGTTTAGTAGCATGTTATTTAGACTCCAGTTTGTGAGTTTTGTAATTTTTTTCTTCTTGATTTCTAGTCTCATACCATTATGGTTGTAAAAGATGTTTGATTCTCCTAAACTTTTAAATCATTTCATACCTAATTAAAATCATTTTTAATGACTTTTATCAAATATATGTGAAGCATTTAGTGTAGTTTTATAAAAATAATTATTTTTCACTTTCACATTTAATTTAGTTAAATTGCACAATTTTAAATTGCACAATTTAAAATTTTAAATTTAGTAGCATTTAGTTAAATTGCACAATCAGAATAACAAATATGATTGGCATAGTAGATTTGAGGGCAAACACACAAGATAATGAATTTTTTAAATTTATGTTTATTGTGGAAGGTTTTTTTTTTTTTTTTTTTTTTTTGCGGTACGCGGGCCTCTCACTGTTGTGGCCTCTCCCATTGCGGAGAACAGGCTCAGCGGCCATGGCTCACGGGCCCAGCCGCTCCACGGCATGTGGGATCTTCCTGGACTGGGGCACGAACCCGTGTCCCCTGCATTGACAGGCGGACTCTCAACCACTGCGCCACCAGGGAAGCCCCTTATTTTATTGATTGATCCCTGCAACTTACTTTTTCCTGGAGTATTTTAAGTTAAATTCTGGACAAATTACCATTTGGAAACGCTTCAGTTATCTCTAACAGATGAAGATTTTTTAAATGCACACATACAATACTATTATTACAGCTAACGAACATGACGATAATTTCTTGAAGCCTCTTTTCAGCTCATTTATTTGAATTAGGATCCAAACTAGGTTACATGTTGCATTTGGTCTCTTTTAATGAATAATACTACTCTTCTTTTGCCTGTCATTCATTTGTTGTAGAACATGAATTGTTTGTCCTGCAAAATTTCTTTCATACTGCATTTAGCTGATTGTCTTCTTATGGTGCCATTCAATATGCTTTGCTACCTGCCCACCCCCATATATTGTCTATAAATTGATAGATAAATTAGAGTCTCGATTAAATTTAGGTTCCTGGTTTGGGGGCAATATACTGCATAGGTAGTGCTGGAGTGCTGGATAGCTCTTATTATATTAAATCAGGAGGCACATATTATCTAGAGATAATGGAAATTTTAAATTAAGTTATAATAGCTAAGATATGTATCATTTAATTTGTGCAAGGCACTGTTCTAAACACTTTATATATATATATCATTTCTTTTAATCCTTACAAAAGCCTTTTGAAGTAGATGTTCTTATTACATCCACTGTACAGATAAGGAAAGTGAGGCACAGGGAGGCTAAATAACTTGTTGAGGTTCCCAAGCCTGGATTTGGTCTGGTCTCTGGAACTGAGACTACTGAGTCTGTGCTCCAGAGCACCCATTCTGCCTCTTGAAGGCAGTGACATTTCTAAATTACACTAAAAATAGGTGTGTACCAGACCCCTCCAGTAAACATACTGTCTTAATTCTATAAGCAAATGAATGTTAAAGGATATATATTTTAAATAAAAAGTACTTTTGAGCTATGTTGTTTACCACATCAACCTTCTTTGAAAATAATACCTTATAAAACCCATGTTTATTTTCTTACTGTGATATTTACTCTTACATTGACAAATTGTGATATTTTCCTTTTCCTGTAGTGAAACTTATAGAAAGTAAACTTACTTCCCTTAGGTAAATAGGTAAACATTTCTTTTGCAACATCAAGAAATATAAAGTGAGTTCTTTGAAATTCATGGCAGTTTGTAATTTTCAATAGCCATAGCATTTACGAAAGAAATTATTACAGTTTTTGTTGCTTCTTTTGCTTACATAAGGATGAGTATTCTAGTGTCTTCTCAATCAGTTTGGCTTAACTATTGTAGGAGATATGTTTGCTGAGGGAAATTCAACAAAATCCACTTTATGTTTCCTTTGCACATTCTTATCCTATTTATATTTTAAAGTCTGCCTATCTTCATGTACAGTTTTTTTCCCTTTAAGTCCCTCTGTATTTTAATACATGCTCTTCATCCTTTTTATTAGACAGATTTTACATAGATATTTCTCTTTAAAACTGCAAGTAATTCATTCCTTGTGCCTAAAAATAATGTTCTGCTTTGTTGACATATGCTTATTAAAAGTGGTACATTTGCTATTTTTATTCAGAATTCCAAGTATATATAAGAGCATGACTTGTCTTATCAGTGTGTACCAATCCTTCACACATTCATTCAACAAAGCTGTCTTGAGCATCTCATCAAGGATGAGTAAAACATAGGCCCCATGTCAGATCAGACTCGAAGTCAGGTCAGGGTGATGACATATACTTCATACAGTGGTCACAACAGAGGGAGGAAAAACTAGGAGTCAAGAGCAACTGTCAGTGTGAGAAGAGTCCACTGCTGGGGTCTGACCAAACATAGAATGTAAATGAGTAAAGTGGGTCAAATGTAATTATTGGGGAATAGTGGGGACTGTAACAACTGAAGAATGCATGTCTGATCTAAGGACACTCATATTCACAGGTTTGTTTAAAACACTGACTCAGCCACACAGGCTATGACTAGGATGCCTATTTGTGACTCTGGTAAGGTGTAAGTACATGAAAAATTTAGTGTTTTGAGAAACTATCTATGTAATAATTCTGTTTAGTGGGCCAAGTCAGATAGACTTATGTAGAATTTGGGGGCCAGAACTCAATATCTAGGGTTTCAAGCTACAATGAAAGAAATAAATGGGGGACAAAATTTGAACAAAAGAAATGTGCCAAAGTCATCTTGGTCCATAAAACAGGGGCATAGAGGTTTCCAGTGAAGGATATAGCAGTAGGTTGGTACAAGTCTGGCATTCTGTTGGATTACCGTTAAGCAGACCAAGCACATGCCTAGCGTATCACCCCCAGAAGGACAGCATCAACAACCTGAGAAAAAAATTAAAATTAGAGTTTGGTGTTTCGTTCATGAACTGTGCAGTTTAGTGGAGTTTTAAATTATTATTATGAAATTAGAGATGGAAGAGGAACCATATTTTTTTCCAGGACTCATGGCCTCTACATGCCTTAATCTGGCCTGGATAAGCCAATAAAATGGAAGATTCCAAGCATAGAGGAATTAGGTGTTTGGCTAAAGACCAGACTCAGGGTAACTGGGCATGGATGTTGGAAGGTAGGCTCAGTAACAAATGTGGCTGTACCCAGTTTGTATGAATACACAACCTGCTGGCCATTAAAACTTTTTTCAACCCCAAATAATTCTGAGTGTTTCTTTATAATTAATGTTTGACATTGGTTGTACTAGCTATTAAGAGAGATTTCCAAACTCATAGATTTGGGCTCTGTATTAATTTTTGCAATAAACATGCATTTATTCTCCCTTTGTAGGGATTTACAGACATTGATTCTAATCAGTGTTTAAAGTTTACTTCGAAAAGAATTAAGTTGAATGTCTTAAAAGTTATATGGTGTAATTGAATAATATAAAAGTATAAAATAACTTTTAAAGGCTTTCATACAGTAACTTTGCAATTATTTCTCAGTGGTTTCCATTTTTAAATATTACTTTTGAAAAATAATGTAATGGTTATATAATTCTTACTATGTTTTTATATATTATATTTTGAAATCAAGGTATAATATCTTTTCCTCTCATTGAATATCAGACTGGTCATGTGAGGTTTATAGTAATATGCCCAATGTTATTAATATCTTCATTATTTTTATATTATGTATGAAAAAGATCTTTCAGATCTAATAGATATCCTCAAATATAGAAACCTATGCTGTGCTTGGGAATGTTAATATGGCTGTTCACAAACTTTTGTATGTCTTGAACCTTAACTAAATGCTTTAAGAGATGTGTGACTCTTTCCTTGATCCTATTTGGGGGCTTTGTTTACAAAGAGTTCTTTAAATACCTAATGTTTGGTTGCTTAACACAAATCATCTCGATCATAGGTGAATCATTTTATGTGAGACAAAAATAAAATTTACAATGGAATGAAAAAAGATAAACTGTCAGGTTAAATTTTCTTTGATCTGTTTTGTTCTTTGTTTACTTACGATTAGAGAAAAACACTGACCTTTTCTCTTCAGCAGTACTAAGCATCTTTATGTTCATTTGCAACTTCCATGGTTTTCAGCATGTTTTGGTGAAGTCTTTTATTTTATGTGCAGTATATGTAGCTATGAAAATCACCAGACTGTGTGTTACTTAAAATTGAGCAATTCACTTAGATAATTAGTAACACTAAAAGAAAGGCAGTTCCATTATTTTTTTTCCCAGATTGAGGAAGACTCTGCTGAAAGGTCCATGGTATCCAGCTTTTACTATATGCTGACTAGTGCCAGAATCCTAACCCAGTTTACGGCAACACATTTTAAAAAATGCTCTTGGTGACTGGATAAGCAGTCTACCTTTTAAGGCACAACATTATATAATGTCTTTCACCAAATATTCAGTTAGGGTAGGAACCTTAAATGAAAAGCTTGATGCTTATCAAGGAGATCATAGTTTTTGGGCTGATTTTATATTGGTTTTTAACTTTTAGTTCAACTCATGAGGGATAACGTGGAAGACAGCATATAGCATTGAAGGCTAAGAACCGTCTGAGATCCCTTTCCTGAAGTTATCTAGTTATTGTTGGATAGTCAGGTGCTTGGAATAAGATGATAGACGAGATAGAATTAGATATCCCTTGAAGATATCCCAAAGAACAAGCAGATGGAATGTTGCATCTGGGCCAGAAGGCTATTGCAAAGAGTCTGCAGTGAGCATTGTCTGCTTAATGAATAAATTATATCATGTATGTGTACTTTTATATCACGTGCATTAAAAAAATTCTGGAAATATACAAATAAATTTTAAAATATTGATCAGTTTCTAGCTATCTTTTAGTATTGTGTATTTTCTTAAAAGATAAAAAGAGTAGGGGCTTCCCTGGTGGCACAGTGGTTGAGAGTCCGCCTGCCGATGCAGGGGGCACGGGTTCGTGCCCCAGTCTGGGAGGATCCCACATGCCGCGTAGCGGCTGGGCCTGTGAGCCATGGCCGCTGAGCCTGCGCGTCCGGAGCCTGTGCTCCGCAACGGGAGAGGCCACAACAGTGAGAGGCCCGTGTACCGCAAAAAAAAAAAACAAGAAAAAAGAGTACTATTATTATCATGATGGGATCTTTGAATTTTTTAATTTAGAATGGTCTTAATTACATACTCACTCAAATGGCTGAAAGCCTGATAACATCAGCATTGGTGAGGATTTGAAGAAACTACAATTCTCATAGATGTTGATGGGCATGTAAAATGGTATAACAACTTTGGAAGGAAATTCATTCATCTACTACATACATACTTGTAATACTCTGTGACTTAGCAATTCTACTCCCAGGTTTTTACCCATGAGAAATGAAAGCATATGTCCACGAAAAGACTGTATAAGAATGTTCCTAGCATTGTTATTAATGAATTCCCCCCAAACTGTGAACAATTCACCTGCCCTTCAAGAGAAGAATGGATAAAGAAACTATGCTATATTCGTATAATAGAATGCCTCTTGGCAACTGAAAGGTACAATCAGGAAAAACTACTGAAATGTTAAACAAAATAGATGAATCTCAACCTCTTACACTGAGTAAAAATAAGTTACTCAAGTATGATTCTATTTTTATGAAATTTCTGAACAGACAAAAATAAGCTACGGGGCTTCCCTGGTGGCGCAGTGGTTGAGAGTCCGCCTGCCGATGCAGGGGACACGGGTTCGTGCCCCGGTCCGGGAAGATCCCACATGCTGCGGAGCGGCTGGGCCTGTGAGCCATGGCCGCTGAGCCTGCGCATCCGGAGCGGCCAGGACAGTGAGAGGCCCGCGTACCGAAAAAAAAAAAAAAAAAAAACTAAGCTACGGTAAAATAAAATAAAGTAACAAAACATATACAATGGTATACAATGGTAGTTGCCTTTGTGGGTGGGTATGGGCATTGACTGGAAGGCGGGGCATGAGGGAACTTGGTGGGGTGCTAGGGATAGTCTAGATCTGATAGGGGTTCAAGGTAGACAGATATATGCACTTGTCAAACCTGATTGCATTTGAGATTTGTGTGTTTCACAGCAGGTAAAACTTTTTTTTTTTTTAAAAGAGAACCATTATAAACATTGAACTTTAATAATGTGTATGATAAAGTATTTATGGGTGAAATGTACTGATGTCTGCACTTAAATTTAAAATGCATTAAAAAGTAAGAATGGATAGATAGATACCTGGGTGGATAGAGAAATAGATGGGATACATCTGAGATAAAGCAGATGTAGAAAAATGTTAATTATGGAATCTAGGTGGTGAATAATGGCTTTGAGTAAACAATTCCTTTAAATTTCGGTATGCTTCAAATTTTCAATAATAAATTGTGCAAAAATGAGTGTTTATTCTAAAAAAGTTTAGAAGACATACCTTTTTGGAATTTATTCTAATTCTGGCTGAAGAGTTGGTAGGATTCTTTAAGGTTTTCGTTTTTTCTCCCTTTCACAACTTAAAATTTTGTCTTATCTAATTATGTCATCTTAATTGCAATTAGTGTGTTACCTTTATTTATTTATTTTTTAAATAAGTTTATTCGTTTTATTTATTTATTTTTGGCTGAGTTAGGTCTTCGCTGCTGCATGCGGGCTTTCTCTAGTTGCGGTGAGCGGGGCTACTCTTTGTTGCGGTGCATGGGCTTCTCATTGCGGTGGCTTCTCTTGTTGCGGAACACGGGCTCTAGGCACGCAGGCTTGAGTAGTTGCAGCATGCAGGCTCAGTAGTTGTGGCTCACGGGCTCTAGAGCGCAGGCTCAGTAGTTGTGGCACACAGGCTTAGTTCCTGTGTGGCATGTGGGATCTTCCCTTACCAGGGATCGAACCCGTGTTCCCTGCATTGGCAGGTGGATTCTCAACCCCTGTGCCACCAGGGAAGCCCCAGTTTGTTACCTTTATAAGTCATATTTCTTGGTGCCACATGTGTAATCCAGTGATTAGTTTAATGCCATTTATAGGCACTATATTCATTTCCTGTGGCTATGGTAACGAATTACTACAAATTTGGTTGCTTGAAAGCAAAAATATTTATTCTCTCACAGTTGTGGAGGTCAGACATCCAAAATCAGTTTCACTGGGCCAAAATCAAGGTGTCAGTCTCCCTCTGGAGGGAAGAATTCATTCCTTTTCTTTCTGGCTTCTGGTGGCTACCAACATTCCTTGGCTTATGGTCATATCACTCCAGTCTCTGCTTCTGGGGTAATATTACTATCACCTCTCTTGTCTATGTCAAATCTCCCTCTGCCTCTCTCTTGTAAGTATACCTGTGATTGTATTTAGGGCCCACTCAGATAATCTAAAATAATCTCCCCATCTCAAATCTTTAATCACATCTGCAAAGACCCTTTTTCCATAAAAAAGTATAAAGTATATATAAAGTAACACTTAAAGGTTGCATGGATTAAGACCTGATGTCTTTGGGGGCCATTATTCAGCCTACCACAGGCATTTTTTTATGTGCCAAGTTCTGTGCTAGGGCCTAAATAATAATAATTAAAATGTAATTGCTTACTGTGTGCTAGGTGTTGTCCTATGTGCTTTACATTCATTTTTTTACTAAGGAAAAAACTGATTTAACATGAACTTATTGGAGCATACATTTCTTTCTTGCATGTGTCAACTATTAAAGTCCCACAGTGCTAGTTTTCTAAGAAATGTACTTGAAAATTCTATTGGATCCTAAATAACCCTGTCTTATTTGTGTGGAAGATGTTTAAATTGACAAGATTGTGAATTCCCTTTGGGAAGAGACTTGTCTTTTCCATCTTTGTATCCATTAGTTAGGGGCAGAGTAAGGGTTAGTAAATGTTTGTTGAATAACTAAAAGCACCTTTGCAAACATTATGAAATGTAACATTTACAAAATCCTTGGAGATAGGTATTGTAATTTCCAGAATTTTACAGAAAAGACTTAGAGAAGTTCAATTACATTCTGAACCCCAGGACTGTGTCTTACACATACACACATACAAAACTTTGACAGTGTGAGCATTGGAAGCATATTTCTACTGTCCATGACTGATTGATTTTGTACAAGAAACATTAAATTTCAGTAAAATTTTGATATAGCTAAATATCATCTGTTTTATTACTGCATTATATTATTAATCATGTGCAATATACTTTTAAATTCTTAGCTTTTTGAGAGGCCATTTTCATGTGAATTAAATCCACAGTGGTATTAAGAAATGGGAGGAAATTTTCCAAATGATACCAAATATTTTAACACTTTCTTAAAAATTCAGCCTTTCCCCAGAGATATGTCAAGTCTACATAGTCTTTTTGTAACTTCTTTTGATCAGATTTTTTTAACTCATTGATATTATGAATCTTTTAAAAAATCATACTTCCCTCTTTACTTTGGTTTCTTGAAAGTTTATTCCAAAATCTTATTCCACTTGTAACAGCTTTTCAGGATGAATCATATCAATCACTTCAGGGTGAGTATATCCCTAACTTTATTATTTTACTATCCATATTTTCTACCTTCTTTACCCCTCTCAAATATTTCTTTTGTAGTTTTGTATGCATTTCTAGGGAAATAAGGCTGGATATAAGTAAACAGATGAAATGAACTTAGGCTCCTTAGTAATTATGAAATATATGAATGTATTATTGTATATGTTACATATAAAATGTTATTTTATATAGATAGTGTTATGTTCTGTATATATTGTTTTTCTTCTTTTTCCTCTTTACAGCCACTATTTCAACTGATGTGTCCCTGAGTATATATCATGTTCACTGACTTGCTTATACTATTACCCTTTATATTTTCTTTCACCTTTTTCAAAGTATGATGTGACGTTGGATTGCCATTAATTTTCCCAAAGCCCCAAATTTTGCCCAATGGCCAAAGAGTGTCCTGTGTCTGATGAGCATGCACTTAACCTTTCAATAACGGATCACAAAAAGGAATTTGTTCTCTAACTTAATTTTTTAATAAAATTCTATCATTACGAGGGCAGCACTCACGGTACCCCCCAGTAACCAACCATAGGAACACACAACTGATCAGTTGACTCCAAGCACATTTACCCGACGTCCCTTTCAAACGCCTGGCATTGCTCTTGCCTCTTTATTCCACTAACAACCTTAGAAAACAATCAATTGCCCCTCTCCTCACCTCAGACTTCTTCCTCGGAATATCAGAATGTATTTCTTTATTTACTTGGGTACGTGACAGAAGTGTATTGTGTGTAGAGCAGAAATATTAATACTGTTACTCCACTCCATTTTGCTACATGGTTTGTTGATTATGCAGACAGAACAGTAACTATAATAATCAACAACTAATCAACAGCGGAACATTTAGAAACATGCCAGAGATGTGCTGTTCATACCTTTTTTTTTTTTTTTTTTTTTGCGGTACGCGGACCTCTCACTGTTGTGGCCTCTCCCATTGCGGAGCACAGGCTCCGGACGCGCAGGCTCAACAGCCATGGCTCACGGGCCCAGCCGCTCCGCGGCATGTGGGATCCTCCCGGACTGGGGCACGAACCCACGTCCCCTGCATCGGCAGGTGGACTCTCAACCACTGTGCCACCAGGGAAGCCCTGATTTACCTTTTAAAAATAACATAAAACTGAGGACTGGGGTTGGGAGTGTTGCTTGTTCCTGCTGGCTGTCAGACATGATGTTGCCTGCAAGGTACCCGCTGTCTGAAACAAATTGTGAAATGTGCTGTCTTCTTTCTCCATGCTTACTTACTGTCTTGCTTTTGCAACTTTCTGCAAGGAGAAAATGGGTAATGCTTCCCCCCTATGGTTTCTATCAGTCTTAGCACTGGTTTCATTAGCTTTCCACCACTTTCTCCAAGAACAAAGAGATGTGTTTTCCCTTCATAGGGAATAGACTGAGGACTAATTCAAGCAAAGCAACCTGAATTTTAGTGATCATGGCATTTCAGGGGCTAGGCTGCTAAAATTCCTTTACTATGTGCATTTACAACAATTAGATATTTTTTGATTGAGATAATTTGTTGATTTACAACAATTAGATATTTGTTGATTGGGAAGGGAAAAGTATTTAAAAATTGTATTTATAAGTGTATTTATATACATGTGGACATCTATACTACATAGCACTTTGAATATAAATTAAATTGCTGATAATCAGTTCTTGTCATTGATGGATAAATTAAAGTGTTAAGAAAGAATCCTCTAGAAGTATATTTTACAGGCAAATGGACTTTATAGTGTCAAGTATCATTGAACTGGCCAGGTGAAGCTAGGTAAGGTTCAGTAGCCTTTCTCTGGAATTTTAAAATCTCATTCTATTGCATTTACTTGAATATTATTTAAGAAGGAAGTGGGGAGGCCTTTGTTTCTCTATCCTTCAGATAAATAAAAATTAACTGAAATCAGTTGTCATTCTTCCTTTGGGATTAAAAATGTAAACTGCATACTTTTCATAAGAGGATTCTTGGTTAATGTCCCTTATTGTAGTCTGTAGAAATATATGAATTGTTTCTTTCTTTTTTATTTTTAAAGAAGTGTAAATATTATTTCTTTTTACTAAGTAAGGAAGTTATCTCTCCGTGTAAACATAATGTACCAAAACAACTAAATGTGACCCACTGCCTCTCTTTCCTGTAAATGTTAGAGCAAAGATTATTTCACCCCTGACATGACATTAATATGTAATGATATGGAAGAAAATAGGAATAAAGTAATGGGAGTCCCAGAGCTTTGGAAGTAGATTTTATGAATTCAGCAGTGATGACCCTTAAGCCTCAAAAGTTTCAGAGTTCAATCTAGCTAAACATCAATAAGGTCAAATTTATGTAGTGTCCCTGTCTTCATCAGTGCCATGTGATCTTTCTCCTTTGGTCTTTCTGAATGAATATGTGGATAACTTTATTCCTACTGCTTATACTTTACCCACTCCCTAACCTAGAACTCCTTCCTCATACTTTCTTTTTCAGAAACTAATAAGAAGCCTTCACCATTTTCCTCTCCCAATTACAGGATTAATTAGTTTTTTATAATTGTACTTAAAATCACCTGTAAAAATTCTTTTATTGGCTTTTGATTGGGCCAGAAATTTGCTAAGCTTAAAAATTAGTGACAAAGTGCAGGCTTCCTGAATATGAACGCTTGAAGCATGTGGGAAACATTTGGAATGGAGAATGTTGACCTGCTTTCTTTGTGTCCTACTACAGCTATCTAATTATAAGCTTTCAAAGATATCAAATTAGGTGCCCTCTTCATTGCATTTTACAAATATAGTTTTTTCATATTGCTAAAACCATTCTCAAACAAAATTTTGAGTGGTACATTGGGATGTTGGGAATCATTGTTAGCTAAAGTGAAACCATTCTTTTGACTTTTATAATTGTCTTTACTGCTGTGTTTTATAGTCTTCTGAGAATTTGCCTTATCCAAAAAGAGATTCTGTGCCTTCCCAAGTGAGAAGGAAACCTTTTGTCAGCATCTTCTCTGAGTTAACTCCTTGGCTACACAGGTCATGGGAGGTCTCTGTTGAACATCAGTCTTTGGCTCTATCACAAAACTGGTATTGAAGCACAGGCCAGCTCCCCCAGTACAGAGGTTAAAGAGGCAATTAGTCACTACAAAGCCGACTTGTGGCGTCTTCTGGTAAGGAAGTACTTAACTCTTTCCTGAATAATGCCTTAAATCTCATCTTCAGTATATTTTTATAGTCCACTAAAATAATTTTGTCTTATCCATTTTAAATTAAAGGTGAGCTTAAAATATATGATGTCTGTTGAATTGAGACTTTCTCATCAATACTTAAAGAAGTAAGTGTAATGGGGGTGGAGATGGGCAGGGAGATTATCATCAATTGTATGTTTAATATTCCATCTAAATTTCATGTTAGCTGTTTGGAAGCCTAACAAGTCTCTGAAATATTTCTAGCTTTACCATTAAAGTTCTTATTTATTATTGCAGGACGGGGTAGGAGTTGGAACTTGCCAGAATTTTGCCTGACTTTTTTTTTCAGAAAAGGAATGGCCTCTGATGAATCACAATTCACTGAACTGGACCATAGTTTTATATGTTTTTATATTCCTGGTTTTTTTTTTTTTTTCAGGGCCTGGGCTTTTGCTTCCAGACAGTAAATTTTTGTTACATGTAGGATAATAAAATCTTCTCTTCCACCCTCTATCTTAAAATATGCCAGAATACCATAAAGATAGCACCAGTCTTAACTGTATCAACATTGTGCAATGCCTGGATTCCCCCAGAGATATTGGCTATAAATTGATGGAACCCCAAAAACCTTTAAGGATGGAAGAGATTTTTTAACTTCTCCTATTTCAAAATAACTACATTTTTTTCCATCGAAGAATGACTAAACTGCTGAATTAGGAGGTCTTACCTTTAAATTTTCCCCTTCCCTTTCTTTCTAGCATTTCCTTCAGTCCTGAAACATGACTCTTTTCAGTTGATTTTCAGTAAATATAGAGATAGTGGTATGCTTTTTCTGCTGCTGGGTATGAACATTAATATCAGCTGTAGCAGCAAAAATAAATAGTAGTTGATCTATCAAGGTTATAAGTATTACGTCTATCATTTTATAATAATGTGGCTTTCTGATTAGACCTTTTAACATTTCTAACACATAATTTGCACTTAATAAAACCTTGTTGAAATAAATCAATCAGAAATAGCTTAGAATATTTTTTCTGCTTCTTGCATATTCAGAGGCACACTTAGAAAAAGTTAGCTCAAGTTATTATATAATGGTTTAGTGTAGCTGCGGTAAAAGGATGGAACAACAGCTAAAATTAAAAACAAGACTTTTCGATAAATGTATCTGAAATATTAAAGCCAGAACCAAGTTTATCCAACTGTGTTAGTTTGGTTTCCTCTCCCCTGCCCCCTTGCTTTGGAAAAAAACATTTAACCATTTTGTTTCTTAGTAGCTTAAGGAAAATGTGCATTTAAAAAAATACTGCAGGCTTTATTCTATTTGAAAAACATTTTTTAAAGTTCTCTAAGAAACATTCAAATTACATTAAACATGTTTTCCTATATAAATGAAGGAACAAAATGTTCCCGTAAGAGCTGGTTTGTGATGGTCACTCCTAAATATGTTAGAAAATATTATTTTGCTGTGGTATTACTCCTTTTTCAATGCTGACTCCTACTTACTCTCCAGTTAGGAAACCTACCTAATGCTAGAGACTGTCAGGGAAAGGGTGGCCCAGACAGAATCAGCAGATGACAACATCTGCTCCACCTCTTCCAAAGGTGTAACACCTCTGTTGGCAGAGATGTAAACCCATAGAATTTATGTTTCAATAACATCTCAGGCCACTTATTGTGGTACATCTTATTAAAAACAAACAAACCACTCTTCTCATTGTGTAATCTTTCACTATCTCTGTGTGACAAAATGGGCATTAGTTTTCCGCTGTTTAAGTAGCAACTACCTAAATTAATCTTGGATTCACTAATCAGATATTGGCTTTCCAGAGAATAACATTTGGTAAGTGAGAACTTAATGAATATCCCAAGAGAATTGTAACTGGTGGAGCTGCATGTCACTCCTAGTCTTTGCCCCTGAGATATATTGTGTTTTGAGCAAACGCGTTAGCATTTTAATTGCAAGTCATCCTTTTAAAAAAATCTCTCTTGCAGTGAACATCTCTTTTATGAGATTATCTTTAGATGTTTGCATGAAAAATTGACTTAAGCATACATTTGATACTACGCTGTTAAAGGGATGGAATAGAAGAACATTTACAAGAAAGTGTACTATGAAATACAAAGGGCGCTCAACGTATCAATTTGATGCCATGTATCACTTTCTCAAAATAGGCTTTCATTTGTCATTATGTACATTTCTTTAAGTTAAAGATAAAAATAACCACTGCATGCTATGTAAGGTTAAGGTGTCATGTTACTAGGAAAAGTACCTATGAATGGAATGTTTATAAATGAAATTATATTCACATATAACAGGAAGGGTACTGTTAGTAAATTCTTGAATTGATTCATCTTGTAAATGTTTAACTGTAAATTTATCTTTTTTTAACATAGAAATCTGTTATATAGTGCACATTCTGAAAACAGGGTATACCTATAAATCATGTCCATTCATTTGTTGCACTGGGATTGGACTATACTTCAGTAAAACTCGATTTGGGGCTTTAGAAAAATCAATCAAATATCATTATTCTTTGTTGTAGATGCCAAATTGTGTTTTGGTGACCTCTGCTATCATTTAAATGACCCATATATGAGTTAGTCAGGATGAGCTTTTGTAGCACAGAATTGGACCAAGTTTGCTCCCTTGTTTCTCTCTTTAGAGCTTGTAAATCCTTTTTATTCCTTTTCGTGTGTGTGTGTGTGTGTGTGTGTGTGTGTGTGTTGCAGGCTCTTCTGCTTTTACCCACTTACAATCTATATAACACAGGGTGGCTTGTTGGCTTGTCTAGTTTCAGGAAATTATGAAAATGAAGTTCGATTTCTAAAACCCCCAAATAGATTACTTTTATGATGTGTTTGTATTTCAGGAGTTTTAACGTTTGATCTACGTGTTTATTCGACCTTAAACGAACTTAGCTCCCCTTTGCACTTATTTGCCAATTACTTTATAGCACTGTTCATACTTTTGTTTTAAATCTGTAGGGTTGTTTTTGTCTTGTTGCATTTTTTCTTCTGCTTGAAGATATATCTATTATTCAAATATAAAAGTGACTTAGGAAAGAACATCCTAAAGTTTATTTAGAAATTCACCAAGCCACATACTAATGCATCTCTAACGGGGACATTTCTTTTCACACCTCTAAGGTGATTGAGCCTGTCCTTTAAAGTGAGATTTGCAAACCAGTGTCTGGCAGCTCCAATTAGCTTCATTTGGATTTGAAACACATCACAAACAGTAACAAGGTCTCCTAGGACACTCCTCTTTGCAAGCAATGTAGTCATATTTCCTCATTAGTCCTTTTCAATTGTCACTAATGCCATGTTCCAGCTTTTGAGTTGGAGACAAAAAACATAAAAATTTGGTATGTATGTAGAATGGCCATTGTTTTCTATAATTCAAGGCTCTTTTGAATTCCTTTGATAGTTTTGAAGCTTACACAGCTTAATTCATTAACCTTTACCCTTCACATAAATCAGGTTACTAGGAATCTATTGCTAGGGAAACAGATTTTTCCCTCCACTGAACTAAGTAATGCCTTCTCTTCTTTAAAAAAAAAAAACAAAAAAAAAAACCTATATTGATCACAAAAGTACCTTTTTGCTGTTTTTCATATTTCATCAAATTTTTTAGGTGCATTTTAGAACATTATCAAAAGCAAGTGAGCATAAAATCACATTATTATAAAAAATAATTCTGGATGCTTTGGATACTTTGGAGCAGGTTTTCTAGCCCTATTCACTGTTCTAAAGGAGTTTATATATATGTGTACTCAACAGCTGTTACTCAGGAATTTACAGTGGTTGCAATTTTTAAATTCTCTTCAGGACCCTGCGAAAACATAAAAGCAAGAAAATAATCTGAGGGGAGGCAATTCAGAATGAACTAAAATATATTTAAATGAACCTAGGACATTTGATTTGGAGAAATTTTTCATATAGGCCCTCAGTTTTATAAAGAATAATGATGTGGGACTTCGAAAAAGATAGGGGTTGTTCTGTGGTTTCATGCAGGTAAAAATAGAATGTATGTCTTCTGATTCTTTATTCACTCTTGTTAAAACATGTCTCCTCTTGTTTCTCAGAACTCAGAAAGGTGGTTTAGTAGGCTTGTGTTTGATGTTCATGGGCTACTTTAACAATATTTGATATTCTCCTGCATTTGTCCACTATGCCATATTCCTATATTATGAATTTGTTCTTAATAATCTTATAGATTATTACTTTCCCTAAGGATATTGTTCTTTTCCCAAGTTTTGTAATTCCTTAGGTTGTCATGCATGAAATAGGAAATCTTTGAATGCACTGACCCATAGAAAATGTTGGTCATATGGTATTCTGAGGTTTATCCTTAGGGATGGTGGGGACGGGTAGGGGGATAATGGGAAAATTTTGAATTCTGGATTCTGAGTTTAGGAATTCATGGCTTACCCCTAGGGACAAAACTATAATTAATCACTGAGATTAATGAATGTTCTCCTATTTGATATCTGTGAATAGGAAAGGGGATGGAGAAGCAAAGGTTTGAAATGTGGTCTTTGGTTCTTTCGCTCTCCTTCTCACAGACTGTGACTTTGCAAACAGTCCTCCCTTTTTTTTGGTATCATTTTTAATACCCCTTAAAAATTTACATGAATACCTGTAGTCAAAAGGTGTAAATAATTACTAAGCCTTGTTTGTTGCCTGCATACAGTCTATGCAGTGAACTGGGAAATTCTCTGATGTTAATACACTAAAGGTCACGACTAAAGCCAAGACTCTTAAAACAGAGTAGAATTATTTAGAGTAAATGTGGTCGACAGACTTGTGTTAGGGTACCTCCTGTAAATATACTCTAGAATGGACTCTAAAAGTTTTAGAAGGAAAGGACAGTCACCAGCGTGGTCTCTCATCATGACTTGCTATCACTACAAGCTGCCTGGGAAACTAGGACTAGACTAATCACAGGACTTAAGACACTAGCCAGGGACCTGATGTGGGGTTCCATTTTCACCAATTTGCAGTAACAGGATAATATAAACCACTTCCATTTTCAACTCTCAAAAAAATAACTATTTTACCTATTTATTTGAACCACTCAATTTTGTGTGTTAATATGATATTGAGTTTCAGTCCAGGTTCACAGAACTTGGGACTTCTCAAATATCACATCCATGAAATATGTGATATTTAAATTAAAAAAATAATGTTTGCTAAAAATCTTCCAAGGAATACTTTTTTTTTCCTCCATGAATTCCTGTTTGCGGAATAGTTTTATGTTGTGCATAACTTCTAGCACACTGGCTGTGATTACAGGGTACTTAAAAGTATTTGGAAAACCTTATGTGACTGAACTATTAAAAACAGAGCAAGTGCTTGCTTCGGCAGCACATACACTAAAATTGGAACGATACAGAGAAGATTAGCATGGTCCCTGCGCAAGGATGACACACAAATTCATGAAGCGTTCCTTATTTTTTAAATAAATAATTAATTAATTAAAAAAATTTAAACAAAAGAACAAAAATCCTAGGTGCTCCTTTGTAAAAGCAAAATGCTTTTCTCTTATGTTTCTCTTTTTTTTCCTCTAAAAGGTATGTACTGTACTGTTTTTTTTTTCTTAATCACATGTTTTCTCTTGGCTATTGCCTCTTGAGTAAGCTAAATATATGTGTAATATCTATTCATAACTTTTCTCTGTCATGTAGGGAGGAAACCTGATGCTCATGGCCTTTCATCAGTTTTAGGACAGTTCTTATCCAGTGATTGATTATCTGATTTTATGTGAATACCGGTTTTTGTTGCCTATGAAATAGCATTTGATCTGGCTTGTACACTGAAATCAATTTGTGTTATTTGCTGTCTGTAGTCTGCTCTGTGTGTCTTTAATGTTCTCGTGTGCTTGTAGCATACCTAATTTAGAATCAAGTGGCAGGAACACAAATAGAATATTGTATTTCTTAGAGTTTTTCCATAATCAGATGTAAAATCAGGTGTTTTGAACTATTTGAAAAGACCATGAGAACAAAATAAATTATATGAACATTATTTCTGCACTAACGTATTTCATTTTGTGGTGGTCATACCAAATGTTGGATCTGCTAACTTTTTTGGTAGGTAATGGAGGAGGACAGAGAGCTATGTATATTTGATACGGTAGAAAGTAGACTTTTTATTAACTATTTATAATATTATCATGTAGGGCCTTTATTTTTATCCTTAGTATGTGAAAATTAGTTTTTAAAGTCATATGTAAAACATGATTGTTGCCTGTAATGTTTTATTTTCCCTTTTTTATGACTTTATTCAAATATTATAGTAAAGCGAAATGACACGGAATTAGGTTTAAAAATTTCCCTTCATAATAACCTGTATCAATCATAATTACATTGTTACTGTTTTAAGTTTTCTGTTGTAACCATGGAAGAGCTTACCCATTTTTATCATATATCTTTTTTTTTAAATAGCCAAAAAAATGTTTATTAAGTGATTCTGAGGAACTTAGAAATGTTTATCATTCCATTAAAACCATATTCTATAAAAATATTTTTAAAAGAAAAACATATCTTCTCTATAACTAATTTAACCTTCAGTAATAAATTATGTGAAGTAAAATTGTATAAAATTTCCTGACATTTTATGAAGATACCTACAAATAAGCCAGACAGCAAATAAAATATCTGAAAGACATAGATGGATACTCAGTAATTTTTTGATGGATTACACACATAGGTATCAAATTACTTGATCCTTACTTTCTAGAAAAGGTTAATGACTCTTTTTGCTTTTACCCTTTTACTTAACTGTTATTTATAAAGATTAAAACAGGGGCTGCCTTGAAGGATGCATATGCCAATGTGTCAGTTTGACTGTACAGGTTTTTCTGATAATTCAGGGGACTGAGCCACACTGTTAATCATTGTTTTCAAAGTTTATTCAATTCTGTACTACATGTTCCACTATGGCCATTAGAGCAGAGTACACCATTCAAAAACCTTTTAACTGAAATGAAACCAGAAAAGTCTTTAAATCTTACATATCTATATCTATATATTATAGATATGGCCTATATGTATGCAACAATTCATTTAAAATGTTAAGAATAAAACATTTTAAAGTAAAAGATTTTAAAGTTCTTAAGTGTACGATTTTTCTTTCATCTTTAATCAGTGTTACAGATTTTTAAAACATTTTTATTTTGAATAAAATTTCACAAAATGTGTACTTCAGTGTTATCAAAGTCCATCATTAATAATTAAACCATGAGCAATATTACCATTCTTTTATAATGACCATCTGTCTATATTCTATACCTTCATTACATTATTTTTTATGTAAATAACATATGTTCATTATATAGCACATGTTTACTAATCCTTTATTACCAAATGTAACACTACTCTTACAGGAATATCTCTCTTTCATCACTTTGGTTTTAAAAGATGTGCTAGTCATAAATGTATTTAATTAAAGTCATTTAGGTATTAGAGCACTTGAGTTTGAAGCAGGGAATATAATACTTTTTCCTGAAACACCTTGAAAGAGGTTTTTTGAAAGGAGAGAGCTGTGGCATTCATCAAACGCTGACCTCTTCCTGTTACAGTCCTGGCCAAACTCTTGCTAATTTAACTTGAAACGCATTAGTGTAACTCACCATTTTTTGTATGTTTTAGGTGTGTGGAGGTCATTGCAAAGGAAGGACAAAACCTGAAAGAGCTGTATTTGGTGTCCTGTAAAATCACAGATTATGGTATGTAATGAGCCATTGTCCTAATCATTTTCAAGAATAAAAAGGTACAAGATCTTTGAAAGCTCTTTTAAAAGAAATCAAAAGCTACTAACTCATAGAGACTAGGAGATTTATCTTTACTTGTACTTTCTGATCATACACCCCCGAATCAAGAAATCATGATAATGGAACCAGAGTAAAAACGAACATGTATATCAGTTTATCACCACATGTAATCATACACACATATGTGCACATGCACATACACACTCACATAGGATTAAAAAGTATGGCTAAAATTGCTGTATGATGAAAATAAATGCTAGGATAGTTAAATATTTGATATAATAAATATAACTAAAGTAATTATTACAGAGTTGATTTGCTTAATGTCATGTAAAATGCATTCTTGTGCCATTCCAAATGCCAACCTTCTTAATGCCTTAAATTCTTTAAAGCGCTGGAAACTTCCAATAGGAAGTTCAGATATACAGGAAGTAAAGAGTATACATTTGTTTGTAAGAGTTTAAATTATCTTAATTTTAAATATCTCTTTAAAGTGGAGAAAAGCAAGTTGTTTTATAAAAATATGAAAAGTATGAAATCATCCAATTGGAGTAATAAAGAAAAGTAACCTAGCCTTTCCTTTTTTGTTCAGCTTTATATATTTTTTCCTATTAATTTGCATATGTAATCTAAATACAGAGTTTTAACTAATTATTTGGCTTTATGGGAGACTAAAATGGTTTCCATTTTTCTTTTCTGATTTTTAAATTTGTTCCTTTAAAGTGGAGAATATGCTTTCTGCCTTGAAGGAAACTCTAATAATCCATTAGGTTTTTTATTGTTAACTCCAACATATGCTAATAACCGACTCCAATCCTAAGATGTCATACTGACCATCTGCCCTGGGTGGGAGAGTTGTATTTTATCAGCTACTAAATTCATCCTTTGGAAAAATTCTATGAAAGCTGTAACAAAAAATAAAAAATAACATAAAGGATTTGGCTTGAAAATAACCCTAATTTCTTTTCAAAGTTTAGTTTTTGAGAATGGTAAATGTCGTACATGGATTTATCCATAATGTTTCTGGGTTGTTGTCTTTTTCCTAATTATAGCATGAGAAAGGAGTGTTTTGATATGTTTTCTTTTTACTTGTAGTTTGTTTTCTGGTTTGGCATATTAGATTGCCATTTAGATACAGTAACTCTAAAACCTCCAATATCTCCCTATTGTCTAGGCCTTAGAGTGTTCTCTCTGCCCAACACAGGGCATATCCTCAATACCTGTAGATTTGTTAATTAACTAGTACATTCATTCGTTGCAAACTCTTTACTTGGCATTCAAGATCCTTTACCATTAGTCTCCTACCTGCCCCTACAACCTTACTTTATATTTCTCCCTTTTACCTGTTTGCTGTCAATGTCAGATTGCTAATTGCCAGGAGAGCTATGGATTAAGTTCCTTAGAATGAACTCTTCAAGGTCCTGCAGTGGAAAATGTTGCTAAAGTTATACTCTGTCCCAGTACCATTTAAGTTAGCCAGTGCAAAGAAATGTTCCAGAAGATACGGAAAAGAGAAAAAGCTTTGGACTTGGGACAAATCTGGGATCAAGTTCTGTCTTCGTTCCTTGTTCTTTGGCCTTAGGGAAGTTCCTTCACGTCTCTGAGGCTGTTTCCTCATTTGTGAATTGACTTCATGCTCCTGTGTGTACCTGGTACCTAGTCTAATGATTAGCACAATGTATACTGCTGAGAAAAATTGCTTTCCTACAGGAATGGGACAGAGAAAAGATTCACACAAAATTCTTCTACCTCCTTTCCTTTCCTTGGAAGGAAGGAAGGTTTATTGCTGTTGTTTATTGCTATTGTTGAGTGATATTCTCAGGTTCTGATATTTTGAGATCTCAGGATTTTTTTTCTCCTGGTGAGGTGAAAACTGTTGGAACTTTGCCCATGTGGTTTGCATTTATTCCTATCTCTGAATTATTTAGGTCAGCGGTTCTCAGCCCTCTCTGCACATTAGGATCACCTGGGGAGTTTCTAGAGCATTCTGATGCCTGAACCTTACACAAGACTAATTAAATCAGAATTTCTAGGAGGTGGGGCCCAGGCAATAAAACCTGCCTGAGTGATGTCAATGTCAGCCAAAGTTGAGAAGCACTCATCTAGTCTAGTTGACAGGAAGTAGAAGTGAAATTTTTGAGGACTTCCTTCCTCCACCCAGACATGAAATCTATGACAGTTTTTTTCATACCTCAGTCCCTCCAGCTTTCAAGCTGTCTGCCCCACCTAGTCTCTCTTCTTTCTTCCGTGAGGTTTTAGGTGTTCTAAGGATTTGTGGCGAAAGTCTCTGTGCATCTGTTGGTTCTGTTTTTCAAAATGTTTGGGCACAGTTGAGGATGAGGGGGAAAGCTCAATAGTTTATGAGATTTTACTATAATTGCTAGTTGATTTTAAAATTAAAAGAATTTACTAAACACTCAGCTCAGTGCATCTTTTTTTCTCTGGTACCATGCCAATAATACGTGAACAATTTTTGTCAAAAAGACAGCAAGAAAGATTCTTCATTGTAACCAGAGAAACAGCATGTTATTGGAGGTCATTGCTCTACTAGGGGAGGCTGTGATCCCTTGCCCTGTGTTAATTATAAATTTTAAGAAGGAAAAGCAGATGCTTTCTTCCTTCTTTAACTGGATAATTAAAGACATATTCTGTGGGACTTTTTGAGTTTTGAGGCTACTTAGAAGTTGTAAAATTTGATGTACACCTGATACCAGGGGAATTTCATCCTTCAAGTGACTACTCCCTAATTCTGCTTCCTATTGCTTTGCTCATATTCTAGCTAGTCTCCTCCTCACCTCCTTTTTCTTTGGTGCTGTGTTCGTACATGCTTTCAGTACAGTATCCTGCAATTTTTGAAGTGTTTTTGCAGGATGCATTGATTCAGAAACAGCAGCTCCCCTGGCTTATCATTTGTAATTTTTCTCAAGATTCTCACAGTTGTTGAGTGTAGTATTATAGTACTTAGCAACACCTGCCCAGGCTGTTAGGAAGTTATGTTCATTTTTTAAAATTATTAATTAATTTATTATTTATTTTTGGCTGCATTGGGTCTTTGTTGCGGTGCACAGGCTTCTCATTGCAGTGGCTTCTCTTGTTGTGGAGCATGGGCTCTAGGAGCACAGGCTTCAGTAGTTGTGGCTTGCAGGCTTAGTTGCTCCACAGCATCTGGGATCTTCCCGGACCAGGTCTCGAACCCATGTCCCCTGCATTGGCAGGCGAGTTCTTAACCACTGCGCCACCAGGGAAGCCCAGTTATGTTCTTTTTTTTTTTTTTTTTTTTTGCGGTACGCAGGCCTCTCACTGCTGTGGCCTCTCCCGTTGCGGAGCACAGGCTCCGGACACACAGGCTCAACGGCCATGGCTCACGGGCCCAGCCACTCCACAGCATGTGGGATCTTCCCGGACCGTGGCACGAACCCGTGTCCCCTGCATCAGCAGGCGCACTCTCAACCACTGCGCCACCAGGGAAGCCCTGTTATGTTCATTTTAATTGATATATGATACAGTTGTCATGAAGAAAACTATCATTCTAATAGGCTTCTTATTCCCCAGATTGAACATAGATCTTTATGGTAAAGGATAACAATTATAAACAAATCAATAATTCAGGCACAGCTAAATGGAAAATACAGTCTTGGGAAATTGCTCCCTAAAGAGAAACCTAATATTGTCACTCTTCTGTAACTAAACAAATAAATGTTATAGGTCGTATCGTGGGAAGAAAACTCAAACTGAGAGAAGTAGGTTAGAATTCGCCTCTTCTTTTCTTTGTGACCTTGAGCAAGTTACTTAACCTCTTAGTTTTGTCATCTGTTAAGCACATGATAGTACACACCATAAAAGGTAATGAAAATGAATATAAAACATCTGTGTTGTGCCTGGTGGCATAGTGGATACTCACTAATTGGCAGTTTTTATAATTATAGAATCATCTCTTTTTCTGAAGAAGAATCAGCCCTCCTCCTCCAAGTGTGGCTTTCTGTTTGTGGGAATCATTATTTAGAAGTTTGACCTGTATTAGTCTATACATGCCTAGTTGACTTCCACACCTAAGCTATCTAAACCAGATTCTTATTAGTGGGGAATAAAAAGAAAGATGCAGCAAAAAGTATAAAATCTTTAATTTGTCTCCCTATCTTAGGTTCCTTCCCTATCTCTTCTCTATGTTACCTTCATTTTTGTTTGGATAATTTTCTCTTGGCTTCCCTTTTGCTTTTGTTTTTTGTTCTTATAATAATTTATCAACTAATAATTTCCAACCAACCTTTCTGCTCACCTTCAAACACTTTTCTGTTGAAAATTCTCCTCCTTTAGAACAGTGTATCCTTAGGATTAAAGGGAAAACAACTTGTATCATTCAAGCCTACAGAGGTCAGAGCCAGTCTTACTCCAGCTGCAAGGCATAGAACATGTGATATAGTAAATGGGATGGATGAATAAAGCCCGTATCTCCATTAGCATCTCCGTAGTGAAGGTTACCAGTGTGACCCTGTGTCAGGGAGCAGTTGTAAAAAGGACCCAGGTTCCTTTCTGGGTTGTTATCACATTTCCTTTGACTTTATTTAGCACTCCTCAGGGCCCTTGAAATACACTCTAGAGGATATCTTTTTGCTTCCCATCTCAAGTTGTCAAATAACCTTTTAATTAAAGAGGACTGTAAACACTCAACTACTGACATCGATGTCTGGGGCCTACAAGTCTCTGACAACCCACAGGCTCATCTGGGCCGCTCCACATTCTCCTGTCACTCCCGCAGGCCCTGGGGCTGCTCTCTGAGGACAGTCTTTGACTGCCCCTTACTCTGCTTGCCAATGCGCTTCTGCCTGATCTGGGACTTTTAAACCTAACCCCAAGGCTTGCCATAAAAGCTTTTGGATTGCTCTGGGCAAAAGGTCTTCCAAGACAAGGAGGTCATTTGTTCCAGTGGTTATCATGTGATCTGTCGTTTCAGTTGGTCTGCCACACGACAGATGTGATGTATATTCATTCTGTTAACAAATATTGATTCACTACCTACTATGTGCTGGGCTCTGTGCTAGAGGCAGGACATGTAGTTTCTGCATTCCTGGAGCTTTCATCCTGTTGGGATCCAGAGGACAGGGCTGGCCTGCTTATTAAAAAAAAAAAAAAACAGGTAATGCATCTTTTTCCAGACAAGAAGAATGGCAGGGAGTGCCTGCAGCCATAAATCTTTGCTTTGGTCTAACCCGTGCCTCACCCCAGCCTTGTTGGCCTTCTGACGCTATTGAAAGATTAATAAGTTGTACATTCGCTACCTCTTCTTGGAATACCAGACCTCTTTAGCTGTTAGTTAATCCAAATTGGGATCTGGGATACATTTTCAAAATAAGCACACTAAAGAAACAAAAGGAGACCCCAAGAAGCATTCTGGGTTATACTAGTATCAGGAGTGTTTCACTTTTTTTTTTCTTGCCAAACCAACACTGATATATTATTCAAGAAAAAAATCTTATACCAAAAATAATTTTGCTCTTTCTTAACCATCTTATTTTTCATATTATTAGGTATGCATTACATACAGTGATGTTCCATTTAATATTTAATTCTTGGCTTTTTCTTTTATGTTTTGTCTCATTTTCAAATTGTATTTCAAACTGCTCCAAGGTTGCTGGGTAAGATTCAAGTCCTTTTGTCAGCAGGAATAACTCTAATAGTTGTAAAGTGACAGAGAAGAACTTTAGAAAATACAGTTGCAAGTCAAAAAGGATGTCTTATTGTTTACTGTTGATTATTCACACTTTCTCTCCATTCTGTCATTTAAATATAGATAGCTTTTATTGTTTCTAACAAAATAGTACTAAATTGCTAAATCTTCTACTGTTGCAAATTCCCCTTGTTTTTATGTCCATCTTAAAAGTTATTTCTCTCCACTTCTAATTCTTTCATTCCTGGATTTCCTCACTATTGTATTTATGTGTCTACTGTTGTACTTAGCAAGTGTTATTTTCTCTTTTTTCTTTCTTTTCAGTAATTGTCATGATTTTTAACCAAAAAATTGGTATTTAATTATAACTGTTTTCTAAATGCTTTCTTTTTGCTCAACAGCAAAGAAATTGTTGACTTTCTTCCCTATTTCCTAGGTCATCCTAAGCCTGCAGCTATATAACCCTGAAATAAAAGACTGAACAATAACCATGCTTATCATAATAGACTTTCATCTCAAATGTATTGAGAAGCACTTCTTTTTTTTTTTTGCGGTACGCGGGCCTCTCACTGTTGTGGCCTTTCCCGCTGCGGAGCACAGGCTCCGGATGCGCAGGCTCAGCAGCCATGGCTCACGGGCCCAGCCGCTCCGCGGCATGTGGGATCTTCCTGGACTGGGGCATGAACCTGTGTCCCCTGCATTGGCAGGCGGACTCTCAACCACCGCACCACCAGGGAAGCCCGAGGAGCACTTCTTAAGACTTTTTTTTTTTAATAAATGTATTTATTTTATTTATTTATTTTTGGCTGCGTTGGGTGTCCGTTGCTGCGCGCGGGCTTTCCTCTAGTTGCGGCGAGCGGGGCCTACTCTTCGTTGTAGTGTGCAGACTTCTCATTGCAGTGGCTTCTCATGTTGCAGAGCACGTGCTCTAGGCACGTGGGCTTCAGTAGTTGTGGCTCGCAGGCTCTAGAGCACAGGCGCAGTAGTTGTGGCGCACGGGCTTGGTTGCTCCGCGGCATGTGGGATCTTCCCAGACCAGGGCTCGAACCCGTGTTCCCTGCATTGACAGGCGGATTCTTAACCACTTCGCCACCAGGGAAGCCCTTAAGACATTTATTTTAAGAAAAGTCTCCCATAACCAATTCAAAGGCCATCTCTAGCTTCCTATATAATAGAGTTCTTTTTTTTTGATTAAGGAATCTTTTAACTTACATGTAAAAGACGAATGGACGTTATGTGCTTGCCCCTGAACTTTCTTACACCTCCAAATACATGAATGTTGTTGCTGCAAATTATTTAGTTTATTAATTTTTATAGCCAAATACTCGGTTTCCATATACAACCGAATCACTAGCTAAAATATCGACTTTCCCACTTTCCTTCTCTCAACTGCTTTTAGCATGTCTTCTCAACTGCTTTTAGCATTTCTAAAATAGAGTGTTTGATTTTAGTATTAATTAGCTGTTTTAGCGTTAATCTTTTTTTTTTTTGCTCCGGATGCGCAGGCTCAGCGGCCACGGCTCACGGGCCCAGCCGCTCCGCGGCATATGGGATCCTCCCAGACCAGGGCACGAACCCGTATCCCCTGCATCGGCAGGCAGACTCTCAACCACTGCGCCACCAGGGAGGCCCAGCGTTAATCTTATGAAGGGTCCTGTTACAGATAAAAGAAATTTATCCCAAATCACATGAAAAGTAATTTTTTGGAGTTCCTATTTTTAACCCCCACTGCTTAGTACCCTTAAGTATGCAGACTAAACATTTGTTTTCCTTGAAATATGCTGTAGTATAAATAGAGTCATTATTGACCATTATCAGTATTGTATCAGCAATGAGTAGATCTAAAGGGGACCAAGATAACTGCAGTAATACTAAATTTCTAGTATCCCACAAAATAAACAATCTTCTAATGTTTAAAACTTCTTAAAAATAGAAATTTTGAGTGGTAGTGAGTTCTCTATTACAAGAGTTATTCACACCGAGATAATCTCTCGAAAAGAATATGGAAAGATGGAAGCACTAGGTAAGGAACTGACGTACATAATGTTTAAATTTCTTTCTACTCCTGGGATTTATACTGGACCAGTTCCATTTTTGTTTCATTCAGCAAATGTTTACTGTATGTGTACTGGCTGGGTGCTGAGGAGAATACAGAGATGGGTGAGAAGTATATACTCTTACATAGAGAAAGAAGACATAAGCAGTGAAAATGTTTTCCAACATATTAAGCAACATGATGGTGTCAATTTTTTTTTAACAAATAGGCCCTACAAGATGTAGGGGCTCAGGAGGACAAGGTCATAAGAGGCTGAAGTCTTTGGGGAAGGATTTTTTTTGGAGGAGGCATGGGAGGACAGATATGAGAAGCAAGGGCATTTGAGGTACTACAGCCTTAGGAAAGGCTCAGAGCAAGAACAGGTGTCTGAATGGATGAGTTTGTATGCATTGGTTAATCTAAAGAAAGAGCAGAAATCATCCAAAGTGATTACGTGCACACACAGGCAAATTTTGAAGAAACCTTATGAAAATATTCTAGTTGAAAATTCAGGGTAAGTTCCAACTTTCATCTAGACTTTTCCTGTCTTATTCACCATTCCCATGGTAACAACTTCACTTAACATATATAAAAGGAAACACTACTTTGGCTTTTAACTACTAATCAAATACCCAGTTCAATTGAGAGAAGTCAAGTGTAAATTTTCATCATAATATAATAGAATAGTTACCATTTATTGGATATTTTCTGTGGGGCATTATTCATTTAATCCCCTTAGATATGGGCTGTTAGTATTCAAGCCTAGAGATGTGGAAACTGTGGCTAGGAAAGCCTCAGGTTCACACTGTCTGTGAATAACCATATGGTATGGATTCAGTGTTAAATATCTCTTGGATAATCACTCATAGGTCAGTGATATGCTTAGTAGTATTTATTACTAGAAAGCTTTGTTGGATTTTCCCAGTTGTCAAAGCTTAAACAAAGGTAACTGAATCCCATAATAACCATGTTTGTCCATCTGTGTATAAAAAAAACAATGTCTCAAAGCAGCTACCCCATGAGATCTAATTATATAGTTATAGAACTTAATAGGTTTAATGTGCTTATTCACTATAACTTTGTTGTGCTGCCACCAAATATCAGTTATATTCTATGATTAAACATTCCCTAGCTGGAAGATAGAGACTCTTATTGATATTCAGTGTGTATTCATGTATTCAATAAATGTTCTCTTAATTATTTCAAAACTGTATATAATTCTTCATGAGTTAAAATTTTTTCTTACACTCTCCTTCTAAATCATTACCAAAAGCTTATAAAGGAAGCAGAAATATTACTTTTTTAATAGATGAGAAAATTGAGCCCAGACAGGTTTTAATTAATTAACAAAACCGGAACTATAATCTCCTCCCTCCAAATCGTTTATTGGATTATGTGCAGATAACTTCTTAAGTTTCTCTGCCTTTCATATAGAAATGATTTCTTCATTTAAATGATCCTTTAAAAGCAATTTTAGTTAATGCCAAGTGACGTCTCATAGCATTTTTTTAACATCTTTATTGGTGTATAATTGCTTTACAATGGTGTGTTAGTTTCTGCTTTATAACAAAGTGAATCAGCTATACATATATATATATATATCCCCATATCTCCTATCTCTTGCATCTCCCTCCCATCTTCCCTATCCCACCCAGCCAGATGGTCACAAAGCACCGAGCTGATCTCCCTGTGCTATGCGGCTGCTTCCCACTACCTATCTATTGTACATATGGTAGTATGTATAAGTCCATGCCACTCTCTCACTTTGTCCCAGGTTACCCTTCCCCCTCCCCGTGTCCTCAAGTCCATTCTCTACATCTGCATCTTTATTCCTGTCCTGCCCCTAGGTTCTTCAGAACAATTTTTTTTTTTTAAGATTCCATATATATGTGTTAGCATACGGTATTTGTTTTGCTCCTTCTGACTTACTTCACTCTGTATGACAGACTCTAGGTCCATCCACCTCACTACAAATAACTCAATTTCGTTTCTTTTTATGGCTGAGTAATATTCCATTGTATATATGTGCCACATCTTCTTTATCCATTCAACTGTCGATGGACATTTAGGTTGCTTCCATGTCCTGGCTATTGTAAATAGAGCTGCAGTGAACATTTTGGTACATGACTCTTTTTGAATTATGGTTTTGTCGGGTTATATGCCCAGTAGTGGGATTGCTGGGTCATATGGTAGTCCTATTTTTAGTTTTTTAAGGAACCTCCATACTGTTCTCCATAGTGGCTGTATCAATTTACATTCCCACCAACAGTGCAAGAGGGTTCCCTTTTCTCCACACCCTCTCCAGAATTTATTGTTTGTAGTTTTTTTTTTTTTTTTTTTTGCGGTACGCAGGCCTCTCACCGCTGTGGCCTCTCCCGCTGCGGAGCACAGGCTCTGGATGCGCAGGCCCAGCGGCCATGGCTCACGGGCCCAGCCGCTCCATGGCATGTGGGATCTTCCCGGACCGGGGCATGAACCCGTGTCCCCTGCATCGGCAGGCAGACCCCCAACCACTGTGCCACCAGGGAAGCCCTGTTTGTAGATTTTTGATGATGGCCATTCTGACTGGTGTGAGGTGATACCTCACTGTAGCTTTGATTTGCATTTCTCTAATGATTAGTAATGTTGAGCATCCTTTCATGTGTTTGTTGGAAATCTGTATATCTTCTTTGGAGAAAGAAATGTCTATTTAGGTCTTCTTCCCATTTTTGGATTGGGTTGTTTGTTTTTTTGATATTGAGCTGTGTGAGCTGCTTGTAAATTTTAGAGATTAATCCTTTGTCAGTTGCTTCATTTGCAAATATTTTCTCCCATTCTGAGGGTTGACTTTCCGTCTTTTTTATGGTTATGGTTTCCTTTGCTGTGCAAAAGCTTTTAAGTTTCATTAGGTCCCATGTGTTTATTTTTGTTTTTATTTCCATTTCTCTAGGAGGTGGGTCAAAAAGGATCTTGCTGTGATGTATGTCATAGAGTGTTCTGCTTATGTTTTCCTCTAAGAGTTTTATAGTGTCTGGCCTTACATTTAGGTCTTTAATCCATTTTGAGTTTATTTTTGTATATGGTGTCAGGGAGTGATCTAGTTTCATTCTTTTACATGTCCCTGTCCAGTTTTCCCAGCATCACTTATTGAAGAGGCTGTCTTTTCTCCACTGTATATTCTTGCCTCCTTTATCAAAAATAAGGTGACCATATGTGTGTGGGTTTATCTCTGGGTTTTCTATCCTGTTCCATTGATCTATATTTCTGTTTTTGTGCCAGTACCATACTGTCTTGATTACTGTAGCTTTGTAGTATAGTCTGAAGTCAGGGAGCCTGATTCCTCCAGCTCCATTTTTTTCTCAATATTGCTTTGGCTATTCGGGGTCTTTTGTGTTTCCATATACAAATTGTGAAATTTTTTGTTCTAGTTCTGTGAAAAATGCCAGTGGTAGTTTGATAGGGATTGCATTGAATCTGTAGATTGCTTTGGGTAGTAGAGTCATTTTCACAATGTTGATTCTTCCAATCCAAGAACATGGTATATCTCTCCATCTGATGTATCATCTTTAATTTCTTTCATCAGTATCTTATAGTTTTCTGCATACAGGTCTTTTGTCTCCTTAGGTAGGTTTATTCCTAGGTATTTTATTCCATAGCAGTTTTTTAAAGTACAGATATTTCTAAAGATACACAGTTGTACCATTCTCAAAAACATAAGCAATTGTTCTCTTCTTTAAATTCTTCCTTAAACCTGGGCTCAGAAGTTCCCAGGGCCTCAGAGTCATCACCTGCGTCAGGTGCCCCTTGCTTTTCTTCTCTTAGGAGAGCCACTTCCGAGAATGTCCTCTGAGAAGTCAAAATTGAATCGCTCTTCAGCGTGGCTTTGCTCTCTGCCTCCTTTATGCTGTTTAGCATCAGTGCTCCTCATTTTCTGAAATATCATGAGAAGTAGGAGCAGAAAGGGGGTGAAAACCCAAGGGCTGCATCTCTTCCTTCTAAAGCAGTAAATTATATCTACAAGTGCTCTCTTAGGGTCTCACCTTCTCTTTAAGATAATTTAAGATAATTATGCCCTCCCCAGCTGTGTGTTTGACTAAATCTCCTTCACTATTTACTGGTTAACTAGGCTACTTAAGACAGTTGGAATCTGATTTATTTTGGGGAAAAAAAAAAAAAACGAAAAAGCAAAACAAAACAAACGTCCACCAAGTTTCCCATTAGAAAACGATAGTAACACTCATAGCAAAATATAAATTAAACATTAAACTAATTGATTTTACTGTATGTCTTTCACAAATTAGTCTCACATTGTTATATCCATTAACACTGGTAGGATTAAACCTTACCAGAAGTTCTTTCTCTTTTTATTTATTAACAGGATTTCCTTATTATTTTTTTTTTTTTGCGGTACGCGGGCCTCTCACTGTTGTGGCCTCTCCCGTTGCGGAGCACAGGCTCCGGACGCACAGGCTCAGCGGCCATGGCTCACAGGCCCAGCTGCTCCGTGGCATGTGGGATCTTCCCGGACCGGGGCACGAACCCGTGTCCCCTGCATCGGCAGGCTGACTCTCAACCACTGCGCCACCAGGGAAGCCCGGATTTCCTTATTATTAAGAGAAACTTTCCTTTATTGACTTCTTGGTTTACTTGAGTTCAATTTATATAGGAAAGGAAGGAATAATACATGATTCTTTCTCTTTATTTACCAGTTTTTAAAATGCTAATTTCATTTCCATTATTCTTCAGAGGTGACCAATGAGGTGTTGTTGTTGCTTTTGTTTAAGTATTATTATAAGCTCAATAATCCACTGCAGTTATTTTTAAATTGATACTCAAATTGTCCTATCTTTTGGTAGTACAAGCTTCTTCAAAATGGTTCTCCTGTCCATTTGACATAGACTGATTATGTCAAGATATGCCCGGCTCATCTTGTGCATTCCATGCTGGAGACATGGCATCAGCCATTTTTCTAAAGAACTTTGGTTTTTCGAATGAATTAGGCTTTTTAAAAAAATGTATCTTCAAAATCTATGCCGCTCTCTGAATCTTACATCACAGTATTTTCTGTATTTTAAGCCTCCAGCTTAAAACCTATTTTAGATCTCATCACAAGTCCAACCTTTCCATTACAACCCAGTAACATCAGCCCACTGGGTTTTAGAGAATCCTCATTTAGGGATTCTCAGCACCCTAGAAATTTCTAGTTCCTTACACAGGCATACCTCATTTTATTTTGCTTTGCCTTATTGCACTTTAAATACTGCGATATTTACAAATTGGAGGTTTGTGGCAACCCTATGTCGAACAAGTCTACTGGCACCATTTCTCCAACACATTTGCTCATTTTGTGTCTCTGTGTCACATTTTGGTAATTCTCAAAATGTTTCAAACTTTCCCTTTATTACTTTATTTCTTATTGTGATCAGTAATCTTTGACGTTCTACTATGACTCACTGAAAGCTCAGATGATGGTTAGCAGTTTTTAGCAATAAAATATATATATATATATATATATATGTATATCTTTTTTTTTTTTTTTTTTTTTTTTTGCGGTACATGGGCCTCTCACTGTTGTGGCCTCTCCCGTTGCGGAGCACAGGCTCCGGACGTGCAGGCTCAGCAGCCATGGCTCACGGACCCAGCTGCTCCACGGCATGTGGGATCCTCCTGGACCGGGGCACGAACCCGTGTCCCCTGCATCAGCAGGCGGACTCTCAAACACTGCGCCACCAGGGAAGCCCAATAAAGTATATTTTAATTAAGTTATGTACCTTGTTTTTTAAAACATAATGCTATTGCACACATAATAGGCTACAGTATAGTATAAACATAACCTTTATATGTACTGGGAAACCAAAATATTCGTGTGACTCGATTTATTGCCATATTCACTTTATTGTGGTGGTCTGGAACCTACCCTGCAATAGCTCCGAGGTATGCCTGTATCCAACACTCTCTTAATTCTACCCATATTTTCTGCTTTTGGAGAAATTAGGGGTGGAACTTGGGAAGGAGAGGTACTTTTACATTTTAGCTACCCCATCAATTTTCTGGGGATTTCCTTCTAATTTTGTCTCAGATATTCTGCATTTGTTTTAAGTAAGTCCTAAAATATGACCTCCTGGACCCATTTGGAAATACGTAGAAAAGTGTTCAAACTGTATGGTGTTACATAATCTTATTCAGGGCTTTTAAACTTCCTTGTTCTACCGTGAAAAATACATTTTGCATTTAAAGTGCTTGTTGGATTTTCACTAAAATTATTTCATCACTTACTAGAATGACTAGCAGTTTGTAAAACACTGCTCTAGTTCATCTCCTTCAAAGTATAGATAAAAACTAGACCTGTCAGTCAGTGACCTGCTTAAGAGTAGGAAACTGGTGAATTTCCTTGATACAAAATGGACACTGTTCTTGACGTAGAAGGTGCCAACCTTCCCAAGCTCATCATATCCAGTGTGTTGATCTTATTATCTATGAAATAAGGAGTTAGTATTCCTTTCCTCTCATATCTTTGGGAGTAAGAGAATCGAATAGATTCCCTTTATGATTTCACTTTAGGATAGATATTAAATGGAACTTTCACTTGAGGCAGAAAGGTAGTTTGGTTAATTTAATTTCCTAATTAAGTCAAAGTTACTTTTAACTTGAATATTAAACTATTCATTTTAGCCCATATCCTAAAACATTCCCTTGGCTTTTTAAGACTCAGTCAATGAGAATTTATCTGTCAGATATGTTCCTTTTCTTGGGTTTATCTGCATGACATTAAATAAATAGTTTGAACTTTTCAACTTTTCAAACAATTGTGTTGAGTTTGATGTGGCTGATCCAGCCTATGTGCCTCTGTATGCAGTGCATACCAAATGCCTGCAAGCAACTTGTCTTTCACTGAGAATGACTGAGTATGGGCAGAGAAAAGGAGATTTTAAAAATTAGAAATAAGAAGTAAACAAAAAAGTTCTCTCTGTCTTCAGGGAGTTATTCTATATATATTAATATGTATGGCTTTTTTAAATGAACTACCTTCATACTGGTATAATGTAAATTTTGCTTGCCAAAAATACTTTTATATGGTAAATAATTCTTAGAAGCGGAAAAAAAAAGTGTGTAGAAAACTAGCTAAGTACTGTTTGATACTTGTAATATATTTTTAATCATCTCTATCTCTTTCTTAGGTTAAATTTCCCATTTTCTTTCTTTCTATTATCTCTTTCCTCACATATGGCTCTAGGAGCTTCTCCAAGAAAGCAGTTTTGCTTTGAAGATATTTCACTTCCTCTCATAAAGGATTCTTCTGTTCTTTTAGATTTGAAATCACAATAATGCCCTCATAGGATCCAGCCCCCTCTTCTGCCCTCTGTTTGAGAATCTTTCTGAAGTCAGCCTTGGAAAGTCAGATTTGGAGATTTGAAGTCCAGAGGTGCTTCTCTGGGGTACTGAGGATGAGACAGTCATGCAGGAAGCAGCTCATGACCAAGACAAAACCATCTAGAATAACACTTTCTGAACATACTTAAGGAGAATATATTTGAAATTTTAAATCATTTATATCCTATAGTAACCAAAAACTTCTTTTAAATGAATGAGAATACAGTAATCTCCCTTATTCATGATTTCAGTTACCCACAGTCAACCTCGGTCCAAAAATACTAAGTGGAAAATTCCAGAAATAAAGTTTGTAAGTTTTAAATTTTGTGCCTTTCTGAGTAGCATGATGAAATCTTGCACTGTCCCACTCCATCCCACCCAGGAGGTGAATTATCCCTTTGCCCAGTGTGTCCAGGTTGCTTATTGTATCCACCCATTAGCCATAGTAGCCCTTTCAGTTCTCAGATGATTACTGGAGTATAACAGTGCTTGTGTTCAAGTAACTCTTATTTTACTTAATAATGGCCCTAAAGTTGTAAGAGTAGTGATGATGGCAATTTGGATACTCTGTTACTGTGCCTAAATTTATAAATTAAACTTTATCATAGGCATGTATGTATAGGAAAAAACATAGTATATGTAAGGTTTGGTGCTATCCAAGGTTTCAGCATCCTCTGGGGGTCTTGGAACAAATCCCCCACAGATAAGGAGGGACTACTGTTATGTATATATATTGATAATAGTACATACATATTACAATAGTATATATATGATATATATACATATATATCAGAATAAATAAGATCCAAGCCAATTTTGAACAACAGTAAGGAACTTATTAACATTTCAGCTCTACAAAATAAATGAAGAGTTTGAAATTCAATCAGTCCTATTTTATGTTGAGGCAAATGTACTTGGCTTTTTATGAGAATCATACCTTTTGCACTAGTTTACCTAAGAAATTGGGTGAAATCCTCTAAAGCATTCGTTTTCAACTTTGGGATTACAACACACCTTGCAATCAAGGTTTGCAAAGGATTTTCTTTCTAAAAAATTAGAAATTAGAACAGATTCAGTGATTTCTTCTTTTCACCCACTTGGACTCTGATAATTTCTTCTTGAGTGGCAGAAAGAGAGATAAGTTTAGCAGGCATGCTGAAATTTGCACATAATTTCTGGCTTCTTTGTTGTCAGAGCATTCAGTGCGGTACTTACCAGTATACCATTACTAATTATTTACATGCTTACAAAATATATTATTATTGAAGGCCAGTCCTTTACTCCACATAAGCATATTCCCCTAAAATTTACCTCCACAGTATTTTGGGGTTAGAGCAAATTCAGGGAATGTGCATGAGTATGTGCTACACATGTCAGTATTATCCATCACATTCATCAATCTGTGGAGGAAAATATGGATTCTAGAGCTGGGGGCACTCAGGACAGATAGGGCACCAAACACAGCACAAACCTGGAGAAAGATCCACTCCCCACCCACAAATTGTGCAGAAAGGCAAATTAAGTGGGAAAAGCCTTTCAATAATTATACCGCTTTTCTCACATAGCTCATACTTCATCTTTTCTTTAAACAGAATGTTGATTTGAAATCTATTCTAGTCTCTCAAATTTATGAAAAAATAGAATTTTTAACTTTTTATTCAAGAAAATAATTTTTATTTTTAATAACCTACATAGCATATACCTTTAAATTAGTTATTTTAAGATACAGCATTTAAATTGGATACCTACTGTAATTTCTTAAGGTTTCCTGATATATTGCAAGCCTCTTTAAAACATGTTTTACATGCAGTGGGCTCTACAAATATTTACCTCTTTTTTTTTTTTGAACTTCAGGAAACCAGTTGAAAATTTTAGAATTAGACTTTGGAGCTGTGTAGTGTGTTTTCAGACTGTTACAAATCTATCTAAATCTACGACCTGCTAGGCAAGATCGAATCCCTTCCAGCTTGTGATTGTAATATATGATTTGTGCAGACTTGAGTCTGTCTCACAGATGCATTTAGTATTTTCTGAACCGAGTTTCTGTTCTGTGCCAAGCAGGTTTCTAACTGTGCGTGTTCAGTCCACTGATTGACTGACTGAGAGCTAAATTATGCTCGCCAACACATACTCAATTCCCAACTACTACAGAAAAGATGGACTCCAGGCCCAAAATTGGACCCTCACTAACAAAGCCTGCTTTCTGCCACTAGTAATACTCACACAGTGAATGAAAATTCAGTGACCTATATTCTTCCGTTTAAACCCTTAAAAATTTAAATTAAAACTTTGTCAACAGTAATTCTACCATACTGAGGCAAAAAGAGCGTTCCCTGCAATCTGGCAGCACTAAATGTAATTCATAACTATCAAAAATCCGTTTTCTCTGCATAACTTTTAAGAACGCTCCTGATGTCTTGAAAATTCCATGCAATTTTCTTTAAAAGTTGGTTTGGAATGCCACTGTGCATCTTGAAGCCCACATACAGTGAGTTAAATTACAGCAACAGCATATTTCTCAAGCACCATATAGTTGCAAATCCTTTATCGTGAAGTACATAGTAAAGGATTTTCTCCTTGAACAGTGAAGGAAGTTGAACTTTGGGGTTGTTTCAATTTAACACATGATGTGCTGCACACTTAAAGATGTGTTTTGCCTTTCCTCCTTTTTCTTCTTTATTCGTTCCTGCTCTCTGTAAAGGAATTAAGTATGTAATGCTGATTATAAAACTGGATCCTTATTATCACTATTCTCAGAGCATCATTTCCCCACACTGGCTTATGTAAGTACTTACTTTTCAGTGGGTTAATTTGAATGCAGAATGGAAGGCTGTTTACTCTTCACCATGTCTGCCACGTCTTTGTTAGCACTACCGGCCTTCTCTGACTCAGAAAGGGCATCACTATTCACCTAAGTACTCCAGCCAAAACTTAGGTGTCTCTGATGCCTCACTTTTCTTCATACCTCATCAACATGCATTAACCAGCCAGGTCAACTCTACCCTCGAAATGTATCTCGAATAGAGCCAGCTCCACTGATAACTGCACTGGCCACTTAATTGTATCCCCTATTTGTCTTCTCCTTACCTTACAGTCTATCACAGAACAGCTACGATGAACTTTCTAAAATATTCTTGGGTGAATGAATGAATTAAAATGTTATTAAAGTTAATTTGTTCACGACTTTAGCAATATTGTTGTTTATCCTGGGTTAAACCAAAAGGGCTTTGGTTTTAGGGCTAAAACCAAAAGTAATACTAAAAGTTAAACATTTAGGTGCCTTGCCTACCATGAGGTCGTATTAGGTTCAACTAAACACTTAGACATTTAGCTGTTGCAGGGGGCACTTGGCACAGTCTACTCAGAAGGGCTAAGGATGGGGACCTCAGCTTTCCATAGGGCAGTGTCAGCCGGTCCTTTTCTGTGGGAGACCTTGCAGCAGCCCATTCCACAGCTCACCCAGCAGCCAGGAAACATCTTCTTTCACCAACCAGGTGAAGGCTCAAGTACCAGGAGATGAGATCCACATTGCATGGGTGTGGGCACTACTCTGGCTTAGAAGCTTCAAACCCCTGAGAACTAATAATCTTTTAAAACAACCAATAGGCATAGCATCTAGCATCCCTAACAGTTACATGTCCAGTTATAAGAATGAATGTACTCAGGGAATCTAAGCAGTGGTGTCCCCACCACGTATTTATAGTTCCCTTAAACCAGACAGATGCTGTCTACCAATTAGGGGATCATTGATACTATAAGCAGTGTTGCCTAGCAACATGGTTGATGTACCATTTTTGGAGAACACATCTAGGAAGTTAACCAAAGGTCAGATTCTCATTCAGAAAGGGAATGTTTTTGTTTGTTTGTAGTTTGTTTTTGTTTTTATTCTAGGACATAGGAGAGCTAACCCCAAGAGAGCTAACCCCAAGAAACTAATTTCTTTTCTGTTCTTTCAGCCAAAGAATTAGGTTGAAAGAGATACATTTTTAATTTACTCAAATATTTAAATTCAGATTACCTGAGTTCTACTTTTGTTATTATAATGAGCATTTAATATTATAATGAGCATTAACTTAAAAATTTGTAATGATGAAGTCATTTAATTAGAAATTAGTTCCATTTTGGAGACTTGGTTTTGATTTGTCATGCTTTCATTACAAACATAAAAACATCCACGCATACCGTCCTTATTTCTGCTTGGGGTTTTCTCTTCTCTAAACTGGATCATAGCTAGTAAATAGTTACAGTTGTTATATATAAAAATATTGCAAAACTAGCAAAGTCTACTACCATATATGAAGAGAATTTTTCTTCCTTCTACTTTTAGGTTATTTAGGGCTATGAGGACATCATTCATATAAAACATCATATAAAACCTCAATCATTTGAGGTTTTCTATTTGCAGATCAGTTTAATGATTATGTGCTTCAGCTAGTTCATAATTCCATGTGTCCATAGTAAATAGAAGTGAGCACAGGTGTTTTTGATTACCCATCACCTATGACTACTTTGTGATTCAAGGGCTTATGTTATATTCCACCTAGCAGATGATGTTACTTCACTAGCCAAATGCTTTAAAATAATTTATTGTGCTATTTCTCTTTTTCTTTACAACAAACTCATTTTTGCGAGATCTTTCTAAATGGATATTGTTTTTGTTCATGGAAAATTTCAAGGATGTAAGGTTGATTTAAATGCTTTTAACCAATCACTTATCATTAATGCACTGAATCATCATGGAGATACTGAGAGCAATTTAAGGCTCTGCTATTTGATACCCTCTAGTGAGATTTTATTGTCTTGAGATTCTGGCTATCTCTCTTAATAGAAAGTTGAAGATAGAGTTTTTATTCAGTGTATGGATTACATTAGTATAGGATGTTAGGAAATTTACTTTTCCATCAAGCATATGTATTAAATTTTAGCAGTAATCACATATCCATTGTCATTTCTGAAATATTGTTATTGTGCTTCTGAGTGTGCCATCTAAAAAAGAGACTTGATTTTCCTTGGTAGACTCTCTGGAAAAAAACAAGCAAACAAAAAAGATGATTAACATATAGATGTACATAGAATTCTGCCTTTACAGTGCTGCTAGAAGGAACCTGTCCTCATGTCCTCCCCACATACTTTCCATTACCAAGTGTAACCGCTTCTTTCTGTTTCCACCCTAGTCTGGTGAAACCTCAGCAATAAGTGTATAATCTCCAAAATGTACAAGCAGCTCATGCAGTTCAATATCAAAAAAAAAACAACCCAATCCAAAAATGGGAGGAAGACCTAAGTAGACATTTCTTTCTCCAGAGAAGATATACAGGTGGCCAACAAACACATGAAAGGATGCTCAACATCACTAATCATTAAAGAAATGCAAATCAAAACTACAATGAGGTATCACCTCACACTGGTCAGAATGGCCATCATCAAAAAAATCTACAAACAATAAATGCTGGAGAGGGTGTGGAGAAAAGGGGACCCTCTTGTGCTGTTGGTGGGAATGTGAATTGATACAGTCACTATGGAGAACAGTGGAGGTTCTTTAAAAAGAACCTTATGGAGGTTCCTTAAAAAACTAAAAATAGGACTACCATATGACCCAGCAATCCCACTACTGGGCATATACCCTGAGAAAACCATGATTCAAAAAGAGTCATGTACCAAAATGTTCATTGCAGCTCTATTTACAATAGCCAGGTCATGGAAGCAACCTAAGTGTCCATCGACAGATGAATGGGTAAAGAAGATGTGGCACATATATACAATGGCATATTACTCAGCCATAAAAAGAAACAAAATTGAGTTGTTTGTAATGAGGTGGATGGACCTAGAGTCTGTCATACAGAATGAAGTAAGTCAGAAAGAGAAAAACCAATACCATATGCTAACCACATATATATGGAATGTAAGAAAAAAAATGGTCATGAAAAACCTAGGGGCAAGACGTGAATAAAGACACAGAACTACTAGAGAATGGACTAGAGGATATGGGGAGGGGGAAGGGTAAGCTGTGACAGAGAGAGTGGCATGGACATATATACACTCCCAAATGTAAAATAGATAGCTAGTGGGAAGCAGCTGAATAGCACAGGGAGATCAGCTTGGTGCTTTTTGACCACCTAGAGGGGTGGGATAGGGAGGGTGGGAGGGAGACGCAAGAGGGAGGAGATATGGGGGTATATGAATACATATAGCTGATTCACTTTGTTATAAAGCAGAAACTAACACACCATTGTAAAGCAATTATACCCCAATAAAGATGTTTAAAAAAAAAGTGTATAAGAAGCTTCTGGTTAAACCATCAGTCTGCCTCATCTTCAAGGTTTCCAGAGTGATGTTGTTGTTATTGTTATTATTATTCCCATATACATACCCAGTAATAATAAAGCAGCTTCCATTTATAGAGCATACCATACACTTATGGCAAATCTGGAAAGGAAGGAGCATTATCCCCATTTTATAGATAAGAAAACTGAGACCCAGGAAAGTTCTGTAATTTACCCAAGCCTATGCAGCTAGAAGGCAAATCTAAGTTTATCTGAATCTAAATTTCATTCACATTCTATTATGTGACTACCCTGACCTTTTTAACTTTGGAGAATTTCGTGTTTTCCACCCACCTTGTCTTGCCTTTCATTATCTCCTTACTGCTTCTTAATTGACCCCCATTTTAACTTGTTACTTTGCTTTGACTGTGGTATATGAAGGTATCTCTGATTCAGACTGTTGAGTAGTTTGTCCTCAAGCACCAAAGAGCATGAATATTCACTTATCCATTCATTTAATCAAGCAACAAGTGTTTATTGAGTATCTATTATATGTAAAGTAAAGTACTCTGCAAGTCATTTTAGTGAGCATGAAGATTAAGATAGACCTGCCTTCTTTTGCCTATGTCCTCCTTGAGGACAAGGCCTGAGAAATATAAGAATGAAGGGAAAAATTTTAAAAAGACCTAAGTAGTTGATTTCAGGAAGTAGGGTTTGGAAATGAGGACACGTCCAGCATGAGACTGCTGGTTGTAGCATTTAACTTTTTTTTTTTTAACAATAAACATGTATTATTCTGATAGATCTAAAAGCAAAAGTAAACAAATTTCAAAAAGAAAAGCATTCCAAGCTGTGATGGGACAGTAGGCATGTTGGAAAGTGCTACATGTTTCAGAAACGTGAGAGTCTTACGTGGCTAGTGACTAAGGTGATAGAGGAAAAAAACATAATTTTCTTAACCAATAAATATTTATTGAACACCTAGTTCATGTCTGTCACTGTACTAGGTACTGGGGACACAAAGGTAAAATAAACCATAATTCAAAAAGACACATGCACCCCAATGTTCATTGCAGCACTATTTACAATAGCCAGAACATGGAAGCAACCTAAATGCCCATCGACAGATGGATGGATAAAGAAGGTGTGGTACATAAATACAATGGAATATTACTCAGCCATAAAAAGGAATGAAATTGGGTCATTTGTAGAGATGTGGATGGACCTAGAGACTGTCATACAGAGTGAAGTAAGTCAGAAAGAGAAAAACATATATCGTATATTAATGCATATATGTGGAATCTAGAAAAATGGTACAGATGAACCGGTTTGCAAGGCAGAAATAGAGACACAGGTGTAGAGAACAAACGTATGGACACCAAGGCGGGGGGAAGCGGGGCGGGGGAGGTGTGATGAATTGCGAGATTGGGATTGACATATATACACTAATATGTATAACATAGATAACTAATGAGAACCTGCTGTATAAAAAATGAAAATGAAATAAAAATTTAAAAATAATAATAAATAAACCTACATTAACACATCAAAAAAATACTGCATTGCATATTTACAAGTTGCTAAGAGAGTAAGTCTTAAAAGTTCTCATCACACACACAAAATTGTAACTATGTGTGGAGATAGATGTTAAGTGAACTTATTGTGGTAACCATTTCACAGTATATACATATATCAAATCATTATGTTGTACACCTGGAACTAATATGTTATATGTTGATTATATCTCAATAATAATTTTTTAAAAGAATAAGAAAAAAAACATTACTAGGTTCTTATCTTTATCCGACTCCCTATCAAACTGGTTTTGGCAGGGGCGCTAGACCTGTACAGTATAGTGTGGTGAGTGGGATATATGACGATAGCCATGTACCAGATTCCTGGAGGTCACCTGGGGGTAGCACTGAAGGCAGGGAGAGCTCACCAGCAGACAAGGAGGGAGACGGGGCAGCAGAGCTATGAGCAAGCTTGGCATGATTGGGGAGGGCGAGGCATTTGCCTGCGGTGGAGAATTCTCAAAGATGAAAGTGGAAAGTTAATTTGGAGTGAGATGTTGGCAAGCTTTAACTCTAAAGATTTTAGACTTTATGCTATAAATGTTGGGAGTTATTGGAGGTGTTTGAGGAGGAAAGTGATAAAATCCAATTTATCTTCCAAAACAGGGCTCTAACAGCGGTGTGAGGATGAGTTGCACTGAGAAGAGATCAGTGGAGAGACTGATAACAGGAAAGATATTGGAGTAGATTAGGAAAGAAATGACAAATCTCAGTTTTCTCAAGGTTTTTGTTTTAGACTTTCTGACCTCAAAACTTTTACATATACATATATATATATGTGTATGTGTGTGTATATATATATACACACACATACACATATATATATGTACTGAACTCCATATTCTAGTGACATCTGTGTCATTTAGAATTTATATTTATGTATTAGAATTTATATTTATAGTATATATTTACAATTAAGTTCTTTAAATCTTATCTTGGTAGATCATAATCCTAAAGAGCAAAAATGTTTCAGGTAGCAATGTAACATGCTAAATACCTACTGTATAAAACCACATCAGCATCTGTGACTCAAGAAACAGTTTGCACATGGAATTCTTAATGAAGTTCAACCCCTTCTGTTTGAGTCAGAGAGAGTATTTCTCATGTATTGTCACTTGCCTGAGTATCAAATATCTTTGATTCTCATTCTAGGCCAGTACTGTCCAATACAAATGTAATGCAAGCCACAGATTTGAGCTACATATGTAATTTAAAGTTTTCTAATAGCATATTGAAAGAAGTGAAAAGGAGCTAGTGAAATTCCTTTCAATGATATACTTAATAAAATGTAATCAAAATATTATCATTCCATCATGCAATTAATTAAAAATATTACTACCGAGATGTTTTACATTCTTTTTTCTTATATGAAGTCTTTGAAATCTGGTGTGTATTTTCCCTTTAAGCACATCTCAATTTGGACTCTCCATGTTGCAAGTGCCCCAGTGCACTATTCGCTGAGTGGCTACTATATTGGAGAGTGCAGCTCTAGATTAACCATCTTTAATGTAAAACTCCATTTCTGAATTCATTCTAAATTAGTGTAATATGAGAAAAGTGGATGTCAGTGTGACTTCTGTTTTTCTTCTTTGTGGCAAAGATGCAACCAGTCACTGAAAATGGATTTTATTTATTTTATTGACTTGGTGACTCAGGGTGTTAATTCATACATCTAGTTAACGGGCCTTAAATTTACCTCCTTCTTCATCTTTCTGAGGCTTTTTCTTTCTTTTTATAATCTCATCCTTTGTTCTCAGCTGTAGTATCATTTATAAATAGAGCAGACTATCCATCTGATATCCTGGAAGACAGATAGGAACAAATCAGACAAATAAAAAGGAAACCATCTTCTTCATAACTCCTGGCCCTTTTGTAATGAAACCTGTATTAGGTGATATGATAATCGATTCTTGAAATTGTTTTCAAGATGCCATCTCTTTAATATTCTTGGGTAATGAAAAGCACGGAGCACTGTTTTCCCATTAGGCTGCCTAGAGGGGTCACGGGAAACCCATGTGGGGTGGATCCCCTGTAGAGGACATCCGTCTGATTTCTGGGCTGTGCTTTATGATGAACCCTTGGAAATGATGTGGTATCAGTAGAATACCAGAATTCAGCATTTTAATATTACATATAAATTGGGAGGAGCAGAGAGACTAGCTCTGAGTGTTTTGTTAGTAATTTAACATATGCTGGATCCCTTAGTCTTCACATTATAGACCTTCAATATCTGTATTATTATTGTTGTACTGATAAGGAAATATACTCAAAAGTTGCCTAAGGATATAAATTAATGGTAGAGAAGGGATTTAAACCCGCATCTCTCTGCCCCTAAATCCGGTACTCTTTCCACTGCAATGTGCTGCCTGCTTAGATATAATCTTTCATCCTTGAACTCTCTTGAGTGTGGCACAGAGGAGCCAGGAGATGGTTTCTAGTCCCTGTCCTGCCACTGTGTGTACGAACATGTGCAAATTCTTTATCTTCCTTCCAATATTTTTTATCTACATCTGTCTCAGGTAATGTGCTGGGAGTAGTGAAGTTAGTAATGCAGTCCATTTTCTAGGAGAGGTTTCGTGGTGAAATATGATTCTCTCTGTCTTCCCAAATCACCATCTGCTTGAAGGCAGAGGCTTTAATACTTTGGAGTCAAGCAGGCCCTAGTTCAGAACCCAATCTTGCTTCTTAATATCTGTGTGAAGACAAGCAAATTATTCAGTCTCCCTGAGTGCCAGTTTCTTTGTCTGTGAATTGGACTGTCATAGAGATGCAAAGAGAAAATGGAGTAGACAGGATTTGTCCTTTCTTTACTTTCCCCATCAGAAAAAATGAGAGTTTCATTCGTAAAACACTGCTTACATAAGAGTTAAGCCGTGTCAAAGGAATTCAGAGAAGGAAAAAGATAATTGAGCACTGGAGTGGGATCAGGGAAGATTTTGGAGAGGATGAAGATTTTAGGCTGGTGGAAGAAGGAAGGAAGGATTTGGACAGGAAAACTGGGCAGCAGAGTGAGCAGCGTTATATGAACAAAGGTGAAAACCAGGCACGGCAGATATGAGAACATTCGGAATTTGTAATGGTTTATGAGCATTTCAACATGGTTCAAGTTGTTGAGTTTTTGGTGATAAGTTAACCGTAAAATTAAGTAGCTTCTTCTACCTGAGTGTCTAACTGTAGCTAAAGGAATAAATCTGTTGTGGTGGGCTGTCTCTTCCAGACTCAGCTACCCCACTGTACTTCATCAGTCACAGATTTCAATTTTTTGACTCCTTTATTGCCTGCGTTTTTCCATGTCTGCGTTTTTTCATTTTCCACGTTACATGTCTAGAACTTTCACCTTCTTTTGTAATAGAAGTTTTAGGCCTTTTACTAGGTTTCACAGAACTAAGTTAAATACTCATTAATTTAATACTACTTATTTAATATTATTTATTTTTATTTGATAATATTATTAAATTAAACTTTAAGTGGGACCAGACTCCTTGAATTTCTTACATCTCATTATTTTTCAAAAATAACTCTTTTAAAGATCTGAATAATTTATAAACCCCTCGGAAATTTGAGTTCATTAGGCTTTGGGTTACATTAATACATACCTATACAAACTCTTAAGGGACAGATGATATTTTTCCTTAAAAGTAAGGGAAGTTTTGTAGTCTCTAAAATAAGGCCTACTGGAATTGATAAGGAATATATCCTTGTTTTTTGGTTCTTTTGATTCACCTGACATAGTTTAAATATCCTGTACTAAAGAGTTTAGTTAGCCATCTTTACTCTTAATGGAGGCTATGTTACATTCAAAATTATTCCTAAAACCTCAAAGGTGCATATATTTTAAATAAATCTGGTTAAAAAATTGGCCTTGTACACCATTGAAATTATTTAGAAGAACCACCTCTGTATATTTTATATGTATATGAAAGTATTTATTAATACATAAAATTCAGAAATAGCAAATGCTACAGGTGATACAGTGTGAAAAATGGTCTAATACCATTTTAATTCATTTTCTGCTTTTTAAAAAAACCTCTAAGTATAGTATAAAGTGAACATATAAGTTCAGTGACTCTTCACAAATGGAATACATCATATTACCAGCAGCCAGATCAAGAAACAAACATTTCCAGTACCCCACAATCCTCACCCCTCCTTTTACCCTTTCCAGTCATTACCCTACCCCAAGGGTAATCAGTATCATTCCTTCTGACAGCATAGATTAATTTTGCCTCCTTTTCTACTTAAAAAAACATTTTTCTTTAAACATATGTAACATTATAGAAATATCTAAATAAGTTTTTAGTATGCTTATTGTCTTTTATGTTTTTTTAATATTCAATTTAAAATGCTATCTTCAGCCTGAAGATAAATGGTTCATAAATGAATTATCTGTGGCGTCAAAGGGAGAAAGGGAGGCTAATACACACACACACACACACACACACACACAGATTTTGCCCTACCACAAATTCTTCTGACTTAAACCAATGCAATATTAAGAAAACACACTATTTCACTGATTTTTTGGTAGCATTTGGAATTATTTGGCATCAAAATGGAAGCTTTTCTTTTTAAAAACAATTTTTGTGATACCATGTCACTAGCCTTTATTGGAAATAATTTTGAAACCTCCTTGAATAGTCAGAAAAACAATCCAGCTTTATGAATCAGTGTTTATTCTATTTATGAATCAGCATAAGCCTCTTCCAAGCTTTCTTGGTTATTCATTTTTACCTTTAAAATTTATTTTAAAATATGTAGAATTAATCATAATGATGATTTTAGTGTAATTTTGCAATTTTCATTTTTTTTATTGGAGTATAATTGCTTAAAAATGGTGTGTTAGTTTCTGCTTTATAAAAAAATGAATCAGTTATACATATACATATGTTCCCATATCCCTTCCCTCTTGCGTCTCCCTCCCACCCTCCCTATCCCACCCCTCCAGGCATTCACAAAGCACCGAGCTGATCTCCCTGTGCTATGCGGCTGCTTCCCACTAGCTATCTACCTTACGTTTGCTGGTGTATATATGTCCATGCCTCTCTTTTGCTTTGTCACAGCTTACCCTTCTCCCTCCCCATATCCTGAAATCAATTCTCTAGTAGGTCTGTGTCTTTATTACTGTCTTACCCCTATGTTCTTCATGACATTTTTTTTCTTAAATTCCATATATATGTGTCAGCATACAGTATTTATCTTTCTCTTTCTGACTTACTTCACTCTGTATGACAGACTCTAGGTCCATCCACCTCATTACAAATAGCTCAATTTCGTTTCTTTTTATGGCTGAGTAATATTCCATTGTATATATGTGCCACATCTTCTTTATCCATTCATCCGATGATGGACACTTAGGTTGTTTCCATCTCCGGGCTATTGTTAATAGGGCTGCTATGAACATTTTGGTACATGACTCTTTTTGAATTATGATTTTCTCAGGGTATATGCCCAGTAGTGGGATTGCTGGGTCATATGGTAGTTCTATTTGTAGTTTTTTAAGGAACCTCCATACTGTTCTCCATAGTGGCTGTACCAATTCACATTCCCACCAGCAGTGCAAGAGTGTTCCCTTTTTCCACACCTTCTCCAGCATTTATTGTTTCTAGATTTTTTGATGATGGCCATTCTGACTGGTGTGAGATGATATCTCATTGTAGTTTTGATTTGCATTTCTCTAATGATTAAAGATGTTGAGCATCCTTTCATGTGTTTGTTGGCAGTCTGTGTATCTTCCGTGGAGAAATGTCTGTTTAGGTCTTCTGCCCATTTTTGGATTGGGTTGTTTGTTTTTTTGTTATTGAGCCGCATGAGCTGCTTATAAATTTTGGAGATTAATCCTTTGTCAGTTGCTTCATTTGCAAATATTTTCTCCCATTCTAAGGGTTGTCTTTTGGTGTTGTTTATGGTTTCCTTTGCTGTGCAAAAGCTTTTAAGTTTCATTAGGTCCCATGTGTTTATTTTTGTCTTTATTTCCGTTTCTCTAGGAGGTGGGTCAAAAAGGATCTTGCTGTGGTTTATGTCGTAGAGTGTTCTGCCTATGTTTTCGTCTAAGAGTTTGATAGTGTCTGGCCTTACATTTAGGTCTTTAATCCATTTTGAGCTTATTTTTGTGTATGGTGTTAGGGAGTGATCTAATCTCATACATTTACATGTCCCTGTCCAGTTTTCCCAGCACCACTTATTGAAGAGACCGTCCTTTCTCCACTGTACATTCCTGCCTCCTTTATCAAAGATAAGGTGACCATATGTGCATGGGTTTACCTCTGGGCTTTCTATCCTGTTCCATTGATCTATCTTTCTGTTTTTGTGCCAGTACCATACTGTCTTGATTACTGAAGCTTTGTAGTAGAGTCTGAAGTCAGGGAGCCTGATTCCTCCAGCTCCATTTTTCGTTCTCAAGATTGCTTTGGCTATTCGGGGTCTTTTGTGTTTCCATACAAATTGTGAAATTTTTTGTTCTAGTTCTGTGAAAAATGCCAGTGGTAGTTTGATAGGGACTGCATTGAATCTGTAGATTGCTTTGGGTAGTAGAGTCATTTTCACAATGTTGATTCTTCCAATCCAAGAACATGGTATATCTCTCCATCTATTTGTCTCATCTTTCATTTCTTTCATCAGTGTCTTATAATTTTCTGTGTACAGGTCTTTTGTCTCCTTAGGTAGGTTTATTCCTAGATATTTTATTCTTTTTGTTGCAATGGTAAATGGGAGTGTTTTCTTTTCTTTTTTTCTTTTTTTTTTAAGACCATACTTCATTCAGATTTCTTTTGCTTTTTTTTTTAATTTTATTTATTTATTTAAGGCTGTGTTGGGTCTTCGTTTTTGTGCGAGGGCTTTCTCTAGTTGCGGCAAGTGGGGGCCACTCCTCATCACGGTGCGCGGGCCTCTCATTATTGCGGCCTCTCTTGTTGCGGAGCATAGGCTCCAGACGCGCAGGCTCAGTAATTGTGGCTCACGGGGCTAGCTGCTCCGCGGCATGTGGGATCTTCCAAGACCAGGGCTCGAACCCATGTCCCCTGCATTGGCAGGCAGATTCTCAACCACTGCACCACCAGGGAAGCCTGGGAGTGTTTTCTTGATTTCACTTTCAGATTTTTCATCATTAGTATATAGGAATGCCAGAGATTTCTGTGCATTAATTTTGTATCCTGCTACTTTACCAAATTCATTGATTAGCTCTAGTAGTTTTCTGGTAGCATCTTTAGGATTTTCTATGCATAGTATCACGTCATCTGCAAACAGTGACAGCTTCACTTCTTGTTTTCCGATTTGGATTCCTTTTATTTCCTTTTCTTCTCTGATCACTGTGGCTAAAACTTCCAAAACTATGTTGAATAAGAGTGGTGAGAGTGGGCAACCTTGTCTTGTTCCTGATCTTAGTGGAAATGGTTTCAGTTTTTCACCACTGAGGACGATGTTGGCTGTGGGTTTGTCATATATGGCCTTTATTATGTTGAGGAAAGTTCCCTCTATGCCTACTTTCTGCAGGGTTTTTATCATAAATGGGTGTTGAATTTTGTCGAAAGCTTTCTCTGCATCTATTGAGATGATCATATGGTTTTTCTCCTTCAATTTGTTAATATGGTGTATCACGTTGATTGATTTGCGTATATTGAAGAATCCTTGCATTCCTGGAATAAACCCCACTTGATCATGGTGTATGATCCTTTTAATGTGCTGTTGCATTCTGTTTGCTAGTATTTTGTTGAGGATTTTTGCATCTATGTTCATCAGTGATATTGGCCTGTAGTTTTCTTTCTTTGTGACATCCTTGTCTGGTTTTGGTATCAAGGTGATGGTGGCCTCGTAGAATGAGTTTGGGAGTGTTCCTCCCTCTGCTATATTTTGGAAGAGTTTCAGAAGGATAGGTGTTAGCTCTTCTCTAAATGTTTGATAGAATTCACCTGTGAAGCCATCTGGTCCTGGGCTTTTGTTTGTTGGAAGATTTTTAATCACAGTTTCAATTTCAGTGCTTGTGATTGGTCTGTTCATATTTTCTATTTCTTCCTGATTCAGTCTTGGCAGGTTGTGCATTTCTAAGAATTTGTCCATTTCTTCCAGGTTGTCCATTTTATTGGCATAGAGTTGCTTATAGTAATCTCTCATGATCTTTTGTATTTCTGCAGTGTCAGTTTTTACTTCTCCTTTTTCATTTCTAATTCTATTGATTTGAGTTTTCTCCCTTTTTTTCTTGATGAGTCTGGCTAATGGTTTATCAATTTTGTTTATCTTCTCAAAGAACCAGCTTTTAGTTTTATTGATCTTTGCTATCGTTTCCTTCATTTCTTTTTCATTTATTTCTGATCTGATCTTTATGATTTCTTTCCTTCTGCTAACTTTGGGATGTTTTTGTTCTTCTTTCTCTAATTGCTTTAGGTGCAAGGTTAGGTTGTTTATTTGAGATGTTTCCTGTTTCTTAAGGTGGGATTGTATTGCTATAAACTTCCCTCTTAGAACTGCTTTTGCTGCATCCCATAGGTTTTGGGTCGTGTCTCCATTGTCATTTGTTTCTAGGTATTTTTAAATTTCCTCTTTGATTTCTTCAGTGATCACTTCGTTATTAAGTAGTGTATTGTTTAGCCTCCATGTGTTTGTATTTTTTACAGATCTTTTCCTGTAATTGATATCTAGTCACATAGCATTGTGGTCAGAAAAGATACTTGATACAATTTCAATTTCCTTAAATTTACCAAGGCTTGATTTTTGACCCAAGATATGATCTATCCTGGAGATGTTCCATGAACACTTGAGAAAAATGTGTATTCTGTTGTTTTGGGATGGAATGTCCTATAAATATCAAATAAGTCCATCTTGTTTAATGTATCATTTAAAGCTTGTGTTTCCTTATTTATTTTCATTTTGGATGATCTGTCCATTGGTGAAAGTGGGGTGTTAAAGTCCCCTACTATGAATGTGTTACTGTCGATTTCCCCTTTTATGGCTGTTTGTATTTGCCTTATGTATTGAGGTCCTCCTATGTTGGGTGCATAAATATTTACAATTGTTATATCTTCTTCTTGGATTGATCCCTTTATCGTTATGTAGTGTCCTTCTTTGTCTCTTCTAGTAGTCTTTATTTTAAAGTCTATTTTGTCTGATATGAGAATTGCTACTCCAGCTTTCTTTTGGTTTCCATTTGCATGGAATATCTTTTTCTAGCCCCTTACTTTCAGTTTGTATGTGTCTCTAGGTCTGAAGTGGGTCTCTTGTAGACAGCATATATATGGGTCTTGTTTTTGTATCCATTCAGCCAATCTGTGTCTTTTGGTGGGAGCATTTAGTCCATTTACATTTAAGGTAATTATCGATATGTATGTTCCTATTCCCATTTTCTTAATTGTTTTGGGTTCGTTATTGTAGGGCTTTTCCTTCTGTTGTGTTTCTTGCCTAGAGAAGTTCCTTTAGCATTTGTTGTAAAGCTGGTTTGGTGGTGCTGAACTCTCTCAGGTTTTGCTTGTCTGTAAAGGTTTTAATTTCTCCATCAAATCTGAATGAGATCCTTGCTGGGTAGAGTAATCTTGGTTGCAGGTTTTTCTCCTTCATCACTTTAAATATGTCCTGCCAGTCCCTTCTGGCTTGCAGAGTTTCTGCTGAAAGATCAGCTGTTAACCTTATGGGGATTTCCTTGTGTGTTATTTGTTGTTTTTCCCTTGCTGTTTTTAATATGTTTTCTTTGTATTTAATTTTTGACAGTTTGATTAATATGTGTCTTGGCGTATTTCTCCCTGGATTTATCCTGTATGGGACTCTCTGTGCCTCCTGGAGTTGACTGACTATTTCCTTTCCCATATTAGGGAAGTTTTCAACTATAATCTCTTCAAATATTTTCTCAGTCCCTTTCTTTTTCTCTTCTTCTTCTGGAACCCCTATAATTCGAATGTTGGTGCATTTAATGTTGTCCCAGAGGTCTCTGAGACTGTCCTCTGTTCTTTTCATTCTTTTTTCTTTCTTCTGCTCTGCAGTAGTTATTTCCACTATTTTATCTTCCAGGTCACTTATCCATTCTTCTGCCTCAGTTATTCTGCTATTGATCCCATCTAGAGTATTTTTAATTTCATTTATTGTGTTTTTAATCGTTGCTTGATTCATGTTTAGTTCTTCTAGGTCCTTGTTAACTGTTTCTTGCATTTTGTCTATTCTATTTCCAAGATTTTGGATCATCTTTACTATCATTATTCTGAATTATTTTTCAGGTAGACTGCCTATTTCCTCTTCATTTGTTAGGTCTGGTGGGTTTTTATCTTGCTCCTTCTCCTGCTGTGTGTTTTTCTGTCTTCTCATTTTGCTTATCTTCCTGTGTTTGGGGTCTCCTTTTTGCAGGCTGCAGGTTCGTAGTTCCCGTTGTTTTTGATGTCTGTCCCCAGTGGCTAAGGTTGGTTCAGTGGGTTGTGTAGGCTTCCTGGTGGAGGGGACTAGTGCCTGTGTTCTGGTGAATGAGGCTGGATCTTGTCTTTCTGGTGGGCAGGTCCACGTCTGGTGCTGTGTTTTGGGCTGTCTGTGGACTTTTTATGATTTTAGGCAGCCTCTCTACTAATGGGTGGCATTGTGTTCCTGTCTTGCTAGTTGTTTGGCATAGGGTGTCCAGCACTGTAGCTTGCTGGTCGTTGAGTGAAGCTGGGTGCTGGTGTTGAGATGGAGATCTCTGGAAGATTTTCGCCGTTTGATATTATGTGGAGCTGGGAGGTCTCTTGTGGACCAGTGTCCTGAAGTTGGCTCTCCCACCTCAGAGGCACAGCACTGACTCCTGGCTCTTCATTTGGGATGATTCGTTGTCTATTCATGTATTCCACAGATGCAGGGTACATCAAGTTGATTGTGGAGCTTTAATCATTTGCTTCTGAGGCTGCTGGGAGAGATTTCCCTTTCTTTTCTTTGTTCTCACAGCTCCCGGGTCTCAGCTTTGGATTTGGCCCCGCCTCTCCGTGTAGGTCGCCGGAGGGCATCTGTTCTTCGCTCAGACAGGACAGGGTTAAAGGAGCAGCCGCTTCGGGGACTCTGGCTCACTCAGGCCGGGGTGGAAGGAGGGGCACGGAGTGCGGGGCGAGTCTGCAACGGCAGAGGCCGGCGTGACGTTGCAACTGCCCCAGGCGCGCTGTGCGTTCTCCCAGGGAAGCCCTCCCTGGATCCCAGGACCCCGGCAGTGACGGGCTGCACAGGCTCCCCGGAAGGGGGGCGTGGACAGTGACCTGCGCTGGCACACAGGCCTCTTGGCGGCGGCAGCAGCCCCAGCGTCCCACGCCTGTCTCTGGGGTCCACGCTTTCAGCCGCGGCTCGCGCCCGTCTCTGGAGCTCCTTTAAGCAGCGCTCTTAATCCCCTCTCCTCGTGCACCAGGAAACAAAGAGGGAAGAAAAAGTCTCTTGCCTCTTTGGCAGGTCCAGACTTTTTTTGCCCGGACTCCCTCCCGGCTAGCTGTGGCGCATTAGATCCTTCAGGCTGTGTTCACGCCGCCAGCCCCAGTCCTCTCCCTGCGCTCCGACTGAAGCCCGAGCCTCAGCTCCCAGCGCCGCCCGCCCTGGCGGGTGAGCAGAGAAGCCTCTCGGGCTGGTGAGTGCTGGTTGGCACCGATCCTCTGTGCGGGAATCTCTCCACTTTGCCCTACCCAGGTACGTGGGGAGTTTCTTGCCTTTTGGGAGGTCTGAGGTCTTCTGCCAGAGTTCAGTAGGTGTTCTGTAGGAGTTGTTCCACGTGTAGCTGTATTTCTGGTGTATCTGTGGGGAGGAAGGTGATCTTTGCGTCTTACTCTTCCGCCATCTTCCCTGGAAGTCGATTTTAGTATAATTTTAACATAATTTGGAAAATCTCTACTAGCTAATTCTTACTCTTCAGTCTCTGCACCACAGCCCTGAATAGGACACTGAAGGGATTGTGCATTCTTTTTTTTTTTTTGCGGTACGCGGGCCTCTCACTGTTGTGGTCTCTCCCGTTGCGGAGCACAGGCTCCGGACGCGCAGGCCCAGCGGCCATGGCTCACGGGCCCAGCCGCTCCATGGCATGTTGGATCCTCCCAGACCGGGGCACAAACCCATGTCCCCTGCATTGGCAGGCGGACCCTCAACCACTGCGCCACCAGGGAAGCCCGGGATCGTGCATTCTTGAGCCGTGCATTCTTGAGCTAAAGGATGTTAGTCTGAAGTGAGCTTCATCCATTAGGATGGGCTGTATTCAAAAATTGGTTGGCTGTGGCATTATTGGGTATAAATTTTGGTTTACCAGCACATTTTGTTTTAGTACTGCCATAACTTATGTATTTGGGATAGCACTATAATACAGAGGAGTATGATTTAGAGGAAGATTCCTGAAGAACAATAACACACACCCACTTTTTGAAGCTAAGCATTATATTAAAAGAAGATATTATATGTAAAAATGGGACACTCTCGGAAAAATATATATTAGAATATATATCAGCTTAAATAAAGGAAAATATAAGAAATGTTCATAATTATGCAGGCCTTGACTTTTAGATACATGAAGAACATCTGCCTAGACTATTTATTGCTTAGTCAAATGAATGTAAAAGTAAAGGCTGCACTGACATTGAACTTTCCTGATATATCAAAAATGTCAGAAAAACTACATGTGTTTAATAGCTTTGTTTGGAACATGTTTGCAAATGGGGGTTTAGAAAATCCCTGCATCTCTAATTTCTTACCTGATGATCTGTTTTGATAGAGCCACAGGTTACACATCAGAAAAACACATGGCTAAAGAATGATCACTCATCATCTCACCATGTGAGTCCAGAAGAATCTTATTTTGTCCAGGCAATCTAATAAAAGTATTAAGACATAAGAGAAAAAAATTCTAGGAATGAAAAAAGTGTAAGAGCTATGCCTTGAAAAAGAAAACAAAATCCTAATTATTCAGGTGCTGGATAATCGCTTGATGAAACGCTGACACCCTCCCTCCACAATGGTATGTCATGCTGTTTGACATTTGCTTTAAAACAATCCAGTCTGTGTGCCCATGAGGGTGGTGGAAGTAGGCAGAGGTATATGTGAAACAATTTTGCCTATGGGTTAATTGTTGAAGCTAGGTGATGAATACGTGGAAGGTCATTATACTAGTTTTTTACTTTCGTGTATGTTGAAATTTTTCTGTGATAAAAAAGTTTTAAAAATTTGTCCCCCAAAGCACTCTTAGAACTGACCTGAAATATTCTTCCTGTTTCAAAATCCGCTTTATAATGGCAAGATTTTTAACATTAAAAAAATGATAAAAATTGGAAGAGTCATAGCTTTGTTTATACATCTTTCTCAAGGCCAACAGTTTTTGGATTCTAGTTCCAGTCTCAAGGAGACAAAGTATTCTTGTCTGATGTGCAATAATAGAAAATTTCATCGTGCTCTGAATTTAATACTATACTTTTCATGTTAGTGCAGGATGTTTGTAATATGTTATATTTCCATAATAGAAAGTAAATTTCTTCCTAGTCTGACTAGATCTGTTGATCATTAAACTGTATAAAAAGAGATGATTTGTACCTAGTTCCTCCCAGTTCTTGTTTGTCATAAGGAAAATCCCAGCATTACATGGTTATATACCTGCCTACATGGTTATATACATGCCCCAATTTAATATTTTTAAAAGTCGTGTGTGTGTGTGTGTGTGTATAATTTTATCTCGGTATTTTTAGATGTAAACAGGTGAAGTCATATTTCATCTCTCCTCTCCCTTCATTTGAAAGAAATTCTGATTTAGTTTTTATTTCATTAAATATTGTGATTAAATCTCCCTACCGGAAGCAATGGAATGATATGCTTAGATATGTTAAAGTGTGTTTTATATAAGGTGCCCCTGAAAATAAATTATGTTGATGCCTCATTTTCCAAGCTGATGACAGGATATTGTAAAATAACAGATAAACCATGCAGGATTGTTTTTCTTCCAGCATAAGCAGTAGCTAAATACCAAAAGCAGAAAGAGATAAAGTAGTAAGAGGAACTTAGATCTGAAAGAGCAGCCTTCAGGTTATTTCTGGGGAAGTGGATGAAGGTTACATAGCACGTTTGCCATCCTGGAGTTTAATTTTTTTTTAATTTTTTAAATCTTATCTGTAATTTGGCTTCATCACTGGTTAGGATGTAACAAGTTATGTTTGTGTCTTCACTCAGTGCTATAGCTTATGCAGAGTAAGAGCTCAGGTTACACCTTCTGGTAATGACAGTAGCACCTGGTCTTTGCTTTGAAGCACAGAAATCATGTCCAGTTTTGCAATAAAAGGCTCAGCAGGAAAGCATTGAACTAGGGCCCCTGGTCCACAGGGGCCCTCACTGCACCTTAGGACCACTTGGGTGTGCTCTCTAACACACCAGCATCAGGCCCCACCCCAGACTGATGAAACCAGGGTCTCTATGGAAGCTGGGGACTGGGTGATGATTCTAAAGATCAGATCGAGATGAGTGCATCCAATCCTGGTAGTGCCTTCAAATGTTCTGGGTGTCTTTGCGGGAAGTGGGGCGTTGGGGAGTACAAATTACTACCCCTATATCAGACTTACTAAAATCTGACTCTTGGCAGGAGTGGTGTAAGGGTGTAAGGATGGTAGGCAGAGCTCTGTAGCTTTTTGTTAATGTTATTTAGTGTTTTTCTGGTGAATTTTATGACTAGTTAGATTTAGGTATCACTGCTCCAGAGAACGTTATCCTCTTTCAAATAAAAAAAAAAATGTGGATTTAGAAACATATACATCTTCTATGTGTATGATATTTGCTTTCCACAACACTTCTCAGGCCTCCAGGACTACAAACCATGAAGCCTCAGCCTTGTTCCTTGAACTCAGCCTTTATAGTCTCATCTCTACTTTCAGAAGCTGTGTAGTCATGTTAGACAAACCGAACAGAGGCTTTTAGAAAGCAAGCCCCCGCGTTTGAAGATAGGCACAAGAAGCCGAGAAGAAAGGCGGACGTTCTTTGTGTTTTTGGCTTCCAGTTATCTACAGTCATGTACATTTCAATTCATCTTCAGGAAGTCTTACTTTCATATGCCTATCAATATTATCGCTTTTTAAAATCTTTCGTTAATATAAGTCAACCTTGAAGTATAAAGTTGGGCTTCTTCAAATCTAAAAAAGATTTTAGCCACTTAGCCTCAGATTTGATCCTGGCTTCATTCTGAAAATTGGTGTTTGTTATAAGGATAAAATTAGGTGGTTATTAAGATGGTACCTCACCTCAGGAATCCTGTTGCAGACAGATCCTATCAGTCCCTAAGAAGATGCATGCCCAATATCAGCAGACAGGTTCCCTGGCAGGGACCTTGTCTTCCATGTCTGTCTGCATCCTCCCTTGCTTAGCTGCTTGTCAAGCAAGACTTAGCATTATTCATATTTCTTATATTAAAAATTACTAATAATATTTATTGAGCACTTGTTATGTGTGAGGTCTATTTTAAGGGTTTCCATATTTATTAACTTAATTCTCACAACAGTCCTAACTAGGGAGTTATTATTGTTATTTTTCTCCTATTACAGATGAGAAAATGAAGACACAAATAAATAACTTGCCCAAAGTTATGCAGGTTTTAAGTGACAGAGCTAGAATTCAGATTTACAAGGACTAACCCCAGAGTTTGTACCCTTATTCATTACTCACCTAATAATTAATTGTTAACTGAATAAATGATGATGACCACCTTTGGCCCCAAACCTAACACAGAACTCTAATTAAGAAAAAAAAAAAAAACATGGAGGGCTCCTTTTTTCCTGGTTGTAGGACCACCTGGGTGTTCCTGCCACTAAACACCAATCTTAGAATTAATAACCCCATTGAAACAAAAAGGCACATCTATCCGCACCCTCACCCGCCTGTCCTCCCTGGGGCAATAGCTCCAGTTCTGTCTGCGCATGCTGAAGGAAAATGGATGGTAGGGAGGCTGCTGAGCAGAGCCTCATGGGAGGATGCCGGAAGAAAGCAGCCACCACAGCTGGTACAGAAAAGCTCTTATCTCTTGAAAGTTTCATCCCTAGAACATGTTGCTCAATTACCATCCTGGAATCCAACTTCAGATCCACACTCCTCTTCCACAGAGAGATGAAGAGGGGTTAGGAAAGGAACAGAAAGGAACTTCAAAGCTTTCTCTTGGAGCCCAGCAGTCGTGGTCCTTTTTGAGTAGAGATCTACAAATGGTTTCAACAGGGAGAACCTGGTGGAGAAATTATCTTAATTCAAGGAATCACAGTATGTCATTATTTATCTAGAAATATTACAAACTCCAAATATAGGAAATACACTCTTAGTTATATGTTCAGATGACAACACCCGCATGGGCAAATAGACATGATATGAGGTTAAATAGCCATTTGGGATTATCCTCTTTATTCTCAGGAATAATCAAGAGTAGACTTCTTTGCCCAAAGTTCGTTCTTTTTCAAATTTCATTGCTGTCTAAGAGAAAATTTATCTTGGGCTTAAATTCCAGGTGGGCAGTTACCTACATTACACTAAACAAAAGATCAGATCATCAGGCTGTTTTTCAATTTACATTTAATTAATGGGTCTAAAAATTCAAATATAGTACCATATCTAGATGAGAAATTTTATTCTTTTAATCCATTTAAGCAAAATTTTTACATTTAAAAACTAAACCTCCGGGGCCTCCCTGGTGGCGCAGTGGTTGAGAGTCCGCCTACCGATGCAGGGGATACGGGTTCATGCCCCGGTCTGGGAGGATCCCATATGCCGCGGAGCGGCTGGGCCCGTGAGCCATGGCCGCTGGGCCTGCGCATCCGGAGCCTGTGCTCCACAATGGGAGAGGCCACAACAGTGAGAGGCCCGCATACCGCAAAAAGAAAAAAAAAAAAAAAAAACTAAACCTCCAAATTTGGTCTATTATCAATAGTACTGGTTATTTGTGTGTTTGATATTTCACTCATGTATAGAAAATGATCTTTAATTTAAATGCATTGCTGAATTTTTATAAAATAATTTCTTTGGTTCTCTATGAGAATACTACTCCTAAAACTATACTACTTAGGAAAGGACTATTTGTAGCAGCCTATATATTCAACGTATATCAGTTTTTCAGTGCTCTAAAGGTGTTGATCGTGCTTATGAAAGTGTTAGCACCCTACATGACATCTTCAGGAGAAAATGATTGAAACTCTTTTTTTTTTAATTTCAAAAGTGGAAGAAAAGTGTTTGACCAGTAAGTTCTCAGATTAATCTGTTTCTGCAGTAGAAAAAAGTGGTAATGAGTTGAAAGGTAATATCTTGCTAGACTCCTAGGTATAGAATTACTTGGTTTCAGACTAATCATAGAATTCAGGATATTGTAGCTATACAGCATATATTATGAAGAGGACATTTGAATTTTTTATCATTTGATCTTTATTTTTTAAATTATTTTTCTTTTAGAAAAAGAATAAATATATTAAAATGGCTCTGTGCGCTAAAGTAAACCTGACGATATTTGTGTTTGTATTGGTGACTTAAAATTATCATTAGTTAGCTTTTGTTTTCAAACATGTAGGTATAAAAAAATAAATCCAACAGTGTTCCCTTTTAGCCTATATTTATACAAAAAGATTTAATTAGTTTAGAAAATAATTCTCTCAGCTATCAGCATCAACTCAATTTCACCTAATCCATCCATGATCAATTAAACACTATCAGGGCTTCCCTGGTGGCGCAGTGGTTGAGAGTCCGCCTGCCGATGCAGGGGACGCGGGTTCGTGCCCCGGCCCGGGAAGATCCCACATGCCGCGGAGAGGCTGAGCCCGTGAGCCATGGCCGCTGAGCCTGCGCGTCTGGAGCCTGTGCTCCGCAACGGGAGAGGCCACAACAGTGAGAGGCCCGCGTACCGCAAAAAAATAATAATAATAATAATAATAAACACTATCAAAGTGTTGTCTTTATCATTAAAATAGGTATAGATTTAGTGATTACTTGGCCTGACCAGAGCTTCTCAATCATTCCTAGGGACACTCAAACCCATTTTTCAGTCTTCCCATACCCAGCCGTGGTTGCAGAGCATCTATTCAACATGTGCTAAATTACGCTAGATTTCTTGGCTTTGCATATCTTTATAGTAGACATTCCTTAAAAACACTGAAGACAGGTTTTATTTTCTGGACACACAATATGCAAAGAGCATGAGCAGGCCTCAGGCTGAATCACTACTACTTGCTTATTAGGTATGTGTCTTGGGCTACTAAATATACGTGAGTCTTTTTTCTTACCTGAAAAAAATTGAAGGATTTACGAAGGAGGGAATAAAGAACTTATACAAAACACCTGGCTTATAGTAGATTTCATTCTGTAATTGATTGTTATTATTCTTTTAAAATGAAAATCTTATTTTTTTTTTTCAGGGTAGGTTTTAGCACCTGGAGAAAAAATTTTTACTTATCTGCCTGACCATTATATATTGTTTTGTTTTAAGAAAAGATGAGTGTTGGTTAAAAAATTAAGCAGTAGCATATATGAAAAGCTGGAAATCTTCACTATTTATGTGGTTTTGGCTTTTATATATCACTTAGAAAATATAGTTCTCTTAGTGCCACTTTTTTTTTCAAATAATCCAGTATCGTACAGACATTTTATCTGAAGTGTATGAGCTATCATATATTTTAAATTTGACTCCTGTGTTTTTCCTTCTCTCTCTTCTCAAAGGAGCAGATCATATATCCAGCCATCCTTTTATAAATGCTGTTGCTAAAAAATGTGTTAAAGTTTCAGTTATGTGACTTTTTTAGCCTGAGTTTATTAGTAATTTTCAACTTAAGATGTCAGTAAATTTGTATGGACTTTTGGAAAATTTAGTAGCTTTTATATTCGAAAAAATATTGCTTAACCGTATAAACATAGCTTTCCCACAGTTGATTTTACAGTAAGGTTAAAATGATATTATTTGTTAGATATTTCCACCTTCAAATGTGATTACTGGGATATATTGTTAAATTTTGAGTGACTGATAGTTTTCAAAATTGTTATTATAAATAGGACTGCACATTTTTAAATGTGTCACTATTAACTAGAATGTTTAGTGTGTTAATGTATATGCTTTATTTTTTAATTAAAATAATTATCAAGTTGTCAAAATAATTCCAATAAAATATAATTTAATAGACTATTCTAAGTGATTTAGATCTGTTTTAAACAGTTTACTTGACTTCAGTGTGTATTCCTGTTACATTCAAAAGGCTATCAATATATGATATTGAAGTTTGAGTTCTTTTAATGTAAATAGGGATACTTCTTGCAACCTTATTCACATTGCAAGTAAAGTGATAAGTATATCTAAATCAGTGTTATGCTTGTGTTCTGTTGTTCTAACATTTGAATAAGCTGCTTTTTTTGGGTGTTTAATCTTATAATTTTTCTTAGCCCTAAAAAAAGTTAAGTTGAGAGCATTGATGTCTTTTGTGATGAGAGAAGTTAAACATGCCAACAAAAACCCTCTCTATTAAAATAATTATTTATTTCAGGTTTCCATGTATTATCTTAGTTATGGTTGGTTTGACAAGGCAAGAAGTAGATTTAACAGTATAAAAAAATGTATATCTATATTAGACATTGAAATATTACTCCAGCTGCAGATATATTTTAATCTCATAAATTTATTATGGTTACTGTGCAAAGTAGATTCAATACAGGTGATTCAATAGATTATATTTCTATTCTGTAAAGTAAATCGATTTCAGCCACATTAGATAATTTTATAACTTTCTAAAGTTGCTAGGTTTTTCTTTTTAAAATGTTCTTATCATGGAAAATTTCAAATATTAACAAGTTTCTACAAAAAACAATAATAAAATCCTAAATACATACTCCCCAACTTCAACAGTTACCAATAGACAGCTTATCTTTTTTCCTCTATACATAGCTCACCTTCTCCTCTCTTCCCACACACAGAATTATTTTGAAGCAAATCCAAGAGAAATTATTATGTGTTTACAATTAGCAATTTGTATGACATGTAATCATTTAATTAATAGATCTTTTGGTCAATGTTTAATATTCGGCTGTATTTTGCGTACCTGCAAATGTATAGACAGTTGACCATTAACTTCTTGCATAGTGTCATTGTTTTCAGACAAATGGAAAACACTAAGTTCTGTTTGGAATTAGTTGCCATAGTTTATACTAGATCATTCTGACATGTATAAATCATAATAAAGGTAGGAAAAGATATGTGGGTAAAAATGGCTTGATAAAAATGCCTAAAGTTGCTTTGTATTATGTTTCTTAGCAGTATGGCAGAGTGAAAAAAACAAGAGACCAATTTAAGAAGGTCCACTTAGGGCAGTCTGAAAACACACATCATAGGCACAAAGAGAATAGATATCAAACTCTGACAGGCTTTCAACAGAAAAGCCAGAATGTTCTCTGAGGTAATCCTGGAATAGCTACACAGTCTGCACCACCTCCACTGAACTTTTTAGCTTTCTCTTGAGACACTTGGCAACATGCCATATCAGCCTGATGCCAGAGGTACAAGGACTAATCATCCTTAGATGTGGCATGCTCTGAAGGTGCATATAATTCTTTCAAAAACTGAAATAGGATCACAAGTCTGAGGCACCTATTTCCAATTAATTTGGTCACAGGAGTTTATCTGTCATCTTTGTTCTGTCACAGCAGTTTGTGGTAAACCTGCTTCACATGGATTATCAAATATTAAGAACAGTGGATTGCAGAATTTTCCCCCCAGTCGATTCCTATTTTGTCACTTTTGGTTTAAAGTAGATGAAACTAGCCATGGGTTTAAAAACGAACTTGACATTTTCAAACTTCCATGAAAAGGAATTGGTCAAACTTCTGGCATGATGACATAGTAGATTATCATATACACCATACTAATTCATTCTGATTTTCTACAAAAGATTAGTATAAAGTTTTTACTCTAGAAAAGTATATACAACTTCAGCAACAGAAATACTTTCTTCTTTTTGTCCAAAAATGAATATATGGGGATTCTATGTACAATATCCTTATTGTGTGCTAAAATGAATACTAATTTTCTGAATAATGTCTTTCAATATTTAAATATCTTTTATCCACCTTAAAAGCATATCAGATTATTTTGCCCTCTATGATCATATAATTCCAGTGCAAAACAGGTAAGAAGTTAGATGGTGTGATAACCATTTTTAATTTTTATTTAACTGTTTTAGGCTATTTTAGTGCAAGAAGTAAAACTTTGCTTGGGTATGAGCAAAGGGATAGGTCATTAGAAGAATGCAGTGTGCCTTATAGCAAGTGGATACCAGGAACTCATGGGCACCTGGGAACTGAAATTGTGTGGCTGGCTTCCTTTACCCTGGAATTAGATCCAGAGTACCTCTGGGGACCTCACAGTATGAGGGAGTAGACCTTTGTTAATACTGTCACTCCAACAATGTGTGCTCACTTGTTAATACTCAATACACTATATCTGAATTTTATAAAAATAAGAATTAAGCACAACTTATGTTACAAATTTAAAGAATTAAATAGCTTGAAAGTTCATAATAGGAGATGGAAATGTGACTGTGACTCTGAAAATGTTTTAAATATCTAAGCCTGCCTTCATAATAGCTCCAGATAGTTTATGTTATTGTCCCCGGGTGACTTGTCCAAGTTGATGAACCAGCTCATAAGGGGAAAAGCTGAGAATCAAAATCCTCACCTGTGCAAGCCCCCAAGGCTGTGCTTGCTCATGAGACCACACAATCTGCCTGTGATGGAAATAACAAGACTTAAAAATCACTTATGGAAAAAAAAATTTTTTAATAATAATAATAAATAAAAATAGGGGCTTCCCTGGTGGCGCAGTGGTTGAGAGTCCGCCTGCCACCGTTGCAGGGGACACAGGTTCGTGCCCCGGTCCAGGAAGATCCCACATGCCGCGGAGCGGCTGGGCCCGTGAGCCATGGCCGCTGCGCCTGCGCGTCCGGAGCCTGTGCTCCACAACGGGAGAGGCCACAGCAGTGAGAGGCCCGCGTACCACAAAATAAATAAATAAAAATAAAAATCACATGTCTGAGAGGCATGATTGGCCACTCCATTTCTTCTCTTTAGGTCCTCAATTTTTTTGTTGTTGTTGTTCATTTCAAAGCAGGTTAAACCAATCCAGAACACCCCTCCACCTTTTTTATCATTGTGTCTTCCTCTTTGTCCTATGCTCCCCTCTACTTTTGTTATTCCCTGCACTGCCCAATCCCTGCTATTTCAATTTCTGATAAGTGTTAATGCGCGTGGGATGTGATGCATGCCCACAAAATAACTTGGGGAACATGCAAGTCGTCAGCTTCCAGTCCTACCCAGGCTCTACCCACCTCTTCTGGCTTAGCTGTTCTGACGTTCTCACTGTTAGAAACGCTACTTTGGGGGTGGACCTTAGAGGCTGTAGTTTTATCCTCTGAGTTTTCTGATAAGTTCATGTTTATTGTGTGGAGAGAGGTTCCTCATCAACCATATACCCCTCTCCCTTTGCCATTTTAGTATTGGTTTTGCTTATGAAGGTCCTTCATTGTTATTCAAAAGGCAAAGAATGCTGACACTGTGCAGCTCAGATGCAGGGCAGACAGATTTCTTCCAGAGCAAACAGCAGGGCAGCAACCAAGTCTGGGAAAGAAAATGGCATCAAAGAGAAGTCATCAAGTCCACCCCTGATGAAGGAGAATAGGATGCTTTTGAGTAAGAAAGTAGAGAAGCAGAGGCTGAGAGAAAGGGCAAGTAAGCTAGGAAAAGAAAGGGGACGACTTGATAAAAACGAACGTTGCTAATAATTAAACAGCCAACTTCCCAAACTTTTTTCTGAGAGAGGCCTCATAGGTGTGTTCCCCATGGCCCCCATAGCGGAGCATGAGGGGAGCCCTGTGGTCAGTGCCAGGAAACATGAAAACCACTCCTTTTGTTCCCTCCCTCGGAGGAGTCTTGATTATAATGGAAATCCTGCCAGGCCCTTAATTAGGAAAGTACAACAGGGCATTAATATAATTCATCACCTGTTAGAAGGAGCACTTGTGGGCTATTTACTAGAAATCTATTAAATATGACACGAAGACAGATTGCACTCCATTTCTTAACATGACATTATAATCAGGATGTATGCTCAGTAAAATGGTTTATAGAACCCTTGTCTGTGAGTCCTATCAATTAACCTAAATTCTGCATAAATGAGGTATAGCCAGTGTAGCACCCTGAGAAAATGGATGCGTTTTTCCTCTGGTTCTCAGCAAAGTTTCATTTTGAAATAAAAGTGTTTCCATGGCAAGTTCATTGCCATATATTTTACTCATCAATGCATTGTGTGAAAGGATTATAAGAGTACTCACTTCCTAGTTGTGTAACTGAATATTGAAGGACTTGTTTTTATGTGAACCTGGTACATTTCCTTGACATCCTAATATAAAAATCTTTTGTATAGATAAGGTCAATATTGATGGCCCAGTACTCTAATTCTGTAAAGTATGCCCTGATGTTTCTTAAAGTACAAATATCCTTTTAAGCTTTTGTGTTTACAAATGAAAGAAAATTCATTTATGTATTATCTGCATACCAGTTAAAAATGAGAATCTCTGACTTTAAGTGGAGAGTATGTATTTTCAAATGTATTTTACCCTGTGCTCAAGGTTCATTCTTGTCTTTTTTTTTTCACCTAATATGTGACTCTTCTCGTTAAGTTATCATTATAGTTAGGACTCCACTCTGTATTGCTCTAAAATTATATTAGAAATGTTGCACAATGACCAAGGAGTCATGTTTAACATTTTCATAATCAGCCTTGGTTCAAGTCTCTTTGTATTTCTGTAATCAAGTTATATATATGCAAACATAGCTTTATCCATAGGGAGGCATTGTGTTCTTGGCTGCAGTGAAGGAAAGTAGTGGAAGAGGTCAACCAACATGGTGGAGTAAAAAAGTCATCTGGGCGTGGCTCGAGAATAACTATTTGTTTTTACTTACTATGTTTATTCATTGGTTTTTCTCCCTTTCACATGCTGGCAAGAGTATCAAGGAGAATGTTTTTCTCATATAATGTCCCCTGCCCTGGTGCCATATTGTATTATGCTTTAAAATAGAAGCTGCCACTGCCAACCCAGATTTCTTTAAAGAAAACATACTTTCCTCTGGCAGGAGTAGAGCAAATGTTCGTTAGACCAATGGGACACTTAAAGCCCAAAGGAGTAGATAACAATGACGTAGTCCAGTCTCTCCTCCTCTCCCTGCCCTGACTCAGCAGCTTTCCACCTCTGCACTTTCTGTCTGCCTGTAGCAAAGGGTTACTCCCTTAGTCAAATCTCTATCCCTGCGGAGACAGAGAAGGCGTCTCTGTGACCGGCACAGGGGTGCAGAAACAGTAAGGAAAAATAAAATGCTATGATGACATCAGGATTCTGGCTAAGAAGGCCTTTGACCATGAAAGGGATGATCAGGTCCAAAGAATTCATTTTTACCCCCAAGTCTCCTATTTCACTTTATCTCCTGCTTCTCTCCATCATGAGCTCTTCCTCAAGCCAAGCCGGACTTCTTCTCATTCTCAGCCTCAGTCCAGTCTCTGTGGCCTTGCCCATGCCTCAAATGCCCTCCCTTTTCCCCTCACTATCGTGTATCATCTCCTCTTTGAAGTATCAGTTCCCTGATAACAGTCAAGCACTTATTCACTTTTGAATCTCTTCCAGAATTTAATACAGGATACTTTACTAAAGAGACAGTAAATATCCGTAGAGTTAAAAAATATTATTTTATTAGGTAAAATTTCTGTGTAGTTTTAGGTCTGTAATATCTTTAGAATTAAGGTTAAGGATTTATAAGAGCATGAAGATGCATTTATATTTAAAACTGTTCTGTTAAAGTTTATTTCTTTATTTTTAAATCTCTTTTCCTTTTCTGTGTACATCTTCAGTATAAGTAAACAGGTTATATTTCTTGAAATCTAAAGGCATGAAAATAATCCTTTCATTGTGTTCTTGTGTATCTCATGCATCTAAAATTAATGTTCTCTGAAGGATAGTTCAGGGTTCATGATGAATACTTATTAAAATGAACAATAAAAGTCCTTAGTTAGCTGTTAGCCCCAAAATAGAAATGGTCATTATCAATAATCAAGTCCCTGTAATAGATTCTTACTCTTTTAGAGGAGACCACAATGTTTGCTGCCTCATTTTCAGAAGAGGCTTGTGAGAGAATCAGTGTCTGAAGTCACAGCTGTCAGACTCTGGAGTCTCAGCAAGGCATACTGGGTTGGAAAACCAGCTTTCCAAAGGGTCAAGGAAGCAGAAACTGATTTCTCACACACCATTACACAGTTTAACTAACATAACAAATGCCAAATAATTGCTGGCACTAATGGGTAGGTGGATGTTTACTTTGTGTGGTTACCATGGATTCCCTTATTGGTAGGCCTGCTGTGATTGAAATGCTGCAAATTTAAGGAAATAGCAGTGATACGATTAACTTGACTCAGTAATTTGAAAAGGGTTTATTTATCTGAAAGACAAAACTATATCATACTCAGCTTGCTTTGATTTAACATATTGTCTATGGAAGTTTTCAGTATTACATAATTTTGTTTAATCCAAGTATGTATGTGTGTGTATATAACTTTATTATATATCTTAATGTGTCATGCACTGGAATAAGCACTTTACATGCATTAGCGTATTAAATTTCATTAGGTATAATCATCCCCACTTTACAGATTAGAAAACTGAGGTGGAGAGAGGTTAAGTAACTTGTCAATGATTCCATACTAGTAAGTGGTAGACAAAGGATTTAAACCCCATCGGGCCCCAGAGCCTAGACCTCAACCCTTATATGTGGTTCCTTATCTAGCACTACCTGGAAACTTGTCAGGAATGCAACTTCTCAGGCCCCACCACAGACCGACAGGAATCAGAAACTCGGGGGATGGGGCTCAGCAATCTGTTTTCACAAGCCCTCCAGGTGATTCTGGTCATGCTGAAGTTTGAGAATCACAGCCTTCCACTCCTCTCCCCTCTCAAGCATAGGTTCCCAGCCTGTGTGTGCCCAGCTGCAGCTGCCTTCTGGCATCTACCCCGACCCCTCCAGCCCCTCCTCTAATCACCCTGCTGTCTTTCACGAATCCAGCCATACAAGGAATATTACTTAAGTTTATTGAAAGAACAAACTATGTGCTAGCTTTTACTCTTGAACAAGCACTTTATTTAATCATTATCTGATGAAAGGTTTGTATGAACCTCCTGCCCAGAGAAATGCATGTGTATATGTCCATGTAGAACTCATTAATCATGTTTCCCTGGCGCCAATCCATGGGATGACCATGGAGTTCAGGTGAAGACTCTCAGGTAGCAGCTGTAAAGTATCATCAAGATTATATACAAGGCCCCTATATGCCCCTCACAACACAATAATAAGCAGTTCATCTCTGTTCAGTAGTATTTTTCCTTTAAAAAAATCTGACCTCTGTGTTCAGTAGTATTTTTTTCTTTAAAAAAATATGATCTCTGGGCTTCCCTGGTGGCTCAGTGGTTGAGAGTCTGCCTGCCAGTGCAGGGGACATGGGTTCATGCCCCGGTCCGGGAAGATCCCACATGCCGTGGAGCGGCTGGGCCCGTGAGCCATGGCCGCTGAGCCTGCGCGTCTGGAGCCTGTGCTCCGCAACGGGAGAGGCCACAACAGTGAGAGGCCTGCGTAACGCAAAAAAAAAAAAAAAAAAAACAACATTTGGGATATGCACAGTTTAGTAAACCCCGTTTTTACTAAATAGTATATTATGATTCTTTGTAAACCTGCTTAGAAAGAATTATCTCCAATGAATAATTTAGTATGATACACGAATAAGATTTCGCATGCCTACACCCAAGTATATATTCTTTGTCCTATAATAGTGGCAAGGGATAAGCATTTTTTAATTTTAATTTGGTTCTTAAATAGCAAACATCTTTGAAATTTCCAACCACTTTCTGCAGTCAATTCCCAGTGATAATGAGTTTGGAAAGTGGGAAGGGAATGGAGGTGAATGTGGATTTAAAATCTCTCATTCTCTTAGTGTATTCTAATACTTATAATTTCCCTCCAGCAAGACTAGAATTAATTGTGTTTTATCTCTAGATGTTACAGCCTGAGACCACAATTTAAGCACCATTTATTTATATGGAAGTCTGTTCCATGATCTCTTTTACTGTCTTAGCCTTTTCTTTTCCTCCAGTTGCTTGCCATAACATGAAATGTCTCAAGAAGTAAGAGGAAAAAATGTCATTCAAGCACTTTTTAAAAAAGTAAAATATGTTTCTTTTTCTACTCACATCTTATCTCCCATGGTTGTCTGGAATGGGTGTCCCCAAATAGTCAAACTGAAAGCCCAAACTTTACAATCACAGGAAATCATGGGCAGACCCTACCTGCCCTCAGATCCCTGACACCAGTATCACCGCCACTTCGTCTTTGAGTTTATACATTATGAGCCCTGAGAAGGAAAGTGTAGGTCTTTTTTTCTTCATTTTTGTCCAGTATCTAGTACTGCGTAAAATTAACAATTTACCCAATAACTCTTTGTTGACTGAATGCTATGTATTAGCTTCAAATAAGCATGAACAATTCAAATATCTTTTTCCCCCATATTTCAGACATTCTTATACCAACTTCAATAATTGTTGGTTTAAGGGACATTCAGTGATGAGAAGAAAAATTGCAGATACAGATTTCTAGATTCTTCTGCTTCCTTAATACTTAAAAATGTTCTTTAAAGTGTTTCTCCTCCCATGTTGTTTTTGGTAGAATTGTTTCCTAAAGCTAACCACTCACTCCTTGATCTTGGCTCTCCTGGGCAGAATTTTGTGCATTCTGTAACATCTTTGGTGGTGGTAGTCCAGTTCTTCTAGTAACTTTGTTAATGTGCTGTAAACGATTGACAATTTGAGTATGTAGTGTATATGATATTAAATTGTGAATTAGTGGGACTTGCGATGTAACAGCATATCAATATTTGAAGATATTGGTACTTGATATCTTGTCAAGGAAAATTTGCCTCCAAATTTTAAGCTGGAAAGTCACTGGAATAACTGTTCAGAAAAGAATCACAATTACCTGATATTTTAGATTTTTGGTACATATGTTAAGAATTGTGTACAACTTGAAATGTCTGCATACTGATCCTCAAAACCAATAAAATCTCAATTATGAAAGAAAAAAATGTTCTTTATACTTGTAACTAGTGAAGATAAGATAGACTTTTAAAATAGTCATGATTCTTCCAAGTGGCCGTATATCAGCCCTGAGAGAAGTCAGCTTGTATCATATATAACATCTGGAGATTTATGATCTCTTGGAGAATGCTAGCAGAAATCTTCCAGTCTTCTCACAATTGTATTTAGCTTATTAATACGTTTTTATTTGTCTGTAAACATGATATTCATAGTCAAATATTTGAAAGATATAAAAATTATAGGGGAAAAAAATTCCCATCACCGGCATTCAAATATACAAACATAACCATTCTAACCTTTTGTTGAATTTCCTGTTATCAAGTCCACATTTGTTCAATGTATTATAAAACAAAGGGCTGGAGTAAATTAATATTTATATTCATTTTGATATTATACAACCACTTTATTACATACCCACTATTGGTATAATTATCTTCATGTTAGAACATTAAACATTTCCCCCATAAAACTTTGTTGCCTATATTAGGTCAACTGTCTTTAAGTTTCTTTTTGGAATAATCAGATTTAACTAAGCTAGGAAAAACAAAACAATCTAGTAAGAGCAAGGTTCCTCATTGACCCTTACAAATGGGATCTTTGGTGTTATTTTTAAGCTTGTTATTTCAAAAACTTCAATTATCATTGTAACAAAAATGAACTGTCAAATTTACATTTAGATTGATTCAGATTCCATGCATCCTTTTGATTTCTAGAATTCTTTGTGTATTACCTAAGAAAATGGTAAGTTCATCCAACCCATTTCAATTCATAAGTCAAATTCCACTAATCCTAATGCCATTAAAATGAAAAATACTATAATAAAAAAGTATCCAAATCTCAGGCAATGACATGTTTTTTTCAAGTCCTCTTTAATGGAATAGATTGTTCCAAAACAAAATTTTAAATATATTAATTTTAAAAGGGTTCACTTACATCTTTAATCTTGAAAACTATATAAAATAAAAGTACAAATATCAGATAGTATTTAGTAAGAATACATTATAAGTTGATGATATGTTAGAATTGAATGTGTATTATGATATTTCTTTATGTGATCTGTTTACCTGACCTTGGATTTAATCCTGTTAATTAAACATATTTCAAGAACTGTAATGAAAAATAAGATTACTGTAGGGAAGTGAATTTCCACAAGTTTTTGGCAAGGCTTCTAAACTGATAGATTTGCATCACCCAGCCTGTCTTGTCCTGGATATGCTAATGAGCAGTCAAAGCCAATACATGAAAAAAAGGAAGAGGAGAAGTATTTGAGCACATTTATAGGCAATCCATAGCTCAATGACTAGACACTGAATATCTGAGAACTGATTTTATAAAATGGCATATTTTAAGAATGAGAACTTTCTCAAGTTCTTTTACTCCCAGAACAAAGACTGTTATCTTACTATATTTTTAGGATGATTGTCTAGGGCAGCCTTTTGATATAAATAAAAGATGCATTAACATTATATGCAGACGGAGGGTATATGCCAGCAGAAATCTAAATGCGGGAGAATTGTATGTTTATACAATACTATTCCAAGGTCAGTTCACTAACTCTTTGCTGAACATCACAGCTCAGATTTTTTTCCTTTTTTGATATATTTTCCTTTTTGTGTTAACAGCAGATATCCCTTTATGAAACATTCCATAAATCGGAGCCTAGTGAGATAATATTTTGTAATTCTCCCTTGACCCATTTTTGTGCATGGAGTTTTGTAAACATCTAAAACAGTTGCACGAAACAACTTAGTAGTCTAAAATAACTGAACCTGGAACTAAAAGAAATTAGGAAATAATCAAGAAAGAGATTCCATATAGCAATCAAATTTTCCATCAATAAATATTTTTGATTAACTGAACACTACTCTTTAAGGACATTATTGTTCATTGTCTTCAATCTTTTGAAGATTGTAGCAACAATGACAGAAATGTCTGGTGGAAATTGCTCTAGGATTAAATATTTTTGAGTGGAAGTTAAATTCACTTATCTAGTTAAAAATTACCAAAGAAGAAAGACCTTGCAACTATCGACATAATTGCTTTACCGTTTTTTAACTGTATAAATAGGATATCTAGTTTGAAGTTTAGAAGCTAACAATCATTTTAGCTGAATGCACTTAATGTTAGTTACTTTTCGCTAGTTTTTGCTTCTGTCTGCAGTTTACTCAGTATTTTGTTGAATCATTCAGCAACTTGATCTCATGATAATACCACTGTCACAATTACCTAGATTGATCAAGTTTCTACCTTTAGTTTCTTATATTGACTTAAAATCTTTTTACATTTTAATAGTTAATTAGGTATTGATTTATTTTTAAGTTGCACAGTGACAATAACCAGTATAATGAAAAGCATCATTACAAAATCTTGGTTATAATTTTATTGCTCTGTTTTGTGAATAGCAAATCTACCCAAAGTGGTATAATTTCCTTCTCTGATGAAATATTAACCCATACAGGCTAAAGAAAAGCAATGGATAAAGTCATTATCAATTCACTATCACCTTTAATTCCACCCCATAAATTACTACCCTTTATCAATAAATAAGATTTTGTCTAAGTAGATCCCAAGACAATCACAATTAGGTAAACATGTTTTTTAAAAAAAATTTTTTTAGGAGATTACCCTCTAAAGTCCTCGTTGTGAGCTGTAAGGGCCTGTTAATTGAAGATCTTAAGGATTCAGTCCTGGTGCTCATGATAGATTCCATTCTGCCTTTTCATTAATTCCTGGGCGACAGAATAAAAGGCATACTGATTAAGTTTGGAGATTACACTAAGCTAACAGGGGTTACGATGCTTGGAAAGCTAGAACTAGAATTTGAAATGATCTTAATAAATTATATAAATCTCATTTCAAAAATATGGAACAAATTCAAGGTTATATCCTAAGAGAGAAAAGCAAACTATACTGTCAGCAGAGGGAGGAAGGTTGTCCAAGCACAGATAGGACAAGAAAAAGACTGAGCTCCAGGAGAGTCAGCAGAGTGGTGCTCACCCTAAAACAAGACTACAAGGGCCAGCCCTGCTCCGCAAAAGGCACGTGTAGCTCATTTGCGGCCAGAACTACAGAAAATTAAGACGAGGCCCACCTGGACAGCGCCACGCCCCGAAGCTCTAGTTCAGCGAGCTGGTGAGAGCAGAACAGAGGGTGTAGCGTGTGCTCAGGGCACCTCTGAGCAACTGTCCACAGAGAGAATGTGGGTGCCAGGCCCACCTCAGACACCACGCGTTCAGGGAGTGCATGAGGACCAGCGGACACAGAGAGGCTGTAAGAGCTTGTTGGCTTTCAGCAAAGTGTGCTATAAAACTCCTATGATGCCGGCATTTAGGGAGGTAGGAAATAATCCTTTGTTATGTTTGGTGTTGTATAAGCTTTTATTAAATTATTTTGTCAGCTTTGAATTTCTGCATTTTAAAAGGAAGTGTGAAAATTGGAAAAGGTCTGTAGCAAAACAACAGAAATGCTTAATGGGATGTAAAATAGGTCATGTGGGGAAAGATTAAAAGGAGTTTGGTTGCTTAGCCAGGAAAATAGAAAGCTTAAGAGATGACTTAATAACTGTCTTATAGTATATAGAGGTTTATCATAAGAATGCAGACCAGTTCTCTATCCCTACGGAAGAAGGAACAAAAGAAAATTAGTTTAAAGTAGCAAGGGAGAGCTTGCATTTACATTGGAAGGGATTTCTTGATTATAAAATATCAATAAGCATTGTCTAAGGTTACCGAGAGACAGAATATAATCTTTGAATATGTTTAAAATGAAATGAGCACCCACCTGGTTGGAGGGCTTAACAGTTGACCTGCTTGATGGTAGAACTGAGCCAGACAACCTTTTTGAGGAATTTAACAGTTCTATCGTGGTTATAAAATAAAATGTCGTAGTCATCTTCCTTTCCTATTCATCTATAAAGATAAATGTACGTTATTAATATGAAGGCTTTATTTGACAATTTCAAGAGATGACTTTGCTCACTGTTTCCCTATCTCTTAAGTAAGTACACTTTTTTGTTTCCTTTTCTTTCATTTATTTAACAATGTCTGTTGAGTGCCTGCTCTGTGTAAAGCACTGCTCAAGGCTATGAGTGATACAAATAACTGAACACTCCTTTATTCTTTCTTCACAAGCATTTGATAGTCATCTCCCCTGTGCTAAACACTATGTGACGCGCTCAGAATCCAACTACAGGTGCGAAGATGGCTCGAAAGAGCCCACAGGCTAGTGAATGAGGATAATAAGTAAACGGAATTGCAGTGTGATGTGACTTGGCCTGTGCCAAAGGTATAAGCAGGCGGCTTGGAAACATGTGAGACGTGGTGGGTGCATCTAGTACAGACTCGGGCAGTGTCTGGAGATTTCAGAGGGTTTACTGGAGGAGATGCCATCTGAGCTGAACTGTGGCGTGGTGAGAAGGGAGTCCATTGTGCTCCAGAATGCCAAGAGGGCTATCACAGGAACTGATTGTTACTACCTGGCAAGATACATGAAAGCATTTGTTTCTTTTTATCAACTAAAATGTTATTGATTCTGTCCTCTGCCCTTTCTTTGATCTTTAATAAAACAATGAAAGCTAATTTACAGTCAGTTCTGTTATAAGTGACATACATGTTTCTAAATTCATCATGCTGCACAGAAAATTGTAGCTTAGAGGAAAAAGGGGTTAGGGACAAACACTCCAAAAACTTCATCTGGGGGACACAAAATTTTTAAATGATAGGAACTTAATGAAAATGGTAGCATGGTTTACACATATTGAAGAGTCAAGGAATACATACTAATACTACAGTACTACATAGATTCTACAAAAAATGTGGCAGTGTACCTTGAAGAAGACCTGGAGTTTACTTGTGGAAGTCAAGTCCTAGGGTGAAGTGGTGGAGGGAGGTGATCTGAAATAGGATAGAAAATTGTGATGAGAGATAGGCATGAATATGGCTCATAACTGAGTCATAACACGGGAAGTGAAACGAGAAGTTTGAGATGTGAGCTTGCGTGTGTTTTGTAAATTTCTCCACAATTCAGTTCAGCTGGGTACAGTTTTCTGTGCTCCCCTAGTGTTTCTCACCAAGATCTTGGAGTAAAAGCAAATGTGAAATTTGCATTATGCTCAAGTCCTTCCCTAATGTATCAATTCTGTTGGAACAAATTTGCAATTTCCAAACAAGCCTTATTGCAGAACTGACTGTATTTGTTGCAAATTAAGTTCATAATTTTCTTACAGTATATCCTGAAATCTCTAACATAGTGTGTTTAGATTCTATTGGACATGTCAGAATTCTTCATAAATCCAGTCTCCTACTTAATGCTGATATAAGTGACTTCCATTTTTTCCAGAGCTACATTTTCCTCTCAGCTTCTGTAACAGGGGAGCATCTGCAGGGAACATGGCAAAACAGGTGAGGGCCATGAGATTGCAAATAGTGTTTGGCAGCCTGAGCCTCCATATTTGCAGCAGTCCTTGGGGAAATGCAGTCACAAGGACTGCAGGTCTTTTCTTCACTCTGACAAGGTAAATGGCCAGAAATGCAAAGGAAGATGTCTGGAGATGGCATGGATCAACCTCAATGACCAGGCTCGCAGACAGATTGATGCCTACAGGAATCACTGCTGCCTTTTAGTAGGAAGCCAGTAGGTCCTTAGAACTGGACTCTTTTTTTGCTCTCTCCTTTTTGTCAACGGGCATAGATTCTGGCCTAGGGGGAGAGGAAAACCCCAGTGGTGGCAATTCGTGAGGGACAGAGGAGGTAGCAGCTGGGGAGGCAGGTCAGGCAGCGTCCCTCTCTGGGCTTCTGTCTCCTTGTGAAATATTTTCCACCACAAAAGATATAAAAACGATGTTTTGTTTTGTTCTCTATGCAATGTGGAGGTCTTTTTTTTTTTTTTTTCCACTTAATTCACGTGTTTGTGCAAGAAAGGCAGCTCAGAGTTACCTTATCTGAGGTCAGGGAAAAGAGAGAGTTTTGCATTTGGGTTTGGATTGGGTAGCAGGGTCGTCAGAGGCACTTGATGGTGTTCTTGAAGTGGCTGGAGTCCTCCTGTTCACACTGAACCCCGGGAGTCACAGGCCCAGAGAGAGGGAAAGGTTCCATCTATCCACACTTAACTTCCAGATCCGACAGGTCTATGTAAAAATTGGAAGCTAAAGAGTTAAATTATACCAGATGATAAAATCCTTTCATAGCCTCAAGCAAACATTCAGCTGACAAAAATGTTATTGTATGTTCTCTCTTGAAAGCTTTAAGATATGCTTGGGTTAATTAGATTTCCAAATATGCAAATATGCCCTAGTGAGGCTTTTCTGAAATGCACCATTTTAAAATTATGTAGCATGGCATTAGTGTTCAAAATACTGAATTGTAAGACTTAGCCTGAATAGCTTACTAACATATCATATAAATTCATAATTGATCAAACTCATTTATTCCCCACTGTCCACATTATACTGTTCAAACTGGGTTAGAAAGTTTTATGGAAATTAGGTTCTCTAGCATGCTTTGGGGGAAGATCAAGGAGTAGTTTAGATTACGGCACTAGTTCTTCAAAAAATGCCAATTCACTTGTCCAGTATCAGTGTTTCCAACGTGCTCAGTTTAGGGAACACGAGGCTTCTAGAGCCCTGAGACTGGATCACCTGGAGGAAATTAGAAGACAAACTTTGATCTCAAGGGGAAAGAATACTTTAGCAAGTGCAACCGAAATGATTTCATTTTGTTCACCTGCTTATGCCAGTGAATAATTCTAAGATTTCAACTTCTGAATAGTTTTTTTTAAATATTAAATTTCATTTATAATCAGATTTCTGGATAACTGAAATGTTTGAGCTGTGTTGGTTAAAAGAAAATCATTTTGGGGGAAACTGTTCTAAAGTGCATCATATCCTTCAAAGCTTTATTAAACAGTATATACTGAAATATACTGAAGATAAGCCAACAATTTCTGGGTAACTCAGTTGTGCTGGGCCCACGTGGCCTAATGAGGTGTAGAACGCTGTTTACTCATGGTTTTAATGACCTCAACCACAAGGTCGACAAACTTTTTCTGTAAAGGGCCAGGTAGTAAATATTTTAAGTTTTGCAGTCCAGGTGGTCTCTGTTGCTGCTACTCCGCTGCCACTGTATTACAAAAGCAGTCATGGCTAATATTTAGTGAATGAGCATAGCTGATTTCCAATAAAACTTCGTCATTGAATAGGCAGTGGTTGAATTTGGCTTGCAGGCTGTGGTTTGACAACCTCTGACCTCAACTACCACCTTTCTCGAGTAACTTATTAGAAGTTCATGATTCTCGTTTCTTGCTGTTCTGATGTTCTTGTATTCCTTCCTTTAGCAATGTCTCACCCTTTTCTGTTTATTGCTTTTGATGTGGTTTGGCCTACAGGGGAAAAGAACGTAGCTTGTTAGATTTGTACTTAAAGTAAGAATCAGTAGACTCCAAGGGAGGGGCAAAAGGCTTTCTAGTCAAGAAGGCACAGAGTGCATTTACTATGGCTTTCCTTCTCGATACTTGCTCAGGGGCCATTTTTATTTATTTCTACATTCTTGAACAAATTGTTAATGTGGAAAATAAGTTTTGTGTTAAAAGAATTTTGTTGTAGTTCAATGGGCTTTTGTAACTATACATCACATTTGCTTAAAAGTAAAAAATTTTTCAACTGCATTTTCATGGGTGTAATTTAGTGTGTCTCGTCCACTGTTTTTCATATTTATGAATTAGTTTATCAAGAGTAACAAATGTGTCTACTCTAAAAGAAGAGACTAAATTGCCTTTCAGATGAAAAGAAATTGCCCTGCCCTCACCATGATCAGTGTTCTATAATATTTTGTGCCTACTCTAGTTTACTTTATTCACATAACTAAACTTTGGTTTTGAGTTGTTGGAACTCTTCCATCTGCCCACATAGCTGAGTTGTTGAGAGCACTGGATTTGGGTTCAAATTGTAATTCTGTCACTTACAGCTGTGTGATATTGGGCAAGTTACCTAACTTTTCTGAGCCTTGGCTCTTTCATCTACAGAGTAGGTGTGACAAGGGTACCTACCCGAGAGCATAGTTGTTCTGTTTCTTTGATGTTGTTGCCCTTATAATTCCTCCTCTTTTCATCCTCCTTTGCTCAAGAGACATTCAGATCAACCATAGGTTCAAATCTTACCATACTATTTAAGTTATACTATCCTGTTAAGGCCCTTTTTTTTTTTTTCAGTTCATCGTTGAAGCAGATGACACCTGAGATTAAAATAACTTGCCAGACTTTAAAATGGTGGCCACAGTGGTGCATGAAATACAGAAAGTGAGGATTTATAACATAAAAAGCCACATCCAAGTACAGAAAATGTTATTTTATCATTTTTGCTATTACATTACTAGATGTTTAAGGTATTATCTACATTGAATTTGGCATGCATGCACAGTAAAACATTGAAAATTTTGTATGAAACAGGTCCTAAAATAAAGTCTGCCAGCTCTAGGAGGAGATAAGCTTAGCTGTCAACACTGGTCAACAAGTTCTCCATGTCTGCACATCCAAGATGTTCCAGAGACTTAATTCTATTATTCAATTTCCTAGTTGCTGTCACCACAGGAATTTAGGAAGATCTAGGTGCCTAAGCATCGACTGTCCAACAGTTACTGTTCTAATAATTTCTACAGAAACATCATTCTCAATCTCTTTAGTATACACAGTTTTTTTGTGTACCCCACAAAATTATCTAAACCCATAAGGACCCCAGTAATGAAACGAGTAGTCTAGTTGATGGAAAGTGCCCCATTGGGTAATTAAGCAAATCTCAGTGGCACCCAGAGCAAATTGCTTACTCTTTCCAGGCAAGAGTTGTCACATCTTTAAAATAAGGAGATGGGAATTTAGGTTTTACAATGATAGAACAAAAGCATTTTTGCACCCTTCTCTTGAAAATCACACCCACAACTAGAAAAAAAAACGCACAAACATAAAGTTTGATTATGATTAAAGTAGGGAATCACCCACTGTAGTCCAAGAACACAGCCTGTGAAGTTGGAAGGCAGATGGGAGAATGATAAATGATTAGAGTAATGGAAAAGTTTTGGAAATAGTGTTGATGGTTGTACAATACTGTGAGTATGATTGTTGCCACTGAATTATACCTTTAAAAATAGTTAAAGTGGCACAATTTGAATATATTTTTTACCACAATAAATTTTTTTGAAGGAATGATAAGTGATTTAGTAGATTTTGGTCAAACAAAAATGCTTGCAGGTTGAGAGTACCAAAGAACAGTTTACCAGTCTGCCTCCCAAAAAGATCTCAGAATTGGAGGTCATGTAGTAATAGAGGGTGAGGGTAGTGAAAATAGGGATTGCTTGAAAATGTTACAAGTTGCAACTAGACCTCCTGGTCATTTCCACTGCCCCTGGTCAGATGACCTCACCCCTTCCTTCCAGGTAGGAGATGATGCTCTGGGGAAGACAGAATCAGGGAGTCTCAGGACTTAGAGGCTACAGGGACTGAAGAGGGTGAGGGAACCACACTGAAAACACAGGTGAAAGTCTAGTGGTCCTAAACCTGAGCCTCTAGCCTCTTCCCCTGAGGAGCTCCAAAATGCAGATAGTCAGGGCTTATCCCTGTGAGCCACGTCACTACAGTCGTAGCTGATTTTAAAATATGGAGCCAAAGAAGAGCCGAAGCAATGGCTAAAAGAGTTGAAACTCATTGCCTCTAGGAAGGAGGAGGGGAGGGAATGGGAAAGTACCCCTAAGTTTTTTTTTTTTTTTTTTTTTTTTTTTTTGCGGTATGCGGGCCTCTCACTGCTGTGGCCTCTCCCGTTGTGGAGCACAGGCTCCGGATGCGCAGGCTCAGCCGCCATGGCTCACAGGCCCAGCCGCTCCGCGGCATGTGGGATCTTCCCGAACCGGGGCACGAACCCGTGTCCCCTGCATCGGCAGGCAGACTCTCAACCACTGTGCCACCAGGGAAGCCCACCCCTAAGTTTTTGACTGGCCTTTTATTATTATTTGATTTCTAAACTGTATGCATGCAATACTTTGGTTTTTTTTAATGATTAGAATAAATTTAAAAGACATAAAATAAGGGATGATTTCTAACGGTCCATCTTGCCTTTTGTTTGCTTTAGTCATATTCAGTCATGTTGTCCTTTAGAGAAAATACTGTTTGTAGATTCTTGACTTTATTCCATAAGGGAAATTTTTTTTTTACCAAAATAGCTGTTTCTAAGTAGTGCTAATTGGCGTCGTCATATTTTTTGTGTAGAGTATGTTTGTATTTAGATAGATATTTTTTCTCCTAGTAATTATATGTCTGTACATTAGACTGTGTCTACTTCAAGATCAGTAAATTGGTCCGGATTCAGAATGTCTAATGATGTAACCTGGACTGGGCTAGCTTCCTTTATCTTTTTTATTTTTTCTATTCCATTTACTAAGTAATGGAATAGAGTATGTTTAAAAACATATTTTAGGGAAAAGTGTCCCATCTAATATCCAGCCGCTTTGCATTTGCATAGAAAATGTGTGCTAATTTCAAAAGGTCTTATCTATACCTTAGAGAAGGAATGGGATTTTATATTTTGCAGTATCTTATTTCCATATAGAGATATCTCATTGGCCTAGTCACTAACAGGCTTATGTTTTAATTCATTTTTATGAATCTAAACAATGATTTGATTTAACAGACATTGTTGTAATAGGTATTTTTCAGCAGACTGCTGCAGTTGATTTGTACAGTTCTTTGTTTGCTCCTGTGAAAAGACCATTTTCATCTTTTGTTTTTATTTTCAAAACATACAAGGGTCACTAAACCTCTTTAGAAATTGTTTCTGAATAGTCATTCTTTGTGTGGAAAAACTACAGTATATTCCTTAAGTGAAATTCAATCAACTACTTTTATGGTAACTGGGCTTAAAAGACATCAGTGAAAATACCTACACAAGCTCTTAAGATCCAGGCATTTGTTTCAGCTGACTTTAGTATGTACTTATCCATTGTGCATCAAATAATGAGCAAAATAGCCAGACTTCTAATAAGCAAGTACAATATAGACAAAAGAGAACACTGATTTAAGGTCCTAGTGTCAAATGCGGTAAAACACTCTGTTTATGGCAGGTCAGGCTTGGGTTTACAATTAGCACTAATTACTGAGAAAAAAATCAAAACCACAGCTTTAAGGAAGGACACTTTTCACTGCAAGATCAAAGCCATTCTCTGCAGAATAGGGAAGCCTCTACCACTTAATTGCACTGAAGTGCTAATTGGATTGTAAGGAACTTTCATGAGTTCCTCCAATTAGCCAGCCATCTCTGATGAAATCCAAAAAGAAGAGATTATGAGTTCTTAGAGCTTTTGTCTATAAGGTTGCCATTTGTATACTTGAGTGAATGTAGCCTTGCCTCCTTTTTATGCAAATTGAGGTCTTTGGGGTCCCAGTTATTAGCTTCCTATAAATAGCCTTGAAGATAAAGAGTCTTAACTGTGTGCTAATGATAATGGGACAACATTTAATGGAAACTATGATTTTTATTAAGGTTCTTCATTTAAAGCATGCGAATTGGGTGCAGCTTCTTGGCTCAGGATTGTTATCTCATGCAGTTAGGATCCAGTTAGCATATCTGTATTACATTTGATATTTGTATCACATTTAAGTACTCTTCACTTTGGGTAATTTTTTCGAAAGGAAGAGATAATCAGTAATTTCATGATGTTTATTCTCTAAATCATAATTTTTATCCCCGAGAATTATTCGTGGCTCTAATTAAGCTTTGCCCATACACTGCATCCCCTGTGATTTTTATTGTTGTTGTTTGATCATATAAGGCAGCAACAACTCTGCCAGCTCACCACATGAAAGCTCGTATGACAAAGTGATCTCTTTGTGCAAAATTATCCATTTGGATAAAGAAAATGGGAACCTTTGCTTGATGCCGGGTCCTCCTTACATAAAGTGAAGTAAAAAAAAAGAAAGGGCAGCTGTGGAGTGAATTCACCTGTCTATATTAGATTGGGTCCATGATAAATCTTAAAAAGCTCTTATTAGTCATGTACCAAAATGTTCATTGCAGCTCTATTTACAATAGCCAGGACATAGAAACAACCTAAGTGTCCATCATCAGATGAATGAATAAAGATGTGGCACATATATACAATGGAATATTACTCAGCCATAAAAAGAAACGAAATTGAGCTATTTGTAATGAGGTGGATGGACCTAGAGTCTGTCATACAGAGTGAAGTAAGAAAGAGAAAGACAAATACTGTATGCTAACACATATATGTGGAATTTAAGAAAAAAAATGTCATGAAGAACCTAGGGGTAAGACAGGAATAAAGACACAGACCTACTAGAGAATGGACTTGAGGATATGGGAGGGGGAAGGGTAAGCTGTGACAAAGTGAGAGAGTGGCATGGACATATATACACTACCAAATGTAAAATAGATAGCTAGTGGGAAGCAGCTGCATAGCACAGGGAGATCAGCTTGGTGCTTTGTGGCCACCTAGAGGGGTGGGATAGGGAGGGTGGGAGGGAGGGAGACGCAAGAGGGAAGAGATATGGGAACATATGTATATGTATAACTGATTCACTTTGTTATAAAGCAGAAACTAACACACCATTGTAAAGCAATTATACTCCAATAAAGATGTAAAAAAAAAAGCTCTTACTGACATAAAACCTATTCCACTTTATTTACATTCCTCAAACTTTGTTTATTTGGACATTTGCCTAGGTGATAAAAGTGCTAGGTCTCCTGTGTACTGGCAAAGGAAGACAAACTTAAGCATTTATCCAGGATTTTAGATGTTCCGAATTATCTGATGATTAACCTCATTTAACTAGAAAAGAATTTACTTCCCACACTTTACTTTCTGTTATATAAACCCTAGAGTGTGTTTTCAAATAATAAAATTGTTGATTTGCATCTCCAAAATTTGAGTATGCTAAAGATAACAACAACAGAGTGTCAGAGAGTAGTAACATGATTTTCCATGCTCCCAGAGTCAAATGTGTTTCATGCTGTTTGTGTATTTTATAATAAATGGCGGTATTAAAATAATAATGGTACCTACTATGTGTGCAGTTGGTACTATTAGACATTTTACATACTTTATCTCTTCTTACTATGAGACTGAAAGAAAAAGCAGTGCTATCCTCATTTTCCAGGTAAAAATACTGAAGCTTAGAAAGGCTCAGTAGCACAGTTGTTAAGTAACCCGACTACTTACTAACTAGAGAAGCCAGGACTAAAATCCAGTTTTTCTGACTTCAAAGCCTTTGCTTTCAGCTTGTATCGGTGGCAAATTAGATCCCTTCCCTTATGTTTAGTCTTAGCATCTTGTACATTTCTTATGTAGGTCTTATAATTTATATTTATGTGTTGTTCCTGTTAAATTTCTCATTCCCCATTTGAGAAGCAAGGGACTGTGTCTGTCTTGTTCATCAGTGCCTAGTGAGAGTGCCTGGCCCACAGTAGGCTGTCAATTAATGGGAGGATGCCCAGGACCAGAGCCACAGGCTTCTCACTCTCAGACCCTTCAAGTATTCAGGTAAAGTCCTGGGATTTACAATATATATGTAGTTTACTAAAAGATCAGGATTTGAGAATCCTACAAATACTTTATTCTTTGATAGTGTGTGATTACTTCTTCCAAATATTTTAAGTGGTTTTTTTTCCTCCTCATCATGAACACATAATTTTCTGTTACAGATAAAGACTTCCCTAAAGGAGGGTGGGTTTTGTACCATGAAATTATTCAGATAGCTTTTTAAATTTAGATTATTGGGTGGCATGCATTGTTTGAAATAACTGTCTTCTCTATAAAATTTTATGCTTTTGCCAAATTCTGGCATATCTATGAGGAATCCTATATGAATCTTGAAATTACTTAAATTGTTAAAAGAAATTTATCAGCTGTGTAAATTTACTGGTATCCACTTATCTGTTCTAATTTATGAAGAAAGTAATTAGCTTATGGTTACACAAGATTCCTTAAAATAAAATGGAAAGTGGTTCATTTTAAAAAACTAACACTTGCTCTGTTATTTACAACCAACTGGCCCATAGGTATCTTCTAAAATTGCATTTAAGAATGTAAGAAAAAAAAAGAATGTAAGAAAAAATTTTAAAATGCCATGTGGCGTGTAAGGTAGTAGCAGTAACTTCCATGTAATGGTCTTTCAATTTTTGCATGTAAATGTTATTTCTTATCCTAATAGTATATATTCCTCATCTGTAAAATGGGAATAATACCAGTATCAAAGGGCATGTGTTGTAGGTTGTATCACAGGCCTGACAGAGTAGATGGTCAGTAATTGGTAGCTATTTATATAGTGGAATGTTAGTCACAGTGAAAGCATGGGTTGTTAAATAATGTCAGTACTGGTGTTTTACCCTACATGAAGAGTTTTGTACTATAAGTCCTAACTTGTATATACAAAGTTGGCCCTTGAACAATGCAAGGGTTAGGGGCACCGACTCTCTTTGCAGTTGAAAATCTATGTATGACTTTACAGTCGACTCTCTGTAACCATGATTCTCCATCCCCAGATTCAACCAACCAGGAATCATGAAGTACTGTAGTACATATTTATTGAAAACATCTGTGTATAAGTGGACCACACAGTTCAAACTCGTTCAAGGGTCAACTGTATATATATATATATATATATGTATGTGTGTGTGTATATATATTATATATAACTTTATATAGTTTTTAATTTTTTGGTAAAAATATGCATAACACAGAATTTACCATTTTAAGTGTACGATTCAGTGGCATTAAGTACATTCACAGTGTTGTGCAGCCATCATCACTGTTCATTTCCAGAACTTTCCAAACAGAAACTGTTATATGTTTTATTTTAAATTGTTTTCCATTTTTAAAGAATTAGACAACAAAAAAATATATAACAGATCTATTGTGAACATTTACTGTGTTCCCTTTTTTTAAATTCCAAAGGCATTTCACTCTTCTATGAGTCACATTTACTATAAAGAATTAATGAATAAAGGTATCATTATAAAAATCTTGATCTTTTCTTACCCAAACTCCAAGAACCCATCTCCTATCCTTTGTTCCCTCCCACCCATTGCCACATACCCACCCATGATCACTTGAAATTAAGAAGTTTAGCTGAGAAAGCTGTGCAACTGAGATAGGGGTTCTCACATCCAAATGAAGGCATTCTCAAACTAGCTGTCTTTCAAGAAGTAAATATTTATCAGGAAAAACATTTGACATTAGTTCTATTTTATCCACAGTGTACCAGGTTTTGACTGATTTTGATTTACCCATGAGTTTAAATCATCTCTATTTCCCCAGGCCTTGCCCCACTCTTAGGGCCCACTCCCCACCGCCATTCCCTTAGTTAACAGACAGTGACCACACTTGGTGATCCCGTATCTGCGCCTCTTGCATGTATTGCTTTTTCTGCCCTAGTGTCCCTCCCCAACTTGAACCTCCACTTCTTTGCAGCCAGGCTGGTTGTTACTATCACTCTGTGGTCAGCTCAGACTCAGCTTCTCAAGGAAACCTTCTCTGGCACCCAGCCCACCTGCCTCTCCTCTGTACTCTGGTAGCTTCCTGTGCAAACCCTCTGGTAACCTGCATCACACTCTGCTGAGAATAAGTACTCACCGGCCTTCTTTCCCTCTGGATTGGGAACTCCCTAAGGTTTGGTAGTGTTACTTATAAATATTTATAACCCTATTTTCTAGCACAGTACTGGCACAGAGGAGGCAGTTAGTAAATAGTTAATAAATGTTACAGTACTAGAGTTTTTCCAGTTGTAGTCAACCTTTCAGACCCAAGTACAATGGATTGCTTATGTTTGTATTTTCAGTCTATCAGAACCTTTTGGGGGGTTACTCTTTTTTTTTTTTTACAACTTTATTGGAGTATAATTGCTTCACAATGGTGTGTTATTTTCTGCTTTATAAGAAAGTGAATCAACTATACATATACATCTCTTCCCATATCCCTTCGCTCTTGCATCTCCCTCCCACCCTCCCTATCCCACCCCTCCAGGCATTCACAAAGCACCAAGCTGATCTCCCTGTGCTATGCAGCTGCTTCCCACTAGCTATCTACCTTACGTTTGGTAGTGTATATATGTCCATGCCTCTCTCTCGCTTTTTCACAGCTTACCCTTCCCCCTCCCCATATCCTCAAGTCCATTCTCAAGTAGGTCTGTGTCTTTATTCCTGTTTTACCCCTAGGTTCTTCATGACATTTTTTTCCTTAAATTCCATATATATGTGTTAGCATATGGTATTTGTCTTTCTCTTTCTGACTTACTTCACTCTGTATGACAGACTCTAGGTCCATCCACCTCATTACAAATAACTCAATTTTGTTTCTTTTTATGGCTGAGTAATATTCCATTGTATATATGTGCCACATCTTCTTTACCCATTCATCTGATGATGGACACTTAGGTTGTTTCCATCTCCTGGCTATTGTAAATAGAGCTGCAATGAACATTTTGGTACATGACTCTTTTTGAATTATGGTTTTCTCAGGGTATATGCCCAGTAGTGGGATTGCTGGGTCATATGGTAGTTCTATTTGTAGTTTTTTAAGGAACCTCCATACTGTTCTCCATAGTGGCTGTACCAGTTCACATTTGGGGGTTACTCTTAAGGTGAGAGTAGATGAATGAGCAACTGTGCATGTAAGGAGGACAAGTTGAGTCCCAGAACTGTGAGCTCCGGCCCACATGAAAAGCAAGGTATCCAAAGGAGTGAAAATAAAAACGAATCAAGAACCAACAGGAACCACAAAGTTCCCCAAATTTGCCTTCTGCCCATATCATTCCTGTTCTTGGTTAATCTGAATATCAGTTTCCACAACAGAATAAGGCCCCAGGACTTGTGTGTCGCATGAGAAGGAAAGTACACAGATTAATTTTAGTCATTGAGAACAGATCTACTGAAATGTTCCCTGCAGTAAGTATGGATTTTACTGCAAAGCGCTGAATAAACCTCCCAGAGCTTTTCTTGCCTTTGTGAGACCATGTTAGTTCGAAAGACAAAAAAAAAAAAAAAAATGCATAAAAGAAACAGGGAACTCAGAGGCCATTTCTGGCCACAACTTTAGCAAACTGCTTTAAGCTCTGGTCTGTGTTGGTTGAGACCACGTTGGAAGGGACCTGAAACTGATATTTTCAGTGAAATTCAGCAGACATAGTCCCCATGCTATAAGAACCACTATAACAAAACTTAGTACATTGAGCATGTGAACTTTTTTACATAATAAAAGCTACCCCTACTAAAATATAACATATGATGGGGTGATTAGCATGCTTTTCACAGTGTGGTCATTGAAACGTACCAAGCAAATAAACTAGTGAATTTGATGAGTGGGTAGAAGGGAGTATGAAGTTGATTAGAACCAGGTGAAAGGCAGGTGAGGCATATCACAAAATGCATACAGAAGTAAAATCTATCTCCTTAACAAAGAGTTGCCTGTGTGCATGTGAGTGTGTGTGATTATTTCTCAGCCCTACATATTAAATAATGATCGTGATTCAGAACGTTTTAATTTTCTGTGTAACTGAATAAAAGTAAGTTGAAAATACATGAGGTTCTTCTACATGATTCCTGAACCCCTCTCTTTATATAAAGTGGTCTTTGTACTTTGCTAGACCCAGGGTTCTGTGAGAGAATTTCACCCACCAGCATCTAAACTAAACTTAGTGATCAGCCCTGAATGCAGTGGGCCCCCACCTAAGAGGAGAACAATTCCATGGCCCAAGCACTCGTCAGAAAGTCAGAAACATCACGGGGTATTGTGCATATAAGAGAAGGGCCTTTGATGTAAGCACCAAGGCTGTTACCATGGCGACCACATTCAAGTCACTTCCTGATGCTAAAGCACCTGATCTTCATGTCTCCACTAATTTCCACAGAACCTTGACCATACTTGACATTTTTAACTCTAATGTGACAGTTTATTTTAAGAAAATATGTGATTGCACCATCATTCATAAAACTGAGGATGCAAAATTTTGAAAAATGTGCAATATTCCCTGTAAAATTTGGAACTTGATTCAAGTTTTCCTTCGTTTTCTTCTTAGCATTATCACAGGATTATTTTCTACGTAATTTTGAATGTTACTGTTTTAATTTAGGAGAAAGCACAGGCCTGTCCAATGTAGGGAAAATGGGCCACAGGGTGTTAGCTGGCAGACACATGATCTGAGGTGAGACAAGGACTAGAAGGAGACTGTTGTTTAGAGGTGTGCCAGGAGCACCCATAGGAGTGTTCATTTTAGAGCCTTTGCCCCCTTCCTCAAGGAAGTGAGGCCAGAGCTTGAGTGATCCCAAAGCTCCCATTAGATAGTATCATCATAGGCTGTTGATGGATGAGTCACAGCTGGAGCATGAGCAGTGGCCATTGAAGGGGGAGCGATTGAAGGATGGAAAATTCTGGTAACTTTTCATTTGAGGATGAGGAAGGAGCTCTTAATGATATATTTTTTGAGATGTGCAAAATGCAAACATGCTGCAGGCCACATTTTAAAAGAACGTGGTTTCTTGTAAATTCTTTCTAATTTGTCATGTTGTTTTTACTGAACTCTAGTTGTGTGACATCACTTTGAAATAAAATTAAGAAATGGATGATTTTTTTTTTTAAGTGAGGCCATAGGTCAGAGAAGCACACTGTAAATATCTCTGTATTAAGTAGCCCAATCATTTGCGTTTTGGTGCTTTTTAAGGACAAGTTAACTTGTAGCTGGCCCAACTATAGAGGGATAAATAATTTAAGCTTTTCTTTATTCACAAAAGGAGATAGAAAAAGATATATTAGATGTTGACTCTTAAATTTTGAGCTGGCTGAAGTGCGGATCACTCTGAGGTCTGTATAGTATATCTTTTGTTCTGAGAGTAAATATTTTACATTAGTCAATAAGAGTCTTAAAACTAAATAAGGGGAAAGGGTGATGGCCTATGAAAGGAAGAGAGATATTTAAAATTACCAAAAAATAAAGGAACAGTTCTATATCTCTATGTGCTGAGAACAACTGACCAAAAAAAAAAAAAAAAAGAAACCAGAATCTGGGCTATCTTTTCTCCTTCTATTTTTACTCATGATTCACTTTTTTTTTAAAGCCACTTCATCTCTGTGTACCATAGTTGACTCATAATCATAAGGGAGATAATTATGCTCTCCACCTGGATTACGTGGCCATTGTACCATTTCACCTTAGATCTTTTCCCTACCACATCAACAGTTAAGAGTTTATTGCGTGGACACAGAGCCTCATGCCCTGTACAGGATGCCTGATTCACAAACTGCTGTTTACGGCTGCATTCTACATGTCAATGTCCATCGCCGCCTAGAATCAACTAGGTCATCTTAAAACTGCTTAGTAAAAATGGGAATAGGGGTTCATTTTAAAACATTTTTTGTTTTTCCTCAATCCAACTGAATCATCAGGAAGTTTCTACCACAATTAATTATAAATACTTGCAAACTGTATTCTCTGTAATTAAAATACAATCCAAAGTGCTAGTTTTCATTTTATGTGTACATAAGTGTGTGCTTGTGCTGTGTTTGGACATACAAAGCAGCTTAGGTGGCACCTGAGTTGATGTGGGCAGAAAGTTATACAGTTATGTTAGGTGGAGAAAAGGAATATGCCCCAATTTGAGGAATCACATGTAGTCAATGCGTTAAAATCTGTATGAAGCTCTGAAAGATGACATGCAACATTTCCTTCACTAATATCAACTTTAAGTGTAGTACTTTTTAGTAATGTATTTCTAAATGTGTATTTCAAGTAGGAAATAAAGAATCTCTTCTTCCTGAGTGATTTTGGTTTTTGGGGGTTTTTTTGTAACTTGGCCTGAAGCCATTTTTTCTAACCAATGAAAAAAATCCTGTTTCCTTTCTCTCCTTTCCAGTGTTAGAACTGTTTATTAGCATGTTACTTCCTGATCACACTAATTGGCTGAGTCTAGTGGAGCAGTTGGTGGAACCAGATGTTGTTTACACCCGCTCTTCCAGGGTCTCTATCCCCGTTTTCCTCACCTGTATTAGTTATAAAGCCAATGCCCTTTGTCCTCTTAGCTGTATACTTCTGGCACCAAGATTTTTAATCAGTGACACTGGAAGGTTGAGAAAGCACAAGGGAAAGAAACTAATAATCAAGAAATGACCATATTAAGCAAAGCAGTGAAACCATGTAAATTTAAAATGAAAGGAATCAGCCTCACAGTCCTGAAGGTGACAAATTATGTCCTAATTTTAAATGTGAAATCGATGCAGATTCATTTGCTACCTTCCCAACACTATCGGTGCCTAGATTTGGGCACAAAAACTAAAAATTTACCATTGATTTGGAACAATTTCTTTTCAGTGCTTCTCTTGACTTTCCCTAAACTGTTCAATTGGCAGTCTCTCTTCTGCCCACTGCTACAAAATTAATTTTGTGAAGGGTTGGTAGAACTTCTCAGAGTTTCATCATATCACCTTATCTTAGAGAGTTAGGAGCACATCACCCCAGAATAGTCGGTTTCTTTTCTTGGCTGCTGTTTTGTTTTTTTTTTTCTTTTGCGGTACGCGGGCCTCTCACTGTTGTGGCCTCTCCCGTTGTGGAGCACAGGCTCCGGACGCGCAGGCTCAGCGGCCATGGCTCATGGGCCCAGCCACTCCGCGGCATGTGGGATCTTCCCTGACCGGGGCACGAACCCGCGTCCCCTGCATCGGCAGGCGGACTCTCAACCACTGCGCCACCAAGGAAGCCCTTGGCTGCTGTTTTGAGGTACATTTTGTGGACCAGCTGCAGGACAAGTTAATTGCCACTGTGGGGATTGAACTAATAATATGATCTTTGAGAGGCTCCTGTGTGCCAGACTTAACGTACATTTTCTTTCATCCCAAAGCACCTCTATGGGAGGTTAAAATCCTTATTGTCAAGATGAGGAACCCAAATCACAGAGAGTTGAAGTCACTTGCCCAAAGTTAGATTGTAAAGGGAAGACAAGAGTTGGAGCCTCATTCTACCTGAACTCTGACCACTACACCTCATGCCTGTGGAAAGAAAGCTAGAGGTTACCAGCACCATACTGTACACAGCAAAGTAGCCAACCAAGTCTTTCTACAGCAGTAGTTTTGAAACTTCACTGTGCAAAATAATCACACGGGGAGCATAGTAAAATTGCAGATTCCTTATTATACCTGCAGAGGAATCTGAATATACCTCCAGGAATCTGAATTTTTAACAAGTACCCCCAGGTAATTTTGAAGCAGATTTCCACTTTGAGGACTGCTTTTCTATAAGTATTAATAAAATTATCTGTAAATATCTATCTATCTATCCATCCATCCATGCATCTATCGTGTATGTATATTTGGAAGAGTTTCCGTAATAATTTTTACTTGAAGGAAAAAAGGCTGACTTCTCTTGCCACATGATGGTTAAGTTTTTTTTTTCTTAGAAAGAATTTATTGATGTCTCTGTAATTGAATCAAGTGGATGTACAGCAGCAAAAAACACAGCATTGAAAACCAGCTATATCCCATTATAAAAATACAAAAAAAGATGGTTATGTTTTTGATACTTTTAATGACAACCCCTTTAAATCTAAGCACTCCTTTTCTGTCCACTTTGTTCATCCCAAGAAAGCCAAAGGGTTGGTTTTGCTTTCTTCAGGTTGATACAAGAGTTCATTGATTTTGAGTTAAGTCTTTTCAAGTATTGCTAAAGATATTTTCGTTTTAATAGGGTCAGAATTTTATTTAAGATTGACGTCTATTAGTGTTTTGAGAAAACTTTCTTTTGACACTTTAACCATAGAGATTGATTTTAATTAGTGGACATAACTTACTTTAAAAGATTTTTGGGAGGTGGGCTATTCTGAACCCAGATGTAAGTGTAGGCTACCTTGAGAATCTATGTCTCTGAAATAATAACGAATTGGGAAAAAGTAGGTGTAGCAGCACATCTTTTGTTATGAGAAATTTTTAATTTAAAAAATTAGTTTTCCATAAGCCAGTGCATTTTTCATGGAGAAAGGCTGTTGTTGACACTTACTAAAGTGCTGCAACATTTTGCTAATTTATAAAAGGTCTACTTCAGATCCATTGCGACCTTATTAATAGGATGATCTTATTCATCTCCTTCGGAGACTCTTGTCACAGGGAGCTGCAATAGCTCTGAGCTGCCTCTACTCTGACTGCAAAATCAACATTAAAGAGGGTTACAGAATCAGTCTGTGGTAAAGCATCTTTGTGATCTTTCTAGTTATTAGTTTTTTAAAAGTAAAACATCTTTGTAATCTTTCTTAGTTATTTGTTTTAAAAAAAATCACAAACGCACGCTACTGATATTATTCACTCTAATTTCTTTCTTTTTTTTTTTTTTTTCTTAAGACTAACAGCTATTTATGTAAGGGGAGAATGATTTTGTGGTGTGTATTGAATTTGCGGTTCTTCAGGGTCAGTACTTCCTCCTGCTCAATGCATTATTTTGTTCATATGAATTATTCTATTTGTTGGAAACAATTTTCAAATATCAGCAAATGTAATTAAAAAATGAAATTCCTTATAGTTTACTAGTTTTCAGCATTTACTTCTAAAAACTTATTATTTGAAAGAAAAATTTTGTTTCCTTGAAGTTGGGTAAAATTTAGAGTTGATTTTCAAAATGCATTACATATTCCATACTTAACATATCTAAGGTATGTCAGTAAATTAATGAGATTAAATTTCCTGTGTGGAATTTGAAGTAAATTTCTGGCTTTAAAGTCACTTTTTGTATCAGAGCAGTAATTGTGCAATCTATAGTTCCTTGAGCCTAATTTTACAGATAAGAAAAAGGAGAAAGTCAGTTTTCCTATAAATAACCTTATTCCATTTCTTTCTGCTTTTTACATTTATTAATTTCGTCCTAACCATTTCAGCTTTTTAATATTAGTTTATCTAAATTTTCCTTCATTTCTAGTCTTCTGTGATCAAAATCATTTTTCCCTCCGCCTGCTATCTTTTCATTCATCTCTCCTTTTAAAATCTGTTTCCTCTCCTGTAGACTCATGAATATGCCATGGTATGTCAACTTTCTTTGACTAATTAGGAGGGGAAAAATAATTCTTTACTTTTGAGATTGTCATTCTCCCTGTGTACCAGTGCAACAATTCAAATCAGCTGTCTTTGCCTACTAATGATTCCGCAAGTTAGACGTGGGAGGTTGCAATAGGATGTTTTCTTTGTGAGGACCCCTGCACTCTGTAACAATGCACCCTCCTTTGCACTACAGGCCAGTGGACTGCTGTTTGGTGTGTGGTTCAGTATACTTTCTCAACTGATCTTTCCTGAGACAGCACTGTCCGCTTAAAGATGTTGCTATTTTACATTATTTTTGTGTTTCATATATGTGTCAGGAAAAACATTATTGAAATGGCCACATTTTGGTAATATCCATAATACTTGATAGAGTTATTTTATATTCATTTTGTTTTGTGCATATCTATTTACCTTTATTCTCACTTATAAATATTATATTAAATGAGATGCTCTTCTGAGAGGAATATTTAGTCAGTACTCAATTTTTTTCTTTTAATATTCAAAACTATCAGAAAATATTTGCAAGCATCGTATTCATGTTTTAGAGCTATGTCAGCCAATAACAAGTTACAAAGAAATATGATTCAATACAATGAGAATTTATTGAGTACCTACTATATGCATAAACTTTTCTAGGTCTTATGAGAATTACAAAAAAATTTAAAGTTTGGTAATTTGTGACACAGTAAGATATAAGATATATGATTAAGTATGAAAAAAATTGGTAGACTCAGTCAATGTTCTGTGAGTTCAGAGGAGAGAGAAATCAATATGAATTGATGACCTTGGAAGGGTTGATTGAAGAGTTAGTATTTACACTTGTCCTTGAAAGATAGGTATATTTCAATATCATATCCATAACAAAGACCTGCTACTGATTATATTCAGAAGATAAAAGGAAGGACTCAAAGGAGATTTCAAGATTTCATGCTAGGATAACCTGGAGATTGAGATGACATTAGTGGGGGGAAAAAAAAGTCGTGGGAGTTGGCTTGAGAGAGAAGGTGAAGAATCTGGTTTTGGACATCTGAAGTGTGAGGTCCAGTAAGAAGGTAGAGGTGCAAGAGACCAAATGATGCACCAAGGATAGAAATGGATGCAGTGTTGTGTAGTAGAGAGCAGGCAACTGGAGTTGCAGAGACCTGTGTTCTAGTTAGTGCTCTCCCTGATGCCAACTAGATGGGTAAGTTTAGCCAAGAGACTTCATGGCTTCCAGCTTCCATTTTCTTGTGCATAAAATAAGAGTCCTGAGATTCCTTGCATTTTAACATTCCATAAAGCAACATTTCAGAGTTTGCTACACACAAGTAATAATTGAGCCCATAAAAGTACATCTGACCTTTTACGGTCAGAGGAATACTTAGTGAGAGTAAAGGAGGAAGACTGATCCTGGAGGAACACTGAGGTTTCCAAGTGGATGAAGACAAAGCAGAAGGGGATGTGTTGTCATGGGGCAGATGATAGTGTGAGGAGAGAAGAGAAGCAGCATGTGTGGTGACATCACAGAGTAAGGAGTGACAGTTCATGTCTCCTGACTTTCTGACCAGTCTGTATCTGATGAGACACATGTCATGCTCTAGCACTGGAGTGGTGGTTCTTAAGAGGCTGTAATCACTAATCACAAGATATACATATGGATTTCACCTTGCATTGAATATTTGTGTATTTTTCATCAGGAAAGTCAAGTTAACTTATTGACCGTTCTAAGAAAAGCTGGACTTCTTTAGGCTGAATCATGTTCACATACACATTCATGTACACAATCTAGTTTAATCAGAATATGTGGATGTATGAAAGTGCCATTTATGCCATTTAAATAGTTCAAATAACCTTGCTTTCATCTCTGATTACTTACTTCAGGTCTGTATTTTGGAAACATGCCAATGTATTAAACAGAACCACTGAAAACATCATTTGATTATCTGAGCTATTTGATGGTATATTAAAATAACAAACACATTTGTGAACCTAAAATTTGACACACATCAGAAATCCATAATTTGGAGAAGTCTTCGAAGGCCTAACAGTTTCTTTCTTTCAAATTTAACCCTCCAATAAGAAACAATTATATTAAAATACTCATCATTGCTAACCAATTCTGTGACTGGAGACTCAAATAACTAATTAGTTATTTATCCCCGGAGATGATACCAAGACAGTTTCAGTCATGTTGGAGGCAGATGTGGAAAACTGCCAACATCTAAGATAATCTACTTTAATTTTAAAACTATGAGCAGTGCAAATAAAAATCCAAATTGTATCCTGTCAAAAGAGAGAAAACCATAGAAAGATGATTTTATAGAAGAATGCCAAGAGTAGATAAATGTAAAAATGTTTGAAAGAGAGGAGCCATCAATTATTTTATGTGTCTACACTTACTTAGTTTGGCAGATATGTTCATACTTAAACCAATGACTAAAAGTTAAGAAGTTTTTTTTTTAATGTATGTGTATTCCTGTCCTTGAGGTTCTACAAGTGTTAAAATAGTCCAGATTTTAAGAAATTTGTTGAGCTAAAATGAGACAAGGAATATTAATTCTAATTTCTATTTACTCTCAGAATTTACTGTTTTGGGACAGACTTTGTCTTTGAACCCTTGTATGACCAATGATAAAAAGCCAATTAGATTTTTTTTAAAAAACTGCTTTGGACAAGTAAAGGTCATTTGTATTCACCTCAAAGTGCTATGCAGAGAACTTTTGTTGCCCCCTTTCATCTGTGAAAAATGACCATCTTGGGCTTTTTCTCTATTTTCCCTTACCTCATACTTCCTAGGCAGCTTTCATCATTAAAATGTATTTGATGCAATAAACTGCTGGTTTCTTTAGCACAACTGTGTATTAAATGCTTTAATACACTATTTAATCCCCACAACTGTTTTTCCTTTTTGTAGAGAGATACTGAGACTTAGCTGAAATAAGTTGCCCAGAGTCCCATAGGCTAGTCAACAGCAGAGCCAAGATTCTGAGCCTGTTTGCTTAACTCTCTTCTATATTGTCCTTTGTTTCTTGGCTATCCATTCCAGGCACAGTGCTTGGTGCCAGGGATGTAAAGATGAAAAAGACCTTCTCTCTGATCTCATGACACTCAGTCTAGCAGGGTAGGGTCATTGCCTTTCCTTGTACAGTTCACCAGGCAGTACCAGGCCTGCCAGTGGCTACCAGAGTGGTTATTCTCCCCCGGTATCAAGTGGCATCAACGAAAGCCTCTGTTCTCACAAAATCTGCAGGCAGTTTTCTGTCTTAACTGCGAGGTGACTGTTGCCTAAAGCAAGCTCTTGCTGTGACGCTACCAAGTAGTTTCCAGGACTTCTGCTATTCTTCCAACAGAAAAACAGGGAAGAAGTGTTGCAGAAGAGTAAAGAAGGAGTATTACCCGTATGCACTGAAAATGTGTTTATGCCGTAGGATTGAGAATTCTTAGGCACGTCCAGCCCGGAGCCCGAACTGGTAATGAGACTCACTTTTTTCCAGCACCTTGTGATGTGCTGCCAGGCCGGTCCATTATGACAAAAGCAGCAGCAATTTTGTTCAGCTCACCACGTGATTACAACCTTTCCAGTGTGTGCCTACCATTTATTAGGACATTAGTGGCCGGCCATCCTCCAGATGCCCAGCTGTGACTATCACACAAAGAAAACATTCGCTTTCTTGGATGTTGCTATTATAATTCGAAAATTAGTTTTGCCTTCATGGCTGCATCACATTTGGAATCTCTCTTTGATGTTGTTTTTAGTTTGGGCTCGTGGTGCTCATGATAACTGTCACACATTAACCACATCCATCATGTTGATTCTTCATTTGTTCTATTATGACAAATGGATTTAGACACAAACTTGCAATTACCTATTTTGAGGTTAATAGCAGATTTGGGGTTGTAATTCGTTCCCACATATTCAATTTAGGGAAATTATTTCTCACCCAGCTCTAAAACATGTTCTAAATGAGCAAATTGTATTTTTTTACTATCACTGCAAAATTGTGCCAGATGAGACCATGTAAGTCATCGAAGCATAGTAATATACCCAAAAGTTTTTACCAGACCAGAATATTTGTGCATTCTGTGGGGTATTCTGCTCTTTGTCATTATCTTATTTATCCACCAGATTTTTTTTTTTTTTTTTTTTTTTGCGGTACGCGGGCCTCTCACTGTTGTAGCCTCTCCCATTGTGGAGCACAGGCTCCGGACTTGCAGGCCCAGCGGCCATGGCTCATGGACCCAGCCGCTCCACGGCATGTGGGATCTTCCCGGACTGGGGCACGAACCCGTGTCCCCTGCATCGGCAGGCAGACTCTCAACCACTGCACCACCAGGGAAACCCTTAGCTGCATTTTATAGCATAAAATTTATAATGTAAAGAGAGATCCTATAACTTGCTGAAGCTCACATAGCTAGTTAATGACGGAAAGGTAGACAGGAACCAAATCCTGTATGCCCTGAAGTCTCAGGAAGGAGTGTAGATTTGATTGAAAAGCCATTGATATGACATTGAAGTGTGTTCCCTGGGGAGTGGCATAGCCAGGTTTGTGGTTTTAAAAGGATTGCTCTGGCTGCTCTGCAGAGAGAAGATTGGAGAATGGCCAGAGCGCAAAGAGGCCACCACGAGGCTATTAAAGAGTTTAGGCAAGCCATGGCTAGGCAGGCAGAAGAGCAGCAGAGAAGTGGAAGGGAAGGTCTTTCTGGAGTTTGAGTCCTCAGGATTTGGTGGTTGGCTGGATCTGTGGTCAAGGAAAGGGAGGACTCCCAGATTTCTAACTTCAGCCACAACATGACAGTGATGATTAAAAATACAAATTAGTTATAGAGACCTAATTACTTACATGATTATGTGCTCATAATATATCTTAGTGGGTGACTACATGAATGGATGATATATGTTAAAGTTAAAAGAACACTTTCTGCAGATTTACTTCTCTATTACCTCCTATTACTTCTCTATTTTCCTCTATTGTTAAGGAAAATTTTATAAGACAGTGTCCTTATGAGAAAATGGAGCCTTTTTTTTTTTAACAATAGTACCTCGAGAGATTTTTCTCTCTAGAAGAAAATGCCTTTTTCCCGTGAGGAAAGTTGGCAGGCAGCAATTCTCATTTGTTCCTTTATGTTTCCAAGCTTTTTAGTCTTCTCTGATATATTCCTATGAGATTAAATCATGGGTACATGTGTCTAAACACATCTGTTCAGAGTATGTTTGAAATGTTGAGGTGAAAGAAGGAATAGAGCTGGAAGAAGGTAGAAGAGAATAAAAGAAAGAGGAGGATCATAGAATTTCAGGTCTGTAAGGAACCTTACAGATAATATTTACTAAACTGCTCATTTTAGAGTTGAGGAAATTAAGGGCCAGAGAAGTTGTTCTTCATCCAGCCTGGAGCCTTAGATCCTCAGGCTAGGGTTCTCCTGACTGCCATGATTTTTCTTGGAGTATCTTTTAGAACCCAGTTCTTTAGAAAAGAGCTGTAGAACAAGAACCAAATTCTAAGTTAAGGAAGAAGTAGCTTCCACTTGATTGCTGGAAACAATCATAGAAAAATATATCAGTGAGAACTCTACATTTTAGGGATCAACAGGTGAGAAGAGAGGAGAAAGGAGCTTAGAGTAGATACCCTGGTGAGAGTCAACAGCACAGAGTCAAGGTCAGTCAAACCTCAGACAGGATAATGAGAGTCAGTAAGCACCCAGGAGCCTAGGTGTCAGGTGTAGAGCGGTTGCTAAGTGGACTGGTAGGCGTATTTCAGACATCAAAAGAAAGCTGAGCATCTTACAGCCCAGGCAAAGCTCGCTACTTTCCAAAGGTTTACTTCTCTATTACCTCATAGTCTTAAGGAAAATTTTATAAGACAGTGTCCTTGTGAGAAAAGCTTAAGACCTGCAGGAGCTTGAGACCAGAGCTTAAGCAGAAAGCAATAGGCATGAGGCATTTCAACCTGGGAGCTAAAAACCAGAATCTTAGTACATAAGAAGCTGAGCCATTGAAATTGGGGTCCATAAGCAATGCCAAGGTAATGGGCATTGTACCACCTGTCAGGCCCTGACCATAAGCCATCATTGTCTGATCAGTCCATGAAAAAGGTTACGTAGGCATGATAATAAGTGGGAACAGGAGTTCATTGAGAAAAGAGGATGAGAAAAATAATGTATGCTTTGTAATAGAGGATCTATAAAAAAATATATAGGGAAAAGTAACCCTCCCAGTTCTGGTACTCTGCCCAGTACCCATTCCTGCTAACAGCTAACCACTGTTCTAATTTATCCTGTCCAGTTTTGTTTTTTGTTTCTTTTTTGCATATGCAAGCTGAATAAATACAATGTTCTTGTTTCCCTTCATTTTTTACAAAGTGGTGCTGCATTATGCACACTGTTCTGTACCTTACTGTTTTCATCTGATAAATATTATATCATGATACAGGAGTCATTTAAATCCAAAATGTATCCAGGTGTTTCTGTCCCTAAGGAAAGTTTCAAGATACATATTTATAATTCAAAATTAAGTAAGATTGATGAAAGTAATCATGCGAGAATGTTGGACATTGCTTGAAAATGCCCCTATTTGATTATACCCCGTGTCTGCGGTTGTAGCAGCTTGGGTACAGACCCAGCTGTTCCAAGCCTGTCACTTGCCAGTCTGACAATACTGAGTAATTGAGTTATCCCTGCCATTTCCTTTCTTGTAAATGGGAGAGAGCTAGGCTGGCCAAACTTGAAGGTAAATTCTAATTCTAGACCTGATAACACTGTCTGAGTAGTTTAAAATCTCACCAGTTTGCTGTCAGGTACTGGAATATGGCTGTTGGATTTATTATTGTGGAGGTGCATGTTATATCAACGTCCTTCAAAAAGAATTGTCTTCAAAGTGATTGACTTTTTAAATTGTGAAAATTCTAGATATTCAGAAAAGCATAGAGGATAGTGTACAAACATCAGTATACCTTAGCTTTAAAAACCAGATGGGGCCTCCCTGGTGGTACAGTGGTTGAGAGTCCGCCTGCCGATGCAGGGGATACGGGTTCGTGCCCCGGTCTGGGAGGATCCCATATGCCGCGGAGCGGCTGGGCCCGTGAGCCATGGCCGCTAAGCCTGTGCGTCCGGAGCCTGTGCTCCGCAACGGGAGAGGCCACAACAGTGAGAGGCCCGCATACCGCAAAAAAAAAAAAAAAAAAACCAGATGATTATGAAGTCCATAATTACATTCCATCTTTCCCCTCCAAGAGTAACCACTCTCCTGATTTTGGTACTTATCAGTCCCACACACAACTATTTTTTTTTTGCTTTATTTGTATGTATCTCTGAACAATATAGATCTTTCCTTTGCAGGTTTTAAAATTTTATGTAGGTGGTATTTTACTATATATGTTTTTTGCTTCTCACTTTTTTTTTTGCTGTTGTTCAGCATTATGCTTTTGTGACTTATCCAACTTGGTATATGTGTCCTAGTTAATTCGTTTTTGCCATTCTATAAACAATCCCAATTTAATTATTCATTCTCCAATTGAAGGACATTTAGGTGATTTTTCTATTACGAACAGTGCTGCAATGAATATCCTTGGATATATCTCTTTGTGTCTAAGAATAAACCTAGGAGTGCATCTCCAGCTTTACTAGGTATTGCCAATTTGCTCTCCAAAGTTGTGCTAATTTACACTCCCACCATCAGGTATAAGATTTCTCATTGCTCAACATCCCTGCCAACATTTGGTGTTGCCAGACATTTTAATGTTTGCCAATCTGATCGGTGTGAAATGATATCTCATTATGGCTTAATTTGTATTTACTCGATTTCTGATGAAGTAGAGGATTTTTAGGTATGTTTATTGGACCTTCAAGTTTCATCTTATCTTGGACTGCCTGTTCTTATCTTTTTGTTTGTTTGTTTGTTTGTTTAGGAGATTGCTTTTATCTTATTGATTTGTAGGCATTCTTAGACAATCTGGATGTGAAGCTGTTGTCAGCTATATGCTTTGCAAATATCTTCTCCAAAGCTATGGCTTGACTTTACGTTGTTTATGGTATCTTCATGAACAAGTCTCTCGTTTTAATGAAGTTGCATTTATCATTTTTTGCTTTGTTTTGTTGCTTCTATTTTGCCTTTTAGAGGCATTTTCTATTCAAAATTATAAAGATTGGGGCTTCCCTGGTGGTGCAGTGGTTGGGAGTCTGCCTGCGGATGCAGGGGACGCGGGTTCGTGCCTCGGTCCGGGAGGGTCCCACATGCCACGGAGCAGCTGGGCCCGTGAGCCATGGCTGCTGAGCCTGCACGTCTGGAGCCTGTGCTCCGCAACGGGAGAGGCCACAACAGTGAGAGGCCCGCGTATAGCCAAAAAAAAAAAAAAAAAAAAAAAAAAGTGGTTAACCAAATTGTTGAGTATTCCATTCTTTACATAGTGCCATTTAATTAATGAAACAAAAAATACATTCTAAACCATGTATCATTCCCATGAAAGTTAATAGCCTAACAAAAGTATCTATTCTCTCAAGATGGCTGCCATTGCTCAAAATATTTTGGAAATTTATCTTTTTAAAATTACATTCAAAGCCTGCTAAAAATTATTTCACAACTACCGTCATTGGTAAATTTTTCTTTAAGGGCAGATTTAAGTTTTGGAAAGGATTAGAACTTCTTTAGAATAAGCTTAGTGATGAAACTAAAGAGTGATTTTTCATTTAACTTGAAATGAGATGCACCTACAAACTGTTAAGACTCCTTTTCTGGTGTGAACATAAAATGACTCTGAAGGCAGACTTTTAGAGAAATTCTCAAACTATTTTGAAATAACAGTAATCTCAATATAAATAAGGGCATAAAATCTCCATTATGTTTATTTGGAAGTTTAATCCTGATATATTTAAGCCAATTCCTTATGACTTAGCAAGGCAACCAGATCTGCAGATAGATAAATGAATGAAATACTGAGTGATAAATACAAAATTGAAAAATGTGCTGCGGAACTGAAGAAAGTACATAGGGAGGATCTGACCATTGAGAGGAGTCAAAGAAGTCTACATGGTAATAAAGATGACATTTGAACTGAACTGGGAGGATGAATAGAAATCCTTCAGATGAAGAGCATGATATGCAAAACACACAGCGTAGGCACAGAAGGATAAAGTCGGTGTTAATATGCAAGGCACCTTCAAGATCAGGAGTTTATTTAATGTGGTCAGAAATACTACATTTGGCAACCTCAGTTTGGTCCCTCACCACCAATGTAGCCACAAAAGTCTTTTAAGCATGGAAGCAGTGTGATCAGATCTATATTCTGATCAAAATCATCCTGACAATGGTGCAGTTAGTTAGAGAATTTTTTCTGTAAAGGGCCAGATTGTAAATAATTTAGGTTTTGTGGGCCATGCCTTCTCTTTCACCATTGTGGCATGAAAGCAGCCATTGATAATACATAAATGAATAGGTGTGGCCTGATTAAACTTATATACAAACACAGGCAGCAGGCAGGATTTGGTCCTTGGCCATACTTTACTGACCACTGGAATAGAGGATAGATTGAGGAGAAGATGTATTGGAGACAAGATGAACTAGAATTATTGGACTGGATTGGGTAAAAAAATAAAATAAAAAATCTTCCAAACCAGGACTGTGAAAGTAGGGATGGAGAGAAAGGGATGGCTAAGGACATGTTGTGGAAGTATACTTGACACGGTTGTATTCTGGAATGGGGTGGAGGCTGGTAGTGAGGGAAGAATTGCTGTGGGACCTGCCTCTAGGAAGCCTTGAATGTCCTTGGACACCGTACCAACTATTCTCTGAACTCTCCAAGAGGACAAAGTCTTGGGTTTTTTGTTTTTTTTTTTTTTTTTTGCGGTACGCGGGCCTCTCACTGCTGTGGCCTCTTCCGTTGCGGAGCACAGGCTCCAGACGCACAGGCTCAGCGGCCATGGCTCACAGGCCCATCTGCTCCGCGGCACGTGGAATCCTCCCGGACCGGGGCACGAACCCGCGTCCCCTGCATCGGCAGGCGGACTCTCAACCACTGCGCCACCAGGGAAGCCCAAGTCTTGTTTTTTTTAGAGTCTACTTTAGAGTCCAATTTGTATGACTCCTGGGATCATGATGGTGGGGAAGGGCCTACTGAGGGAACGTTAGACCCTCTGAGAACAATCATGGGAGCTCAGTAGATTTGCTGGTGTTGCCTGTATCCAAACTTCAGCCTTGTGCCAGAAGGTAGAAGCTCCATACAGGAGCATCTGTGTACAGAGGCCTTCCATGTGCAGTGACCACCATGGTGCCTTTGAGTTGGCAGCAGACATTTTCACATGCAGCTGCCACCCGTAGCCATTTGAGAGCCAACAGTCAGAGCCTGAAGGGCCAAGAGCTAGTAAACAGAACTTCCTATCATGGTAGTCACTGAAGGAGGCCCACAAATTCTCTCTTCTAACAGCTGAAATAATTTAGCTATATTCTGCCACTTGAGTTCTGTTGGGGGAAGGGGGTGTGTATAAGATGCTGAATTAGGTTCCGCTTGAATTCCTTAGTCCTCTCGACATTGAAAGGTTCTCCTTATCTTTTGAAACGTGAGTGCTAACTTGAAGACAGTGAGGAGATTTTCTTTCTATATCTCTAACAAGGGATCAGGATTACATCCTCCTCAGCCACCAAGTCTTGTGTTAATGGAACTAAAACTCTCTGGGGAAGCATCCCAAACCTATTTAATGTCCCCAAGCACTGAAGTTCGCATTAGAACTTTTACATTAGCTGAGGTGTCTATAAAAATACATGCTTGCAGCCAGGTCCCTAGTGGCTTCACATCCGAAGAAACTGTGGAGCATCCGTCATTTTACCCAAGAGCTGGAATAACTTTCACTATTGCAGATACTTCTGTTATGTAACTCAGCTGAGAGTGGTCTGCAATTGCTGTGGCAGAATTTAGCCACGATTCTGTAGAATAAAGATACGTTTGATTTTTAACTATTGTCACCCAAGATGCATTGAGAGAGAACTGCAGAATTTTAGGAAAAGAAGGTTTTTAAGATGAGTGGTTGATTTTCTTTTTACCCCTTTAAAGTCATTTTCCCCACTGTTTCATCATCATGTGCTGTGACTTAACCTTTCAGCATTCTGGCTCACGTCTTGCAAGCAAATCCTTACCTTTTAGCATATAATCACAAGCCAAAAATTTATTAAAAATTTTTTTCATTTGATTTAGCAATAATTTTGCTTGAGACATTGTTTAGAATCATATCTTAGGTAAAATCTTCTGAACTGGTGGTTATGTTCTGCTGTTTGTGTGGCAAATGTTTAATAAAAGTACATTTAAAAAATTTTGTCAATGAGACACTAGAAGCCGAGAAGCTGTGGTCCTCAGCCTAGGCTGCATATTTGGATCACCTAGAGAGCTTTTAAAACTACTCATGCCCACACCCTCCCTCAGATTAATTGAATTTGATTCTCTGGGAGTGGGGTCGGGGCTCCAGTATTTCTTTAAAAGATCCCCCGATGATTCTAATGTGCAGCCAGGTTTGAGAACCCCTGCCTTTTAACATGCACATCCAACTGGGGGCCTCCACACTTTAAAACCCTTTGTCCACAGAAAACAGCTTAACTACTTAGCATTTAAGATCCTTCCCAGCATGGCTCCACTACTCATCCAGATAAGCTCATGCTAGTCTGCTGTACATACCCTCCAATGACTCCATTGTTTTCCAGTTTTTTTGAGATATAATTGATATACTACAGCTCTGTATAAGTATAAAGCGTACAGCATAATTATTGGACATATATACCTAAATGATTACCACAGTAATACTCCATTTTCTCAGACAGGCAGTCCCACTATTTAGCTACACGACCCCTCCCCCCAACAAAACACGCGTTATTTGAGGGGTGGGGCGCGCCTTACTTACTCTGTGTCTTATTATACAGTGCCTAAATCATAGTGAGGACTCAACATATGAAGGAATGAAATTTATTATAAAAATTCATTTTATGGGGAGCAGTAGCATGGCTTACAGAGATAGACTACCTGGGTTCAAATGACAGCTCTACCACTTACTATCTGTGTAACCTTGAGCAAGTTTCATAGTGTTTCTAAGCCTCAACTTCATTTTCTGTTAGGTGAGAATAATACTGTTTCCTACTTGTGAGAATTAAACGGGATACTATTTGTAAAGTGGCTAATATTGTACCTAATGTACAGGAAGCTTTAAATAAATGTTCACTGCTATTATTCTTATTACCTCCTAATTGTTTTCTATCTGGATATAAGTCTAAGTATTATCTGCGATAGGGATTAGAGCGTGAAATAGGTGAAACATGGTCAGTGAAGTTTGCATTAGTCCGGTCTAGGTTGATGGAGCCCTCCTGCCCTTCTCTTCCAAGGCCTTATCGGCTGGCTTTGGGAAAGGAGTACACAGGGCTCATGGACTCAGCTGGTAGAAGACTTTGAAAGACGAAGAGAGGATCCTTGGTTTTGAAAGGATATGCTCTAGCAAGAGAGTGAAATAATTCAGATTGTATATGAGCAGAATTATTCTATACAATTTTACATGATTGGAAATAGGAGATACTGGAAACAGGGTGATTCTCCCCAAAATCTGACATGAAATAATGAGACTATTGAGGGTAGAGACTGACTCTGAATTTCCTACTTTAAAGCAGCCTGAAATAAAAAACTTTATGGCTACAGTCATCCACCCAGAGGCATTCGTTGAAACCAGATCATCATAGCCCTTTCTGATCTGTGGAGGTTCCAGTAGTTAGAAAGCTAGAAGAAGAAAGAAGATGGAGAAAAAAGAGAGCGAGCAAAGAGTCAGATTATTTATTTACTCTTTCTCATGCTGTGTGCCCTAGAAGCACCAGGATTGTTAGGGTCTCATATGTGCAAAATTACCATTGTGGTAACTGAGAATTCCAGTGAATTCTACCTGAAAATAATATAGCTGTAAACATCATTACTACGTTTTTACCTATATTTTAGTTGTAGGTAAAATGAAAAATGACGTGTGGTGTCCCATAGCACAGTACCTGGCATGTCATCTGAACTCAGTAACCATAAACTGTTATTGATATCACGGGGTTGATGATGATTATCCATGACTCATTCATCAAAAGGAGAAAATCCTCCACTTCCAGAGCACACTTAGGAACATTGGTTGGGATGATGCATTAAAATTCAGGCTAAATTCTGTTTGACCCAAATGTAAATAGTAATTCTATCTTGATATTCGAGTGTGAGAACTTCAGTATTATAGGAAAGAAATGTATAGATCCTAGAAATGCAATGTTATGCATGATAGGGATTATATTCAACTGATTTAAAAATATTTCTTTTAATATATAATTCCTATAAATATTTCAAAATCCACAGAAGAGATAACAACCAAAGGATAAAGAAGGGCCACTATTATTCAGGTATAGAAGTGAAGCATATGGATATTTTCTAGAAGATATGTTTATGGTAATGTAACATATGGGTAACATATGGAGAAAATCAAGGTGAAGCCCTCTGGAGACTGGACTAATATATCACTACTAGGCAGATGTAAATTGCAGTGCCCTAGTCACCCAATGACTATCTCTCTTAGAATTAAAGGAGCTTTTTAGTAGCTGAGAGTGAAGTTATTTTTAAATGTAAAAGTCATTTAGATACATATTTACATACAGCATATTTATTTTTGTCTTTAGTATTTAAATGGCCTGACTACCATTTGTGAGGACTGATGTGGCTAACAGACAGATAAGTGACTAGTAACCCTTTTCACCCTGGATTCATAGAAACTAGTGACTTTGATGCCTAGAATCATGTTTTCCCACATAAGTTTTCTCAGTAGGAGCTGTCCCATTTCTTGATTACTGATAACCAGCTTCATCTCAGCTTCTCTGTTTTCCCAGGACTTTTTTTTTTTTCTTTTTTAACAGCTTGGCTGTATCATTTTGAATGGTACTTCACTGAGTTCTTTAAAGAATTTCTAACACTCATCCGGCTTACGTTAATCCCATTTTGGGTCACCATAAAGCAGTTGTTTTCATGTCTAATCGGCAGGCTTGCATAATCCACGAGAAGCCTGTTGTCAAGTGCACTTCTTCAACCTGGTAAATTTGCTGTGGTCTGGGATTGTGTTATTTGTGCTCCTCTCTCATTGTTTACTATTAGCTAAAGTATTACAGGTGATGCTGATGAAATTGCGCAGATAATCAGATGTGGTCAGTCAGGGTCTCTAGCCATGTACTGGAAGGTTGGACATTCGTCACTTTGATCTTGACCTTCTTGCTACAGTAAGTGCGCACCCTGTCTGCCCAACTCAGAGGTCACGCTGGCCTCCTTGATTTGATTTTCTACTCTGTCAGTCAGCACACCATTAGGCAGAGTGCTGCCCGTGACCCCTGTAATCTCAATATTGCCAGTGAGTGGTGTGTGGGGTTCTGCTGACGGGGCCAAGTATGTGATCTCATTCTGTAATTCAGTTCAGCATCTATTTATGGCACACCTGCCACTGGCTTAGAAATACACAAGTGCCACCGGCTAGAAAGATATGCAGGCACATTTTCTACCTTCAAGGGGCTTACAGTATTATTGCCTGCTGATAAAAGTCCATCTCACGATTAGGAGAGACAGATGAGAAGTGCTGTTGGAGGTCAGAGTAAGCTTTTCAGCATCTTGGCCACTGGATTTATTCTGCAGAAAGATCTGTAACCATGAGCTGTCTTTCCATGTGTGCATTTTGGAAGCTCCCACGTCAACCTACAGCAGCAGCCCTTGAATGACTCTCACAGGCTTTTAATGATATTCAGAGCTGTTAAGTGGAGTTTCCCAGAGGACAAAAATCACAGTCTAACGCTGGCTCCTGAGCCCTTTATTCTACTCTCAGAGAATCACTGCACACAACAGACTGAATAAGATGGGGTGATTTGCATCCCTGCTGCACCGATTGGTGACTGAGCATCTCAGCCTATTTACGTTCAGACGATTATTGGATGTTTCACATACATTGTATAATGTTTTGTTAATTCACACCCTTTTATGTTTATAAATGAGAACATGGCATTTTTGCTTAATAATAGGACTTATTTGTTACTCAAGTTTTATCTTGCTTTTTTAAATTTAAGAAACATTTTCCTATGCTAACATTGGCTGTTTTGTTTTTTTTCTCAGCTGTTTTTCTTATCCATGGTTATTTGAAATGATGAATTATTTAATCTAATTTTTGTTCCTCTTTGAGTTTCTGTATACTGCTAAACTTCTGCTAGCCTGCTTAATATAATACAAAAATAAGTGTTAAATACAAGTTCATGGTGGGTAAAGGTGATCATCTTGTCTCTCTTGTAATTTATAACCTGGAGAGTTTACCACTGTAAATATTTAGGAAAGTGGCCTTGCCACCCAGCCTCCTATTTACACATGGGATTTACTGGTCCAATGTTAGGTCAAAAGTCAATGCAAAACAGGAATGGAGGCTCTGATGTCTTGTCCCTTGGAAATGTTTTCAGAAAATTCCACAAGCGGATCACTGTACTGTGAAAATAATGGGCTGCTTAGCACATCTTCAGACTTCACCTACATAGGGGCCTTTGTGTAACACATCAGTCAGCCTTCTAATGTAAAGTCATCAATAGTTCCGAATACAAGAAAGTAGGACAAAAGAATACTTGTTAGATCTTCCAAGGTAGAAGGTGGCACAAGGGGAGGAGGAATAGTTAGCCAGAAGGCAAAAGAAAAGCAACAGACTTAAGAGGATTCAGAGACTCTGGGAATAATTTTAGAAGAAATAGATAGTAAATTAAGTGACTTACAAGCTTCTTTGACCCCATCCGCTATGTAAAACAAATCTTAGGAAAGAATTTCTACTTTGACTTTTTCAGTATTAAGAATTTGAACAAATTTAAGAGTGTAAAATAGTTACATAAACATTGAAGCTACAGAATGCCTTAATGAGAAATTATAAAATACTGCATTTGAAAAATCAAGTTCATTTTCAAACTCATCCAACAGTGCCATTAATGCAAACTAAAAGGAAAATATCAGTGCAACTTTAAAAACAGCTTTCATGCTTATAGTAATAATGTAAAGATATAAGACTTTTTTGGAGCAGATGGCACACAGCAAATTGGCTGGTATGAATTATAGTATTATTAATATATGGGTGTTAAAATTATGACTGAGTGTTATAAGTTCAAAAGAGAATTCCCATTAAGTTTCTGTGTGTTACTTGACTCTTAACTATAGTGCTATCTACAACCCCAAATTCTCCAGGATTTCTTGAGCTTGCAAACAGTTCTCCTAATTGCTTAGCAGGTGGCATGTGGTGCCCTGCATCTCCCCCTCCCTCCATGGTTGCTACAATCTCAGGTTCCCCTCCATTGCCTCTTCCCCTGTTCAGTCTGATTTGCAGAATGAGGTCTCGTGAACCTATTGGACAAACTGGTGCTGGCATTTCAGTTCAGATGTGTTACCTAATGTTCTTCTTTGGCTTAATAAATGGAAAATGGCCCTTTATGCCAACTTACACGTTTGTATCTTGCAAAAGTGTCAAAGAAAAAAAATGGTGTATGTTATTCTATTTGATATACCTTTTATTTTATCATTCCTTCTAAAGCTGTTTTTAAGGCAAACCATGAGAGCACATTCACCTTCTTTCTCTTAAAGATCCCTAACAATCACTGTGGAAAGTTTTCTGTTACCACTGACAACACTTTTTGAAAAAGATGTTGCACAATATTTTGAGATGAGGTGTGTATGTGTGTGTGTGTGTGTGTGTAGAGAGAGAGAGAGAGAGAGGTGTATATATGCCTCTTCTGAGAATCAAGAGCATTGTTTTGTTTGCTTTAGTTTGGTTTTTACACGAAAGCTGAGGCGAGTCAGTAATATTTATATACCTTTGCTATGGTCTCCTGCCAATGTAAAAGGGACAGCAATTACTTTCAAATCAATTCTTAAGAGTCCTTGACTTTTGAAGGCTGCTGTACATACATAGCAAACAAAGAGACTAATCTAGGCACGCTTTGCATCTTCTGTAAGGAAATAGACATGTAAGTAATATATAAAATACCACTTTTTCTTTTTTTTTTTTTTTTTTTTTTTCTTTTTGCGGTATGCGGGCCTCTCACTGTTGTGGCCTCTCCCGTTGCGGAGCACAGGCTCCAGATGCGCAGGCCCAGCGGCCATGGCTCACGGGCCCAGCCGCTCCGCGGCATATGGGATCCTCCCAGACCGGGGCACGAACCCGTATCCCCTGCATCGGCAGGCGGACTCTCAACCACTGCGCCACCAGGGAGGCCCTAAAATACCACTTTTTATTCAACAGAACAAGTACCATAAAACAAAAGACATCTTGTTGATCTACTGACCATTCTTTTCTATAGACAAATGACAATGATAACCTCCTTGGAATAAATTTCACAGACCACCTGACTTGACGTCCACGCTTTCAGAACACATTTTATTTCCAATGCCGGTACTATGTTTTAGGCCAACATCTGGCACCTAACTTTTTAACATGACTTTATGTACTTTACAAAGTACATTGAAGTATGTGATAAAATGTGTATAAGTAGTTCAAAATGCATTTTCATACTTTTGTAGGAAATACAGTACATAGTAAGAGATTCCAGCTTTTAAGACTCCTAAAGTCAGGGGTCTGTCTGAAATGCAGTCATAGCAATGGTTGCGATTCCCCTCTCCACCTACCCCCAATAAGGACACCAGAGGCTACATTTCAGATATGGTAACTAGAGCCAGTCTGCAGTTAAAGAGTGTGTAGTGAAAGAATGAAAAGAAAATGAAATTAAGAAAACAAAATAGGAAAGAAAGTTAGAAAACAGCCTTTAACATTGTATGTACCTAGTTTCAAAAAGAAAACAAACATCTTTGGCAAAGTTAACCTGCTTCAAAAAGGTTTAAGGCTTAACTGAACTTTTCAATAACTTTAATGAAGGGAGAGTAATTTAAAAGTATTTTTTGAGTATCAAAATATCATGTCTAAGGGCTTCCCTGGTGGTGCAGTGGTTGGGAGTCCGCCTGCCGATGTGGGGGATGCGGGTTTGTGCCCTGGCCCAGGGGCGGGTCCCGTATGCCGCGGAGCGGCTGGGCCCGTGAGCCGTGACCACTGGGCCTGCGCGTCTGGAGCCTGTGCTCCGCGGCAGGAGGGGCCACAGCAGCGGGAGGCGCCAGTACCGCAAAAAAAAAAAAAAAAAAGTCTGCTTATTCTTTCATATTGACTATTTTGAAATTAAGAAAACGATTCATTTAGTTTATGTTAAAATGCTCATTTAATATTGGATGATAGTGAAAAAGTGATTTAACTAGACTTGTTCTCTTTGAAGTCTGCAGTGCAACATATGTAGTCAAATATGTCATTTGAAATAGTATTTTTGCTCAAACTTCACTTTTAGATTATTATTCTACCATGGAAATAATTCTTTTCCCAAAGCCTAGATTTGTCATGGAAAGTAAAAGAGGTAATGCAAATCTAAGTCAATTACAGGGAGAAGAATTCCAGATACCACAAAGGAATATGCAATTTTTCAGGTCTCCCAACGTAGCACTTGTGATGTCAAAAGACAGGCCGTGCTTACACCCCTCAAGTCCATGTTACGTGGAAGCATAGTCACAGTCCCTTGTGTTCAAGAGCAGCCACAGTCCTTATCTCATCCTGAGAATCCAGACCTCTTCCTTTATGTAGTCCTGGTATGAAGCTATGTGGGATAAGAGTTCACATCCTTTCTTCCTCTCCTCCAGTTCCCATCTGTTTGGTTTTTTTTTAGAGTTTCTCAAATGAAAATAAATGGAATGGTCAAAGTCAGACAGTTAGGGAGAAATGTATCCTGAAATATATCACAGATTTTTAACTTGTAACACTACCCCACACTTTGCAAAAGGAGGAATAGCAAGTCAAGATGAAAACTCACAAGCAGAATCAAAGGCAAATTGGTAAAAAGTAAGAAAATAGAATTGGATACATGTCAGTGGCTATATTGTAACCCTATCTGGGGGATGGCGTATTGTTTAAAGTCTATATACCTACCACAGATTCCTTATATATTTGAAATAATTAGGAAAATAAGAAGGGATTTAGATTTTCTATTTCTTTGAGTTCTAATTAACCTGGTGTAAAGAATACTTGAGAAGCCTATTAAGTCACATTATCTTAGGTGTAGTTTAAGTGACTGTTTATTGTTGGTAAGTCAATAGTTGTGATGCGTCTTCCCAGGCTGTGTATGGAGGGATCCGTGAGAGGGTGAGTTTCGTGCAAACTGATGAAATTGGATAAAATGGCAAATGTAGATATCTTCCAAGTCCCATCTCATTCTTTACCCATTGATCCTATTTCTGTGCCTCTGTAATGGTAAGCCAATAATAAAAGACAGCCATTTACAAGGCACCCATAACATAAATCATGGTGGATCCCCAGAATAAGCCAGTAATTCAGTGCCATTTCATCCCTCAAATAAGAAAACTGAGACTCCTTTTTTTTTTAATTTATTTATTTATCTTACTTATTTTTTTGGCTGTGTCGGGCTTTAGTTGCAGGACATGGGATCTTCCGTTGCGGCATGCAGGCTTCTCTCTAGTTGTGGCACACAGGCTCCAGGGCGCTGGGCTCTGTAGTTTGCGGCACATGGGCTCTAGTTGAGGCGTGCGAGCTCAGTAGTTGTGGCGCACGGACTTAGTTGCCCCACGGCATGTGGGATCTTAGTTCCCTGACCAGGGATGGAACCCGCATCCCTTGCATTGGAAGGCAGATTCTTTACCACGGGACCATGAGGAAAGTCCCCGAGACTTCTTTAAAGTGACTTGGCTAGGGTCACATTGCTGTTCCTCGAACTCTTACCTTCTAATTCTAAAGCCTATCCTTTCTTCACTGCTGCCTCCTCCTGTCTTCTGATACCATTCAGTTTTTCCTCTTCAAACTTTTATCTCCATTTTCAGTTTTTATAATACCCATAACCTTACACTTAGCTCCTAGAATTCCTAGTTTATATGCACAATCAACATTGAACTAGACATTCTGTATATTCCTGAGCATGCTTCTTGCTTTCGGTGCTGATAGTTTTTAGGCTTAGAAGTAACTTGGATTCTAAACGCTGTTTTAGAGATAGTTTATGAGTCCCTCCCCCTCCTTCTGGTATTCTTTCCAGTGTCTCTTTAAATTTATTTTAATAGATATCTCTTATTTTGAAATAAATCATGTTCAATTCAAATATTTTAAGATTGTCTTTGATCTTTAAAAATCTTTTACCATGTATTAGAGAAAAGAGACTTAGTTCAGTGATTTGAGATATGATAATATTAATAAAACAAATCAAATTTGTTTTATTAAATACATTTGGTGCTGAGAGTTCAGTAGACAACAGTCGCATTTTATTTCAAACCATTTAATGGAACTGAATAAAATAGATCAAGTAGTAAAGAGTTCTTTTCTGTTCTTCACAGTAATTCCACCTGCTGCTAGCCACATGGAAGTCATTAAAATATCCAATTTCATTGTATTCACAGAAAGTTTTAAACATAAACATATTCCTTAAATGTAGTCCCTTTTTTTTTTTTTTTTTTTTTGTGGTACACGGGCCTCTCACTGCTGTGGCCTCTCCCGTTGAGGAGCACAGGCTCCAGGGGCGCAGGCTCAGCGGCCATGGCTCGCGGGCCCAGCCGCTCCGCGGCATGTGGGATTTTCCCGGACTGGGGCACGAACCCATGTCCCCTGCATCTGCAGGCGGACTCTCAACCACTGCGCCACCAGGGAAGCCCAAATGTATTCCTTTTAAAAAAAATAACTAGTATTAGCTAATTTTACTATTCAAAAGATACACCAATGATAATATTCCATTAGATGTTTCATAAAGTCATAAAACTTTCTATTCTCATGAACATTCAGTAAAAATTTATTGATGCCTACAAGATGCCAGGTGATGTGCAAAGTGCTGATGGAGACATTAAAAAGTGCAAGATAAAAGTCCTCCTGCTAAGGAGAAGACTGGACTAGTGACTTCCAGCATGTGTGCCCTTTCCATCAGTATCCAAATCACCTGCAGAATTTGTTAAAAATGCAGATTCCTGGACCCCACCTCAGACCTTTAGCACCATAATCTGAAGATAGGATCAGGAATCTGCACTTTTGAATAACTTATCCAGTGATTCTGAGGCTCATTAATTTGAGAGGCCCCTGTATATCAAGAAGCTGGACCTCAAAAGAAATAAGTATAACACTGAGTGATAATTATTCTAATAGAATTGGCATTGATAGATATTTTATTTAAATTTATGTTTGTAATGTATGTAATGCGAACATATGACCTATCATATGGAGTGAGCACATGGATAAGTATTTATCTAAAATTCCATGCCTTTGGTGCCTTTAAGTCTTAACAGAAATTAATTAAACATACTGTTCTAGAGATTCTGTCTGTTTTGAAGTAGAAATGTCAGAATGAACTCATGTTTGCACGGAGTGGGAATAAATCTGCCATGCAGTAAAGTAGAAAGATACCTATTTAAGTTACTCAATTAAAAAGATAGCTCAAAAATGCTAAAGAGGTCTTGGCTTCTTAGATGTTTCACAGCAAAAGCAGTATCAAGTGACTCTACTTGAGGCCAGCACTACTGCCTCGTAGTGCTGGGTTTTACTGTTCTGCTCAGTTCTACCAACTGCTCAGCTCAGCCAAAAGTGGTTGTTCACAAAGACTGTATATATAGCCCCAAGGAAAAATGTCCTTATTTACTTTTTACCCAGCACTACAGAATGATAAATAGAGCTAAACTGCAAAAGATGCTTGTACAGTCTTGAAAACACTTGAAAATGTCAAGGTAGAAAACACTGACAAACCAGTATAAATAAAGCCCCCCAAAAAGGATATAGCTTTCCAGAATTTATTAATAAGGTACTCATTTTATAAATCAGTCACCTTTCGTAGATAAGCATGCAGTAACTGTTTGTACTATAGGACATAATTATATATAAATAGGTAATACCATGCATTGAAATATAAAAGAACTTTAGGATGCTGCTAGATTTCCTATTCACTTCACTTCCTTCTTTTGTGTTTATTCATTTAACAAATGCTTATTAAGTGACAGTGCCAGGCACTGTCCTAGGCCCTGGGGCTGCAGCCTAGAATGAGCACATGTAATCACCCCTACCACTTGGGGTTTGTATACCAGTTGGAGAGTAGTCCATGAAAACATGAACAAACCAAGTAATAAAACAGTTCTTAAGGAAACTTACAAGATTCTATGACAGAAAAGTACAGAACAGGGCAGGGGTCCAACTCTACACAGAATTAGCAGAGAAGGCTACCCCTAGAAGGAAATATCTCAGCCCCAACCTGAAAGATGAGAAGGAGCCAGGCACAAGAAGAGTTGGATCGAGAAACTGAGCAAACGACAGACACAAAGGCCCTGCAGAGGGAAAGTCTTATGAGTTGAAGGGAGACCAGTACAACCTGAATGACAGGGTGAATACACAAGAAGTCAGATAGATAGGTAGACTGTTCTGTGTAAGCAGTGAACTTAGCTTTTATTCCAAATGCAGTGGGAAGCCATTTAAGAGTATTAGGCAGAGAAATGTGATCAGAAATATGTTTTTTTTTTTTTAAAGCTGTGGTTTTCTTTGTGTGAAGATGTTGGGGGTAGGAGTTTATTAATTAATTTATTTATTTTTGCTGTGCTGGGTCTTCGTTTCTCTGCGAGGGCTTTCTCTAATTGTGGCAACGGGGGCCACTCTTCATCGCGGTATGCGGGCCTCTCACTATTGCGGCTTCTCGTTGCGGAGCACAGGCTCCAGACACGCAGGCTCAGTAGTTGTGGCTCACGGGCCCAGTTGCTCCGCGGCATGTGGGATCCTCCCAGACCAGGGCTCAAACCCGTGTCCCCTGCATTAGCAGGCAGATTCTCAACCACTGTGCCACCAGGGAAGCCCAGAAATATGTTTTTTAAATTTTCTTTGGCTGCTGTGTACAGAATGGATTGGGGGTGGGGGCACTGTGGTGGAAAGATGACTGTTGCTGTGGTCCAAGGACAAATGATGATGACCATGGAGATGGACAAAAGTGAACGGATTCAAGGTATATTTTGGCGGTAGAATAAACAGACTTTGCTGATGGATTGGATTTTCTTCTGGAATTTACATGAAGTTATTAGAGCATTATTTTCAGGAAGAATATATGTAAATCCAGACTTTGTAGATGTAGAAATGTAAGCAAATAGGGGATAAAAATTTCACAGCTGCTAGCTCCCATCCTTTCTTCACCCTGGACTTTGTCCTCTTTAGGGTAGTCACCACAGAAATGTTTTGCCTTTGTATACACAGATGTGGGAGAAGATGGAACAAGTTACTTTCCTACAGCCTTTCTCTCTTTGATTCCTCCCACAAAGATCTGTAAGCATTGTGGGGTCCTATAATTATATTGGAAAATGTTTCTTGGAACCATTGTGTTTCACAGATATCTGATTACAACTCGTATTTTTGACTTTTATACCATGTTCAGATTGTCAATAAATCAACATTTTATTTTTTTATTTTAAAAATTTCTTTTTTATTAAGGTATAGTTGATTTACAATGTGTTAATTTCAGGTATATGGCAAAGTGATTCAGTTATATATATGCATATATATATGTATATATATTTCAGATTATTTTCCCTTATAGATTTATTACAAGATACTGAGTATAGCTCCCTGTGCTATGCAGTAGGTCATCACTGGTTATCTTTTATATATAGTAGTGTGTATATATTAATCCCAAACTCCTAATTTATACCCCCCCCACTTTCTTTTCCCCTTTAGTAACTATGTTTGTTTTCTATGTCTGTGAGTCTATTTCTATTTTGTAAATAAATCAACATTTTAGATTGAGAGTAAAATCCAAGAAAATCTGCTGAAGCATTTAGAAACTAAAAATCAGGAAAAAATATTTAAAATATTTTTATTTTTACTAGCATACACTTATACACTTATATACCGTATCATAGTTAAATATTGTTTTTATAATAATTTAATATGTTTTCCCACTAAGTAGTAGTAAAAGTAATTTTAGAGCATTTAGGTTAATTTATCAGATCTAATAATGCCAAACAAATGTGGCTCATTTTAAGTAATGAGACTAGAGAAGGAAAAGAAGCATCAGGAAAAATTGGAAACCACAGAATAATTAGATTTAGGCTTTCAAAATCACTTGGCTCCATATTCTCCACCCTACCCCAAAGGAAATAAAAGGACAAGCCATTTAAAAATGAATTTTTCTCTGAAGACTTTCCCTATTGTATCTGTTTAGTCTGAACAGTTTCCAGCATTAACAGTGAGTTTCTTTTCACCACCAATATGGGAAGTTCCTTTGAGGTAGAGAGAGATTTTGCCTTTCATTGCCTTGTGTTATTTCCCCTCTACTGAACTATGTAAAGAAAGGTAAATGGTAAAATGGCGGTGCAGAGATGGAGAGACTTAGATTATTCAGTCCTGTACAAGGAGATTGTTTTCTTTTTTCTAGTGTCATGTATGTTTGAAAAAAAAAACATCTGCTTTAGCAAGAAATTCTCCTTCCAGAGAGGTAATTAGGAAATACATAACTTCTGTTTTAAGAGCATATTTTCTACAGATGGCTACATACACTTATAGTGATGATTGTGTAATCATAGGCAGACCCACAACTACATAACAGATGAAAGACCCTTACTGGGAAGATTAGGGATACATCATTTTGCTCTTATAGTAATAATATGTTAGGAATGAATCCTGCTAAAACCACTACCTCTTTATCTTCAGGTTCTTGTCCTTCCCATAAAATAAAATTTTGAAGCTATTGATCAATGAACTAAGTGTGCAAGCTACATGCCTTCCTTAAATCTGAGTATATAAGGTCATTTAGAAGTAGTAGTAATTGTTGAGGTTCTGTATGTAAAATTAAAATGTAATATTTCTAAATGCAGTATAGCCTCTTTAAAAGGAATATCTAGGAATTATTTTGGGGAGGTCATCTTTTCTGACTTATAAAAAAATCAAAACAGCTTTTGTCTCTTAGAACAAATCCTAGAGCTGAACTCTCTTAAGTAAATAAAGGTTTAAAAGAATAAATGTTTCACAACTAAGGGTGTGATGGATTGCTACTGTATATGTATTTTCCTCCAAAGCTAGTCAAAGGCTTTTTTTTCCCACTGCCTCTTTAATCTTTGTGAAAAGCTTTCCTTAGAGCTTGAGAAGGCCCCATAGGAGCCCTATTTTCTCTTTATGTGTTTCTACATGCTGCTTCTCTTTACCAGATTTTGAGATATATCCACATTTCCTTCACCAGTGCTCAAAGAGCAATCATATTTTCTCATATTAATTATTGTTTAGAATTTCCTTTGTTATGGTTGAGAGGAACTATCCAAGAACCTCTTTTCCCAGGGTAGCCTTAATATTTTTAAAGCCTCTGTAGACGAATGGTAAGAAATTAATCATTTTATAATATCATCTGCCATCCTTAAAATATTTGGATGTTTAATATCTACATGCCAAATGAGGTCAGTTATAAGAACAGGTGAATTGAAAAGAGTGATTGCTAGCATGATATGAAAAGAGGTCATGTGCAATTTCTTTTATGCTTCCTCCTTAGCTTCTTGGAATACATGTAGAATACCGATCATCATGTGCCAAGAAAAGGAGTTTGTTATGTTGGGTGTCAATTTATTACCATAATATTTTTTAAAACTGAGTGTTTTTTCCTCCCCCTAAAATATACTTCTTTGAAATTATAGAATCTTTTCTTCAGAAGAAAATTACTGTGTTAGTGAAAAACATAACCTTGTAATAGATAATATGCTTTTTTATATCCAGCTTTATTTACTAGAGAATCATTATGTGTTTATAGTTAAAATCTTATGAGAGCTGATTAACTGGAAAAATTCTTTGCTGTATGTTTCAGTTTTCACATTTGGCTCATAATCTTTTATATAAAAGGAAGTGATTGTTCTTAGCTGTTGGGCAGATGGGATGCTCAAGAATCAAAGACTTTAAAGCTTTCTACAGAGTCTTAAGTACTCACTTGCTCTTCTACAAAATCTTGGGTAACGTAACTCTGGAGTAGGAGTTACCATTGCATTTTTTCCTCATGTGGCTAATTACTGACAGCATGCGACGTGACTCTGAACCGTTATTTAAATACTGCTATTATGTAATGTAGTTACAGTTATTATTAGAGGCTGTTTATTATTTACAACATTTCACTCTGTCATGGGTAATTCACCAAAATAGATGAACGTTTAACATTTTAAATATTTGAAGAGAAATTGGCTTAGCATTTGTTTTTCTATTTGGTGTTTTTTATTAAAAGTCGGTGGACTTTAGAGACATCATTTTAATAACCACTAAACACCCATTCTGTTGATGACAAAGTTCAGCATATTTTTTAAATTGCTTATTCACCTGTGTAATGTACCATTATTATTTTTAGATACATCATTTTTTGCTTTATTTTCTTTAAATGTTTCATCAGTAATTTTATTGTGCTTTGTTTTTAAACAAAATTCAAGTCAGTAGTCCAACAAAAATAGATAGGTTTCCAGTTCTCCATTAACTAATTGGAGAAGGTAGGTATAGGTAGCTCAAAAATGTACATTAGTAACTGAGAAAAAATTTTTTTCTTAAAGTACTAAATGTTCCTAATTTATTTTGAAGTGGAAAAAAATTGCCACCACTACCTCATCTACCTGCCTCCCTCATGTTAATAATAAAGGAGAGACATTTACTTCTTTACATAGCACAGACAGGCTAGTTATTCTGCTTTCTTTGACCTGAGAAATGACTGTTAGACAAGTAGGACATTTACCATAGATCACGACACACATTAATCACCAAATTAAACATAGGAATAGTCTCATCAAACGCAAGGCAGACACATGAATTTACTTATTCAGGAGATGCAAGGAGAAAGAGCAGGAAAGGATGCAGGTAGCCAGAAGGATTATGACTAGTATAATCAGTAAATGAAGATGCAGTAATGCAGATTTTTTTTTTTTTTGGTATGACAACAAATATGTTAGCAACCCCTCATATCTCTTAGTCTCTCTGCAAGCCCAGAGCAAATAAGTATTAAGTGGACTCCCCACTCCTCCTCCTCATGTAGATCATCTTCTAGTGTAATGCGGGATTAAGAGCTTGAACTCTGGAATCAGCTCTACCATTTACAGCAGAACCATTGGGAAGTTACTTACCTTTCTAAGTCACTATTACATCATCTGTAAAATTGGATTTATGCAATAAGTATTTAATGAGTGCCTGATATGTTTTAGGTACTATTCTAGGAGCTGAGGCTTAACAGTGAAGTTTGGATGGCATAATAACTAGCCAGTCTGTGCTAGGTAAAAAAAGTAAATGTATCTCCTTTATTATTATTATTATTAAAAAGGTAATAATATGGAAGGAGGCAGGTAGAGGGATTGTAGTGGTAGTATTTAATTCTGCTTCAAAATAAATTAGGAACATTTTAGTACTTCTTGTGAACAGTGAGTCGTGAAAAAAGGCTGTACCTTCCATAGTACCTACCTCACAAGGCTGTGGGGAGAGTCAATAGGGTATAGAATAGGGTACAGTGCCTGACATAGAGGACGTGCTCAGTCGATGTTACATGCTTTCCTCATCATTATTAATGCCACATTTTGCGTACAAAGCACTGAGTTATGTCTTATAAGAAATCAGAAAAAGGTTTGGACTGGACCTATCCTTTATCATTAATAGTTTCTTTGCATACTTGAGATGTAGATTACTTTAGGTTTTAATTCCTGAGAGTAGACTCTGAGGCAAGGATTTGAATGCAAGTATTTAGGAGCCTATCTCAAGGAGCAGTTGTAAGGGTTGGGGATGGAAAATGGACAGGAAAAGAAAGCCAGGAGAGGGCACATTTATGAACACATTACTGCAGTGGGCAACTGGGGCTCAGTCCCAGTTGAGGGGCCCAAGAAGTTGACATAGAACATGTCTCCCCAAGGAGAAAAGAAAATGGGGTATTTATCAACCATTGACTTTATGTTGTTGGCCAAGGGCTGCTTCTGGGGAGATAATTCCATGGCATTTCCAACCAGCACTGTGTGCTGCCCAGGCCTGCTCTGGGCCCAGAGAGCGCTCTCAGTGGAGTCACAGGTGCTTGCAATGGGAAACTGTTGGCCTTTTCAGAAACAGTAATTATAGAGGGATATGGGAGGGCACCAATAGCATTGGCTACATAGAGCCTCACCCAAAAGCTACAACATGAGGCTGAATGTGGCAAGCTCAAAATATATAGTAAACATAAGAGGAGTGTACAAATACTGGATTTACATGTATATATTTTTAAATAAAGGTGAGAACATTAGTATGGAAACACAACACCTGAATAACATAAAGGAAATTTACTTGAGAAATTTTCCTTCTAAAAGCATTACAGGTAATTGTTCAGCTCTGAGGAACATTTTAGAATGGTCACCACTTTTTGATCAACTCTTTTATCAAATTAGAACTTAATTACATAACATCCATATGAAAAATCAATCTTTTTTTTCCCCCTTAGTTGCTGAAGCACTTGGACACTCCAAAGTAAATTGAATCTTTACATCAATTTTCCAGGAAAAGAAACAGTAAAATCTTTGTCCTTGAGGTTCCACTTGGCAGGGTCAAAAGCAATTCTTTCATTGTATTATACTATAACACAAATCGGAAAATGCAAAGATTTCAGAATTGCTGTATTTCACTTATTATCTTTGTAAGCTTTCCTCTGCAGCTAAGCAAGGTGTTATTAGGCACAAGGAGTTTTGTTGAATTCTTATATTGGTCTCAAGAATTTTGTGATGGGGGCTTCCCTGGTGGTGCAGTGGTTGAGAGTCCGCCTGCCAATGAAGGGGACACGGGTTCGTGCCCCAGTCCAGGAGGATCCCACATGCTGTGGAGCGGCTGGGCCCGTGAGCCATGGCCGCTGAGCCTGCGCGTCCAGAGCCTGTGCTCCGCAACGGGAGAGGCCACAGCAGTGAGAGGCCCGCATACCGCAAAAAAAAAAAAAAAAAAAAAAAATTTGTGATGGGTGGTTTACTCAATTTAAAACAGATCATCTGGTGATATTGCTTTTAGGTTAAAATGAGGGTTCCTCAGATTCTTTTCAGGGCAGATCCTTTTGATTATTTGTTAAATCCAGAATTGCTAAACTGTAAAGTACATGGACTCCAGATACATTGGTGGTGAATGTGATAAAAAGAGAATTCTAGGAGACTAGAGCAACCTCAAGGCCCAACCTTATCTGCTTGAAAGTTTTATAGAGGGTTAAGTCCTAGCCTGACTACTTATTTATCTTCTTTCAAGCCAGCTTATTCTGAACACTCTAACCCTTAATTAATGATTATTAATTTGACATGAAGCGCTATGCAAATGCCCGGATGCCATCTGGAGTATTTTACCCAGTTACATGTAATAAATATTTTTCTAATAAGACTCCTTGTACCCGATTAGAAATGTATGTGGCTCTCTGCCCTGAAGCTTAGCTTTTAGTGGAACCTAAACCACATAAGTGCAGACAAATGAAAAGATCTTTTATGTACTTCCTTCATATTTTTGATATTTTCTGGTGAAAGCTACATACAAACTGAAGTCTCAAAGGAACACTTTCTCAAAAGTCGAGTCTCACTGACTCAGATGTTACCTCCTCAGGTGGAACTTCGCTGGTTATCCCATCTGAAATAGCCCTTTGTCCCGGCCACTCAGTTCATCACCTCACCCTGTTATATTTCTTCAGCACATTCATCACTATCTTGTGTTCTTTATTTATTCTTGTTCCTTTATGTGTATGTTTGTTTGACTTCTCCCACTGGAACGTTACCACCATGGAGGAAGAGAATTGATCTGTCTTATTCATTATTATACCCCAATGTCAAGGACAGTGCTTCCCACAGAGTAGGCGCTCAATAAATTTTTGTTGAATGACTCAATGAAAGAATGGATATTAAGAATCCTGTGTCCTTGAAAATCAATGTAGCATATCAAGTGCCTTAGGGTTATAGGAAAAAACTTTAACTCTTTCCAGCTTAAAAAGAGGCATTTTCTTTCACTGCAGCAATAATATAAAGATCTGAAAAAGAGGCATCCTCTCAGGAGTAGAATGCTAAGCTATTGACCATGGATTTTCTGACAAGGGAGCACTAGGTACAGGGTTTTGGAGGATGGCCAGGAGCAGACACTCTTGGTCAGTGTGCCAGGCAGCTGTGGAAATATAATTGGGAAGTACCTGGAAGTTAAGATGACATGAATCAGCCAAGAAACAGGAGGAATCAAAGGCTCAATAAATCTCCACTTTCTCATGGCTCAAACAGTCGAGCTATTCCCCGGTTGCAGGGGCCTATTTACCAAGACCAGGACAAAGATGAAAGTGCCATTATAGGCCACCAGAGGAAAGCACAAGCTGGGTGTGTTTAAGGTAAACATACCATGGGAGTTCACAGCAGTCCAGTCTGTCCTGAAATGGTAGGTCATTTATTCTTTTAACAAATATTTATCAAACCTCTTTTATCGTAGCACCATTTAGACTCCAGCCTCGTTCCTTCCTGCTCCTCTCACCCCCAACACACTTGCGTACCCATTGCTACGGAGACACTCTGCTTTTGACTTCATTATTCATTGACTTCTCTTGTAAAATTTGGTTTGGAAAAAGGGCTTTGCCACTATAACAAACCCACCAAGCCTTCTCTGCACACATTATTAACACTAGTAGGAAGTGCTTGGGCATTAGGTAGAATACAGATGTTCTGAAACACAGGATAAATGCTCTATGTCCCACCAGAATATTCCTCTCTGCCACTCCCCACCAAGAAATTGGGAAGTCTCCAAGGCTATTCTTGATATTGCATCATTTGTGTGCAGGCCTATTTTTTCAAAGGTGGCAGATGACCTTGTGCCTTCGGATAACTGAGATTGAAACTTAGGTTTCTGCCTGTTGTATTAAACTCACTCTGGTTTCTCATTTGACTGAATATGAAGAAGCTGGGCTTTTAGGATTGCTTCTCTTATATTTCCCAAGATGTGAGTGTGACAGGAAATTTTATTTTAAAACAATACTGTGATCCACGTACTTACTGACAGAAGACATTGGTTTAAAAAAGAAAAAAAGTGTCAGTCTTAAAGAAGTTGGGTGCAGCTAGACTGTTAAACAGACAAGTCAATTTACTGAAGATGCCTCATCCTCATTCATTGAGCTCTTAGGGAGAGTTTTATTAACCTACTGTGTTTTCAGGGTCTATACAGCTTTTGCCCAGTGGGCCATTACCCAGTGGGATTGCAGCAGTTGAGATCCTTGCATAAACTCAACATCTTCTTAACCAAAATGAAAACAGTATCATATTGCCTTTTGAATCTGTTTGAAGGGAGAAATATTTTTAGGAAAAAAAAAAGATAATTGAAAAGCTCTGTATTCATCTTTCTGTGCCCTAGGACATTGATTTTTCAGATGCTGTAATATATTACATGGTGAGGTAGTCCTGAGGACTTCCATACATATTAGTGACTCTAGTGCCCAAAGCACACATTGCAAACCTTCCACATTCAGAGATTCAGTGTGCCTTGTGGTATTTCTGTCTGACCTCAATCCATTTTGGAAATAAAATGTTCTGTACACTGAGGGAAAGCACATCTTATTGGCCTCTCTCTGACTTCTGCCATCCCTTGGTACCTTGTAAGGAAGCCAATGCAGGCATCCTTGCTCAGGATCTGCCTGGTGATGCTCAGGTCTCTGCCACAAGGTTTAGGTTCCCAGCAGTACTGTCCTACCTGTGTGGTCACAGGAAATATGAGCTTTGTATTCAGCAGGTGCTCCATAGATATTGAAATTGAATTGAATCAGGACTCAGTAAATCTGAGCCAAATCAGGTTTGAGTTATGTGCCTTTATCTTCCCTGGAAAGCAAGAGGTGGAGGGAGGGGGCTTCCCTGGTGGCGCAGTGGTTGAGAGTCTGCCTGCCGATGCAGGGGACGTGGGTTCGTGCCCCAGTCCGGGAAGATCCCACATGCCGCGGAGTGGCTGGGCCAGTGAGCCATGGTCGCTGGGCCTGCGCGTCCGGAGCCTGTGCTCTGCAACAGGAGAGGCCACAACAGTGAGAGGCCGCGTACCGCAAAAAAAAAAAAAAAAAAAAAAAAAAAAATTGGGGGGTAAATGTTTAGGATTTTCAAAAACTCGTACCGAATCTCCTCCTAACACTTTACACTAAAACCCTATCAAAGGATGCTCTGAGATGAAGTCTGAGAAAGGTTTCAGCTTATCATTCATGATAGAAGCTCCTCAGCCTAATCAGTCCCCTTGTGACCATTAATAAACAGTACTGTCGTAAATGAATGTCTCCCTGAAAATGGACCCTGACATCAAATTAGCATGTGCGTGCATATAGACTTATACAATTTTAAAAATTGGTTTGTTTTTAAAGGAGAATAAATGGAAAATAAGTCTTTGCCAACTGTGTCTTTATTTATTCTTTTTATATATTTGGCATGTAAATACAAAAATGTTTTCTTTAGATTCCTGCAGCATTAATTTTGAACGCTATTGCAGGTAAATTTAGCACACATTTTCTTTTACAACTAGTGTGATGAAAAGAACTCAGGAAGGTTCTGCCTTCAAAATTCCTGGATAAACCTCATGGACTGTAAGGTTTTGCTAAGAGTGTGGATAATTAACTTCTGACTAGGTTGGAAATAAAAATTCAATGACCACCTCCCTCATTCCCATTTAAATCTGAAACCTTTTATTCAAATCATTGTGCCTTGTTTTTACCCAGTTTATTATAGTCAAGCAGTGTTAGTTTTTAAATATTTTATCCTTTGAATTTTCATGTGACTACATCCTGTGGCTTTGTAGTGTATATAATAGCATATATTTTTTCAACAAGGAATAAACAAAGAAGTGCTATGAAAATAGAAACGAATTGTAAACTGTGATCCTGACATGAGCAGCTTAGTTCCTAGTGGGATTGGGGAGCAATTTTCACAGCTTTGAAAGGAAAGCAAAAACTTGTAGTAGTGATAAATTATACCATGGAGACCTCTTAAACACTTAGCCTTGGTAAACATTAAATCTGTCTCTTCAACAGGTTTATTGCAGGATTAGGCACTTCCTGGAGAAAGTGTCACTCTGCCTTTGGCATTGATGTAAATTTGGTTTCTGCTAGATTCATAAAAGGTGCTATACAGAAGTCATTCAATTTTCTCAAAAGTTACGTTCAGAATTTGGGGTGTGGATTTATTCACGTCCCAGATATCGCTTCATTGTCCCCTAAAGTTGACCATCCAAAAAATCTCAGATTCATATTAAGCTAGGTTGTCCCAATCCTCTGTAATAATTCATATTCACCTAAAAATTTTGTTAACCCTTTTTGACCACCAGAGTTTTGCTGATTAAATGATAAAGTCAGTGCTGCAGAGACTTGTGGGCCATGTACTAAGATTCACATCCACAGTTTAGATATAAATGCAGCAGCCCCAGTCACTTTGGTTCTCAATTTGCTAATTTGTCAAAAAAGAACTAATATGTCATTTTGAAATATCTAATGACTGAAAAAGAGTCACAAAACTAAATAACTTGGCTGTCTGAGCTTAAGTTTTAAGTATGCATTCTGCAACTATGGCATAAAACTAGATCTTAAGAGTTTGCTTGGTTGAACTATTTTGCCATCATTCGATTCATTTATTCTTTAAGTATTTATTGAGCATTGTACCCCAGGCTTGCTGGAGATAAAGCAGTGAAGAAAACAGGTAAAATTCTTGCCCTCAGGGGGTTTACATTCTAGTGTAAGTAAATAAGTAGAATCAGCTCATAAGTGATAGGGAGACAAATAGAACCTGGCAGGGGAGATAAGGGAGGGTGGGAAGTAGTGCCATTTAACAAGGGGATCAAGGAAGGCTGTCACTGAGAAGGGAACTCTTAAAGATCTGAGGGAGGTGAGAGTGTGAGCCATGAAGATTTGGGAGAGGGAGGATTGAGCATACCTGGGTGAGGGGAACTTCAGGTGCAAAGACCATGAGATGGGAGGATGATTTGTTTGTTGGTGAAACAGTGAAGAGGGCAAGTGTGCTGGAGTGGAGTGAGCAAAATCAAAAGCACAAGCAGATAAGACCGGGAGGTAAAGGGAGCCAGAACATTTAAGCCTTTAGGACATTACTCTGAGTGAGGTGAGACTCTATCATGGCTCCTGCAAGGAGGAGGGACTTGCACTGATTAGCTTTAAAAGGATCCCTTTGGCTGCTCGTGAGAATGGTTTCTAGGAAGACAAAGGCAGATGGAGAGGAACTGATGAGAAGGCTGTTGCAGTAATCCGTAATTCAGGTGGGAGAGGAAGTTGGCTTGGACCCGAGTGGTAGCAAAGGAGGTGGGGAGAAGCACTTGGATTCTGGATGGATGGAAGGCAGGGCCAACAGGACTTGCTGATGGAGCAAATATAGATGTGAGAGCAAGAGAGGAGTCAAGCCTGCCAGCATTATAGTCCCGATTACTTGTTATGTAGTAGCCAAAACAAGAAATCCAATTTCCATTTAGTTGAGGACCCTACATATTTTTTCTCTTTCTGACTCAGTGAAAATCTGTGTCTCTGTATATAAAAAGAACAACACAATACAAGTAGTATTTGCTGCAAGGTAAACAAAGTTATACTATGGTGTAACAAAATAGAGATGCTGCTTGAGAATTAAATTACCAGATGCTCAGGTTCTGTACTACACCCCTCTCTCCCAAAGTACAATCCATGAGTAATGGAAGCAGAGGGAGGGTCAAATTTGAAATATAGAAAGAACAAAAACAAGTGCTCATGCATGAGTTCCCTGGATGGGGAGACAAAATCCGGAGGAGAGCTGAACACAGATTGGTTGCAATAGTTACTCAGCAAGGCTAAGCATGGAAATCAACAAAGGAACACGGCACATCCTCATCTTTGCGGAGCTTAAAGTCTAATGAAAGTACCTTGCCTTCCATAACTCAGTGGAGCACTAGGATTTTAGTTATATCATTTACAGAGATATATGTCAATAATGTGACTATTTCAAATATAAATATAGATATATTAAATATAGATCTGTATAGATAGATATTTCAATGTATGTCTTTTATGTATACACAGACCAGCAATATAGGATGTGAGTACAAACTTATGCATATTCTTGTTCCAAATTTTAGTCTTCAGAATTTGCTTGGCTGCTGTGATCAGTAAGAGCCATAGTAAAGTAAGAGGTCATGTAAGCTACACAAAGCTTTTTGTCCACAAAAATAAAAAGATCAGTTTGGAAAGTTAGTACCCAAGTTAATGAGAAGATATTGATCCAGATTCCTTGAAAAAGCCTGGTGCATTGAGTAACAGGGTGCGGTAATCTCAGCAACTCTCGTAGACGTGCCAAGAGCTCCCTCCCAGCTCTAAAGGTGCCCCTGCCTGGGTTACAGCCATCCCAGAAGGTTGGAGAGCTGCTGTGTGCAGATTCTGAATGACTTCCGGCTTTGCCACCATGAGCACCCCCCTCCATCCCCCACCCCCCCGACAAGGGACATCTGCCTCCTCTTCTTCAGAGCAGGCCCCCCCATTGGTCCAGCTCTTCTCCCATCAAGGAGCTGGGGCAGCAGCTGGCTTTCTTAAGTGTCGGTAGGTCTGCCTCCACCCTCGCTGGAAGGCTTCCTCAGCAAGGAGTGAGGGGACATTAAGCTGGCAAACCTAAGTGAGGAGGAAGACCTTAGCTGAGGGTTGTCATTAATGTTTCTACTATCCTGTGCTAAATAGAAATAAACATTTAAACCATTATTCCTCAGTCTGTCCAACGGAGGTAAAGTTGATAATCTACTTGTTTCGGAAATTTTCTTGCGAAATTTTCTGTTTAATTCACATTAGTTCTTATTTTTTCCCTCCCCCCGTCCCCCGCCTAGTTTCTAAGCTTTCTTTAACTCATTTGGAATAAGCTGAAATGAAACAAAATCATATATTCTAAATCGAGTGCTTAAAACAGAACTGAGTTCATTGATTAAATATGAAAGGGAGCATCTTTTGCAAAATGAAAGGCAAGCTTTTAAATCTTCACTGAACATTGGTCAATCTTAAACCCTCTTGGCACTAGTTTCTTCATACGATTTTGCATATCAGGTGTTTACAGACTAAATAGTAGATGAGCTCCAAGTATACTATGTCATTTAATGTCAATGAGCTAACCCCGTTTATTCAGCTCTTTGCTTAGCAATGAAATAATCTGCATAAAAGTGCTCAGTATGCTACAATTAAGAAGCATGCTTGTGGAAGGCACACTCTTGGTTCATTTTTTAAAAAGACCATCTGTTTCTTGGTATGCTACTTGTGCAGATTTTCCTTTCATCTTTCACCTTCTTTTTTAAAAAAAAAAATCCACAGCTTTCTAAAGCTTTTGATATTATTTCGTTCTTAGGTTTTATAGAATGCTCAGTCTCTGGATTTTCAGCTGTGGTTTTACCAACGTCCTCACAAGATCATTTTAAATCCTCAGGAATCTTAGAAATTAGAAAAAAAAAAAAATAGAGAAGCCTCCCCATGACACTGCATTTATTCCTTTCTAGGAAGCTGACAGTTTCTGTCAGCAACCAGGAATCATAGATGTAATAGTAGTGGTGGTCATGGTGGTCCTAATCTACTAATATTTGCAAGTTAACAGGGTTAAATATATTTAAGGTTTATATATTGAAGAAACTTTTACTCATGTCTTTGAAATGCCCTTAGGAAAGGATAGAAATGCCCTGACAGGCTGTGAAATAGGAAATCCTAAATAGGATTCTTACACCCAAAGTTGCTATGTCATAGTGACACACCTTTGATCATGCTCAAAGACTAAATTTTCAGCATGTTGAGAAAACGGTTTCTCATTCTGAGGATTTTTAATTCAGAAAACAAACTTCTTTAACCACATATGTTTGAGGCATTTTCTCATTCAGTCTATTCTGAAGGTAAAAGATGTACATTATTTTGCTGGAAATGGACAGGATAAAGGGAAGAGGTAAAATACTCTTTAGTTAAATGGCACATTTTATGCCCAGCTGCCAGGGGAAATAGGATAGCTTATTTAAGAAGTTTACTTTCTTATATAAGAAAGAAGAAAGATGTTTGGTATAGCCTGTGATCTGGAATAAAAATAGCAAATTTTAGACTTGACTTCATTTAAAATGATTAACCATAATGCCTATTTATTGTTGAGTTTCTTGGAGGAAAGAATAGTCTTGTCAGAAACTGCATATCCTCAAATCTCTTTATTTGATGTCATTTTTATCTTGTGAAACTACATTTAAAAAAGGTAAGCAGGAAGGGAAAAAAACGGTGCTGGAAGAATCAGACTCCCTGACTTCAGACTATACTACAAAGCTACAGTGATCAAGACAATATGGTCCTGGCAAAAAAACAGAAATATAGATCAATGGAACAGGATAGAAAGCCCAGAGATAAACTCAAGCACATATGGTCAACTGATCTATGACAAAGGAGGCAAGGATATACAATGGAGAAAAGACAGTCTCTTCAATAAGTGGTGCTGGGAAAACTGGACAGCTGCATGTAAAAGAATGAAATTAGAACACTCCCTAACACCATACACAAAAACAAGCTCAAAATGGATTAGAGGCCTAAGTGTAAGACCAGACACTATAAAACTCTTAGAGGAAAACATAGGCAGAACACTCTGTGACATGAATCACAGCAAGATCTTTTTTGATCCACCTCCTAGAGTAATGGAAATAACAAAAATAAACAAATGGGACCTAATGAAACTTAAAAGCTATTGCAGAGCAAAGGAAACTACAGACAAGATGAAAAGACAACCCTCAGAATGGGGGAAAATATTTGCAAATCAATCAATGGACAAAGGATTAATCTCCAAAATATATAAACAGCTCATGCAGCTCAATATTAAAAAAACAAATAACCCAATCCAAAAATGGCCAGAAGACCTAAATAGACATTTCTCCAAAGAAGACATACAGATGGCCAAGAAGTACATGAAAAGATGCTCAACATCACTAATTACTAGAGAAATGCAAATCAAAACTACAATGAGGTATCACCTCACACCAGTTAGAATGGACATCATCAGAAAATCTACAAACAAATGCTGGAGAGGGTGTGGAGAAAAGGGAACCCTCTTGCACTGTTGGTGGGGATGTAAATTGATACAGCCCCTATGGAGAACAGCATGAAGGTTGCTTAAAAAAGCTAAAACTAGAGTTATATATGACCCAGCAATCCCACTACTAGGCATATACCCAGAGAAAACCATAATTCAAAAAGACATGTGCACCCCAATGTTCATTGCAGCACTATTTACAATAGCCAGGTCATGGAAGCAATCTAAATGCCCATCAACAGACAAATGGATAAAGAAGTTGTGGTACATATATACAATGGAATATTACTCAGCCATAGAAAGGAACGAAATTGGGTCATTTGTAGAGACATGGATGGATCTAGAGACTGTCATACAGAGTGAAGTCAGTCAGAAAGAAAAAAACAAATATTGTATATTAACGCATATATGTGGAACCTAGAAAAATGGTACAGGTGAACTGGTTTGCAGGGCAGAAATAGAGACACAGATGTAGAGGACAAACATATGGACACAAAGGGGGAAAGAGGCAGCGGGAGTGGTGGCGGTGGTGGGATGAATTGGGAGATTGGGATTGACTTATACACACTAATATGTATAAAATAGATAACTAATAAGAACCTGCTGTATAAAAAATAAAATAACATTTAAAAAAGAATAAAAGAGATTTTCCAATATATTAAAAAAAAGAATAAAAGACATTTTCCAATATATTAACAACAACAACAAAAAAGGTAAGCAGGAAGTGATGCAGCTTTAAGGAAAATTACATCAGAAAAGAAATTGAAGTTAATGGGATAACTCTACCCACCCCTCTGTTCACCTAGCATGTGGATCAAGTGGAGTTCTCACAGTAACTTTAGCCATGACTAAGAGCCTTCCCAGTCTCTGTGGTACATTTTGTTTTAGACTTTAAAAGCATGACCTTAAACCATGTTTAGGTGGTCTTACATTTTATAAAATGTTGTGAAAACAAGGGATTGATTATTATAGTCCCAAACCACCTAGTCTTTATTGAATAAATATGGACATAGTACCTGGGATCTGGATTTTGTGTTTACTGCACCAGCTACACCACCCAGTGGGGCATAGGTGAAGTCTGCTCTACCCAGAAGACCTTTAAGCAACCAGTTTAGGTGCTTACTAGACTGCCCCACCACAAGAAGAAAAATCTATTGTCTGAGGAAGAAAGTATTAAATGAGGTTTTAGATAGTCAGAGAAAATATCTGCAAAACGATGAGGTGAGAAGTCCAAAGGTACCTATGGGTGAGCGCGGATATCTGGCACCAAGCATCCTTTGTCTGTTGGCATATGTGTAAAGTTCTTTGAACCAATAGATGTCAGCCTGATTGAACACAGATGGGAGACAGCGAGAACTAGCAATAACGATGAAATGTTTGGGAAGTCAAGTTTGGATTAAGGTATTTTGTTCTAGCAGCTGAACAAGGCAGCAGACAAGGCTAAAGTAAACACAGCTCTCCTGTTTGGCTATTGATTTATTATAAGCACCAAAATTACTTTTATTTTTACATGCAAAAAGGTACATCTGGTTTCTAAAATTATACGTCCCAAGACTAGATTACGCAAGAACAATGTGGTTCACTGTAAATTTCTTAGAAGCTAAGGAAGAAAAAAAATCTCATTACTTTCATAAGTTCTTGCAGAAAAGACTGTTGCATATTTTTTCCAGACTATTGGTGGAAATTTTTCTTCACATATAAAGAACAAACCATTCCCTGACCCCAGCCTCTATTCAATCTGGGAAACAGCTCTTATGAAGTAGCAGTTCTGTAAAATAAAAACACCAAAGACATTAACTAGGGTTCTTTTTTTTTTATTATTGTTGGCATTGAATACAAATCAGCATTAAATCTGAGACCATTTTTAGCGTCAGATTCCCAGATCTAAAATAGGGTATACAAATTAAAAAAAATTGGCAAAAATGTTTTACTTATGTTTAATGCAGCTTTTAATGGTTGAGTGTCTTCATTTAGAATTCAGACATACCCCTCCAGATTCCATATGGCATAAATTTTAGGAAGTTCCCAAAATAATGAAGGGATGCTTGGGTCTAAGCAAATAATATATTTTAAGATTTCAATTATAGTAAGAAACTAGTTTTTCTCTACACAAAATATAGTTTATTAGCCTCTTCATCAAAGACTAAAATGTAGTTACGTGTTCTATCCATATTTATTTTTAAAACCATTAATCAGGGCTTCCCTGGTGGCGCAGTGGTTGAGAGTCTGCTTGCCGATGCAGGGGACACAGGTTCGTGCCCTGGTCCGGGAAGATCCCACATGCTGTGGAGCTGCTGGGCCCGTGAGCCATGGCCAGTAAGCCTGCGCGTCCGGAGCCTGTGCTCCGCAACGGGAGAGGCCACAACAGTGAGAGGCCTGCGTACCGCAAAAACAAAACAAACAAACAAAAAAAACCATTAATCAAACGAATGGAATATGGTCAGTTAGGAATCTTTTGGTTGCAGTTAATAAAAACACCAACTCAACTGATTTAAACAAAAAAGGAGGGGCGAATTTGATTGACTCATAGACCTGAAGAGGTAGTTCTATTTACCTGTGAGGTTCGTGTTCTCAGGCTCCAGTTCTGTTTTCCTGCAGTTCTTTGCATTTTGTCTCCCTCAATCTATTGGTGTTGCCCTTAGGCTGACTCTCCTTGTGGTAGCAAAAAGGGCTATAGTAGTTGTAGACCCAGTAATTCACACATATCATCCCAAGGAAAGAAAGAATCTGTGTCCCAGCATTCCCAGCAAAGTCCTGGGGTTTACTCTAGTGGGACTGGCATGTATCAAATGTCCACTTATCGCTTTGGCCAGGTGTATGGAATTCATAGATGTGTTTAAGCTCTTCAAAGCCTAACTCCAGGGTTAAAGATGGATTCCATTTAACCCAAGTACAGCTAAGAATTCAGGGATTGGTTGATTCTTAAAGGAAATCTGAGTGGTTTTAGGACAAGGGAAGGAGGATGGCAAATAATTAGGAAACAGCCAGCAAATATCCTCTGCAACTGTGTACCTAAAAAGGGTACAGACTTAGATACCTAGGCTTTAATCAGTCGGGGGAAGTTTATCTTGCCCATTATCCCCCTTTACCTCTCAGCAGAGAGGTCATCCAGTCCCATTATTTGGGTATTTTCCAGTAGGACTTTTGCAACCTTACTTCAACTGTTAATTCTTAATCCATTTGAAAACAAATTCACTTTTCAAAGGAGGAGTGTAATCAGCAGATGTAACTGGAGTCTTCCCCCTTGACTCTAGTGCCTCATCATTCCACCTTAAGTTGTATGCTCCGATTTGAAACACTGTTCTGGTTTCAGTGAACTGCTTATACGGTTTAGAGAAAAGCTACATTTGATAAACATTTTACTAGTTTTACATTTAGATTTTCTACTAAATTTATAATGATGTATTCCTGTAGAATGCTGAACTTGCGTACGGTGGACTCATGGTTGCACTGTATACTCATGTGATTGTGTGAAGTGTCTCCCATTAAAAAAATAAAAACAAACCAACCTCATAGAATGAAACCTGAAGTTTTTCCCTGTGTTTTTCCTGTTTCTTTACCTGTGCTCATCCGAGTGCATCCATTTCAGTTGTGTGGCACATGCTCTTGTGCTGTTTTTAACAGCCCTGAAAGTTCCCTGGCTTGGCCCTCAACTGGGTTTGAATTTCTACCCACTGCTGTCAGTATTTGCAGCATGAGCAGTGATACTGTTGCCCTTAGCAAATATCATCCTCTCGTGCTAAGTTTATGAAGCTAAGCCCTGAATGCTGTCCTTAGACAAAAAGGGGAAGGCGTCTAGGGATTAGAATGTGGCCTTTCATCACTCCTGACCTGCACCCCTAGTCTCCAGGATGCAGTGCAGTGAAGAGTTAATGGATCTGCTTCACTTAAGGATCAGAGATTCTCAGGGAAGCTCTAAACCATTCGTATCTAAGAAGTGTTCCAAGAGAATCAAGGGAAGTTACAAGGTGACGTCATTATCATTGTGATCATCACCATCATCAGTATCACCACCAACTCTTTACAGATCTTCTTTTCCTTTGCTCCCTTCCCAGGAGAAAATGTCACTTCTCTTAACCCAGCACGTGTGCTTCTCTCATCCCATTTTCCTCTGTCCTACTCCAAAACTTGACACCATTTCTCCCCCTCCCCCTCTGCCTATTCAGAATATAACAAAGGCAGCAAAACAAACTTCTCTTCAATCTGTCACTTCCACACAAATGACACCTCTGTTTTCTTCATGGCTAGCCTCTTGGTAGTCAGTATCATAGTCCATACCAGCTTCCTGATACTCCTTCTGCCTTCACCCTCCCACACAAACACACGTCCTCCTAAAATCTCTAATCAGTATTTCTTGTGAGCCTATTGTGTGAAAAGCTACTTACTGTTATGATACAAAATATGGCCTTGTCTTTAAACCACTTACAATCTTCTTTTTAAATTTATTTTTATTGAAGCATGGTTGATTTACAATGTTGTGTTAATTTCTCCTGTATAGCAAAGTGATTCAGTTATATATATATATATATATATATATATATACATTCTTTTTTATATTCTTTTCCATCATGGTTTATGCGAGAATATTGAATATAGTTCCTTGTGCTATACAGTAGGACCTTGTTGTTTATCCATTCTATATATAATAGTTTGCATCTGCTAACACCAACCTCCCAATTCACCTCCCCACCCCCTCCCCCTTGGCAACCACAAGTCTGTTCTCTTTGTCTGTGAGTCTGTTTCTGTTTCGTAGATAGGTTCATTTGTGTCATATTTCAGATTCCACATATTAGTGATATCATATGATATTTGTCTTTCTCTTTTTGACTTACTTCACTTAGTATAATAATCTCTAAATCCATCCATGTTGCTGCAAATGGCATTATTTCATTCTTTTTTATGGCTGAGTAGTATTCCATTGAATATATATACCACATCTTTATCCATTCATTTGTCAATGGACATTTATGTTGTTTTCATGTCTTGGCTATTGTGAATAGTGCTGCTATGAACATAAGGGTGCATGTACCTTTTTGAATTACAGTTTTGTCTGGATATGTGCCCAGGAGTGGATTGCTGGATCATATGGTAATTCTATTTTTAGTTTTTTGAGAAACCTTTATACTGTTTTCCATAGTGGCTACACCAACTTACATTCCCACCAACAGTGTAGGAGGGTTCCCTTTTCTCCACACCCTCTCTAGCATTTGTTATTTATAGTCTTTTTAATGATGGCCATTCTGACTGGTGTGAGGTGATACCTCATTGTAGTTTTGATTTGCATTTCTCTAGTAATTAGTGATGTTGAGCATCTTTTCATGTGCCTGTTGGCCATGCATATTTCTTCTTTGGAGAAATGTCTGTTTAGATCTTCCACCCATTTTTTGTTTGGGTTGTTTGTTTTTTTGTTGTTGAGTTGTATGAGCTGTTTGTATATCTTGGAAATTAAGCCCTTGTCGGTTGCATCATTTGCAAATATTTTCTCCCATTCTGTAGATTGTCTTTTTGTTTTGTTTATAGTTTTCTTTGCTGTGCAAAAGCTTGTAAGTTTGATTAGATCCCGTTTGTTTATTTTTGTTTTTATTTCTATTGCTTTGAGAGACTGTCCTAAGAAAACACTGGTACGATTTATGTCAGAGAATGTTTTGCCTATGTAAACCACTTATACTCTTATGATAGCTATTCCCCACCCTGGTTAAGCCACCTGGAAACTCCCTCAGAAATGGTCCCCAGTGCCCACCTAGACATCAAACCTGAAGTCTTCCCCAAGTCCTTATATTACACCTCTTTACAACATTTGATTCATTGGCTAAATATGGAAATAAGTGGCAAACCTAAAATCTGAACTTAAGTCTTTTGGGCACCAAATTGGGAACTTTTTTTTAATATTGTATTTTAGTTATACTAATAATATATGAATACTTTGTCCTTTAAAGAGCATGTATAATGTTATAAATAAATCTGAAATTCCTTTTAGCTACCGCTCCCCTTCCCTAATGGAAAACACTGTGACAGGTGTACTTCCTGCAGACTGTTTTTATACATATTCATATGTATGTACCCTTACAATATTAACAATATCCTTTTGAGATTTGTCTATGTTGATGTATATATATCTAGCTCATTCTTTTAACCACTTCGTGAATTTCATGAAATGAACATGCCATGTCATATTCATCTATTCCCCTGTTGATCAACATTAAGCTCTTTTTCATTTTTCACTATTACAAATTCCTCGGTGGACCTCCTTGTGTGCAACAAAGCAATATATTTTGCTGGTTAAATCCCAGCTCTCGAGTTACTAGCTGTGGGACCTTGTATAAGTTACCTAAACAATCTGAGCTTCATTCTCCTCAACATAGAGTTGTTATAAGCATTAGATGAGGTAATATATATCAGGTGCTGAGTTACAGGCTCAGAACATAGTAAGTGCTCCATAAAGTGAGCATTTATGATACAGCATAAATGTCTGGATCCTGAGTTACTCTCATTTTTAGTTTAATTGGTATTTCTGAATTGCCCTCCAAAGTGGCCACACAGATTTATAATTCCCTCAGCAGTGTAAGAGTGCTCATTTTCCTAATTCTTCCCAACACCTTGTATTAGCAAACCTTTTTATTTGCTCTTCTGTCCAATAAGAAAATCCTTTCAGTGACATTTTAATTTGCATTTTCTCAATTAGTAGTGAAGATGAATATTTTTACATATTTATTAGCCAGTTTGATTTCTTTTCTAAATTATTTATAGCCATTGTTTATTTTTCTATTTTTATAGACTTCTGTCAAATTTTTAAAAATATATTCTTGATACTAATTCTTTGTTACATGCTGCAAATATTTTCTCTCAATCTGCCACTTATTTACCCTAGCTTAAAATATATTTGTCTTTAAGAGATTGAATTTTATGGGGCCACATTTATCAGTCTGTTCTTTGATGTGCTTTAGGCCTTGAGACTTGAGATTTGAATCCCAGCTCTGCCACTTACCTACCCTGAGATCTTAGACAACTTACATAACCTCTCAATGCCTTCATTTCCTCAGCTATAAAATGAGGATAGTAATAATACCTGCCTCATAGGTTGTTGTGAGGTGGATGAGTTAATACATGCAAAGTGTCAGGCACAGAATGAGCACCATTTTCTATTATTTTTTTGTTTTCTAATATTAAGTAAGCCCTCCTCAACCGAAAGTCAAAAAGATATTCTTCTATAGTATTGTAATTATTTTAATTTTATTTTCTTTAGTTCAGGTCTCTAATTGACCTGGAATTTTTTTTTTTTTACATGTAAGGTTGGGATCTACACATTTTTATGTAATGATCATAAGCTGTCTCTGAATCATTTATCCATGTCTTTTCCCTTTGATTTGATATGGCACTTCTCTCATAGACAGAAGTTCCATATATTTATGGGCCTGTTTCTGGAATCTCTTCTATCTGTTGTCTATTCTGTCACCAATACTATACTGTTTTAGTTACTGTAACTTTATATTTTGACAGGAAATATAGTAGATTTATTCCCCCTTAATTCTTTTTCAAAATTACCTTTTCTCATTCTTACAAAGTATTCTTTCATACTAATTATACAATCAATTTCTTAAATTTTATTTAAAAACAATATTGGTTTTTGGAGGGATTGGACTGAATGTATAGGTTTTTCTGAAGAGAGGATGTATTTCATAACATTAAATCGTCCCATCTATAAATTAGGTGCAACTCTCCATTTCTTTCTTCTTCTATGCCCTTTAATAAAGTTTTATGATTTTCCTCACAAAGCTATTTCATGTTTTGTTAGGTATATTCCTATATAATGTTATTTGCATGTGTGTTACTATTGTCAGTAGGATCTTTTTTCTCTTTTAAATTCTAACTGATTGGAGTTCAGGTTTTTGAGAACGAGCCACCCATTCTCCTTGCTTGACCCTGCAATAACCTTCCTCTGCTCAACCTCAAAAAAAAAAAAAAATCTAACTGGTTGTTATTACTATATTGAAATGCAGTTGGTTTTATGAATCTTGTAACTGTCCAACTTACTAAACTTTCTTAGTATTTTTAATAGTTTGTCAGTTTGAGTCTCTTGCATTTTTTAGGTAAGTAATTGTATCTTTTGAAAATCCTGATCATTTTGTCTCCTTCCAATTTTTAGGTTTCACATTTCTTCTTTTTATTTTATTGCCATTATCTAGGACCATAAATACCCTGGGTGCTAGGAATGTCAGAGAATCTCTGGCTTGTTCCTGGCTTTAATGGACACTTACATTATTGCACCTTCCAGTCTGATGTTTGCTGTGAGTTTTAGATGAACACTCTTTAGTGGGACTCTCTCTACTACACCATGCTGTTTCTCATTTTGCACTTTTGCCTTAAAAATTTTGTCAGCCTTCTTCATCTGTAAAGCAGAAGTCCTAATATATTTACTTATAATTTGTTACTGATTAAGTTTTTAAGAATGAAAGAATTTTAATTTACTTCATTTCCTTCTTTGTTCGTTTTCAGAAAAGTCAGGCCCAATTCCATTATTTCTTTCCTTCCTTTAATGGTTCTTTTCTTGACTTCTTTGAAAAGTTTGTCCCCTATTTCCCCCTGGCCAGGCTTTTACCCACCCTGGAACATCTTTCTTCACAACGCCCATCCCATACTGTGAGCAAATGACATTGGAGATTCTGAACTGCATTTATTTGAGTGGTTTATGGTGAGGTTACTTTAGTTCAGCGTAGCTCTCCAAGAAGAATTTAGTGACCCTACTTTTCTAAAGAAGCAGATTCTTAGAATGCAACCAATATATATCCTATATATGAAGCCATTTAGCTTCAATTATAGTACGGTAAATATAAACATATTTGTTAACCTTCCTCAAGATTGAATTTTATCCCTGAAATGTTTAAACCTCCTTGAAGCAGAAGATAGCTCAGGTCCTGTCCCAGTGCCTGAAGTGTGAGTTTTACTGAATTCTGAGCAAGATTCTTTAGGGAAAGTTAACCTTAGCATTGATTAACTTTAACAGCCTCCCCCATCTTTGGATGCAGCCCTCCCACTTACCTCTCTTGTTTTTGCATTCAAGATTTATATTGTATTTAAAGTCTCAGAATTCATTGGGCAAGGATTTGAAGGAGATTGCTGCCATTTGTATTATGTTTTCTTGAGAAATCCCTGAGGCAAAGAGGCCTCAATTAGTGGGGAAAGTAAGATTTTGCTACTTAAGCTTATGATGCAGGATAGGCTGGAGAAATGTTTTAGTTCGGGGGAAAATGTTTCAGAGACCTGCGGAACTAATAGCTATTCTTTGTATTTCCATCATTCCATTGTCGTTTAAGGATTTTGAAGACAATTTCATTCAGCCACCTTCCTGAAGTTCCATGTGCTCATTAAGCAAGGCAGCTAATTATGGTTTGAAGCTCTGTTAGTCTAAAGAATATGTAAGTTATGTGTAGCCACTGAGCAATAAACATTGTTCGCATACAGTAGGTATCATTATTTGAAACTAATTTGACAGACTTGAGACACTATGCACAAATTGTGGTTCTTTCCATGGAAACTTGGTGCAATTGTTCTGTCTAAGTACTCAGGATCCACTTAAAGGAGTTAATAATGAGTCTTCAAAATGGTTTGACTGGAAACATTCCCTTCACTGTATTTTTACTCAATCTGCATTGATTCACAATATAGAATTCTGTTTAATTTTGTTCATTTATTCCCCCGGAATCTCAGTATAAGTTGTTCTAAATATCTGTTTATGTTCATTTAAGTATACAAGTGAGATCATCACAGGTTTGGTTAGTCATAATTAACATGGGGCAGAATCTATCACTGTGGCCACTTGTGCTGCAGTCAGCAAAAGTGTGTGTTGGCACAGCAGAAAGAGCCATTTCAGCAGGAGATCACTATCCCAGATCCATAAGTATAAGGCTGTTGGGATCTTTCAATACAGTTCAACTTTCCAAACTAGCATTTCAGACCCTTGTAGGAAGAGCCCAATCTTCATTTACGACCTTGATACCCACTGTTTCTTGTTTTTTTGTTGTTGTTGTCGTTGTTGTTTTTTGCAGTACGCAGGCCTCTCACTGTTGTGCCCTCTCCCATTGCGGAGCACAGGCTCCAGACGTGCAGGCTCAGTGGCCATGGCTCATGGGCCTAGATGCTCCGTGGCATGTGGGATCTTCCTGGACCGGGGCACGAACCCATGTCCCCTGCATCGGCAGGCGGACTCTCAACCACCGCGCCACCAGGGAAGCCCCCCACTGTTTCTGTTCGTAGATTCATATGCTCACTGATGTGCTTGTTGAACCCCATCCTACCATGTACATTCCCACCTCAGAGCCTTTGCTTCCCCTATGCACTTTCTAGAATACCCTCTCATCACTTATCAGCCCATTTATGCTTCATGATCCAGCTCACAACCCACTTCTATGGAGTCTTTTTTGATGATTCCAGGACACAGGGATTCTCCCTTTCTTTAAACTCATGGCTCTTTATAGGGAATTAATTGTTTACAGATTTTTGGTCACATTTTTCAGTTTTTGTATATATAGTTTTCTTGAATGGGCCCAAGGTTCCTTTAAATTTGAATATATGGACATTTTTAGCTTTAAAATCATGTATTTTTTATCTGTCTTCCAGCTAACCTGTTCTTTCATTTTCCAGTGCCTAAGAACTATGCCTGGAACCTAGTAGATACTTATAATCATTTGTTGGATAAATGAATAGATTTTTCTGTATACAGAAGACAGTATTTTGAATATTGGTGAAATTAGCAAATAAATCTACCATGACTAAATAACCAAAATACATGAGAATTAGTTCTTACCCTAATACTAAGTACAGGAGATACCAAGTAGAGTCCTGTTGGTTATTTGTTTGCTTGGTTGATTTTTTGCTTGTTTTGGAGAGAAAATAGTTTGCAGCTATTCTGATTTGGCACTGTGCTGAGATTACAGTGTTTGGTACTGAGCTTATATGTACGTATTGTGGCTATTGCATGTGAAACTGTTCAGTAGCAATCTATAAAGTAATATGACTGACCTTTAGTCAACATACTAGAACTTTCCTATTTACATCACTGTTATCTCCTTCAAATTAGTCATCTTTTGAGACTATTCCTTATTCATTACACTGTAGTCATACTTCATAGATCTTTACAAGGTAAATGTGTGAAGTGTAAATGTATGATATGGTCAAGGAGAGGTAGAGGACAACAGTTTAGGAAGGTGCAAATTAGCTATTAATATTTTCCTCTATCAAGGAATTACTGTATATGTCATGGGAGTTTTATCTATTTTATGAAGGTATTAATTGTGATTCAAAAGTTGACTATATTTCCAAGTCTGACTGGGAAATGTCTGCCCTTGTAATCTAGTATCAAATTACTTTCCATGCAGAATGGAAACTAGAGATATGCCTAATTAAAGGAAAATTAAGTTTAATGTAACAGTAGTATTATAAGTGACCCCCAAATTGTATAATGTTTATGACTGAGTAGTTTCTTTGTCTTGTTCAGACTGTTTAAATGAAAGTCCTTAGCTGCTTTTGAATCTCTTTGGTTACTTCAGTTTACTATTCGTAACAATTCACGTTTATTAGTCATGTTCCTAGATATGTTCTCCCCACCGGAATCCTGTTGCCTTCTTTTCTTTATGAGTTGTTTCTAATTATCCAGTGGTAGGAGGGGCAATGTTGGAGTCTGGTATAATCAACAGATCTGGGCTCCAGTCCTGTCCCTACCTCTTATTAGCTGTGGTCCTTAAGTCATACAACCTCATCTGAAATGTAACCTCCTCATTTATATGACACAAATAGCATTTACATCACAAGAAGGGGATGAGGATTAATTGAGTAAATGTATATAAAAGAACTTAACACCATGTTATCAGATAATACATATTCATAAACTGTCACTCCTTTTTTTTAATTGTTACTTTTACTTATTTATTTCTGGCTGCGTTGTGTCTTCGTTGCTGCACGCGGGCTTTCTCTAGTTGCAGCAAGCGGGGGCTACTCTTCATTAAGGTGCGCGGGCTTCTCATTGCAGTGGCTTCTCTTGTTGTGGAGCACGGGCTCTAGGCGTGTGGGCTTCGGTAGTTGTGGCTCACAGGCTCTAGAGCGCAGGCTCAGTAGCTATGGTACACGGGCTTAGTTGCTCTGCAGCAACTTCCCGGATCAGGGCTCGAACCCGTGTCCCCTGCATTGGCAGGTGGATTCTTAACCACTGCGCCACCAGGGAAGTCCCCTGTCACTCCTTTTGTTGTTGTTATGTTATTCATAGTCTCTTTGATGGCTGCTATATTGCTTATCTCTTTTTTAAATTAATTTTTATTGGAGTATAGTTGATTTGCAATGTCATGTTAGTTTCTGCTGTACAGCAAAGTGAATCAGTTATACATATACATATATCCACTTTTCTTTAGATTCTTTTCCCATATAGGTCATTACAGAGTATGCTTTATCTTTTATTTTACCTTTACTTAAAGTAGTTTTTACCCATTATGCTTTAGTATATGAAACCTTAAAGTACTAAATTCCGGATGTACATGCTAGATATAACATACCTTGAATGCCTGTGATGTTTAAGGAATATGCTTTCAAAAAATATGTATTAGTAGAAATTATTCTCGCTATTTGACTGGCCTGTCATCTAGCTTCCAAGAAAAGGTCAAAATGTACATTTGGATCTAGGGAATTTAAGCAGATTTGCTGAACTCCCCAAGAAAAAAAGTCTGCTCCAGGCATGCAGTCTACCTCTTTTCCTTTTTAGTTCATTTGGGCCTAATATTAGATTGGTTCCCAACATGGTCATGTCCTTATATTCCTGCTTAGTTGAACTGCAGTTCCATACATCATTCTCAAGAAATGTTGCCCAAAGGCAACCCACAGATTAGCACTAGAGACCACAGCTGCCTAAGGCAGGTGAGGCCCAGAGAAAATATAAAACATATAGTATGTATTAAAAGGCAAGTCTCCACTCAAATAGTATGATTTGAAATTTTACTGTGAGAATCATTCCAGATGGACAAAGGCCTGAAAATAATCTTTTAGTATAGGTAAGTTATAGCTTCAACTATATATCCAAAGACAGGAGATGTATGTATATGTGTACATCTGTTGCATGTATGTACCTATGTGGTGTGGTGTGTGTATCTGATTTATGTATATATGTACATCACATATGTTGTGATTGTATGTTCAGATTTACCTGTAACTGGCTGTATTTAACTATAAATATCTGCAATTGTATGTATTTGATGTATTTCAAGGTCTCATTTTCACAGTAGATACTAAGTACTAAGTGTACATTATTCCACAAATAGTAAGCAAATATTAAGATAGAAGTCTGAAGAGGTATTCCACATACCTTGTTTTAAGGGTATACTTGCTCATTAATCAAAAGTAGATCATGTTAGAAATCAGAGCAAAAGGAATTGATTACAGTAATATCAGATAAAATCTTGAGTTTGAGATAAGCTGCTTTTAGATATATTTTGTAAGCAGAGAATGTTTAAGAAGACACAGAATAGACAGTTCTATATTTATGAAAGAGAGATTGGTATTGTGTTAATGATTATTTTGTTAAAAGCTATCTTTGCATAATTAGTTGCTACACCTGAATTAACATTTTTCATCTACTCTATTAAACTAGAGCAGTAAGTTTTAAATTACTATTTAAAGCATTATTACCCTTTTATAATTAAGTCTTATGAAGAGCCACAATATATTTAGCAAAACATAGTTGAACTGCCCTCTTTGAGCTGGAAGCAGGAAACCAGGAATCCAGCTTACTTGCATTTTCCTTCCCTCTTCCCTCTGCTTTCTCTTTCACTTTCCTCTTCCTTTTGCCCCATCCCTGGAATTGAGGAAGTACCTGGGGGTACTTCAGCAGAATTCAGGGTTCTTTAGCAATCTTCTGGAAAGTTACTCCTGGAGTAAAAAGTCTAAATAGCAATTCAGGATCATCCCAGACTGATAATACGCAGCGTGACCCCAGACTGATAATACGCGAGCATCATCTCAGACTGATAATATGCGAGCGTGACCCCAGACTGATAATACGTGAGCGTGACACCAGACTGATGATACGTAAGCATCATCTCAGAATGATAATATGCAAGCATGATCCCAGACTGATAATACGCAAGCGTGACCCCAGACTGATAATACGTAGGCACTGAGATAGTTGTTACTGTTTTATATCTTTGATCCTTTAGTAACTTTATTTAGGGAAAATATACTTCTGTTTGGTTTTCGCTGTTTTATTTGATTATTGCCATGTATAAACTTCCCATTAAGAACTTAAGTTTATAGGCCTGACCTTGCTGTCAGTGGGGGCTACTTACCTATCAAAAAATTGAGATGTTTATTATATCCCGGCTTTGGGGTTCAAGCCCTAGACTGTGCTTTGCAAGTAAATAAGGTTGTTTCTTCATCTTTTAAGTATGCTTGATACGACTAGAAACTAGAAAACTTTCTTTCTGTGAAGGCTAGATTGAAGTGGGGCAAGACTGGAGGCAGGGAAACTAATTGAACTGGGTCACTGGTCAGCAAGAGATGTTGTGGATCCAAATACGTACAGTGGGGATGCAGAATCTGGGGGAGGTTGAAGAGCTGTTGAGGAGATAGAATCAATAGTAGAGTAAGTTCCTGAATGAATATGACGGCCAAGGAAGAGGAGGAGTAAAGGATGACTCTCCTGGCTCTGATCTGGGCAACTCATTGGTGCCATGACCTGATAAGGAATCAGAGGAGTAATAGGTTTGGAGTCAAGAATGGTGAATTTATTTTTGGACACGTGGCCTTTGAACACCTGTGGAATATCTAGGTGAGGTCCCAGATGCAAAAATGCAATGGGGAGCTCTGGAGAGAGGACTAGGCTTGGAGTCATTAATGTTTTAGAAGTTCATTCTTGTACAGTGAATTGTACTGATATCAAAGTCAAAATGTTATTCCTTTTTTTTTTGAAAACGATATAAACATTTTTTAATAAAATAAAATGACAGATTTTAGGCCAAACATTGATACAGCATTACTATAAATAGAATGTGCTTTTCTACAAATATAAAGATGTCCAACAAGGGAAAAGTACAAGTTGCATAACAGTAGCTTTATATGACCCTTTTTTTTAACATCTTTATCGGAGTGTAATTGCTTTACAATGGTGTGTTAGTTTCTGCTTTATAACAAAGTGAATCAGCTATACATATACATATATCCCCATATCTCCTCCCCCTTGCATCTCCCACCCTCCCTATCCCACCCCTCTAGGTGGTCACAAAGCACCAAGCTGATCTCCCTCAAAATGTTATTCTTATAAATGTGTGATTATGGGTGTATTAAAGAAAGCTCCCTTGTAGTCCTTGGATCATATGACCAAGGCTTCCCTCTCGCCAGCTTGTGACATGGTGCCTTGATGGCCTCAAGAAAACCAGTTCAGGGGGGGATGAAGAGGGTCAGAGAAAAATTGCTTCTGAAATTGTAATAGTAAAGCTCAGACCATGGTGTGAAAGCAAATGTCCCGTCATTTTGCACTTTGTGGTATGATGGTTTCTATTTTCCCTGGTTAATTTTGAGATTATTATTTTCTCCCCAAGCAAACTGTAAACGTCTTATAGTTAAGGGACTGTCTTCCTCCTTTTTGCCCTTGTCTGTCCTCACCTGTCATCACATGCCCCCGTGACAGCTCTTCAATTTAAGAATACAGGCTTTGGGACCAGGTCGACCTGGGTGTGAATCCTAGCTTTGCTGTTAACTGGCTACATTCCACCTCTGTCTGCTCAGTGTTCTTTTCTGTAGCATAAGGGTTATGCTAATATTACTTATGGGTTGATTCATTTGCAACTGCAGATGTTCAGTCTACAGAGACAACAATTTCAAGTGGTTCAATCCAATACTGTGCAGTGTTACAGTGAGGATGAGATATTGTGTTTAGACTACCTTGAAAGTGCTCAATAAATAAATTTTTTAATAATGATTATATGATTGACTACTACCGCTATAAATATTGCCTCAATTAACTATTTTCAAAATGATATCAGGAAAGTTAAAATTGCTTACATTGAAAATCTAAAGTAAAATAAATATAGGAGGAAATGTCTTACAATAAGATCTGTGAAATATGAAATATCAATGTTTTCCAGAAGTATGTTTCTTAAACCTTTTTGTTTAAGCTTAAGATTACAAATCAAAGGGAGGCTCAAGAGGGAGGGGATATGGGGATATATGTGTACATGTAGCTGATTCACTTTGTTATACAGCAGAAACTAACAACATTGTAAAGCAATTATACTCCAATAAAGATATGAAAGAAAAAAAAAGATTACAAATCAAGTTACAGTTAAAAAGACAAAATCAAAATGACTTAATGGTTTTCATTTTTATTATATAGATGTTGATGAAATACACAAGAAAAGTTCTTCAGTCTCATAAATTACTGAGATAAAACAACATTTCTGTTCTCTTCAATTTTTATTCAGGCAATGCCATGAATGATGATTTTTATTATACAAACTGTAGTGAAATTTCAGTTGTCTGGAGATCACTTATCAACCAACTTCAACTAGAACACAAACCAGAAGCCTGCAAGTTATTAAAAAAAAAAAACACCCTGTGCAATTAAAATAGATACCACAAAGTACATGCATAAAATCTCTTGTACTTTTGTTTTTAAATTTCCATAATAAGAACTTTGAAGAAATAAATAAAGACAGATGAGAAGAAAGTATGAAAAGATATTTTTAGATGGTCTTCAAGACTGCATCATCTTCAGAGAGCTGCTTTACTTTATGGAAGAAAGAAAACAACCTCTGAGATACCCATGCTTTGCTTAGTTACTGAAGGATAATCCTTGTTTAGCTTTTTGAAATGTTATAGTGTTAATGACTCTGACTGTAACTCCTACCCTAAAAGGGGGATGCTGTGAGAGGGTAATATCCTTGGCACCTGCTCTTCTTTCCTGTCCCTCTGGCACTCCTAGTTGCATTAGTACTGTACCAATAGTAAATATTTCATTAAAACCCACCCTGTGATGTCATGTTGGAATCAATAAAGTAAATTTAAATATTTTCAAAGAACCCTCTTGTCCTTTACTCCTGCCAAGCCCATTCATTCCAACCTTATATGTTGTGACAAGTGAGATTATCTGATTTCTCAAGCTGTCCAACAACCTGGAGTTACTGTAAAATAGCTATGACAACAGGGAAATGAGAAATACATAGAGAGATGCAAAACCACACAGCATCATGTGGGAACAGTTAGAGCAGAGATTCCAAACTAATGCTTTATGGTCCATATCCATCTCACAAACATGTTTAGTTTAGCTCTCAATCTGTTGATCTACACAGCATTTTTGTTTTTGTTTGTTGATTTTTTTCAGTTCCTAACACAAGTATCAGGTGATTCACATTTAAAAAAAATTATTTCACATCTCCCTTGAAGAACTGAAGATCTGGAAGCACTGAATCTACATTCCTAAAAAACATTAATTAGTTATTGGGAATTTAGATTGACTGCAGTATATTGATTGCAGATGGAGGTATCTGGTTTTCTACTGCCCCTACTTTTAAGGAGGGCATTTCAATATTCACAGTCCCCACTCATCCCCATTGTCTCACCAATACTGAAGCTTAGTGTTAGTTGACATTTATCTACAGTCTGGCTAAAAAAAACCTGAAGAAAGTATTTGTTACATCTGAGTGTCCATCAAAGTGAGGAATGGGAAGGCAGGCTTAGTGGGCTGAGTGTTATTAAAAGACAGGGAGCAAGTGCATTTTTTTTTTTATAGAGGAGAAAAATGTTTCAGTGTGTAATATGCAAACAAAGTGTGTCTGTGTCAAAGAAATATAATAAAGCAGCTTTGCTCATTTACTTTATCTACATGGCCGTTTAGGCATTTGCGCTTAGTAAAGAATTCTTCTCTAGGTTGGAGCACAGCTTCTCATTACAGTAAAGTTATAATAATCAAGAAAAAGTTTTGCTAGGTCCAGTAAATGCTATTTTAAAAGATAAAGAAGTAGATAAAACTTTCCAAAACTACTTCAGTCTAGAATAGCCAAAATAAGAAACTTTCAGTGTGTAAGTTGAAGCATTTGAAGTTGCCAATATTTAATCATTTCAACCCACAAAAATGGCAGCTTCACATTAATTAACCTACGATAAAGTAGTAAGTTTCTGCTACCTGCTTATTTCACTTATATGGAATTCCTTCTTTTCCCACAATATCAAAAAATGAGATAGTGATTTATCTGGGTTAATAAAATTCAAAATATATAGAAGAATATTTACAGATATTATGTGAAGCTTATAAAAGCAATTAAAACATACAGTACCGTGCTTCATTACAGTCTGAAATATAGCTTATGTTCATGGATGTGTTAATGTACTCCGAGTGTAATGATTGAAAATATTTTGCAGTTGATGATCCCTGCATTATGAGAGGATAGTAGCTTCACAAATCTTCTAATCCCCTGAGATGTAGTGCTTTCTCTAGAGAGACTTACTCTATTTAGCATCTAATAAATATGTTCTAGAAATTAACTACATTGCACTTCGTTTGTTTTCCTCTGTGGATGCAACTTTCACCTTTTATAGGCTTTACCTGAGAAAGAGATCATCACCTGAAATTCAGTAGATTTTATAAGAATCTTCAGTAAATGCAAAGAACTTAAATAGAAGCTTTTGGGGATGCGGTTTTATTTAAAATCTTTCATTTAGCATCTGAACCATTCTTGCAAGTGATGTATTTAGTGCACACAAATAATTTTTAAGCACATGGTGGTTACCCTATGCTACATACATATCCCAAAAAATTGAAATGTAATAATTAGTAGAGAACTACATTATCTGATATTCTTTAGTTGGAAGAGTTTGGTTTTGTTTAAAGCATAAAATTTCAGAGAACTAAAATGTTTAAATTCTGCTTTTAAATTTCGAAGCTATTATCACTGAGGATAAATTGCATTTCCTAAACTGATAATAGTTTGTTTATAACTGTGTATATAAATATTTATGATATTACTGATTTATTTAAGGGAACTGTCAATCATAGTCTATTTTCTTGAAGACATCTCTCTCTGGACCTAAAAAATAGTTGACTGAATTTAATGACTATTTCATATATTGTGGATAGATGATGGAATTTCATCAAGATTTGCTGCAATTAAATCGAGTTGAATTCTCTTACCAAAAAACACACTGAATCAAGTCATGTTAATACACTTACTTTAGCAAAAATAGTCCCTTTACTGAAAATATACTTTTGCATAAAATGCCAGGTGTTTACTTGTTTATTTTCAAATATCTTGAAATAAAAATATTTAGCGTATTAAGGTTTTGGTGAAATCAGAAGAAGTGTTTCAAATATGTTATGAAGGAAAGATTTAAATTGTAGAAACTATTCTTTGAGAATATATGGAGAATTTTCAAGCATCTGAGATTCTATTTCAAATATTGTTTTACTCAATGGTAAACATATTACTCTGGCTGATAAAGTATATCCCAATAGATTTTTAAAATAATCTATTCACCCACATAGATTAACCTAAATATAGAGAAGAGTAATATAAAATATAGAGCAGATTAATAGTGCAAGAACCAGGAATAACTAAGAAGATATTATTATTTAATTATTAGGTTTACTTATATTTTCCAGGATATACTGCTCAACTTTGACGCTAAGTTGGGCTGCTTTTTACTCTGCCTTTAATTTTTGCTTTTAATAGACTGGGTATGTAACATGTACACATGTAAAGAGACTGACCTTTCCTTTAACTATATATTTCATTCAAGCCCAAAAAAGCAATTTTTAATGAATGCCTAAAACTGGGAACAATTAGGAAAGACCGTAGGTTTCCCATGTTCTTTCTCACCAGTTGAAATGGCTGATGGACCACATGCATTTTATCTTCTCTTCCTCCTAAAATCTTGCTAAAGTGACATTAATGGGATTAAACAAGAGAGAGAGAGAGAGAGAGTAGGAAAGGATATAAGAGAGGATGAGAAAGATGTCAACACTTTTTTAGAAAACAGAAATCAGAAGGAAGAGTGCTAACTGTCTTAACAAAGCAGAGGAACTCATAACCTCAATGCTTTCAGAGAGGGCCTCCATGACAGGTGAGCTTGTTGCAAGTGAGCCTGTTGGACTGCAGAACCCCTGCAAGGCTCAGTTCTCAGAAGCATCAGATATGCTAAAAGGCCTTCGTGATATGGTCAAAAATACTTAAGTGACCAGACATTTGAGAAAAGCTTTTGACGTAAAATAGAGAGATGAAAACAAACAGAAAAATGAGGCTAAGAGGAAACAGAGGCAATGCAAATAGCATAAGTAAACATCAAAAACCTTAAGTACTATTCTCAGAGATAAGAAAAGCAATTACATCCTTGAAAAAGAACAGTTTGCTCTGAAAGAAGGAAGAGTATGAGTTTCCAGATTGAATGGGCCCACCAAATGCCCAGCAACATGTATGAAAATAGATCTACATGGAGGCACATCATCATGAAATTTTATATTGCCAAGGATGAAAAGGAAATTCTAGAAGTTACCCAAGAAAGAAGACCAGATTCATGCTATAGATCAGAAATGAGTGGCTCCAAATCTCTTACAAGCCATATTGATAATTATTTTGCAACCTATAAGTGTATCAAATCAACATATACCTTAAATTTATACAATGTTATATGTCAGTTATATCTCAATTAAGCTGAGAGAGGAAAAGGCAGTATGAGAAGCTAGAAGATAATGAAGCAATACCTTCAAAACTAAGGAGGAATGGTTTTCAACCTAGAATTCTATACACTGTTCAACTAGTAATTAATTGTGAAAATAAAATAAAGATTCTTTTAGACATTTAAGGGCTCAAATTTTATCTCCCGTTAGCACTTCAGAAGATGTGTTTCATCACAAAAGACAATAAACTACAATAGGGGGAAGAAATGGGATCCACAGGACAGCTGAAAAGGGAAATCTTAGGATGTCTGGGCACCTATCTGTAGCAGTCTTCACCTCAGCAGGAGCAGGAGTTTGGAGGACTTCAGAGTGGAGGGCATAGACACAGGAGGGTGTGGTTGGGTAATGGAACTAATAAGTTAATTTATGTGTTTAAGCTTTTGGAAAAATATTGGTAGGGATTTGAACCATCTATAGGAACATTCAAAAAATAATGATGCAAATATAAACTCCAGATAAAAATTAAGGAATAAAGGTTGGTCGTAGTACACTACTTGGCTCAGCAGTGAACATAAAAGAAAGGGACTTTCTTTTACTCATTTTTTATCCCCTTTGTCATTTTGCATTCAGTAATCATACAACAAATATTAGTCAAATTAACCTACAGTTCAACAATTCTGTGTGTAATTTGTTATTTCTCAACGTTATTGACTCTCTTTAACTTCATAATTCTCAAACAAACAAAAAAATCCTGGGGGATACTTTTGATTAACATGAAATAGGTATCCCCTATTCAGAAAGGCATATCCAGCAATTTTTGATTAGAGCCATGAGTCTCCAAGTCCCTGAAGAGGTGGGAATGTTCAAGCAGAGTCCCAGTTTCACATTACAAAAATGTTGGGGAAGGGGTCACTCAAGGAGAAACCATGTTGATGAGCCATCTCTCTCATCTACCAGCTTGCTTTGGAATGGGGAGGACTGCCAGAGTGAAGTGGATGAATCATGAGGGAGAGAAGCAGAAAGTTCCAAAATTCAACACAAAAATGACCCCAATAGTTTAGTTATTAGTAATATGTAACATCTTGAACATAGAAACCTGAGAGGATAAAGGAAATAATGGACTTGTGGTGAAGATACCAGACATGAAGATTCCCAAGTAGTTGCTGCAAATGGCTCTAGCTCATGACTCATCTCCCCATATTCCCCACATTCCCCACAGATAACCAATCCCAGTCAATCAAAGACGATTTTGAAAGGAACAGATCTATGCTTCTCATTTCATTTGAGCACATCGTTTGCAAGGTGAGGGGTAGGATGGGGGGAAGTTAGGCAGACAGAACAAGAGTGAAACACATGGATCCTGTGTCTGAAGAGTTTTGTAGAAAAGTCAAAAGCATCTGACAGGTTCCAGGAGATTAAATCACTACAGAATAATCAAGACATATCCTGATAAAAGTATTGATCCTAAGAAGTAAATCACATAACTTCTAGACATTAAAAGCAAGACGCGTTTGAAGGGGGAGAAATCAGGTTGTACTTAGGTTTCTCCACAGCAAAACTGAAGCACTTGTCTATAAAGCTCTGAAAGTAAAAATAAGTATGACCCCCAAATTTAATACTTAGCTACGTTGTTCCTTAAACATAAGGGTAACAGTCTTTCTCAAACATTCAAGAACTTCGGGAATTATATAATGAATCTGCCTTTGAAAAAAAGCAAAACTACTTAAAGATGCTACCTAGCCACCCAAGAGATTAATCAAAAAAAAAAAAAAAAACCAGGGATAAAAAAACAATCATGGAGAAACTCATGGTATTTCACCCATTTAATATAGAACCAGAGAAAACAGCCATGAGAATTGTGGTTAGAAAAGCAGATGGAAACGTTGAAACCTGATAATGTAAAAATAATAATATAGCTAACAAATATGAGAGGAGGAAGAAAAGCCTGCCAGTTTTCTCATCTTTTCTAGAAGAGAGTCAATAGATTCTGTCTGAGATTAAAGTGTAGAATTTTTAAAATAGCTCAGAATTCTTAAAAGTTTTCATGAAATTTTAAAATTAATTTATGTAAACTCTTTTAAGAGTTGCTGTCTTTTATGGTGAAGAAATATTTAACTGAAGTTCTATGATTCTTTTAATTTCAATTCAGTTTCTTTATTTCATTAAATTCAAGTAAAAATCAATTAAATACTTTTTAAAAGCATGTATAATAATATGTATTTCTGAAATTATTTTTATCTTTCTTTTGCTGTGTATATGCAGAAGATGCTAGAAGAATGCTTACCAAAGTTAGTGATGCTATTTCTGGATAGTGGGATTTGGGATAATTTTTAAGCTTTCTTATACTTTCCTTTATTAATTTAACTTTTGTAATAAGTTGTGCCATTTTTACTCAATAGAGTCATTGTTTAAAAATCTGAATAAAGTTATTTTCATTTGATGGCTAAAAAAGTGAGTACACTAATGAGAACTTACTGTATAGCACAGGGAACTCTACTCAGTGCTCTGTGTTGACCTAAATGGGAAGGAAATCCAAAAAAGAGGGGATATATGTATACATATAGCTGATTCACTTTGTTGTACAGTAGAAACTAACACAATATTGTAAAGCAACTATACTCCAATAAAAAATAAAGTAAAATTTTAAAAAGTGAGTACAGATATTTCAGTAACATCTACCAACAAAACAAATGGTTATTAACTGAGCCATATTTATATATTCTGCTGTTGTGACTCAGCTGAATACTGTTGAGAATCCTTTTGGGGTTTTCATATTATTGTAGAAAATAACTGAGCCATCCTGTGCATAGTTTTCTGTATCAGTTAAGATTCTTTGGTTGCAAGTAACCAACAGAGGCTACTTTAAGTGAAAACAAAACCAAGAACAAAAGCACAGAAATTATTGAAAAAAAATGGGGTAATTCCCAGAATCAAAAATAAAACCTAAATAAGGTAGGCCTTGGGAAGGATAAGCACGTGGGATCTCTAAGTAGCTGGGACTAATAAGAGTCTCTTTAGGGAACTCCCCCAGGATACATGGACTCTAGCTGTTTTTCTTCTTAAGTCATTCCAGGCAGAATTCAGATATCTGCTGGTGAGTGTGCTTAGTCAAGTTTGGGGCACATGCCCACCTGCAGCCTGGAGAAGGGAGGGGACCTTTGATTAGAGCCCCCAAACTGCACCTATGGAAAGGAAAATTGAAGGTTTGTTACCAGAAAGTGGGAATGAATGGATGCCGGGCAGGTAAAAACTACCGATGCCCCCATCTCTGCCTGACTTGAAACTTGCAGTAAAGTAAGCTTCTCTCACTCAGTATGCCTCTAGAGGAATTAACTGATTTAGTTTCTTTATCAGATCTGTTCCTTCATTCCTTTCAAGGTAATTACAGGCTGCTTTTTCCCTGTCTCATGACACTGATTATTAGCTAAAGCTAATTCATCAGCTAGATATAGGTGAAACACCTTTAGCTGTCTTTCAGGAAAAGCTTAGTAAATTATTTGTCATTCTCCAGCCCAAGAAATGTTCTCCCTGTAAGTAAAAGTTTATTAGATACCGTGAGAGGTCTCTGGGTTCAGCCATTTTCTGTCCTAGCTATAATTAGAAAGCTAGACAAATTATATCAACTCCTAGGGAAAAAATCCACACACATACTCTTTAATAAATCCAATTTACTCTATTTGCTTGGTATTAACAACTGTTAATGTTATGTCCAAATTCCCTTCCTTCCTCGTGGAAAAAACTCTATCACTACAGCCAATACATACAAATGGATAGTTAATTACTCTGCACAGAGGGTTATGTGATTCATCACTGCAATGAGGAAGTGAATGTTGCCAATATTCAGCTTTTTCCAAACTACATAGTGTTATATGGTTTATGTCCCAATCAATGGTGGCAAAGCTCCAGAAAGAAATACTACCTAGATGTCAGGGACTCATTAAACTGATCAGTCTGTAGTCCTTTGTCAGTGATTTCCAAACCTGGCTGTGTATCAAAATCACTTGGTGACATTTAAAAAGAAGGAGAAGCAGGAAAAGATACAGCCTCCTGGTATACACCCGCAAAGCCACTGAATCAGAATATTCTGGGTTGGGTCAGGGACAAAGTCAGGGTTTCTCAGGGCCTGAGGTTTGTACAGTTTGGGGTTTCTCTTTAAGAAAATGAATGCAAAATATCTTGCTTTAACCGATTTTACAAAAATATATGGCCATGTGAATACATTTCTAGGACCAGGCCCTGGTAAAGGTCCATGTAAATGATGGACCCTGAAGCTTAACCTTCATTAGCTTCAGGGTAGGCCTACCTGTGGGCTAGGGCCTAGGAATAAATGTGTGTTTGCATGTCTGCATCTGTGTCTGTGTGCACATGTGAGTGTGTGAACCTGTGTGCAGGGTTCAAGCTCCCAGGTAAGAGGATCCAGGGCTGGGACTCTCTCTTCTCCCTCAAAAGCAAAAAGAATAGGAAAGTTTAGTGTTTTCTACATTTTAATCTAGTTCTGCACTAAACTTTAAAATCTCAGATTGAGATACTTTGAATTTCGTATTTTTATTTACTTTGCCCTTCTTATGGCAGAAATGCCCATCAGCAAGAATTATTGCCAGTTTCTAAACTAGTCCATATACTGGACAACAGCCCCTGAGTTACAGCTGCTCTGGTTATAGTCAGGGAGGAATAACTGAGCTCAACTTTCTGTGTTTCATTTTAGTTTACAAATAGCTTTTTGCTTTTTTCCCATGATTTTAGATATTGAATTTTGGCACCAGTAAGTGTGTTTGTTTGCCTTAAGGAGCGCTGAGTTGGAGAGAAATGGTATTATAGGAAATGTCAAGTTCTTCACTTTGGTAAAATTAAATGATCTGTCCAGTAGCACCTTTTTAAAAACTGGTTTGTTTGTTTTTATTTTTTTATTTTTTAAATTTTTATTAGTTTCTGCTTTATAACAAAGTGAATCAGTTATACATATACATCTGTTCCCATATCCCTTCCTTCTTGCATCTCCCTCCCTCCCACCCTCCCTATCCCACCCCTCCAGGCGGTCACATAGCACCAAGCTGATCTCCCTGTGCTATACGGCTGCTTCCCACTATCTATCTACCTTACGTTTGGTAGTGTATATATGTCCATGCCTCTCTTTCGCTGCTTTGTCACAGCTTACCCTTCCCCCTCCCCATATCCTCAAGTCCATTCTCAAGTAGGTCTGTGTCTTTTTTCCTGTTTTACCCCTAGGTTCTTCATGACATTTTTTTTTCTTAAATTCCATATATATGTGTCAGCATACGGTATTTGTCTTTCTCTTTCTGACTTACTTCACTCTGTATGACAGACTCTAGGTCTATCCACCTCATTACAAATAGCTCAATTTCGTTTCTTTTTATGGCTGAGTAATATTCCATTGTATATATGTGCCACATCTTCTTTATCCATTCATCCGATGATGGACAATTAGGTTGTTTCCATCTCCGGGCTATTGTGAATACAGCTGCAATGAACATTTTGGTACATGTCTCTTTTTGAATTATGGTTTTCTCAGGGTATATGCCTAGTAGTGGGATTTCTGGCTCATATGGTAGTTCTATTTGTACTTTTTTAAGGAACCTCCATACTGTTCTCCATAGTGGCTGTACCAATTCACATTCCCACCAGCAGTGCAAGAGTGCTCCCTTTTCTCCACACCCTCTCCAGCATTTATTGTTTCTAGATTTCTTGATGATGGCCATTCTGACTGGTGTGAGATGATATCTCATTGTAGTTTTGATTTGCATTTCTCTAATGATTAATGATGTTGAGCATTCTTTCATGTGTTTGTTGACAGTCTGTATATCTTCTTTGAAGAATTGTCTATTTAGGTCTTCTGCCCATTTTTGGATTGGGTTGTTTGTTTTTTTGCTATTGAGCTGCATGAGCTCCTTGTAAATTTTAGAGATTAATCCTTTGTCAGTTGCTTCATTTGCAAATATTTTCTCCCATTCTGAGGGTTGTCTTTTGGTCTTGTTTATGGTTTCCTTTGCTGTGCAAAAACTTTTAAGTTTCATTAGGTCCCATTTGTTTATTTTTGTTTTTATTTCCATTTCTCTAGGAGGTGGGTCCAAAAGGATCTTGCTGTGATTTATGTCATAGAGTGTTCTTCCTATGTTTTCCTCTAAGAGTTTGATAGTTTCTGGCCCCACATTTAGGTCTTTAATCCATTTTGAGCTTATTTTTGTGTATGGTGTTAGGGAGTGATCTAATCTCATACTTTTACATGTCCCTGTCCAGTTTTCCCAGCACCACTTATTGAAGAGGCTGTCCTTTCTCCACTGTACATTCCTGCCTCCTTTATCAAAGATAAGGTGACCATATGTGCGTGGGTTTATCTCTGGGCTTTCTATCCTGTTCCATTGATCTATATTTCTGTTTTTGTGCCAGTACCATACTGTCTTGATTACTGTAGCTTTGTAGTAGAGTCTGAAGTCAGGGAACCTTATTCCTCCAGCTCCATTTTTCATTCTCAAGATTGCTTTGGCTATTCGGGGTCTTTTGTTTTTCCAAACAAATTTTGAAATTTTTTGTTCTAGTTCTGTGAAGAATGCCAGTGGTAATTTGATAGGGATTGCATTGAATCTGTAGATTGCTTTGGATAGTAGAGTCATTTTCACAATATTGATTCTTCCAATCCAGGAACATGGTATATATCTCCATCTATTTGTATCATCTTTAATTTCTTTCATCAGTGTCTTGTAATTTTCTGCATACAGGTCTTTTGTCTCCTTAGGTAGGTTTATTTCTAGATATTTTATTCTTTTTGTTGCAATGGTAAATGGAGTGTTTTCTTGATTTCACTTTCAGATTTTTCATCATTAGTGTACAGGAATGCCAGAGATTTCTGTGCACTAATTTTGTATCCTGCTACTTTACTGAATTCATTGATTAGCTCTAGTAGTTTTCTGGTAGCATCTTTAGGATTCTCTATGTATAGTCTCATGTCATCTGCAAACAGTGACAGCTTTACTTCTTCTTTTCCAATTGGATTCCTTTTATTTCTTTTTCTTCTCTGATTGTTGTAGCTAAAAATTCCAAAAGTGTGTTGAATAATAGTGGTGAGAGTGGGCAACCTTGTCTTGTTCCTGATCTTAGTGGAAACTGGTTTTTAATCCTTCATAAAAGTAAAACTTGCCTAGTGTTGAACATTTTCGAATGCATAAATATTTAAGGAAATATATGTTACCTATAATCTCCCCAAAGATACCTACAGTCATCACAGTGTCTGACATACTAGAGCTACTCAATAAATATTTTTAGAATAAAAGAATAGTATGAACTCTAGAGAATACACATAAAACCCCTTTCTGAGTTATTTTCCCTAAGTGCCTGTAATTGTGATATCTAAGATACCCATATTTAAATGAACATACCTTGAGTACTAACAAGTAAAGTCCCTATGCTAGACAATGATGATATAAAGATGAATAAAGGTGGCCTTTGCTACTCTCAGTGGAATTTATATCCGGTAGACGAAGCCAATAAATCCCTACCAATACAAGGACACTTAGACACACAGGGACGCCAAGAGCAGCTATGTAAAATCCCACGTAGGAAATTTCTTTCAAATCTAAGTGCCAAAAAGATTTCTTTTCTCTTGACATTCTTGACTGTTCTCTTTCTCTCATTCCATATCTACTCCATCAGCAAATATTGTTGGGCCCATATTTAAATTCTATTCATAATTCAACTCCTCTCCATCTCTATTATGCTGCCCTGGCCCAAGCCACTATCACTTCTTGTCTGGATAATTGCAATGGCCTCCTTATTGGTTTCGCTGCTTCTGTTTTTGCCTCCTTACACTCTGTCCTCAATCCAGAAGCTAGAGAAGTCCTTTGAAAATTTTTTAGCTCATGACGCTCTTCTGCCACAAATTCTCCAATGTATTCCCACTTCATTTAGAGTGAAAGCCAATGTCATTAAATTTGCCTGTAAGATGATTTTGTCCACCCCCTTTTCCATCAACTCCTTGATCTAAAATCTGCTGCTTGCCATCTTGCTCCTTTGCTCACTCTAGAACAAGCTAGCAACCTTCCCACCTCATGGACTTGGCACTAGGTTTTCTCTGCACAGAATGCTTTTCCCTCAGATACCTGTATGGCTTGAACCCCTCCCCTTCAGATCTTTGTTCAAATGTTACTTTCTCTGTGAGGCCTTCTCCTTCCATCCTAATTAAAATTAGAGCACTCCTACCTCTGGTCCCTGCTTTATTTTTCTTCAAAGCATTATTACCATCCAAAATATTATATAGTATTATTTATTTGTGTTCATAATATGAGCTCCACGGGGGCAGGGATTTGATCTCTTTATCCCCAGCTCCTAAAACATTTCCTGATGCGTAGTAGGTGCTCAATTAGTGTTGTTGAAAGAAAGAAGAGATGATATATTCACTCGGCTGACATCCTCACATGTTCTTTCTTCCTTTGGTTTCCTTCCCTTCAGTATCAAGATACTCTTATAATGTTTACTGGGCAGCTCGACAACACATATGTTGTCACTAACCTTGGTATTTCTTAAGTGGTAGTCACTGAAATCACATCCTACTTTTCTGCACACTGGGGCAGACAGATGTTTGTATCTGACGCCTGCTTGAAACTGATGCCCTGTCTTTACCGTGGTGTGGAAAATTCAGTTCAGAAAGATGGCCAAGGCAGGTAGATGACAGAGACACTAATGTACTTTTCCATATCTATGAACCAACATATTTAAGCCAGAATTCACTTCTTATAAAGTGAGGAAATCTAATATAATGTCAGGATTTTGAAAAGGATGCATAATTCTTTGATAAGTAATGTATGTATTTATGCAGGCTGGAATAAAAAAGAAGCATTGAACCAGGGACTTTAGGTTCTCAGCTAATGTTAGAGTGGTAAGGCTTTTTTTCTTCCTCATCTCAAATTCTAAGATTTAATAAGGAGATCGTCAGGGGAGCCTAACATTCCACTCAAAGGGTTGGTTACCACCAAATACAGCACCACTGAAAACCAGAGTAGTGGATCAGATTCCTGTTAAATGAAGGTTAGTTCTAAATGCACCCCTTGTTCATTACATTTTTGGATGTCACATATTCAGAAATAGTTTCTACTTACTCAATCAGATTTGTATCTTTCTGCATTAAACTAAAAATAATTAAGAAGGGATAAAGCAGGAAAAATACTTATCCTTGCTCCTAATGTATCAAAAGACCTTTATTTAAAAAATTCCTTCATTTGAACTTTTACTTTTCCACCAACTTGTTTATCTCATAGGAAGGAAAGCAGACACAGCCTATAAATAGTGCTTGCATTTCTGTTTCAGGATGTATAGGGCAGGAGAGCCTCTTCCCAGTAAGGTCAAGGGCCACAGCCAGCTTGCTCCCTTTGTAAGTCAGACAATACTCGCATGTTGCTATTCTGAACTCATAAGCAGAGTTATGTAAAATAAATGCCCTATGTGCAGCATCTTGAAAATTCTAGCACAATTCAGTGTTTCCACTCTGTTATCCACCATTTTTGGACAATTTTCGTACAGATTTATTTTTCACTTGATTTTTAGAGATTTAGAGTTCCTAAGTAAAGCATACTCCACAATCTTTGAAATTTCCAGAAGTAAATGAGCATTTGGAAAGTTATCTATAACCTTATTTTTTCCCTGAGTTTACTTTATTATTTTAAGAAACTTCAAGACTTTTCATGTCTCCAGAGGATAGACTAAGTTTATTTTACTGGTAGTTTCCTTCAAATTACATGGAAAATTATCTGTTGTCTAGAAAGCTAGTTCTCTGCTATAGTCTAATAATAGAAAAATTATCTATGTGCTTTTCCTCTTCATCAATTTAATTTAATAGATATCTACTGAGTACTTACAAGGATAGAGGCACTAAGCTAGGATTTTTTAAAAATGTATGACACCATGAAAAGATTCACAAAATCATTAGTGCTTAGGGAAATGAAAATTAAAACCCCCAATCAGGCACCACTTCATACCTACTAGAGTGGCTGTAATCAAAGAGATAGACATTACCAAGTATTGGCAAGGATGTGGAGTCACTGGAACTTTCATATGCTGCTGGTGGGAATGTAAGATTGTATAGCCACTTTGGAAAACATTTTGGCAGTTTCTTAGGAAGTCAAGCATAAACTTAACCATATGACCCAGAAATCCCACTCTTAGCTATTTACCCAAATGAAGTGAGAACATATATTCACACAAAGACATGTGTGCTAATGTTCATAACAGCGTTATACCTAATAGCCAAAAAGTGGAAACAGCCCGAATGTTCATCTAGAATAGAATGGAATACTTTTCAGCATTGAGAATGAACGAACCACCAGTACACATAGCAATGTAGGTGAATCTCATTAACATGATGGACAGCTAAAAAACCAGAAACAAGTGTGTTGGATGTTTGACTATTTGTATGAAGTTCAAAAACAAGAATACTAATCTGTGTGATGGGAAGTCAAGATAGTGGTTATCCTTTTGGGGGAATAGTAGTGACTGGAGTCGGGGATGAGGGTGCTTTAGGGGTGCTAGTCATGCTCTGTTTCTCAGTCCAGATACTGTTACACAGCTATGTTAACTTTGTCAAAATTCATCAAGTTGTACCTTGAGGATTTGTGTAATTTTCTACCTTTATGTTATACTTCCAAAAACTATATTAAAACTATAAAAAATGTGTGACACTTGATTTTCAGAGATTCAGGGGTCCTAGGAAAACACTCTCCATGTTCACTGCTTCAAAGATTTTACAGTCTTGGGGAAGACGGGCATTTTGATAAATAATTCTAATATGAAACGAACTCTGATAAGTGCAGCATTAGAAATATAAGTAAGTGCAGTGAAATAAAGAAAAATATGTACAAAAAAGCATAACTTGGAAAAATGTAAGGTGTAGTCACTGTTGGGTTTGCTACATAATAATGGGAGGAACAGAATAATGTTTAAAAGTGGAATTAAAGCTATAAATAAGAAATAAAGGGATTAAAAGCATTGGATTATGTACAAGAAGTCGTAACTGTTTGAGAGGCAAAGTTGTTTTAAAATATCAGAACACATAAGTTATTTATATCCTTAAAAATGAGTTCTTTTGTTTTTAGTTGACTGACTTTGCTGGAGTTGTAGGTTACTCTGTTCCAGTGGTTCTCAGCCTTGACTTCACATTGGGATCACAGGAGCTTTTATAGCTTCTCCTGAATCAGAATCTCCAGGGGTGAGACTCGGGCATCTGTACTTTTTTTAGGCACCTGTGATTCTCCTGAACTGCCAGGGTTAGGAGCCACTGCTGTAGTCCCTGCGGGGTAGAGGGAGCCTTTGCAGGGACCATGATGCAATAACAAGTGTCTCTGAAAGCGCCGTTCCTTTGTTTTGGGGGCTTCTGTGGCTTCCACAAAGAAGAGCACTTTTCCTATTTATCTCTCTGTATCCGTGCCAAGAAATTTCTTTGCAAATGGCTTTTATCCAAGTATTACATGAAAGATGTTAATCCTACTGTTAAATTTTAACCCTGATTCTTTCATGCACTAGGGCATTTCTTCTGATTTTATTACAGGTACATAGATCTACAGCAGATGATAGAACTGGAAAGGACAAAATGGCACATGCAGGTCACTTGTTAGTGCACTCATATGACTAATCTTTCTTCTATGAGGAAAAAATGTATTTTTAGTCCTAACATTTATATATCAGATCTTACAGTGTAAAAATAATACCTGCTTTCACTTAGAAAATTTTAATCCTCTACTTAGTTCGTTCACTTGGTATCTCTTATTAACTTATCCATGTTTTTTTCTCTTTGCTTTCAAACAATTTTAGAATTACAGACAAGTTGCAAAAATAGTAGAGAGTTCATGTATACTCTTCATCCAGCTACCTCTAATGTTGACGACATATAACCACAGTACAGTTATCAAACTAGGAAATTAACTTGAAACAACAAGATTAACTAAGCTACAAATCTTACTTGAATTTCACCAGGTTTTTCCCTAATTTTCTTGTCTGGTCCAGGATTCAATCCAGCATCCCACATTGTATTTAGTTGTCATGTCTCCTCAGGCTCTTCTAATCTGTGACACTTCCTCATTCTTTTCTTATACTCCATTATCTTGACTCTTTTGATGAGTACTGGTGAATTATTTATAGAATGTTTCTCACTTTGGGTTTGTGTGGTGTTTTCTTATGAGTAGATTGAAATTATTCATTTTGGTGAGAATACTGCAGAAGTGATCAGGCGATACAGTATATCTCTATATGTTATTACTGGTGATGTTAACCTTGATCATTTGGGTAAGGTGGTGTCTGCTGGGTCTCTCCACTATAAAGTTACAATTTTCGGTAGTTGATAAATATCTTTGGCACTATACCAATATTCTGTTTCACCTCAAACTTTCACTCGCTGATTTGAGCATCCATTGGTGGGTCTTGCCTGCAATAATTATTACTCTAGTCTTCGCCTGATAATGTTTTTTTTTATTTCCCTCATTCCTTATACATTTATTAATTGGAATTCTTCTGTAAGGTGCCCTTCCTTGGCTATTTTTTTTATTTATATCAGTGTGAATCTGTGAATGCTTATTCAGTTTTCTGAATTATAATCCAGTACAATCATTATTTATTTTGCTGCTCAAATTGTTCCAGCTGTGGCCATTGGTAGCTCTTTCTGATTGGATCCTCTGTCTTTTTGATGTACCCTCACTCTTTTTTAAGCACTTCTTTTTTATACAATCACAAGATACCCCAGAATCATCGTCTATTTTCCCAGCCCCAGTTCTGGAATCAACCATTTTTCTAAGAAGCCCTGATTTCTTTTATTCACTTTATTGGAGAATGATACTTAAAAACTAAGATCTGGGTGCTAGTAGATCATTGCTACTGGAGTATCCTTGCTCCGAGTTCCTCTCAGCAGAAAGAGCTAAGAAATGTATGTATGTATACTAAGCCATGCATGCATGCACATACATCATATATATTATTTCTACATGTATTTTTCTATAATGTGTGTATAAAACACCATGAGTTCATTCTAATATCTCTGATTCCAGTTCAATACCACAAGGTTCATTATAAGCCTCCCCCCTTTTCTTATTTGTAACTTCTTTCCCTAACAGTGAAAAGACTGGCTCTCATTATTTATAATCCTAGATTATGCGTAAAGTAGTTACTGAATTGCTAACTCACACCCCTGTGAGAAATAGATTTCCTTACTAGAATGCAGTATTTGCTGACAGTTCTTTTTGGTTTTCACTTTACAATATCCAGTCAAAATCATGTTTTCCGAAGCCACTTAATTCTTAATTCCCATCCCCTTTGGTGTGGTTATATTATTTGTTGGGGCCATGTTGTTCATTTGTAACACAGTTAGGTTCATTTGTTACTGTTGGTATTCCACTTGGGGTTCCCCATCCTGGCTGGTTTAAATTTTTAATTTGGGGAAGTATGTAAAGCATTACTGTGGCTCAGAGAGTCAAAGCTCTAGCCAAAGAGAGAGTCTAAGAAGTGTTTGTCCCCCTCACTCGCCCACCGTCACCTCCACATTCCATGCCCCCTTCTTTTCTCCCCTTTCCCACCAACCCCCTATAGTTAAACAGTCTCTGTAGTTTCTGGTGTGTCTTTCCCATATTCTTTTTTCACAAGTGAGCAGATTCATGTTTTTGTTTTTGATTATTTTTTTAATTGCATTGTCTTTTGGATGGTGGTAGCACATCATGTAAACTCTTTTTTGCACTTTGGTTTTTTCACTGAATGATTTGGAAGCTCCTAGTGATCTTCCCCCATTAATTTTTTTTAAAGCTGCATAGTGTTCAACTGTGAGGATGTAGCATAGTTTATTTAACCACTCTCCTATGTATGGGCATTAGGGGCTGTTTCCATTATTTTGCAATTACAATCAACGCTTTAATGAGTAAACTTGTATGTGTGTAATTTTGTATAATTAGAAGTATATTTTCAGGATAGATTCCTAGAAATGGAGTTTCTTCGTCAAAATTAATTACGTATATGCTCATGTCTTTCATCACTCTGTATGCCTATGGAAACACCTTTTAGTGGGTTAATGTATAGCCTTGATCATCATATGTTTCTGAATTACAGCTTTGAATTTTTGTAACTTTTTAAAATTTAACTTTATTAGTTACACTTAGCACATTAAAAAGTGCATTAAAATGGCATTGGGATAAGGAATTAGTCTTGCATAATTTATCCCTTTTCAAGGCTTAATAAATACCATTATAATGTGTCAACAGCCCCTAGTGAAGATAGTAATCATACATTCCATTTACAGCCGTATCATCCCAGGTGCAGTCTGTAAGTTTGTGGTCACCGATGGAGAGCAGGCAGTTCAAGAACTCTAGCAGTGACATAATGACTAAGTATTTATATAATGGTCCCATTTGCCCAGAGCTTCTTATTTTTCAAAACTCTTCCAAGTCTTTTCATTTTCAATCAACTGCACCACTGTAGAATGGCGTGGGAAAATATCGAATAAATCAGTATTTTATTTATGTAGTACATTTATGTAGTGTGAAGTCCCTTACATGTATTATCTCATATGAACCTCAGACCAACCCTGTGAAGTAGACAGGACATATAGTCACCATCGCTATTGTGCAGGTGAGGAAGCTGAGACTCAGGAAAGTTAAATGTCATCCTGAGGTCAACATCTACTAAGTAGTGAGGCTGGAAATGAATTTGAGACTCTACCACAGCTAGCTCATGAAAAACAATAAAAAAATATATCCAAAGGTAGGATATATTCACAGAGAGGTAAATTACTCAGTATATATTTCGGGATTTAAAGACACTCTTGGACCCTGTTTTATAGTCACAGGGTGATACTTGGCTACCTGGCTACCTATGAGCAGTAGTGTTTAAATTTTGAGTGGAGGTAAAGGGAAATACATTCTGAACATACACAGGCTCCTCTACCACCCTGGATGCTGCTGCTGTGAAAAAATGAGCCCTGGCTTTGGAGCCAAACTATCTCCATTTGCACCCTAGTTTTGCCACTTAATAGGCATGGGGCCTTGGTGAGGTATTTAACCTTAGTTTTTTTACCTCTACCATGGATATTGTTTTTGCAGTGCTGTTGGAGGGATGAAAAGTAACTTCACCAGGAAGACTCTCCCTGGTGCCATGTAAATGTCATTCTTACAATGATCATTCCATTTCCTTCAAAGCACTTGTTACAATTTAGAATTATATATACTTTTGTGTCCACTTCACATCTCTCTCTTCTTCTAGAATATGGGCTTCATGACATCAAGGACTCTGCTTATTTTTGCTACTCCGTGTATGTCTTATGCCAACCCCAGTGCTACTAATCATGGAATGAATATTTCTGGAATAAATCTGCCACTTCCTTGTACTCGTTTTTATTTCAGCCACACGGAATGACCTGCAGCTCCCCAGTCCTTTCACATCTCTCTGCCCTTACATATGCTATTTCCTTAGCCCACCATAGTCATGCCTTTGTTTTTCTGGAGAATCCTTAGTCATCCCTCAAGACCTAGCTTAACTCTTCCATGAGGGCTCCCGTGATCTCTCTTCTCCCCTGAAGAGTGAGGGGCTCGCATGCCCCTTGGCATGCCTCTATAATAGACCTAACCACATTTTAGTCATTGGCATGTTCAACTAATATTTTTAAGAACTGATTCTGTATCAGGTGTATGCTAGATGCTGGGGATACAACAGTGAATAGGAAATCCGTCATTCTAATGGGAGAAGTGAGGTGCAAAAAAAGTACATAACTGAACAAATAAATAGTAACTTTTCCGATATCAGAAAATGACAGGGCGATCGGTTCTGAGAAGCTGACCTTTGACTCAAGATCTGAAAAGTGAGAAGTTAGGGATGGGAAGAGATGGGGGATGAGCATTGTGTTGTGACTGTTTACTTGGTTGTTCCTCATTTCCACCCAACCGTCCCTCCCCCCGCCATCCCCACTGAACTGACCTCTGAGCTCTGTGAACCTTTCTGTCCCTGTGACCGAGCACAGGCCAGGTGTGTCACACCACAGTTCCATACGCTGGCAGTGCAGCATGTTGGAATTGCCAGGTGCCTGGGCCCATGATTCTGAACTAGTAGATCTAATGTGCAGCCAGGACTGAGAGCCGGCTCTCAGCTTACTTATCTACTCCCCACTTACTATCTTGTGATACCAGGAAAGGTGTTTCATCATTCTGTGACTCAGTTTCCTGATCTTTAAAATGGAACTACCAATAAGACTTTGTAAGGTTGCTGTGAGGATTAAACGAGATAATGCACCTAAAATTCTTAGCCCAATGCTAGCACATGGATTGTCAATAAGTATTGGAGAGAAATGCTCTAGGGTGAGTGTTTGTGAGGTGTTTGTTGAGTAAATGAATGAGTTAAGGAAAAATAAAATTTAATTCTTCAGTAAATAGAACTATGGCAAAACAAAAACTGAATACCTTGATTTATCTTCAGTTGTCTTATTTACTGTTTGTTTTAATTTGGACAAGAAAGAAAAAAAAAGGAAAATACCAAACACTAGTGATTTTAGCATCTGGACTTAGTAGCTGTTAACTCTTCATTTGCTTATCAAGCAGCCTCTGGAAACTCCGCAGATCACTTGATTTACTGTTTTCTGGATAGTGCAGGGCTTTCACATTCTAGTCTCAAACCTCAGTAAAAATATGCTATCCACTAATGTGAAGTCATCCTGCATCTTGTGCTCCATCTTTTGAAATAACAGTTTGAGCACTTTGTATTGAAAGGAATTTCTTTTTGCACCTTCTACTTCTTTTATCATATAAGATCCTCAGGATATCATAACCAATGAAATTTATGACAATATCAGAGAGAACAATAGTTTTCTTAGGTCAGGAACACCGATGGGATTAACCTGGGATATTGCTTATACTACACGAAAATATCACTCAGACCATTCAGCAAACCTTTGCAGATTTCCCCTGCCCCACCCCACCTCCTTGGAAAACTAAATGCCAAAATAGCATGTGCACAGATGAGAACATCAACAAATTGATAACATGAGGAACTTCCAGGAATTTTTTTCTTCCTTTATAGCATTTTCACTGGAAAACACTGGGATCATGATTATTGTTTTTATAAACTTTAGATATCTGGCTACTTCGGAGTGCTTTGATACTTGAATGCATGGGCATGAGTTTTCTAGTTAAAAAAATTACTTAGGTAATTAGCAAAGAGATTTTGCCAAGTGTTTTTTTTCTGCAAGCTATAAGTAAGTCAGAAAGAGAAAAACAAATATCATATATTAACGCATATATGTGGAATCCAGAAGAATGGTACAAATGAACCAGCTTGCAAGGCAGAAATAGAGACATAGATGTAGAGAACAAACGTATGGACACCAAGGGGGGAAAGCGGGGGTGAAGGTGGGGTGGGGTGGTGGGATGAATTGGGAGATTGGGATTGACATATATACACTGATATGTATAAAATAGATAACTAATAAGAACCTGCTGTATAAAAAAAATTAAAGTGAAAAAAGTTAATGTTTATTTACATGAGTAATTCACTCTGCTCTTATCAATCTAATCAATTGGAAAATATCATCTGCTTTTAATGTCACAGAAACCAACTCATCCTATCTTAGAATGAGGAAATAATTAGCAAACAATTTATTATTTCTTTTTAACGCTTTTGGCATTGTTTTCAGGGTTTTCATTTACAAACCAATGCACCGTAAATTTTTCTGGCTGGAGGTATTGAAATCTGTTTTCCTGTGCTGCAAAGGTAGAAGTGTGCACGTCTATTTAATCAGAAGTCTGTAGCAAAGAGCCAAATTCACCGACTGGTTGCTCTGACAGGGAGATGGGTTATGGAGCTTTGCAGTGATAAGTAATACACATCATAGATTGTGGGCTAAGCATCTGCATGTCAGTAGTGGTACAGTGCTAAACAGTCAAGAAGACTAGAGATGCTGTCGTAATGTTCAGATGACAGGCTTCATTTCATATGTTAATAGAAGGAAGACTTTTGATATGGTGAGGAAGTTCCCCATAACAAATGCATTCCCTTTATTGTGCTCTAGCATAGCACCAATTAAATTCAGCTGTATGTATAATGTACGTTTAATTCCTAGCGGTCCCAAGAAGGACTAACGTGAAAAATATTATATACTCTTACATTTTACAGATCATGAACAGATGGAAAAAAATGCCAATTGGTAAAGAAATTCATATGCAGTATAACACACCTCAAAATGGTGTTTACATGGGTTCTTCTTTTTTTTAATTATTAAAGTTATCTTGGGTAAAATTTAATTACTGCTTAGGGTTTTCTGTAACGTTATATGTGTAATTCATTTTAATTTATGCCTTCTGCAGATACGAATGTTTGGAAGTACAGGTAACCTTGTAATGAGTAAAACTGATAAAATGTTGTGTTCCAATGAAAGGGAAATTATGGCATGATTATTCACTTTGTGAAAGGGTTTGTCATAGAGCAATCTTTCCTAAAGCATTTTAAATTGAATTTCGTTTACAAAACATTCATTTACACACAACATTTCAGGAACAAATTTAGTGAGGAAATGAGAGAAATAGTCATAATGAGATAGAGATCCCTTACCCTGCTAACATTTATGCTTGCTTTCTTCCCCTTTGTCCCTCCCTGCAGCACTGATAGCCATTGGGCGATACAGCATGACAATAGAGACTGTGGATGTTGGATGGTGTAAAGAAATTACAGACCAAGGAGCCACCCTGATTGCACAGAGCAGCAAGTCTCTAAGATATTTGGGGCTGATGAGATGCGATAAAGTAAGAGTTGCCTATCAAGTTTCTTTTCTACATATCACTGTAGTTAATAGCTTGATATTATATTCTTCCTCTCTTCCTATATATATATATGTTTGTATACACATATGTGCATATACCATTACACTGTAAGTTGCCTGGTTTTCTAAACTTATCTGAGATTATTTTTGAATTTCTCTGTTTAAAAATGAATTTCGTGCTTATGCAGAAAGAAAAAACAATCATACACACGCTCAGCTTAGATTTTGGCTTCCTATCCATAAGTCTATGGACCACAATTAAAAATGTTTCCATGGCACACTGCAATGTGCACGGTCTAACTGTAAAATTTTGTTCTGGGTTCCAAGTTTCCTACAACAGTAAGATGAAAAGCACAGTGCCAAATTGTTTTGTCGCAATCTGAAGTGTGTGATTTCAGTGCTCAACATCTATGTATTCTGGCCATTTGGGGGCAAGAAAGGGCCAGTGAGGGAATGTTATGTGGGAATTTGCCTCTCTCCACGTTTCAGGCGCCACTTCTCGCACATGATGAGAAATAGTCCCAGAGGCCCCACGGGAGGTCAGTGGAGCTGGCCAGAGACGTGAGCATGAGTTTGAGAAATTGTGCTGCATTTACTAAAGATGATCAAAACCTGAATTGATAACCAGGCATTAGAGAGGTGCCTTCCCCTTTGTCGCTTTTATGTTTTCCCCTATAACAAGTCTAGGAAGTAATCATTTGTACTGTGAAGGGGAGAAAATAGAGGCTCAGAAAGACCAGGCACTGGCCCAAGGCCACTCCTCCAAGACTTTACCCCAGATCTTCAAGTCTGTGTCCAGTGCCTGTGGCAAACCCTGGGGGCTATCTCCAGGCAAGGGGATGCTTCCTTGGAAAAGACCCACCTCAGATACTTGCTCCAAGTGCTGGCATCATGTAATGGTTTACACATGTGTGCTACTTTTACAATTGGTGATTAGGGACAAATCTAGCAAATCCAACAAATGAGAGTGAAACTAAAAATGTATGCCTCTCAAAGGACATGCATTTTCTAAATGTAGCAAATCTGGGGGCAAATAAGAAGAATGGTCCAAGATCTTTGTCATTTTTGTTAATTGACCTAGTTCTTTTCTCCATATGCTTTGCAATCCCAACTTATACTAGGCTTTTGCCAGTTAGTTATGTTTAGAGAGATTTTATTATATATTCTAAGCCCAGCCTAGAAACCGACTGACTTTGTTACTAAGCAACAGCAGAGACCCAGGGGTTGCAAGTCTCCCTCAGATTTCACTACTAACTAACCTAACACTGCTACTAACCCTGTCACTTTAAAATGACTTCTTTTAAAACAGATAAAAGGGTCCACAGTAGGCAGAGTGTTCTAGAAACACTAAACAGTGACAGCAGAGCTTCTCAGCTTCACCAGAAGGAATTGCTACATGAGAACTACCTAAGCAAGGATGCCAAAATGTATGCATTCAAAATGTATCTTTGTAGCCACAACCATCCTCAGAAGTCACCATGTTCCTAGTCCATACTCTTTAGATTTGTTGAGATCAGCTTCACCTTCAGAGATGAATTGTAGAAATTTGTGTTCCAGTTAGTGCAGAAGATTATTCCAGACATATTTGCTGACCAGCATTTTGCCAATTTGCAGTTAGCTAATGGATCCTTTTCTACCTAAATGCAAATTAGTCCAAAATGGGATCAGAAGGCGGTTTTGATGAGCAATATTCCTGAGGGTTTTAGCCCTTTCCTCAGGTGGCCTCTGAATCCTTTCTCCAACCAGCCTGCTGCTCGGAGAGCCCGTTGGCTCTCGCACCCAGCCGTCCGACCACAGCCTGGTGCAGCATGGCCCAGCCCTGCCATATGGCATCCTCAGACTTAAGGCAGCTCAGGGCCAAACACGGGAAGTTCTGTTAGGACGGAAGAAGTTTCCAAACCACACACACAGTGCACGTAAAGCCTTGCGCTTAAAAGCCTACGGGTTGATTTAGTTGGTTGGAGATCTAGTGTGAGTAGCTCTTCTGTCTTTGACATTTGTATTATGCTGTCTGTCTCCAGATTTTAAAGTTATCAAGATTCAAAGGAAGATATGAGTAGCAAAGAAAAGAAGTTAGTAGTAGCCGAGGACATGGACACAGCCAGAGTTCAGGTTCAGATCTGGGCTCTGCACTTAGTTGTGTCATCTTGGGCAGTTATTTAACCTCTCTGTTTCGTCGTTTACTATGAGGATGATAATCGTGGAAATGCTACGAGCATTTAAATGAGTGAACATATATCAAGCCCTTAGAGTAAAGCTTGTTATATATAAAATGCTCAGTGTTAATGATTATTCTTATCATCATCATTATATTAACCTGTGTTTTGATATTTGAATTTCCAAATGAGAAAAAAAACTGTATTGCCCGCCATTTTGAAAGGAAATTTTAAAAAAGAAGAAAGAAATGAACTCAGATTAAAGAAGATGTTGCTCTTTTACTTTTTTCTCACTTAAATTTAAGATTATTATTTTCGACATAAATATATCAATAGTTACATTTTCAACACACTTTACGAAGGAAAACTAATGCCTCTGTGGGACAGTGTATTTGGAATCAACTTACTGATCCAGGCATAATGCTGAAGAAAGATTTGGCAGTGGGAGAAAAGGGTGGGTTGAAGATAAAACAATTCAAATAGGTAAGGAAACAAAAAGAAAGTATTAAGGAGAATAATGGAGATGTGGCTCCCTGGTGGTCTAGTGGCTAGGATAAGAAAAATAATGGAGAAAGAATAGAAGAACAGAAACAGGAAACAGTGAAATTACGATTAGGATACAGAGACAAAGAGCCACTGTCTGCCTCACGGTATCATCTGTGCCAACAAAGAATTAAAGAACAAAATTAATTTGGATCTATTACTCTTCTCCCTGTACCTTAACCTAATCTGCTAACCACTAAAAACTTGTTCATTTGAGTTCTCTTTCCCCTCTGCAAACCAACTGGAGCTAAAGGAAGGGGCAAGAGACCTCACTGGTTTCTACAACTAGCCCCCTTGTCAGGCATGTTGCCAATGGGATCCCTGCATTGGAGAGAGATGGGGTTTGTGATATCTGTGTGTCCCAGGGTTCGTGTCCTGCAATTCTGGGGTTCTCAGAAATTTTGAAGGCTAATCATATTTTCTTTCATTTGGGGCCACTTATATTTGATTTGGAAGCTATACCAAATGTCTGCTTTTTTCCTCACTTGAGCTTCTGAAGAATTATTTAATACGTTATTTAACGAAATGCATTGTATTTGTTGTAGGAAAAAAAGTGTTTTTCCTCTGTTTCTTTTTCTCCCATTTTCATTAGGTAGACAAAGAACAGATAAGAAACATTAAATGTATGCTTTGCAGATGAAAGCAACATGTATATAGATTATCAGTCAGGGTCAGGGTCTAAGCAGTAAATTTGGCTGCAACATTGGTGACTCCTAGGAAGGAGTCCTCCAGCGGTTAGACAAATGCAGTGTTCCCCACACACTTGTAAAATTAGGAAGCGCATTAAGAAGCCCCTGTTTGAGTAGCTTTTCCAATTGCTGGATGAATAAGCACGTTAGAGGCATTACTTTCGGTTTTGAAGCCGACGCCACTTAATCTCCTAAACTTTAGTGCATTGTAAGAACCCAGAGAAGAAAACACTGTGTGAGACAGCTTTGATGAATTGGGGTGAACTTATATTCTTAAAGACTGTTCAAAGGCTTACTTGACCTTGGGAATTAGAGTTGACCCGAAATCACCTATCAACTTAACACGCATTTATTTGGTGATTTAGTTAAAACTACTTGTATAACCAACGGGACTGTCTAATAAGAGCAGTATGTTTTTTCTGCTTTCCACGATTACAGACAGTCAGTGGCTTTGGTCATAGAAATCATTTTCACAACTTCAGTGAATTCTAGATTCTATACAGATCTGTTTCTTCTACTAATATGATATTTTTCTCACTTCTTACATGGCAGTTTGGATGGAGAACAAAACTAAAAAGGACAAAAAGAAAAAAAAATTCCTGGGAAAGCTGTAGGGCAAATGGAAATGCAATGTTCAATGTTAACGAAAAATGTTTGGGGTAACAGGGTTGATGAAAAGGGAGGAAGCCCAGTGGCATGGTATTGGCTGAGAAACCAGACCTCACCAGAGGCAGCCTGGCTGGTTTGGGAAACCTCAGTGATAAAATGTCACGGTGGAAACCTCTGCAGCAAGTGTTAATACAGAAGTTTGGAGACAGAGGGCCTGAATTATGAGCAGCAAATAGCATCATAAATGTAACAATTCTCAAATGCCAAACCCTTGTGAAAAGCAGTTGGATGAAGAAGTGCTGGAGCTTTTAAAAGCTCCCTTTCACTTTCTACTTTTTTTTTTAACTTCATGCAGAACTAATTTTATACACTGTTCGTTTGATTTGAAAATGCCAGCGTCTGGGGTATCATCAAAGAGCGTTATTGAGGGAGCCACTCTTGGCAAAGCATTTTGCTTAAAATGCTTATTAGTTCTTATGTTTCTGCGGAGTTGTCAATAGGAAGGAGAAAGGGTACCTTGATTTACCTAACTGCGTTCCTCTGCCTTTGCCCAGAGCAGGTAGCAGCCCTTCTGCTGGGAAGCTACCTCTCCTTGGCCTGTAGAGACGCCAGGAGGGCTGTGGGGGACACATTACTTAAGGAATAGACATAAATAGATTTTGAAAGGTCCATCCCAATGTCCTATGACCAAAGCCTCTTGGAATTTCTTTGATTTCTAGTTGACATAAATTAGAATTACACAGGCGTGAAGAGTCCACCCAGGAAAGATCAGAGAGGCTGCTGGGGGAGGAGATCACCTCTGTGTGATCCTATTGACTATCCAGCTGCCTTCAGGCCAGGGGCCTCTGTGGAGGCTGACTATTATTGATCCACACCATGGAAATAATCAAATTAATTCATTCCTCATCAAACTGCCACTGCCAAGACCTTTCTCCTCACCTGGCCTAATTCCTGAAGTACTTAGTGGAGGAATGAAACATGATTTTTTTTCATAAGAAAAGATTTCTTCAGGTCATAAGGAATCCTTGTTTTTGCACAGAGTTCCTCATTGAAATGGTAGAGAGATTGAATCAAGTCAATGAGAAGTCAATACAGAAAGCAAGTAATAGCAACCAGTCAGCTCTTTAAAGCCAGGAATCTGCTTTGCAACCTTAAAATCTCAAGGGCCAAGTTTTATGTGCCCATTTTAATGTAAAAATATTCAGGAAGAATTGACCACTGCATTTTTCAGGAAGTAATTATGGCAAGAGAAAGCCTCAACAACGTAAAGATTTCTGTGGGGAAAATGGAGTTTTTATCAGCTTGTTTAGGAATCATGAGCAGGAAAGCCCTATGGGGAAAATAATATAGGACTCTGTAACTAATATACAGAACTAACTGGAAAAATCAGTTTAAGGCAATAATAATTGGTGGGGCACTTTGTCTAGGACTGTTTGGGTAGCAATTCAGCCATGAAACAAAGTGCGTACCTGCAGGGACTCCCCTCTCCCCACAATGTATCCACAGCTGTTTCCAGATTGCCCATGGCCAAAATTGAATATTGCAAAGTATGCCTTATCAAAGAAAATAAAGTGAAAAAAACAAAACAAAACTTTCTCTCCTAATAAGACAGGAGTGGTCTGACTGTATCAGATCGTGCAGTCCTATAGATCATGGGAGACAATAACCACTGCCCTAACAGCCCCCAATGCCATGCGTGCCAAGAGAAAGGGGAGATGAAAAATGGGGAGAGAGTATGGCTGGGGCTCTGAAATCTGCACTTAAGTCCTTCACTTGAAGTATCAGCATCTTGTTCCTTTTGCTGATAAAACAGTTTCTTCCAGTGATTTCCGCGCAGGAATACTTTAAAACACATTTTTACAACCCTCTCCTGATTATTGCTGGTAATTGAAACAGGGAAAAACACATCAGCTGAAATTCAGAGGTTATCTCTCAACCTCATTTTAGCTAAGTTTCCATCACTTCTTCTTCCAGCCCTCCTCACCTAAACTTCTACGAAGTGGTAACTGAAAGGCCTTTCCTGTATTTAAGTAATAAAGCAAGAGACACTGGTGTGGAGCTTTATGACAGAGGTTAAATTGGTGAGCACTAGTGTCAAACCACTACGTTTTCAAATTCTACGTCCTTCACTTTACTATCTGTGGGACTTTGGACAACTTAATCTCTAAAAGCCTGTGTTACCATCTGAAAAATGGGGGTAATATTTACCTCAGGGAGTTGTTATGAGATTATATGAGATATTGCAATAAAGCACTTAGCCTAATGTCATGTACTCTGTAAGCACTCAGTAAATGTCAACTATTATAATTATTATCATTATTATTTATTCATGTATACATGGCTGCTCTGGAATCCTATCTGATACTTAACCATGATATGAACTGCCTAGTTCATATATGCTAGCCATGAATATAAATTCACATGCTAAGATCTTCCAAAGAAAACTAGGCCCCTGAGACTTAGACCGCAATTCTTAAAAAAAAAAAATACGATCCACTTTTATTTTTTAATAGTTAGGACCCATTAAATTACAGTGAAACTTATAGAGGAAGAAGAAACCTAGAGATCAGCAGGGCTCTGTGAACAGAGAGAGTAAGTAAGAGTAAGACTCAGCAAGTCTGACCGCCAGTCAGTTCCAGGCTGGTTTGTTTCTTCAAGAAAAACGGCATCTCCCTGGAACTTTTTAAGGGAGTGTGCAAGTAGTTGCTTATGTTTTGCTCACTTCTGTTACGGGATGGATGTATAGTGAAATTGTTTGTTTGTTTTTTTTTAAAAGGAGGCAGGAGGGGCCTACTGCTCCCCAAATGCTGTGGGGTGAATAGAATGTTACGTTGGTCTTTGCCTGAAGGCTCCCTGGAGCATCATTGCTTTGCAGTAAATAATCTCCTTGGAACTTTGATTTGGCTTAAGTAATTATAAGAAAGAATTAGGTTGCAGGATCGTATTATTTTTCTAATTTAGGAATAGAAAAGGTAACAGCAGTTTCTTAATGGAGCTCAGATTAGATCCCAGAACTCCGAAGCACCTGACTTCACAAAGTAGAAACAAGGACAGCCTGCTGAGGCTCAGGAGACTGGAGGACTGTGGCTCCGTGGAAAGGAACGGGCCAGCCCACCCCCGAGGCCCAGCCACTCAGCAGCAGGTTACCGGGGCCTGCCGTGCTGGGTCTAGTGAAAACTTTGTTTGGCAAGTAGTTTTTCAAGAGAAAACCTAAGCTTCCTTCCCCAGCGTCCAATTTTTATTATATATTTTATCCATTTATTCAAGAAATATCTATTGAGCTCCTTACTGTGTTCCAGTAACTGTAATAGGAGACAGGTCAGAAAAAAACAGTGAACGAGATAGAGTTCGTACCCCATGGAGCCTGCAGCCTGCTGGGGAAGACAGACAAGTAAATGGGCAGTTATCGTGCTATCAGACTGCAAATTAATTTTCAAAAGCGGCACCCGCAATTCTGTTTCTTCTACATGAAGAACTTCACTTGGGTCCCACCTGGCTTTCAGCTATGGTCCTCTACTGTTTTATCTTTCTGGCACTCGACCGTTCCGTTCCTGAAAAGGACTGACTGTGAACAGTTGTCCTTACTTTTCACCACTCCATACACTCTCTTTCTGTTCTGCACGGTCACCAGTGACTCCTGTGTCACCAAATCCAGTTTCCATTTCTCTGACCGCAACTTGCTCCATCTCTGAGCAGCTGCATCCACATGGTAACCACTCCCTCCTTAGCGAGGATGCTTTTCTCTTGTCTCCAATGTCGCCACACTCCTGGCTTTTCTGTCTCCACCTCCCATACTGCTTCTCTGTGCCTCTGTTCCCTTATCTGTAAAGTGGAAATAAAAATAGCAGCTATCTCCTAGGCTGTTGAGAGGATTAAGTGAGTTAATATGTGTAAAATTCCTTACATGAAGTAAACAGTGAACATTAGCTCTTACTTGTAGTGGTGGTGAATTCTTACATTCTCATCCCCATGACTCCCCTCCTCCTTGGAATATAAGATCCATGGGCTTCTAGTCTATGTTATATTGCCAGGCCCTACCACAGTGGCTGGTACGTAACAGATGCTAAACAAATATGTGTTGGATGATGGATAGATGGATTGGGGGTTATTTCTCATCTGCATTCTGTGTGGCCCCAAGGTTCCGAGGAGGTTCCTCAGAGCCTCTAGGAATGACAGAGTGGCTAAGAGGCCGCGGTGCCTGGTCGCACCTAACATCAGCCAGAGCAACCCCACTTATATTGCTTTATCCGGTTATTTATTTGGTTTGTATACTTACTACTTTGGTGTGCAGAAGTATTGTACAGCCAAAAGCAAGTTTGAAAACCATTAGATCCCACTGCCTCTGAATAATTTGATAGGTAACAAAAAGTATCTAGACGGAGGGAAATAAATAAGAAAGATGACACCTTAGATTTAATACCAGTTTCCTGTAGCTGGGGAATTCTGAGTGCAGCCTTAAGGGTTCAGGTCAGTCAGGGACAGAGTTCAGACATCTGCTGTGTGACGGGACTCAGCATCCTTCAGAGCCTAACCCTGAAATGCTCTGATTTATGTAGAGTCTCTCTTCTGAAAGCCAAAAATGTCACTTATTTTCAGGTTTTTTAATTTTAATTTATGGATTTATCACTTTTATACAGAATACATTTTTGCTGCTAATAAACTTGTTTTAGGAAACAGGTCAAATCCATAAATTCTACCTGATGGAGACTCAATTTTAGAGAGATTTCTTTTTCGTCAGGTGTCCACGGGTAATTACCACCGTCCTAGACGTTATGGAAGAAAATAAAAACTGAAATCAAGAAAGCCATTACGCACAAAAGAAAACATAATTTTTGGTTCTGAGAGTTTTCTCCCTCAATTGTGTTTTTTAGCTTAACTTTGCAAGTTTAATTTAGAAACACGCAGATGTGTTCTGTAAATACATTACACTTACCGCTCACTTAGTGACAGTGTTAATTATCTTATTAGGACCCAGGTTTTCTCAAATAGTCTTTTACTGAATCATTTAGAGCACCACCAAGACTCCCCAAGTGACTTTCTCCATCCTGGTGTCCCACACATGTCAATTTTGGTTCTAACCTGCACTGCACATGCAAATCTATACCAAAAATGTACAGACTTGCACGATGGGTCAATTCCATGGGTTTGTGGCCTCAGAACGTCCTATGGAATACTGTGTACCTGGAGCTGCCAATTGGCTTGAAACATCCATCTGGGTGAAGGATCACTTGGTGAAACAGGGAATGAAAATGTCACTAATTTTTCTCTCTGACAGTCTAGTTTTTGAACTCCTGTCACACTAATCTCTAATTAGAGGCTTCAGGTTGGTGAGCCCCGGTTCTCACTTAATATTGCAGGCGTTTCTGTGATCTCCATCCTCCCAGGTTCTTTGCAGCTTTCTCACCATGCTAATTCAAGTGAACAGAAGCAATGCTAGTGTTAACAGGAAACCCACATTTCATGAAAAAGAGACAGCATGAATCCAGGCCTGTTGTGATATTGACAGAGCATGGCACTTCCAGTCACTGCAGATCCTGAAATGGAATGACTGCCTTTGACAAAGTTGACTGAATTTATGAGCCTGCCTCTGTCAGGTTCATTGCATTCTCAGTATCTGTCTCCTTCTACACTTTGGGATTTTTAGATGAGTTTTTTGCCACCCAAAAGTAATATTTCTTACCTCTATATAAAAAAAAAAAAACATCCTTAAAGGCCTCAGGCTCTTGGTATGAGGTTCATGCATGAGGCTTAGTGCATTATGGGTGTCCTATAATCAGCTGATGCCCATAATTTAGCAGGTGGCTTTTAGGCTCCAATAAGATAATCATTTTCTTTTAAAAATCATATTACTCAGTTATGTGTGCCCTCTCCTTCCACCTCTTGAGTGGTCCTTGAGGAAGCACTACGTCCTTGTGTGAACTGGGTTTAGGGGAATCTTTCTCTCCGTTAGCTGTTGGGAAGGTCAGGTGGCCACCTCCTTTGGCTGTGCCCTACTGGAGATGGAAGGCCAAGGTGGAAGGACAGGAAACCAGTCTGTTTTTACTACACTCAAAGAATATACATTTTGTTTCAGACAGTGATGAATATCTGAAACAAGATGGACCAACAAGCTGTAGGAGCAACAGCTTCTTTCCTCCAGAACCCCTGACTCAGTGTTTAATGTGGTGGGTGGCATGGGAGGTGGGTGGGTACTTGTTACCTGTAAGTGATGGTAGTTCAGACCTTGGTTTCAGATTGCCAAGTGCAGAAACCACCTGTGCTCTCTAGGAGCTCTTCAATCAGCCTGAGCTGCACATTGGAATCTCCTAGGAGCTTTAAAAAATACTAATGCCTGGGTCCCACTCCTCCAAGGTTGGGTTACGTTTAGTCTGGGATATGGCCTGGGCACTGGGATTTTTCAGAGATCCCCAGGTGATTCTAATGAGCAGTTGGGCTGAGAACCACTGTATTCTTGTTTGTATTCTTGGTTGCAGATGCAGTTTAATTTTTTAAATTCGTTACTTGTACTTCAAAGTTAAATCCAAGACACTTTGACTTCATAGGAAATCCACTGAGAAACGTTTTCGGAGGCTGAACACCTGCTTCCCCTTAGTCCTCCCAGACAGAGCATGTTCAGGTTAATTACTTTCATTTTACAATCACTGCTGTTCCACCCCTATGAGTTATATACCAAGACAACCTAAACTGTGTGTGTGGTGTTCTGAACATTCTTAGTTATACCCTAATTTCAATAACTGCAAAAGGTTTTCTGGGGCAAACTGTCCCTCGAATTCTTTGGCTACTTCTGAGGATGAAGTCCAAAGAACTCTTAAATGATTCTCCTTTGGGGGCATTATTGACACAGCTTAATTCATCCCACATCAGTAAACGTGGATTGATCATTTGTTACGTATGAGTCACTGTGGAGTGTGGAGAAAGGAAGCGGGAAGGAAAGGCACGTGAAGCTGCCTGCAGGGTGGAGAAAAGGAGCTGGGTGCTCCACTCATGCCCAGAGTCATTCCACAGCCCTCACCAGCCTTTGCCTTCCCTGTGGGTCCGCCTGCAGCCTCTTTCTGCCTGTGGAGCTGCTGGCTGCTGGGACGCTAGGCTTGCAGCTGAAGGGAAAGAGATGAGGTGAGAGATTGTAACAGTGGCGCCAGATTCCTGGTGTCCTGGACCTCCCTGCTCTGATCATAGGGAAACATTAGCCGGATGGGGTATGTCACCCAAACAGGGATGTGAAACGTCCTGCTGCAAAGGGAGGGAAAGAGAATCATAAAAGAAATCTACCCTGGCCTGTGGAGAGCCCAGTGCATGTGGTTGGCTGTGAGGGTCCTGGCCAAATCACTGCATTGTCTGCTCTTTTATTCTCTTCTTAGTGTCCTATTTACAATATTTTAAACTGCACTTAGATGACTCATCTCATTTACATGCAAATTTGAGGTATTACTAAATTCATGTCACCCTTATTTTATCCGTTTTAATACACGCCCATCTTGGGGCCAGTGGGCACTTGGTGAAAGCAGCTGGCACCTGGTGAATGCCAGGTCCCACGGACAGCCAGTACACTGTCCCGGGAGCCAAGAAGCTCAGAGGGAGGCCAACTCCGGAGGCATATTGCCCAGGAGTCAGCCTGTGGGGCTGTTAGCAGTGAGTAGCGTTGCCCAGGAGTCTGTGAATAGTGACAGACCAGCATGAGGGCAAGAGCCCTGAATTAGGACGCAGGAGTTGACTGTGCTATTTGCGACACTTTCACAGACTTACTCTGGGCTCCTTACTTTTCCAGCCTGCAGAAAGGGAGGGGGGGCCTTTTCTTTGCACCCACCCACCCCTGTCCTCAGAGCAGTGCTATTGGAAACAAGAACTTACTTCAGTTATACCCTTGAGTTTGTTAGGTGGGCTGGAGAAGCATTGCCTTACAAAGCTTACAAAGTGAAGGACAGATTATTTGTTTTATTCTAGCTCATGAGCGGGTTTCCTTTCTCCCCTGAATAATATGTGTATATTTAGTGCATGGGGTACACAAGCCGATACCTCCTTGTCCTTCAGGAGTCCCCTTAAGTATCACTTTTTTTGGAAAGCCCTTTCCAGCCCTCTTGGCGGAGGTCAGGAGCTACTAAGTTTTGTCCACAGCAACCTGTACTTCCCCTAGAAAGCACTTCTCAGGCCTTGCTGCTGTTGTTGTAATTGTCCATCTTCCCACACCAAGAGGGCAGGGACCATATCTGTCATGCTGGCCATTCTACCTCTGGGACACAGAAAAACGTTTTGAAGGGTAAAAGATTGGAGGGAAAGCTACGCCAGTTTATGGCATGGTGCCCTGCTAAAAGGCCCCTTGTTAGTCCTACAGCTCCGTCATGTTTCCATCATGTGTCAAAGTCTCCACAACCACAGTTCCACAGCAGAATGTTCCCCAGGCCAAGTGAGATCTATTGTAATTTACATTCCCATAGAGCAGCCACTTTGAAGAGCTTGTAAAGGACTTTGAATTGTATTTATATGTAAACCGCCATCACTTTTTAAATGTTAGCTGGAAAATGAATGTCAGTGGACGTTTCACTGAGTGGGTGCTCAGCTAGGCCCTAGTCTGACGCTTCATGGATCGCATTGTGTGCAGGGCAATGTGTCCCAGGGCAGAGAGCGCCTGTGTTGCAGGGTCCCGGATTCAAATCCTGGCTGCCATTTACTAGCTGTGTGACCCTGTGTGAAATACTAATTCTGTATGAGCCACAGTTCATCTGTAATCAGTGGTATTAATGCTTAGATGCTTGGAAAATAGTAGATGCTCACTGAATGTTTTTCCCTTGCCCTCTTCCTCCATCCCTACTGGAATGGGGACATACTTTTATTTTGCCTATTGGTCATTAGGCTGAAAAATTAACAAATTACTTTCAAGTATTTTGCCAAAATAAACCACACTGAAGAATGCGTTTGATTTATCCCGTAGCACATGAGAGCCTAATCCTGATGAGTACAGTGTCTCTCGGTAGAGAGCATGAGGCAGTTTTAGTTGGAGAATTTTTCCTTGTCTGGGACTATACTGTATATTGGAGTATTGTTTACATGTTCCCTGGGACAACAAATGCCAGATACCACTGTGACAAGGAAAAACAACAACCAAAAACCAGCCCCTGGGTAAACAGTGAAGACATGTAGAACTGCTGAAGCCCAAGAAATCAGAGGGTGGAAATAGCATTGTTTTGAGTCAGGAGATCTGCCCACAGTTCCGCCTGTCGCCAGACAACTGTGACATCAGAAGAAACCTTAAATATCACAAAACTTCAGAATCTTCTGTGGGGCCCTCCTGGGTCTGCTACCCTGAGCAGGGCACTGGATGCTGAAGGCTGAAGTATGAAATCTTCTGAACCATGTGGGTTTTCGCAAAGTTTTGGAAACTGGCGCATGTGCAGTGACCATCAGCATGTTTCTCAATGTCACCTACCCAGTGTAGTGTGTCACGCATCTCCAGTAGGAAGGCTGCCATCAGTTAATCTGAAGTATAGCCTAGGCTTTTCCTGAGCACTGCCCAACAGCCACATGGCCCAGTGACCACCAGCTCATGATGCTGAACCACCATCACGGGCTGCTTTGGTCTCCTGTGCAAAATTATTGGAAAGCCCAGGCAAGGTGTATCTGGAAGGAGGCACTCGGTGATATCAGATGGAAAGAAGAGAAAGGAGAGTAGCAGAAACAATCACCTTGGTTGTGAACTTCGGAAGATTAAAGGAGTTTGGAGCTGCCCTAATGTCAAGACATTAGAGACTGCCACCACCATAGCTAAATGCCCTGGGAACAAGGTGAGCTTATCTCCATGATTTCTGGGTATTAGTATTATTTGGTGCCTTTTTGTTTCTTCAATACACACTCATAGAACAACTACTATATTAATTTAGCCAACAAATATTTATTGAGTACTTATTATGTGCCAGGCATTCACTAGCTGCTAGGGGTTTGGTAGTGGACAGAAACAACAAAAACTCCTCTCTCATGAGCTTATATTCTAATGGGATGAGAATGTGCCAGAGAGAGTGTATAGGACTGAAAACAAGAAGATGACTAAAATCCTCCTTGCTGTCAAGGAACTTACGGTCTAGGAAAAATGCAATACATTTATTGCTTGTGGTATTTTAAATAGTGTCCACTTTTTGCAGAGAAACTTTCTTCATTAAAAAAAAGATGATTTTAAGTGGTTCATTATATTCTTTTTTATAAATTAATTTATTTATTTTTGGCTATGTTAGGTCTTTGTTGCTGCACGTGGGCTTTTCTCTGGCTGTAGCGAGCAGGGGCTACTCTTTGTTGTGGTGCACAAGCTTCTCATTGCGGTGGCTTCTCTAGTGGTGGAGCATGGACTCTAGGCACACGGGCTTCATAGTTGTGGCACGTGGGCTCAGTAGTTGTGGCGCACGGGCTTAGTTGCTCCGCGGCATGTGGGATCTTCCCAGACCAGGGCTTGAACCCATGTCCCCTGCCTTGGCAGGTGGATTCTTAACCACTACGCCACCAGGGAAGTCCCTAAGTGGTTCATTATATTCTCAAGTGTGGTTTTAATGTACTCAGATGTCAAATATTCCCCCCCGACATAAGAAGCATGTTCTATTTTATAACAAGAGTCAAAGAGGAAATAAGAATCACTTAACATAAATGGTTTCTGCAGCAAATTCCATTAGAAATTGTATTTTTTGAACAATAGGTATTATTGAGGAGATAATTCAGGCCTAGGCTTGCACTTTCTGGAATTTTCTGGGGCAAGTGTCAATAAGGAGGTGAAGAAACAGGGTGATGGTCTGGATAAATTGGTTAAACTGAATCTCAGAAACTCTGAAGGATCTCTCCTCACGCTTCTATAGTAGCAGCAGCAATAGGATGAAACTATAGTATGATTTACCTTAATTTGCATAGCAGTTTGCCTCACATTTTCAAAAAGTGCTAATAGATGTTAGCTCAAAATAGATTAAAATACCAGACAAATTGCTGTTACCTTAAAAAGAGTTATAATAATTTTGAAAATGTAAATTAGGGCTATACAGTCTTTGGAGAGAACTATATTTCACATATTAAAAAAACCTGTGGTACATGCTTTTTTTCCCCTTTAATCACAGTAATTTCTTCAAATGACACTACTGCATACTTCTTTAGGAAGATACTCTGCATTTTTCAAATCTCATGTGTAATATAAGAATTGCCATTGATAGTTTTCAGCAGGTTAAAAAGAAATTACAGAAAACCAGGGATCGTGGGGAAACTTTTTAAAATTCATCTTTATGTTCCTTTTTTTATATTACATACATTTTATGAGTTGGAACAGAGAATGGTTCTTTTCATTCTAGCAAGTGGAGTTGTGCATGACAAAATATCTACAGAAATGTGTATGTAGGCGTAACGATTTAAAATGATTTGGACCCTCCTGGTGTCTTGCACCCAACTTTTTCTCTGAGGCACCAAAGCACTTATGGAGTCTATACAAAGAGGTGAGCATAATTTATACTTCTGAGGAGTAAATGAAAATAACTTCAGTATAAAATTTGTCACACCGTATCGCCAGGAGACACTATAAGTAAAAGATAGAACCTTCCCTAGTGGGAGTACATGTATTTCCCCTGAATAGCTTCTACCCAACAAAGCTCTAAAATGGAATATTTGCATTTTCCCTACTGCTTTGTTTTGCTAACACAGTTAGCAAAAAGATTGCTTAGAAGACACATTATATCCATGGAAGATTACCTGTAACGTTTTTCATACAGCTATACAAAGCCAAATTACTGTCTGTTCTGACCCATAACCTATGAAAGCCAGAGATCTAACACACTCTATATTCTTAGCTATAGGTGGACCTTACCTTATGCAACAGAAATAGGTAAATTGAATTTTGGTAAATCAAAGGAATATAAAACACATTAAGAGAGCTGACAAAATAACCCTACCGTGAAAGTCTTTGCTAAAGTGAACAATTATCTCCTAATTTATGTACTTCATAAATCCATATCTCATGTATCAAGTTTGCTTAAGGTGAACTTTATATCTCCTCTTGCAAAACAGTTATCACTTAGTGATATTTTCACTTTTTAAAAATTGGACCTCCAAAACGAAATGCCTGTCAACCCTCGGTATAAAACTTTGTACAGGCCTATGTGTAGATTAGAAAAGATGTACTGTAGAAGACAGGCCCCATCTTTATGGTGGGTTTAAATGTTTTCCCTTCTCCCTCCGTTTTTCGTCTATTTTTCAGTTAGTTGTTCCTTGAATGCTAAGTGATTTGGGCCGTGTTTACTTCCTTTCCAATTCAATGCAGATTTTCTGAAAGTCCTCTGACCAGATGACTTCATCTGTCCCTTAGAAGGACCTGCATCCTTCTGGGTTTGTTCATGGCTAGAGGGTGGAACGTAACCTAACCACAGCCTGGGGAATGTCAGGTAAAGAAAAGGGAGGATTTCCTGAAAGTGGATATTTAAAACCTGGACTGTATTACTAAGAAAAGTTCTGAGCTCTTCTCCAGAGAGCATTAAGATAGAATAGATTCTTCTTGTATCTGAAGTATTTTTAAAAAATTTTTATTGGAGTTTAGTTGCTTTACAATGTTGTGTTAGTTTCTACTGTACAGCAAAGTGAATCAGCTATACGTATACATACATCCCCTCTTTTTGGGATTTCCTTCCCAATTACATCACCACAGAGCACTGAGTAGAGTTCCCTGAACTATACAGTAGGTTCTCATTAGTCATCTATTTTATACATAGTATCAATAGTGTATAGTTACTTCTCATCCTGCGATGATTTTATTTTGAGCATTACAACTTATGTTATCAAGGTTTATTTCTGAAATATCTCAGAAGTTGAACAATATTGAGCATCACTATAGAGAACTGGTCACCTTACCATAGCATTAATTAACTCAGTGAATGACCGTTAACTGAATGCCAGCTGTACTAATAAGAGCTACCATTTGGGGACCTTTTTATGTCAGTCACAGTGTTAGGCATATTATTTTATCCTTGTAACAGTCCTGTGACATCAGTACTATTATCCAGTTTTTACAGTTGAGGAAACCAAATTGTAAAGTGAAACCAGGATTCCAACCTGTGCCTGGTTGACTCTCAAGTCAACTACAGTTGTCATGTTTCTTCTCTACTTTGTATACAGCTCTATAGCCTTAAAGATAAAAGGCAGTCTCTGGTCCCCAGACTTTGGTTCAGGTAGAAGAGAGAGGCAAGTAAAGAGATGATTGCAACACAATGTGAGAGTGCTTAAATAAGAGACAAGCCTTTCAGTTACCCGCCATGGGTCCACAGAGAAGGTGTACTGAGACCAACCTCATGGGGAGATAGCTTGCTTAGGGAAGGTTTCCTGAAGGAGGGAATTCCTGAGCTGAATACAAATTCCTCTGGGAATTGCTGGTCTTTAGTATGTTGTGATTAGTATGTTAGTGTCTGGCTTTGCCTTGTTCTTGGGTTTCTATTTTTTATTTGTAGTTTGTCATTGTTTTCTCATTCATTCACTGAGAAGTAGGCCTGGCTCATGAATACAAAATTGGTCATGGCTCTTGTAAGATCTTACATGGGAACAGGAGTAGACATTAAACAAAGCAACTATAAACTAACTTTGAAGGTACCATGAACGAAAAGTAGGCAGTGTTGGAAGAGTGAATAACCTGGAAGCCTTACCTAATGTGGGGAGGGGAGCAGAGTGAGGGCAGTGATCAACGTTCCCTGGGGAAATGACACTGAACTAAGAACTAAGAATAAGGTGGAGTAAGCATGAGAAGGGGACATTCAGGTGGAAGTGGATTTAACAGTATTCCAGATAAAGAGAACAGCATGTGCAAAGATCCTGAGGCCAGGAGGAACTTGGACAGCTTGATAACTTTAAATTAGGTCAGGTGACTGGTTAGTATCAAAAATATACTAGAGAGATAGGCATGGCTAGATGATGCATGACTTTCTAAGTGTACTGTTCTAAGCAGCCTCAACTCAAGCAAGATTTAGGATAGAAATTGAAATTTAAAAAATCAAAAATTATGTTGCTTAGAACTCCTTTTAACATCATTAATTGATATTCTCAACTCTAATTTGTATATCAGTTTTTCTTTTTTTTCAAAATTATTTTGTGTTTTTGTGAATAAAATGTTATACATTGTATCTATATCACAAAAAGAATTAACTGCATGGCTTGGTTGAATTTGGAATTAAAATTGATTTTAATACAAGAAAGTCTTGAATAGAAATGCTGACAAAGACTAAGTATCATCAGTGCAATGTGGAAATACCAAATCTAAATGTAACAAAAAGATTATATATAACATGGTTTACCAAATCACCCAGAAAACACCATGTTATTTCAGAAAAGTGCAGATGACTTAATGTCATGGTCGTCATACTCCCAAGCGTTCTTTCAAAGCAAACAGCAAGGGTTTGATGTTGTTTTAGGTTTTTCCTTGTGGTCCTGATCTTTTTCAATAGTGGACAGACATGGAGAGGGAGCACAAAAATGAGTATCACCAGCACCTTCTTTCAGACCAGCTTACCCAGTATAAATGAAATATTGATGTATTTGAAAATGCCGAGTGTTCAATAAAGATTTTAAATAAAGCTACCTAAAAGTTGCAGTTCTTAGGTTAATCATTTATTTATCTAAAGGATGAAGGAAGCTGTCTACTTTTGTGATATGAACTGCAATCAGCTTAAAAATAATTGACAAATTAATCCCTTCACAGCACAGCAATTGTAAAGGTGTTAGTTTTAATTAGGCCTGTCTGATTGCCTTGTCTAATCAAGAATCAAAGTGGTATCTTTGATGGTTAAGGTCTATCGGGGCCATCCCTGACCTGCCAGCCATGTATGTTTTAATTATTGATTCTTCACAATTCAGCCCTTTCCACAAAGGGACTTGAAGTTTGCAATACCTTAACGTTTAAAGGGAAGAAAAATAAACATTTTCCCCAACACTTCTATCCAGAATCCTGTGTATCCTCTCCCCCAATCACCAGTTCTCTCCTAAAAAAGCTGTCAGGTGGATGATGAAGTCAAATGCACACTAGGATGCTAACTGCTGCTTCACCTCCCAAGCACTCCATTTTCAATGGACATTGTTAAGATCTTGACAAGTCACAGTTATCTATGCGTCTAGAAAACACTAACTTCTTGATATCATGTCTTTTCAGAAAATCCCTTAGGGTGAATGTAGTACTTAGGAAATCAGGGAGGTCACACAAAAAGCGACACTGTCTTCTCACGAAGCATTGGTCACACTGCTGAAAAGGAAGGAGACGAGGGTTCTCGGTGCCATGGAAAGCGCATCCCAGTGAGCGTGGGTGGCTGGTGGTTTCGGTGGTCCCTGTGGGTGACCGTGGCTCTTCTTTGTGGTTGCAGGTCAGTGAAGTGACGGTGGAGCAGCTGGTGCAGCAGTACCCCCATATCACCTTCAGCACCGTCCTTCAGGACTGCAAGAGGACCCTGGAGAGAGCCTACCAGATGGGCTGGACCCCCAACATGTCTGCTGCCTCCTCCTGACAGCCCTGCCCATGCTTGGGTCCATGTGGATCAGCCAGCAGGGCGGAGAGGAATTGTAGAGTTGGGGTGGGTGATCTCTTGCAAAGGTTTTGACTGTCCCGTGTCTCCATGTGTACCCGAGTGTGTATATCTGTGTCTCGTTTGCATACTGCGTAGCGTAAGCTTAATTGCTATTTTGTTCCCAGGTGAGCTGGTTTTTTCCTTAAATAACGATTTTGACAGGCACAGACATTTAGTTTTTAAGTTCAAAGGCTTATTTCTCTAAAAAAAAATATTTTTTTTTTTGCTGTAGAATCAAAAAAAAAAAAAACGGATCCATTATTTTGAGCTTCTAATAATGACTGCCACTGGAGATGCCCCCAAATGAAGGCAACTGCCTTCTTTTTTGATGGGAAAGAATTGTGCGATTCTACTGATGATGACCGGAAAGGAGCCACGTTGCGCCAATTAGAAGCCCGGAAAGCAGTACTTTTCAAGATTTCAAGCACGTACACACATATAGGTTCTCATACTCTCTCATACACACACACACCCCACAGCACTTTCTTTCTAGATCGTTTTCTGACACAGGGGCCTTTCTTCAGGCCACTGAGGGAGCATGGCATCCACCGTCACTCTGCCTAACTCACTGTCCCCACAGGTGGCCCAACCTGCTTGTCTGGTGGGCGACTTAGGGACTATAGAGGACAAAACCTTTTGTGAAGTTTTCATATGGAGGCAACAATCTGAACTCCCCTGACCAGCTCACAAACGTTAATTATTCATTATTGTACAAAATTCTGTTGAGTACTAAGTATTTTGAGTTTCATGTTAACATTGTATTAGCTTTTATAATACAATGGATAGTAACTGGTCTGGATATGTTTTCATGATATTTGGAGCTAATCTTAGCATTATCCACATTAAAGCCACCAATGTAATTACTAGTGTGCAGTTATTTAAAAAAAAAAACTCTACAGATCATTTAATTATTTTTGTTAATATTGGTAATTATGAAAGTATATTTCTGAGATTTGGGGCTAGTCACGTTAATAGAAGGTTAATGAGTGAGATATGAGTAGACAATCTTTCTATTAAGTTTTTTTTTTTTTTTTTTGCTTTGGGCTTTAGAACAGGTTTTTTGGATATATGCATGTTATCATATTTTGAATAACTATTATGCTATGGCAAAGATCTGTTGCTGGTTAATGTATGAGTTAAGAGGAAAAATTAGAAAATCTTTTCATTAAGATTCTGTTTACACTTGTCAGAAATAAGCATTTCTTTGTTTAATTAAAGATTACCAGTTTTCAGTTTAGACAGTATCTGTTAGTCAATGAATATATGTTTTGATTTCACACATCTTTACGAGTAATTCATATTGGGGACTCAGGCTCAAATAACCTTTCCTATGTCTAGATTTATAATCAAGACAGCAGGGAGGCTTTTTAAGCTAAAGAGTGATTGTCTTTCACAGTAGAGTTAGATATACAAAACCCTGACTTGTGAGTTTGCTATTTATTCTTTCCCAATGTGGACATACGTGTTTTTTGGTCTTTAACAGATATGCTAAGATTTGAGATTCACTTTATATAAGTCCCAGTGTTGCTAAAATGATACGAGCTGTAAGAAATGAAAAATAGCTTTACATTCAAATGCCATTCACTTATTTATAATAACTCTTTTTGTGTAAACAACTTTCCTTTGATTATGTCAACCTGTTTCTGATGTGGCATGTTTTTGCTTTTAATCCCAATCAGTTTGGAAAATCCAGTCACTAAGCACCGAGAGTATTTTTTCCATCACTAAATGGCTTACTAATTTAATTTCAAGGGAATAAAATTTATGTAAGAAAAAAAAGCTGTTCACTATTAACAAACTGTTATTCTTCTTAAACGTTGAACTGTATCATCTTCATGTTCATTTCCCCACTACTGAAAACTGTCTTAATTCACAATATTTTAACTGATTTTTAATCCAAAACTAATTTATAAGACAATATGTAAAGTAATAGTAGCTTGAGTGAATAAGCAAGTTTAATTTTTATATATGTCACACTATATTTTAAATAGTTAAAAAAGACAAAAGGAAGGAGAACCATCGATGATATAGATGGTGCCATTTCAGTTCAAAGTTGTGATAATCCTTGGAATGTCACAGTTTGGTTGGCAGATGGTTTCAGAAGTGTGTAATCAATTTTTTTTTAATGTTGCGTTGTTTGAATCTCAAGTACAGCACTATAATATGCTTTAGCTTGGGGGTGGGGGTGGGTTGGGGACTTGCACTTATTCTTTAAGATGTTGACTAATCCAGAAAGCCTGATGCATCATAACCTGGAAAACTGCTTTGGTGTGTTTGTAGGAATCTGTAGAAACATCACATCCAGCCTCAAAGCATTAATCACAAAAACAACCAGAAAAAGCACCACCTTGAATGATCCTGTGATGGTTGTTGAATGTACTCTCATTAGATGCTTTGAAATAAGGCTTAAAATGATTTTTCTGGGCAATATAGTTTCTTTTTTTGCTTAGAATGTCATAAATATATGTGAACATGTTTAATGCAGGGCTTTTTATCCTCTCCAAAATGTCAACAGTATTTTCAGAATAAAGACTATGAAATACATTGCTGTGGTGGAAAATTTTGGTCCTTTGTCTTTAACATCTCTTTGAGTGGATAAAGGAAATTCATCCAGTTTCGAGTTTCTATATTTCTGTGAATCTTTTGACCTTGCAATGGGTTGCAATAAAAGAGAAAGAAAACACAGTGTCTTTTGTTTTATTTTAGAGACAATAAATGGCCTCCCTTATGCTGGTTGGGTGTGATGCATGCAGCGGTCCGTGTCCTTGGGTGTTTCACTGCAGACTTTATGTAGGTTCAGTGAACCCAGAATAATAAACAAGACTGAATTTAGGAGATTTGCATTTGGCCAGTGAGTACTGAGATAAGATTAAAACCTCAAGGGTTTAAACAGGTGGTCCGCTTAAAGTACCATTCCCTAAACCCTCATTCATTAACTTAGCCATTTATTCATTTTCTCAAAAGTAAATAAATAAACTTATTGAGTAAAAAACATGTGCCAGGCACTGGGCATTTAAAGATAAATAAAACTCATTCCCATCCTGCAATTGCTCATAGCATAGCAAGGAGACAGTCTTAAAAACTAGCCATAGTAGCGGAGCACAGTAGATGTAATTATTAGAAGGAGCACAAATAGGAAAGGCAATACCCTTTTATAAAGAGTGAACTAAAATAAAGCAAAGCAAAACAAAAGTTGAAGAGGTAGACAATAAGAAAAATTACCATTTTCAGCCTTGGCTATTCATGGATTGTTTTTTAAAAAGGTTCTTCTGAAAATAAGTGGCCACTGGCTACCATTCACATGGGTTTTTCTGAATCTATGGTATTTGCATTGTTTGTATCGCTTGTAATTTTATTTTTAAAAGGATTCATTTCAGGAGTGCTCATTGCCCAACAAAGCAGACAAAAATCATCCGAAGCTTCAAAAGAAAAACAAATAGCCTGCCAGCAAATATGAACTCACAGTCTAAATCACAGAGAATAGCAGGGGTAAGCCAACATTAGTTCAAGTCAACAGAAAAAACAAACAATAGACCCACATCCTCAAAGGCTTCAATATTAAATGTTAAGATAGATAATTCAGAATAAATGTTTGATATATTCAAATATATTAAAAATTATTTATAATATATAAGAAAAAAACTGCCAAAAAATGAACAGAAATATTTTTAAAAGAGCTAAATAGAATTTTTAGAAATGAAAAATATAATTGACCATTAAAATGGAAAGGCATTAGTAGAAAAGATTCAGCTATAGGGATAATTTGTAAACAGAAAGGTAGATGTGAGTAAACTAAAAGGAAAATTGAAAAAAAAAAGCTTTTCTTCTTTTGCGTGGATAATTTCCATATGGATGACTGAGAGGTTAAGACACATGGGACACAGTATGAAACTTTCCAATATATCTAATCTTGCAGAAGAAAAAATAGAATAAGGGAATGGCAGTGTTTAAAGCTATAATGGAGTTTCCATTTAAGAAGAAAAAAAAGATTTTGGAGGAGAATATCAAAGGCTCAGTTTTGGATGATTTAATTTTTAGATGCTCATTAGACTTCCAAATGAGTATATTGAGTATGCAGTTGGATATAGGAGTTCAGTTCTGAGGAGAGGTATACAGATGGCATTTCAAACCATAAGCCGGTCTGAAATCGTCATCTCTGGTCATCATCCATTACTTTAGATAGAAAATCAAGTCTAAGGACTGTGTCTTTGGTCACTCCAAAATTCAGAAGGCAGGGAGAGGAAGCAAACTCTTCAAAGGAGAGTGACACAGAATAACCTGAGAGGAAGGAGGACAACCAGAAGTGTGTTCTACCCTAGAATCCAGTGAAAACAAGCAAAATTAAATAAGCTATTATTTAGGGACACAGTGTAGTAATAAAAATGGAAAAAGGAAAAGGTGACAACTGCACAGTTTCAGGGTGGTGGTTACCCTTGGGTGGGCAGGCGTGGGACCACATGGAGGGCTTCAACTGAATCTGCAGGTTCTACTTCATTAGTTGAAGTGTGGATTCACCAGTGTTTGCTTTATTAATATGCTTCATAATGTGTTCATATGTAACAAATTATTTTGTATCAAATATTTTGTTAACTTTTTAAAGAAAATTTTATACCTTGTTTAAACTGATTGATTATCCAAAATTGCTAAACCTAGATGCAAGATTCCCTACCTGTTTGGTAGTGGAGGTTAGCTCTGTGTGACACAGAGTTTACACAATCCCATGTCTAAGCAGGTGGCAGAAGTGGGAGAACATTCTTGTCTCACCTTTCTTTTCTCCTGTGCTGGGAGCATAGTGTTGCGTAACTCTTTGGTTTCTATCCGACCATCATTGGAATTTTAAGTGGAACAGCTGTCCATGTGGCAGGGAGACAGCTGTGGGAATTCTTCTGGCACACCTGTCATGTCATTACCACTACAGGAATCAAAGGACCACTACACCGTTTTGTAAAACAGTGGGGGACCCTTTCATTATCACTTCTTTTTTTTAATATTTGAAAGTAGCTTTTTTTTTTAAATTGGGGTATAGTTGCTTTACAATGTTGTGTTAGCTTCTGCTGTACAAGGAAGTGAGTCAACTATACATATACATATAACCCCTCCCTCTTGAACCTCTCCCCCTTCCCACCCATCTAGGTCACCACAGATCACTGAGCTGAACTCCCTGCTCTATACAGCAGGTTCCCACTAGCTATCTGTTTTATACATGGTAGTGTATATATGTCAATCCCAATCTCCCAATTCATCCCCCCTTTCCCCCTCCCCTGCAGTGTCCACATGTCCCTTCGCTACATCTGTGTCTCTATTCCTGCCCTCCAAATAGGTTCATCTGTACCATTTTTCTAGATTCCGCATGTATGTGTTAATAAACGATATTTGTTTTTCTCTTTCTGACTTCACTCTGTTTGACAGTCTCTAGGTCCATCCTTGTCTCTACAAATGACCCAATTTTGTTCCTTTTTATAGCTGAGTAATATTCCATTGTATATATGTACCACATCTTCTTTATCCATTCATCTGTCGATGGACATTTAGGTTGCTTCCATGTCCTGGCTATTGTAAATAGTGCTGCAATAAACATTGGGGTGCATGTGTCTTTTTGAATTATGGTTTTCTCAGGGTATATGCCCAGTAGTGGGATTACTGGGTCAGATGGCCAAGAGGCACATGAAAAAATGCTCAACATCACTAATTATTAAATAAATGCAGATCAGTACTACAATGAGGTATCACCTCACACCAGTCAGAATGGCCATCATCAAAAAATCTACAAACAGTAAATGCTGGAGAGGGTGTGGAGAAAAGGGCCTCCTGTACTGTTGGTGGGAATGTGAATTGGTACAGCCACTCTGGAGAACAGTATGGAGGTTCCTTAAAACACTACAAATAGAACTATCACTTCATTTTTAATTACACAAATCTGGTATCAAAACCTTTTAATAATACAGAGGCTTGTCTGATAATGTGATAATCTATAGCTGAAATAGAACAGGCAGGGTCAAGTCTATCTATTTCATTATATGAATAAACCACAATTTATTTACCCATACTACCATTGGTGGATATTAGGTTGTTTCCTGTTTGGGCATTATGCTTATTAATATTAATCCCAGTTTTTTGAGAGAGATAGTAGATACAAATGTATCAATATTGCTTCCTCAGTCCCTGAAATGCAATCTTCTGTCTCCAAGAAATAAACTTCAGAAAACTAAAATCATCTCCTCTCTCCTTTCCTGTGATTTTGCTTGGCTAATAAAACTATGTATGGGGCTTCCCTGGTGGCGCAGTGGTTGAGAGTCCGCCTGCCGATGCAGGGGACACGGGTTCGTGCCCCAGTCCGGGAAGATCCCACATGCCACGGAGCGGCTGGGCCCGTGAGCCATGGCTGCTGAGCCTGCGCGTCCGGAGCCTGTGCTTCGCAACGGGAGAGACCACAACAATGAGAGGCCCACATACCGCAAAAAAAAAAAAAAAAAAAAACTATGTATGGATGTCATCAGCCCAAGAAAAAAGAAACATTCGAAGGGCAAGTGTTTATTTCAACTCTTTCATTCACCACATAACGGATGGATGTTTCTTGTACTTTTTCCACAGCTTGGCATCATGTCGAGTGGCATGAGGATTCATGACTAGACCAGGCTGATGGGCACTCACTGAGTTCCTTTCTCTAGCCTGAAATCTTCAATGGTGTGACTATGTGTGTATGTGTGTGCGTGTGTATGTGTGTACGCTCATGTGCTCACATACACCATACAATCATAAATGACATCTACTGAGTGCAATCTATTTAGTCTTCTTTTTCCTTGGAGTTTTTAGTGATTAACATAATCAAAAATGAAAAATCAGTGACTAAAGGAGGGCTTTTTTTTTTTTTTTTTTTTTTTTTTTTGCGGTATGTGGGCCTCTCACTGTTGTGGCCTCTCCCGTTGCGGAGCACAGGCTCCGGACGCGCAGACTCAGCGGCCATGGCTCACGGGCCCAGCCGCTCCGCGGTATGTGGGATCCTCCCAGACCGGGGCACGAACCCGCTTCCCCTGCATCGGCAGGCGGACTCTCAACCACTGCGCCACCAGGGAAGCCCTAAAGGAGGGCTTTTAAAAAGAATTGTTATTAAAATAATAGATGCTGCCTTGATGGGCCTGGTGGCTACTGACAAGGGTGATTTTTATAAATAATACCAAAATTAATGGAGAAAGCTCAGCAACCTTAATTTTGTTAGCAAATAATTCTACTGTAATTTAAGCAGCATCTTGCAACTGGCTCACTTTCTGGCTTAAGTGAAAAAAAAAGACATCTTTGATAACTGGATTTCAATGAAGCTTTTATTAGTGTTTCTTCGATTCCAAATCAAAAGATGGATTACTATTCAGGGTTCATGGTTGAATATAGAGAGGCAAATACTGGGAAACACACTCATAGATAACTTAAATAATTGGGTTTAATGTGAAAATTAAGTTACTGACATCCCTTGTTATTAGATAATTCAGATGACCGAATTTGCTCACACGTATACTAATGGATGTTTAGTCCACTTCCTTACTCTCTTCCTGTGGCTGCTGTTGAATGTTACTGTCCCCATTTCTTCCTAGCTATACTTCATTCTTATAATTAACCAAAGAGTCTAAGAAAATTATTGATCAGGCTCTTCATGCCTCCAAGGATTAATGATAGATTTGAAAGTAATCCCCAGGGCTTCCCTGGTGGCGCAGTGGTTGAGAGTCTGCCTGCCAATGCAGGGGACATGGGTTCGTGCCCCGGTCCGGGAGGATCCCACGTGCCGCGGAGCGGCTGGGTCCATGAGCCATGGCCACTGAGCCTGCGCTCCGCAACGGGAGAGGCCACAGCGGTGAGAGGCCCGCGTACTGCAAAAAAAAAAAAAAAAAAGAAAGTAATCCCCAAACATGGAACTGGGGAGAGACAGGGAGAATTAAGTGAATTAGGTAAAATACTCCATGTTTTAAAATATTTTGTTTTGAATATAACAGAGAAAAACACATAACACATGCACATACAGTTGTAATAAAATCGCAAAACAAGCACCACTTAAGAAATAGAGCAACACTGGCACCCTAGAAGCTCCCCCCAAAATACCCCTCCCCAAGCCCAGGCATCTCCCTCCTTCCAGATATAATCACTCTCCTGGCCTCTATAGAAATAATTTTCTTGCTTTTATTTTTCTTGTACCACCTATGTGCCTCCTGAAAAATATAGTTTGGTTTTGCTTGATTTTGAACTTTGCATGAAAGAATCATACTGTGTGTATTGTTTTGTAACTTTCTTTTTTTACTTGATGAAATGTGTTTGTAGGATCCATCCATTTTATTGTGTGGAAATGCCATTCTACTACTGAAAAGCATTTGGTTTGTTTCCAGTTTGGGACAGTTAAAAATTCTGCTGCCGAAAGCATTCTTGTACAAGTGTCATAGTGCACACAAGCACACAGGATACATACTTAGGAGAGGAAGTGCTGCTATTTGCATATCATCAACTTTATTAGGTGATGCCACACCATTTTCCAAAGCTGTTGAACCAATTCACATCTCTACCAGCAGAGTATGGAAATTCTTATTGAGCACCTATTTGCTTCCAATTGCCCTGTAGTGGTATCTTATCATGATTTAGTCTGCATTCTCCAGAATATTAAAAAACTAGGTACCATTTCATATGTTTATTGGCTACTTAGGAAATAATGGTTGTAAAGACCTTTAAACCAATGTTTGCCTTCCCGTTTCAGATAAAAGAAAGAACATAGACAGGAAAGGCCTGAGAGGATTACCACAATTTCACTGTGGATCATAGCTCGTGGGTAAAAAGGTATGTAAAGAGGGCAAGGAAAGTGAGAGACCCTGTAAGAGGTTTATTTATTAAAAAGACAGAGCTTTCTTTCCCTTCATCTTCCTGTGACTTTAGCCCTTTATCTTCCTATGACGTTATTACATCTTTTTGTATGGAAGGAGGCCATTGTCTTGGATTTAAATGAGAAATTACAGGGATCTGTAACTGTATGGTTATTAAGGTTATGTAATTGTATGGTTATTGTGATGATGTAATTAAATTAAATACTGTGTAAACCAGTGAAATAAGAATGGGAAAAAGAGAGTTCTCTCTCCTCTGCTATAAAAACAAAGTTGAATGCTTTGGAAATTCAGATGAAAAGATAGGCACAAGAGAAATCTTTCAGGTTAGCTATAGGGCACACAAGATGTAGAATGTGGAAAAATTATTAAAACCTGGAGGAATTTTGCATTTAGATTGCTTCAAAAATGAATTTAATTTCTTACTGCTTTTAAAAGAAATTGAAACTAGAAATCATAGATACGTTATGGAGATGGTTTATTCAAGAATGACAGTGTAGAACACACATCAAAGAAAAAAGGCCTTGGCTCTACATCAAAAGATTAGCAAATGAATGCACATATATATATGTGTGTGTTTTTATATTAAAAGTAAAATATTGAAAAAATATATGTACATATATGTTTTTAAATGATTTTTAATAAGCTTTTAAAAGTAAGTGGCCAACTAGCTGTCCTTACTATGCTGATAAGAGGACTTTTACTGTACCTGCTTAGACCAAAACAGATGCCCAACTGATAGGCACTCCTGGTTTAAAAAGTCACATTTTTTTCAATTGAGGCATAACTTACCTACAATAAAATACGTATGTATTAAGGTACAGTTCTTTGCATTTTGACAAATATGTAGATTTTGTAACAAATATCTCAAACAAGCTATATAATATATATAAAACAAGCTATACAATGTATGCGTGTATACATATATAAACACTTGTGTGTGTATGTGTGTGTGTATACCATCCCAGAAATTTCCCCTATCACCTCACCCCACCACAATCACTGTTCTGATTTCTATTGCATATTATTTTTGGCTGTTATTGAATATCTTATAAATGGAATCATGGAGCACATATTCTTTGTGTCTAATGTCTTTCCCTCACATGACTGTTTTTGAGATTTATCCTATTGTGTGTATCAGTCATTGCTGAGTAGTATTCCATTGTATAAATATACCACAATTTATTTATCCTTTCTCCTCTTAATAGACATTTGGGATGTTACCAGTTTTTGACTAATGTATAAAGGAGCTATAAACATTTTTGTAACTCTTTTTATGTGATATATTCCTAGGAGTGGAATAGCTTGGGTAAATACCTAGGAGTGGCATTGCTGAGTCATAGGATACTTGTATAAACATAGTCCTTATAAGAAAACTCTCAAACTGGTTTCTAAAGTGGCTATACCATTTTCCACTACTACCAATACCAATGAATGAGAGTTTTAATTACTCTACATCCTCACCAGCATTTGATGTTGTCAGTCTTTCAAATTTAGCCATTTTAGGGGCCCATTAGAGATTTAATTGGGCTTTTATTTCAGTGTTTGGATAAATTTGAGGATAATTGACATCTTAACAATATTGAGTCTTCTAGTCCATTAGCATGGTACATTTCTCTACTTATTACAGTCTTCTGTAATTACTCTCAGCAACTCAGAGTAGCTTTCGGAGTAGAGGTCTTATACTGCTTTCATTAAATTTATTCCTATGTATATTATGCTTTGATGCTACTGTAAATGGAATTTAATTTTTTTCATTTTTGACTTGTTTGCTGCTAGTGTATAGAAGTGCTACTTATTTTTGTACATTGTCTTTGTATCCAGCAACCTTGCTAAATTCACTTATTAGTTCTTAGTAGCTGTCTTGCAGATTCTGAGGATTTTTTAATCCAAAAAAAACTGCAATAATAAGGACAATGCTGATTTCTTTTCAATCTTTATACCTTTTATTTCTTTTACTTGATTTATTGCACTGGCTTATGAACTCCAGTACAATATTACATACACATGATGAGAGCTGACCTCCTTGTTCATGGTCTTAGGGGAAAGCATTTAATCTTTCACCAGTAAGTATGATCTTAGTTGTAGAGTTTTGTAGATGCCAATCATAAGATTGAAAAATTCACTTCTATTTTTAGGTTGCTGAGAGTGTTTATTACAAAAGGATATTGAATTTTGTCAAGTGTTTTTCTTAATGTCTATTCATATCTATTGCTTCTTCTAATGTCATTTTTCTCCATCCTAAAGAACATTTTTTTTTAGTATTTTTTGTAATTGATTGATATGATCATATAGATTCTTTTATTTTCTTCTGGTATACTCTAGCCTCTTAATGTCCCTCTATTTTCTGAAGGAGGATGTAAAAGTGGTATTATTTATTTCTTAAATAGTTAAAAGAATTCCCCAGTGAAATTTTTCTTGTATCAGGACAACACAGGGATATTTGTCATTACACCTGAGTTATAGAATATTGCCATAAAGTTGTTTATAACTCCCTGTAATCTTTTTAATGTTTGTAAGCTGTATGATGATACCCCTTTTCAATCCTGCCATTGGTGATTTATATTTTCTCTCTAACAAAGAGATCTGTGTTTCTCTCTAACCAAGCCTCCACAAGTTCAAGGTCATTAGCCAATAATCTAATTACCTAATGGAAAAATCGTTAAAAATCAACAAAGGAAGATAACATAAGCCAGAATCTCTACAGCACATGATCTACGATGTCCTGTGTACAATCAAAAACTAATAGATATGTGAAGGAAAATCTGACTCATGCTCAAGAAAAAAATCAATCAGTTGAAATAGACCTGATATGACACGGTTATTAGAATTAGCAGACAAGGACTTTAAAGAAACTATTATAAATATGCCCAAATATTAGGAGAAAAAGTGGTCATAATGAGTGAACAGATGGGGAATCTCCAAAGAGAAACAGAAATTACATTTAAAAAATGGAAATTCTAGAACTGAACAGTACAATACCTAAAACAGAAAGTTTATTGAATATGGTTTAAGAGCAAATGGAGTTTGCAGAAGGGTCAGTGGATGTGAATATATAGCAGTAGAAATGATCTAATCTGGAAAATGGAGAGAAAAAAGTTGGGGGGGGGCAGAAAAACGTCTCACTGACAAGTAGTACAACTGGCCTAATGTATGTGCAATTTGAATCCCAGGCAAAGAGGAAGAAAATAATAGAGGTGAAAATTATTTTTAAAAATAATAGCCAAGTCCCTCTAACTTTGAAGGACTTAAACTCTCAACTCTCTCTTGCCTGTGTTGGCAGAGCTGAAATATCTTTTAAATCTTTTCAGCCTTCCAATTGTTGCTTTAACTGGTCTCTTTATAGCCTTCCCCATGTATGTGCAGAACAGGAGTCAGCCAGGGATTGGCATAGGGTTTATATGCAGATTCTGATGAGGCTGTTTCATTTCCAGGATTTCCCATTTAATTTGCCCATCTCTTGGAACATTCCCTGCCCCTTCAGGTCTATAGACAGAAGCTTTCTTCTCAGGTTCTAATCTTCCTGGTACCATGTGGACTGAGGAGTCCCCTCAAGGGAAAACCCATGTAAAAGTAGATCTCATGAAATGACTGTGCTTCTTTTCTTTCTTTCTTTCTTTCTTTCCTTCTTTCTTTCTTTCTTTCTTTCTTTCTTTCTTTTTAATATCTTTATCGGATATTTACAGTATTGTGTTAGTTTCTTTTGTACAACAGAGTGAATCAGCCATATGCATACAGAGAACCCCATATCCCCTCCCTCTTGAGCCTCCCTCCCACCCTCCTTATCGCACCCCTCTAGGTGGTCACAAAGCACTGAGCTGATCTCCCTGTGCTATGCAGCTGCTTCCCACTAGCTATCTATTTTACATTTGGTAGTGTATATATGTCACTACTACTCTCTCACTTCATGCCAGCTTACCCTTCCCACCTCCCCATGTCCTCAAGTCCATTCTCTACATCTGTGTCTTTATTCCTGTCCTGCCCTTAGGTTCATCAGAACCTTTTTTTTTTTTTAGATTCCATATATATGGGTTAGCATACGGTATTTTTTTTCTTTCTGACTTACTTTACTCTGTATGACAGACTCTCGGTCCATCCACCTCACTAGAAATAACTCAGTATCGTTTCTTTTTATGGCTGAGTAATATTCCATTGTATATATGTGCCACATCTTCTTTATCCATTTATCTGTCGATGGACACTTAGGTTGCTTCCATGTCCTGGCTATTGTAAATAGTGCTGCAATGAACATTGTGGTACATGTCTCTTTTTGAATTATGGTTTTCTCAGGGTATATGCCCAGTAGTGGGATTGCTGGGTCATATGGTAACTCTATTTGTAGTTTTTTTTTTTTTTTTTTTTTTTTTGTGGTACGCGGGCCTCTCACTGTTGTGGCCTCTCCCGTTGCGGAGCACAGGCTCCGGATGCGCAGGCTCAGCGGCCATGGCTCACGGGCCCAGCCGCTCCGCGGCATGTGGGATCTTCCCGGACCGGGGCACGAACCCGTGTCTCCTGCATCGGCAGGCAGGCTCTCAACCACTGCGCCACCAGGGAAGCCCTATTTGTAGTTTTTTAAGGAACCTCCATACTGTTCTCCATAGTGGCTGTATCAATTTACATTCCCACCAATAGTGCAAGAGGGTTCCATTTCCTCCACACCCTCTCCAGCATTTATTGTTTATAGATTTTTTTGATGATGGCCATTCTGACTGGTGTGAGATGATATCTCATTGTAGTTTTGATTTGCATTTCTCTAATGATTAATGATGTTGAGCCTCTTTTCATGTGTTTGTTGGCAATCTGTATATCTTCTTTGGAGAAATGTCTATTTAGGTCTTCTGCCCATTTTGGGATTGGATTATTTGTTTTTTTGATATTGAGCTGCATGTGCTGCTTGTATATTTTGGAGATTAATCCTTTGTCAGTTGCTTCCTTTGCAAATATTTTCTCCCATTCTGAGGGTTGTTTTTTCATCTTGTCTATGGATTCCATTGCTGTGCAGAAGCTATTAAGTTTCATTAGGTCCCATTTGTTTATTTTTGTTTTTATCTCCATTTCTCTAGGAGGTGGGTCAAAAACGATCTTGCTGTGATGTATGTCATAAAGTGTTCTGCCTGTGTTTTCCTCTAAGAGTTTTATAGTGTCTGGCCTTACATTTAGGTCTTTAATCCATTTTGAGTTGATTTTTGTATATGGTGATAGGGAGTGTTCTAATTTCATTCTTTTACATGTAGCTGTACAGTTTTCCCAGCACCACTTATTGAAGAGGCTGTTTTTACTCCACTGTATTCTCTTGCCTCCTTTATCAAATATAAGGTGACCATATGTGTATGGGTTTATCTCTGGGCTTTCTATCTTGTTCCATTGATATTTCTGTTTTTGTGCCAGTACCATACTGTCTTGATTACTGTAGCTTTGTAGTATAGTCTGAAGTTTAGGAGCCTGATTCCTCCAGCTCTGTTTTCCTTTCTCAAGATTGCTTTGGCTATTCAGGGTCTTTTTGTATTTCCATACAAATTGTGCAATTTTTTGTTCTAGTTCTGTGAAAAATGCCATTGGTAGTTTGATAGGGATTGCACTGAATCTGTAGATTGCTTTGGGTAGTGTAGTCATTTTCACAATGTTGATTCTTCCAATCCAAGAACATGGTATATCTCTCCATCTCTTTGTATCATTTTTAATTTCTTTCATCAGTGTCTTATAGTTTTCTGCGTACAGGTCTTTTGTATCCTTAGGTAGGTTTATTACTAGGCTGCAATGGTAAATGGGAGTGTTTCCTTAATTTCTCTTTCAGATTTTTCATCATTAGTGTATAGGAATGCCAGAGATTTCTGTGCATTACTTTTGTATCCTGCTACTCTACCAAATTCTTTGATTAGCTCTAGAGTTTTCTGGTAGCATCTTTAGGATTCTCTATGTATAGTATCATGTCATCTGCAAACAGTGACAGCTTTACTTCTTCTTTTCCCATTTGGATTCCTTTTATTTCTTTTTCTTCTCTGATTGCTGTGGCTAAAACTTCCAAAACTATGTTGAATAATAGTGGTGAGAGTGGACAACGTTGTCTTGTTCCTGATCTTAGAGGAAATGGTTTCAGTTTTTCACCATTGAGAATGATGTTGGCTGTGGGTTTGTCATATATGGCCTTTATTATGTTAGGTAGCTTCCCTCTATGCCTACTTTCTGGAGAGTTTTTACCATAAATGGGTGTTGAATTTTGTCAAAAGCTTTTTCTGCATTTAGAGATTATCATATGGTTTTTATCCTTCAATTTGTTAATATGGTTTATCACATTGATTGATTTGCGTATATTGAAGAATCCTTGCATTCCTGGGATAAACCCCACTTGATCATGGTGTATGATCCTTTTAATGTGCTGTTAGATTTTGTTTGCTAGTATTTTGTTGAGGATTTTTGCATCTATGTTCATCAGAGATATTGGCCTGTAGTTTTCTTTTTTTGTGACATCTTTGTCTGGTTTTGGTATCAGGGTGATGGTGGCCTTGTAGAATGAGTTCGGAAGTGTTCCTCCCTCTGCTATATTTTGGCAGAGTTTGAGAAGGATAGGTGTTAGCTCTTCTCTAAATGTTTGATAGAATTCACCTGTGAGGCCATCTGGTCCTGGGCTTTTGTTTGTTGGAAGATTTTTAATCACAGTTTCAATTTCAGTGCTTGTGATTGGTCTGTTTATATTTTCTATTTCTTCCTGGTTCAGTCTCAGAAGTTTGTGCTTTTCTAAGGATTTGTCCATTTCTTCCAGGTTGTCCATTTTATTGGCATATACTTGCTTGTAATAAATCTCTCATGATCGTTTGTATTTCTGCAGTGTCAGTTGTTACTTCTCCTTTTTCATTTCTAATTCTGTTGATTTGAGTCTTCTTCCTCTTTTTCTTGATGAGTCTGGCTAATGGTTTATTAACTATGTTTATCTTCTCAAAGAACCAGCTTTTAGTTTTATTGATCTTTGCTATTGTTTCCTTCATTTATTTTTCACTTATTTCTGATCTGATCTTTATGATTTCTTTCCTTCTGCTAACTTTGGGGGTTTTTTTTTTTGTTCTTCTTTCTCTAAGTACTTTAAGTGTAAGGTTAGGTTGTTTATTTGGGATGTTTCTTGTTTCTTGAGGTAGGATTGTATTGCTATAAACTTCCCTCTTAGAACTGCTTTTGCTTCATCCCATAGGTTTTGGGTCATCATGTTTTCATTGTCATTTGTCTCTAGGTAATTTTTGATTTCCTCTTTGATTTGTTTAGTGATCTCTTGGTCATTTAGTAGCATATTGTTTAGCCTCCATGTGTTTGTATTTTTTACAGTTTTTTCCCTGTAATTGATACTAGTCTCATAGCATTGTGGTTGGAAAAGATACCTGATATGATTTCAATTTTCTTAAATATACCAAGGCTTTATTTGTGACCCAAGATATGGTCTATCCTGGAGAATGCTCCACGAGCACTTGAGAAGAAAGTGTATTCTGTTGTTTTTGGATGGAATGTCCTATAAATATCAGTCAAGTCCATCTTATTTAATTTGTCATTTAAAGCTTGTGTTTCCTTATTTATTTTCATTTTGGATGATCTGTCCATCGGTGAAAGTGGGGTGTTGAAGTCCCCAGCTATTATTGTGTTACTGTTGATTTCCCCCTTTATGGCTATTAGCATTTGCCTTATGTATTGAGGTGCTCCTCTGTTTGGTGCAGAAACATTTACAATTGTTATATCTTCTTCTTGGGTTGATCCCTTAATCCTTATGTAGTGTCCTTCTTTGTCTCTTGTAATAGTCTTTACTTTGAAGTCTATTTTGCCTGATATAAGAATTGCTACTCCAACTTTCTTTTGATTTCCATTTGCATGGAGTATCTTTTTCCACCCCCTCACTTTCAGTCTGAATGTATCCCTAGGTCTGAAGTGTGTCTCTTGTAGACAGCATATATACTGGTCTTGTTTTTGTATCCATTCAGCCAGTCTATGTCTTTTGATTGGAGCATTTAATCCATTTACATTTAAGGTAATTATCGATATGTATGTTCCTATTACTATTTTCTTAATTGTTTTGGGTTTGTTTTTGCAGGTCTTTTCCTTCTCTTGTGTTTCCTGCCTGGAGAAGTTCCTTTAGCATTTTTTTAAAAACTTATTTCGTGGTGCTGAATCCTCTTAACTTTTGCTTCTGTGTAAAGCTTTTGATTTCTCCATTAAATCTGAATGAGATCCTTGCTGGGTAGAGTAATCTTGGTTATAGGTTTTTCCCTTTCATCATTTTAAATATGTCCTGCCACTCCCTTCTGGCTTGCAGAGTTTCTGCTGAAAGATCAGCTGTGAACCTTATGTGGATTCCCTTGTATGTTATTTGTTGCTTTTCCCTTGCTGCTTTTAATATTTTCTTTGTATTTAATTTTTGATAGTTTGATTAATATGTGTCTTGATGTGTTTCTTGTTGGGTTTATCCTGTATGGGACTCTCTGTGCTTCCTGGACTTTATTGACTATTTCCTTTCCCATGTTAGGGAAGTTTTCAACTATACTCTCTTCAAATATTTTCTCAGTCCCTTTCTTTATCTCTTCCTCTTCTGGGACCCCTATAATTCAAATGTTGGTGTACTTAATGTTGTCCCAGAGGTCTCTGAGACTGTCCTCAATTCTTTTCATTCTTTTTTCTTTATTCTGCTCCCTGGCAGTTATTTCCACCATTTTATCTTCCAGCTCACTTATCCGTTCTTCTGCCTCAGTTATTCTGTCATTGACTCCTTCTAGAATATTTTTAATTTCATTTATTGTGCTGTTCATCATTGTTTGTTTACTCTTTAATTCTCTAGATCCTTGTTAAACATTTCTTGTATTTTCTCCATTCTGTTTCCAAGATTTTGGATCATCTTTACTATCATTACTTTGAATTCTTTTTCAGGTAGGTTGCCTATTTCATCTTCATTTATTTGGTCTTGTAGGTTTTCACCTTGATCCTTCATCTGTAACTTATTTTTTTGTTTTTTCTTTTTTTTTTTTTTTTTTTTTTTGATGGGTGGTGCTGTATTCCTGTATTACTGGTCATTTGGCCTGAGTTGTCCATTACTGGAGTTTGCAGGCAGTTGGATAGAGCTGGGTCTTGGTGCTGAGATGAGGACACCTGGGAGGCCTCACTCTGATTGATATTCCCTGGGGTCTGAGGTTCTCTGTTAGTCCAGTGGTTTGGACTCAGAGCTCCCACCACAGGAGCTTGGGCCTGACCTCTGTCCTGGGAACCAAGATCCCGCAAGCTTCATGGTGCAGTTAAAAAAAAAAAAAAGAAAAGAAAGAAAGAAAGAAAGAAAGAAAAAAAGGAGCAGTACAATATCAAAGAATAAAAAACAAAATAGAATTAGAAAGATAAAAATTACATTAGGAAAAATAAAACTATAATTGAAACAACTGCAACAAGGTAAAATAAAACCACAACAGAAAAAAGAAAAAAAGAAAAGTGGTGGGGGAGGGGGAAAGAAGCTAAAAGAAGAGAACAATAACAAAATATAAAGAATAAAATAAAATTAGAAAAATAAAAGATTTATTAGGAAAACTAAAAATATAAAAGAATTAACAGTGAATCAAGGCAAAACAGAACCTCAATCTGAAAGAGGAAAAAAAAAAAAGCCTTGGCTATGGGGGGCGGAGTTTAGGCGGGGTGGAACTTAGGCAGGGGTGGGGTTTAGGGTGGGGCAGGACCTAGGTGGGTGGGAGGGTGACAGTTTGAGAGGGGAGCGGGGCCTAGGCTCAGGACCCTCATAGCTGGAAAAGGCCCTGGGGGCGGGGCCTCAGCGGGGCGACGTTCAAGCTTGGGGCGAGGCTGCTGCTTAGGACCAGTACGGAAGGGGAGAGGCAGCACCTGGAAAGGAAGGCCTCTGGAGTGTGGATTTCTGGAGTTTGGAGGTAAGGCCCTGGGTGAGGGTGTGTGGGTGGGGTTTAGGCCCAGCGCACTGGAGGGGGTCTCTTAGTGTAGAGGTAGGGCCCTGGTTGGGGGTGTAGGGGTGGGGCTTGGGTTCTGCACGGCAGGAGGGAGGTTCCAAGGGCAGAGGATTAGGCCCAGGAGCCCAACATGCTTCCGATGCCTAAGTGGACAGGGAAAGCACTGGCCGCGTTCCCTTCCATTCCTCTGAACCCCTCCCCCACTGTCTCCCCCAGGGTCTCCCCTGTCCCTGCTGGACCCCTAACTGTGGGTGGGTCCCGCTGGGTGTAGGAACTCCTACCTCCCGTGCCAGTCCTGGAGGTCCGGCCTTAACTTTTGCTCCCCCTTCCCTCCCTTCCACTCCCTCAGGACCCGCACTGCTGGAGGGGGCCTCGGTGGGCAGAGGATCAGGCTGGGGATCTCAAGAGGTTCCTGGGGGTCCAAGTGGGCAGGGGAAACCTGGCCATGCTCCCTTTTGATCCTCTGCTCTCCCAGTGGTCCCCCAGTTTCCCCCTAAGTGCGTGGGATCCCTTCCCTTCCACCAGCCACCCTTCAGGGGTGCCGGTCCTGTCCCGCCTCCACTCCTCCTCCCCCTTCACTCCCCACACACCCCACATCCTACCCAATACCTGGGGGTTCCTCCTGTCCCCTTAGGTGTCCATGGCCCCCCACCAGTGCCTGGTAGGTGCCCTAGTTGTGAGGAGACTCGACTTCTGCGTCCTCCTTGTCCACCATCTTGACTCTGCCCCCCCCCCTTCCTTTCTTTAAATGGTTGAATTCCCTTTAGCTCCTACTTTGGGTTGTTCTCCAGTGACTTCAGGAAGTTTTTTGTGTTTGTTTTTTCCCTAGAGTTTAATCATTATCTGTGAGATGGTTAGTCCAATACAAGCTGCTATACCACTATCAGAATCATGACTCCTAATGTATTGACTGTAAAAATGCCAAATTTAGACCAGAGGATGGCTTTCAGTGCTATGAATATACTTTGTACGGTTACAGAGGCAGCTCATTGCCTTCCAATACCAATATTCTCTTTCTTCTTCAGGAATAGAACCCCAATTTGATGGAAAGTCACATTTCCCAGTCTCCCTTGTGGCAATATAAGTTCTGGTTAGTGAGATATAAGCAGAAGTTGTTGGGAGGAAATTTGTGGAAGTCACCTTAAAAGAGAAAGAGACAGCAGAAGGAAGCCCCTTTGTCCACTGTCTTTCTTCTCATCTTCCAGCATGTTGTGTGGACATAATAGTTGGAATTTCAGCATCTATCTTAGGTCATAAATTGGCAATAGAAAGATGGAGTAAAGAGTTACCAGGAGAGTGGGTCCCTAATTTCTGTGCAGTCACTACACCAGATCTGCCTACCACCAGGCTTCTTTTAAATGAGTGAAATATAAATTTTTATCTTGCTCTAGCCCCTGTTAATAGTAGTTGATGCTAATCCTAACTGATGTAGGTACGAGAGGCTCTCATATAAGCAATGCACCAATTAGTGCAAGTATATCTGTCGCGTAGGACTTTTACAGGGAAGAAAGTAGGTGAAGTGGGAGGTCATTAGCCACAAACCAGGAGACCTGAATTCTAGTCCTGCTTCTTCCCACTATAGCTACATATTTTTGAGCAAGTCTCCCTACCAGGCCACAGTTTCCTCATCTCTGAAAATGTCTCATTAAACTAAATGGTCTCTAATTTTCCTCCCCCATTCCACTGGAACTCTCCATGATGTAGATCACATTTTTGCTATTTTAAACAGTTATGGAGATATTATTTTCTTTAATTTGATCATGAGTCTTTACGTCCAAACAAAACTCCCTTTATCCCTCAATTTCCAAGAATATTTTGTGACCAGAGTCAAAGAGTCCATGTTCCCACTGATCTTAGTTTGTTAACCTTAGGTTTTGAATGGAAAGAATAAATTTTTGCAGGGTACCTCTATGCTCACAAATATTTCCCTAATTTTTTAAGAGGCCAGAACCAGTCAGTGGTGCAAATCAAACAAATAACACACATTTTCAATAGCATTGAGGCTCAGAACTGTGGCTGAGACGATGAAATGGTTTTATTTTCTAGATGACTGTTTTTCAAACTAAAAATATGTTTTGCATCAGTGATGTGTTAAGGTCAAGTCAAGAAAAGAGACAATATGTCCCATGTCACGGAGACCAGGATAATGAGAGTGTTTTCTGGGAGCTGGCTCAGAGGCTGTTCATTTCACCGGCAAAAGGTTATGCCAGACAGATTGTTTCTCATTTGATGTCTTAAATTAAACTGCTGACATGGCCTGCCTCAAAGTAAGAAACATACGTGTTTGCCAAACAGATCCTAAAGAAAATCCCTGTTTGAGAGAGTTGGTTCCCTTAGCTGCAGCCTTTGAGGCTTTTCTGTTTTTTAAGGTAGGCTTTGGAATTGAACCAAGTTTTCAACAGGAATGCGGCTCCTAGCGTATTCATCAGGGAGGCCCAGTGGAAATGAGGCTGGGTGCTTGTCAAAGTGCTGTGGGATGAGAATACCTATTCCTTAAGTACCATTCAGAAATATTGCACATTCATGATGCACGTGAGATCAAAGGGGAACTACTGAGGATAGAAAATTACCTATAAGAGATTCCTTTCAGCTATTCCCCTCCATTCGGGCCCCACCCTGCCCTCTTCTTTAGCCATCTCCACCTACCACCAAATCAGAGCTAAAGGAAAACCACATGTGATGGCGAGTGTTCCCCAGACCAGCCATATGAGCGTACAGGACCTATCCCAGGCTCTGAATCTGCATTCAAGCAAGATCCCTGGATGATTCAGAAGTCCTAATCCAGACATTTCAAATAGGATTAGGCAAGGGTGACGTGCCGGTTGCAGTTGTAGGTTTGGAGGATACAGCAGTGAATATAACAGACAATCCTGCTTGCACTGAGCTTACATTGTAATAGGGGAAGGAAGCAAGATCAATAAATAAGCAGACAAGTAAGTATTAGTATTTCTGATGTTGATGAGTATTCGGGAAGGGATGGGGGTGAGGGAGTACAGATGTGGAGTAAGGGTTCCTACTTATAAATGGTGATCACCTTCACTGAGAGGGTAAAATTTGCACAGAGGTATAAAGGAAACAAGGGAGGAAACCAATAGGTGAGTGGTCAGAGGACCTGAATCCCAGTCCTGGGTCTCCCCCTTTATGCCAAGTGCAACAATTTGCAAGATACTTAAACTTCCTGGTGCTTGGTCCCCTCATCTGACTAAGAGTGAAAATACTTATTTTGATGAATTTGGGGGTGATTTCAAGGATCAGAAGTGATGCACGTAGGCATGAATGCTATTAACCCTATCTGCCAAGGTCTAGGCTCCTTGACCCTTTGCCTCTACCTCACAGGGGGATGAAATTGGTGTGATTTAGAGTTCAAGTGGAAGTATAACGATTGAGCTTTGGGCAGTTATTCTAAGTCTTCCCTGAGCACCTGACACAAGCTGTGGTCTCAATTCCCAGGATGGAGGTGCCCCCACATGACCTCCCCTCACTGATTTCCTACCTGACCTGCTCCCTACACCTCCTCCTCCTCATGCTTTCATCTCCATGCCCAGACCTCTGCTATCTGCTCTCTTCTCTAAGTCACCTTTTCCCCAGACAATGGTCCTTCCACAGGGAGGGGCCACTTGCACATTCTTCTGGCAACAAGTGTTTCTCTCAACTCAGTAACTCTTGCCAAGTCTACATACCCTCCTCACTTGCCTTCATCTTGGGCTGTACAAGGTGTAGCAACTGTCTGCTTTGGGACCCTTGGAGCTACAATATAAGCCCTCTTCCATGAACTTAAACTTGGGATGCTCAGTCTCTGTCCTGATTGCTGGGTTGGCAGATAAAGGGACAGTGGAGTTGACCCACCTGGAAAGTGCCCCACCAATGTGACGTTTGACCAAAGAGGGCCCTATGCAGAGGCCACACAGCAATTTACGTGGAGTTGATTCCTCACTAACAAACAGTTCTTTCCAGTTAATTTAAGAGAATGTCTGTATTTGGTGTTTATGTAATTTTATTTTGTGTTTCAGTTGAGTAAGTGTTGCTGAATATCTGTAGAATGTGTGATAATTTTTTTGTAAAAAACTCAATAAAAGAAACATTAGCATAGGAAAATATTGTATGTTGTGTAAAACACTTGGCTGAGGAAATGTTTTAATGCATTATATCAAAATGCTACAGACACTCAGCAGATATATTACAGGAGCGAGCTGTGTTTGGCACTAAAGGAGCCCCAACTCAGCATTGCCAGGTTGAGAGAAGGGCACTGGGGGAGGCCTGGATCTTAAAAAGAATAGGGTGTCAGAGGTTTCTCTTTGACGGAACCAGCACTTATTCAGCACCTTCAGTGCAAAGCACCATTCTAGGCTCCTTGGAAAACATCAATGAAAAATGCATCCAACCTATCCTCCTGTAGCTTACAAGCTAGAGATGGTCTGGGTGTAAACATGAACTCATTTAGCTCATCTTTATGGGAGTTACTGTGAGCAAAGCACTATACAGGATGCAGGGAAGTAAAGATAAAACAGAGGTGGGCTCTGCCCTCGGTTCTAACAGGGGTGAGAAAACATGTTCAAGAGTTGTCATAAAAAATGTCAAATGTGGGACTTCCCTGGTGGCGCAATGGTTAAGAATCCGCCTGCTAATTCAGGGGACACGGGTTCGAGCCCTGGTCCAGGAGGATCCCACATGCCGTGGAGCAGCTAAGCCCGTGCACCACAACTACTGAGCCTGTGCTCTAGATTGGGTGAGCCACAACTACTGAGCCCGCGTGCTGTAACTACTGAAGCCCTTGCGCCTAGAGCCTGTGCTCCACAAAAAAAGCCACAGCAATGAGAAGCCCGCGTGCCGCAACAAAGAGTAGCCCCCACTTGCCATAACTAGAGAAAGCCTGCACGCAGCAACGAAGACCCAACCATAAATAAATAAATAAACAAACAAATTAATTAATTAAATTTTTAAAAATGTCGAACATGATGAGTGGTAGATTTTGACATTAATGATTTTATATCATTTATGTGTGTGTGTGCGGTACGCGGGCCTCTCACTGTTGTGGCCTCTCCCGTTGTGGAGCACAGGCTCCGGACGCGCAGGCTTAGCGGCCATGGCTCACAGGCCCAGCTGCTCCGCGGCATGTGGGATCTTCCCGGACCGGGGCACGAACCCATGTCCCCTGCATCGGCAGGCGGACTCTCAACCACGGAGCCACCAGGGAAGCCCTTATATCATATTTTTTAACCCAGCATCTCGAAATACTTCACAGCCCTGTTTGATGGGCTTTTGTTATAGAATTGTGGTGACTTACAGAGTGACAAAGGTCATTCTTCCCCTCTGTTGTTTTTGCAGCCATCGTTCATCGAAATGCCCTCTCACTCCTTGCACCTCTCTTTTTATCTGACCTCATGAGCACCTCACATAGTAAATGCTCAATAAACATGTGTGCACTGAATGAACTGAACCCACTCTGTGCCTGCTGATTTTATCGGTATGAAATCCTCCTCCACTTAACGCATATGTGGTCTCCTGACCTTAAACATAACTTGGGCTTGCCTAAAATCCACAGTACGGAAAGGAGACTTTTAATATTGGCACTCCCTCTACCTACGAAGATGTACAGCCCAATATTCAGATTTCAGTTCAAAGTCTCAAAGATTCCCTTGCAGAGGCTGCAAACTTGCAGAATCCAGACCAAAGACATCAGACATGCTTTGTTTCTTTGAAAATATTTGGTTTTCAATGGTTGGGGCATTTAACACCAACTCCACTTCTAGTATTCTCTGCCAGCCCCTCCCTTCTATTACCTGATTGGAAACTTAATGCACTTGAGCTGTCAACGCCTGAGGGCCAGAAATCCCTACTCAGCCCATCTTGATACAGGGTCTGAATTTTCAGGGGCATATAGAACATTGTAGCTCCAAGTCCATACAATTCCAACACCATGAAGTTTTAGTGCTGCAATAACTGCTATAACCAGCTCATTGGAGAAAAATGCTGAACATCTTAGCCCACTTCCAAAGAGCTGCTGATACCCTGACCTACACAAATGCAAGTCATTGAGAAAATGTCAGGAGAGATACCATAAGGGAAGCTTAGGATGTTGGAGCCTTAGTAGACTGCAATTGAGGCTTTAAAAAAAGTCATATGACTGAAAAGCACCAGTTTTTTTCACTTTGCATAAAAATCTAACATTGGAGTAAAAGAAATAGGAAGTATATCAATTTTTAATAAATACAAGCCATAAAATAAATTTAATAAATTATAAATGATAAAATTATTGAAAAATTAAATATTAAACATTCCCACATAAAAATGTAGAACATTTATTAATTAGGGAGCATTTTCAGAGTAATACTTGCACTTTAAATTGCTCTTAACTTTTTAAACATGCAATGTAGTAGACCTCTAGAAAGTGGTCTCACTACGTTTGCGTGGCTGGTCATGCCAAAGGGACACACTTGGTCAGTTCCCTGCAGGATGGCCAGCGTGGGGTGAACACAGATGGTTGGGGAGAGAGTGGGAAATGCGGCCAGTGGTGGAATTCCTAGGACTTGGATTTATGGAACAAGATAAGAGATTTCTCTTTCCCTATTTGGATACCCCAATACAAGGAAGAGCAGTCATCATTTGATTGAACATTTCTGGCAGAAAGCTGGAAGAAAGGTCCATACAGACATGTCTGGCTCTTTTCTAGGCCACTTTAAGAAAAGTCCTAGTCCAGATGCTTTTATTCTGGGTCTTGGACTGGAAAATATGGAGAAGAAAAGACAATGAAAGAGGATATCTGGAGAGAGACCAGCTTTCATTTTTCTTCTCCTCAGATTGTTGTGGTGCTTTTTTCTTTGTACCTCCTAATTTACAAACAGTGATTCTTTGGGTCCTCCCCGCCATCTTTCCCCTTCCTCCCCGATGGGAAAACAAAGGACTCACTTTGTAGAACCCACAAGCCAGGAATCACAGTATGGCTTAGGGCCCATGCCTACCACGGGCCCTGTGCAATGCCACAGCCATGTTGCAGGGGGGCTCTGAGTTGTCGGAGGAGAGTTAGGTGGTAGGTGTGGAGGTGCACTGTGCAGAGCCCCCATCATGGAAGGACTTCCTGGTCAGCTACAGGGAGTGGGTGCAGTTAACAGCCAGCCTCCAGGTGTTGGCTCCTTCAACAGAAGCCACGTGGTCCGTCATACTCTTTCAGGGCAGCCTGCACTAGATTCTACAGACAACACTCATTCCAGAGTGCCTCGCCAGCTTCACCAGAGCTTTGTCGGGCCTGCATCACAGATCGTCTTCTTCCTGGGACCAATCCTGTCTCTTCCCCCTTTCCCTTTTAGGTATATTCATCTGTAATAGCTATCCTGCTCCCCAGACTGTCTCAGTTTGAAGAACCGGCCTTGCAACAGTTGGTGCTGAGAAGAGTCTTAGAAAGCAGAGGGTAAGATGGAGCTTTAAAGCTGAATCACTCACCGCCTGTCTGGCAATTAGGGCCCATTTTACGGCACCAGGTGGTGGTCCTATCATTAAAACTTCCTTCAGTGGTGAATTGGGATGGTGTATTTGTAACAGAGAATGTACTAGTGAAAGCAGTATATGAGGCACCTGAAACTTATGAACATCTAGCCCTCAAGTGGGACTGGATGGCTGTTGCTAGGCGCTGTTGCTACTCCACAGAAGATCGTGAACACCTGAAAATGAGTAACAGGCAATTATCTGAAAGTCAGGGATTAAAGCCGGAGGGTCTCTTTGCTCACACACAGTGAAGCTCTCATCTTCTCTAGCTGGAGAGTGCAGCAAGCCAAGGACCAAGCCCAGGACTTCAAGTCGGAGTGGACGAACTCAACCAAGACAGGTATGTTAACCCAAGGTCAGGAGCCGGGTTGGGAAACCTGGGACCTTGACACATGCAATAATATCTGGGTGGATGCCCTCAAAGAGTTGTGGCAAGTCCCAGTGGAAGAACAACGAAGGAGGCTCCTGGGGTTCTGGAACAAAGCCATGTTACTTTCAGTGGAGAATTATGCACCTTTTGGTTTTTTTTTTCTTTTTTTTGCGGTACGCGGGCCTCTCACTGTCCTGGCCTCTCCTGTTGCAGAGCACAGGCTCCGGACGCACAGGCTCAGCGGCCATGGCTCACGGGCCCAGCCGCTCCGCAGCATGTGGGATCTTCCCGGACCGGGGCACGAACCCACGTCCCCTGCATCGGCAGGCAGACTCTCAACCACTGTGCCACCAGGGAAACCCTTATGCACCTTTTGAAATACAACTGCTGGCATGTTAACAGGGCCCTCCTGGAGACAGAGTGACTGACCATGGGTAGGATGGCGAACACATCCCAGTTTGCCCAAGACTTTCCCAGATTTTCAGTTTTAACACTGAAAGTCTTTTATCATGGCAAATCCCTCAGTCCTGCATTAACAGATAGTCACCCTAAGCACAGGACACTAAGTTACCAGGCATTATCCATCAGGGTTTGGGTCCTGTCACACCCTTCACATCAGAAGGTTGGGTGAGCCCAGCAGCAATCCATCATAAGATGGACATGATCCATCTGGGATCAAGCCCAAGGAGGACCTACTGCACAAGCAAGCTGCATGAACAGGTAGCCCAGACCAGAGCATCCACCATTTTTGTACATTCCCCTGCCTCAGCTCTTGCTAATGAGTGCATAGGACATCTTGTACAACCAGCTTAAAATAGAGGGAAACGCCTGAGTTTAGTACACAGATGGATTAGCTCAGTATGTGGGTTCAAGCCAAAAACGGACAGCAGCTTCAATATAGCTTCATCAGCAATGGACTTGAAAGAGAGCATCAAGGGAAAATCTTCCCAGTGGGAAGTTTCCCAATGTACCTGTTCACCAAATTGCAAAAAGAGAAATGACCCAAGATTAGAATATATATTGTGGGCTAGATATAGCAAATGTCCTGGCTTTCTGGTTAGATGCCCGATAGAGAAAAGATTAGAAGGTTGGGGATAAGCCAATCTGAGGCAGAGGCATGCAGATGAACGTGGGGAGTGGCACCAAGTGTGAAGATCATCATCCAACACGCTAAAGCCACCAGAGAGCAACCACTACAGAAGAAGCAGTAAACAACCAAGTAGACAGAACGACCAGGCCAGTTGAAATTATCTAGCCTTTGCCATCAGCCACGTTAGTGCTGGCATAATGGACACATGAATGTAGTGGCCATGGCAACAGAGATAGAGTCTACATGCAGGACATACAGCAGGGATTCCCACCTCCCAAGGCTGATCTAACTACTCCTCTGCTAATTGTCCCACCTTCCAGCAACAGTGACTGACACTGAGTGCCCAATATGGCATCAGTCCTGAAGGAAATCAACTGGTCACTTGGTGGTAAGCTCACTACCTTGAGCCTCTTCCATTCTGGAAAAGCCAGCAGTTGTTGTCATAAGAATAGACACAAGTTTGACTTTTCCCACCATCAGGGCTCAGCCAGCACTACTCTCTAGGGGCCTGTGCAGTATTTGATCCATTGGCATAGGATCCCGTATAACATGGCATTCCATCAGGGGACCCACTTTACAGCAAAGATATGAGGAATGGGCACACTACCATGGGATCCACGGGTTGGTCGTATCACATTCCCCACTGCCCAGAAGGATATAATGCATGCATTGAACCAAAGGCCTTTATAGGGCGCTGTGTCCCCATAGCACTATGCTCTCAGTAGGAAGTATACATGGATCTGGGAACCAACAGGTGGAAGTAGGAGTGACCCCCCCGCCCCACTTTCAGTGACTCACTGGGGAACTTTGTGCTTTATGTCCCTGCAACCCAAAGTTGTCCCAGAGGGGACAGACTTTCTCTAGGGGACACAGCAAGAGTCCCATTGAATTCGAACTGCAGTTGCTGCCCAGGCATTTTAGGATCCTTGTATCCAGGGGACAAGTGGGCAAGATCATTGCAGGTGTAGCTGACCCTGATCATCAGGAGGAGGTGGGCTTCTGTTACACCGTGGGACCAGTGAGGAATATGTACGGAACCAAATGGGTGCCCCTTTTTACTTCCTTGCCCGATTGTAACTGTGGATGGACAGATTCAGCAACCCCATCAGCGAAGGATATGGTGAACTTTGGAGAGGATGGTCTGAGTCTGCTGAGGTGGTACCCAAGAGTGAATGGGGGAGGAGAAAATAAGCATCAACTGTGGGCCCTGAAAGCACTTGCCTTGCTCAGACGATCACACTGGGGGCTATAATTGTCCACCTGTTCCCACTTTCTAAAAGAGGCCCACAGGAATCCTGGAGGAGCTGCTCACTGAGCACACCTGGAGAAGTAGATCCAAGAAGCCCGAAGGGTGGACTGTGGTTCACACTGAGCTGGGTCTGCCAGATCCCTTCCGGAGAAGGACTTGCCGCCCAGTTGCAGGGAGCCCAGCAGACACAGCTCTCCCTGTCAGCTCAGTCATGGTCTGCCTCAGCTGTAGGGGAGCCTCACTCAGGGTCACACTCTTCCTGGAGCCCCTCTCATCTGGTGACTGAGCTAGCAGGAGCAGAATGGAGGCCTGGCCATTTCAGCCCACAGTGTACTGGGTTGGCTGAGGTTGGTCAGTCCTGCATCATAGTTTTACTTCTTCCTCTGCCTAATCCTGCCTTTTGTTCACAGCCATTATTCGCTAAAAAAAAACCCAAGCCATCTTGTACCCCAAAGTCTATCTAAATGTCTGCTTCTGGAGAACACATTCCATTTCAAGCTCTGTAGGGGCTTTGGTCCGAGCATCAAGGAACAGGGATGAATTTTGCCTTCTAGTCCTTGGAATGGATACTTAGGAAGCCACCTGCCAGGGGACCAGGCAGACCCAGCTCTTACTACTGACCACCTCCTGGAGGTGGTCATTATACGAACAGCACCAGTGATCACTGGGAGGATTTGGGGGAGCCAGAGTTCCAGGGAATCTGTGTATGGCTCTGGTTAAAACCATGGGGGTCTTTTGCTGTGTTTTGTTTCCCATGGCTGGTGTGGCCTGAAAAAATAAGTGATATATCTGTTCGTCATATAGATGGATCAATCTGGATAAAGAAACATCAGTACCCACTGCTTGCTATAAAAGGACTTATTTGGCAATACCTGTGAGTCAATTTAAAAGGTCCTCCATGGGAGGGTTTCCTTCTAGATTTAGAGAATCATGTCTTCCGTGGGTCACCACCTTGCTCACTGACCATTCCTCAGTCACCATGGTCAGGTCAGACCAAAATAGATCCTGCAGTGGGTACTATTAGGGGTTTTGCCTTCATCCCCTAATGGTTTTGAGGGAGGAATGAGGAACTTTTGACAATAAGAAAAGCTCTGGCTTTGTGACTGCAGGTAAGGGACTGTCCTGAAGCAATCACTGGTTAGAGGTAGGGAAAGCAAGGCTGCAATGTGGCAAGTGGAGAATGAAAGAAAAGCTCTAACCCAACTCCGGGCATCCGTCTAGACCTCGCAGAGCAAAGTCCTTTCAGGACCTGACGGATCCTTTGTTATGATGGTTTGGAGCATATAGGACAGGCACAACCTGCTGACAGGAGTGACCAGATGTGGTAGGCAGACTGGTGTCCAGAAGAGAACATGGTGAGAAGCTGCAGGGGATCTGCAGATCACAGTGGCAGGCCCTGTATTCAACTGGCCTGTTGATTTGCCTGTCTCACCTCCCTGCCCAATCACCCTGTTTCTTTTCCATGGCAGTAACTATGTGTTGTCCCCTGCAGTCACTACAGTGCTCAGCATGGAGCTAATATCAGGAAACATGTTTATAGATGGAGTAAATTTAAAAACTGCAAGTAGCGGGCTTCCCTGGTGGCTCAGTGGTTGGGGGTCCGCCTGCTGATGCGGGGGACACGGGTTCGTGCCCCGGTCCGGGAGGATCCCGCATGCTGCGGAGCGGTTGGGCCCGTGGGCCATGGTCGCTGGGCCTGCGCGTCCGGAGCCTGTGCTCCGCGACGGTAGAGGCCACAGCAGTGAGAGGCCCGCGTACCACAAAAAAAAAAAAAAAAAAAAAAAACTGCAAGTATAAAAGAAACAGGCCCAGATGACCCTTGGCTTTCCAGTAATACCTTAAGAGTCACTGTGGGGCTTGCCTGGTGGCGCAGTGGTTGGGAGTCTGCCTGCTGATGCAGGGGACGCGGGTTCGTGCCCCGGTCTGGGAGGATCCCACGTGCCGCCGAGCAGCTGGGCCCGTGAGCCGTGGCCGTTGAGCCTGCGCGTCCGGAGCCCGTGCTCCGCAGTGGGAGAGGCCGCAACAGTGAGAGGCCCGCATACTGCAAAAAAAAAAAAAAGAGGAGTCACTGTGGACTCTGGGAGGTGGTCAGTAATAAGAACAGCACCAGTGATCACGGGGGGGATTTGGTGGAGCCAGAGTTCCGGGGAATCTGTTTATGGCTTTGGTTAAAACCATGGGGGTCTTTTGCTGTGTTTTGTTTCCTATGGTTGGTGTGGCCTGAAAAATAACTGATATATCTGTTTGTCATATAGATGAATGAATGGATGGATAGATGGAAACAAAAAAAGATACAGAAAGAAGGAGAGAGGTGGATAACCTCTTCTGTAGTGTATTGGTTAGGATGCTTTTGGTTGCAAATAAGAGAATATGAGACTGAAAGTGGCATAAAAATGAGATGTTTATTATCTCACATAAGAAGAAGTCTGGTGACTTCCAGGTTTATTCTGTGTTCAGTGATGTTGTCAAAGGCCCAGTTTCTTTAGGTTTTTATGTGTTGGCATCCTCCTCTGAACTAAATTGATCCAGTGTCATATTCTCACAAAATTGTCTCCAGGGTAGGAAAAGTAGCTCTTCCTTATTGCATCTTATGTCTGTTTCTCAGGAGCAAGAAAAGCTGTATCAGTCATTATAGACTAGATTATACTGCAGTAGCAAATAACCTCCCAATCTTAGTGGCTTAAAAACAACAAAAGCATATTGCTTGCCCATGCTGCATGTCTTACACAGATTTGCTGGCTCAGTCTTGGACCCAGACTAATGGAGGTTCTCATCTTAAAAAGAACTTCAGAGTTTGTAGTGGCAAGAAAAAAGAAGGCTGCTGATAAATCTTTTGGCCCGAAGTGACTTCCTCTTATAGTTCTTGTAACTTCCTCTTCGATTTCATTGGCCAGAAACCTGCCATGGCCCTGCTTCACTTCAAGGGGGTAGGGAGGTACAATTTTCCATGTATTCAGAAGTAAAGGAGAACCAGATATTAGTGAACGTTACCTGTGTTGTTCAGCTTTTCCCAGAAGTTCTAAGCCTCTTATATCTCTTTGTCCAGAATTGGGTCACATGATCATGACTACATTGAAACCCTATCCGGGGGAATGGAGTCAGTGTCAACCCTCTGAAGCAAAGAAACATTTGTGCCAGCCAGTCAGGAAGGGATCGATCTGGATAAGCAAACAGCAGTACCCACTGCTCGCTATAAAAGGACTTATTTGGCAATACCTGTGAGTCAATTTAAAAGGTCCTCCATGGGAGGGTTTCCTTCTAGATTTAGAGAATCATGTCTTCCGTGGGTCACCACCTTGCTCACTGACCATTCCTCAGTCACCATGGTCAGGTTAGACCAAAATAGATCCTGCAGTGGGTACTGTTAGGGGTTTTGCCTTCATCCCCTAATGGTTTTGAGGCAGGAATGAGGAACTTTAGACAATAAGAAAAGCTCTGGCTTGTTAGCTTTCCAGGAAAATTAATTCAAGCAGCAAACACCCAACAAAAAGTCTCTGAAAGAAGCTAATTAGTCCTCTTAATCAGTTAATGAGGGACAATTGAATTCAAAAGTTTCTTTTAGTTTCTTCCTTCTCCCTTTCTCTCTACCCATCCATCCCTCTTATAAAACATAAAATACATTACCCTATTTTGCCATGGTTTTAGTCCTTAGATGTTTATGATTCTGTGGCAGCATGGGGACAGTTTAAGTGAATGGCTGAAAGGGGAGGGGGAGAATTGCAGCAGATGGTTGAAATTCCAGAAAAGCCAGCCATAGCATCCCCACTAAGATTTAAATTGTGCTATTTCCGGGTGGGTACGAACTTGGAAGCTTCTTACCTGTAGCCTCCTTGAAAGAAAAAGCAGAGGGTTGGAAGAGGGACCTAAAATCTCGAGTACCAACTTGATCCCAGCCCCCAGCAGGCATGCAGCATGCGTGTGTGTGTGTGTGTGTGTGTGTGTGTGTGTGTGACATATGGCAATTTGAAACAGTTAAACATATGAAGAATGTTTTTCATTTACAGATGGTAAAAAAAAAAAAAAAAAAAAGGCATTTATTTTTTCATATAACACATTCCCGGGGTTTGGAGCCAGTCGCCTCCAGGGAAGGTCACAAATCCACTCAGTGCCCCAACGTGACTCAGGTTTATGTTTGAAGGTCTGCTTCAGCTGAAAGATGAGTAAAACTGTGGTTAAGTCAAACATTCCCTGATGGCTCTGGGGGCCTAGGGCAATGGATATTTCCACAAGGCTGTATGAAAAAGTCCAATTCGTAACCTTTGCTTCAGATGTATCCACCTGTTTGAGGCAGCCGAAGGAACAAGATTTATCCATCGGGCTAAATCCTTCTCATGGCATTTAGCCGGCACCTGGTACCACAGCTCTTCTGGGGCTGTGGAGAGGAGGATGGAGGTGGCTTTCCTGTGGCAACTACGCTGTCCTTTTCTCCAGTGAATAAAGCATTATTGCTTTCCAAGGTTTTTCCTGCTGCTATGAGAGCAAATTGGGTATCTGGAGTGTCTGATCAGGGCACCAAAGCTCTGCACGATTTGCAAAGACAATTATTCCACGGAGGCTTTTGACAGTGGGAAAGGAAAGTTAATTAAATCTCATTGTAAAATTAAATAGCATAACTATATATTTTAGAACTGGTGCAATTATGCCTTATCTCGGAGCACTGTAAATTCTTTGTGATTGTGATGTATTATCAGAAATTTTCATAGAATTCTAGAACTCAAGGGGCTTTAGAGATCACAGAGTGGAGCAACTTCCTTTTGTAAAGATGAGAACAAACCCAGAGAGGTTATGTGACAGACTAGAACCAACAGCAAGGCTCCTGATGCAAAACTGAGCGCTCTTGCCATTTCATTTGATTTGCATTTTGCACAGAGATGAAGCCTACATCAGGTCAAAATAGCAGATGGTCAAAAAAATAGCCTCTGAAAATCTCTTAGAAAGGCACCATGCTGGAAACAAACACATGTCTTCCACTGAGTCCAACACGGCCAAATTTTCCTTCAGAGTAGATTGTTGTTCTTAATTCATGCACCAAATGAAGTAGCAGGTTGGGGTTTAGAGACCCTGTTGTGTAGGAAGTGGGTCTTTTAAGCTCAAGAATCATAGTCTGTAAAGATGCTCCCACCATGAGAGCCCAGAACTGACTAAATTATGGATCGAGAGAGTCCTGACTTAGGGTAACCCTCAAGGGGAACACTTTGATCTCTGAACTTTCTGTGAGCTCTTACCTCTCTGGTATTTTGCCCTGTGATTTCTAGTCTCCCTGGCCTCTCAGAATTCTGAACTCTGTCTCCTCAACTTAGCAAGGCTGTGGGCTCTTGGGGAGGCCCCTCCCTGGGCTGGAACCTGACTCTAGGTGGTAGGCTGTAGCAACAGCAGCATCACCTTACTTGTTTCTCTCTTTTCAGGGTTCACTGTTGTGGTAGTCAGGGTTCTCCAGAAAAAATAGAACCAACAGAATATATATGAGATTTATTATAAGGAATTGGCTCATGTAGTTATGGAGGCTGACAGGTCCCAAGATCTGTAGTCAGCAAGCTAGAGACCCAGGACAGCTGACAGTGTAGTTTTAGTCCAAGACCAAATGCCTGAGAGCCAGGATGGTGCGTAGTTCTGGTCTGTCGGCTGGCAGACTCAAGATCCAGGAAGAGTCAGTGTTTCAGTTTGTGTCTGAAAACAGGAAAAAAGCCAGCGTGGTGGCTTGAAGGCAGTCAGTAAGGAGGAATTCCCTCTCACTCACAACAGGGTCAGCCTTTTGGTTCTTCTCAGGCCTTCACCTGATTGGATGAAGGAGGGCAATCTGCCTTACTCAGTCTATCGCTTCACATGTTAATCTCATCCAGAAACCTCCACACAGACACACCCGGAATAATGTTTGATCATATATCTGGGTACCCCATGACCCATGTGTCAAGCTGACACATAAAATTAACCATCAAAATTGTCCTGTGCTGCTTATTGTCCAGTGTCTAAAAACTTTTGCTTCAAATGTTTCTTCCTTTTTCTTGCTGCTGTTGTTTAAGATGAGAAAGTAAATTTGGTTTATCTTACTCTATCATGGCTGAAAGCAGAAGTCTGGCAGATGGCGTTATTAATCTAGGGGTACTGACAAATTATTGGGTTGGCCAAAAAGTGAGATATTACAGAAAACCCTGAACAAACTTTTTGGCCACCCCAATACCTACCTCCAAATTTGCTATTTTGCTCTCTGACCAGCAGTGAATGAGAGCTCCTCTTTTCCTGCCTCACCAAAAAATGTGTTGTCCTACTTTTGGATTTTTGTCAATCTCACAGGGAAAAATAGCATCTCTGTATATTTTTAATTTGCTTTTCTCTTGTAATGAGTGACACTGATAATCTTGATGTTTTGCATTTGTGTTTCTTTTTCTACAAACTGTTAGCTCATGTCATTTGTTCATTTTTCTATTTTGGGTTGTTAGCCTCTTTCTTTTCTAGGAGCTCCTTATGTAGAGAAATGAACACTTTGTCTATATATGAGTTCCAATTATTTTTTCTCTTTGACTTGATGCTACTTTTACATGGAGAAGACTTTGTTGTTGTTGTTTTTAATGTAGCTGAATTTATCAATCTTTTTTTTATGGATTCTAAATTTTTAGTCATAGTTAAAAAGGCCTTTTTTATACCAAGATTATAAAAGAATTCTCCCGTTTCCTTCTAGTACTTTTATGGTTTCATTTTGCACATTTAAATCATTAATTTTGCTGTATAGTGTAAAGTATGGATCCAATTTTATCCTTTAGCATATGATACTTGGTTGTCCCAACACCCTGTATAAAAAGTCCATCTTTATCATATACTAAATTCTATATGTATTTTATTCTTCTATAATTTCTGTTCTGTTCCAAAGGTCTGTCATTTTATGTGGCAGTGTCACACTTTTTAAATATTGAGGCTTTTTAGTATGTTCTAATATCTACTAGAGCTGATTTGTAGTACCCCCTGCCCTCTAAAAACAGCTTGTTTAGGTACAGAAAAGAACTGTTAGTACTTCTGTTGAGGTCATGTCAAATTCATAACTTAGTTTAGGAAGAATTAGGATATTTATGATGAAGAGACTTTTTTTTCTTTGCCACATCGCACAGCTTGCGGGATCTCAGTTCCCCGACCAGGGATCGAACCCACGTCCCCTACATTGGAAGGCGGATTCTTAAGACTTTTTTTTTTTTTTTTTTTTTTTTTTTTTGCGGTACGCGGGCCTCTCACTGTCCTGGCCTCTCCCGTTGCAGAGCACAGGCTCCGGACGCGCAGGCTCAGCGGCCATGGCTCACGGACCCAGCCGCTCCGGGGCATGTGGGATCTTCCCGGACCGGGGCACGAACCCGTGTCCCCTGCATCAGCAGGCAGACTCTCAACCACTGTGCCACCAGGGAAGCCCTGGATTCTTAAGACTTCTTGATCAAGAACACTTTGGGTCCATCATTTGTAAAATGTCCAAGGGGATTCTGATGGTTTCTGACCACTGCCCTCCAGGCACTGCAATGAGCTCTGCTGGGCAGGTATTAGGACTATGTTTTACTCAGAGGTTACGTAACCCAGAAAGCCAGAGCTGGAGAATGCCAAGCGTTTGCAGGATGTTCTAGTGGGAGTTCTTACCTCGATGTTACTAATGTGGAACATACAAGATCTCTCAACTGGTAGATTATTCTAAATGACACTTTCACATGGGTCAGCAAAGCCATTTCAGTACTTTTGAATAAGACTGACTCTATGGAAATTTATGAAGTGATCAACTTTTGGCAACCACGCCTTTCCCATTTTTCATCATTTTCCCCAACGCAGAGTTTCCTCCCTTCCTCAAGGCACTACTCCAGCTCTCAGTAATAACTCCATGTTTCCCTTATTTTCCTCTTATCAAAACCCATCCTCGGGAAAGGATATGCTATCAGTCATTTACACCTTACTATGAAATTCTTTCTAACAGTGGAAAGAAAGATTGTATTTATTTAGAAGAGTGCTGAGCAACTGAGAGCAATTGGAGGAGGCGGACAAAGAGCCTTCCAGGTGTCACTGAAATATTACCAGGTAGACCCGCACCTTCTAAGGCCCCACCTGCCTTAGAGGTGGCTTAAGAGGACCCTGCGGCCCCCAGGGGATGCTCTTGTCATCTTCCTTCCCACACTCTGAAAGGAATCCGAGACAGCACAAGTGATTTCACTGTGACCGCAAATTACAGGGAGGCTGCCCAGAGGAATACATTTCCCTTATCTGGCAGGCCTGGCAGTGTGCATCCGGGTCCAGAGCTCTCCCCTGTTAGACAGAAATGGTGTGATTGGAAGCAAAAATATGAAGTGCATTACATGCAACTTCTCTTATAACACATGCAAAGTAATCAATCTCAACCTCTGGCAGCCACACCAGGGAGCCTTTCCCTTATTTATTTATTGACTTGCCCTTGGCCAGCCCTTAACGTATTTGTTTCTATTGTTCCAAGGTTTTTGCTTAAAATTCAGCCAGCCCTGTTTCCTTCCTGGGACATAGATGGCTCATCTGTCAGCTTCTTTCCGTGTCAGGGACTAACACCCATGCCCTATTGTAAAGTAAAGCCCGCTTTATTGTGGTTTAGTGACCAGAAGTCTTTTTGGCTTAGCTATTCAATGTTTTCATGAGCACAGAGTCTTCTCTTTGGACTCGGGCTCTTTCTGGCTCCTGTTGGAGGGTCTGAGTCCGCAGCTCCTCGGAGGCTGCCTCGCAGAGGCCCTGACATTGCTCAGGACCTGGCAAGAAAGGCTTGCTGCGCCTCGGGCTCCATCCTCCACCGCTACTGCTTTGGAATGGAAACTTTGTGCTCGTCTCAATACACTGCATTTGAACAGTTGAAAAACTCAGAGCTTCCCCCTCAGGTGTAAGGGGAGCTTCTGCAACAAATGTGAAAGGAATGTGAGCTGACTGAAGTTCCTGAATGTGAGGCATGGGGAGGTAGGAACTGCACTTCATTTTTAAACACCTTGGCAGAGCTGCTGTGCTTCAAGAACTCACTGCAGTGCAGGGTGTTAAAGGCCTCAGTTCCCTCCGACGGGCCTTCTCTTCTCTCAGCTTCAAAACTTAAACAGAATTGTAAGCGAGACTCAGGAAGGGAGCGGAGGGGACGCTCTTCCGACCAAAGGAGACGTTCTTGCCCCAGCCATGTTCCAGCTGTCCCCTGTCCCGCCCCCTTGTCTCTCCTCGGCAGCCTATCTAGTTTCATCTCTGGACTTTTTATTAGGTTTTGATAAGGCTGTACATCACAAATCAGGTATGCAAGAGTTATCGGAGTTTATTTTTCTTTAACTCTGGTTAATTTTATATTAAGTCCGGGCTCTGCTGAGGTGGAGGAAAGTTACCCTCCGTCATCGAAGGTTCTACCCTGCCTTTCTCTCTGGGGCGGCATCTGAAGGCACGGAGGGGCCACGTGGAAGGAGGGTGACAGGGGACGCTTTTAGTCCTTGGAGCCTCTCCCGCTCCGGTTTCTGCTTAGTAGTCTGTCAGCCTTCTTGTTCCTGTTCACCTGGACCCCTGAGGTCAATCCCTCTCTCTTCTCTCTGCTTCTCGGTGCCGTGCTTGATGTCAGAGTCATCATTTTGCTCTTTTTGTGCCATGTGCCAGGCTGAGACATGAAAATCTTTGCAAGACTATTGTAGATCCTACCCTGGCTACCTAGATTCCCTGCACAGCCATTTCACCCCTTGGGAAAGGGCACAGATGCTCTCCGGTCTCAGCTTTTGGAAAGCGCCTAGGGTTTTCCTGCTTCCACAGGGTTCAGCCCAGGAGATAGGGACAAAAGACCCTTCTAACCAGGAGCCACCACCATCTGTTTTCTTATGGATTCTTTCCTATCTCTTTTCCATCTTCTCCAGCCCAGGGAATTTTTTCTAGTCTGAGGAGTTAAAGGTGGGGAGAAATACAACATTTTCCCACTCAGATCCTCCGCTCTCAAACTTCTTGTCACTTTCTCTCCTCAGGACACTCGGGGGCCCTGGCTTTTGGATGACAAAAGCCATGAACGCAATTTTGGCTTCCACCCTGCTGTAGCCTCCTAACCTTGAACAGTGACCCTAAAGTGGCCCAGCTGCTTGAAAGGGTTGATTAAAATTGATTGATTAAAATTTCAAAAATATTATTCGGCCACAAGGGTAAAAGAGCTTAATAAACAAAAAATCTCTCCTGAGGGGGTCCCTCTGATGCAGCTCCTAATGCCTGCTTGCTAAGGGTGAAGCATAGTGTATCAGGATGAAGGCTTGGGGCAAAGTCTATGAATTTTGCCACTAGGTTTTCAAATATGGCTGCTGTTCTGCACACTAAACTTTGTTTCTACTTTCTGAAATTGTTGTGTTCTAAGGTCCCGGCTTAAGCAAAGGACTGCAGACACTTTCTAAAGCCATATTACCAGGACTCTTTCTGACCTGATCTGTCTTGTTCCCAGCCTGCCTTTGTTCTTCCTGGTATATCCTGAGGGCAAAATTCATATGCAAATGGAGTGTGTGGCCCTCAGCAATATGTTGCTCTCTTTCTTTTCTTAACACCTTTTCTAGTATTTCACTTTAAATTTCTCCCATTTAGAAGCCAATATTTTCTTTAGTATGTGACTAAGTCTCTTATAAACACCCTTTTTCATATGCTTAATTTTTCAGTATATTGTCAGATAAGCTTCAAGTAAATAGAACTCATTTAGACTTTCCTTTTTAATTACAAATCCCTTTTACATATTTTGGGGTCAGGAATCCCATCTTTTAAGAGGAACATTTCTTTTTATTGATTGTACCAATTAGAAATTAAAATAGCTATTAAATTTTTTTTAATGGCCTATGTTAAATCATATAAAAAAGGAACTTATTGGGCTTCCCTGGTGGCGCAGTGGTTGAGAGTCCGCCTGCCAATGCAGGCGACACGGGCTCTTGCCCCAGTCTAGGAAGATCCCACATGCTGCGGAGCGGCTGGGCCCGTGAGCCATGGCCGCTGAGCCTGCGCGTCCGGAGCCTGTGCTCCGCTGCGGGAGAGGCCACGACAGTGAGAGGCCCGCGTACCGCAAAAAAAAAAAAAAAAAAAAGGAACTTATTTTGGAATTCCTTAAAGGTAATACAGGAAAAAAGTCACCGTTCAGCTCAATATTCAATGGTATGACTATAAAGGGGTAAATCCACACATATGCATGAACACCTATAAGTGTACAGATATACTCAAGAGTGTGATAATATAGAGATGAGAAGTGGGTGAATCATGGAGCAAAAGAAGAATGGTGCCTAGTAGGGAAGAAAAGAGAGTAAATCAGCATATAGGGGGTAACTGCTTTGTGCTTGGTACTTCTCAAGCCTGTGATGCAGACATCATCACCTCCATTTTGCATAGAAGGAAACCAAGGCTCAGAAGGGTTAGGAAGCTTGCCCAAGGCGACATGTCTACTTAGCAACAGAGCTTGGCTTTGAATCTAGGTCTGTGAGACTCCAAAACATCCTCTTTCCACAGAATGCCAATATTCGTGCTTGGATACTTACCTTTTGTTTTTTATACTTATAAAAATCCATACCAAAAGATTAGCTAGAAGGAGTATAATGGAAGGAGATAGCCAACTATATGTTCTCAAGCATACTATATCCATTTCACACATTTAAACGAGGCTGGCTACAACAAATCTTGTTGAAGGTATTCATTTTAACAGTGCAGTCTTTCAAGATATGATGCAGGTCTTTAGCAAGAGCTACACTATTTTTGCAATCCATTGAGTGGTGACAGGAGTTCACTTCACACCATCACAAATTTCCCATGAGAGCTCACAAAAGCTTGCAGCTCAGTAACATGTGGGAAAGTGCAATATTCGGCTCACAAAGTAAAAGTAATATGTCACCATTGCATGGTAGAGTAATAAAGTACGTGTGTATTCTAAGTGAAATGGAGTTAGGTGGAGGAGATAAGAGCAAGTCTGCACACAGAAAATGTATTGTGGACTTGAAAATAGCAGGAGATACTGCGTTTCTTACAACAGATTTGCTTCTGACACTCAGCGTAGCAATTTGTGGTCTAAACACCTTTGTTTCCTTATCTTCAGCACAGGACTGAAATTCAGACATTTTAATTTTAAAATAAGTTTTTCCAAGTGTCACTCATTTGCTGACACCATGGGCCCCCATAATTAGAAAGGCTACTTACGTCTGATTTTCTTAAAGATCTATCTTTTGCATAAAATGCTTGATAAAATATGCAATCTTTGTCCAACTAATGCCTTGATAACCGACTTGACATTTTTTTTAACTCCTTCATTTAAGAAATAAATGAAAATTTAGGTGACCCATGTCCAAAACGAAACAGTCTTTACAAACATTCCCTTTTACCTTAGCAGCAGCTCCTTTCTCTCTTTTCTAATTAATCAGTATGTCAATTTCCAAACCTGAAAACTGAAGGGGAAAATTTTTTTAAAGATTGTCATTATCTAGAAATGGAACCAAGAACTAACTATTGCAATAGTAAGCCAAGTAAAATGTGGTTCACCAGCTACTCATCCACTGCCAGAAAAATGGCTTCAGGATAAGTTCATTCTTCCCCAAGGTATATTTACTCCTTGAAGTCACGAGGAAGAAATCAAATATACCAGGAGCACTGGAAAGTTCTAGGTGAACGTTTTATTTCTTTTTTTTTTTTAACATCTTCATTGGATCTCCATTGCTTTACAATGGTGTGTTAGTTTCTGCTTTATAACAAAGTGAAACATTGTATTTCTATTTTTAAATGTAATTCAATGTTTTGGTGCAATAGCTTGTATTACCCAAGAGATCTCCCGAGACAGCCTCACGTAGAAGGAAGAACACGGGCTCTTGCATCGCGAGACCCTCAGTCCTGGAACCACCACTTCCTAACCAGGTGACCCTTAATGAGTTCCTTGGCCTCACCAAGCCTGGTTTCCTAATTTGTAATAACTGAGATCAGTAAGCCTCTGATCTCATGGGGTCAAACGAGGTAATATTTGAAAGTGGTTTCTAGTCTCTGAAAGTTAGTACAGACTTTTTTAAAAGTAGGAAACTTATATCTGAAATGGTCCACATTTACAGCAGTGCAGTTTCCTTTCATTGCACTTTTCTTTGGCATCAAAGGGAATTTCAGCCACATTAGGAGTTAAATAAGTATCCATAGACCCAGCCATGTAATCACCACCATCGCTGTGAATATTCTTTTTTCACAGAAAAAAAAAGTGAACTGATTTCCAATCAAATAATGAGTCCCCCCCCCCTTTTTTTCTTTTTAAACAAAGCCTACTTGTTAGTTTGGGATTCACCAATTTTTTTCTGCTCCGTGCTGCCTGGAATACAGGGCCCTTCAATGAAGGAACTTTAAGGGACTCACTATTCCATAAATTTTTTGAGAACAGGGGCCATTTTTGCATCTCTAGTGCATAGCACAGTGCTTGGCACAGAGAAAATTCAGTAAGTGTTGGTTGAACTTAACTGTTGAACTGAATGAAATTGAGATGACAGATGCATATGACAGCATAGTAAAGCCAGGGGCTAGGCCAGAAGCTGACAGGCGTTGAATAGAAACTCCTGACCAGGAGACAGTGGTGATCACCCATCAGAAGGCAGCAAGGCCAGTGGTGGAGGTGTGTTTGTTACTTGTGTGTGAAGGTGAAGTGCAAGTCTGCTCCCTCTGTGTAGTTGGGTACGCTATTTTATTTGTGTAAGTGTGTATATAGATAGATGATGGTAAATGACAAGCATACAGGTCAGAATTGCTATGGCTAGCTACGCATGCAAGTCCATTTAAGTGACATTTGAGTAAAATCTGTTCTTTAAAAACAATCAAGAACCTCTTCCTTTCTCTAGTTGTAAAAGGTTATCTATCTTGTCTTTTCATTCTGACTTTCCAATTTGGCTTTCCAACCAACATGTAATTTTACTTATTTTATCATCTTACCGTGGCTTATAAATATATTAAAAAAAGGAACAAGTTATAGATGAAGAAAAAAATCTGTTTATTTACAAATATATTAATGTGTTTCATTTCACTCAGATGCCTCCCTGGTCTGAATTAGGTTGTAATGGGGCCAAACACTGAGCTTAGTGTTGGTTTCATGGGGAAAAGCCAAGTAGTCAGTTTTAATTACTTGTTGCCATATCCTTAAACAATGCACCAAGCATGGAAATGTTTAAAATATCTTTCCTTCTGTCTGATTTCACTTTAGTCAGTCCAAATTTGGCATCACTGCTTTCTGAAATATTTTTGATTGTAGAGCAGTTGGTGATTTTAATAATTTAGTATAGAAGAGAGAATGAAGAGAAAGAAATTGGAATTTAAATCACAATGGCAAAAAAGTTAATATAAAATGATGTTTGGTTTTAAAAAACAAAAAGGTTCCCTTTGAGATGCTGTTGTGTAATTGAATGGATTAAGGGATCTGACGGGAACTTGAGGGGTGTCTCAGTGGAGGTCTCTGGGGTCAGCCCTCAGCTCTTGTGCCTCACGTTAAACAAGTTTGTCAATTTTCCATCAGATTGATTTTTCTCACAGGTCTAAAGGCCTTGTCTTATTTCGCCTTATTTCCACAGGGGTTCTTAGCATTGCAAACTTCCATTTACTTTTGTTTCAAATTGTGAAGAGTGATTTTTGTCTCTGAGAGATAATCAAAGGAGAAACCTCTGGATTTGGAATGCCTTGTTTAATATGGAGACCATGTTGGTTGGCTGCCATTTTCCTTCATTATTTTTTTCTATTGGAATGAATCAATCTTTAAGGATAACCATGCTCATCTAGTTTATCTGGAATCATCTTTTGCATTTGATGTTTTCAAATTCCTACTTACAACAATGGTTTTGAAGGAGATCAGATAGGTTGGCCCTTTCAAGACAAGTAACAATGAGCAGATTCCAAATAGACCCCCTGAGAATACAGAGACTTACTAATATCTTGGAGCTGATCTACCTGACCCAATGACATCTGTGAGAACTCAAGCACACAGTAAAGAAGCTAGTTCCTGGCTCTTAACGTTGAGTTCCTTTGTGTTAAATATTGAATCCCTCAGGGTTTCCTTTTTTCTTTTTTTTTCTTTTTTTAAGTCATGTTCTGTTAGTTCCAAAAAAGAAAAATCACTTTTACTCCAATTTACAAAAAAAAGTTCCTTAAAATGACTTTTAGTCTTATGACTTCCTTTGAATTTTTTGGAAAGCGTGTAAGAAAAACACCACATTTACATAAGCAGAATCAATTATGTCTTCCATTGCTGTCCTTACACGTGCTTGACTATTTCTTATTTAAATAGGAAACCACAAAAATACACACATCGTACATTTCTGTTTTCTTAAACTTTCAAACATTGTCTTCCCATATATGATCATTTGCTCCTCCCAACTGTGGCTTAGTGCTGTGACTTAGGGAGAATGGGTACCACCATCCCCCATTTACAGATGGCATGAGTGTGTCCTGCCCTGAGACACAGCAGTAAATGCAGAGCTGGATCTAGACCCCAGGTCTTCAGACTCCTCAGCCTAGGCCCCTTCTATTGTCTCATGCTGCTTGAAAGAGCTTGTCAAAGACTATGGGCTTCTCAAATTGATTCCCTGGCAATTTTTCTTTCAAAAAAATGGAAATTGTTTATTCATCCTCAAATTATAATCACTTCATCACATTAATAGGGAAAATCTTCTCATTTCCAGACCCTTGACAAATAGTTCCCAGTGAATAAATGAACCCTGCTCTCTTGACTACCTGCTAATTTATTAGCTCTTTTCATATTAATATCCAGGGCCAACCTTAGGAGGAGGCAAAACAGGTGTCCACAATGCCTGAAATTCTACCACTGTTAACATTTATTTCTTTGCCAAACTTTGTCCCCACTGGAAGTGCAAATAAGTTTCAAAGAATCATGAAACATTAATTGAAATTTTACTATGTGTTGGTTTCTGTGGCTAGCAATGCAAATAATAATAACATGAATTGAACACTTATTACCATGAGGCACTATGCTCGGCACATTTCACTATCTCATTTACTATAAAACAACACAATAGGTAGGTTCTATTATTATCCTCATTTTACAGATTAGGATATTGAGATTTAGGTTAAAAAAATTGTCCAAGGCTTGCCCCTAAGTAAAGAGGTCGGGTCAGGATTTTGAACCCAGTCAGTTTGGCTCCCAATCCTTTGCTTTTAATGATCATGCTCTAGGGAACATGTTTCCTACCTATGAGAAACCCATGCTGTATTCAGAGAGAGAATGGTGTAGTGGGAGCAGAGTGCTATGGGACACAGAGGAGGGGGTGCCTTGCTTTGTCTGGAATAGAACAATTTACAGAGAGGAAGATTGGGGCCTGAGGCCTGGAGGATGGGTAGCAGTTCTCCAGGAGGGTAAGGTGTGAGATGGAGAGGGCATACCAGGCAGAGGGAACAGCCAGGACAGAACAGAGGAACATAAAAATATGTAATGCACTTGGGAATTGCAAGTAATTTGGTGTAGTTGGAGCAGAGACATTTAGAAGTTGGATCACTGATAGAAAACAGGTTGAAAAGCTGCAGGTAAATGTCAGATTACAAAGGACTTAGGATGTTCTGTGCCAGACTTTTAGAATTCTTCTTTTGGAGCAACAACAGCCCATAAAACATCTTTAGTGAGGTGAGTATGATTGCATTTGTGGTGGGAAAAAATAGAGTGTGAAGCAAGGATGCCATTTATCAGATCATTATATAACCTAGAAAACACAGAACTGACTGTATTAGTTATCTATGCTGTGTAACAAATTACCCCAAAACCTTGCAGCTGAAAACAATAAGCATTTATTATCTTACAGATATTATAGGCCAGGAATCCAGTCAAGGCTTAGCTGGGCGTCTCTGACTCAGGGTCTCTCACAAGGCTGCAATCAAGGTGTAACCAAGGCTGCAGACATCTCAAATCTTGACTAAGGGAGGATCCATGCCTAAGCTCACTCACATGGCTCTTGGAAGGTCTCAACAGTCCCACTGTCGAGCTCACTTGTGTGGCTGTGGCAGGCCACACGTCCTCATTGGTTGTTGGCCAAGGTACCAGGTCCTTGCCACACTGGCCTCTCCACAGGGCTGCTCACAACAGGGCAGCTCACTTTGCCCAGAGCAAGGACTCTGAGAAAGAGAGAGAGAGAGAGAGAGAGAGAGAGAGAGAATGAACAAGGGAGAGACAGAGAGAGGGTGAGGGAGCAAGAGAGGGCAAGCAAATCAAATGCCAGAGTCTTTGGGGAACCTAACCTCACAAGTAGTACCCCAGAACTTTGGTTATATTCTATTGGTTAGAAGTGCGTCACCAACTTCAGCCTGCTCAGAGGAGGAGATTACACAAGGGCATGAATACCAAGGGGCAGGATCAGTGGGAGCCATTTTAGGGTCTGCCTACCCCACCACCTTTTAGAATGTTGGTTTTGGGCTGCTTATGGGGTCTTAAGATGCTGATGTCGATTGGTTAGTTGAAAGTATAAATCTGAATTTGAAAAGGGAAGTTGGATCAAACTATAATAGTGTGTGAAGCAATTTTTTACATAGCTCTGTGGCAGCTGTGTTTGAATATGGGGCACACCATGTTCTCATTTACTTAGTAAACATTCATGCACCCTCTGTGTGTAAGACACCGTGCTAGGCCTTCAGGTAATACTTTGGTATGCTGCTCTTCCATTTCTTAATGGAGCTCACCTTCTTGTGGTCTTGTAGTACTTAAAGCCTTTATAATGGTATGAAGATGTAACATTACAAGACCTCATAGCCTCCTGTAGTGTTGTCTAAATGTGGCCAGGGAGTGATGACCTTGGCAACTGAAGCAGCTCACAAAACCAGCCCACATGAAGGGCCAGGCTAAGGAAAGGCAATACTCAGAAACAACTGAACTAAACCATGTACAAGCTGATCAAACAAGCAACCCGGAATGCAAAACTAACTAGGACAGGGAGCCTAAACCCACTGCTGCCTTCATTCCAGTGAACTCAGAATAAATTGTTTTCTAAGAATCATAGTTTGACTGTGGCAGAGTTCATGGTCTTCAAATCCAAGTACATTACTGAATAGGGGTATTTTCTGCTTTGCTTGTCTCTACTCAAGGTGGATTACATACTTTTGCAAAAATGAAGTGATAATTTAAGGCCATTTTCTAGATAATTCAAGCAGGTTAAATCTAATTATCCCAGACACCATTACAATGATAACAGCCTATACAACAGAGATCTAATGCCCAAATGATGAGTCACTTCTTGTAAACAGTATTCAACATTCAAAGTAATTAGGACAGTGTCTTAAAGTTTGTTGAAACTGGATTTTACTTATATCCAGATAATTAAGATGAGTCAGTGGCTTTCCTGAAATCTCCAGATAATTGCTTCACTTACTGTCTTGGGGTATATGTGAATAGCTGAATCCCTGTGCAACTTAAGGAAGAGTCCCTGGCGTTTCAGAGAAGCTGTAAGTACCTCACACTTTGGTATAGAATCCAGTTCATTACTCAAGAAGCAAAGAAAGTACAGCAATCCCCAGATAATTAAATGCCCATTCTGTCAACACTCAATGTGATATATTAACACGTGAGAAACTACAGTGAATTACAGCTTTCTAGAGAGATGTGTGACTAAAGCTATACACAGCCAAGCTTTGGGGAAAAATATTGCTAGAGCCAGGGAGATCATATCGCTGTTCTACCCAAATATGACTCAGGTCCTCCCATGAGGCTAATTTAAACTGTATCCTGTTAAGTTATTCTTTGCTTCTGCACTCAAGACTGCTGAGTTTGTGGCATGTAATGGAGCTGTGGCTCCAGTGGGGCAGTGGAAGCCCTGTCTATGGAGCACTCTCTTCCATCACCCCTGTTTTTTGTTTTCATGGAACCATCCAGATGTCTGTCCTTCCTTCTTTCTCCTAGTCTGCTCTCTTCTTTCTTCATGTACCTCTTTATCCAGCTTGACTTGTAACATGCCAATGGTCGATGTTATTGTTATTACCAATGCTCTGAATCACTTGTATTTCACAAAAATCCATCAGGTAGTTGAAGCTGGTGTCCTACGTGTCTCTACATATTTACTAGTGTATTTGGAATATTTGAACTGAGAACCCAATCTGACTTGATATATGAATATCATAATCATACCTTATATTTTTAAAGCATGTTTCACTTTTTCAAGCTTCCAAATATTTATATATTAAAATTTTTTTTCATTGATTCACAAAGCAAGTATTATTAAGTTTATATTTTAAATGAAGAGATGAACCCAGAAAGTTGAGTCACTTATCTAAATTCATACAGATTTGGTGACAGGACTGGGATGATATATTCTTCACATCCTGCTGAGCTGCTCCATCACCTGTTTTCTTCCTTGCTCCATCACCTGTTTTCTTCCTTGCTCCTGATCCAGTCCTCACCATAAGTCTGTCAACGCTTCTACCTTGCTGTCTAGAATTGCCATATTCCAGAAAAACAGGTCTATAGTCTTTTATTAGAGTGCTCTCTTTAACTCATTCCCTTAATTGAAGCTTGTATCTTTCCCCCAAATTTTGCATCCCCTGAAGCTCTTTCACAGTGTGACTCTTAATCCTTTCCCATCCAGTAAACCTCGAGGCTGGCAAGAGGGTTCAGAGTCTGTTCTCTCTGCTTCTTGCTGTTATTCCTTGACTGTAACTCCCTGACCTTCTTTCCCTGCAATCAAGTTCCGTTGTGAACTATACCATTCAGCTATATCACCCTATCTCCTTTACAGCTGCTTTCATCTACTAACCTATGGGTTTCTCCACTTTACCTTTCTTCAATTCTTTTTTATCTAGCTTAGACTCCTTGACACATCTTTTCAAAAATGCATTTTTTCAAGTATGCTCAACTCTCTAATACCTCTGTGTTTTCCTTCATGATGCCTTTCCTGACCATCTGAGCCCATAGACACTGTTTGTTCCTGTACTTCCATATCAGTTACCATTACTACTGTTACGACTATCACCACTACAATTTCCAGGACCACTACTACTATTACAAAACTACTACTTGTATTACCATCACCATTTATTGGGTGGATACTCTGTGCCAGCCCTGGGCTAAGTGCCTCACATGCATTCTCTTTTCTAATCTTCACAACAACCTTGCAAAGTAGGTAATTTTATTATCCCTGTATTACACATGGGATCTAGAATTTAGCAATACTTACTGTCCATAGCACTTGGTATGTACCTATATGGATTTTTAATACAATGGCTCACTCAGTAGCTCAATTAGTTGTCATCAGTGAAGGTGACTTCAATATAATGTAACACATTTGTAGGAGGATCAATTATACACCAGGTTTATTCCAAACACTGGAGATACGATGATAAAACAAATAATTGCCCCTTGAAAGTTTATAGTAACATGGTGAAGACATGGTGATAACATGTGTATCATTATTAATGATAATTAGACATGCAATTGCAATCAGGCAGGCTCATATTTTGGTGGCCAGACAGGAGTACAAATACAGGCCCACATACCATATGTCTAAATATTTAAAGCTAATACACTGTTAAACAAAATATGTTCTATTTTCCTTCCTTGAAAAACATATTTCATAGAGACAAAATTGAAAAATATGAAAAATTATAGCCTTTATATGACTTAAAGTTGGCAAAATGTCAAAAGTGACTGAATTAATTGTTACTGCATTTGTCTGTGTTATGTTGATGAGCTAGAGATATTTGAATGAATAACAAAGATGTACATAATTCATAAAAAATCATGTATTTATTCCATAAAATTTATTTTTTGACTTCATTTCAACAAAATCACTAATTAAGACATTACAGTCAAGATTTTTCATATAATTTGTGTTTTATTGAAAGTAGTCTAAAGAATTAAAATATTAAGATACAATTTTATTAAAATACATACAATTTGAATTTATTTTTATAAAAATGTAAATGAAAGTAAAGCTTAAAAATGAAAGAAGTTAAAATTGACTTATATATTCAAAAAATTTTTTTCTTTAGCAGAAAGGAGAATGGTAGTTGCCAGGGGCTGGGGAGGGGGAAAAGAGGGAGTATCGTTCAATGGATATAGAGATTCAGTTTTGCAGCGTGAAAAATTTCTAGAGATTTGTCATACAACAAGACACATATAGCTAGCACTACTATACTGTACACTTAAAAGTGGTTAAGATGGGGGCTTCCCTGGTGGCGCAGTGGTTGAGAATCCATGGCCACTGAGTCTGTGCGTCCGGAGCCTGTGCTCCGCAACGGGAGAGGCCACAGCAGTGAGAGGCCCACGTACTGCAAAAAAAAAAAAAGAAAAAAAAAAAGTGGTTAAGATGGTAAATTTTATGTTATGTATTTTATACAAAAAAAATATTTTTCTTTTAAAATATCCTTATACAAAAAAATATTTTTCTTTTAAAATAAACAAAGTCTATTAAAATTTTAAAAAATTTAAATATACATTATTTAAAGGCTAGATTTCCATTTAACGTTTTAAATATAAATCTTGTCATATATTTTTGTTAAAAAAACTATTTGTAGCCCCATTATTAAATGTCCATCTAGCCATCAATGTAAAGAATCAGTATCATACTTCACTCATGTTACATAGAGACCAGTGTATATATTCAAATACCAGAGTGATACACATTAGCAGCCATGTGTAACTGTTCTGAATGCCACGTTAGTGTGAGTACCTTTGGAATCCCCAGTTGGAGAAAGAAGAGAAGCAAGTAAATGGATACTTGACACTGCCAGAAAATGGTGTCCTGTTATGTTAAAATCCATTGCATTCAAGCTTTGTGAAAGTAAGAATTTGACAAGTTAATTAATTTGTCATTTCTCTTACCTAAGTGCTTCTGCTGAGGAAATCCTCCCCCTCCCATATTCTGAAGCAGAGTCCATCCCCTCCAGCTTGCACCTTAGCTGCAGACCTGCATGGCGTTTGGATGTGGTTGCCATTTGTGTTGAGGATCTAGGACAAGAGAAGTGAATGTGAGTTTCCCCGGGGCTTAAAGGTGGTATTCAGGAGAACCGGTGTTTTGGATTACAGATACCCAGGGGTTAGCACTGAATTTAGGATCCTGAATGATGGAAGGGCCTACAGAATTGCTAAGTAAATAAAATGTAGCATCCCCTGGCTTTCCCTACCTCTGGAGCTCCTTCCCGCAGTCCTGGGGGTTCCACCATCACTGTGGACCCTCTCTTGTTGGGGCTCCATGTTCTCCCCTTTACTTTCCCCTCAACAGAACTTCTTGTAGTTCACCTGTGACTTGTTCTCTACCAAATGCTGTAAAAACCCACTTTTCCTGAGAGTAGGCGACTTAGACAGGTTTCTTCCCAGAGTACACTCTTGAGTTTGATTGGTGCCTTCTGGATCCAGTGGCTTTTTCCCCTGAAGATCAGCTTCAATATTCAGAATTTGGGTCACTGGATCCTGCAGTTGGGGGACATATTTTGGGAAAGATAGGTGGGATTTAAACATCTTCAAAACATTCCTTATTAAAATGTCACAATTGTGAATTCTTCCCCAATTCAAATATTTTTCATTAGGTTAACTAATTCCATCCCCATTAGCCATTTTTCCATTATTGTTGGTCTTACTTTAGTCTAATTTTCAAGGGGCAGATTGATATTGCTTTTAACACCCCACAAGGAAGCTCCCCGTGTTTGGGATTCCTTCCTGATTAATAGTTGATCCTTTAGAGACATAAAGGAAGTCAGGAATATGGCTGGGTCTTTAATTCACTCCCACATTCTGATTCATGAACTTGATAAATTATATTTGGACAAGCCCAGATCATCATATGTCACATGTTCTTTAAAGTCAGGCTTTGTAAGACACCCTACCTTATATGCTAGTGACCTTGCATGACAACAATAGCAACATTAGTGACTGTTGAAAATGCCATTTAAGGACGTCAAAAAAACTAAAAATCTTTATGAAAGGTAATAAAAGTTAATTTTGGTAGACACTTTTCAAAATTAAATAGTTGAGACACCTTACATTTTTCTCATAATTCTAAAAATAATTAGATCACAATGTGGATTAATTTCTTGTCACATTTAATTTCTTAGACAAAAGCTGTTGTTGAAAATATCCCCAAATGAAACCATTCAGCCAATACTACCCCCCCCTTTTCCCCTTGCATTTTTCTCTATGAAGATAAAGATTAGGCTTCCTAGAATTAGCACTACAGACCAAGATGGGATTTATTAATCTGGTGGCTAATTTTCTTAAAAGAAAAGATCATTAAACAATCAAGCTGCTGATTGAGAAAGAAATCCTCACAATGACTCCTTACAATGTTTCAGGTAATAGATTTGACTGCTCAAAAATCTTATTTTCAAGAGCCCAAAATGGAAAAAAATTATACATATAGTATACTGGCGGCCATAATGGGCTCTTTTTTTTTTTTTTTTACATCTTTATTGGAGTATAATTGCTTTACAATGGTGTGTTAGTTTCTGCTTTATAACAAAGTGAATCAGTTATACATATACATATATCCCCATATCTCCTCCCTCTTGCGTCTCCCTCCCTCCCACCCTCCCTATCCCACCCCTCTAGGTGGTCACAAAGCACTGAGCTGATCTCCCTGTGCTATGCTATAATGGGCTCTTAACCTACAGTACCCTAGTTGTCATTTAGAAAAATCAGCGTTCTGATCCCAGCTCCACCATTCACTCCCTGGTGACACTAAGTGCCTTCATCACTCTGAGCCTTGGTTTCTTCATCTATAAATGTGAGATACTAATACCTACTCGTTGGCTACTGTGAGGATGAAATGAGACGATAAATGTAGAGCACTTAGCACAGGTCAGTGTTCAGTTTATTTAAGAAAACTACCCTGAGAAAGCCAGCTTGACTTTCAGGACAGGACAAAATATTGTCCACTTGGCATCAAATTAAGACTTAGAGGTAATGAAATGGCTTTGAAATAGAGAAGGACTCACATTTGCAGGGGACCATCTAAATTCCAGGCTCAGGGAGGTTACGGGACACTTCAGATTCACGCATGTAATGATAGTCTTAGGGTCATCTCCTGTATTTCCCAGGAACTATGTGACCCTTGAACTCAGAGCCACCTGGCCTCTTAACCTGCTGTGGAGACCCTCCCAAGAACAGGGCCTAGGTCAGAAGTGAGAGCGAGGGAGCCTGCATGGGGAGCTGGGGGGACCTGCTGCCGAGGGGACCTGAGGAAACAATCAACAGCTTGAACTCGGCAGTGCACGGCTGGGGAGGGCCGTCCGAGTGGGTGGGCAGCGTTTCTTGAGGATGACCAGCCTCATTCACTGACTAAAATACTCTCAACAGCTGAGATGGAGGTGAGCTAGTGGTAAAGCCAGAGACTGGGGTCCCTTGAGCCTAAAAGGAAGAAAGGATTTCCATACAGCCCCCACTCCTTATCCACCACTTTCCCTGCCTCCCCTTCTCTGGGTCGCTGTGCTTTCCTTTTCTGCCGCCAGGCCCTCTCCATGGCCGCTCCTAGCCCGTGCAAGCTGGTAAAGCATGGCCTCTAGACTCAGACACCAGAGTTCAAATCCCAGCTCTGCCACTCATTAGCATTTGGCAGATTACTTAATCCTTTGATTCTCCATTTACTTGTCTGTAAAATGGGATCAATTAACACTATTTATTTCACAATAAATAAAATATTGTGAAAGATTAAACACAAACTTCTCCATAAACACTAGCTCTTATAAAACTTCAAGAAATAGTTATTTCCTGAGTGCATAGTGTGTGCCAGGCAGGTGTAGAAATAGGAGATTCAACGGGGAGGAAATCTATCCTTCCGTCCTCCAGGAGAAAGGAACAGATATCAATAAAAAAATCATAGTCACAACAACAATGAAAAGAACAGGTACATGGTGCTATGAGAGTATATAAGGAAGGGCCGGGGAGGGCTTCCCATAGAATGTGACAACTTGGTGTGTGCTAACCCAGGAGGGAGCCCTGGTCCAGCATTAGCTGGACCAGAACTTTTATCCACTTTGTGAAGGATCCCTCAGTGGAGGTGTGCCCGTGCATTTCCAGTGAATATCTGGGTATTTTGGGAAACGATCTTGATGGGGCCATGGTTTAAGGATGACTCCTCGGTAGGAGATTTAAACTATGAGAGATTTAAATATTCAGGTTAGCCTACCTGAATGAACCAGAAAGTGGAAGGATTCTTTAGGTGACCATCGAGATCTGTAGTTTCAGCATTAACCTGTGGGTACCACACATTTTGTCCAAAGACTTCATTCTCTCACATTTTTAATCCCCTTCCTGTGGTGGCACACTCCGCCCCAGCCCGTGTCAGCCAGTCCCCACCAGGCACCCTGTGCCTCAGTGGCTCCATTCACTGTTTCCTAGACCTGCCGGAGATGCACCTCCTGCTGTCTCTGTAGCCTAGACGACACTATGTCCTCTCGGCATACTTCCCAAACTCTCCTTACGGAAAGCAAAACTGGCCGCTCCATCTTCTGCATCGTTCCCTGGCCCTCGACTTGTCTGTCTGTCTCACCAGCCCAGGGGCCAATCGAGGCCAGGAGATATCTCCTTGCATTCCCTGTGTCTGGCACATAGTGACACTCAATTAATTCCTATAAAATGACTTGACTCTGACCATTCCTGTAACTCTGATATCCTGTAAAGCCTTAATTTTTCATAAAAAATAACACTATTTAGGAAGAAAATAGCACTTCTATTATATTACCTCCTAATTACATAGTGGCTTCCAGATCTTTAATTCTTTCATATATTTTCCTTATCCTAAATCCTACCCTCATTTGAACCCTGAATACATTCTTGGTACTTTGTAGACGTTAATAAATGCATTTTATCTTATATTTATTTGCCCCAAACTATTCTTGACTAGGTACATATATAGATAGAGGTATAGCAGAGCCCCATAGATATTTAGAATGTTTAACTCACTTCGGAATGATTCCTGGGATTTTGGGCTAGGGCAGCCATCTGGGCCCCATACAATGGACTGTTGGGTGTCACACAACCTTCCATCCCCTCGTTTAGTGGGGTGACAGCTTGCTTCAGTGGTCCAATCCAGCCCCCATCTCCTTGAGCCCTTCTCCCACACCAGCCAATCTCTGAATGGTTATAGTGGACAGAGCTGAGGGTGGTGGCCACGTGTCGGAGGTAGAGGGTGGAGAAGGGAAAGGGAGAGCTCCCAGCTGCGTGACTGTCAGGGGCTTCTGATGGGGGAAGCTGATGGAGTCAGGGGGTGAGAGGAGGACCAGCTGCTCAGCATCTATTTATAAGACTGTCATATGCGGAAGTGTGTCTGGCCGGCAGAAGCGAAGGGGGGGTGGCGGGCTGAGCTGGCTCCTTATTTAGCTTTATGACACACACGCAGCCCAACTGTGAGAACCCACTCTGTGTGGAGACACCTGGTCAAATCTGCCTCCGCCAGACGCTAGGAAAGAACATTGACATTTCTCAATGGAATTGAAAAATGGCAGTGCAATTCAGTTTTCAGCAAGAACAATGAACTTTTTCTACCTTCTTTTGCTCCCTTGCTCAATCTTTGGCACCTCCCATCAAAGCAACTGGTGTTACCCCACCCCTGCACCCAGGGGTCCAGGCCCTGTGACCTGATAGTCACGCGGCATTAGCCAGGAAAGGACAAAAGCGGAGTTGGACTCTTCTTTCAGCTGGGCAGGAGCAATCAAAGACTAGCAGCAGGAAACAGTGTCGGTTGGTCTCTTGGAGTGGAGGGAGGTTAATAGTGTGGTCCGTTTGGGGACCAATGTTATTTAATGTGTTTATTATTGATTTGGAGGAGCAAGTGGATAGTAAATTAGTGAAGGCCGTGGAGGGCACTAAGTTATTTCACTTATTAAACACTACAGAGAGTTGTGGAGAATTCAGGAAGGATTTTCCATGAAGTTAAAGAAATTAGAAATGAAAACGTCTTGGTAGATGACATCCTCCATCCGAGTGGGCCAGCATGGAATTGTTGCTGACAATAGAAAATATTTCCTAGAGTTTAATTCAACCTCAATTTTCAAATGCCTTGAGTGTGTTCCCCTTCCCCTGGGAACATGGAAGTTTGGTCTCTTCCCTAATGCCTGTCTCAAATTTCTCTTCTTAAATTCCATCTATTATACCTCTCAGCTATACCAGGGGGATGAGGGTTCTTCGCTGGATTCTCAGTACTTCACTTCCTTTACAGCACAATGAAGGCAGACCATTAACATTCCTCCTAGCCATTTCTGCTCCAAAGGATTTCATCTTTTCTTAAACCATTTTGTCATTATTCACTTTTCCTAGTCACCAAATCCTGGTAGCTACCCCATCTCCTAATTTCCCTTTCAGGTCCCAAAATAGTCTGGTTTCAGGCCTGGCAGGTTGTCCTGATGGCCCCATCTCTAACTCCAGAGGGAAGAAAATTATGGAAATTTTATACAAACATGTATTTATGCAAATACCTTTTTATATATCTATCCAATACAATGGCCTGTGGTTGAAGCTCAAAGTCCTAGAAATCAAGTGAGTATATTGAAAACTCATTTCCAACTTGCCATCTAGGTTCTCAAGTTCCAAGTATTTTTCTAGCTCTATTTGTGTTTTGGCTTACTATCCCCCAGCAAACTGGTTTATGATTTTCAATTCCCAGAGCAGGGAGTTCTAGGCCCCAGTGAAGTCACATGGAGCATTTCTTGTTGTTTAAAATATTCTTGAACATGCTGAGAGATGGAGCAGCTTTCATAAGAGATGACTCTTTAAATAAATGTAAAATTAAAAAAAAAATTGACACATCAGATTGCTTGACTACATCAAGAACATGGGTAAATACGATTTGAGGGTGGGGATGAAGTGTAACATGTGTCCAGCCAAGACAATGGAGGAGACTCCAACTTTTTACCCAATTTTAAATCAATTTTTTTCTTCCCATCTATAGTATCTTCCTATTTGTACCCCTCCTGCCACTGTGTATACACACTTATTGACATGCGTGCTCCACAGTGTAGACAAGGAAGAGACAGTACTGGAGAAGCTGCATGGAAAAAATCTTCCAGCTTTATTGTTATTTAGAGACGTTTTATAAAGCTTTCATTCTAGTATAACAGGCTTCTGCTTGGAGGTCTCCTTGCATTGCTTGCTCTTGTCTGAGAGGAATTCTGGTCTTCCCAGCCCAAGATAAATACTTGGGTCATCATAGAAGGTTAGAGCCAGAGAAATCTTAAAGGTCATTTAAATTAATCCCTTCATTTCTAGATGCTGGAATGGAGAAGCACAGGTTTCAACTCTTTGCTTGAATGCGTGAATCAACTCCAGCAACTCGTCCTTGAGTAGGAGAATCAAAGAAAAAACTTTGACAGATGTGAATTAAAAAACTACCGCTTCTTACGTAGTTGCAATATGACTATGAGTGGAACCTGCAAACTTGTTTAAAGCGTGTAGCAAGAGCACTCAGCTCATTTATGTCTCTTATCAACACTCAGTTATTTTATCCCTGGAAATGTACCTTCTCTCTCTCTTTCTTTAAATTTTATTTTATATTGGAGTATAGTTGATTAACAACGTTGTGTTAGTTTTAGGTACACAGCAAAGTGATTCAGTTATACATATACATGTATCCTATTTCAAATTCTTTTCCTATTTAAGTTATTATAAAATATTGAGCAGAGCTCCCTGTGCTATACAGTAGGTCCTTGTTGGTTATCTCTTTTAAATATAAGTGTATACTTGTCAATCCCAAACTCCCAATCTATCCCTCTTCCCCACCCTTCCCCCCTGGTAAGCTCATTCTATAAGTCTGTGAGTCTGTTCCTGTTCTGTAAATAAGTTCATATATATATATATACACACACATATATATTTTTTTAGATTCTGCATATAAGTGATATCATATGATATTTGTCATTCTCTGTCTGACTTACTTCACTTAGTATGAAAATCTCTAGGTCCATCCATGTTGCTGCAAATGGCATTATTTCATTCTTTTTAATGGCTGAGTAATATTCCATTGTACATATGTACCACATCTTCTTTATCCATTCATCTGTCAGTGGCCATTTAGGTTGCTTCTGTGTCTTGGCTATTCTAAGTAGTGCTGCAATGAACACTGGGGTGCATGTATCTTTTTGAATTATGGTTTTCTCCAGATATATGCCCAGCAGTGGGATTGCTGGGTCATATGTTAGTTCTATTTTTAGTTTTTTTTTTTTTTTTTTTTTTTTTTTTTTGCGGTATGTGGACCTCTCACTGCTGTGGCCTCTCCCGTTGCGGAGCACAGGCTCCAGACGCACAGGCTCAGCGGCCATGGCTCACGGGCCCAGCCGCTCCGCGGCATGTGGGATCTTCCCGGACCAGGGCACGAACCCGCGTCCCCTGCATCGGCAGGCGGACTCTCAACCACTGCGCCACCAGGGAAGCCCTATTTTTAGTTTTTTAAGGAACCTCCATACTGTTCTCCATTGTGACTGCACCAATTTACATTCCCACAAACAGTATAGGAGGGTTCCCTTTTCTCCACACCCTCTCCAGCATTTATTGCTTGTACACGTTTTGATGATGGCCATTCTGACTGGTGTGAGGTGATACCTCATTGTAGTTTTGATTTGCACTTCTCTTGTAATTAGTGATGTTGAGCATCTTTTCATGTGCCTGATGGCCATCTGTGTGTCTTCTTTGGAGAAATGTCTGTTTAGGTCTTCTTCCCATTTTTTGATTGGGTTGTTTGCTTTTTTGATACGAAGCTGCATGAGCTCTTTGTAAGTTTTGGAGATTAATCCCTTGTCGGTCGCATTGTTTGCAAATATTTTCTCCCATTCTGTGGGTTGTCTTTTCATTTTGTTTCCTTCTCAGTCCGGTGTGCAGGTTTGACCCAGCCAGCCAGCTCAGCCTAATCAACACTGGTAATTATGGGGTGACACTTCACAGTCAGATCATTCTCACATCAAAAATGAATAAAATTCAAAAGCCATTGTCAAGAGCAAATTTGGTGATGGGTTAATAATAGAAAATGGGTACCTTCTAGTCTTGAGTAACTTTTAGTCTAGACTACTTCCCAGTCTCCATCTCAATATCTATTTCTGTAGGAAAGAGCTATACTGTAGGGTGCTATGACATGCCACTCCCATCCCCCTTCAGGACTGAGGGCCTTGTTCCTTCAGCTAGTGGGACTGCAGGCAGAGGTCGTGGCTGACAACTGTCAGCTAACTTACACCAGGAACTAGCCTAGAGCTGGAGAGAGCTGCCCTGCCCCAAGTCACATCCCTACCGGGGGGGAGATAATGACTGGTCCATTTCACTCCCGAAAATGAGACCACTCCCCAATAAATTCCCTACACACTCCTTCTCAGAGTCTGCTTCCTGGGGAACCTGACCCAAGATAGATATGTAGGACAGATATTATTATCCCCACTATAAAAATATAGGACTGGAAGTTCAGATCAAACACTCATCATATTTGTTGTTTAATTATGTATCTCTCCCACTCCAGTCAACAACCTTCAGAATCACTGAAACACTTTATAAAAATTCATACGCCCAGGGTCATACCCAGCTCTGTTGACTCTGGGCTGCAGTCTCAATGAGTATGTTTTGAAAAGCTTTCCAGGTGACTCTGATGGATGTCCTTCTTTGAGAACACCTGGGAAGAAAGGTTCAGTGTTTCTTACTCATTATTTTCCCCCAGCACCTAAGACAATGCCAGGCATATGGCAGCACTCAATAAATGTTAAGTTAATGAATGGATTCCCCGAAGTCATAGGTTGGTTCATAACAAAGCCCTGGAACTCCTGACCCATTGCTTTCAATGCTGGAGGGTTTTTTTGTTTTTTGTTTTTAAACCACACTTTCTTAGCAACATCTTAATCATCACTCCTTTGGCAATTGTTTCTTTAACTTAAAATTCCTCTTGACAATGGCAACAAAAATAAAACCACAAAAAAAGCTGCATTCTAATGGGCCCTCTTAATAATTTTACCACCAGATTATATCATACACTCTCCACTGCCATCCCCCACTTCAGAGTCATCTGTGCTAGAAAGAAGACGGATACGTCTATTAGCCTCTGGTTGTAATGAACACATCCATTATAAAAGCAATAGTAACTGCAATGGGGATTATGTGCTTGGTGAAAACATCTCCAGTGCCTTGTAAACACCTCAGCCTTCTGGCAGCCCCCCTGTGGACCTATTTACTGCCTCTACTATGCAAGGTAGCTACTGTCTAATTATACACAACTGGTTTGGTTAATCTTGTATAATAATAATTAAAAACAATTCATATTTTTTTCTTTTACTCTCTTTATTAACTTTAAACTTTTAAAAACCTCAGAGGTCCCTGTAGCATCAAAAGCTTATTAGAATATCAAGACTTGCGAGCCTTTTCAAGTGCATATTATTACATTTGTTTTTGTTAACATGACAAGGCCCAAAAGAAACTCAGCAGACTTTTGTAGATCAAAACAAAGGCATTGTGAAAGAAACTGGAGTGCCTGTGCAATGTCACCCATAGTCATAAGGAAAACAGCAGGCCCCAGGAGCCTCCCTCTGCAGCAGGCCAGGTAGGCAGGGCACATCAGGGGAGAAAACAGGCAGCTGGGAGAGCGCCCTATGCTGACTGCCTGGAGCCCATGGCCCTTGGGGACTGTCCTCAGGGAGGCCTCCTGGGCTCCAGGGGCTTCTGGCTACCTTGGCTACCTGTCCCGTGGAGCCCTAGTGTCGGATCCAGCCTGTAGAAGGGAGGCCGTAGGCTGCTGGAATATCAAAGCGAACAGGTGAAGGAGGCAGCTGATTGGCTTATGGGAAAATTAAAAAGTGAATCTTATATATCAACACATAAATCCATGTGCACCTTCTGGGAACATGTAGGCAATGAAGGCTCTACAGCCTCTCCCTGGGCCTGCTCTCCAGGCCACAGGATCCAGGCTCCCCTTTCTTGATCTTCTTCCCCTTTGGAAACTGCCCTTTACCTTATTTCATCTCCTTCGAGGCTTGGGAGGTGGGGAGTTGGGGCTGAGTTGTGTACACAAGTAAGACTAGTTACTAGTTCCGGAAGCGGTCCCTTCTTATTCCCCAACCAAGAAAGAAATCCATATGTTCTGTGGAGTATCCGAGCATTAGACCGAGATGGTTGGTGTGGTGGGGAACTGAAAGATCCCCTGCTTTACCCAGACTCACTAATTAGCACTAAGTAATTTTAATTGGCCTCAAGAAACAGAGGAGAGTGTGAATCCACATAGGCCACACACAGGCAATTGCTATTCTTACCCGAGCAGTAAGGTTACCTATTTGAGCACCTTCTGGGGTCAGGCACTGGGCTGGGTGTTTTACAAATGGGTAACCTCCCACTCGAGGTAGGGAACCCATACGTTACTCAAATCCAAGTACCCAGTATAGTGACTGCACTTAGTACATATTTATTAAATGGATTAACTCATTTATAATCTTTACGATAACTTCACAGGAGGCGTTAATATTCCCGTTTAGCAGATGTAGAAAGTGAAGCTTGGCAATTTGCCCGAGTCCCTGCTTCAAGTGCTTTCTTCCCTTGGCTTTCGTGTCACTATACTCTCTGGTTTCCATCCTCCCCCTCCTTTACCCGTTCCTCCACTTCTCCCTGATCTCTTAATTTTGGAGTACCTTCTTTTCTAAATTTACTCCATTGGAAATCTCATTGAACCCCATGGCTTGAAATACAACTCCCTCATTTCTATTTCCAGCCCAGACGTCTCTCCCACACTCCAGACTTGTATCTCCAACTGCTGTTCAGCATCTCTCATCTCAGTTTGGAGGTGTTTTAGATATTTCAATAGCTCAACGTGCTGAATATTAAAGTCCGGATTCTCCTTCACCAGATCTACTTTGCGTGATGCCCTCCCCAACCCAGTGATGGCAACTCCACCCTTCCTGTGGCTCAGGCCAAAAACAATGACACCATCCCTGGCTCCTCTTCTCTTGTACCCTGTCCATCCTCTATCTTCAGTCAGTCCTCCAATCTCTTGCCTGAATTATTGTAGCACCTACTGTTCTCCCTGCATCTAGGCTTGCCCCCCTAACTGCAGCTAGATCATGCCAGTCCTTTGCTCAAAATCCTATAACACACACCATTTCACTCAGAGTAAAAAAAATTCAAAATCTTTGAACAACCTGCAGTGCCCAGCATGGCCTACTACCCTCCCTTACCTGCTGGATCTCATCTTTTTAAAATTCTCCCCTCATTCCTTCCACTCTACCCATCCTGTCTCCCACCTTTGTTCTAGCTGTTCCCTCTGCCTGAAGTATGCTTTCCCGAGAAATTCACAAGGCTAACTAACATAACTTAAATCCTTGTGCAGATCATACTTTCTCCATGAGGCCCATAGGACAATGCAGCTTAGTCAATGAGATAAATACAGAAATTGAAGTGTATAGGAATTTTTTATGGCAGCTTGTCATTACTGCAACATACATGCATGGGGTCTCTTGAACAGGGTGCAGGGCAGCCCGGGTACTGTTGCTCTTGGGGGTGAGTCACGTGTGGTGTGAGCTTGCTCCCTAGTCATGCACAGTAGATCCATGCACTGGCCTGCAACAGATTAGAACTTAAAAGCTACTTCCCTGTCTGTTCTAGAGAGCACATGAGCATTGAGGAGGCTGTTCAGTGTTAAGCCGAGACTTCAGGCTGGGAAAGAATTCTCTCCATTGTCTCCAGCTGACCTGACAATTTCAAGCACCTACCAGTTTGTTTCTCCTTTCTTCTCTCATCTTATCCAGGACTTTTATTCTGTTTCCCCCTAGAAGGTTGTATGTGATCCACTCAGTTAACTTGGAGAGAGAAGGGGGAGAGGTAGAGCTAGAGAGACAAAGAACACAGCTGCCGAGCTTGACAGCTGCTCTTCTGTCACTAAAACTGGGAATTAACTGAATTGGAGAGATTGGATAGAATTAGCAAGCTGTTGGATGGATCTGCTGGGAACTGGCTCCCTTCGAGCCGGTGGGGATGGGGATTTGGGGAGGAGGGCTGGGGAGGGAAGCTCCCTGAAGACCCCATGGGTGAGCACTCATCCTGGTTCAGCCGAAGCTGTAATCAACTCCCCCCTGAGCTCAGTGGGATCAGTTTCCCCAGCTTTGCCCCCTGTCAGAATCATCACCTACCTTCCCCCGCAGCAGACATTTTCCTCCTTGCCTTTCTATCACCTGTGGTAAAGTAGTTATCTTGATCAGGGAAGCATGAAGAGCTCTGACATTTTAATTATCATGTCTCCTTGAACAACAAGAATAAGAGGAAAAACAAATCCCCTAAGAGTTACCTGCTGGAGAGCTTTGCCAGGTCTTGTTTTACCCTACCTCTTGTTGTGTAGTTAAGCAGGTTCTGGGGCTGGGAGTTACAGAAAGGGAGCTGAGGAAAATGCAAGGCCGTGTGTGGCCTGCAGAGCAGAGCTGAGATGGACCCCAGGAGGCTGGGTGTGCAGTGGTGTGAAGAGCATAGCGCCCTCTTGGCTCCCTTACTGAGCCCTTGTGCGGATAATAAGCAATTTGCATGATTTCTCTTTGCCTCTGTTTCCTAGTCTGAAAATGGGCCTAATACCAGTATCACTAGATGGATGTGAGGATTAAATGATGCACAAAATATACACAAGGTGCTCATATATGTAAGAGCTAGATGCCTCATAAGTGCTCAAACAGTAGGCAGTGGTAGCAGGCACTTTTAGTGAGTTATGTTTATTTGGATTTTACCGATTTCTGGACACCTTTTACTTTCTTCCTCCCTCAGTGTTGTGAGCTGAATAAGGCTCTCCTTCTCCTCCCAAGAGGTCTACAGCCTAATCCCTGAAACCTGTGAATATTATGTTACACTGCAAAGGGAAATTAAGGTTGCAGGTGAAATTAAGATTGCTAATCAACAAGGGTCATCAAAAGTGGAAGAGGGAGGTAGAAGAGAAGGTCAGAGTGACACAGTGTGAGGACTCAACCCCCTCTGCTGGCTTTGAAAATGGAAGAGAGAGGTCATGGGTGTGGCAAAGAATGCAGGCAGTCTCAAGAAGCTGGAAAAAGCCAGGAAAGGGATTCTTCCCTAGAGCTTCCAGAAGGCATGCAGTCCTGCCAACACCTTGGTTTCAGCCCCATGAAACCCATTTCAAACTTTGGGCCTCCATAACTGTAAGATAATAAATCTGTGTTGTTTTCAGCCACTAGATTTGTGGTCATATGTAATAGCAGCAATAGGAAACTAAAACACATCTCACTCTGTCTGGTATTTATAGAGCTGCACGAAGGCCAGGTTCTTATTTAATAGTCACTGAGCGTTCAGCACATGCTCGCTGAGCTCCTGCTATGTATATAGCATTGTTCTAGGGTCTTAGGAAGAATGGAAGGAATGCAAGACTCTGTCTGCTAGGACTTACCATCTAATTGGAGAAAATAAACATGTACATATGAAATTTATGATACAAAGTGGATGAAGAACTATAGGAAAGGAGGGGGTGCTCACGATGGGGATATGGGTTTGAAGGTCTGGCTAGGATCTGGATATTTCACAGACTTGACATTCATATGAAAGAATGATGCATGTTCATGATGTACATATGAAAGAATGCAGCTGGTTTGACTTTCTGCCTTTATGAATGGTAGAGATAGACAATGGGTAGAAGTGAGAATGTGTCCTAACTGTATTTCTTCTTAGCTGTCAACCCTAAGATACATCACTTTATCCTCTTCATCTATGAAACATGGAATATACCCAGAGGGATTTTATGTGGATTGAGCACGACATGACCTATGAAAGACTTTGTAAATTGTAAGGAATACATAAAAATAAGCTTTTCCCCTCTGATCTCTTTTGTAAAAGTTGGTAGCCTATATACCATCTTCAATAGTTAAGCATAAAAACTAATGCAAGCGACTTTTGGCTTAACCCAGAGACTGTCAGATAAAGATTTAGGGGTGCTTTTGGAAAACGGATAATTACAAATGAATAGCTCCTTTCCTATAGCCAGGCATCTCTGTAAACACCAGAAGAGGGCAGCTTCTGGAAGAGTACTTTTGGGAAGCAGGAACTATATTCAATATCCTGTAATAAACCACAATGGAAAAGAATATGAAAAAGAATACACATATACATAAAACTGAATATATATATAACTGAATTACTTTGCTGTACAACAGAAATTAACACAACATTGTAAATCAACTATACTTCAATAAAATAAAATTTTTTAAAGAAACCATTTGCTCACGATCACAGGGTAAGAAATGCACAGCATATGGCAGGAAAAGGAAAGACATTTATGATTCTGTCTAGTTATAAGAGACCGACTTCATGAATTCTGGGACTTCAGGATAGCATTCACTGTGCGTAAAAGCTCTCTGGGGGTGCGAAGATGTATACAGTATAAGAGCAACAGGGTTAGTTTTGACAAGAAAGTACACAGAAACCCCCAGGGACTCGACTCCAAGGCAGTGTCTAGTCTGACATTTGTTTCTAATTTTCTCTGGTCTGACGCCGTACAGCTCCACAGGCCAGCAGTCATCCTCAGACCTTCCCAGTGGTCCCAGCCCACCCTGCAAGGTCATCATGAGGAGCAAATGAGCTGAGGCTGCAGAAGAGCTTTGCAAACTGGAAAGCAGCATCTCTCAAAGTGTGATTGCAGACCAGCAGCAGTAGCATCACCTGTTAGAAATGCAAATCCTCAGTTTCCACCCCACACCACCGAGTCAGAAACTCTGGGGGTGGGATCTAGCACTCTGTTTCAACAAGCCCTCCAGGGGATGCGGATGCCTGCTGGTGGTTTTAGAGCCACCACTGTCCACTTATAGCATTACTTCTTTTCCAGTGGGTGTCCTGGAACCTCTGCCTTGGAATATAGGACTCTTACCTCTGGGCTCCCAGTTAGGAGAACTAACAGTCCTGGTTTGTCTGGTATTGTCCCAGTTTTACCAGGGAAATCAGGTGCTTGGCCTCCCTAGAAATGACATCTCCACGCTGTGTCTGTAGCACACCGCCCCCTCTCCTGCTGGCTCCTCCATCCACCCTCAGCACCACAACCCAAGGTCTGGCCTTTACTGAGCCTGTTCTTGCCTACTGAATATCTTCCAGCCAGTGGAAGGCAAGAAATGGGCTTAGCATGAGGCAGAACTGATTCAGTGCCATCTCCATTCATTTGTTTGTTCATTCCTTTCTTTTTTCTAAATTTATTTATTTAATTTTATTTTTGGCTGCTTTGGGTCTTCATTGCTGTGTGCAGGCTTTCTCTAGTTGGGGCGAGCAGGGGCTACTCTTCACTGCAGTGTGCGGGCCTCTTATTGCGGTGGCTTCTGTTGTGGAGCACGGCCTCTAGGTGCACAGGCTTCAGTAGTTCTAGCACGAGGGCTCAGTAGTTGTGGCTCACGGGCTCTAGAGCGCAGGCTCAGTAGTTGTGGCACATGGGCTTAGTGGCTCCGCGGCATGTGGGATCTTCCCAGACCAGGGCTCGAACCCACGTCCCCTGCATTGGCAGGCGGATTCTCAACCAGGGAAGTCCCCATTGGTTTCTTTTTTTCTGTACTCATACAACAAACACTGGGCAAGATGTTAAGGGTACAGAAATTGAGAGCTTGGCAATTTACTTAACCAGCTGTGTCTGAGCTTTCCCCTCTGAAATTACAACAAAAATCCTAGCAACCTCTTCACAGGGCTGTGAGGATAAGAGAAACCATAGATAAAAAGCATGTAGCTCAGGTCTGGCACACTCAACAAATGCTTGCTTCTTTTCCCATTATGTCTCTCCTCTCCGGTTCCTCCTGCTTTGTCACCACAGTCCAGCACTGATTATGTCACTCTGTGCAACCCAAAGAGCTCTCATTTATTTATACGAGTGCCCACTCCTCCACCCTGCTTGCTGGTCCTTCCTGTGCCTCAGACACACCCTATAAACTCACTGATCCTTAAATATTCCTCCAGTTTCTGTCTCCTCCTTCTGGAACACATCCCTTGCCTCATTTTTCCTGTGAAAACCTCCACAAAGCACTTTCCATGTCAATTACTCCAAGAAGCCCTTCTTGATCTCCTTAAGTGAGCAATGAATATAGCCCTTATCCTATCCCATCTTCTATCTTTTCATGTCTTTGGAGAATATGTTATGCTTATTCCAGCATCCTTCCAGGACCAGGCGGAGAGTAGGGGCTATATACAAACCTTGAGGTGGCAAACACACTAAGCTGTCCTCTACAGGTGACATGAAAAGTGCCAGGGCAGAGAAGGGTACAGGGCCCTGTGAAAAGCGCAATGGCAGACACCAGGCTCGTCTTCAGAGGAGCAGGGAAGGCTCCTAGATGAGGGCGCCTAAGGCCGGGGAGAATTTTGCCAGGTGAAGGGTGTTGGGTCACGTGTTCCATAAAGTCAGTCAACTCAAGTGCCTACAGCTGTGAGGAAGGTAACACGTGACTGCAACAGGCGAGGTGTGAGAAACGCTGCAAACAGAATGAGCGCACCGTCTAAAAGTCTAAAGAGGGCAGGGCTCCAGCCCAGCGTTTCCTGGTAGGAACGCATGCTCTTTGTTGTCGGGTTGTCCCCTTTTGTAAGAGGAGCCAGAACTTCTGATTAGTTTCCCGCAACAGACGTCCTTTCCCAACCGCACCTCTGTTCCCATGGCTCCACTACCTGCTCCCTTGACACTGGTTATGGGGATTGGTGTGGTTCTCCACAGATTTCTCTAAAAGGATTTACTCTGATACCACAAGGAACTGGCACATACAAGAGGTTTCACTGCCAAGGGACTGTAAGCATCTCAATTTTCCTTATTACTTGTGATAATGATATATTTATTTCTTGATTGTGGCAAACGATACGATGGCTTTTGTGATCCTGGTATATGTACCAAGGAATAGGCATATTTAATTTAAATACCTAAATTTTAAGATGAAGACGAGGTTAGGGGAACTCTTTTCCAAGCAACACTGTGTTTTAAAAGGTGGTACTATTACTAAACTTAAAGATAGAACTATTGCTAAGATTTAATTTCTCAAATTTTCACCTTTAATCTTGCTTTGTTTCAAAAGTGACATTTTGGGAGAATTAAAACTTACTTTAAAATGTACCTTGCATTCACAAACATACACTCACAAACTTACACTTGTGTATGAAGAGATGATGGGGTCTATTTGCCTGAGATTATTTTCTACTCTCTGTTATTTTGATTGGATTGTCTTGCTATCCAAGGAAACAATCAACACCTTATGTTTATTAAGTGATTAAAGTGACTTCGTAATAGAACTAGTACAATTTTCACCTTGATGGCTATGAGCATTAATTAATGTAATTTTTGAAAAGAAGTATGAAAATTTTTGTTAGAAAAATATTACAAAAGGATGTTTATCCCCATGAAAATTTTAAGCTATGTTGATTGAAATAGTCAGAAGCCATTTAAGGCTTGTAAGAATAAAAGAGTTGCTTTAAATTCTGATCTGTTTCTTGTTTTCTGCTAAATTGCTTCTCTACAGAGAATGCTACTGACAAAAAGGTGAAAATAGGCCAAGAAGCACTGTGGAAATTTATAAAAGTCCACAGTGCTCTTCTTAATAGAAGGTATCCTCTATGTGTTCAGGATTTCTAAAGTGAATGAATCCAGTGTTGTATAAAAGGCTCCCATGCAGTCTTTAGCTTCATGAGAATTTCCTCATAGCAAATATTTTCAGATTATTTTAGTGAAATTGTCACTCATGAATCGAATTTGAACTAGTTAACCCCCCGGGTGGAAAAAAAATGCAGATTATTTTGAAGGACAGGGAAAAAAAACACCAAACCAGCTGTAAGCCACAATTACTTCTCTCTAGTTTTGAAAGATTTTTCAGCTTTTTAAGAAAAGAGAATTAGCATAAAGTATTTCCTGGGCATCTCTTAAGGCTGAAAACTGAAGAAAATTGAAATAATGGCCCCCGTGTTTGGCTTCCTTCCTCCATAACTGAAAACTTTTCCATATGTTTGCTGTCTCATCCCTCCTCACCCTCCACTCCATCTCTTTTTGATTTCCGGAATGGCTGATCTTGTTTTCCTGTTTCTCCGTTTCGGCGCTATTATTGGAGAACAGCAGGCTGTCCACGGGAATCGCTCTCTGCTGAAGCAGAATCTTTCTCCTCGTTTGGCATGTTGTGTCCTTGTGTCAGTGATGAGAACACTAGAATCTCAGGGGCTCCAACCACTTACAAGGGTACAACGTGCATTTTGTCATTCACATCCTGAGGTCTAAATCCCTCTTCAGATTTCAAACGATTGAAAAAGAAAAGAACCAGTTCTTTGGCTGTGGGCAGCAACAAATGTGGCTCTGTGCAGGAGCCAGGAGAAAGCACCAGACCTCAGCAGGGCCACTAATTACCGTTAGCAATAATGCATTGACCGTATGCTTCTTCGGGCTTAGAAAAATGGACATGCCATTCAGGCAACAGCTCAGACTTAGTTGAGTACAGGGAGGTGACCATGCCTGAGCACCTGGCTCAAATTAGAGCTTGTTAAGGGGCATCTGGGAACCACATTGAATGGACTTGCCTCATACCAGGAATGATTTAATGCTGAGACCCATTTGAACCAGAAAGGTGAAATTCTGAAATTCACCCAGAATCAAGACATGCATTAGAATTTAAAACCCTATCAAACTCACTATGTAAACTCATTTGTGAGAGCAAAGACCATGCCTACAGCTTGACCTTCCCATTGCACTCTAGACTCAGGTGTAATTCATACATCTAAAAGCAAACTGTTTAAATGCTATACTCCAGCATTCTTCTGTACCTATCGCCTACTAACTTTTCTAGTTAGTTGATTTTCTTTGCTCCATTGTGTTCACCTCTGCTCTTAGATTTGGTGTTCTCTTTCCTCTGTTTAAAACTGGGTTCTTCTGGAATGATCTCGAGTCAGTCATTTCTACCTTAGTGAGAATTAGAGTGTGTGTGTGTGTGTGTGTGTGTGTGCGCGCGTGCGCGCGCGCATCACTTTTCTCACGTGTTTCTACTTATATGCAGTAATAAGTTTAGCCTGCAAAGGTAAACTTTAATGATAAGAAGGTCTAACATTTGAACAAGACTGGAGTGAACTTAGATGAGTCATAAGCATTTTAGTTCTCTCCCCACAGCCATTCTCAGTTAGGGGCCTGACATCTTCTTCTCTTGGTGGAATAGCCTTGAGTGGCCAGTCATTAGTGTGAAGGCTCTCCTGCTATTTTCAGCTAAACATTTAGAAGTTCTGTTTCTTACACCCTCCATAGAAATTCTCTTCCCTGCAATGCACAAGTTAGGTAACTTATGCTCTTCAAAAGCACAGAATAAAACTTAAAGAGGCCTGAAGGTCAAGGAGCTAAGATTCACAAACCTCTTCACCTGCCTTTGTAACATGTGGGTTGCCATGGTGATGGGAGGATGGGAATTAGGAAAAGATGAGGAGATGCTATAAAACTTTTGTGAATATGTCCTCCTCTGAGTCTAGCCTAGACCAAGAAATTGCTTGATTCTCATTATGTGATGAAGGGTAAAGACACCTGGATTCTTTCTCTTATCACCTCTGCCTTCTCCATGCTTCCCTGAGACCTTAATAGGAGCAGCAGTACTAGAGGATGGTGTTTCTGCAGTTTGCATTTTGAGTCTTATTTTTAGCTGTGGAATGAAAGACTGTTGGAATTTCAAGCCTCATCAAGAGTGTGGATAGGGCTTCCCTGGTGGCGCAGTGGTTGAGAGTCCGCCTGCCGATGCAGGAGACATGGGTTCGTGCCCCGGTCTGGGAAGATCCCACGTGCCACGGAGCGGCTGGGCCCGTGAGCCATGGCCTCTGGGCCTGCGCGTCCGGAGCCTGTGCTCCACAACGGGAGAGGCCACAACAGTGAGAGGCCCGCGTACCACACACACACACACAAAAAAGAGTGTGGATGATTTTGGTAAGGGTCATGGAAGAGAGTGTGTGCTTGAGGTTGTTTTGTAAAATGGGTAAGGTAGACCTTTTTGCTCTATCCTCAGGATCCATAGCAAGAGGAGAGGGGAAAGAATGAGTCTTTCCTTGCATTTTCCTAATAAATTCAGAAATAAGGCTTTTTGAAATATTTCTCTTTGACAAGCACTCTCAGTTGAGGGCCACATACCTCTTATGTAAAGAAAGGTGGTCAGAGCCTCAAGTCACCATGTCTTTGAACACTTGTTTACAGACACTCTAGGTTTACAAGGAAAACTAAGCAGATGCACATGTTTCATGACTAGAGAAAATTTGTCCCGAGGCCTCCATGGAGCCCCTGGCCCTGGAGAGCTGGGCAGGGGAGTTGCCCAAGGCCGTTGGCTCAAGTCTGTCACTTAGAACTTCTTACTAGTGTTGACCCTCCAATCCTTACTGGTCAGAAGGCAAGAAAAAGCAGAAAATGGTAGATACGAAAGCAAGAGAGAGCAGTCTTCACCCTAAAGACTAGAACATGTGGCCTCTGCCACCCACTCCATGGGTCCTAGTGCCTGAAGCCCTCCTTGGACCCACTGGGCTCTCTACAGGAGAGAAGCAGTCTTCCCACAAGCTGGAAGAGGCCTGGTTTCATTCATCACACCACTGTGTGAGAGGTGACAGAGCCACTGAGGAAGAGAGACAGACGTGCCCATAGAGAAAATCTAAAGAGGGTATTTGTTTAGACAAAAGAGCTTTAAACTTCTTCGTCTGCTTGAGTGTCCCAGAGTCCAAGACTAATGGCCCAGTAGTTTCTGTGGTCTTGACCCATAGCCCTGTTCTTCCTCCTCCTCTTCCTCAGAACTCCCCCTGGACTAGGGCCATTTCATAAACCCCGATACTTATATGGTCTAAGCAAGTAAGGTCAACGTGTGAAAGAGGCCAAGTAGGGACTGCGGGGAATTGAAGGACACAATGGGAACAGTTACTCAATTCCAGCTGATGGTTGCCATAAGAAAATGTGTTGCCAACTTCCTGATTTTTTAAATGAAGCTAACTGGGAATTCAGATTTTTATGTGAATCTCTTGTTCTTAGAATGCTAGTTCAGTTTTTACAGAAACAAAAAGCTTCATACCAGATATAGCCTGTGGATGCCAGTTACCCATGTCACCCCGAGGCTTAGACATTAAAACAACATTTTCCAAGATTAATCATAACGAGTGTTATATGAAAAAGTATGTTTGGGAAATTCAAGATAGAGTGAGTCACTCACACATGGTGAAGGCCATGCAGTAGCTTATACTTTAGGACACTCAAACATAAGAGGAGGACAGTCTCAAAAGAATATGTCTAGAATCCAATTGCTTCTTCCTACCTTCCTATCTTGGTCCAAGCCATCATCATCTCTTTCTTGCATCACTGCAGTGACCTCCTAAAGCATCTGCCTGTGTCTATAACTGCCCCTTATCTTAACACTGCAATCAGAGACATCTTCTCAAAACATGTCAGATCATGTCCCTCCTCTGCTCAAAACACTGCAGTGGCTCCCATTTCACTTGGACTCAAAGCCAAAGCCCTTACAGTGGTCTACAAGGTCCTTGGTGCTCTGGCCCCATGCTTCTCTGACCTAATTTGCTACTATTCTCTCCTCTGCTCATTCTGCTCATGTACCTCCCAACGTTGGGCTTTTACACTGGCTGTTGCCACTGCCTTAAATACTCTTCCCCCTAATATCCATATACCCCCTTTAATGAAGAAGCTTGCCCTGACTAGTCAATTTAAAATTGTCATTCACTTCCAGCCCTGGCACTCCCTATCCCCTTTACTCTGTTTTACTTTTTCTTTCCATCCATAGCACGCATCCCTTCCATCATAATATATAATTTATTTGTTATGAATATTGTTTATTGATTATCTTCTCCCACTGGAATGTAAGCTCCATGAGGGCAGAAATGTTTGTTCTGTTCACTGATATATTTCTGGTACATAGCCACAAAGTACAGCAGGAGCACTCACTGTATCTTTGTTGTGATTTAATGAATGAACAGAATTATGCATGGAAACCTATCTCTGCAGAAGCCCCAGTGTCCTAACAGGCTGTAATTCTGTAAAGGATAACCGACGCAGTCTGAGTCCTGTTTTGTGGCTGGATTGAATCTGGAGATTCAGTGGCTTATAATGTGTCAGCGATCACTCAGAATGAGTGTCGAGAGAAAACCACAGGCTCCTTCAGTTTTGCTTTCGTAAAGGTGCTACGAAAGCACACAAGCCGGGAAGTTGTCTGTCTGAAACAGCATATAAGGGGCAGAGTCCCACACTTCCCCTGCCTCTCTGAATTCTGGTCTGAGATGACGTCTCCTTGGCAAAGACTTAGTCCCCACAGCCCTGACTAATGTTCCATTAAGACCTTGAGGCAGCGAAATCATTTCTCCCTGGAGCTCGGATTGAGCCCTGGCAGAGAGACAGACCATCCATCCCTGTGTGCTGGCAACTGGCCTCTCCTCAACATCTGTTCCTTTCATTTTTCCTGTTACCACACACACACCGATTAATTTTTAACTCCATTAACTCATACTTCCTGACACACCACCCACTATCCTTGCTCTCTTCTCAGTGATCTTCCTTCAGACCCACTCACAGGAGAGGGCGTGTTCTCAAGACATGATCCCAAGTGAACTTGACTGAGAGAGTTGATGTATCAGTGAAATCTTATTTCAACCTTAGCCCCACACACGTTTTAAATGAAAACTGCACACAGCACATGACACTACATAGCTTACTGTCAGGACTTTTAACTTGAAAACACAAATTGCTTACCATGCAGGGAGGTCCTAATCCTGTCAAAAACTCCCTTTCCATCACCTACAGCTTAGTTCTACCTAGGGGAAGCCTGGGCTTGATGACTTCTCAGGGGAGAGCCTGAAAGCCAGCCAGAGGCTACAAAGCTCAGAAAGGAGTTTGCAAGGAGCTGACCTCTGAGAACTATGGACAGTCCTTAGTTACCTTGACAGATGAGGCTTGAGAGGACAGCTTTCAGCCTCTGGAGCTCCTGAGAATTAGGAAAGGAACCAGATTGAATCACTTTAGTGGCCTAATGGGAGAAAGGGTCAAGAGCTTCAAGGTTGGCCTGGGTTGTGTCTTTCAGCTGGGCCGGTCTCACATTCTCCCCAATTTTGATCACATTTAATCCTTCCTCCAGGGCTTTGCTCACTTTATGCTTCCCATCTTCCAACCCAGTTCCATCCATCTTAAAAGCCAGCCATATTCTCCCTCTTTCATGGACCCTTCCTGGCTACGCTAGTCCGATAAGTCCAACACCTGGAGATTGCCTTCAACCTCTAATCCCCTTGACACACAGTTTAGCATTCCATTGCTTTGGGTTATTTCCTACATATCGATTCTTTCTCCTCCTCCCTTATCAAGTAATATTCTCCATAATTCAATGCTGTTGCCATAATACTAAAGTGAGGACCTCAGAGAGGCCCAGGCTAACCAGGATAGCATGACATAAAGGAATTGTGGTGTGGTTCCCATGTGGAGAATAACGATATCCGCGTTGGAGACATGTACCCCAAGGGTTTCACAAGATGATCCACTCAAGTAAGGGAAGGCAGTATTAGAACTTCTATTTACATTTACTTTTCAATTTCATCCTCTTAAGATTTTTATTGAGAGTATAATTGTTATCATACATGTATTATATTAGTACAGTAGGATAGGTACATGTAATTTATAATTAATACACATAAATTGGAGGGGAGAGATCAAAGTTATTTTAGAAGTAGGTGTGCAATCAAAAAATCTTTGAGAGCACTGGCATAGAAGTGCAAACAGAAAAATAGCTACCTTGATCTGTCCACATATTTCTGAATACAATGAAAAGAGATAATCTGACTTTAAAAGGAACCAGTCTGATGTAGCATCATAAAGTGTAACCCCAAACCATTGACATTTCTTGCTATGATAAGTGCTGTGACTTTTTTTTAAATCTTTATTGGAGTATAAAAGCGTCACAACACTGTGTTAGTTTCTTTTGTACAATAAAATGAATCAGTCATATGCATACATATAACCCCATATCCCCTCCCTCTTCAGCCTCCCTCCCACCCTCCCTATCCCACCTTTCTAGGTCATTGCAAAGCACTGAGCTGATCTCCCTGTGCTATGCTGCTGCTTCCCACTAGCTAACTGTTTTACATAGGGTAGCGTATATATGTCGATTCTACTCTCACTTTGCCCCAGCTTCCCCCTACCCACACCACCACCCCATGTCCTCAAGTCCATTCCCTATGTCTATGTCTTTATTCCTGCCCTGCCACTAGGTTCATCAGTACCATTTTTTTTTTTTAGATTCCATATATATGTGTTAGCATACAGTATTTATTTTTCTCTTTCTGACTGACTTCACTCTGTATGAGAGACTCTAGGTCCACCCACCTCACTACAAATAACTCAATTTCTTTTTATGGCTGAGTAATATTCCATTGTATATATGTACCACATCTTCTTTATCCATTCATCTGTCAATGGATGCTTAGGGTGCTTCCATGTCCTGGCTATTGTAAATAGTGCTGCAGTGAACATTGGAGTACATGTCTCTTTTTGAATTATAGTTTTCTCAAGGTATATGCCCAGTAGTGGGATTGCTGGGTCATATGGTAGTTGTATTTTTAGTTTTTTAAGGAACTTCCATACTATTTTCCATAGTGGTTTTATCAATTTACATTCCCACCAACAGTGCAGGAGGGTTCCCTTTTCTCCACACCCTTTCCAGCATTTATTGTCTCCAGATTTTTTAATAATGGCCATTCTGACCAGTGTGAGGTGATACCTCATTGTAGTTTTGATTTGCATTTCTCTAATAATTAGTGATGTTGAGCATCTTTTCATGTGCCTCTTGGCCATCTGTATGTCTCCTTTGGTGAAATGTCTATTTAGGTTTTCCACGCATTTTGTAATTGAATTGTTTGTTTTTTTGATATTGAACTCCATGAGCTATTTTGGAGATTAATCCTTTGTCCGTGGTTTCATTTGCAAATATTTTCTCCCATTCTGAGGGTTGTCTTTTTGTCTTGTGTATGGTTTCCTTTGCTGTGTAAAAGTTTTTAAGTTTCATTAGGTCCCATTTGTTTATTTTTGTTTTTATTTCCATTACTGCAGGAGGTGGGTCAAAAAAGAACTTGCTGTGGTTTATGTCAAAGAGTGTTCTGCCTATGTTTTCCTCTAAGAGTTTTATAGTGCCTGGCCTTACATTTAGGTCTTTAATCCATTTTGCGTTTATTTTTGTGTATGGTGTTAGGTAGGGAGTGTTCTAATTTCTTTCTTTTACATGTAGCTGTCCAGTTTTCCCAGTACCACTTACTGAAGAGACTGTCTTTTCTCCATTGTATATCCTTGCCTCCTTTGTCATAGATAAGTTGACCATAGGTGCGTGGGTTTACCTCTGGGCTTTCTATCCTGTACCATTGATCTATATTTCTGTTTTTGTGCCAGTACCATACTGTCTTGATTACTGTAGCTTTGTAGTATAGTCTGAAGTCTAGGATCCTGATGCCTCCAGCTCCGCTTTTCTTTCTCAAGATTGCTTTGGCTATTCAGGGTCTTTTGTGTTTCCATACGAACTGTAAAACTTTTTGTTCTAATTCTGTGAAGACTGCCATTGGTAGTTTGATAGGGATTGCATTGATTCTGTAAATTGCTTTGGGTAGTATAGTCTTTTTCACAATATTGATTCTTTCAATCCCAGAACATGATATATTTCTCCATCTGTTTATGTCATCTTTGATTTCTTTCATCAGTGTTTTATAGTTTTCTGAGTACAAGTCTTTCACCTCCTTGGGTAGGTTTTTTCCTAGGTATTTTATTCTTTTTGTTGCAATGGTAAATGGGATTGTTTCCTTAACTTCTTTTTCAAATTTTTTGTTGTTAGTGTATAGGAATGCCAGAGATTTCTGTGCATTAATTTTGTATCCTGCAACCTTACCAAATTCATTGATTAGTTCTAATAGTTTTCTCATGGCATCTTTAGGATTTTCTACGTATAGTATCATGCCATCTGCAAACAGTGACTGTTTTACTTCTTCTTTTCAGATTTGGATCCTTTATTTCTTTTTCTTCTCTGATTGCTGTGCCTAGGACTTCCAAAACTATGTTGAATAAGAGTGGCGAGAGTGGACATCCTTGTCTTGTTCCTGATCTTAGTGGAAATGCTTTCAGTTTTTCACCATTGAGGACTCTGTTGGCCGTACGTTTGTCATATATGGACTTCATTATGTTGAGGTAAGTTCCCTCTATGCCTACTTTCTAGACGATTTTTATCATAAATGGGTGTTGAATTTTGTCAAAAGCTTTTTCTGCATTATTGAGATGATCATATGGTTTTTATTCCTTAATTTGTTAATGTGGTGTATCACATTGTTTGATTTGTATATATTGAAGAATTCTTGCATCCTTGGGATAAATCCCACTTGATCATGGTGTATGATCCTTTTAATATGTTGTTGGATTCTGTTTGCTAGTATTTTGTTGAGGATTTTTGCATCTATGTTCATCAGTAATATTGGTCTATAATTTTCCTTTTTTGTGATATCTTTTTCTGGTTTTGGTATCAGGGTGATGGTGGCTTCATAGAATGAATTTGGGAGTGTTCCTCCCTCTGCAATTTTTTTGGAAGAGTTTCAGAAGGATTGGTGTTAGCTCTTTTCTAAATGTTTGATAGAATTCACCTGTGAAGCCATCTGGTCCTGGACTTTTGTTTGTTGGAAGATTTTTAATTACAGTTTCAATTTCATTTCCTGTGGTAGGTCTGTTTATATTTTCGAGTTCTTCTTGGTTCAGTCTTGGAAAATTGTACGTTTCCAAGAATTTGTCCTTTTCTTCATGGTTGTCCATTTTATTGGCATAAGTTGTTTGTAGTAGTCTCCTATAATCCTTTGTATTTCTATGGTGTCAGTTGTGATTTCTACTTTTTCATTTTGAATTTTATTGATTTGTGTCCTCTCCCTTATTTTCTTGATGAATCTGGCTAAGGGTTTATCAATTTTGTTTATCTTCTCAAAGAACTAGCTTTTAGTTTTATTGATTTTTGCTATTGTTTTCTTTGTTTCTATTTCATTTATTTCTTCTCTGATCTTTATGATTTCTTTCCTTCTACTAACTTTGGGTTTTCTTTGTTCTTCTTTCTCTGGTTGCTTTAGGTGTAGGATTAGATTGTTTGTTTGAGATTTTTCCTGTTTCTTGAGGTGAGATTGAATTGCTATAAACTTCCCTATTAGAACTGCTTTTGCTGCGTTCCATAGATTTTGCGTCCTTTTGTTTTTGCTGTCATTTGTTTCTATGTATTTTTTTAAATTTCTTCTTTGGTTTCTTCAGTGATCTCTTGGTTATTTAGCAGTGCACTGTTTAGCTTCCATGTATTTGTGGTTTTTACAGTTTTTTTCCTGTAATTGATATCTAGTTTCATAGCATTGTGGTTCAAAAAGATACCTGATACAATTTCAATTTTCTTAAATTTATCAAGGCTTGATTTGTGACCCAAGATATGGTCTATTCTGGAGAATGTTCCATGAGCACTTGAGAAGAGGTGTATTCTGTTGTTTTTGGATGGAATGTCCTATAAATATCAATCAAGCCCATCTTGTTTAATGTGTCATTTAAAGCCTGTGTTTCCTTGTTTATTTTCATTTTGGATGATCTGTCCATCGGTGAAAGTGGGGTGTTAAAGTCCCTTACTATTATTGTGTTACTGTCGATTTCCCCTTTTATGGCTGGTAGCATTTGCCTTGTGTATTGAGGTGCTCCTATGTTGGGTGCATAAATATTTACAATTGTTATGTCTCTTCTTGGATTGATCCCTTGATCCTTACGTAGTTTCCTTCTTTGCCTCTTGTAGTAGTCTTTATTTTAACGTCTATTTTGTTTGATATGAGAATTGCTACTCCAGCTTTCTTTTGATTTCCATTTGCATGGAATATCTATTTCCATCCCCTCACTTGCAGTCTGTATGTGTCCCTAGGTCTGAAGTGGGCCTCTTGTAGACAGCACATATATGGGTCTTGTTTTGTATCCATTCAGCTAGTCTGTGTCTTTTGGTTGGGGCATTTTTTTTTAACATCTTTATTGGAATATAATTGCTTTACAATGGTGTGTTAGTTTCTGCTTTGTAACAAAGTGAATCAGTTATACATATACATATGTTCCCACATCTCTTCCCTCTTTCATCTCCCTCCCTCCCACCCTCCCTATCCCACCCCTCTAGGTGGTCACAAACCACCGAGCTGATCCCCCTGTGCTATGCGGCTGCTTCCCACTAGCTATCTATTTTACGTTTGGTAGTGTATATATGTCCATGCCACTCTCTCACTTTGTCACAGCTTACCCTTCCCCCTCCCCATATCCTCAAGTCCATTCTCTAGTAGGTCTGTGTCTTTATTCCTGTCTTACCCCTAGGTTCTTCATGACCTTTTTTTCCCCCCTTAGATTCCATATATATGTGTTAGCATACGGTATTTGTCTTTCTCTTTCTGACTTACTTCACTCTGTATGACAGACTCTAGGTCCATCCACCTCACTACAAATATCTCAATTTCTTTTCTTTTTATGGCGGAGTAATATTCCATTGTATATATGTGCTACATCTTCTTTATCCATTCATCCGATGATGGACACTTTGGTTGCTTCCATGTCCTGGCTATTGTAAATAGAGCTGCAATGAACATTTTGGTACATGACTCTTTTTGAATTATGGTTTTCTCAGGGTATATGCCCAGTAGTGGGATTGCTGGGTCGTATGGTAGTTCTACTTGTAGTCTTTTAGGGAACCTCCATACTGTTCTCCATAGTGGCTGTATCAATTTACATTGGTTGGGGCATTTAATCCATTTACATTCAATGTTATTATCAATATGTATGTTCCTATTACTATTTTCTTAATTGTTTTGGGTTTGTTTTTGTGAGTCTTTTTCTTCCCTTGTGTTTCCTGCCTAGAGAAGTTTTTTTAGTCTTTGTAATAAAGCTGGTTCGGTGGTGCTGAATTCTCTTAGCTTTTGCTTGTCTGAAAAGCTTTTGATTTCTCCGTCCAATCTGAATGAGATCCTTGATGTGTAGAGTAATTTTGGCTGTAGGTTTTTCTCTTTCATCACTTTTAGTATATCCTGCCACTCCCTTCTTGCCTGCAGAATTTCTGCTGAAAAATCAGCTGATAACTTTATGAGGATTCCCTTGTCTGTTATTTTTTATTTTTCCTTTGCTGCTTTTTTTTTTTTTTGGCTGTGTTGGGTCTTTGTTACTGCGTGTGGGCTTTTCTCTGGTTGTGGTGATTGGGGACTACTCTTTGTTGCAGTGTGCAGGCTTCTCATTGTGGTGGCTTCTCTTGTTGTGGAGCATGGGCTCTGGGTGCATGGGATTTAGTAGTTGTGGCACATGGGCTCAGTAGCTGGGGCTTGTGGGCTCTAGAGCACTGGCTCAGTAGTTGTGGCACATGGGCCTAGTTGCTCCATGGCATGTGGATCTTCCCAGACCAGGGCTTGAACCCGTGTCCCCTGCATTGGCAGGCCGATTCTTTACCACTGTGCCACCAGGGAAGCCCCTCCCTTGCTGCTTTTTTTTTTTTTTGGTGGTATGCGGGCCTCTCACTGCTGTGGCCTCTCCCATTGCGGAGCACAGGCTCTGGACGTGAAGGCTCAGCAGACATGGCTCACGGGCCTAGCACTCTGCGGCATGTGGGATCTTCCTGGGCCGGGGCACGAACCCGTGTCCCCTGCATCAGCAGGCAGACTCTCAACCACTGCGCCACCAGGGAAGCCCCCTTGCTGCTTTTAATATTTTTTCTTTGAATTTAATTTTTGTTAGTTTGATTAATATGTGTCTTGGTGTGTTTCTCCTATGGTTTATCCTGTTTGGGACTCTCTGTGCTTCCTAGACTTGGGTGTCTATTCCCTTTCCCATGTTCAGGAATTTTTCCAGTATAATCTCTTCAAATATTTTCTCAGACCCTTTCTTTTTCTCTTCTTCTTCTGGGACTTCTATAATTTGCTGTTGGTGTGTTTAGTGTTGTCCCAGAGGTCTCTGAGATTGTCTTCAATTCTTTTCATTCTTTTTTCTTTAATCTGCTCCTCAACAGTTATTTCCACCATTTTGTCTTCCAGCTCAATTATTCGTTCTTCTGCCTCAGTTATTGTGTTATTGATTACTTCTATTGTATTTTTCATTTCAGTTATTGTGTTGTTCATCTCTGTTTGTTCATTCTTTAGTTCTTCTAGATCTTTGTTAAACATCTCTCATATTTTTTCAATCCGTGCCTCCATTCTATTTCTGAGATTCTGGATCATCTTTACTATCATTACTCTGAATGTTTTTTCAGATAGGTTGCCTATTTCCTCTTCATTTATTTGGTCTTTTAGGTTTTTACCTTTCTCCTTCATCCGTGACATACTTTTTTGCTGTCTCTCTTTTTTTTTCTTTTTTTTTCTTTTTTTTATGAGTGGGATTGTATTCCTGTCTTACTGGTTGTTTGGCCTGAGGCTTCCAACACTGGAGTTTGTAGGCTGTTGGGTAGAGCTGGGTCTTGGTGCTGAGATGAGGACCTCTGGGAGACCTCACTCTGATGAATATTCCCTGGGTTCTGAGGTTCTCTGTTAGTGCAGTGGTTTGGACTCAGAGCTCCCACTGCAAGAGCTTTGGCCCGACCCCTGGCTCATGAACCAAGATCTCGCAAGCTGCTCAGGGCAGCAAAAAAAAGGGAGGACAATAACAAAGTAAAAAATACAATTAGACTAGGAAACTAACAGCTACATTAGAAAAAATATAAAAATAAAAACATAGATGAAACAACAACCAGAAGGTAAAACAGAACCACAGTAGTAAAAAAGAGGAGGAGGGAAAAAAAAAGGTGGAAAAGGCCCTGGATATGGAGGCCGGGGCCTAAGCAGGAGTGAGGTTTGGGTGGTGGGCGGGGCCTATACTTAGGACCCACAGGCCTGGAAAAGGCCCGGGAGGTGTAGGGGGTGGGCTTAGGTTCAACAGAACAGAAGGGGCCCAGACGTGCCTCCCGCCTCTGGTCTCAGAGGGCAGGGGACCCCACTTGGGAGCCCAGCAGGCTTCCTGGGCTCAAGTGGGTGGGGTAAACACCTTCCACTCCTCTCTTGCTCCTCTGGTCCTGGAGGGCCCCCCCTGCCTGCCTCTCCTGATCTCCCCAGCCTCCCTCCTACGCCCTCAGGACCAACCCAGCCCGGAGGGGACCTCTGAGGGTGTAGGACCTGGTCTGAGAACTGGGCAGACTTCCCCAGCTGATTGGGCAGGAGAAGCACTGGGCCTGTTCCCCCTTGATCTGAGCCCCTGAGGGTCCCTCCAGGTGTGGGAACCCCTCCCCCCTCTCAGCCACCCCTCAGGGGCGCCAGTCCTATCTGATCTCCACTTCTCCTCCCCCGTTAGTCCCCCCACGTCCTACTGGTTCACTTGGGGGTTCTTCCAGTCTCCTTGGGCTCCTTGGGTTCTCCCACCAGCATCTGGCAGGTGCCCCAGTTGTGGGGAGACGTGAACTCTGCCCATTGCTATGACTTTTGAGGAATCTTCCCTTTTAAAAGCGCTTGGTTCTGAGATTTCAAAGAATTGCAGTTTATTGATGTTTATGAGTTGTGGGACCAGGAATAGTATTAATCTCTGAATAAGGGTAATCAATGAGTTGAAACTGGATAGATCCTCTCAAGTCTTTAATTGCTAAATGCTGCTTTCTGGCCATGAAGATGGGGGTAAAAGGAGAGAACCGAGTGATTGCCAGGAGACAAATGTTACTGATTACATTTTACAAATTTCATGTAATCTGATTATGCAGTAAAGGGTTAACTAACAGGCCTGGGTTGTTGAAACATTTCGTATCCCAAAGAAAGGACTGGCCCTTCTCTGGCTTCTGGGAGATAACCTCTAAATCCTCAGAATATCCTGCTTGATAAGAGTGACTTTGCATAGCTAGGGCCTTGGGTCACCCCAGAGAGTTTATGTTAATGATGTGATTGATGGTGGCAGCCTTGGGCCACACTCCATCAGTTTGTCCTTGGGCTGGAGCCTGAGTGACTATGGTCAGCCATGTGGGTACCCCATGCCTACATTACCAACCTGCAACAGCAGCCCTGGACACCAAGGCTCAGATGAGCTTTCCTGGTTGGCAGTACACTGTGCATATTGCTCCACGTCATTGCTGGGAGGATTAAGCATTGTCTGGAGATTCCAACTGAGAGAGGATAACTGGAAGCTTATGTCTGCACTGTACTCCTTTTCCTGATTTTAATGTGTATCTGTTTACTGTAATAAGCTATAACCATAAGTAAAACAGCTTTTCTGAGTTCTGAGTCCTTTTAATGAAGAATTGTAGGGTGGTCTTGGAGAACTCCAGCACAGTGATGAGCATATCCATGATGTGGATCATAATCTATTATCTGATTCATTGCATGGAGGAGGAACATGAAGCTTGAAGAAATGGAAGTGACTTGCTCAAGGTTGCACAGCCAGAAAATAACCGAGCCAAGGACCCAAATCCAGGACTGTTTGAAACTAAAACTTGTACTCAAATTTCCTGCAATCAAGTGTCAGCTCTGCCTCTTACTAGCTGTGTGACTTTTTCCAAATTACTTAACATTTCTGTGCCTTCAGTTGCCTCCTCTGTACAGCAGGGATGATGAAAATAGCCTCAAAGAGCAGTTACAGTGAGGATTTAATGGATAGTGCATGTACAGATATTTAGAAGAATGTCTGGCATATGGTAAACAATTAGCAGTTATTCGTTTATGTAATTATGATGATGAAAGTGATACTTAAGACTATATTTATTCTAAACTGAAGAAATAGGCCACTAGCTACATAGATATGTGTGTATGTGTGTGTGCATGCACATGTATATACATACATTATCAGCTATTCCCAAATCTCATCCTTGCTGCTTCTCCATTTTTTTTCATGTGTTGTTGGTCCAGGTTGATCCTATCAAACTGAAGAGAAACCTCGGGTTCTGTGTTCTTTCTCTCTCCTCTTAGATGTAGCTTCCATTGCCAGTGACAGCCGTCTTTGCCTTAGGCTGAAGTTGATGCTGATTGCAGAGTGGAGAGACAGAAAGAATCTCATTTTTTGATGATGTTCTTGAGCTGCTGAATTCTTGCATGCTGCCCTACTTCTGGACTTCCTGCTAGAGAGAGCATGTGTTTCATTACCATTTAGTCACTTTGAGTTAGGAATTTTTTTGTTTGTTTGTAATTTATAACCCAAAGCATCTTAACTAATACAGCCCAACCCCCTTTATTTTCAACTTTAGAAAGTCTAAAGACAAAGATACCTTTCTTTCCTTCAGTTAACTAGAATTCTTCAGATGCAGGAACGAGGAAACCAATTAAAACTTACTGTACTGCCAAAGGGTTACATTGGTTCACGTAACAGAAAATTCGTCGTGAACATCGTCTTGTGGTTTGATGGGGGCTCTGGCTCCACTTCTCTCTGTTTTCCCAGCTCTATCTCTGTGTGTCAGCTTCATCCTCAGGCTGGCGTTGTAAGATAACTAAGTGCTAGTTCTGTGTGTTGCCCTTCCAGAAGCTATTTTTCCACCTCCTTGGAACCTGCACGCTAGGTGAAACCCTACTTTTGTTTTATGTGTAGAGATTCCCTGATTCAGGGAATGTGGGTCCACGGTCTGCATTAGATGTCAGTGTGTAACCCAGTCATGGTTCTGAGGTGTCTGATAATGATACTTATTCACCCCTGATGGGACGAGGGCCGGAAGGCACTTGAGGAGAAATAATGCCAGGTACCTTGTGCCACTTTACCCCCTGCTGCTGAATATGAATGCCTGAGGATGGAGCTGCTGCAGTCATGAGGCCAAGTGGATGTTCCCTCAAAACCATTGAACTAATGCCAGCAACCTTGCATCTCTGATCCGCTTGTTCTTTAACTGTAACAGACTACTCCAATCAGGTGTTTTGGATACCTTTAGCTGAAAGCATTCTTGACTAACCCAGCAACAGCCATGGTTACATGCTTCCTTGTTCATATCCAAGGAGAGAGAACCTGCTACAAACTCCACCCACTTAATAAAAGTCATAAAGTTCATTCCGACTGAACCATCCATGCACCACTATCGCCCAGAATGACTTACCCCTGATTGCCTTAGTCCAAAATGCAATCAGTCTCTCCCAAGCTGAAAATCAGAGGTGTGATGGTTTGGAGAAAATAATCACAATGCTCACCACACACCTCAAATCACAGAGGCAAAGATTATAAGCCCTGTGGTGGATGGAGATGTACCGCCCAGATGTCTCTTCAAAAGAACTTTCTGTGATACATGTATATTCAGGTGACAGCCTCCAGCAGTGGCACCTGTGGACACACCTGGACGTTCCTGCTGAAGCAGGGGTGTTAGATTCAGGCCACTCCTGCTCACTGTGGGACTCCTGTACCGTCAGTCTTGCTCTTGGGCTCCGTGTGGGCCAGTGCTGAAACAGAACAGCTCTGCACTGTGAGGCTCCTCCTAACAGATCTTCTGTCCCTGTCTCCTGTTACAGTGGTCAGACCTGCATGTGGGTCTGATGACTCCTCTCCCTGAGCACACACCTCCTCCTGCTGCTTCTTTCTCTTCCTCTCCATAGGCATTTCCTCCAATAAATCGCTTGCACATCCAATTCTTTTATTGCATCTGTTCCTCCCAGGCCAAACTGACACAAGCATCTACTGGACAGATGAGTTCCATACACATTTGAACCCATCATTGCCCCAAGAGGAAGTGCCTCTTTCCTGAGAGTGAGTGCATCCTGGGGCCCTATTTGCCTCTCTGGTCCTAGCCTGGTGACAAAGTAAATATTTTAGGCTTTGCAAGCTATACAGTCTGTGTCTTAACTACTCAACTCTGCCACAGAGCAAAAGCAGCCACAGACAATATATAAACAAGTGGGCATGACCATGTTCCAATAAGACTTTATTGACAAAAAACAGGCAGCATCCCAATTGCTGACTCCTGATACAGAGGATTGAATTGAGGTAAAGAGAAAGTAAAGAGTCAGCTAAAACAGAGAAATAATGATGGGTTGACAATAGTAGAGAAAATGAAATGAAGGGGAAAGTTTTCACTTTCTTTGTATTATAAAGTTAATACATGTTAATATTTAAAGTAAAATTTATAGAAAAATGCAAGGAAAAAAATAAGCCAGAACACCATGGCCATTTTTTTCCTGTGTATTTCCTTTCATTAATTTTCTACTATTTTTCTGGTAATTTTCAATAACATCCAGTAATATTGCCAAATTCTCCATAGTTGTATATTATTTTTATTCAATATTATTATATCATTAGCATGTCCCAATACCATTAAAAATATTTTAAAGAATTATTTCTGATGGCTGTACAATATTCTGTATATTCTGTAATTTATTTCTTTATTCTTTAACTGATTTAAGATTGATTTCAGTATCTTGATGGAAAGGGACTTGGGATATTAACTTGATACAACCTGTTTTCATTTTAAAAACATATATTTTTGAATGATTTCATGGTTTCCAATATTTGAGAAAAGTTTTAGAATTCATGGCATTTTTAGAAAGTCACAGTACATACCAGCATTTCAAAAACCCTGAGAATTCTGTAGTAAAGAGGTGAAAATGCCTTCCCTTGTTTTAACCCAGAAGTTCCCAAATACACTGGCTCATTAAATCCTGCCTCCCTTTATTTTGGCTGAAGAACTACAATATCCTGCAGGACTCTGATATTTCAAGAAACACACTTTGGAAAAAGCTGCTACAGGGTTTTTCTAGCGCAAAATGAAACTAGAAGGAAAACACTATCAGCAGAGTGCAGTTCTATTAAAAGTACAAATGACCTGGTGGCTTTAATAGGTAAACCTTCCAGAATATAATCAATGAATGTGAATATAATACACTTATTTTGTTTTTATTATTTCTAAAGAACCATTTTATTGAAATTAGGGAGGGGATTAAAAATATGTCAAATGGAGGTTATAGATAGCTACTGAACTGAGGCAAGAAGTGAATTTATTAATCCTGCTACAATCACAGTCTCAAAGTAAATGAAAGAGAACTCATCAGTTTAAGAGTTATAGATTTCTTTAGTTAGAAAGGAATGATAAATGATGAGAATTGGTAGGATAATTTCAGCATGGAACATAACAGCTGAATATTATTTATATTTTATTATATATCAAGGGTATTACAATGTTAAAATTTCATCTCAAAATATAAATCTAGGGCTTCCCTGGTGGCACAGTGGTTGAGAGTCCGCCTGCCAATGCAGGGGACATGGGTTCATGCCCCGGTCCGGGAAGATCCCACATGCCACGGAGCGGCTGGGCCCGTAAGCCATGGCCGCTGGGCCTGCATGTCCGGAGCCTGTGCTCCGCAACAGGAGAGGCCACAACAGTGAGAGGCCCACGTACAGCCAAAAAAAAAAAAAATAATATATATATATATATATATATATATATATATACACACAAATCTAAAGACATATTAATCTGCACCTGTATTTCTGAAATAGTGAAATCCTCAGATGAAATTGACACTCTGCTCATTTGTCAGTTCATTGATACTCTTGTCATTTTGTGGAAACAGAGAAAGGGAAAGAACATTTTCTATTTTCCAAGGAGTTCTGCTTCAGTTTTTTCATGAACTTACATTAGCAAGAACCAGTTGAATATTCTTTTGTTGGGTGTAGTGCATTCAGCAGCCATCTGTGAGAGGAAATTACTATTTTATAGCCAATGACGAACATTAAGTTTGCCTTCTAAACACAGGGAGGCCGCAAAACACCTTCAGAGCCACCACAAGAGGGCAAGCTCCAGACTATATCCTATTTAAAAAACTTTTCAGACTGTCATATTAGAAGGGCGAGTAGGGTTTTATAAAGAGTCTGAGTTAAATGTCATAAGTTTTACAAATGGGACCAAAAAGCTCATATAACATCTTAATTTCTTAAACTAGTCACCTTTACCATAAAAAACTCAAAAGGAAACAAACAAAATTGAGAATTACTTGGTCTTAACTCATATAGACGTTGTTCTTGCCCTGTATTATTAGACAGGAAATGATGAATGAGAAAACCATGTGCATATTTTACAAATAATATTCATTCATATGTATACACATACATGTAGGTACACATTTGGTTGATACTGCAGCAAAATGTTTATACAAAAGATTTTTCCCAGCAATGCTGTCTTATTATAGTGTCACAGTAGTAAACGCTCTGACATGATCTCAACTAAGTCTAGGATACTCAGTAATAGTTAAATCCACTGTCATATGCATTCCTTCTACTAACCTTACTAACTCATCATCTAATCTCTTGCAACACTGAAATTCTGAGCCCATTTATATTTTACTAGTTGTAAGTAGGCCTAGACAGTAACATATTTGTATTTATGACTTTAGTTTACCAATCTTATTCAAGATTGTGTTTACCAAATATTTCTTTTCTATGCAAAGTGCATGTAGTTCTCATTCCTTCATCTGGACCAGACCAGCATTTGTAAAAGTCATCAGGGTTGTGGGAGGGACTTTTGAGCTTATTATAGAAAGAGGAATTACAGATTTTCTAAATATTATTTTAAGGAAAAAGAAAACATTTAGATTGAAGAATTTACCATGGTTTCTTTTGTTCTGTTTCTTCCATTGTTCCTCCTTTACTCACACACCAGCTGGTAATATTTGTGCATGGGGCATTGTGTACCTGTCTCAAAAGCACATGTCATTAATCTCCTCCTCTTCCCCCCTCAGGATTGAGGTGTTCTTTCAATATCATATACTTGGCTTATCTGGGGCTGGTCCTACAATCTCCTGGAGCAAAGTTTACTTTTAAATGAGCTATAAATTCATGACTTTTTGTAATAGAACAGATTCCAAATATATAAAATTAATGGGATATTGGGATTGGTTTTCTAAATTCAAATTACATTGATGTAGACTCCTGGTATGACCAGAGCAGTACAGGTCAGCATGGTCTCCTCTTTGCTCTGTACAAAAGCAAAAGAAAATGAAGAAATTTCTGTAAACGTCATTTTCAGTGAGAAGATAGGAGACAGATATAATCAAGAAATTCTAAAATACATATAAGGGGCATAAAACTTCTAGAAAAAACATAGAATATCTTTATGACACCAGGGCCAGGAAAGATTTCTTAGCACATAGATAGCACTTACTATAAAAGAAGCAAATAATGAATTTTACTTCTTCAGAGCTGAAACTTTTGCTCATTGAAAGACACTGTTAAACAAGTAAAGAGGCCCTCCACACACAGGGAGAAAATATTTGCCTTATATATATATCTGGCAAAGTGTTTGTATTCAGAATATGTAAAAACATCTATAATTCAATAAAAGGGGGCATACCCAGAGTTAGCTAAATTACAGGGCCTAAGGGCACAGTTCTCCACAAGACCACCCTCACTTCTGAGAAGAGGGGTTCTCAAAACCACCTTCAGGTTCAATTATTCTCTGGAAGTACTCATAGAACTCACTGAAAGCTATTGATATTCATGGTTACAGTTTATTAGAGAGAAAAAAATTTTTCAGAAAATCAGTCAAAGGAAGAGACTCCTAAGGCATAGTTGGGGTTGGTTCCAAATGTGAAGCTTCTGTTGTCCCCAGGACGCATTACCCTCCCAGCATTGATGTGTAACCGTACACATAGAGTATTGCCAACTTGGGAAGCTAATCTAAACTTTGAGGTGCAGAGTTTTTATTGGGGCTTCACTACATTGGCATGATTGATTGATTGCCCATCTGGTTGATCTCAGCCTCTAGGTCAACTGACTCCATGTGACCTAAAGCACCCACCCTCTATTCATATGACTGATCTTTTGGTGGCCAGCCTCTGTCCTTAGTAAAGACACTTCTATCAGGTATGATATAGATTATCTTCCAGAAGCAAAGGCAAAGGCCAAACCTCCTCTTTGTGAAGACTAACTTTTTTACTACAAAGGGCAAAAGAACCTCTGCAAAGGAAGTTATATGATTGATCAAAGTGTACACAAAATGTAGTACAACATTGATAGTTATCATGGAAATGCCAATTAACACCGATACCACTACAACCCGTGAAAATGGGTGAAATTAAAATGGCTTGATAAGATGAAGTATTGGTGAGAATGTGGGCCAACTAGAATTCTCATACATTTCCAGTGAAGATATAAAATTGTACAACAACTTTGATTGATGTATAAAGTTAAAAATACATCTGCCTATGATGCAGCATTCCACTCCCAGATATTTACCCAAGATTAATGAATACATTTGTCTATAAAAATACATGTATAAGAGATTTCATACCATCTTTAGGCATAACAGTCAAAACTAGGAACAACACAAATGTCCACCAAAAAGAGAATAAATAGACAACTTGTGGTATAGTCTTATAATGAAACACTATTTACCAGTAAAAAAGAATAATCTACTGTTTTACCCAACAACATGAATTAATCTCAAACAATTTATGCTGAGTGAAAGATGCCATATACAAGAGTACATAGTGTATGCTTACATTTATATGAAATCATAGGACAAGCAAAATTAATCTATGGTGATAAGAATAGCATTTGACATGCAAGAAAATGAAGGTGGGAAGGGGTAGTGATTGACAAGAAAGAAACTTTACTGTGTGATGAAATGTCCCATAACGTGATATGGGTGATGGTTACAAGGTATGAACAGTGGTCAGCTCATCATCTTGAACACTTTAGATTTGTGCAATTCACTGTATATAAGTTATACCTCAATTTTAAATACATTTTCTAAAGGTGAGACTCAGAAACAGACAAGCTATATATACTTTGTTTTGAATGATGGGTGGCAGTTTGTATAGCCTTCTGCTGGGCTGATTTTGATTCAGAGAAACAGAGGAAGCTATACAAGCAAATAGTTCATCTGAAAAAATACAACTCATTCAGTGATAAGAAATAAGGAATAGGCCCAGCATCGATACAAAGATTCTGTTTTTTAAAATGGCAGAAAACAAAAGCAAAAGTTATCGATCATTATGGACTGAACTGTATCCTCTCCAGAGTTAATATGTTGAAGACCTAAGCCCCCAAGTGACTGTATTTGGAGATAGGTCTTTAAAGAGGTAATTAAGGTTAAATGAGATCATAAGGGAGGGGCCCTTACCCAATAGGACTCTTGTCCTTGTAAGAGGTAGAAGAGACACCAGGGGTGTATACACACAGAGGAGAGTCCATGTGAGAACACAGTGAGAAGAAGGTCATCTGCAAGGCTTGAAGGGAAGTTTTAGGAGAAACCAAACCTGCCAAAACCTTGATCTTGGACTTCCAGCCTTCCATTTACAGTAGCACCAAAAAGAAAAAGGTAGCAATAAATTAAACAAAAGAAGATAAAGTTTTTTGAACACTGAAAGCTACAAAACATTGTGGAAAGAAATTAAAGACCTAAATAAGTGGAATGATGTCTCATGTCTATGAATCAGGAGACCTAATAGTGATAAAATGGCGATAATCACTAAATTCATCTACACATTCAATGCAATTCTTATCAAAATTTCAGATACCTTTATTGAAGGAATTGATAAACCAATCCTAAAATTCATACAGAAGTGCAAGTTACCCAGAATAGGCAATATAATTTTGAAAAGTAAGAATAAAGTTGGAGGACTCATATATCATAATTTCAAAACTTACTATAATGCCATAGTGATCAAGACAGTGTGATTCTGGCATAAGGATAGACATACAAACTCATGGAATACAAATGAGATTCCATAACAAACTCTTACATTTATGGTCAGATTATTTTTGACAAGGGTGTCATGAATGTTCAATGGGGAAAAGAATAATCCTCTGAACAAACAATGCTGAGACAACTGTATATCCATATGCAAAAGAATAAGTTGGACTCCTTCCTTACACTATATACAAAAATTAACTGAAAATGGGTCATATATCTAAATATAAGAGCTAAAACTATAAAATGTGGAAGAAAACATTAGAGTAAATATTCACGACCTTGGGTTAGGCAATGGTTTCTTAGATATGACAATGATACAAGCAAGGAAAGAAAAAATATAAATAAGTAAGATAATTTGGGCTTCATTAAAATTAAAAACTTTTATGATTCAAAGGATGCTATCAATAAAGTGAAAAAATAACCACAATATGGGAAAAAATATTTGTAAATCATATATGTGATAAAGGACTTGGATAGAATATATAAAAATTATTACAACTTAACAGTAGAAAGACAAATTACTCAGTTTTTAAATGGGCAGCGGATTTGAATAGACATTTCTCCAAAGAAGATATACAGATGGCACCTTTATGTATGTTCAACATCATTAATCATGAGACAAATGTATGTCAGAATCACAAGGATATGTACAGAGAAATAGATAGAAGTCCTAGAGGTGGAAGATTTTAATTTACTTCTCTGAGTGTAAGACAGATCAAGTAGATCAGAGCCTAAAAAAGAGATAGATCTAACAAACATAAGTAGTATAGTTGATCTGATTGATAAGCAGTTTCACCATTAAGGGACCCTGGGGCCCTGTAATTTAAAGGACTCTGAATTTTGCAAACACATAAAACTGATTAAATAATACACAGGAGTCTCTTTCTCTCTGAATCTGATGCTCAGCATTGGCACAGAGTGACTAGAATTCCTAAACATCCATCTTTTCATTAACACCATTCAGGCCCCAGAGAAACACTTCACCACATCTCTTGCCCTATGTCTTTGAAGCAAAAGGGAACTATGTCCAAGTGACCTGAAACTTTGGACGTTGTGCTTCTCTCTACATCACAGATGGAGACTGCTTCCGAGAGTGGGGAGCATTAAGCTGAGGATGCTTAGTTATGAGAAAAGACATATTAAGTAACTTGTCAAATTCTTACTCTCAGAGCGCATAAATGTTACAAATCCTGCCTAGTGAAGTATCATTTCCCAAGGTGCTAACAGTGGTATGCTGGAGCTAGCTTATACCCGCTCCCAAGAGCCAGTAGTTAAAAAGGCAGGAATTTTGCAAGCCAGATTTTAAATCACTGGTAGCCTTAAATGAAATTGGTAAATACTACTAATCAGGACATTACTAGTACTAATTAGTAATTAATTAGTAGTAATCCCCTCTCTCCCTATGCTGGTTTAGCAGCATACTGGTGTGAAGTTTCCTTTTTTTTTTCTTTTTTTTGTCTAGTCATGTCCTTTTTCATTGTTCTGGAGGTACCAACAACTTAGCATGGTATTTGCAACAGTTTTGAAAGTGTGGTAGCTGAGGAAATTTTTGCAATATAAAATAATTAATGTTACTATTAAATTTATATATATGTAGGTATCGAACACTGAACATTAAAATTGTGTATATTTTTGTAAAAATAATACAACTTTTTAAAAGTACATTAAAAAGTCAACTTTACTTTTGAAAGTTTATGAAAAATTCATATAGTCAGTAATTGTAGTTTATATTTTGCCTTTTAATTTTAATATGTGATTTTAATATTGTAGAAGAAAAATAACACTCTTGGAAAATGTATGAAAACTATTGGGTTGGCCAAAAAGTTTGTTCGGTTTTTTCTGTAAGCTGGCTCTAGTAGTGCTTAGTTGTCTTTAACTTCATTCGAAACAATTTTGTTAGATTGTATTGTGACAGCTGTCATATCAGCTTGCATTTTTTAAAAAAACATCAAAATCGGTGAATTTTTTGTAGCTATTTTAATATTAAGATGGAAGAAAAAAGCAACATTTTCGGCATATTACGCTTTATCATTTCAAGAAAGGTAAAAATGCAGCTGAAATGCAAAAAAAGATTTGTGCAGTGTATGAAGAAGGTGCTGTGACTGATCGAACTTGTCGAAAGTGTTTTTTGAAGTTTCATGCTGGAGATTTCTCACTGGACGATGCTCCATGGTCAGGTAGACCAGTGGAAGTTGATAGTGATCCAATTGAGACATTAATTGAGAACAATCATATACCACGCGGGAGATAGCCAACATACTCAAAATATCCAAATCAGGTGTTGAAAATCATTTGCACCAGCTTGGTTATGTTAATTGCCTTGATGTTTGGGTTCCACATAAGTGAAGCTAAACCTTCTTGACCATGACCATATTTCCATGTGCGATTCTCTACTGAAACGTAACAAAAACGTTCTGTTTTCAAAACAAATTGTGATGGGTGATGAAAAGTGGATACTGTACAACAAGGTGGAACGGAAGAGACCGTGGGGCAAGCAAAATGAACCACCACCAACCACACCAAAGGACGGTCTTCCTCCAAAGAAGGTGATGTTGTGTATATGGTGGGATTGGAAGGGACTCTTCTATTATGAGCTCCTTCTGGAAAGCCAAACGATAAATTCCAACAAGTACTGCTCCCAGTTAGACCAACTGAAAGCAGCACTCAACAAAAAGCGTCCAGAATTAGTCAACAGAACGTGCATAATCTTCCATCAGGATAACACAAGACCGCATGTTTCTTTGATGACCAGACAAAAACTGTTACAGCTTGGCTGGGAAGTTCTGATGCATCTGCCATATTCACTAGACATCACACCTTCGGATTTCCATTTGTTTCAGTCTTTACAAAATTCTCTTAATGGAAAAAATTTCAGTTCCTTGGAAGACTGTAAAAGGCACCTGGAGCACTTCTTTGCTCAAAAAGATAAAAAGTTTTGGGAAGATGGAATTATGAAGTTGCCTGAAAAAAGGCAGAAGGTAGTGGAACAAAATGGAGACTACTTTGTTCAGTAAAAGTTCTTGGTGAAAATGAAAAATGTGTCTTATTTTTACTTAAAAACTGAAGGCACTTTTTGGCCAACCCAATAATAATAAATTTTTATGTTTGATTTAAGTGGGGTTTTTTTTGTTTTTTTGGCTTTTTTTGCGATGTCAGGCTACAAACCATCCTTAGCACCCACTGTTCTGAGCACTAAAGCATAGAAATAGCTGCTTCCTTTCTGCCCCAACGTCACAGGTATAGCAGGACAGCCACACGCATGGTGCCAGCGGGCCCAGCATCTGCAGGGCAGAGTCCCCTCCTTCCCACCCAGTGATTTAAGTTTTTGATTAAAAAATATATTTGAATTTCATATATTTGATTACTAGTACCTTTCACATTTAACACATGATGATTTTTGGCAATAGAACAAAAATTTATGAAAAAAATCTTAATCATTACAATATAATTTTGTTCATGGTTGCCAGGTGTTGGGGGAGTGACAAACGGTGAGTTAGTACTTAGGGGGTGGGGTTTCTGTTTGGGTCATGAAAATGTTTTGGAATTAGATTCCACAACATGGTGAATATACTAAGTGTCATTGATTGTTCACTTTAAAATGGTAACTTTTATATTATGTGAATTTCACCTAAATACAATTTTTTAAAAATAAATAAAGCAATACAATTTTGTTGAAAGGAAGGCAAGAAAAAGAATTTTAGGGGATAAATATATATAATAACTTATGAATTATATATGTCTTATTTTATTATTCATCCAAACATCAGCAGCATATCACCAAAACATCCAGACATGTGTAAAAGTAACTGAATTCTGTCATTTATGTATGTATGTATGTATGTATGTATGTATGTATGTATGTGTGGTACGTGGGCCTCTCGCTGTTGCAGCCTCTCCCGTTGCGGAGCACAGGCTCCGGACGTGCAGGCTCAGTGGCCATGGCTCACAGGCCCAGCTGCTCCGAGGCATGTGGGATCTTCCCGGACCGGGGCACGAACCTGTGTCCCCTGCATCGGCAGGCGGACTCTCAACCACTGCGCCACCAAGGAAGCCCCTGTCATCTTTTATATTTTGCTGACTTTCAGTCATATAAAAACTCTACTTGTTTTTAACACGTTACTCAATTTTGTTATTATGAACATATATTTACCAAAGTAGAAGAATAAACATATTTTATTGAGTGCTAGTTTTAATGTGTAAGTTTTATAATTTTTAGATATAATGTGTAACTTTTAAATATTTAGATGTGATATATTGGCCTATATTTGTGCTTCTGCCTCAGACTCCACCTACTACAGTGTGTGATGTATCAAAAGTCAGTGAAAAGGACAAAATCTGGGCAGTTCTGGAAGCAGTTCGTCCGGTGATGCAGGGGAGAGTGTTAGATAACATGAGATACTTACCAAGTGCTATTTGGGGGTAAATGATGAAATTTTCAATTATGGATTAATTTTTTAATCTGATTTCATATGTTTAATGTCAATGATTAATTTAGTGATATTTCAGTAGACAATTTACATAGAGAATGAAAGTTTAGAAGTTTATTACATCAGCAATATCGTTCCAAAGGACGTTGCCCATCTCTTAAAAAAGGCATTATGATATATGGAATGTCTGCATATCAGTGCTTAAAATGGATAATTGTTTATCCATCCGTAGAGGTTTACCTACTTACTGATCTATTAAGTGTATCCAATAAGATACGGTTGGAGAAAATACGAGAAAAACAAAAAAGAGAATTTTACTTGCAGGGCATGTGTGTACCTTACAATAATAGGCACAGCAGAACAAAGAAGTAAATATTACACGGCTGCCATAGAAAAGCTAAATGATCACTTGCTAAATTTCAACTAGAGTTGTTGGTGCTATTTAGAACCGTACTTTGAAATGGCATTGACCAAAATAACTTTTTCTTTTCCTGTCATTACACCCAGTTTTGCCATCATGAAATAACCTTAAGCATATGACAAATATCCCCTGGTAGCTCCAACTACAGAATAATTGTTATTCTCAGTCCTTAAAAAAAAGTTAGAGACTGCAAACATTTTGAAGGTCAGGGACGTGACCTCCATTTCTTTTGTAGCTAACTTTCAGCACTCATGACTCTAGCTGTACTGAGGGCTGATGTCACATTATGATTCTAGGAGGGTTTGATTGACAATAGTGCATGATAGCCCATCCAAAAAATTAATCTGTGTTGGAAACAGTGAGATGCCCTCAAGACACTCAGTCAGTTGGTTCTTTTTTACTTTTTCTTAGAGATAGTAAGGATTATAGCAATTCTCCTCAGTTCTTGAGACAAGGTACCACGTAGACATCAGAGCAGCATCTTATGTCTGTATTTTCAGCAGGTCAGCCAACTGATGAGGGAGCTTTAGTCTTCTTCAGAATCATACTGAAATGTCAGTTTTGTCAAAAGATAGAATCAGGGCTTCCCTGGTGGCGCGGTGGTTGAGAGTCTGCCTGCTAATGCAGGGGACACGGGTTCGAGCCCTGGTCTGAGAGGACCCCACATGCCGCGGAGCAACTAGGCCCGTGAGCCACAACTACTGAGCCTGAGCGTCTGGAGCCTGTGCTCAGCAACAAGAGAGGCTGCGATAGTGAGAGGCCTGCACACTGAGATGAAGAGTGGCCCCCGCTTGCCACAACTAGAGAAAGCCCTCGCACAGAAACGAAGACCCAACACAGCAAAAATAAATAAATTAATAAATAAGCAAACTAAGATGTCCAGAGATGGTAATCTTAAAAGAAACAATAGCATCATATCCGTGCCAAATAAATGTCTGGGTGGTGGGACCACACTGGGCCATGGCAGCACTATCTGTGATGATCGAAGAGCTTAAAAGGTGATCACAGAGGCACTGTTGCTCCGTCCAAAGCATCTTCCTTTGTCAGCACTTCAGAAACTCCTTCGTAACCATGGAGTTCGCAATAATCTTTCATGTGAAACATTTCAAAATGTCACATTACAATTGTTATTCTTCCAGTAAGGGTTGAGTTTTCATGGAGCAAAAAGAGCAAAGAGGAGAAGTGCTTTTGAACATCAACCCTGAGAAGGCAGCGACCAGTCCTTCTTCATGATCCGATAGCTATTTTAGTTCTCAAAGAAGCATAGAAAGATCCAGGCTTAGGCATGAAATAACTTTGTAGTTCCTGTACCCTAAAAGATTGAAATGGCCTTGAAGGTGAAATCTCACCTCAAACCCTCATGCCTACCATTTATTTTCTCCATTCCCTTCAACCTGCAACTACGATCTACACTCTTTGACTTAACAATGGCTTTTGTCATTAAACTGGGTTTTACATAAAACCAAAGTCCTAACTCAGTGATCCTACTTTTGCCCTCCTACCAACTTTGACACTTTTGAAAATGGCAGGCTTGCCTTGTCTCTTGCAAAACACAAAGGAAAATACCTTTGAGAAGAGAAATACATATATATTCATATATATATTAATATAGTAGACTATACATATATATATTAATGTAGCAAATAGACTGTCAAAAAGGGCAAATGACAAGAAAAATTTCATTCATTTCTCCCCTGAACTATCAGAGAAATGATAGAGGACAGATCTCAAACACAATCCCTTTGGGTTGCAAGGCAAACCCTAAACTCTGCCGTCAGAGCTGTGCCCTGTCTTGAAGGAAAAGATCACAGCTCTTTTACTCAGCAAGAGATAAAAATACCATGTGTAGAAGAGCAAAGCCTGAGAGCTATCATTTCTCCTGTGACTTCTGCTTGCTGCAGTCTGCTGAAAGATGTTATGGCTGACCAACCCTCAAAAATAGACACTGTGATGGTGATATATTGTGGCCCTTGAAGAATTTAATTGTCAAATTGACATTTATCAGAAGCTTTAGTGCATTTGAAAGATAAATTGTGCAAGTTTGGTTCAGATCAAAGAGCCCCTGTCCTTCTCCATTCATAGCACAGGCTGGCTTCAGCAGGCAAGTCATGTGTGAAAAATGATCCCTTTCCACTCCCAGCTCCTCTAAGCACTGAACTGGTGACAGATAATCACAAATTTAAATGTTAGCCTCCTCTTCAGAAAGTTCTTAAAATAATGGAGAACCCATTGAGACCATTTGTATTTGAAAGGAATGCTAAATAATGTAGCATTGGGGAGAAGGATGTGCTGTGCTGGGCAGATAAATGATGAAACCCCAGCCCAGACTCTCTTCAGCAGTTGCCACGCTAATTACAGATCAATTACTTCCCAGTTGTTTGCAACCTTATCAAAGAATGGTAAATTTACTGAGAGCAAAGTGTGATAAGATGACTTTTCATTATTACAGTAGATTTGTTGAAACAGCTCTGACACTGAGATTAATAAGAGCTCTCCCAGAGGTAATAGGAACCGTGCGCGCATAGGGAGAATCTAAGAGCTGAAAACCGGAAGCTAGACACTATCATAAAAACCCTTCCTCTCATTAATTGTTATCATGAGTGTGTTCCCAATGCAGAAGGCCAGGAAATGACCCATTCACTGAAACTTGCCTCGAACAATGAAGCTCTTCACTCCCAAAGAGGCATGCTGAAAATCAAAGGAAAGTATAAGCATTTGGATTTGGAAGCAAGAGAAGAATTTGTATGTATATGGGGTGTGTGTGTGTGTGTGTGTGTGTGTGTGTGTGTGTTCGTTCTAGCTGAATTCCATTTTCATTAGGACAATCACAAAGAGATGGTCTGTCCTATGTCACTATAAAAGGAAGTGTCAAAGTTCTCGAGGTGGATGTTGGTGGAGTCACTAAGGAGCTGAGACCAGTAAAGATTTGGGCTGGCTGCTAGGGTCACACATAGCAAAATTCCTCCTGGGACAGCGGACTGGGAGGAAAAACGAAGGGTTCGTAGAGCCCAGGGAATCGTTCAGATTGGAATAGGTAATGCATAATGTTCCTAACACAGGGCACAGTAGCTATGGGGCCGTATTTTTGTTTTATTTTTTTAATTGAGAAACAACTCACTGAGGAACTCTTAACATTGGTTAATTCTAGCACCACTGTGCCAGTCTCCCAACCTTTCAGAGGCCATCTCCACACCTCCTGGTAAGTCTGAGTGGGCACTGGAACACCTGTGGAATTGTTTATTCAATTTTGCAAGCTACTGCTATTTTAAATATACGCTCCGGTCAGAGGAATATGTGGGAAATAAAGAGAAATGCCCTCCCTGACTTGGGAACTAAAGTAATGTTTCAAATCCCAGTGGAAATGGATGAAGAGAAAAGCTGAGAGGCAAGAGCCAGCTTTTGAGGAATGGACAGTCTTTTATAAGACATTTTAGTAAACTCTTTCATAACTTTTTTCTGACTTTTAAAGGAAATAAGAAACCATAGGGTAAAGGTCAGATCCCTTTGTGAATCGAAAACCAGTTAAGAAAGGGAAGGACTTGCTGGATTTGTGAGGCAGCATTTAGTGATCGGACATCCATCCTCATGTCCTCGTTGAGTGTTGCTGATGGGCTTATGAACTAAATGCGGTTTTCCATAAATGTTTAACTTAACATCTTGGGAATTCCATTCAATTGAGCTCTGTACTATTAACCTTGTTTTCTGTTTTTTATGTTTTTTTGTGGTACGTGGGCCTCTCACTGTTGGGGCCTGTCCCATTGCGGAGCACAGGTTCCGGACGCGCAGGCTCCGCGGCCATGGCTCACGAGCCCAGCCGCTCCGCGGCATGTGGGATCCTCCCGGACCGGGGCATGAACCCATGTCCCCTGCATCGGCAGGCGGACTCTCAACCACTGCACCACCAGGGAAGCCCTTAACCTTGTTTTTTGAACAGACTCAAATAAGTAAACTAATGCTCAAAGACAGAAAATAATTCTGCCCAGATTACTTTCAGAACCCAATTTGAAGCCTTGTTGCAGATGTCAATGCCGGTGATTCTGTTCCTCTGAGGATAAGACGTGGCAAATTTGAAGACTTTTCAGATACAACCAAGCAAACTAGGAAAGAGGCCAGGGGAAAGCATGTAGTATTTAATTTGTACAAATGAAAGGAAAGATGATAATGACTAGGGAAAGCTAATATAAACTTTGTCTACTTCAAACTTAATTCTTAAAACATACAAACTTAATTCACATACATCCCTATGGAAGGATCTTAGGAATAATTGTCGACCAATCAATATATTTCTTCTAGTAGCCTGAGCCACACACACAAAGAAAACAAGATGAAAAAGTAAGTCAATGTGGCATCAATAGTAATGCTTGTTTTTGTGTGTTCACTTTGTGTCTTTTTGCCACTTTAGCGAAATAAAGCAAAAACAATACAAGAATAATAAAATATCCTCTTTAACATTTTTCTCCATCTTGTAGAAGAAGGTAGTGAGAAACCCCAAACAAATATTTGCATCCTCTTCTACTCAGTAGGCTATTTGTAAGGTGATAATAGAAAGAGAAAGCTCAGAAAAGCCTTTGAAAACACACAATGGAATTTCCAGCCTAAATTTCTCTCCTCTCCTCTCAGTCCTCTCCCTTTCCCATCTCTCCCCTCACTTGCTGAATTTGATTTATTTCTCTCTTGATGGTTATTTGGACATAGCAACATAGTGCTTTTCACATTCCTGTTGCAAATTTGTTTTCCTCCATTTTAAAGATCAGGCTGGGAAAACTCTAGTGTGTGTCTGTGTGAGTTGCTATTACATGAAGGGGAGACAGGAGGAAGGGAGCTGGTGTGGTGTATGAATTACACATGGTGAGATTATTTAGCATGGACTGTCTTGAAGCAGATGTGTTTGATGTATTCAAACACGTGCATATTCAAAACTCACAAGAGGTGTTAGGAAAGCTGATCAGTTCTCTCCATACTTCCTGCTCAGAATGTCAGAACAAAGGATCACTTGATGAAATTGAAGGGCAGAGATTTATGAGGGGAGGGGGTACAAAATGAAAGGAAATTCCACTTCACATTACATTCATTCAACTTTCTGAATCTGCTTCCATGGAAATCCCTTATTTAATACTGTAGCTGGATTTTAATAAGGTTAATTTTCTCACTGATTGTACCACATGTACAAGGTTTCACTGAGATTACGATAAAAATAAGAAAATCTCTTGCTTTGGGTTGTAAACCATCCTTGGAATAATTAACTTGATTCTGTGCACAGTGTTGGCAGAGTTATTTGAGGGAAATGTTGGAGTTATTTCCGCTCCTCATGAGCAGTGCTTTTGGATCATTATTGTGCTGGATGAACATTTTCGCTTTAGAAAATCCTGCTAATGATAACCCTAGATCCACTTTGTTGAAGAGACTGCTTCATTTTGTTAGCTGTCATTTTCTTTTTCTTTCTTTTTTTTTTTTTTTGGCTGCGTTTGGGTCTTCATTGCTGCACCCAGGCTTTCTCTAGTTGAGGCAAGTGGGGGCTACTCTTCATTGCAGTGCGCAGGCTTCTCATCGCGGTGGCTTTTCTTGTTGTGGAGCACAGCCTCTAGGCACGCGGGCTTCAGTAGTTGCAGTACGCGGGCTCAGTAGTTGCAGCACGAGGGCCCTAGAGTGCGCGGGCTTCAGTAGTTGTGGCACACGGGCTCAGGAGTTGTGGTGCACGGGCTTGGTTGCTCCGCGGCATGTGGGATCTTCCTGGGCCAGGGATTGAACCCGTGTCCCCTGCATTGGCAGGCGGATTCTTAACCACCGTGCCACCAGGGAAGTCCCTAGCTATCATTTTCTAAAGCATTGGGACTGAGCCCCATTTTTAAATGTATACTTTTTTTCATTACACAAGTAATATATGCTCATTTAAGAAAATACAGAAAATTAAGGAAAGAAGAGAAAAACTGATATCACCCAGACAGTGCTACTGTTAACTTTTCAATGAATTTTCCTGTAATCCTGTATTTCCTGTACAAAGGATTTTTTTGCTCGCTAGTTGGCTGGTTTGTATAATATATAATCATGCTGGTTTAGAATTTTGCATCTTGCCTTTCTGACAACATTTTAACATAAGTATTTTCTATGTTATTGCATAGTCCTTATAATCATTGCAATGGTTGTATAACATTTCACTGAGATCATAGACTGTGGTTTACTTAACCGTTCCACTATTATTGAATATTTAGCTTGTTTTCTGTTTTTTGCTATTGTGTAGAATTGTTTCCTTGGAGTAAATTCCTGCAAGTGGTGTTACTGAGTCGAAGAACATGAATATTTTAAAAGACCTCACTAGTTTGAAATGCAAATAACTAGGAGAAATAGATTGATGGGTTTGTTTGATTCCATGTTTCAATATTCAAATAATGAGACACTGCTTTAGGTAGGAGAATAGCAAAGACATCAATTGTAAGCCATTTTGAGTGAACTGATGTCTGCCTCATTGTAAAAATAGGACCTGAGGTCTCTGTTGTGTACCAGTGCCCTTTATGGCACCCATACCTTGTCAAGTGGCCATCATTTTTATGGGACATCAGTTCCCAAACTGGTTTGTTGACACTTGTTAGCAACCTTTTGTCATTTTCACAAAGCACATTCTCAGTTCCCCTGGTGCAAAACATCTACAATTGCTGCCCTGAAGATTCTTTTTTTTTTTTTTTTTTTTTGGGTTCGCGGGCCTCTCACTGCTGTGGCCTCTCCCGTTGCGGAGCACAGGCTCCGGATGCGCAGGCTCAGCGGCCATGGCTGACAGGCCCAGCCGCTCCGCGGCATGTGGGATCTTCCCGGACCGGGGCATGAACCCGTGTCCCCTGCATCAGCAGGCGGACTCTCAACCACTGTGCCACGAGGGAAGCCCAAGAAATCTTTATCTTTTTTTTTTTTTTTTGCGGTACGCGGGGCTCTCACTGTTGTGGCCTCTCCCATTGCGGATCACAGGCTCCGGACGCGCAGGCTCAGTGGCCATGGCTCATGGGCCCAGCTGCTCCGCGGCATGTGGGATCTTCCCGGACCGGGGCACGAACCCGTGTCCCCTGCATCGGCAGGCGGACTCCCAACCACTGCACCACCAGGGAAGCCCCCTGAAGATTCTTGATGGTATTTTTCTTTCACTACTTACATAAAATTGAATTTGCTTTCTTTTGCTTCTTAGGTGACAGAGTAAACTCACCCAGGCACACTCAAGGGCAAATATGCTAACACAAATAAAGGGAGTTGGGCTGGGTTTCAGAAAGAGTATTTTAGGATGGGGGAAAAGGTTTTAGACCATCTTAAGTGTATTTTTAAAAAAGGATATTTAGACCATTTTCAGATCTCTTACCCACAACTTCCCTGGCCTAAGTGCTCCCTCACAGGAAGGAGAATTCCACCGGAGACAGGGCCATTTTGTGGCAGTGGATACCGTCCTAACCCTGCAGCCTCGGGTGTCCCCTTATATTATCACAGTAGCAGAGCTAGGAGGTCAAAATGCCACTTTCTGTCTATGGCAAAAATGGGACTGTCCTCATTCTATGCCTGCCCCAAGGCCCTGCTCATCTTTTGCCCTGGATATGCTGTGATGTTATGTCAGGGCCTGTACCAGCCAGCCGTGTCACATGAGCTTCCTTCTGGGAAACAGATGGGCAGGGGGAGGTCTGTTCCAGAGATTAGAGAAGCTAGGGCTTGCAGGTAAAGTTAAAGCAATGGTCGTCTTCAGTGAGGGGGCTTTTATGGAAGAAAAATAAGAGTGCCCTCTAAGGCAGCCAATAGGCAAGGATAGTCCAGCACTGTTAAATTTTTTAATAAATTGCCAACCTTAAAAAATTGGGCAAATTCACATGAAAATTTACGTTTCATATTTCTCATTTAAAAAATCCAAAGGGTAACACTAGGCTGCATTTCCATTAAGTACTAGTCTGAATGGTAACTCCACCCTCACACCATGAGACATTCTTTCCTCTTTACCATGGTTCCCATCTTTCCCTATTCATTTCTCACACCTTCCCACTTCAGTCACTCAGTTTCCTCTCCTGGCCAAGTAGGCACCTGAATTTGTAACCTTCGAGTTGCAAGAGTGTGGCTGGGAAGAATTGTGGGGTGCAGTATCCTATATCAAGCATGACAATACCTTGCCTTTCTCAAGGATGCCACAGTCTTTTCGTTAGGGGCCAATGTCACTGGATAGTCTAACTCGGGGTCCTCAACCCCCAGGCGGTGGACTGGTACCGGTCTACGGCCTGTTAGGGACCAGGCCACACAGCAGGAGGTGAGGGGCGAGCAAGCGAAGCTTCATCTGCCGCTCCCCATCGCTCGCATTACCGCCTGAACCATTCCCCACCCCCATCCCCGCCCTCCGTGGAAAAACTGTCTTCCACGAAACCAGTCCCTGGTGCCAAAAAGGTTGGGGACCGCTGCAAAACCATACTATGACTCTCTAGGGCTGTTTGCACTTACCTATACAAATCCTCAGTTGTTCACCTGCACAATCACATAAATAATTCGGTTGACGTTAACAATGGGCTTGACTTCACATCATCTTAGAAGTACAGCATGGGAACTTTCCCTTTCTCATTAATTAACATTCTGTGGGATGTTTTGCTCAATGCTTTAGAGTGATGCTAATTTAGAAAGACAGTATAGCCCAGTCACTAAAAATTAATCTCTATGAGAAACTGTTGACCATGCTTACCTAACCCTAGGAAGCATTTAAAACTGAGGTCTATAATGGGAGTGTTCCTTTCCATCATCATATTTTGCAGTGTATTGGTTTTTTCCCCACCATATAAAGGTATAATTTTCATTTACGAAAAGGTAATGGTCATTTTAAAATAACACATGGGAGAAAGGATTTAACTTTGAATAAAAAATGAGAGTACAATAGTATGTATACAGCAGGATCCAAATTTTATAAAAATGTCATTTTGTGTGCATATAAAAACTCTGAAAGGGAATAGTTCACAATGTTAATTGTGATTATCTCTAAGTGGTGAGATACAAGTAAATTTTCTTCCTTAAAGTATATTTTTTTGTTACCTTTGGGTCAGGTCTATTTTATAGAAGAATATTATCTAGAAACTCTTACAGTTAAACAATTTGAAACAGCATTCTAAAATCTTTCTTTAAAAAGATATCAGCTGTTAGTACATGAGACTATGCTCTATATTGATGAAATTCAATGTTCATATGAAATGATTAAATATATCTGTTTCTTCCTTTATGAAAAGAATCATACTTCCTTTCATAACTCCAGGTCTGATATGGGACCAGCCCATTTCACAGACACCACAACTGAGGAAATACCAGGAAACAGGGACAAGAGGGGGGTGACAGCATATCTAGTATATATTAGCCTGTGATACTTTTCAGCTAAATAGTAATTCTACCTCACTCTTTCCCTTCTGGGTTTCAGGGAAGAGAGATACATAAAAATGGCAAGAGGAGTTGAATGTACGTAATCCATTCATTGTTATGGAAGCTGAACTGTGGTCTCTTCTCTTTATTGCTTGTGCCATGTGACTAAGCCTTTCTAACAATACAGTGAGAAACTGAGATGAAGATTATGACAAGAATATTACCAACGTGTGGACAGTCTTATATAGAACACTTTTAGGTTTTGTTTTCTGAGAAAAGATAAGCATTGCACTAATAATTAAAGTTTTTCACTTTGAACTCTTATTAATAGATAGTTAATATTATTTATTAATAGGAAAACCAGATAGGAGATTTAAAAAAAACAGACTTAACAATATCCATTGAAATAATTCAGTTTGATATTAATGATAGGGGTCTCAATGGGGAGAGTGTTCCAGAACCTTCACTGATTTATTTATTTTACCAAGAAAAAGCACTGCATTGGATCAAAGTTAAGTTAATTACCAGAATGTATTTAGACATCCCTAAACAGAGGCTAAGGTCTTTATAAACATCTCTTGTGCTCTTGTCTGGAGATGAAACAGGAATATACCATTTAGAAGACCATGTAAATTATTCTCACCAAATCACAGAGCAAGTTTGAAATGACTTTACAGAAAAGTTTCCCCCTCAGGTGCCAAATGTGTCCTGGTGCCCACAGCGCTCTGTAAGCCTGATCAGCCCTCTGGGTTCTCTCCCCGGCTTCATCTCTTTCTCAACCGCTACTTCAAAAGCAGATGATAAAGGCCATTCTCCCAGGCGTATTTTCTAGCTGCAACTATTAGCATTTTCTTCTCATTCTTTTTTTGCAATTAAAAAAAAAAAAAAAAGTAGAGCTCTTTTCCAAGTCGTTGCATTCCTTGTGGCTGCAGATGGGGCCACCTGCAAGTCATTCTGCTCTCTCTCCGTCTCCAGAGGGAAAAAAGGCAGGCATTGTATTTTCTGTTCCCCACTCCACTTCTCATCCTTGTGTCTCTCAAAGGACACCCCAGAAACACAATTGTCACATTTTAAAAAAGTGAGAATTAGCGATTTCCAACCTTTTTTTTTTTTTTCTAATCAAGGAGCATTCTGTTTTGCCAGCTCCCCTCTGGTGGAAAAGGTGCTTGGTCTGACAAGAGTCTCTCCCTTTGTGGCACCGAGGCCCAGGGTGACACGAAGACAGACAGAGACAGACCAGAGCTGCCGTGTTCCTTCGTTAATTCAATGACCATGAAAAGTAAACTTTCCTGACACCGTTTTGTGGTTCACTGCTTTTATTCCCCTGTCCTCTCTGAGCACAGAACAACTTTTGACTTTACCTCAGTAATTAGCCAGCCTCAGACAGCTGAAATGTAAGTCCCTCTGAGAGGTGGTAAAAACAACTTAAAGAGCTATGACTAAAACCATTAGTCTACACCACCTTTTTAGAAGCTTCTGAAACCGCTTTTTCTTTCAAAATTCTTCATCTTAGAATTTGAAGAAATCAGAGCCTGGGCAGAGTGATAAATACTTAATTCTCAATAGATGGTTCCTAATTTGCCCAGGCCAACTTGTACATAATCCAGACTGCAAAGAAAAATGAACCACCTGATCCATTTACTGTGCCTGTTAACAATCTAATTCCTAGAAACATCAGACTTTCAATACTTTATCTTAAGACCCTATTGCTCTCAGGCAAAATGCCAGTCACCCTATTAAAAATCCTGAAAAACAAAGATTGGTGATTAAGACAAAAACCACACTCTGCATTAGGGACTAGCATCTGACTTTCCACTTGCCCCCCAGGTGAAGGCAATCCATCAACCATGCCTTAAATGAGCCAGTATAACACTGGTGAATTTCAAAATCACCAGCAAAGCCAGCTTTGGAAAGAACTTCTGGAGTAATCTATCCCCATGGATTTTGCCATTACTCCATTCTTCTTTCTCAAAAGCCTCATCTCCTGGGTCTCTTTCCCTAAGTCAGCACTCAGCACCCCAGGGCTCTCTGTCAATCCTTCATCTGGTTCTATCACCCCCTGTCCAGACCTACTGTTTCTCCCTCCCGATTGCTGCTGAGCTCTCAGCCTCCATGCCTTCTCTTGAGACAGATCCAGGTTTCCTGCTACTCTCTTGGTACAAACTACAAATCTAAGACACCAACCCTAATTCAAGTTCTAGGAGAGCATCTGAGAGAATCTGTTGATCTTCTCTGTCTTCAAGAGTCTCCTAGAGACAATACCCTGTCTTTACCTAAATCCTAGAAATGAGTCTAATAGTAGAGATTCCTTACCAGCCCGATCACAAGAAGAAGGTGGCTGCCAATTTCTCCCATGTAGTGAGCTGGCCCTGGTCATAAATATATGTGTGGGAAACTGAATTGAAGTTAGTAAACCTAGTATTTACCCTGACCTAAAATTATTTACTGGGAGGTCTTGTTGATGCTTCTTTTCTATCGTGCTTTATAAACACAATTCTCTAAACTTATTTATGCTTTTCCTTTTTCAGCTTCAAAGCTATTCGCAACTGCACTCTCACTCCACACTAGTGTGTCATGATCAGTTGTGAGATGTCACAAGAAATTTGTTACCAGTAATAGCTTTTCTGAAGCCTGCAAAGTATTTGCTTTCTTTTTCTAAGAAGAGAGTTTTCCAGGCTATAGCAACCATCTCACATTCTTGTTATAGCTAGAATAACACTGACAGCACCCTTGAGAGTGTGTTGCACATGTGAAAGTCATCTACCATGGATGATAAGGAAGAAAAAAAGTTGACAAACTCCATGCTACAGCATTGGATCCGGTAACTGAATATAATAAGGGAGATTATTGGATCATTATTCCAATGGACTCCTATTCAATTAAACCATATTCGTAGAAGAGCAAGGCAGATAGTTCACAGGAAGGAATAAGGCACCATGGTGACTCTGTGACCTAGAGAACACGCCAGATCAAAAAGCATAGCAGCTCCTTTGCTCTGGCTGAATGCTGTCATGAGACAAAGCAAAGCCAGTGATGCCAGCATTCCCAGTTTTTCCAAAGAAACCAGAAATGCAGATTTTAATGTGAAACCTCTCCGTTTGTAAATGTAAGAATGTATGTAAAACATAAAACCTAATTTATAACTTGCTAAACTCTATCTGTGCCAGATGATACACAAGCAGCCAGGCTAGTCTACAGGTCACAGTTTGCAGTTTCTGGATTAAACAAGATATTAACCATCAAGACTCAGCTGGACTCTATTTAGCATCCAAAGATGAGTGAGACCCAGTCCCTGACTGCAAGGAACTGATAAGGAAGAGAAGTAAAGCACCAGTCCTGGATAACAGTAGGCAAATGTCGTCACCTTCCTCAGGAGAAGCACAAAATACCATTCAGCCAGGAAGCAGAGGAACCCGAGTCAGAGAGCTTGAGTCTTATCCCAGTGTTGGTCCGCATCTTAGTCAGCTTCTTGGCAGGGGCTGTGAAAGTCTGGCCCCTGAGCCCTCGTATAGCAGAGGAACAGCCTTCTATAGATCCACCTCCACTGGTATTCGAGAGCAAACACGGGACTTCTTAATCAGGGCCCCCAGTCGCCTATTAGGTGACTTGCAGACACAGCCCCACATGCACAAGAGTTATGAGTGGATGACATATTTACACAGGGTAGGGGAAAAAAAGGCCTCTTCCTCTAGGCAGTTGCAGCCCCATGACAGGATGTTCAGCTTGGCTAGCAGATTATGGGATAGATTTCATCCCCAGCCATGTCTTTGGCTGGGCATCCTTTAGCAGGACACAAAATGCAGGGCATATTTACCAAGCAGCCCAGCTTCTTACCAACTTAGGTGTGCATCTCCAGATGTGCTTTTTTGGAACCTGGTAAAATGTAGGCTGTGTTGAAAATTATTTTCCTGGAGCCTTTCTACCTGCCGTGTGGATGGAAATCAGGAGCCCTGGGGATGTGGAGCTATTTAAAAATAAATGTGGCATATGTAACCATAGCAAGCGATTATATCAATTCTAAATGGACTTTGCCCTAAGAAAAATAAAAAGCCCAAGCTTTGGGGTTTTATTTCATTTACCAGAACCCAAGTGAATTGAGCGTGATTGAAGTGCCTGTGTTTGGCTGGGCTCCTCTATGTAATGCTGGCTTGTTGGACTGGTTTGAGTGGACCCAGCTGTAAAACTAAGAAGCCCCTCTGGACACAATCTCTTCCCAGATGCCAAAAATACCTCCTCTTTGAGAAGCTGGAGGAATAATTCTGCTCCAACAATAGGACATTCTTTCTTCTTGAAGGTTTTATTTTTGCAGGGAATAGAAATGGAGCAGGAGGTTATTCTCTGCCACAAGGCAATGCCCAAAGCAGGGACAAAGTCCTAACCTAGTTAGGAGACTGGGAATTTGATCCAGCATCCCAAAGAGAAAATTGTTCTATGTTTCTCTTTAGACACAGCAGCCTTGTCCTATCACGTGTGTGTGTGGGGTGGGTGCACACGCACTCACACATGCACATTTGTCCGTGTTGCCAGATGGGGACAAGAATCACTAAGATTCTTGGAACCCAACTTTGTTTTTATTTCTGAAGGCATCTCACTCACAGAGTTTTTTCAAAAACCCCGGTGCTGAAATGTTTCACCAAGCTGTATTACAGCAACTTGGATTATGCTGCGGGCGGTATGTACATTTTCTTCCTACACATTGCTTTGTGGATTTTTGTGTAGCCATAACCTCTTTATGGAGACCTTACCCCCTCTTTTATTCTTCTCTCAGGGTGTACTCAGCACTTCTCCCATACAACCTTTAGAACGAATGTCTCCCAGTTTTATTTTAGCTCACCACTTAGTTTGAAACTCTTGCTTCTTGATTCAATTTGAACAACTGTGAGAGTTCGGATTGAAACAAAACAAAAAAGCGTTACCTCTCTGTCTGATGTTGACTTTCAAATTGGAGCGAGGACTCCTGGGGTTAAACAGAAGATGTGTGGTATCTTCCTGTAAGGAGCATTTTTTTTTTCTTTCTTTTTAATAGAAAACTTCTGACTGAGACAAAGAGGCCAGGAGAGTCTGTTGAAAAATCAGAACATCTCATGTGGCTATTCCAATGGAAAATAAAAAGAAACACAAATCTTGTACAGCACCTCAGTCCCTATGCAGGAACCAAAACTGACGGAGTTAGGAGTGGTAATTTACCTCACTGGGGATCTAAAGTAATTAAACGGTGTTGCAAACCCAAACTCTGAATGGATTTAAGTCATCACTAGGGATGTGCAGTCCTTCCTTGGGAAGAAAGTGAAAAATATGCATTCTGATGGCAAACAAGAAAGCTTTCCATTTGATTCTGTATTTCTTTATAGCATCTGCTTCTTGCTGTCTGTCACATTTGAGCTTATCTTCCTTATTCTAGCAATAAGAAAGCAATGTTATAGCTTGTTATGCCAAAGTCGTGAAGGAAGCATGGACCTAGCTGAAGAAAGTAAGTCGTTATTTTTCTTAATTATTTCCGAAACGTCATCTCTGATACCATCCAGTCTTTTGTACCTACGAGGAGAAAATTGAATAACCACCCATTTCCCTAGAACAGCTTTAAAAAGTTGGCAGTCAATTTTTTCGGATGGCCATGAAACATTCGATGATATGGGTAAGCTTGCAGGATGATAGGAGAGCCATTACATGTAATCAGGAAAAAAATATTATGGTGTATACAGGCAGATTGTTTCACATCGTTCAGTTAGTTTAGGTTAGGGAATGTTTTCTCTCAGGAAATGCCTTTAAACCAGGGCTACATTTTATTTAATGATGTGGAAAAATTCCACAAAATATCCTTATGAGAAATGTATTTAATTTTCTCTTTTTAAGCCAGTCAGCAAGTAAAGTGAGCTGCATATTGCTCACATTACTAACACCGCCTGGCAGAGCACGTTGAAATATGCCTGGTCATGCACATTCGGAGGTAATGTTGGTTGAGAGCGCTTGGTACGGTTGCTTAGCACTTTGTGGAAACTGATTGACTTCAGCTGCTGAACGTTTCTGTAGGGATGTGGACAGATGTTGAAACCCAGGGTAAACTCCCCTTGCCTCTTTCTGTCCTTAAGTAGAAAGGAATAAACAGAAGTGCATCCTGGCATCACTAAGTAAGATCCTGACCTTCTCCCGGCTTTAATGACTACACTGAGGAAAGAGCATTTATGCCCTGGTCTAAAAAGAGCAGTTATCAGGCTTCCCTGGTGGCGCAGTGGTTGAGAGTCCGCCTGCCGATTCAGGGGACACGGGTTCGTGCCCCGGTCCGGGAAGATCCCACATGCCGCGGAGCGGCTGGGCCTGTGAGCCATGGCCGCTGAGCCTGTGTGTCCGGAACCTGTGCTCCGCAACGGGAGAGGCCACAGCAGTGAGAGGCCCGCGTACCGCAAAAATAAATAAATAAATAAATAAATAAAAATAAAATAAAATAAAAAGAGCAGTTATCAGCCTTGGCGTCATCAGGGTGTGCAGGGGCAGGCGGGCTGAAAAACCTCAGGAATATGGCTGAGCTCCCAGTGTGTATCTTCCTTCGCTCTCATTCTGCCTACTATACTAACTCAGCTGATCTTGTTCAGAGTTTAGTCACAAACAGGTCACTTCCCTGGGTCATTCGGTTTCTCTCTCTGACCTTTGGCGGAGATGGGCTTGTTCCACTCCGCTTTACAAACACTGCAAGGCAGTAATGACGTTCTCAGACTATGTGGGATTCCGTTATGAAAACCACTGGGTTGACGGTGATAAAACAGTGTGCTGAATTATCTTTCCCCCCTACATTTACAATTTGCAAACTAATTTTTACTCCTGGTAAAAAGTAAACTGGAAAATAGGCTGGTTTTTGATAGAGGTGACTGATAGAAAATTCTTGTGCAAAATGAAATGTATCTGATTTAGTTAAGATTTCCTCTCTTATGTGACCTTCACTCTTGCTTCCAGCTCAAGGCTACTTGCTTGAACACTACAAAGAGAATGTGTGTTTTTTAGAAGTCAGATACGCAAAGGAAGAATTGTATCGGCAGGGCTGCTTAGGCATTTTAATTCTATTAAAGCGGTCACAGGATAGTGTTTTTTATAGGATCAACTTCTACAAATTTTAAATATGTACACTGAGACTGAAGTCCATACATGATCAGCAAATTAATAGAAAATCTATGTACTAACAAGGGTATGAGCATAATGAAATGATAGTCTTTGACCCTGGTAAAGACATTAATCGTAATTATTTATTTTCCCGCCAAGGTTAATTGTTGGGAGTTTTCCGTGTGCTAATTGCTATTAAGGAGGATGTCAGCTGTCAGTTAAAATGAAGTATTGTTGCTACATAGGAAGAGCTTCTTCCCTCCAGACTGTTGATTGACATTAGGCCATGGGTAAACTTTGGGGTATGGGACTGGTGCAGACGGTCCCTTGAAGCCAAGTGTCTGACTTAATCTAATGGGGGCAAAAAGGAACCAGTGTCCTGCAACACAGTATATCATCTCTTTGACCCAGAGACAGATGGTATCTCATGCATAATAGAGGTTATTTTACACAGAGCTTTCAGTTCCCTGGGAAATATACTAGTCTTCCTAACTAAGGACCAAGAGCTTCTCTTAAAGAAAAATCTTGCAAGAGAAATAAAGATCTCTCATAAATGATCAAATATTTGGTCCCCCTCACCAGGTGTCCTGTTTCATTAGTAGCTAACATCTGCTAATACTAAAATAAGCTGGCCATTGACCCCATAGTACAATAACCAATGGGTATGTGTGATATTACTGAGCAAGGGAAATAAATGTAATCTCTTTTGTAGGTAATCAACTGATGTCCTGTTGCTTTTGATAGCTTTATATTACCTACTTGATAGAATAATATTTTTATACTTGTGGAGACAAATATAACTAATGATTGTAAAACATATACCTCCATGATTTTCCCACTATAAACTTTGACACAATATTCTATACTTCAGCTCTATATGGAGTGAAAAATTAATTCATATTTTTACTAATTCTCCTGGTTATTAATTTCATGCAGCATCCCTCTTTTCCCCTTAGCACACAGGTTAAAATGTGGAGTTGCTCAGATTACACTGAGGGCTTAAATAGCTCAACAAAGTCTCTAATAATTTTTCTGTGTTCTAGAATAAAATAACATTAGACTGTTCAATTTCATACCATGTATTGGACCATCCAACTTGCACTCTCTATTTGGAATCTTAATCCAGAGTGGTCACCTTAACTCTTATTATGCTTGGCTATCCTAAATCTTTTTGAGTGGAGCTACCAGAATTAATTGCACTCTTTAAGATAAATATTTTAAGAAATGTCTTAATATTGGTATATTATAGTTCTTTGTTTCAACCATCTTTCCTGATTATGGAAATGATACATATTCAAGAGACAAAATTTGGGGGAAAGAACAGAAAAATATAAATCACTTTTAGAAAGTAATGTTGGATTATTTTTCTCCCCATTTTGTTGTCCTTCCCCAGAAAGAATTTAAATTGAATATTGATTTTATTTTTTACTTCAGAATATATCACGATTATAACGGCATAGTGATTCAATTAATCTTTGAAGAAAGTGTTTTAGAATTCAAGAGGCTCAGAGTTTTTACATTTCTTGTATCTCTGGAGGACAAAACACCTTTCTAATTTCCAGAAATAATTCCTCTGCACTAATAGATGATGGGACCCAATTCTCAAACCTTTATTCAAGAAAAAAATCCCAGTGGAGCCTGATGTTTAGGTAAGTATGTAACACTGAGGCTGTATTTTACATCCTGACCAATACTGTGGCCATTCACATGTGAGTCCTCCTGGGACCCCACAATGAATACCATCTGGCTTTGGAGAGTTGAAACACTTACATGTCTTAAGTGCTACGTAACGACTGCCTGGAAGAGACTTTAGTCTCCATCTACATTTTGCTAAAAATGATTGCAGGAGAAATTTTTGTTTTACCTTAAACTTCTTTTGTTGAAACTGTATGTCTTAAATTCTCTATTCTTTGTTAAATTTATCTTTAGCAGCAGATTCTTTCATCCAGCTTCTAAACTACAATACGTAGTTTTCATAAAGGTTCTCAACAATCTCCCTTTTGTACCCTATGTTTATCTACCTCGTTCCATTGGAATTTAATGTATGTATTTAACACCTCAATGGCTATAGCCAGGTAGATTTTTATTTTTTAGATTATATTTTACTTTAAAGAATTTCTGTTTTCTTTCTGAAGAAGTCATTTCTCTGCTTCATCACACAGGGATTGCTCTTTCTTACCCTTATGCTTTACTTCTCAAAAGCAAAGTGACCCTCAGTGCCTTTAACTCAACATGCTTATACAACCTCAAGGCTGGTTCTAGGCTGCTGTCTGTGGGTTGGGTGGCGGAGGGAGTGGTGCTTTGTGATTTTGGGGTTTGGCTTTGGTTTTTATCTGTTCTCTGTACTAAATTTGTCCACGGGACTGTTGCTGCTGCTACTTACTGGGGCAAGAATTGTAGATTTGTAGACTCTCACTCAGTATTGAAAGGCTTCTCTTAGGTTTATGTCACATAGTGGTTCTTAACCTCTTGTATCTTATTTCTGACCAATGTGACTAAATCGTAAACTCCTTGAAGGCAAGGGAATGTAGCTTATCACTACTAATATATATATCCCCAATGCTAGCACAGTGCCCGACGTATGAATTACTAGGTAAATATTGAATGAAAGGATGAATGAATGTCCCCGCATCTTACCTGATTCAAAATGCTCACTTTTTCTCAAGACTGACTTTTATTAGTTTGTGAAAATGTAAATATCATCTATAGACAGTTTTAAAGATATTACAATTGTGGAAGTATTTGTGGGAGTGAGTTCTCATGCTTTTACTAAAGCAAAAACAACCTTTACAAGTAGTCACGATGCTGTTACGAGTGGAAATAGAGATGGTGGAGAATTAATCCTTTGTAGTTGTTCTGAAGTCCCGTGTCTGCCTGTCGCTGAAACCATCAATCTGGCGCCATTGCCCTCCTACCACTGCTTCCTCTCTGATTTCCTGCCTACCTGAACATCTCTGCTCAGACAACAACTCAGAGGGTACACACCATCCCTCAAAGCCATTCTTCCATCAGTAGCTCTATCAGTAACAAGAATAACAACAACTATAACCCTTGGCATGTGCCAGACACTGTGTAAGCATTTTAGAACTGTTAACTCTTTAATCTCCCAACAACACTCTTAGAAGATACTATTCTTAATGCCATTGTGCTGATTAGAGAACTGAGGTACCAAGAGGGTAAATCAATCAGAAGGTTACTACAGGACCTTCAAACCTAAGCAGCTTTGCTCCAAACCCCATCTCCTAACTCCTCAAGCTGTTCTACCTTCTAGAAAATTCCTTATTATATTTCTTGCTCTAAAATCTTTTCCCTGTAACATCTACCCATCCATACAAGTTTCATCCCCTTTCACATGACAGACTTTTAAATATTCAGTGTCACATCCCCCTGAATTGTCTGTTTTTGAGGCTCAGCTGCATTGTTTTCTTTTTCTATTAGATCACACACTGTGTAAGGGCTCTTTGATGCTCTGAATCCTACACCCTCCCCCCATTTTAATATCTTTATCATAAACTGAACCTAGTTTGGTAGAGGAATGCATTAGACTATAGGAGCCTCGTATTTTGGTGATAATGTCTCCCTTAGAATCTCCTGGAATTGTATCACTTTATCTCTTCTTTGGCTAAGTTTGATTTGAATGCCTTCTAAAACTCTGAAGTATCTCGCAAGTATATTCTAGTTTGGCCCTGTCTCTACCATTGTGTATAATTCTCCCTATTTAAACTTTCTTACCTGGTGTAAACACCTCTCTGGATTATGATCAGTCGTCTAACAAGCTCAGTTTCCCTCTCACCATGGCCTTTGTCATGGGCCCCGCAGGTCACGCTGTGTCCTCCTTGCTACAGATTAATTTGATCCTCTGATTCCTGCTCATCCCTTTTGTGCTCCTCTTGTGGGCACAGGAACAGCCCAGCTCTTCTCCACCAATTCAGGGAGGCTTGGGGTAGTAAATTGGCACTCACCTTGCAGACATATCAACTATGCTATTCCCACACCATGGTGGCACAGAGATATACGCAAGACCCCCGTACTCTCAAGGTTTGGGGGGAAGGAGGAGAGTTAAAAGCAGCTCATTCTCACAAAGTAATAGGCATCCTAAATTCAACTGCCATAAACCCCTACAATCTGGGAGGGGAGAGTGTGGAGGGACAACAATTCCTGATTAATTTGGGGGTGTTGCATTAGATTGTGTTGTTGAAATGTCGCAGAACTGTAGAAGAGATAAATTTTAAATGAGAAAGTGTCACCAGTTTCTAGGACAGGCTGTGGTGTCACAAGGTCACCACCAGACCAGGAGCTATTGTGGGGAATTTGATACATTATCAGCTTGCTTCTTTTTTTTTTTTTTGCGGCACGCAGGCCTCTCACCGCTGGGGCCTCTCCCGTTGCGGAGCACAGGCTCCGGACGCGCAGGCTCAGCGGCCATGGCTCACGGGCCCAGCCGCTCCGCGGCATGTGGGGTCTTCCCAGACCGGGGCACGAACCGGCGTCCCCTGCATCGGCAGGCAGACTCCCAACCACTGCACCACCAGGGAGGCCCTATGCTTGCTTCTTTTATCTTCTAGTAATAACTGGGCTGGCTTAGGAGGGGAAAATGATGAACTGATGTAAATCAGTTCCACAAGGCAGCCAAGACTGGGGAGAAAGGCACGGCAGTCATTTTCTTTTTTGTGTGTCACCAGGGTGAGTGGACAGAGGAGGCCCTGGGACTCACGAGCATGAGTCTGCTTTGTTGAAGAGAACCCAGCCTTGAAATTTTCCAAAATTTTTATAAGTTGAAGATTAAACAGGAAGGAGCTGTCTACCAAGAAAGTGAGAAAGATGTGAAGACTGTGTGATGTGAACAGTCCCTTATTCCCAATATAACTAGTCCCCTCTGACAGGGAAAGCCTGCCCTTAGAAGTTGATTCTGGGGGGTAGTGTGGCACCTCTTCTTCTCTGCATTCTCAGTGGTTCTCAAAGTGTGGTCCCTGGAGCAGCAGCATTGGCATCACCTGGGATCTTATTAGAAATTCAAATTATCAGGCCCACCCATACCTACTGTATCAGAAACTCTGGGGGTGGAGCCCAGCACTCTGTTTTAACAAGCTGTCCAGGGGATTCTGGTGTGCACTGCAGTTGAAAACTAGTAGTTTATATCGGGGAGAAGTACAGAAATCGTCCTTCCCTAACCCAACACTATATTCCAACAGGCTGATATTTGGTGAAAAAGCCAAACTGTAATCCCCAACCTAGGGTCAAAAACAAAACAAAACAAAACAAACCCCCACAAAACATGGCCTGAAATTCCCTAAATACTCCTTGAAACTTCTGGCCTATCGTTTTGTTCCTTTTGCCTTTCTTTTACCTCCCTTGTTCACATGGAAAACTCCTATTCACCCTTTCAAGTCTTGTTCCACTGGTATTTCCTTTGTGAAAACTTTCCTGCACCCATTTCTTCCCACTCCAAAAGCCGGAACAGAGTTATTTGTACCCTCCTCTATATGAATTTTGCCCTTAGTCCTTTTGAGATCCACAAACATTGCTCTACATTGTTCCTCTTTGGCCTTCTTTGCCTGCTCCTCTTCCTCAGCCAAACCCTAAAGAGTGAGTAACCCCAGGGCTCTTTCACTTATGTTCTCCCCCTGGACCATCTTATCCATTGGCATGGCTTCAACTGCCATCATTTAGCTGATGATTTCAAAATCCATATCTCCAACCTAGACTTCTCTGAGCTCTAGACCCTTATTGCTAATGCCACCTGGACATCTTCATCTCAGAGAACCACAGAGAACCTCAAAGTCAGCATGTCTGATATGGAATGAAACATCTCTTCTCACCCACCACCCTCAACCCCTCATTTGCTTCATCTCCATTTCCTCCAGAGGTTGCCAGGCCATTCTTTCTGTGAACAATGCCAGAAATCCGGGTGCCCTTTTGGACTCCTTCCTGGCCCTCTCCCCCATTACCTAACTATCACCTACTGTAATTCTATAGACCTTACCCTGTTAAATATCTCACATGTGCAACTGGAATAGTTTCCTAACTGGTCTCCTAGACTGCAGTTAGTTCCTCTCCCTCTGCCTACAATTCACCCTGTACACTTCAGGCAGAGAGGTCGTTCTAAAATGTAAATCTGATGATAGCACTGCCCTGCTTAAAACCTTCCTGGCTCTTCTATTCTATACTCCACAGGAGAGGACCAGACTCACTCATCTGGGTCTTGGTCAGACCCAGATCAACCCATCAACTACCCATTCAACCTTAACTTCTTTTTCTAACATATTATTACAAAACTGTTCAAAAATCCAGACAAGTTGAGAGGATTTTACAGTGAACACCCACATACCCTCCACCTAGACTGTGCCATTAACATTTTACTATACCTACTTTATCACATATCAGTCACATGATTTATCACATATCATGTAACAGTCCATCTATCCATCCCTCAATGCATCTATCAATCCATCTTATTTTTTGAGGCATTTCAAAGCCAGTTCAAATGTCAGTACACTTTCCCCCAAACATTTCAGTATGCATATTATTAATTAGGGTTCAATATTTGTTTATGGTCTTATTTTTACTTGAGGTAAAATTTATATGTAATGAAATGCACAAATCTTAAAGAAACATTCCATGAGTTTTGACACTTATATAACCCAAACCCCTATATAGAACATCACCAACACTCCAGAAAGCTCCCACATGCTCCTTCCCAGTCAATTATTCCCCACCTCAGGCACTCACTGTTCTGACATTTTCTGCCATAAATTACTTTTGCCTGTTCTAAAATTTCTTTTTCCCCCTCAGTATTGTTTCTGAGATTTGTTCATATTGTTGTCTGTAATCAGTATGGGTTTTCCCCTTTTTATTGCAGTATTCCATTGCATAAATAGAACAGGATTTGTTTCTACATTATCTTGTTGATGGACTGTCTTTAGTTTTTAGCTATAATGAATAAATCTGCTATGAACAGTATTGTACAAGCCTTTGTAGACACATGTTTTAATTTATCCTGGGTAAATACCTAGGAGTAGAGTTTCTGGGTCATAAAGTAGATTGTACTAACTTTAGATTGTACTATTTTTCACTCCTACCAATAATATTTTCAAGTTTTAATCACTCTACATCCTTATCAAATTCTGATATTGTCAGTTTTTTTTTATTTTAGCCTTCCTCATGGATACATACTGGTATTCATTGTAGTTTTACCTTACATTTCCCTGACGACTAATGTTGTTAAACATCTTCTTGTGTACTTATTGTCCATTCATACATCTTCTTTTGGAAAACATCTTCAAGTCTTTTGCCCCCTTTATTTTTGAGTTATTTGACTTTATATTACTGAGTTGTAAAAGTTCTTTTTTTTTTTTTTAATGATTGCTCTTATTTACTTATTTATTTATTTTTGGTTGCTTTGGGTCTTCGTTGCTGTGCGCAGGCTTTCTTTAGTTGTGTCGAGCGGAGGCTACTCTTTGTTGCAGTGTGCGAGCTTCTCATTGCGGTGGCTTCTCTCATTGCAGAGCACAGGCTCTAGGCACACGGGCTTCAGCAGTCGTGGCACACGGACTCAGTCGTTGTGGCTCACGGGCTCTAGAGCACAGGCTCAGTAGTTGTGGCACATGGGCTTAGTTGCTCCCCAGCATGAGGGATCTTCCCAGACCAGGGATCGAACCCATGTCCCCTGCATTGGCAGGCAGATTCTTAACCACTGCACCACCAGGGAAGTCCCTGAGTTGTAAAAGTTCTTTAGATCCTGGATACCAGTCTTTTGTCAGATATCTATTTTACAAATATTTTCTCCCAGTCTTCAGTTTGCCTATTCATTTTCTTAGTAGTGTCTTTTGATGAAAAAAGCTTTTCATTTAATGAAGACTAATTTATCAAAACATTTTTTATGGTTAGTGTTTCTTTGTCCCATTACACACACAAAAGAAACCTTAGCCTCCCCCCAAATCATGAAGACATTCTTTTATGTTTTCTACTAAAATTTTATGGTGTTAACTTTCATGTGTAGGTCTGTTATCCATCTTGAATTAATGTATGTGTATATGTGAGGTAGAGGCCAAGATTCACTTTTTTCCATATGGATATCCTATTTATTGATACTTATTTTCTTTTATTTATTGTACAACTTATTGATAAAAATTTCTTTTTCCTATTGGATTACTTTGGCACCTTTGCCAAAAATCCAATGACCACCTGAGTGGGAGTCTCGTGCTCTGTATTCTGTTCCATTGCTCTGTGAATCCACAATCACACTGCTTTGATTACTGTAGCCTCCCAGAATATTGAAATCAGGTAGTGTAAGTTCTCCAACTTTGTTATTCTTTTTCAAGATTGCTCCAAATATTTGAAGTCTTTTACATTTTCATATAAATATTAGGATTGGCTTGTCAATTTCAAGAACTGCTGCTCATCGCGCCTTAACTTTTGATGTACCACGTTCTACCCCCACTGTCCCTGCAGACTCAGGGACAGTGAAGAAACTGCTCTCTTTCATAAACTCTTAGCTATATAGGGATTTAGCCAAAGGACAGATTTTTTTAATAGCATATTTAAGGTTTGTTCTTAATTCTAGGTAAAAAAGATTCCTCTTTCCATCTGAGAGAAGTCATATGACCCCATTTCAATTTTACAGTGAATATTCTTCTACAAGGACAGATAGGAATGCACCTAAATGATTTACTATAATATAACTTTCCCCTAGAAGGAGAGGATTCTCTCATTTCATCATCAGACAATTGTTTCTTCTTGGGAGTCTCTTTTTTTTTTTTTTTTTTTTTTCTCTTTTTGCGGTATGCGGGCCTCTCACTGTTGTGGCCTCTCCCGTTGCGGAGCACAGGCTCCGGACGCGCAGGCCCAGCGGCCATGGCTCACGGGCCCAGCCGCTCCGCGGCATATGGGATCCTCCCAGACCGGGGCATGAACCCGTATCCCCTGCATCGGCAGGCGGACTCTCAACCACTGCGCCACCAGGGAGGCCCCGGGAGTCTCTTTTAACAAGCATTTATAGATAGACAATCTAGCTGATTTTCCTCTTCATTCTCTCCTTCCTCCTCTTCTTCATCATTATCAACACCATAGCTGACATTTATTGAGCCCTTAATCCTTGCTCCTGACTCTATGCTAAGAAATTTATTTTATTATCTCATTTAAACCTCACATTAGCCCTGTTTGGTCAGCCTTTACAGATGAGCAAACTAAAGCTCAGTGAGGTAAAGGACATTTTCAAGGTCCAACAGAGAGTAAGTGGTGACACTGGGGCTCAAACTCAAGTGGTTCTTACTCTAAAGGCTGATAGTTTAGGCATCTTCTATAAAAGGATGTCTTATTAAACCTGTGCAGTAGTATTTCCTTTGTTCATCTTAGGATCAGTTAAAACTTTTATCATTATTGTTGCTGTTTCTGTAATAATGTATCAGGCATACCCTGAAATCATCTTCATATACTCCTCCAACTTCTGCAATTATGCAGTTCTTAAGACATCTGGAAAACAAAGTTGGTTCAGTTGGTTTTTGCATTACATGGGTTTTTTTTCCTTTTTTTTTTGTGGTACGTGGGCCTCTCACTGTTGTGGCCTCTCCCGTTGCGGAGCACAGGCTCCGGACGCTCAGGCTCAGCGGCCATGGCTCACGGGCCCAGCCACTCCACGGCATGTGGGATCCTCCCAGACCGGGGCACGAACCCGCGTCCCCTGCATCGGCAGGCGGACTCTCAACCACTGCGCCACCAGGGAAGCCTTACATGGGGTTTTATAGCCAAAGTAATTTAACCTTCCCCTTTTCTCTTCACAGTGGCGAACTATTTTCATAGTGTCTAAGGATTCCTTTATACATCACACATGTCTCATTCCAGTCCTAAGCTATCTTTATGTATAACTCAAAGTAAAGATTGTCATGCCCCACTGATTTCTATCATCCAGACATGTTGCCGAATTCCAATTATGATGACTCTTTCTGACTCAGCCATATAAATTCAACCGGGCAGTTCGGATTTTTAAATTTCACTATTAGCGTAGAGATAGTCATTAATATATTTTTGCATTAAGCTATATATAATGCTTTGTACTGAACTCTTTATTTTGCTAAGAATGGAGCATATGTCTCATTATCCTTGCTCCTGAGTATCCAAACTTTCCTTAAAAAAAGGGAGGGCTTCCCTGGTGGCGCAGTGGTTGAGAGTCCACCTGCTGATGCAGGAGACACGGGTTCGTGCCCCGGTCTGGGAAGATCCCACATGCCTTGGAGCGGCTGGGCCCGTGAGCCATGGCCACTGAGCCTGCGCTCCACAACGGGAGAGGCCACAACAGTGAGAGGCCCGCGGACAGCAAAAAATAAATAAATAAATAAATAAATAAATAAAGGGAATGCATATGTATACACACACGCACACATACACGCACGCGCACACACACATACACACTCTAATACAACTACATAGGTAACTTTAGCATTCTGTGCTTCTTAACTGACTCTCAAATGGGGGTATTGAAAGCTTACCAGTTGTCTATATTGATACACAGTAACTACTGCCCAGATCAGAATGGTGATCTCTTGATAGAAACAGAGAAGAGTTAAAGGATTCACACCCTGGAATCCTTGAGAAAATGGTTTTTTGTGAAGGTAAGTGGCAGAGGAAGAAAGAAGCAATGACCCAGAGGAAAATATGCTTTCTATAATAACCACTGGCTAAAAATAGACCCTCTATCACAAGTTCATCAGATGATGAGAAATACATTATAGCTCAAATTGATCACACATACTTTAGTGGGTATAAATACTGTTTTGAAAATATAAACTTAAATACAGGAATTTTCTTTCTTGTGTCCATTCATCTTATTAAACAGACACCATATTTGTCAGCTTAATGGCTTTGGTAGAAAGCATAGCAAAAAAAAAAAAAAGGTTGGTATATTCTCTGTTTAATTTTATAAAGATCACATAATAATGGTGACAGGTGGAGCCATGTGGGGGTAAAGGCAAATTGGTCTTCTGTCCCAGATGTCAAAGACGTGCTGCAGACATCAGGGAAATGTCTCGTGGTTGGGAAAGGTAAGGAAACTCAGCAGGCTGGTCTTTGATACCTAGGGCTTTCACTTTTAATTAAAGAACATAACTCTGGTGAAAAGTCGTCACATCATCTGTTTTATATAGGGCTTGGATGATTGCTCTGTAAAGGAGATAATGATTGGGAATATGCCTAACATAGTACCTAGAAGGTGCTACATATCGAATACAATTTTAAAAATTAACATTTATTGAGCATCATCTCAGAGAGTACTCTCATCTCTGTGAAGGAGGCACAGCTATTATCCCCACTTTGCAGATGAGAAAACTGATTCTTAGAGTAGTCGAATAACTTTCCCAGAGTCACAATGCTAGGGAGTGGGTGATCCATGAGAAGTAAACAGAATGTCATTTCAAAGACTGCATCTACCCACAGGGCCATATTCTCAGAACCTTTCTTCCTTCCTTGAGTATAGATTAGATTCCTAATTAGATTCCTGAAAGAGCTCTCTCATACGCTGTGTGATAGAATCATTTCTTTCTCTACATGTGTGACCTCATGGGAATAAAAACCCTATCTCCAGTATCTTTTCTTTCAGCCAAGGTACCACCCTGACCCCAGTGTAGAAAGATGTCTCTCCTCCCTTTCTTTGATAACATGTTATCACACCTCACAATTTTATCAACTTCAGAGTCTGGAGACTTATCCCACTGTCTTTTTGTAATCTCTCATGCAACAGCCCAAAGCATTTGTCCTCCTCTGAGTAGGAACACGAAAAAGCTGCTCACTGTCTCTCATATAATAGTTTTTTTAGACACTCAGATACTAATAACTAACATTTCCTGCCCCTACCTTTTCTTCTCTGAGTCAAATAATTCACCCTCCTCCTCCTCTTTGTCCTCCTCCTCCTTCTTCTTCTTCATATATAAATTACTTCCACAAAGGGCCTATTTCCACAATTGCTAATCATTTTAGTTCCTGTCCTCCAGACTCTTTCAGCATCTGGATGTTCAGTGGGTGTCATGAAGACATTGCCATACAGTACTGAGATTATGGCATCTGGGAAAAATTTTAAACACGTCCACAGGAATATTTTCTGTTGTTTTACAAATTACAGGCAAAACATTAAAGAAAATTATGGTTTTCCCAGTTCTCAGATGGTGTTTTGTCTAAACTAATGCAAGACAAGAAAGGTGGATTGGTTTTTTTTTTTTTTAATTTAATTGTTTTTTTTGCGGTACGCGGGCCTCTCACTGTTGTGGCCTCTCCCATTGCAGAGCACAGGCTCCAGACGCACAGGCTCAGCGGCCATGGCTCACGGGCCCAGCCGCTCCGCGGCATGTGGGATCTTCCCGGACCGGGGCATGAACCTGTGTCCCCTTATCGGCAGGCGGACTGTCAACCACTGCACCACCAGGGAAGTGCTGGATTGGTTTTATACTGTTTTCCTTGTGTAAGAAAGATGTAGTCATTTTAGAAAAAAAGTTATGCTGTCTAAATTTAGTGATTATTCATATTCGTGTATTTGAATGCATAACATGAGGGATGCCAATAGACTATAGAAATTTAGAGGAAAAGAAGTCACTCATCTAACAGAATCAGGCAAGTCTTCACAGAAGAGGCAGCATTTGTGATAGATTTTAAAGAATAAGTATTATGACAAAGAACTGGGATGGAGGAGAAGTTCAAAGTGGAAAAACATCATAATCAAAAGCTTGAAGAAATAAAAAACATTTTGTTTGGAGAAGAGGGAAATGGTTCTATCCTGTGTCATCCACTTTGGTTGGTGTGTCAAGAAACATTAGGGGGCTTCCCTGGTGGCGCAGTGGTTGAGAGTCCGCCTGCCGATGCAGGAGGCACGGGTTCATGCCCCGGTCCGGGAAGATCCCACATGCCTTGGAGCGGCTGGGCCCATGAGCCATGGCCGCTGAGCCTGCACATCCGGAGCCTGTGCTCCGCAACGGGAGAGGCCACAACAGTGAGAGGCCCGCGTACTGCAAAAAAAAAAAAGAAACATTAGGCAATAAGGCTGGAGATGGATATTGGGGCTAGATTATTTAAGAGATTTAAGCAAAGCTGTATTTCCTTTACAAAAGTAATTCTGACAATGGAATATACAATGAGATTTTCAGTAGGGAGATCAGTTTTGAAGCTGATGCGATTACAACAATCGAGACTGATCTCTATTGAGGACTTATCATGTGCCCAGTGGAGAGTCAAGACTATAAAGTGTAATATGAAAAGTCTATGGTTCCAAGAAGAAGAAAAATAAGAACAAGCTGTTGAATTTGATGGTTAGGAGATCATTGAGTAACTCTGAATGGAAAGTTATCAGGAGAATGGAGAAAAGCGAGCTGAGATTGGTCAACAGGAGTGAAGCAAAGGAAAACAACATGATGGCAACTTCAGCGTCTAGGGGTGTTTTCTTGTTGGTTGGTTTGTAGGATATGGGACTAAAACTGTTGTTTTTTTGGCCAGTGTCAGGGGGCTAGTGGAGAGAGACACATTAAGGAGGCACAAGAAATGAAAGTCCCAAAGAGGATGAGAAAAGATGACAAAGATGGAGGCATGGTCTTGGCAAGCATAAGAGGTATGTTTTCTGAGATAATAACAGGGAGAAAGTAAAAGAATCAAATTATGGGAGATTTTGAGATCAAGAGGCGGGAAGTTGAGGGAGCTCATATTGTCTGACGTTAGTTCTTTAGTTAAATGGATGAGGGGTCATCTATGAGTAGTGATGGGAAGAAATGGTGCCTGGATTTTAAGGGGTAAAGAAGAGTTAGTGTAAGCTCCATGGAGATGCAATAAAGAGCAGTTAAGAAATCAGTTGCCAAGCAGCAGTGTGTGCCCAACTAGGAAAGGTGCAAAGCTCATATACAGAATGAGCATCTGTAGGATATTTAATGCAATGACAGCAGGACATCTGATAAGTTCTTCATTTGCCTTGTTGATGATTTCATCTCTCAGATGTAGAGGAATTGATCAGGAAATGAGCAATTTGTTCTTAATTCTGATCAACAAGAAGGAAAAACGCTAGGAATAATGGGAACAGTGATTATTTCACTTAAAAGTAGATAGCATAGTTGGACAGATAGTCTAGATATTAGGCAAGTTAATGTCTGAAAAGTCCCATGAGCTCAGCAATGTATGAATACAAGAAGGCGTGAGTGGCACATAACCATGCTAAATATAAAGAGAAGCATAAATCAGTTTTAAAACTGACACAAAGACCTAACTAAGAATAAATTTTGGGAGACATGACTTAAGAGGAACATGAGTGAAAATTATTTAAGGAAATTGACAATATATTCCTTATATGTCAATGCTGGGATCTGACCAATGTAAGCTTGGACTGCATTACTAAAAGTAGCATGCAGAACAAAGTACGACCACCCAATTGGACTGAGTTTTGGTTGCCATGTCCAAAAAGATGTTAAATATTAACTCTACTGTTGTCTTGGATTTTTGCAGTAGGCCCCAAAGGACATGAATAGTACAAGGGTGATCAAAGTCCTCCCATGTCCCAAAGGGGTGTGCTAGATCCATTTCATGAAACATGTTAACAGATCATAAGTCCAGTTTGGTCAGCAAGAGCTCATCACCCACTTCAATAGGAGGTAAAGGAGGGGAGCATACTCTTCTCCTTAAGCCAAGAGAGGGAGGCTTCAAGGGAACATCTTGAGAGCTTGGCACTTACTTCCTGAAGTTTGGGGCACAGAGACATTCACATCTACATGTCCCCATAAGTCTAAGATGGACAATCTAGGTGCAAGGACCCCTGAGGAGTACAGCAATGAGAAGATAATGTTGGGAGGGAATTGTGCCGCCTTTAGCTGCAGGGAAAGTGTAGCTTCCTGAGGTTGGTTTGTGGGCTCAGCTCAGCAGGAGAACACAGGCCTGGAGGTGCAATGTGCCCAGGAACCCAGGGTATGAACAAAGTTGTAAGTGACCAGCCAGAGGGGAGGAGCCATTGTTTAGATCGATGTTTCTCAAACTTTAGCCTGCATTAGAATTACCCAGAGGGCTTGTTAAAACACAGATTCCTGGGCCGTACTCCTAGGGTTTCTGATTCCTTAGGATGGAAGGGCTCCAAAATGTGTATTTCTAACAAACTCCCAGGTGATAATAACTTTTTCATTTGTGGACCACACTTTGAGAAGCAGTGGCTTAGATGTCACCAGCAGAGCATCTCTGAGGAACAGGCAAAAGTGCCACATAAGAGAATCAGCTTTGCCTATCTCTTATGCCTAGAGGACCTAACTGTACCAGCCAGTTTCCCTGAGTCTCTTCAACCCCAGCCCAGCTCTGGTGTGGTTGGAAACAGCAGCTGCCGAGAAGAAGAGGAAGAGCTATGAAACAGTAAAGCAGGCAACCACACTGTTCACAACTCCAGGCTTCAAAGACTGGGTCAGATCTGAGCAGGAGTGGGGGGTAAGCCCTAAACTGGACATGTATTTGGAATTTTGGAATTTGGAATTTGGTATTTTGGAATTTTGACTGAACTGGGGTGGATTGGACTGGGACAGAGTTATTAGATTTTTAGTGCCCAAACAAAGAGACTAATAATATTTCCCATAGTGGAAAAGCTATGGGGTCTGTTTCAAATTTTGTACACAGATGGAAAAAGAACTGGTTTGAAAAGAACGGATACAAGAATAAAGTTGATTGGGCCCAGCTTGTTTAATCAGCCAATTACACATTTCTCAAGAATGGTATTTTTCAAACTCTTAGCAAGTCCAGAGAACTACAGCCAAGACAACAGGGCCCTAGTAACCTCACCAGAGAAGCACCCATGCAAGAAAATAGGGAGCTTCAGCATGGAGAAGATTGAGGAAACATAATGACACACTTAAAGTACTAAAGGGCCACCTTGTCAAGGAAGAATTCGCCTTCTGTGTGGTGGCAGGGGCCACAGTTAGTTTAAGTTAGTGGAAGTTAAGGGAGGAGTCTGCTTAGGCTCCATATAAGGAAGATATAACAACTAAAGCCATGTTATTGACACCAAGGGATGGCCACTTGCCTGGAATGTTGAAGAGGGTTTTTCACACGGTGGAGGGGAGGTTTTGGATGCTCCCTAAGCACATCAGCTCTACAGCAACATTTCACAGCCGGTATGGTGAAAGGTGGTTTCTCCAGGCTGGTATCATCAGGACCGGCCTGGCTCCCCGTCCCTGCTTTCCTCTGTGTATGTCAGCCGAGACCACCAGTGTATACTGCAGCTCAGCCCTCCTTGGGCTCCAGGACTACTGCTGAGGCAACCTGAGGGCAATGCAGGGTTCTGGTGAGGGCAATTGCACACTCATGGTTTTAGTCCTGGTTAGTTGAAATTTGGTAAATTGGCCTATGCAATCAGGCCTTTCTATAATAAAGTTACAAACGACTCAGGATGACTGGAATCTGCCCGGTACCCAAGACTCTGCCTTGCTCTTGACGGTGCCTTCTCTGCTGTCCTCAGTCACGCACCACAGCAAGAGCACTGTTGAAACGACTGACCAGGGGCTCATGATGAGAAACCAGGGAAGTCAGAGACAGGGTGAGATACATGGAGAGTCAAAACACAGACAGGGCCACTAGAAAGATGATGAGCATTTACAACGATGGAGGTGGAAGGAGGAGAAGGGTAATATGATACCGTGACTGACTGTAAAATGCGGAAGTTTGTTTGTTAGGCCTTGTTTGTTCAATCACGGACAAGAATGGTGACTTGTCATGCTAATCAAAATTTTGAGCAGACAGAAAGGTGTTGTGTCTCTAGCCCAAATGTTGACATAATCGTATAATAATCTGGGATCAATAAATTCTTAATCCTCAGCCTCAAATAGCTTCCAAATGTCCACAGGGGGGCAGAAAAATATGAGTGGGGTCAGGTGACCACAAGCAAGTGATTGTGACAGCTGCAGGCCTTAGCATTTACTTTGTGAAACAATGGCTTTTAGACAATGTCTTCTCAATTTGTTTTCAACGTGGCAGCCAGAGTGCTCTTTCAAAACACAAATCTGATCATGTCACCAACCTGCTTAAAACCCTTGAATGGCGTCCCACTGTTCTCGGAATAAAGACTAAAGCCTTAACTAGGAGCTGCACAGCCAGGCCCCTGTGAGGGTTGAGCTTGGGGGCGGGATCGACCTTTGCGCATGCTCTTCTCTGGGTATCGGCAGCTTCCCCCGACCCCTTCCTTGGTTAGCTTTAACTCAACCTGGTTCTCAGCTCAAATAGCCCTTTCTCAGGGAAGCCTTTCCGTGTCCCTGCACCCCCCTTCCACCTTGAGTCCTTTGTTCTTTGCTTTTTAGAGGGCTCCATTCTTTTCTTTTAAAGCACTTATCTCAGTTTGTAATTACACATTCATCAGTGCCAGTATTGGTTACTGCTCTCCCCCTCTCCCCACTATCCTCTCAGCTCCAGGAATGAGAAAGGTCTTTTTTGTTCACCTTCTTGTCCTGGAGCCTAACATTGTGCCTAGCTCACGGGAGGCCCTCAATGCCTTTTTTGTTGAATGGGTGAAAAGACTGCTTAAATTGTGCTTTCCCTCTGAAATTTTGAAATCTCTAAAGAGAGGAAAGTGTTAACCAGACATCAGAACAAAATTCATAGTAATGTTTCCTCTGCCTCCATGCAGTGATTTATTTTAAAATGCAGAACCCTATGAGCTCTAATCTTCCGTCATATTATATAGAAATCAGTTCATCATAATAACCCTCTAACTCTACCTGGTATTCTCATTTATTCCCTATTTTCTCTGGAAGGAATTTAAGTAGTCCTTCTTAGGATCCATCTTCTTTTAGGAACTGGTATAGAGAACATCGTATTTTAGGTTAATTCAGTTGGGATTTTATTTAAAGGCACCCTAAGTTACCGACATTGACAGGTAAATGTTTATGAAAAGATAATATATATGCACTCTGTATGTGTCTATGTCTATCAATCCATCTAAAAATATGTGTTTTCATGACTTGAAATAGAAAAGATTGGATTTAGGCAAGGAAATCATTACAATGTCGAAGTTTCCACCTCCAGATTCTTACCCTCTCCAGCTAAATTCTGCAGGATTTGGTAGAATAAGCGGCCAGTCGTGATTTGCTGATGACTGGCTGAAGGACATGTACTTCCCCTCCTAATGAAATCCTTAAATAGTGAGTCATAATGCCAGAGGCACTGTTCTCCTAGACTCCATCTCTGCCTATTTCTAATCCAAATTCTGAAAAGAGAACACGTCTAGATCCAGCCCTTTGGATCTCTGTGTGGGACTGAAGTATACATTTCCTTTCCAACTTCTTGCTCTCTTTCCTGTATCTTCTGCAGTGAACTGACAGCCACTGGGCAGGAGTGGTCAACTTTAGTGACTGTGATGACAACAGAGAATAAAGAACCCACTGTCATTTGCTGACCGTGCCATGGTGGTCAATGTCTCTTTCAGAAAGCCACAAAAATGGACATTTAATCATTTATTGAGTCATGGTAGAGCCTAAGCCAACTAATCTAGGCAAACAGCTTCCACTATGCCTATTACAAATGGCAAACTCTTATAAAACCTGGTTATTTCCTTCAACAGTATCTGGCTGATACTTCTGGCCCTCAGAAAAGATATTTTCTTGAGGTATGTGGAAAGAGGAAACAACTCTTCCTTTTATTCTACAATACCCTCTAGCTATTGTTCTATTTGTCACCATATTTTCACAGCCAGATTTCTTAAAGAATGGGTCTATAAGCCCTGTCTCCTTTTCTTCACCACCTAGTTTTTCCTGAAATCCTTGTTTGTCTTCCCACTAAATGACTAAATCTTTTCTCACAAAGATGCTAGAAACCCACTCCAATAACTTTTTAATATTAGTTTCCCAACTTGATATTGAGTTGGCTATTCCCATTCTTCCTGTTCTTTCTAAAACGTCTAGTTTCATTGACCCTGACTTGACCCTGAAGCTTCAGGGACAGATCTCTGAAGAGATTCTCTTCCTTTTCATGAGACAGTTTTCTGGATTTTAGCTGCCTATGCCAGACACCAGCAAACTCCAGGAACCAGCCTTGTCTTGGTTTCCTTTATACTTTTCTGTCAGAGTTCTCATTCATCTTCACATTTTCAACTATTTCCTTTTTCAAGTGAGTCCCCAAATTTTCTTCCCTAGCCCTTAGTTCTTTTCCAGAATTTCAACCTCACAACTTGCTCATCTGGTTGAATATCTCACGTCACTGACTATCTTGCTAACACTTTCATATCTCCATTCCCCCTGTTTCCCCTTCCTATCTCTCCAAGTCAATATCTTCCAGTCCCTGAGACTTGAAAGCTCACATTTGTCGTTGACTCCTCCTTCTCGTACAACTTCTGTGTCTAGTCAGTGACTATATGCCTCTAACGTCTGTCCTGTTTCCTATGGCCACTGCCATTACTAAGGTCCAGGATCTTTCACATCATGTCTAGATTTTGACAATACACTTCTAACTGGTTTCCCAATAATGCCTTCCCCTCTCCAATCCATCCTGCCCCCTGCTCTCAGAAGAATCATTTTACCACTTAAAGCATCATTGTCTATAAGAAAAATTCCAAATATCCAGGTGTGGCAGGAAAACACCTTGAAATATTAATTAATAGGAGATCTCCCCATCTATTTTTCCCTACCCCACTCCACAAAGGCAGCCCAGCTTTTTGGCTGTCTTCTTCCTTGGAGGGAAATTTGTATTAACTGATACCTTGCAAGGCACGTTCTTAAAACCTGAGTTCCCTGAAGACTTTGAAGGTAGCCACAGGAGAGAGAGAGAGTGATTACTTAAGATTCAGAAAAGGGCGTAGAGTTTGCTGAGATAGAGAACTGAGTGTGTCCTTTGCGGCAATGTCCCCCGCAAAAGGCACAACTTCACAAACATTGGCTTTAGGTTCTACCCAGGGGGTGAGACCATGTTCAAAGCCTTAGCAAAGATTCCTATATGCCACTGTGTCTCAAAACAGCAGAGTCACAAGACTTTAAGGGGCCATTATGGGCTCAGTAAATAAGAATGGTCAGCTTCTTCAGACTGGAATATGGTCAGCATCTTCAGACTGGAATAGACAGTTAGCAGTCTGATCCCTTTTTTTCTGGGATCCAGGTAAGCTCCCCAATTCTGTATGATCCTGGAATGGGGAACAGCAAAATAATGACTGGGCGGCCCCCTCCAGTTTCTGGTTATTTGGTTAGAGGTCATCTGCAAGTTGTATGGAACATCTCATTGGCCATCCTCTGAGCAGTGCTCTGCTGGGATCTCCAGAAAAAATACACACTCAGTTCCAGAAAACACACCTTTTTAGCTTACCAAGAGCATTCCCCATTGGGTTTCTTCATCCAGAGCTCCTAAGGCACATCTCAGTTGGGACACTCTTCCAGTGATACCATAGGTGTGTGCATCCTAAGGCCAAAAGATGACCCTGTCATTTTCTTTACACTTCAATCCAAAAAATAACTCCACCCACTTAGCATCTCTGCATGTAGCTTGGTAAATATTATCATCACACATTGATCCTGACTATTTAGCTCATGTGTGGGTGCTTTGAATAAGTCCTAGATGATATGCATCTTGAGGACTGGAATTGTGTCTTTTGCACCTTTCCTATCTCTAGCTGTCATTACACCTCTGTACTTAAGTGCTCAGCAGAAAACTTTTGAGCTGAAGTGAATGGAACTGAACTCTTGAATTGACAGTGACGCACCTCCATGGCTCTGTGTAGCTCTGATGCAGATGGACATCTCAGGGCCCTCTTAGTTCCAGAAACCTGTACCCTCCACTCTTCCCTAGAAGCACAGAGAACGTTGATAGCCTCAAAGGGTTCAGAAAGCAGCAGGAGCAGAAGCCTTGCAGCCAACCACATATATATATATATCTTTTTATCCTTAGTGGGCACTATTGATTGTTGGGCCTGACATGAAACATAGGTTTTAAGGCAGTTCCCTGCTAGCTTTAGCTCATTTTCATTTGTGCCAAATGAAAGTTTTCCAAGAGTGTCCATTTAGAATCTAGAAAGATTTATTAGGTATGTATGTGTTACTGTCAGAAAAATTAAATTCCAAAGAAAATCATTCGTTGTGTAATATGGGAAAAGAATGACTCTAAAGACAAAAGTCAACTGTATTTGAACGAATTACCCATTTAGGTTGGGCTCTGTCTCCCTATTCTTCATTAAGGATTAATCAATTTCTTAGAAGGAAAACTTACTATACAGTGACTCCATATCAGTATTTAATGTAATAGCGCCTGGAGCACTGGATTGACTTTCTTATTGTGAAAATGAGAAAGGAAATTCAGACTCTGTCCTATTTTCTAATGGTGGGACCCTCAGATAAATTACAATTTTGTTGCTTTTTACACTCTAGGAGTGATAATGATCAGGTTCTTTGTGTTCATTGATATGTTCTTGCTAGTTTCATTTTGTCAGACTTAACTGCAGTGTTTAATGTTATTGATCAGTCTGAAAAGTGCTAGGATGCCCCAACACTCCTATGGTTATACGGTTGGCTCTACTGTGTCAAAACATGAGGCTTATTTGTCTTCTCTGTTGGATTCCTAAGATATCCACTGGTTCCCTACATTCTCTGAAGGTGGTCCCCTAATATAATTAATATGAATTATTATTCATATGAATACTAATATTCATAGCATAGCTGCAAAATTCCCAACAGATTTTTGCTTTCATTCTTATATCTACTACATTCAGGAAAAGCTTAATATATTCCTGACAATTGACAATCCTCTTGTTATTTCTCTGCTGCCAGCCTATCTGTCTCTCAGTGTAAGTAAGATATAGTGATTCTGCTGCTGCCTAGATATTGACTCTGATAACATCAAGTGTGTCTAACACAAAAGACAGGACATTTGTTAAATAAGAACAGGAAAGGTAGCAGACACTACCCAAAATGTATAGAGGTATATAGTTCAGGCCAGGGCCTTATTGTATTGTTTGGGTGGTCAAGCAGCAGGAGTGGGGTCCTGCCTTTGTTGATATTGGTTTTCTTTCTGGGATGCCTGACAGCATAGACATGAGAAAGCTGCTCTTATCAGGCAGTCAGACCTGAAGTGTCCTCATTTTGTCCTTGAGTCTGGTTATAAATGATTCTAGAAAAGCTCCATGAAATAAAAGTTCCCAAGGTTATCCCCTGCAAGAGCATCCCCTTAAAGTGTTCCCTAAGAGCATCTTCTCTAGTGCTCATTGCTGGGCTCTCTCATTAGCAGATTTGCACAAGTGAGTAAGACTTCTCCATGGACTTGAATGTGGTTGGAACAAATAAAATTAAGCACATAGAAAAGTACCTTGGTGACAAACCAATCAGATCATTAAGTGCCTTTAGAGAATCCATCTCTGAAAATGCAATTCAGCCCTGAATTGTAATAGATATATTAAAGCCAAATACAGTTCTTGTTCTTATAGCTTTCACCCCTGGCATTTCCTGTTGCTTTAAGACCACTATATTTTGGACCATATATTACTGTTGCCATCCAGATAAATCAGGAACAAGAAATTATCTCTTCATTGCAGGACAACTCACCACAAATACATACATGATACCCTCACCCCTCATCTGTAGACCACTCTCTTGCCCAGATTTCTGTGGTGAGTGGGTTTGAAGTCAGCCGGCCAGCTGCAGAGTGGAGAACACTCATTAGTCATCCCTATAGAAATAAACTTCTGATGATACATTGTTTATCCAAACAGAGCTTTGCTTCCAACTGTGTAACAACTGGACATATATATATACATAGTTGAATATATGTATTCCATATATGTGTGTGTGTGTGTGTGTGTATTTGTATAAAGTAACTGATTATACAAATGTAGGCATAATATGAATAATCCTTGAGTTGTGAGGCTCCTGAGAAGATACTTTGGAGCATACACTGAGGGCTGAGACATTTTTGTTGGGTGAGAAAATATCCATTCATTCTTCTTCCTTTGATATCATTGCTATCTTTGAGGTTTTCTCAGGTTATGTAATTTGGGTGAAGCAAACTCCAGCTCCAGCTTCAAGGGTGGGCATGTGACCCAGGCTGGCTGCTCAGATCCTTCCATCTCCTTGGGTTTGATTTAGAGATGGGCTCATGATCCTGTCTGAGACAATGAGACTCAATTCTAGATGTCAGAGTAACTGTTGGGTTAAAACTCCCTGGTTGCGGGTAGTCATCTTTTTTTTTTTTTTTTTTTTTGCGTTACACGGGCCTCTCTCTGTTGTGGCCTCTCCCGTTGCGGAGCACAGGCTCCGGACACGCAGGCTCAGCAGCCATGGCTCACGGGTCCAGCTGCTTCGCGGCATGTGGGATCTTCCCAGATCAGGGCACGAACCCGTGTCCCCTGCATCGGCAGGCGGACTCTCTACCACTGCGCCATGAGGGAAGCCCGCGGGTAGTCATCTTGAAGCCAAGAGTAGAGAGACAATGTAAGAATGGAGCCAACACAGTGGATGGTAGAGCCAAGAGGTGGAAAGAGCCAGTGCTCTGATGGTATAGAATGTACAGTTAGGTAAATTACGAATTATCTCTTTTGCTTATTCTAGTTTAAGTTGAAACTTTGTCACTTGAAGCCAAAATAGAACTGAATAATACATGGATTTACTAATTGGGTAGGTCAAGGAAATGCTGCACACACAGTGAGTTAGTATTTCAGCAAGGAATCTGACAGTGTTTCTCATGAAAACCTTGTGGATAACGTGCAGAAATGTGGAGTGAATGCAAGTACAGTCAGGTGACTTCATCAATAATTGAAGAGTCATGTCCAAGAATGCTAATTCCATGTCAAGCTGAAGGAAATTTTATAGTGGTGTGCCTTAGGGTTCTTCCCTGGCCCTGTCCTTTTCGACATATTTATCAAAGATTTGGATGAGCACACTGATGGCCTCCCTATCAAATTCCACAGATGACAAGATGATTGGAGCAATAGATAGTATGTTAGATAACAGAAATCAGTTTATAAAACTCTTCATATGTTAGAGCGTCAGAATGGAATTTTAAGAAAAAATGTAAAATCTTTCAATTAAATCCAAAAACAAATTATACAAATAAATGGGTAACACTAGAAGCTTAGTTAAGTGTAATTTCAAAATGGATCAGAAATGTGATACAGCTGCCTACATAAATAAACAGATAAAGCTACATTTTATCACATAAATAGGACACAATGGTGATGGAGGCAGATGTCATATTGAACAAATTGTGGTTAGACTGATAGGGCAGAGGGATATAGAGCCAAAGGAACTAGAGTTTCCAAATATTTCTACCTGGATATCTAATTATCTGCCTCAATGTGCCAAGCCATGTAAGCAGAAAGTATAAAAATTAATAATGAGAATGTTCACAGCCCTCTTTCTGCACCCACTTGCTATTTGGATACTCTATTTCCAAAAATGAAGGGTTATGTTTTCTCCAGGAGAAAAAGTAAGCTACATAATAAAGCGGGAAAGGAGGACCTGTAGAGGAAGAGACAGAAAAGCCAGTGGGCTCATATCAAGAAAGAGTTTGGAGGTGTTTAAAGACAGAGGGGCTTCAGAGCAATTTTAAGGCATGAGAGAATAGAGTGAAAATAAAGGAAGGGGATTTATTTTGGATTATAGTAATCACTCAAGTATAAACTGAAAATGCATCTTTACTAGAATTACCCAGCTTTTGGTATAATGAGTCCCTGGCTTTATAAGTGTTACCTAAGACTTTTCATATATTTCCTTTTTTAGCCAGGTTCTGCCCCATTCCCCTTCCCCACCACAGGAAGATAAGAGCCTTATGGAAAAACCTACCACATTTCTAACCAAGAAGATATGACAGTGAGTTTCATAACCACGATATGATTGGGTCTGGAAGTAGACAAGGCTAATTTCTTTGAATGCTATTGATCAACATAGTCCTGGAGGTTTTGGCCAATGCAATCAGACAATCAATTGAAATAAGAGTGATAAAATTTGGAAGGGAGAAGACAGAATTGCCATTGTCTGTAGATTATATAATTTACATAAAAATACAAGAGAACTAATAAGCTATGAAAAGTAATAAATAAAGGAGTTCGAGGTTAGCAAGTTCGAGAAATAAAATATCAAAGATAAGTAACATTCTTTTATACCAGCAATAACCAATTAGAAAATACAGTAGAAAATAAAACATCATTTACAATAACACACAAGCTAAAAACTGTCTACAAACTGATCTAATAAAGATCTTTATAGAGAAGTTTTAAAATTATAATAAAAGAGGAACAAAGATTTGAATAAATGTAAAGTCACATCATGTGAATGGATTGATATCTTTACAATTAAAAGATATAGATTTCTGCAAATTGATCTATAAATTCAATGCAATTTCAAAAAAAATTCCAGCAGAATATTTTGGGAGAACAGGATAAAGTGCTTCTAAGATTAACATGGAACAATACAAGCCCATAAACAGCTAAGACAGTTTTGAAAAGGAAGAACAAATAAGGAGCTTGACCTAAAAGATATTAAGAAATATTATGGATATTAAGAAAAACTATAGTAGTTAATATGTCACTGGGGAAAGAACAAATGATAAAGAAATAATAGAGTTATGAAACAGTCCCTGCAGGAAAACCTTTGGGACCTCAGGGCAGAAAAGGGTGTCTTAAAATAGACCCTCAAAGTACAATCCCTAAAAAGAGTAAGGATGGAATTTGACTACATCAAAATAACTCATGGTTTCTATTGAACAAAGAACATTATACACAATATTAAAAACTAACTCATGGGCACTTCCCTGGTGGAGCAGTGGTTAAGAATCCGCCTGCCAATGCAGGGAACATGGGTTCGATCCCTGGTCCGGGAAGATCCCACATGCCACAGAACAACTAAGCCCTTGCACCACAACTATTGAGCCTGTGCTCTAGAGCCTGCGAGCCACAACTACTGAGCCCACGTGCCATAACTATTGAAGTCTGCGTGCCTAGAACCCGTGCTCCGCAACAAGAGAAGCCACCACAATGAGAAGCCCCCACTCACAACAAAGAGTAACCCCCACTTGCCACAACTAGAGAAAGCCCGCACACAGCAATGAAGACCCAATGCAGCCAAAAATAAAATTAATTAATTAATTAATTAATAATAAATAGTAACTCATGGACTGGAAGATCTTAACATCTATAACCGGCAAACATTAACTTCCAGAATATATTAGAAATTCTCAAAAATTTTCAAGGAAAGACAGAAGCCCAACAGAAAAATGGGACTCCACTCCTGGTACCGTGATGTACAAGGGGACACACAAGGAGGAACACTGCACCATTGTTTTGGGCAGTGGGAGTTGGGGGGCAGTGTGTATCCCTCTCTAGGGGAATAGGTATGTATGATAGAGCACTTGCCTAAAGTGGAATGTTATGCAGCAGTCAAAAAAAAATGAGTTAGATCTTCATATAGTAGGACAACCAATCTCACAATGGCATATACATACAATGGAATACTATTCAGCCCTTAAAAGGAGGAAATTCTGCAATATGTGACAACATGTATGACCCTTGAGAACATTTACTAAGTGAAATAAGCCAGTCATAGAAAGACAAAAGCTGCATGATTCCACTTATATGAGGTATCTAAAATAGTCAAATTCATAAAATCAAAGAGTAGAATGGTAGTTGCCAGGGACTGAAGGAAGAGGGAAGTAGGGAGTAATTACTCAACAGGCATAAAGTTTTAGTTAAGCAAGATGAATAAGCTCTGGAGATCTACTGTACAACACTGTACCTATAGTCAACAATAATGTATTATACACATAATTAAGAAGGTAGGTCTCATGTAAGTATTCTTACCACATGAATAAAAGCCTACTGCTAAGTGAAACAAATGAAATTTATAGCACAATAATTGTGTAAATGTCAAAAATTTCATACATACTAAAAAATATTTTTACAGGTATATAAACAAATGTACAGAAGGTAGATTGGAAGAATCCACATTGCAAGCACAAGAATAGGGACTATGTAAGGATGGGAAATGGGATCAGGGATGGAGATGAAGGAGGAGAATAAATTAAAAGGAGGGGCCTCATATGGACCAGTTAAGTGCTATGAACTAAAGAGGAGAATTAACTCAATTCTGTATAGGCAAAGACCCCAGAAAAGGGGGAGATAGATAGAATCAGGAAAAGTAAAAAAATGACTACTTATGGGATACCAACTTAGGATCTCCTTCTCCCTAAATCTTTTTTTTTTTTAATTAACTTATTTAATTTTATTTATTTTTGGCTGTGTTGGGTCTTTGTTGCTGCGCGCTAGCTTTCTCTATTTGGGGTGAGAGCAGGCTACTCTGCGTTGTGGTGCGCGGGCTTCTCATTGCATGGCTTCTCGTTGCAGAGCACAGTGCTCTAGGCGCGCAGGCTCAGTAGCTGTGGCGCACTAGGCTCAGTAGTTGTGGCTCGTGGGCTTAGTTGCTCCGTGGCATGTGGGATCTTCCTGGACCAGGGCTTGAACCCATGTCCCCTGCAATGGCAGACGGATTCTTAACCACTGTGCCACCAGGGAAGTCCCCGTCTCCCTAAATCATTTTAATGAGGTTTCATTACCTAGATTTCAGGCAATAGCTGCTTTTTTTTTTTTTTTTTTTGGCTGCATTGTGTCTTTTTTGTTGTGTGCGGGCTTTCTCTAGTTGCTGCGAGCGGGGGCTACTCTTCATTGTTGTGCTCTGGCTTCTCATTGCGGTGGCTTCTCTTGTTGGAGAGCTCAGGCTCTAGGTGCACGGGCTTCAGTAGTTGTGGCTCGCAGGCTCAATAGTTGTGGCTTGCGGGCTCTAGAGCGCAGGCTCAGCAGTTGTGGCTCACGGGCTTAGTTGCTCTGAGGCATGTGGAATCTTCCCGGACCAGGGCTCGAACCTGTGACCCCTGCATTGGCAGGCAGATTCCCAACACTGCGCCACCAGGGAAGCCCAATAGCTGCTTTTAAATGATCTGTAGAAGAAGTATCCTTTTGTTCCTGAGGTCCTAAAGTTCAAACTGTCTACATAGCAAAAGGAATCATCTTAATTTATAAATTATGCATTCTTTCCTCCTTTCATAAGTCTGTCCCTCTAGTTACATCCTAAGGCATAATCATTTATATGGTGCCATAGTATATAAAACATTTTCATGTGAACTATACCATTTTATCTTCACAAAAATATGTAAAGGTGTTATTCAAGGTGAGTCAGGTACTATTATTATTGTTGTCATTGTTGGATTCCCCTTTTATAGAGTGTGAATGCTCACATTTTGCTCAAATCATATCAGCTAAAAGGGCCAGAGCCAGGGACTGAATCCAGATCACATGATGTAAAATCTCATCATCTTTCTACTGAATTAATTGTACAGAGGTGAATGCACCCAATACACTATTTTCCTTAATAATGGAAATATCTTTGGGAGGAAGAGATTATTACAAAATGAAGAAACTGTTTTTACCCCACATCAGACAATAGTAATTGCAGGAGCCAGGACTCTAACTCGGCTTCTGTGCCTTAATCAACAGAAGCCCGTCACTGAAACAACATCAGACCAACGGAAGCAAATGTTTAAAAATTTAACTAACAGCTCTGAGTCCTACTGGGGGCCCAAAGAGCCTTAGAGGCTCTTGAAGTCTCTAAGATGGAGCTATGGTTTTCAGGGAAATGCCGCAGACAGTGGAGCCAGTTTCACTACCAGAGTCACCTCCAGGTCCATCTGTTAAAGGTCACCCAGCTCTCTGCTCTGAGCACCAGAAATCAAGGATGATGTTTTCCCTGTATTGTGATTGACCATATTTAATGGACAAGCAGGAGTTTAGACAGAAAATGTGTGCTAGTTCCTCTGTACTTACCACATCCCTGCCTGGGTCAGTGAAATCTCCTGAATATGTCTTAACTCCTAAAACAGTCTTGGAAGGTCAGTAATCAAACTCAGGAGCTGTGGTTCTCAGCCCTAGCTGGACGTTAGAATCGCCTGAGGAACTTACAAAAACACTGATGCCTTTACCTTGTAAAACAGTTAAATCAGAATCTCTAAGAGCAGAACCGACGTATCAGAACTTTGTTTAAAAATCTCCCTAGAAGTTGATGAAAAGGTTCTGGAACTAGATAGTGGTGATGGTTGTACAACTTTGTGAATAAATAAGAACCACTGATTTGTACACTTTGAAGTGGGTAATTTTTATACCATGTCAATTATAGCTCAATTAAAAAAAATGCTTTCTCAAGTTACTCTAATATACAGCCTGGGCTGAGAACAACTATGAGACTGAACAGTGTTTCCCAGTCTGGGCTGCACATTGGAATCTACTAGGAAGCTTTAAAAAATACTGAAGCCTAGTCACGACCACCATAGATTCTGATGTTATTGGTCTGGATAATAATCTGGGCGTGAGGAGTCAAAAAACTCCCCAGCTTATTGTCATGTGCAGCCACGGTTGAGACCACTGGTCTAGAACAAAGGCCCTCAACCTGTGCTCCCCAAATGAGCACCAGGGAGCTTGTTAGAAATGCAGGTTCTTTATCCCACCCTAGACCTACTGAATCAGAAACTGGATGGCGGTTGAGCAAACTCTGTTTTAACAAGTCCTCCAGATGATGCAGGCTCCAGTCTGAGATCCATTGCTCTAGCACTCAAGGAAACTGCATTCCAATCCAGTCATTATCCTTAAATTTCCCTAATCCCGAAGTATTTGTGGAGGGCGTGTTCCAGAGGCAGAAAACATTTTCATTCCTAGCACCATGCTGGACAAGAACAACTTAGGGTCCAACTGGAGAGTGATGCACATGGAACCAAATAATGAGGAGGAAACTATGTAGGATGCTGGGTTATAATGTTTCTCCTATATAAAAAGATGTTCATTTCAGTTCTCACACCAAACCTTTGAAATTAGAATTACAAAGCACTACCTAAGTGGTCTGTTATTTCTTTACTTCCTGCATTTTGAAACTCGAAACACATTTTGTAACCTCAAATCTTTCTTTAACTTTAGCCTTTGAGCCAGTGATTCTTTTTTCTTGACTTTGATCAATAAGTGATTCTTATTTACCCCTTCTGCAGCCATTTGAGAATGTTATTGGAATAGCTTTGACATTTTAGAAAAGATGTGGTTTAGAATTTTGCTTTCTAAAAGTTTGTAATGAAAAACCTAGATTTAAATTTGTATTGAAGATCTTTATATATATATATATATATATATATATATATATTTCTATATGCCAGCCCACAGTTGTGAAGTGGCTACTGCATCATTTTTTTTTTTTTTTTTGCGGTACGTGGGCCTCTCACTGTTGTGGCCTCTCCCATTGCTTCCCCACCAGGGAAGCCCCTGGCTACTGCATCATTAATTATGGACTCTTAAGGAAGCAGGTTTCCCTAGATGTTCAGCATTTGTGGGGACATCTCCAAACAATAGTGATCTAAAATCAGTCAGTGAAGAAATGGCTGGGCTTCCTGGTGGCGCAGTGGTTGAGAGTCCGCCTGCCGATGCAGGGGACATGGGTTCGTGCCCCGGTCCAGGAAGATCCCACATGCCGCGGAGCGGCTGGGCCCGTGAGCCACGGCTGCTGAGCCTGCACATCCAGAACCTGTGCTCCGCAACGGGAGAGGCCACAACGGTGAGAGGCCTGCGCACCGCAAAAAAAAAAAAAAAAAAAAAGAAATGGCTGAATTATTTGTCCTCTGTTAGGGCACTTTGATAAAACAAGGTTGCTAATAATTATTTCCCCTAACACTAATTACTCCCAAACTACCTCTACAAATAGAAGACTAGGAACCTAACATTCAGCCTAGTTTGAGAGTGTTATAGTATCACATACGTACACACATGCGCACACACACACACCCTTCCAGGTTCATTAACACAGAGGTGACACAGCAACATTTCTGGGGCCTTAATTTTGACTACCCTTACACCTGAATAGAGAGAGAAGCTGCAAAACCAAGATTTAGTTTCTTGAAATAGTGAATTAAATTTGGCTTCCAAGGCCTGTCAGCATCAGAACATAGTTTTTTTATGTACCTCTGTCTACTTCTTATTCTCTCCCAACTAAGAGTACTTAAACTCATTCTGTCAGACATATGCCTCAGCCCTTGAGCCCTATCCCATTCCCAACAGGGCCTTGAGTGGTACCCCGTCACCATGGTGACATTCAGACATCTCTCAAGAGGCCTGAGCAGGTGAGTCAAAGCATGGAGCTCATTATCCCTACAGAGTCAGAAGAGAGAATAATGCATAGAAGTGCAGTCAGAAATCATGGAAGAAAACTAAAAGATAGTTATTTAGGACCATTTATAGGAATTCTTTGGAGGATAGGCAATTAAGTAAAATCAGAGAAAAATGAGGTTGAAAATAATTAGAAGTAAGGTCAGTAAATTTGGTATGAAGGAAATACTCTCTAGTAGAGAATGAAGTCTTGAAACATCAGATGGCCATTTCTATAAATATATTGGGAGTTACTTTTTAAAAAAACATACATTAAAAATTTTTCAGTGAGTCTGTAGAAACTTTCTGCTTTTGAGACCTTGAGAAGTCTTTTAAAATATTTTTTCCACTGGTTCTCAGGACTCCCCAAGTCTTGAGAATCGATTTCTACTCATTCCTCATGGAGTTCATTGTCCAAATATTATTGGTAACATTTTTTAAAATTATAATCACACATAGTGACTGATCCATTATCGTTCATTCATAGCATATCAATAATCTCCCAAAGCAGATAATTATATCATTATATGCAACATGATCTCTGAATATAACAGGTGCAGTTAGAAGGGGGCACAGACTAGACGACAGAAAAAGATCTGCTCAGGGATGAACACTTTTTTAAAAAAAATTGCCTAGTTCTTCATAAACATTACCACCTGCAGATAATCACAAAATGTACCTGATAGCATATACTTTGCTCCATTTTTCTTCAAGTACATAAATTACTTCTTCGGTAATAAAAAAATCACATTGAAAAAATTTTTTTCAATATCTAACCAATCTAAACACAATGTATTATGTATTAGCATTAAAGTGAAATTATGTATATGTTCATATTTATGCTAGCCTAAGTAAAAGAGATTAGTAAAATAATTATTAGCATATTTTTAAAGCCTCAGCAGAAACACCAAAAAGTTATTTTTAAGAGATTTAATGAAATAGTTTTCTCTATAAAAATATAAAATCATGGAGGATTGTATAAAAATATGAAATGGAAATCTTATATAAAAATATGAAATGGAAAGTAGCATGAGAAGAAGAGAATTTCTCTATATTTCTGCCATGAAAAGAAGCATTGCCTCAAGGCTCAAAAAAATAAGAGACCTAAGTGGTGTCAATGATTCTAAAAGCAACTGAATAAAATCATCTCTCTCTAGTTTTCACAGTTCAGTGTGTAGGGAAATTCTAAATGTGAGTGTGAAAATTGGTGTAAGTTTTTCTGAACATACCTTTTTTTAATTAATAAAGTTTACTTTTTAGAGCAGCTTTAGGTTCACAGCAAAATTGAGCACCAAGTAAAGAGAGTTTTAACATAGCCCTTATCCCTACATATGCACAATATCCCCTACTATCGACATACATCCTCCCCCAGAGTGGAACATTTGTTACAATTGATGAAGCTACATTGACACATCATTGTCACTCTTGTTCACTCTTGGTGTTGTACATTTTATGGGTTTGGACAAATGTATAATGACAAGTATTCATTATAGTATCATACAGAGTAGTTTCACTGCCCTAAAAATGCCTCTGAGCTTGCCCTATTCATTCCTCCCTCCTCCCTAACCCCTGTAACAACTGATCTTTTACCATCGGCATAGTTTTGCCTTTACCAGAATGTCAGTCATATAGTTGGAATCATACAGTATGTAGCCTTTTCAGATTGGCTTCCTTCACATAGTAATAGACTTTTAAGTTTCCTCCATATTTTTCATGATGTGATAGCTCATTTGTTTTTAGTGCTGAATAATATTTGATTGTCTGGATGTACCACAATATATTTATCCATTCACCTACTGAAGGACATCATGATGCTTTCAGGTCTGACAGTTCTGAATAAAGATGCTACAAATATCCATGTGCAAATATCTGTGTGAATTTAAGCTTTGAAATCATTTGGTTAAATACTAAGGAGAATAATTGCTGGATTGTAGGTAAAATATGTTCAGTTTTTTAAGAAACTACAAAATTGTCTTCCAAAGTACCTGTAACATTTTGCATTCCCAGCAGCAATGAATGAGAGTCCCTATTGCTCCACGTCCTTGGTGTTGTCAGTGTTCCAGATTTTGGCCATTCTGATAGATGGGTAGTACTGTCTCATTGTTTTAATTTGAATTGTTCCTGATCTTAGTGGAAAAGCTTTGAGTTTCTCACCATTAAGTATGATGTTAGCTGTTAGGTTTTTTTGTAGATATTCTTTATCAAGTTGAGGAAGTTTCCCATCTAGTCCTTGTTTGTCAAGAGTTTTATCATGAATAGGTGTTTGATTTTGTCAAATGTTTTTCCTGCATCTATTGATATGATCATGTGAGTTTTTTCTTCTTTAGCCTATTAATTTGATGGATTTTATCAATTGATTTCGAATGTTGAACCAACCTTGCATAGCTGGTATAAACCGCACTTGGTCATCATGTATAATTCTTTTTATACATTGTTGGATTTGATTTGCTAGTGTTTTGTTGAGGATTTTTGCATCTATGTTCATGAAAGATATTGATCTGTAGTTTTCTTGTAATGCCTTTGTCTGGTTTTGTTATTAGCTTAACGCTGGCCTCATAGAAGAGTTAGGAAATATTCTTTCTGCTTTTATCTTCTGGAAGAAATTGTAGAGAATTAGTATAAGTTCTTCCTTAATCTCTGGTACAATTTACCAGTAAATTCATCCAGTCCTGGTGATTTCTATTTTGGAAGGTTAATTATTGATTCAATTTCTTTAATAGATATAGGCCTATTCAGGTTGTCTATTTATCCTTGTGTGGGTTTTGGTAGATTGTGTCTTTCACAGACTGGGACCATTTCATCTAGGTTATCAAATTTGTGGGCATAGAGTTGTTCATTATGTTTCTTTATTATCTTTATTTTAATATAATTATTTTATTTTATTTTAATATATCTTTATTTTAATGTCCATGGGATCCGTAGTCATGTTCCCACTTTCATTTCTGATATCAATTGTGTCTTCTCTCTCTCTCTCTCTCTTTTTTTTTTTTTTAGTTAGCATGGCTAGACGCTTATTGATTTTACTTATCTTTTTTAAAGAACTATCTTTGGTTTTTATTGATTTTCTCTATTGATTTCCTGTTTTCAATTTCATTGATTACTGCTCTAATTTTTATTATTAATTTTCATCTACTTACTTTGGATTATTTTGCTCTTTGTTTTCTAGTTCCCTAAGATTGAAGCTTAGATTTTAGGTTTTAAATCTTTCTTATTTTCTGATACCTGCAATCAATGCTATAAATTTCCCTCTTAGCACTGCTTTTGCTGCATCCACAAATACTGATAAGTTGTATTTTCATTTTCATTTAGTTCAAAATATTTTTTAATTTAATCTTCAGGCTTCTTCTTTGACTTATGTGTTATTTGGATGTATGTTGTTTAATTTCCAAATACTTTGGGATTTTTCCAGTTATCTCTCTGTTAATGGTTTCTAGTTTAATTCCACTGTGGTTAAAAGAAGACATTATATGATTTCTATTTTTTTTAATTTGTTAAGGTGTGTTTTATGGCCCAGAATGTGGTTTATTTGGTAAGTGTTTCATGTGAGCTTGAGAAAAGTGTGTAGGCGTCTGTTGTTGGGTGCATTAGTCTATAGATGTCAATTATAACCCGTTGATCAATGATGCTGTTGAGTTCAACTATATGCTTACTGATTTACTATATGACTGTTGGATCTGTCTATTTCTGATGAAACTGTGTTAAAATCTCCAAATGTTATAGTGGATTCATCTGTTTCTCCTTGTAGATTTTTCCATTTTTTACCTCATGTAGTTTAAAGCTTTGTTACCAGGTACATACACATTAGAATTCCTATGTCTTCTTTGAGATATTATCATATAGTACCCCTGTTTATCCCCAATAACTTTCCTTGTTCAAAATCTGCTCCATCTGAAATTTAAAACATAGTCCCACTTTCTTTTGATTAGTGTATTTCTTTCTCCATTCCTTTAGTTTTGATATGTATGGGCCATTATCTTTAAAGCAGGTTTTCTGAGACAATGTATAGATAAGTCATGTTTTTTGATCCATTTTGACAGTCTCTGTGTTTTAGTTGGTGTATTTAGACCATCGATGTTCAAAGTTATTATTGATATGGTAGATTAATATCCACTATTTTTGTTACTGTTTTCTATTTGTTGTCTTTTTTCCTTGCTCCTATTTTTGTTTTCCACACTTTTTCTGCCTTTTGTGATTTTAACTGAGCACTTTACCTGATTCCATTTTCTCTCCTTTCTTAGCATATCAATCATACATTTTAAAAGCTTTTTTCAGTGGTTACCCTAGAATTCACAATATATATTTACAACTAATCCAAATACACTTTCAAATAACACTACACTTCTTCATGGGTAGTGTGAATAACTTATAATGACAAAATATTCCAATATCTCCCTCCTGTCCCTTGTTTCATTGCTGTCATTCATTTCACTTATACATAAGCATACAGAATCATATATGTACATAGATATAATTATGTATCACATATGGTTATATATAATTATGTATGATTTACATATATCTAAATACATTGTTACTACTATTATTTTGAGTAAACTGTTATCTATTAGATCAATTAAGAATGAGAAAAATAAAAGTTTTTATTTTACTTTCACTTATTCTTTCTTCAAATGTTCTTTATGTAGATCCAAGTTTCTGATCTATATAATTTTTCTTCTCTCCAAAGAGCTTCTTTTAACATTTCTTATAAGGTAGATCTACTTGCAAAAAAAAAATTCTTTAATTTTTTTTTGTCTAAGAAAGTCTTTATTTCCCCTTCAGTTTGAAAGATAATTTAGCAGGGTACAGAATTTTAGAGAGGTGGATATTTTTTCTCTCAACACCTTAAATATCTTACTCCACTCTCTTCTTGCCTGCATGGTTTTGGAGGAGAAGTTGGATGTAATTCTTAGAATTTTTTCCCCCTCTGACTTCTTTTGAGATTTTTTTCTTTATCTTTAATTTTCTGAAGTTTGAATATGATATGCCTAGGTGTAGGGTTTTTTGGTATTTGTCCTTCTTAGTATTCTCTGAGTTTCTTGGATCTGTGGTTTGGTGTCTGGCATTAATATGGGGAAATTCTTAGTCATTGCTTCTTTTCCTTTTTATCTTTCTTCTCCCTCTGATAATCCCATTATGTATATGTTATACCTTTTTTAGTTTTCCTAGAATCCTTGGATAGTCTGTTTTAATTTTTCAGGTTTTTTTCTCTTTGATTTTTAGTTTTAGAAGTTTCTGTTGCTGTATACTCAAGCTCAGAGAGTCTTTCCTCAGCCATGTCCAGTCTACTAATGAGCCCATCAAAAGCATTCTTCTTTTCTGTTGCAGTGTTTTTAATCTCTAGTATTTAAAAAATTCTTCCTTAGAATTTTTATCTCTTTGCTTACATTATCCATCTGTTCTTGCATGTTGTCTACTTTTTCCATTAAGTCCCTTAGCATATTAATCATAGTTTTTAAAAATTCCTGTTTGATAATTCTAACATTCTCACCATATCTGACTCTGGTTCTGATGCTTGTTCAGTCTCTTCCAAGTGATTTTTTTGTCTTTTAGTATGCCTTGTAATTTTTTGTTGATTTTTTGTTGAATGGTGTACATGATGTACTTGGAAAAGGAACTACAGTAATTAAGACTTTAATAATGAAGTGGCAAGGCAAGTGTGGAGGAAAAGCATTTTACAGTTCTATGATTAGGTCTCAGCCTTTGGTGAGCCTGCGTCTCTGGACTGTGAACTTCACCAATGCGCCTCTCCCTCTCTCTCTCTCTCTCTTTCTCTTTCTCTCTCTCTCTCTCTCTCCCTTTACCCTCCTTTGGTGAATCTGGATGGCTACAGGAGGCTGGAGTTAGGTATCTCACTTCCCAGGCTATGCTCTGATAACACCCTAGCAGGTTAGGCTCTAGTAAAATAGTTTCTCCTCAGGCAGGCTATATTAAGAAAAACAGAATGCTCTGGTGTATTTCAAAATGGTTTCCTTTCCTCTCACCCTGCCAGAAGCACAAGGAGAGATTTTTCTCTGATATTCAATATGAGGAACTGGTAGGTACAACTAATGAAAGTATTGTACCCTCTATGACTGTGTCTACCTGGAGTTTTTAACTCTCAGACTTGTCCACACTGGGCCTCTAGCAATTCATCAATTACAGTTTAGGTTTTCTTACCCCAGCACTGGTTCTGCTGAGTTTCCTGCTCTAGTAGGTTGGCATTCTCTGAACTTGCCTGTCTCTCTCTCCAATCTGGGGGGCAAGGGTTTGCTTATGACCTCACTTCTCTGACAGATCTAGGAAGAGTTGTTGACTTTTCAGTTTGTTCACTTTTATACTTGATGTTAGGATGAAATGGCATCTTCTAAGCCCCTTACACCAATGAGAAACACAAAGTCCCTGAACCTACTTTTATGGGTAAACCTAGACTTGTCTCTAGATGATGTTTAAGTAAAGAAAGTCGTGTTCATCTTTATCAAAGGTCAGTAAGAAAACTTTTTTCAGTCTCTGTAGGTCTAATACAAAATATGTACTTTCAAAACTGCCAAATTTTGCACATATTTTTTTCAGCCTGTTGAATGTGATGGTTGATAGCCCAAAGGCCTAATTCTTTCTTTTATTTGCATATATATATTGGCTTTTAAGGACTTATCACTATGACAGGAGAATCTTTAAAATTTATCTTTTTTCTTCCCATGTGATGTGCAGTTGAATACATTTCATTACCATGTAAATCATATAGCATTTCAGTGCATTTTTGCTACTATGTACATAATTTATGTAAAATTTTAATCATAGTTTAACATACACAGGAACAAAAGTGCACAGATCATAAGTGTACAAGCTGAATGAATTTTCAGAGTAAATAGATCAGTTTAACTAGCTCCCAAGTCAAGAAACAAAACATTACTGGAAACCTGGAAGGCCTCCTATGTCCCACCCAGTCATTACCCTCTCCACCTTGCAATGGGTAAACTTTGGCTACCTCCATTTCTGTGGAGATGAGGAATAACTGCTCACCAAGTCCTGTCAGTTATTCTTCCTAATGAATTCAAAAACATGTCTACTTATCTTCATCCCCACAGCCATTATTATGCCATCTCAAAATCACTGCAACAGCTTTTTAACTAGTCATCCATCCTCCAGACTTGCATGCTAAAGCTGGTGTAATCTTGAAAGACACTGTAAATTTGATTATTTACCCCACCCCCTTGCCTAAACCCTTCAGTAGTGCCCCATTACCTTAAGGATGAAGTCCAAAGCTCCTACATATATGGCTCTTCCTGATCTGGTCCCATCTATCTTCACCTCTCCCTTCCCATTTATCATCTTCCCTCAATTCTAGGAAGTGGGAGGATGTCTTCCTCAGGGATATATAAGAGTTTGGGGGGTGGGGTAGTATGTATTTTGAAAAGCTTGTTACTTTCAGATACATATTTCCTCATTTCTCTTTGAACCTCTGTGTAGAAATCACCACTCTAAGTCATAAGTTTCTTGGGGACAGAAACTGTGTCATTCATCAGGACGTCATGCTTATCACATTACTTGGCACAATCAGCAAAAGTATGAATGAATAAACATAAATAAATGAATAAATGACTGCTGACTGATTGGATGAATGTATCTGCTATAGTTGAGAAAAACAGATTACCAAGTATACTAGAAATGTGTTTGAAGTCCGAGCAAGTCAGCACTGCATGAGAACCTGAGGAATTCTCCAATAAGTAAAATGAATTATTGTCAGTGCATGAATTTTTGTGATCAGTAGTGGCTGCTAAGAGTTCTAATTTGCTCCCTTTCTGACAATTGTCTATATAAAGTTAAACATGTGGATAAGTGGAAAACATGTTTTTAAAACCCTTTTTTATTTTTAAATACTTAAACTCACAGGCTGTTGCAAAATTAATGCCTAGAGTTCCATGATCCCTTCACCCAGTTTCCTCCAATAGTGACAACTTATATAGCTGTAGTACAATATCAAAAGCAAGACACTGACATTAGTATGTCCATCAGAGAGTGCAGATTTTGTTCACTTTTTACCAGTTTTTACATGTACTTATTCATCTGTGTGTGTATTGTTCTTGCAATTTTGTCCTGTGTATTGATTTCTGCAACTCCTACCACAATCAAGATACAGAACAGTTCTAGCAACACAAAGGAACTCTCTTATGCTATCCCTTTATTAGTCACACCCACCTCCACCCATCCCTTGGCAACCGTAATCTCTTCTCCATCTCTACAGTTTGTCATTTCAAGGATGTTGCATAAATAGAACCATAAAGTATATAAATTTTGAGACTGAGTTTTTTCACTCAGCATAGTACCCTTGAGATCCATCCAAATAATTGCATGTAATACTGTTTTTTAAACCAGAAAATGCAAAAGAAATATAAATTGAGTCCTAAAATTTGGACGAAACTTCTTTTATCTGAAATATATTGACTTGGATCTTTTAAAAGGCATTGTGTTTATTGATCCTAGTTAGTGATTAAAATTATATTTTAAAATTCAAGTGAGATTTTTACATTGTTGGAGAAATATTAATGAAAGTTTCAGGTATCATTTGGAAAGAAACATAAACTCAGATTGTGTTATTTTGAAATTATGCTCTGCAACTTGATACATACTTACAATATAAAAATTCACAAGGTAAACTCAATTTGCCATTGCTACAGACTACCAAGGGCCAATAAGTATTTTATTGACTGTTAAGTTTGGTGGAAATATAACTCTGGTGAGACTGATTTGGGAGCTTATTTAATTTGAAGAAAGTTTTCTTGATTTCCTTATTCCTGAGAATTTTTCTTGTCTGCCACAACCTCTTATTATTGTCACCTCTCTATGAAATGCTATTATGGTTCCCATATTCAAATTCATTTTCAATTTTATTCATAGTTTTGAGCTACTGACAGCTATCAGTCTTGTGACAGGTAGCATTTATGATAATATACTAACAAATTGTTTGAAAGAAAAGAAAAGTGAGTGATGTACGTCTTGGGTTTAGGAGGTTAAATTTGATTTTACTGTAATAAGACACTTTGAGACAGACTTAGTTTTGCTGCTGTGAGCCTACTGGAATTATTATGCCATATTGAGCAAAAGCTTTTATCTATGTTTAGCCAAAAGACTTATTCATTCTGCAAAAGAAAGATTTCTATCATCATTCAAAGAATTGACTTCCAGATTTTGAGAGAGACTTTATTCTGCTAATACCCTACTTATGTTATACAAATATATGAAAAACTCCCCAAAATACATCTTATCCATAAGAACCATTTTCTTCTAGCCTTCTTTTCCTTCTTGATTTACTGATGCCATCTTCAAATATGTCCACACTTAAGGTATTGTGAGCTGTCAACCCCTCTGACCCTTGTTTTTCCACTTATCTTCCCATCACACGTGTTCCTTTGTGTAGACATGCATAATTTGCCAAACAAAAACACCCAAAGAGAAAAAGCATTTGAAAATTATTGGTCTTAGCCTTAATTTATTAAAGATTTTATACTTTAATAAGAAAAATTGAAACTTGGGGAAAAAATCATGAATGAGCAAGTCATAAAAGAAAAAAATTAAAATGCCAGCAATCATATGAAGAAATGTTCAACAATATTAGAAACATAGACATTCAAGTTTAAAGAGCAATGTTACTTTTTTTTCCCTTTTGATTGTTGAGGATTTTATGAAAATGAAAATTTTCAGATTTGCCTGCAGCTCAGTGAAACAAGCACTTCTTGCAGTTTCTGGTGTAAATGTAAATTTAGATAACATTTCTCAGGGCAATTCGGCAATAAGAATCAGATACCTTAAAAATGTACAAATATTTTATATCATTTATAATATTTTAAAATTGAAACAAACTAAATGTCCAACAATAAGATAATGGTAAATAAACCATGTACCATCCATATTGTGAAATATTACCAGTTAAAAATGATTATATACATAGGAAGATGTCCACAATATATTATTAACTAAAGAAATGGTTCAAGCTTATATTGATATATATATAGTATGATCTCGATTTTATCACCCCAAATATATATATATGGTAAAAGAGAAAAAAACTCTAAAAATTCTTAGCTAAATATCAGTAGTGATTATCTGTGTGCAGAAGAAACATCACTGATTTTTCTATTTGTGTCTTAACTGTATTATCCAGATTTTCTAGAATGTACATTATTTATTTAAGAAAATAGAAAAACAAACAATTTTGAAATGATAACATACAATATTCTAAAATGGATAAATCCAGAGGGTTGAATAATTCTGTGATACACCAAAAGGAGTATGTTCAACTATTCACACCTGTCTTATTGTTTTGTTGCTGTTGTTTTTATAACCACCAGGGACTATATTTGTTATTTTCTCCCTCTCATATAGACCTCATGTTTTGAAATGTTTCCTCTACCTCCCAAACAAAATTAAGTAAAGGTTAACTAATGTGCTTTCTCAATTGTTTTCAAAAAATTATATTTGCCAATCATAGTTGAAGAAATAGTTGTGACCAAGCTGGGTTGATATAATTTCTCAAAAAATCAAAAATACACTGTTGCAGTCACTGAGCAGCCTTGTTACAGGAAAATATGCCCAGGCCCTCCCAAGGTCAGGCTGAAATCATGGAGGGCAAGGACTACCATGTCCTGAGATGAGCATTTTTGCCTAGAGTGGCTAAGTTGTTTAAAACCCTGGTAACTTTTATGGACTATCTCCCAATTTTTTGTTCTGCTTTCTAGATAATTTCCTCAACTTTATTTTCTATGGAATTTTTACATTTTATCTTTTTTTTCCCCCAAAAAACCTATTTCTTTTTCTCTGTTCTTTGTTTTATGTTTTTAATTCCTGCTTTCTATTTCATGGATGTATATATATATCCTCTTGCCTTTCTGGGAAAAAGGATAGTCTGTTTTGTTTCATTTTGTTCTCTTTTAGAGGTTTCTTCAAATATGTCATGATCCTAGCTGAACTTGTTTTAGCCTTTTAAAATTTTTCATTGAGAATAGTGTATATATTCAGTAATGTGCACTGATGTTAAATGTACGTGATGAATTTTTACACGTATGAACTCAAGTAACCAACAGATGGTCAAGATACAGAACATTTCAGCATTGCAGATAAGACCCCCAGAGAGGTGATCACTAACTTCTAATACCATAGATGGTGTGGCCTGTACCTAAACTTCATATAAATTGAATTATGTAGTATATATGTTTTTACATCTGCCTTTCACTAAAATATTGCCTGGCAGATTTATCCATGTTGTTGTATATAGTAGTAGTTCATTCTTTTTTAAAACTTAAAAAAAAAAAGTAACTGTTTACTATTCTACCATATAAATATACTACACTTTCCTTATCTATTTTCCCACTGATGGATATTTTGATTATTTCCAGTTTGAGGCTATTATATATAAAGTTACTGTTAATATTCTTTTACATATGTTTTGGTATACATATAAACTCATTTCTCTTGAGTATATACCTAGGACTAGAGTTGCTGACTTGTGCAATAGTTATTTATTTAGACTTAGTAGATACTAGTTATTTATTTAGACTTAGTAGATACTGCCAAACAGTTCTCCCAAGTGGTTGCATCAATTTATACTCACATCAACTAGCAGTATATGAGTTCAAATTGCTCTTAAGCCTCACCCAAATTTGATATAGTCACTCTTTTTAATTTTAGCCATTCTGGTGGTTTAACAGTGATATCCCATTGTCATTTTAAATTATATAACCCTGATGACTAGTGATGTTGAGTAGTTTTTTCCTATGCTCATTGGACATTTGGATATACTCTTTTACGATGTTTGTTTTCAAGTATTTCATTTAATTTTTACAAATAACTTGTCTTTTATTTATTTGAAGGAGTTCTTTGCATAATCTCATAAGTATTTTGTCATACATCTGTATTACAGATTTATAATTCCTGTTTGTGTCTTTATTTCACTTTCTTTTTTTTACGCGGGCCTCTCACTGTTGCGGCCTCTCCCGTTGGCGGAGCACAGGCTCCGGACGCGCAGGCTCAGCGGCCATGGCTCACGGGCCCAGCTGCTCCGTGGCATGTGGGATCTTCCTGGACCAGGGCACGATCCTGCGTTCCCTGCATCAGCAGGCGGACTCTCAACCACTGCGCCACCAGGGAGGCCCTTATTTTACTTTCTTAATGTTGTCTTTTGCGAATCAAATTCCTTAATTTTAATGAAATCTAGTTTATCGGTTTGCTCTTTTAGGATTCATGCCTTTTGTGCCCTTTAAGAAAGCTCCACTAGGTCCTGGATATATTTTCCTGTGATTTCTTCTAAAAGCTTAATTGTCTTGTATTTGGGTTTATGATTCATATTTAATTAATTTTGTGTATGGGGCAAGGTAGGAGTCAAGGTTCTTTTTTTTTTTAATATGGATATTCAGACGAAATTTTCCTCAGTCTCCATTGGTCTTCTGCACATACTGTCTGGCATTCAGTGGAAAATGAGACACAAAGAAGCAAGGGAAAAGCAACCTTTTTGTGAAAGATAAAGCAGTCAATATAAACAGACATCAAGAAAGATGCAGTAAAATCTGACTGTTAACACTCTCTGTACACGAGTGGAGCTTGTAAACAGGCACCACTGTGTGGGGATTTGTTGGCTATGTGGCTTTTTTATGGGAACCCATAATGTCAGGTATTGTAAATATTTTTTCAAGGAGATCAGTTTCTGCCGTAAAGACTCCTCCAATCTTCTGATCCACTTGGATGTTCAAAATCTCCTTTCATTTGGTGTGGTAAAGGGGAGCTAGTGGTCTAAGTTTCTTCTCTATGTTCTTTCAACCATCATTCAGCCCTACTGCTCACTCCTTCTTCCACTTAGCTTTTGGGGGTGTTGGGTGGGGCAATTTGGCTTGCTTGTCATTGATATTCCCCTCTCACAGATGCGGGAGTTCGATCCTCTGGGATTACATACCAGTTACTGTCACTTAACAGCTTTCTTAGTAACCTACTCTGCCTAAGAAGCATCACCTATTAAATGGAGATAAAAATGTTACTTACCTTATAGTGTTGTTGTGAGGGTTTACTGAATTAAATTATGTGAAACTTTTATGATGGTGCTTAGCACATAATAAATGCTCAAAAATCATTAGATATTATTAACTTCCTCCATTCAAGTCATTCACTTACCCCTCCATTTGCTTTCATCTTCAAAAAACTGCATAGACATGTCTCCTTGGCTACTGTCTTCTCTCACTTCTTTTTTGTTCTTTTAAATTTCTTTGTTGTAATTTTCATAAGACTTATGGAGGAATTTGGTGTAAAAACATGTTCAATCCACATATTCAACTAAAATTCACCCAACTGACAAATTCAAAAGTTTAAATTGCTGCACAGTCTCTCTTTATAATTTTTCCACCATGACTGTATAATCATTGAGCTAGATGATTCTAGCTCAAAGATTCCTAGTTCTAAGACTCCTTCCAGCTCAAAATTTTGTGAACTGATGACATAAAAACATCATGCCTACAAAAATGGTAAATTCCATTTCTTTAAATTAAACTCAAATCATTTCTTTACATTTTTTCTCCTTTTCCCAGGGTACTCATTTTCATACCTGATTGGATATTGGCTGATTAATTGACAGGTGTGAAAAATACTTTAGGGCAGCTCTTTGGAAAGGACATGGAAAGCTATATAAAATCTTGATCAAATTTAAATACCCTTAAGCAACCTCCATTAACCTTGAACACTCCAAGCTGCTCCCCCAGGCTCTACAACTTACTCAAAGCTCAAACCAAATTTAGTGTAAGAATGAGTCTATCTACAAAGAAAGTATGAGTCACTATTGTTTGAATGGATGCAAAAAATGTTTCAATAAAATAATTTCTATAAATATATTTATGGCATTAGCACCATATTGTATATCTATATTATTTATACTGAATAAGCTATAGAAAACACTTTATTAGATCATATTATTTTACTCATGTACAATAGATATAATATTCACAAAGTGGAATAACATTTAGGTTTATTGTTTGTTGCTTCTTTGTCAGTTTAAAGGCAGTAGGTTATTGATTTTTTTATACTGTTTTATCAATGAATGACCTAAAACTTAAGGGTCCTTATTAATTTTTTCCCATAAATACATTGCGGCTGTGTAATATTTTCTGATTGTATATGTGAGTAAATGTGTGATGTGTGTGTGTGTGTGTGTGTGTGTGTGTGAGAGAGAGAGAGAGAGAGAGAAAGAGAGAGAGAGACATTAACCCATCCAAAGTGACCCAGACTCAGCTGGGTTTAATCATTTAAATGTAGGTTGTACCCAATTAAAATTAAATTCAAATAGTTTTAAGGTGGATTGGGGAAATACAAAACAGAATAATAGAAATAAGGCAAAATATATATATATATATTTTTTTTTTGGACAAAAATATATATATGGGGGGGCTTCCCTACCAGTTAGCTATTTTAGACTGTGAAGTGATATCCCAAGAGAAGCCAACGAGGCTTCATTACTTGAATCATTTAAAATTGGACTGAACTTAGCTTGGGAGAATGTACCATTGGGAGTAATCATGCTTTGACAGAGAAAGACTGAGAGATCTTTTCCAATTCTAATTGCCATGATCCTGTGTAATTCAATTTGAAATGGCCTTGCTATTCTAATTGACAAAGATCCTATTTTTACTAACTCTTTCTTTTTCATAATCCTGCTTCTGATATCACTACTCCTTTAAAAAGAAAAAGTAACCCTCAAGCTTGGTTCTCAAGTATTCATTGAATTACACTCCTCGTTACCTTTTTTTTTATTTCCCCCGCCAGGCAGACTGTTTTGCAGACGCAGGCACTGCACTCAGGGCTGGGCAGACAGTGATTATTATCACCCCCTGCTTTCATCCATTAGAGCTGGGCGTTAGCAGGTAAGGGTGAGGGCTGACAAAGAGGTTTTCAAAACTGGTCAGCATAAATGCTTCCAGGAGGCCAATTCAGGATAATCTATTGAAATATGGATCAGAAATATTGCCAGCCGAGGCTGAATACCTCTATCTGTTGCATTTAAGCCAAAGCAATAGAATGCTTTCATGGGAGAAAAACAACAAAAGCCATAATTACATGTGGAGAATTGTCCGTTCTCATCATTTGGGGGTTAATTTTGTGAAATGGTTGCCATTCTCTCTGGATCCAGCATCTGTCTCAGTCATTTTATTTGTTTTGAGATGCTTCAGAGGTAAAATCCCTGGAGACTTGAGTCCAGGAAGCCTTCTGCTTTCCAGGAGCTAATTTGTGACAAGATCAAAGGGGTCTATGGTCCCAGGAGCCTGAGTTACACTTTGGAATTACGGGTGTACCTCATTTTACACAGCACTTCTATGTTTGAAACATATTGGAAAGTAAATTTTAGTGAATTGAATTTTATTAATCCACTAATCCTTTCAATTGGTAATGGCCCCTGATCATTTAATTCATCAAATTGAAGTGGAGACATGAAATAAATCTTGTTATAAGCTAAGAATGCTTTTGTGATGTAACTATCAGTGTTTTATGGCAGGTTTTCTTTCCCATGTATTTGTATTCAACAATTTGGGAAATGGAGAAGTAAAACAAACAAACAAAATCATTCTGAAAATTTGAAATAAAATTTCCAAACACTTACAAAACAGTAATTACAATGCCTTAAAATTCAAGTAGCCATACATAGATAATATTTAAATTATTAGAGTGATAAAAGTTTTCCCACTGTGCTTTACTAACAGTCTTTTATTGTGGAATATTTCAAACATACAGACAAATATAAAGAGTGATATAATAAAGATTCATTACCCACTTCTCAGAATTTTAAAATACTAACAAGTTTTCTTTATTGTTTAAAAAATAAGCATAGGTACATGTACTTGAGAATTGTTAAACCCCTCCCTGGTGTTATTTCCCTTCCTCGCTCTCCAAAATAGCTTCTATCCTAAAGTAGGCATATACCCTGCCTGTCTATTGTCAACATTTTTACTAAATGTATATTTTACCAATTTTACCATAATTGGTAAATAGTATTTGTGTGAGTTCTTAAAAAGTTCATAAATGATATTATACTTCGGTCTCGGTTTTTTCACTCAGTATTTTGTTTTTAAGTTCTACCTATATGAATACATGTAGATCAAGGTTTAAATAAATTTAAATAGTCACCCTAATTATTTACTTATTCTTCTAATGATTTAGTTTGCTTCCAATATTTCACTATATAGACTATGCAGCATGTCTCCTTTTGTATAAATGTTCAAGTTTCTTTAAAGTCTATGGCAACAACTGGGGTTTCTGGGTCTAGAATACATGCATCTTCTACCAGATTGCTCTCCAAATGTATACTTTCACCAACAATAAGGTAGTCAAATTAATCAATCTTTTCCTTATGATTTTCTACTTGCTGAGCATGGTTTAAGAATTTCTTCCCTCTCTGCATTATGAAAGTGTTGTGTACACATTTATGTCTTTAATTCATTTGGATTTTTTTTTTAAGTATGATATGTAAGGTATGGTTCTAACTGTACTGTTTTCCATATGGAGAGTGAAGCTACTTATAAAGCCTGCTGGCTTTTAAGGTCACCTCTGCTTGCACTCAGGTCTTATGTAAGACTAGGTATTTCCATTCAGTGATAGGTCTGGTTTCTTTTCCATTCATTGATATGTTGACCTTCCCCTAACACCACATTATTTTAGCTGATATAGTAGTACACTATAGTAATTCATGATCTCTAATGAAGCAAATCTTTCCTTCATATTTCCTTCTTCAAATTTGTCTCGGTTATCCTTGGAATTTTATGCTCTTATATGAATTTTATAGTCAGTTTTTAGGAAATCTTTAATGTGATAAAGTGGTAATTAAAATGTGTAATATAATCTATTCTACTTATATCAAATCTAAGTTATTGCTCATTAGTCAATATTAAAGATCTCCTGCCATGTCTTGACACTTAACTTCTTTGAAAAATTAGCTTATCATGTTCCCTTTCTTCTACAAATAATTCCTTTCTCTCAATTTTAGTAATTTTCATGTTATTCCCATTCTCCCAACTCATGGGCCTCTTACTATCCATTCCTGCACCAAGTTAACAGATTCAATCCTTCTTGTCCTGTTGTGACAGTACTTTGTAAATGTAACTCTTTTCTCTCCTGGTCCTTCTCTATTTCCCTCTCCAATCAATTCTACAAAGAACTTGTAGAGCAACTGTCTTCCTGTTTTCATCATGCCTCTTGTATACCTAAGAACTTAGACTCTTATTTGCCACAGGTCTTGTGTGACCTTCCAAGACCACACATCCAATTTCATCGGTGAACAACTCAAGTCCCAGCGAGGATTTGCCCTTCCCAGAGTCACACAGCTAGTCAGCAGAGGAATTAGTATTCGGAAGGTAAAACCTAGTTCAGAGCCCTGGTGTTCTGACTCCTGAACCAATTTTCTTTCTACCTTTTGCTCTCCTCCCCCAAAACCTTCAGATATTATTCCCTAAATGATATTGACTGCATTGATTTTACTTCATATAAATCTCCCAAAGGAACTTCCCTTTCTTAGTCTTACCACAAAATGTGACTTGTTCTTTCCCACTTCTTTGGAAATACAAACGTTCACCTTGAAATCCAGTCTCCTTCCTTCGTCTGACTATGTCTCACCTTCTTGGAAAACATGTCTCTTTTTCAGAATGTATAACTACTGCTACTGCTACTACTGATATTACTACTCTTAACAATAATCATAAAACTATCACTTATTGCACTCTTCCCATGAATCTAGCTCTCTAAAGACATGGCCTCACCTTGCTTCACTCCACAGATGCAAGATTGGAAACCCAGAGTGGTGAAATAACCTGCCCAGGATTCCACAATCTGGAGTAGAACCTGAGTCTCTAGGACTCCAGAGCCCACGAGTTTACTACTTTGTTCTGTACCTCGTAACTCTCTAAGTGTTTGGCAATTTTCAGCACTAGCTTTCTCTTAAATTCAGTTGTGCTTACTCTTATCTGCTTTGGGTATGTTCTTAATGTTGTCATAAATGTAGTTCTATCCTTTCAACTAGATGAGTATCCTTTGAACACAGGATCATTTAAAACTTTCTTTAGATTGCCCTTTCCCCTCAGAGCATCTAGTGTGAAGCTTTGCTCTGAGCCTTCCCTTGACAAATGATGGTCTAATTAGCCTGGAGAGTCTCTGACAACCATCCAAGAAGCGTCTGTGTTGAAAAATGTCCCATTGTGGCAGAGATTAGAACTGGAACCAACAGTTTTTATGACAGGGTGAATAGAATGCCACTGAGAAAGCAAATTTACTATATTTCAACACAACTTGTTTGCTGTTGCATAAAGTCCAACAAAAAGCTCTTTGATTCATCATAACTTACTGCTTCTGTAGCAAATAGTATATGTTGTTAATTAGAAACAAATTTGGCCTGTCATGTAAAATGCATTATAAACAGTTTTGAGTGAATTTTACTTCAAAAGTTATTTTGTGGGGAAAAACCATAAAAGCATGTGAAATCACTGATATGAAGAAAATGCATAAATGTAATGCAATTCGAGGTTCACTGTTTACAGTGCTCACATAGTGCTTTCCAGGAGCTTAGATGAGAGTGGTCAGGGACCACGCTCAGACAAGGAAGGAAGTCCTGTCCTCTCCCCACTTCATCCTGAACAATCATCTTTCATCAGTAAATAAGCAGGTAACAGAACAATCATCAAAAGGCCTATTTAAAAGACACTTAAAGAATTTTAACTCTCTTGGGTTTTTTATTATAAAATTTACAAAACAGATTTTTAAAAATTTAATAAACCTTATTTTTTAGAGAAGTTTAAAGTTTACAAGAACAGTGAGCAGAAAGTACAGAGTTCCCTTCTGCGCCCTCTCTGCCCACACATCTCCACTCCACCCCCCAGCTTCCCTTATTATCAACATCTTGCATTAATGTGATATATATGATACACTGATGAGTCAATACTGATACATTATTGTTAACTAAACCATAGATTACATTACTGTTCATTCTTTTTTTTTTTTTTTTTTTTTTTTTTGCGGTCGCGGGCCTCTCACTGTTGTGGCCTCTCCCGCTGCGGGGCACAGGCTCCGGCCGCGCAAGCCCAGTGGCCATATCTCATGGGCCCAGCTGCTCCGCGGCATGTGGGATCTTCCCGGACCGGGGCACGAACCCGTGTCCCCTGCATCGGCAGGCGGACTCTCAGCCACTGCGCCACCAGGGAAGCCCTACTGTTCATTCTTTGTACATTCCACGGGGTTTTGATAAATACATAGTGACATGTATCCACCATTACAATATCATCCAAACAGATTTTAAACTAAGTATAAAAGGAGACTGGAAGATACCATTTTGAAACATCTAACTGTGGCTGAAACAAGTTAAATGAACTAAAACTCAACCCAAAACTTAGTGAACTTATTCTTTATAGTTCCTACCGGTCAGAAAAACAGTATAGTAAAAATTAAGTAGGCTTGTCTTTGAAAGCTGTAGTTATTTTGATAAACAGTGCTGTCAAAAACAGCAAATGCGAACCCCACATACTCTAGCCCATTCTCTTTCATGTACTGTTCTCAAAGTTTGGTGTGAATACTTCATAGTTAAAGTATGTCTTCCCTTGAGGCTCACAAAGCCATTTAATTTCTGTTCTGGCATCTGGCCTGTTGTGTTTATGAGGTTCTATTGAGAAATGGAATTGATGATTTCTTCCATAACCACAAAGAAAAAATTGAGAGTTACTGATTTCCAACCACTATTATAACCTTTCATGTTTTTCTGGAAAAATGTTTTCTCTCCAAAATGGAAAAAAAAAAAAAAAAAGGATTTCCTATTAAATGTGTAACTGGTTGGTATCATCCTATTCTTCAAGATGTTGAAAATTCGCCTCAGACTTGGCCAGAGGAAGGCTGGAGTTCCCCATATGTAGTTTGGAATCTACCAGATGTTGCTGCCTGGCCTGATAGATCTCTATTGGTTCCTGCTTGTCACGGCATTATTGTCAAGAAGAGTGGATTTCACATCTAGGGGTGACCCCGCCTGCCCCCCACAGCAGCTTTCTTGTCAGTATACATTCACTGCTCTTGCCTCAAAGACCTCCCTCCCCAATCCCCACAGTCCCCTGAGGACTTAAATGAAGTCAGGGGTGATGCTTTTTCCAGTATCTTCCCCTTTGTGTGAAGTGCCATTTTAAGGCTTTCCTGGAAAATCAAAATCCAAGTTGTCAGGTACAACATTTCCTCTAGAGCAATGGTTCTTAATCGGGGGCAAATGTGGCCCCCAGCAGACATTTGGCAATGTCTGGAAATACTTTTTGGTTGTTACAAGCTGGGGAGGGTACTGTTGGCATCTCGTAGATAGAGGTCAGAAGTGCCGCTAAACAGCCCACAGTGCACAGGACACCCCCCCCCAAATCAAAAGATTATCAGACTCAAAATGTCAGTTATATATACTGAGGTTGAGAAGCCCCGCTCTAGCATTTTCGTCAGTTGACCATTTTTGTCATCCCATGTTGAAATACTTTGCATTTCAAAGTATTGCATGTGTTGAAGTATTAAAGCATTACATCCTGATTGTTTTAAAAAGATAATGTCCAGTAATAGAGGAAAATAATGTGTTTTCCTATCACCTTGTTCAAGAATAAAGCTACAGTATTTGCGAAGTAGATAACCTTAGTTGTCACTCAAAATGTAAACTGTCATAAGGGATAAGAGATTAACTGATTTCACTGCTAACTTTTATAGTGTTTTTATTTTCCCCTCTAACTACCTCCTCACTATCTTTGCTGACAAAGATGTTTTAAAATGGAAGACAATGAGATGCTTTTGTTTATGAAAAATGAAGTGTTCAGGCACAAAACATGCACAGTGGACCTCTTATAGAACGTTTAAAATCTCCTTTTGTTCAAAGATTTTCTTAAGTGGCTATTTGTCACTTAGTAGGAATTTCTGTTGTTGCTGCTGTCATTTTTATGCATAAACACTAGCATCTGTAGATTTCCAGAATATCCTTTAGCATTTCATATCCCTTGATGTTGGGTTGCCTCAGATGATTTTTCCATATTAAAATCGTGTTTAAAATTATGTAGAAATTTGTCTGAGCATACACTAGAAAAGCCATTGCACACTGGCAACCAGAAAACCAGATCCGACTCACAGATGAGTTTTGTTTATCCAGGATGAAATTTAAATGTTTTAAAATGAGTCATCAATATTCTAAAAAATAGTAGACTGTTCATAAGAATCTAGATATCTTTTTTTTTTTTTCCTGGAAAATTGGAAAGATCTAGCATTTGGGGCCAGCATTCCTTCATGGCAACAGTTCACTGAGAAAGGACAGCAGCTAGACCCTTTATCCAGGGCAGGTGCCTGCCAGCTTGCTCTAGTTGCCACCCAGCCTGCTTCATTCAGTTACCTTGTCTTCCGCCCCCTGTGGTCATTTGAATTTGCAACTGCTGCTCCTTATGGGACAATTAAGTTCTGTAACTGGAAATGTCAGTAGTTAGTTTATGATCCAAAAATTGGTTCATAAACTAATTTAACAACTCATATCGAAGTCAGATGCAGAGCTGAGGCAGCTTAGGAGGGTGGTAGGGAATATGATGAAAACAGAGAGCCTGACTGAATGGAAGGGGAGGGTCATGAAAAGAATCACGCTTTAATGTGAGAACAGATTCAGGGGATCCAGTCTGCTTTCTAGTATTAGCTCTGCAGAGAAATCTTCTGAATTCTGGTGAGAAGAGAGCAGGCCAGGTAGTAAACATGAAGAAAAATCAATGACATTTATAACAGTGTCAGAGACTCTCCGCCGTTGACATGGCCTGTATATCATCTTTGCCCCAAGTGATAGTTCCTAGTCCTGGCCTGTGTTCCTGGGGAATCACCAGAATTAGAAACGGAATCCAGGAAGAGCTCCATGAGGCGAGAGTCAGCCCAAGATAGGGGATGGAGGGAATTACAGTGCACTGCAATCAGGGTACAAGGCAAAGGTGGAGCAAAAAGCAAACCCAGTACCAAAGCATAAGAAGTATCAGATACAGGAATTAGGATACTAAGTTTAGAACCTAAGCCAGATGCAGAAAGACGCAGATGCCAGTTTCTGGCCTTCGCATTCCTTTTTGGGAAGTCTGATTTGGGTGAATCTGGAAAACCCATGGTTTCCTTTTTCGATCTGTAGTAGTCTGAGGTCCACACTGAGGTCTGAGGTCCAGACAATATCTGATTCCCTCATCAGTTGCAGTGATTTCCTTTTGAATGTTGTGCTTGATAGACCATATTTCTACTTATCCAAGTTATCCATATCTCTAGTTTTCCTGGAGAAAAGCCAGGGGTGGTCTGGCTCCACAGAGCTTCAGGCTACTTCCCTCTCTCCTGGCTCTCAAACAGGACAAACAAGATAAAATCTTTAAGCTGCAGCCTCCTCCTGAGCTCTCCACATGTGGAGATGAAGAGGAAACCTCTCAGGGATGTCGGGTGGGGGAGAGTGAGGGAATGGACTGTTTGGAGTGTTTAAGCCTTATCTGATGAAAGAGAAAGAAGAAAGGACTGGAAAGAAAGACATCTGAGGAAGGAAGAGAGTGAAAGAACATTAACATTGTTGCTGGAAGGAATCCCAGGTAAATACTACGCTAGGCTAGGTTTTCCCTGTTTGATATGTGTAGAGGGACCATATAATTTACCATCCAAACCTGAGCTCCTTTAAGAGAGAAAGAGGAGCTGTTAGTAATTTTTCCAAGATGCCAGCATGATCCGGGACCGGCCCAGCCAGCCAAGGCATCAGGTCTCAATAGTTAGGGATAGAGTAAGGAATCTCCCTTCAGATTCACACCTGGGCTATTGACTAAATTGTAGAGGCCTGGAGACCTTCACTGTAACCTATGGTATTATGATGTCGAAAGTGAAGACTCAGACTTGAACTTGGTCAGGATGAAGGGGAGAGTGCTTCTCTTCTCTTAACGAAGTGTCAGAATGACCCAGGGACTTGAAAAAAATTACAGAGGCCCAGGAATTCAATTTTAATTATTCTGGATTGGGCCTAAACAAGATTTTGATGATTCTATTGTGCACCTCACCTGGAACTCTGTGGTTTCTCTCAGGTTTCTAGGCAACATACCCTGGTCTTCCCTTCCCCCAGGATTGCCCTGTGCTGAAGAGACAGTGGGATGGCCCTGCAACTAGGGAACCTGGGGCAGGAGGAAGTGGGAGAGGCAGTAAAGTGACCTGTGTATTTAAACTGAGAATGTGTATTTCTTGTCAAGGACAATTGAATATCAAAAAACTAAACAAAGCAAACAAAACAGCTGAACAAAACCAGTAAACCAGGTCTGTTCTAGCTCTTGGCGTCACAAACATGAAGGTTGAAGGGTCGTGCTTGGGGCGGTACTTGTCACTTTCTCCAGCCATACAGATGCATTTATTCAGTCAGTTGCCGCATACCTAGTCTGTGTTTGGAGATACCAACATCAAATCTCCCTTCAGACCCCAGAGATTTTTTCATTCAGCCCGTATTTCCGGAGCATCTTCTGGTTGAGGGTGCTAGAGACTGCCATAGTTGCCGCTGTGCTGCACAGGGCTTGGGACAGCCTTCACTTTCCAGACTGAGTTACTGAAGTAGCACCAGGAACCCAACGAGAGCTGGGCTGCTTTGAACTGTTAAAAGATAAACCGAGGCAGAATAAAAATTTTAAGTTTGAGCAAAAATTGATTTGCATCCGGCAGCACCAAACCAGAAGTGGTGGGAACACTGGACCACAGGAGCTCAGGAAAGACTTATACAGAGAAAGTGTGGAAGCAAAGAAAGGAAATTATTTGACTGTCTGTGGTTTGTGATTGGCTGTCCTTAGCATTTTCATTCCTAACCTGGAGGCATTTACAGGCTTAGATTTAGGTTTGCCTACAGGCTGGCACAGCATTAGAGCCCCTTCAGTCTAACAGCCTCAGCCTCGTTGTTTAATTAATTTAACCCAGCTGCTCTCACCAGCGTCAATGGTTACAAAGCAGGTAGAAACACCAGTTGGATAGGCAAGAATTAATGAAAAGCATTTGAAATCCTCATTGCAGCCTCTCAGAAAATCACCAAAGGATTACATAACCCTCAGCAAGTCTTGGGATCTTCTTGCCTCTGCTCATTCTGCCTTCATTTCTCTTCTCTCTCTGAATCTCATCCCTTATCAATAGCTCAGTATTTCAGTTTCATCTCAGATCTCAATATCTTGCACGGCTCGCCATGGTAACTGTTCTCTGTTTCCTTTCTCTCTCTCTCTCTCTCTCTCTCTCTCTCTCTCTCTCTCTCTCTCTCTCTCTCTCTCTCTCCACTCCCCCAAACTCGGCTTCCCAACTCTGGCTCCAGTAAGCTTTTCCTTTTCCCTCCTCCTCCTTCAGGGATCGATCGGTTTCTGGGGCCAGGGCTTGGTTTCCTTTAAGATGTAAATCCTGCAGCTCAGCTCAGTTCTAATCAGCACGACAAAAGGCCAGGAGCCGCCAGAGCTGCGGGCTCCTTCCTCTTAGAGCTTGCTGGGGGGAGGTGGTGGTGGAAGGGGGCGGGCGAGGGCTGTGATTGCTCCAAAATGAAGGGTTTGCTCTGCATATCTGAATGCAAATGGTTTGCATACACACATATACAAGCATGACCACATAGGCAGCCTGAAATATTGTGGGAGGATTCAGGAATGATTTTGCGTGAGAATGATATGTATGATATAGAAATATATGCCAGTTGAGTGCTTCTAAATTGATTTTTGTTACTGAACAACTTTGCAGTATATTAGTCAATGAAATTTTTGCCAGAGGAACTAAAAATGCCTTCTGATATCCCCTTGCTGTTAATTTTCACAAGAACAAAACAGAAATTATGCTAATAAGGGTCAGATGTGGAGAGGTATGTACAAGCTCTTTGAAAGAAAATTAGCACATTGTATCTTTTATGTCCATGAGAACAATATAAAATACAAAACAAAAAATTTGCAAAATTTTTTCTTGTTTGTAATTCTCATTAGACTGAGTACTCCTGGATAGACGGGATTGTTTTGTTCATCATTGTAACTGTAGCAACTAGTATGGTGCCTAAAATATGAGAGGTGATCATGAAACAAATAAGTATTACAAGCTGGCATTTGCCAAGTAACTGGCATTGTACTATAAGCACAGTATCTCAGTCTCCCAGATTTTTTTGTCATTGGTGTTATGTGGAGAAATGACTGTTCCACCATGTGATATTTTAAGGCTTATATCTTTTAGTTCTTGAAGATTCTTTTTATTTTCCTTCCTTCCCCCTTCCCTCCCTCCTCTCCAATCTTTCCTCCTTTCTTACTGTATTTAAATATTTAGATAAGTGCTGCCCAATAGAAACATAATTGTGGCCACTAATGTGAGCAACAAAATTTAAAATTTCCCCATAGCCATATATCTAAAAAAAGTAAAAAGAAACAGAAAAAATTCATTTTAATAATATATTTTATGTAACCTAGTATATACAAAATATTATCATTTCAACATGTGATCAATATCAAAAAAATCATAAAGAGATACTTTGCAGTCTTTTTTTTTAAAATGAGTTTTCAAAATCTAGAGTATATTTTACATATTCAGTATATCTCAATTTAAAATTGTCACATTTCAAGTGCTCAAGAGCCATGTGTGTGGCTGTCGTATGGACAACACAGTTTTAGACAATCTGAGTTAGAGATCAAAATTGCTAACCTGAATAATCCATCCTTTCTTTACTTACATCCAAAATGACTCATTTATCTATACACTGATATCTTGTAAGTATGCACGGCACTCAATACACATTGGTAGAATGAGTGAATGATAGTTGACATTACGATTTATTTTAGTCGGGTAAGATGTTAAAGAACTTGAGGGGGAGGACTTAACATTAATACTACCTACAGTATTGAACATGCGTTGAATCCCTGACATTAGACCAGATACTTGATAAACATTATCTCCTGTACTGCTCACAGCATATTTTATGAGATTGATATGATTAGACTCACTTTTACAAAGCAATTGAAGCTTAGCAATGTTAAGTAAGTTGCTCAGGGTTAGAATCATAGTAAATTGCTGAACCAGATTTGAAGCTATGTTTGGTCTGATTCCAGACTGAACCCTTCACCACAGCTTACTGCCTTTGTAAGATAAGACCATCAGGGTAAAGAAATAGCACAGGGAGGATGTATTCATTCTATCAAGTTAAAAAAAAAAGACCATTGCCTACTGTAGTTGCTGAAATTTTCTTTCTCATTTTAATAGAAAGAATAATTTAGTAGAGAGTAGCCAGCACTCTTATTCAACATAGTTTTGGAAGTTTTAGCCATGCAATCAGAGAAGAAAAAGAACTAAAAGGAATCCAAATCGGAAAAGGAGAAGTAAAACTGTCACTGTTTACAGATGACATGATACTATACATAGAGAATCCTAAAAATGCTGCCAGAAAACTACTAGAACTAATCAATGAATTTGGTAAAGTAGCAGGATACAAAATTAATGCACAGAAATCTCTTGCATTCCTATGCACTAATGATGTAAAATCTGAAAGAGAAATTAAGGAAACACTTCCATTTACCATTGCAAAAAATAGAATAAAATACTTAGGAATAAACTTTCCTAAGGAGATAAAAGACCTGTATGCAGAAAACTATAAGACAATGAAAGAAATTAAAGATGATACAAAGAGATGGAGAGATATACCATGTTCTTGGATTGGAAGAATCAACATTGTGAAAATGACTGTACTACCCAAAGCAATCTACAGATTCATTGCAATCACTATCAAACTGCCAATGGCATTTTTCACAGAACTAGAACAAAAAATTTCACAACTTGTATGGGAACACAAAAGACCCTGAATAGCCAAAGCAATCTTGAGAAAGAAAAACAGAGCTGGAGGAATCATGCTCCTGGACTTCAGACTATACTACAAAGCTACAGTAATCAAGACAGTATGGTACTGGCACAAAAACAGAAATATAGATCAATGGAACAGGATAGAAAGCCCAGAGGTAAACCCATGCACATATGGTCACCTTATCTTTGATAAAGTAGGCAAGAATATACAATGGAGAAAAGATAGCCTCTTCAATAAGTGGTGCTGGGAAAACTGCACAGCTACATGTAAAAGAATGAAATTAGAACACTTCCTAACACCATACACAAAAATAAAATCAAAATGTATTAAAGACCTAAATGTAAGGCCAGACACTATAAAACTCTTAGAGGAAAACATAGGCAGAACACTCTGTGACATAAATCACAGCAAGTTCCTTTTTGACCCACCTCCTAGAGAAATGGAAATAAAAACAAAAATAAACAAATGGGACCTAATGAAACTTAAAAGCTTTTGCACAGGAAAGGAAACCATAAACAAGATGAAAAGACAACCCTCAGAATGGGAAAAAATATTTGCAAATGAAGCAACTGACAAAGGATTAATCTCCAAAATATACAAGCAGCTCATGCAGTGCAATATCAAAAAAAAAACAACCCAATCCAAAGATGGGCAGAAGACCTAAATAGACATTTCTCCAAAGAAGATATACAGATTGCCAACAAACACATGAAAGGATGCTCAACATCACTAATCATTAGAGAAATGCAAATCAAAATGACAATGAGGTATCACCTCACACTGGTCAGAATGGCCATCATCAAAAAATCTACAAGCAATAAATGCTGGAGAGGGTGTGGACAAAAGGGAACCCTCTTACACTGTTGGTGAGAATGTAAATTAATACAGCTACTCTGGAGAACAGTATGGAGGTTCCTTAAAAAAACTAAAAATAGAACTACCATATGACCCAGCAATCCCACTACTGGGCATATACCCTGAGAAAACCATAATTCAAAAAGAGACATGTACCAAAATGTTCATTGCAGCTCTATTTACAATAGCCAGGACATGGAAGCAACCTAAGTGTCCATCGACAGATAAATGGATAAAGAAGATGTGGCACATATATACAATGGAATATTACACAGCCATAAGAAGAAATGAAATTGAGTTATTTGTAGTGAGGTGGATGGACCTAGAGTCTGTCATACAGAGTGAAGTAAGTCAGAAAGAGAAAAACAAATACCGTATGCTAACACATATATATGGAATCTAAAAAAAAAAAGTGGTTCTGATGAACCTAGGGTCAGGACCAGAATAAAGACACAGATGTAGAGAATGGATTTGAGGACATGGGGGCTGGTGGGGGGAGGGTAAGCTGGGATGAAGTGAGAGAGTAGCATTGACATATATACACTACCAAATGTAAAATAGATAGCTAGTGGGAAGCAACTGTATAGCACAGGGAGATCAGCTCGGTGCTTTGTGACCACCTAGAGGGGTGGGATAGGGAGTGTGGGAGGAGGCGCAAGAGGGAGGGGATATGGGGATGTATGTATACATATAGCTGATTCACTTTGTTATAGAGCAGAAACTAGCACAGTATTGTAAAGCAATTATACTCCAATAAAGATGTGAATTTTTAAAAAAAGAAAAAGAAAAAAATAAAAAAGCATTCCCCAACAACAACAAAAAGAGAGTAGCAAATATTCTTTCATTTTCACAAGTATTATAATTTATTTCCAGAATGTTTATTGGAAAAGCATTTAGAAAATTATTTTATATTTCTTTAAAAAAAGAGGGTGTAACTTATATTTTATGGCTTTAAACCATAGTGATTAAATAGTTTCACCAGGATAGTAGGCGAACCAATAAGTCACCATTTTACATTCCTTTTCTGAACCTCCTCTTATTACCAAAAAATGTCCTCTTGAGATAGAGGTTAAAATTAGGATGCTAAATTAGGTAAGTCTCTTCCTTACCTGTTCTGTAGGGTAGGTTGCCTGTTGAAAGCAGAAAATAATGCATTGCTGTGCATATGTAATTGTACAGATAATTGCCTCTATCATTTAAAAATATCGTTTGCAAAAATGGCATCTATGATTAATTATGTACATTTATCATTGAGTCGACTGGGGTACATTATAAAATCCTTTCCCTAAGCTCATGCATCTTTCCTCTCTTCTTATTTCTTTCAATGTAAGTTGTTTAGAAATTCAAAATTTTTGTTACTCCTTAAGCCATAATTCATCTACATAGGAACCAGCAACTAATTTGCCCTCTGGCTGTAGAAGGGTTGCTTTTTGACTTGTAGTATCAAGGAACAAGGGTGATGACGTTTAAAATCTCCCCTCATATAATAATGCTTCTAAAACTGAAATCCTGGGATAGGGATCATTTATTGATATGTAAGTATCTCCATTACCATTTCCTCAACCGCAAACTGAACGTTGTTGGGCTTCAATGTCAAGTGGTACCAAGGAAAGAAAAAAATTAATAAAAAACATAAAAGTATATAGTAATTCTGAAATCCTGACATGTACAACTTACCTAATGTGAATATAATGAAATTAATGATAGTAGCAACTAAGCAAGAACAGACTTTGTCCTTAATATAAGTCCTCCTTCTGGTCTCCCAGCTTCTCTGCTCTGCCCTGGATTCTCGGAGTATCCAGATAGAGCCTCTGAAACGTCAGTTTGACCCTCAGCTCTAAATCCTTTACTCTTCCGATCTCACTCAAAGTAAGAGTCACAATGGAAGTAAAAGTCGCAGTCTTTGCAAAGGCCTGTGATGCCTAGAAGATCTGGCCCCTACTACCTCCTAGGACTTTATCTCCTTCTGCTGGTCGCTTCATTCAACTCTCCCCAGCCAGGGTGGCATCCCCAATACTCTGGACTCTTTCCCCACTCAGACCCCTGTGCTTGCAATTCCTTCTGCCTGGATTGCTTTTCCCCGTATTCATGTGGCTGCTCCCTTACCTCCCTAACTTGGCATGTATCACTCTTCAATGTACCATCTATTTTATCTGTTAGTCTTATTTGTTAATTTCTCTCTCCACTAGGAAGGAAACTCCATAGGGCAGGGATTTTAATCTGTTTGGTTCACTGATGAATTCTCAGCTCTTAGAAAAGTACTGGACACAGAGTAGGTGCTCAATAAGTGTTTGTTGATTGAACAAATAATTGTGTACTGTATTTTAATTTGTTAGATCTGGTGCCTGTCTTCCCCAGCATAGGCAAGATGGTTGCTGGCAGCCCCAAACCTATATCCACATAACTCAAAATCCCCAGAGAAGAGAGGCCCTCTCAATCCTGGCTTCATTCACAAATCTCAGTGAGGCCCTGACCAGCCTGATTGACCCTGTGGTGATAAGGGTGCGGTGGTATGGTAGTGTGCTATGTCATGGCAGTGGATAGCGTCACCAGATGAGAGAAGGAGAGATTGTCTGAAGAAAGGATTTTAGGCAGACAGGCAGCATTATTACGCTTTAGGACACAACACTTTTATGGTAAATTGCTTTCTTGTCTGTCACTTGATAGACTGTAATACTCTGTGAGGGCAGGGACCAGCTCTGTCTTACTTACTACTATATCCTCAAGGCATAGCACATATTAGATGCTCAATAAATTTATGAATGAATGAAAAAATAAATGAATGGCAAGCTACTCGCAGTGGAGGGTGGGGGTGGGTGGGGAGGGTGTGCAAATGTTTGGAGGCCTCACAACAAAGGAGGACATTAGATGAGTTAAATGTTTCAGGTGTTATGCTGAGACTCTTGGGTGGAGATGTTTACAATTTGGATTTACCTGTCAAGCTGACCAGGCACCCTTTCCTGGGACTACTACTTCAGGAATTAGAACTGAATTTGCCTCAGTTCCTTTCATTTTCTTTGCTCCATAGTTGACTGGCTCCCTTTGAGGTTGCCACCTTCCTTCTTTAGAAATGGAGATCCCCTCCTTTAGGTCTGGCTCTAGGTTGCAAGTACTTCCTTAAGGCTGTTTTTGTACATCTCTGCTGGGGTTCATTGTGCGGAACTTCTCTGGTTAAACTTTCTGAAGGAAATCCTTCATTTCCAAGTCTTTGAGAGGCACTTAACTGTCCCTCCCTCTCATCCCCACTGCCTTTTGTATAGCCCTGAGATCTGGTTCCTCACAGAAAACACATGGGAAAACACAGTGTAAAGTACTAGTACACTATTTTCCTTCCCTCACTGAATATATATTAATAGAGTGTCTACTGTGTGCTGTGTACAGTGCTAAGCTCTAGAGAGGTGATGGGGAGAGACTGAACTAGAAGGGGAAATGGAGGAAATGCCACACAAGTATACAATTTCAATCAGGGGACAAGTGTTGATAGTATGAAGGGAACTCGGTGCCATGTGGTTAGAGGAGTCCTGCTCTATTCTATGGAGTCAGAAGAGACTTCCCCTAGAAAATGGCACCTGAGCTGAGACTTGAAGGATGGATATGAGTCAAACAGGTGGGACTCTAAATGTTTCAGGCAGAGGGGGCACCTGGAGACAGGAAGATGCATGGCTTCTTTGAGGACATGAGAGGAAGTCATTGTGGCTGGAGTTAGTGAGTGTGGGGAGGGTCCTGTAAGATGAGGTCAGAGAGGAAGGCAAGGATCAGCTCATGCAGGGGTTGGTAGCCATGTTAAGAATTTTATCTTTATTTTGACAGGTATGGGAAGCCATTAACTGGTAGAGTGTGACGGTTCCCTCTGGAACAGATAACTCCAGCTGCAGAATGCAGTAAATATCGGGTGGAGGTAAGAGTGGGTGGCTGAGATTGGTTCAGAGGCAACTGGATATAGAAATGAGAAATCGAGAAACGAAGTGTTACATCCCTTGGCAGAATACTGAGTCCACTGCTTTATCAAGTCTGTTAGCGAGACTTTCTCATTTTGGGAACTGATGGGGCTCTTTATCCTGATCCACACAGAAAATATAATTAGAGCTATGAATATGAATGTGATTGTTAAAGATCATGTCAGTAAAGAAAGAAAAGAGGGCTAAAGAAAAACACCTATATTTAAGGGCTGGACATTCATACCACAAATATGTATTGTGTTCACTGTGTGCCTGGCACTGGGCTGTGAGTCATAGTCAAGCAGGCAGAAGAAACTAGTTGGAGACAAAAGAAGAGAACTCTGAAAATGTGGAGTAACAAATATCAAAGAGTAAGGAAGTCTCAAGAAGAAAGGGTGGCCAGTGGTTCAGTTGCTGCAGAAGAAGAAAGTGAGATGAATGCTGACAAGACAACTTTGAGTCTGGATTAGACTCCACCCTACATGGCACAGATTAGAAACTCAGGTTAGTAAACAGACTTAGGGGGATTGCATATAAGGAACTTGACAAAACTTTCTCCCATTTTAGAACTTTAAATTATAGGCAGAGAAGACTTGATATATGACATTTCACTTTATATCTCACTTCCTTGAAACCCATCTATTCCACCTATGGAAAGAGGGCTGTACATCCCTAGTCCTGCCATGGCTGTCAGCCAAGAGCAGAGATGTTGTAATTTGAGGCTGACAGCAAGATGACCCTTACAGGGTCACTACAGTTTCTGTCTGTGCCAGATCCTCCTGCTGAAAGATGGAGGTGCCATGACGTTAAATCAATGTAGTGAGTGATGTGGAGATTTGAGATGAAGCTAAACATAGCTTCCTTTGATTTTACCTTTTCATTTTTTCTGGCTGGATGCCACTTTAGAAGAAGAATCACCTCTGGATAAATCATCTCTTCAGGCTTGCTATTCTAACCAAATGACATTATGCTAAGAGGATCAGAAGGGCCTGAATGTTAATTGTGTTCATTTAGGGTTCCATGTAAAGTTTTTATTGAAGAAAAAAGACTCCCTATGAAATTTATGAAGTAGGAGAAACAAACACTCCTATTAGAAATATTCAGAAAACCATGTCACCAATTACAGATTTATTTACTTATTTATTTTAAAGTTTCAGTTTTTTTTTAAATAAATAAATTTATTTATTTTTGGCTGCTTTGGGTCTTCATTGCTGCATGCGGGCTTTCTCTAGTTGTGGCGAGCAGGGGCTACTCTTAGTTGTGGTGCATGGGTTTCTCATTGCTGTGGCTTCTCTTGTTGTGGAGCACGGGCTCTAGGCGCACAGGCTTCAGTAGTTGTGGCGCGCGGCTTCAGTAGTTGTGGCTCGCGGACTCTAGAGCACAGGCTCAGTAGTTGTGGCGCGCGGGCTTTGTTGCTCCATGGCATGTGGGATCTCCCCAGACCAGGGCTTGAACCCATGTCCCCTGCATTGGCAGGCAGATTCTTAACCCCTGTGCCACCAGGGAAGTTCCCCAATTACAGATTTAGCACCAAGTAACTCAGTAATGGAAATCAAAGTTGTGAAAGAATAACATTAATTTGACGTGAATAATATCCAAAATTTTATTTCCTATAATTTAAGAAATGGATGAATCTGTTGTGTATTGCTATATAACAAACCACTCCAAAATTTAGTTGTTCAAAACAAGGACCATTTATTGAGGACAGGATTCTTTGGGTGGGCAGTTTAGGCTGGGCTCAGCTGTGAAGCTCTTCTAGTCTCAGCTGGAAATTTCTCATGTATCTGCTGGTCGCTGCCAGTCAGCTGGTTAGCTCTACATCTGGGGATTGCCTGGGACAGTGGGGGTGAATGAGCTACGTGTCTCTCATCAACCAGAAGGCTAGCTTCGGCTTGTCCATATGGCCATTGGGCAGGGTTCCTAGAGAAACAGTGGAAACTTGAAAGCCTCTTGAAGTGTGGCTCAGAATTGGCTCAACAGCCTTTCAGCCAAAGGATGTCCAAGGTCAGCTCAGATTCAAGGGGTGAAAAAATAGACTCTCTATTGATGCGAGGGGCTAACTGCAAAGTTAAACTGTACGGGAGAAAAAAGTTTTGGCCATTTTGCTATCTATCACAGATTCTGCATCATTTTTATCCTATTTGAGTCACGTATTGGTAGATAAAATGTGTAATATTTGAACAGTACTTTTGGAAGGGGAAATGGCTTTATTTTTAGCTTTGATGGCAGTTTCTAACTAGGACCTCCCTCAGAGCAACCAGTTAGAATGAGATTTTATTAACAGAATATTTTTTACTTCATTCTTGTTTCTGTAACTATAAAGAAAATCCTCATGTTTTCAGTGGTTGTTAGTCTAGGTGTGTGTGACATAACCAATCACAGACAAAGCAGGACTTCTTAGTGGCAAGGAACACTACCTAGCTGCTGGCCTGGAAATCCTTTATAAAGAGTTCAGAATTGCCATTGGGAAAAGGGCATTTACTTGACAAATGGTGCTATTTCCATTTTTGTCTGCCCAATTTTAAATTTCCTCTTATTAAAATGGCAAATTCAGGCCCCAGAATAAATTGAGCCAATGAAATACATAACTGGAAGATACACATTTCACCACTTCACTCTGTAATATGTAGACATCTTATGGATGCAAGGACATTTTCTGGAAAGGGAGTTTTAAAATTACTTTGTATGCATATAGAGAAGACAAAACTTTTTGATGTCTTGGCTCAAACTGAATAGGATCTCACTTAATAGCCCATGTAATACTTTAGATGATTTATTATTATGCGAATATTATAATGTAATATTTATTAAGCATTGGAAGTGTGCAGAATACTAGCTAGTCCACGTAAAAGATCCTGATGGATTTCAAGGAAAAGGGCTAAGAAAACACTCTCCTAATCTGTAGGAACGGAGGGTAATTCAGAATCTAGATGAACCAATAAATCCTATTTAATTTAGTATACATCATATGCCCCCCAAAAGGTAGACTAATGGAAAATGAGAGTGATAATCTCTGATTAAAAGATAATCATTTTAACGGCACATTTTCCTTCCAGACTTGAGTTTAGAAAGAGTCATTTCAGTAACATATTTCTCATTTTAAGTTTTGGAGCGCTCGGCTGATGCACTCTCAAAGAGAGCGCTCTGAGGATGGCCCCAAACTCGTGAACCAAGAGGGGAGGGCATCTCACCATTACCACTGTACCCAGGAAGACCTGCACTTAGTTCTATATGGGGTCATGCCCAGCCATCAGAACTCCGCCCGCCTGCACCACGCAATTTTGGGCCTCCTGGTCCCCACAGACAGCTCTGGGTCTGATTCTCTTCCTCAGACTCTGGATAACAACTCCCTTCAGCTACCAGAAGGTCTCTGCCTCGGGCGGACGAAATTTGGTGAAGTGGCACATTTTGGTGTGTTCTTCAGTAGCCCTGTCACAAACAAAGGAGTCAGGTTCGGGCCCTTTCAGGGTAAAGTGGTCAACACCAGCTAAGTCAGGACGTACGGGGATAGTTCCCTGATGTGGGACCTCTTTGAAGATGGTCATTTGAGCCACTTTATTGATGGAAAAGGAGGTACAGGGAACTGGATGTCCTATGTCAACTGTGCTCGTTTCCACATGGAGCAGAACTTAGTTGCCGTACAATGTCAAGGGCAGATCTTTTATGAAAGCTGCAGGGAGATCTACCAGAAGCCAGAGCTCCTTGTGTGGTATGGAGATTGCTCTGAGAAGTTTTTGGACATTCCTGTGAGCCTGCAGGTCATAAAGCAGGGGAACCAGGCATCTGGAACCTTGGAAGAGTCTGCAGAAGGGTACAGGTGTGAAAGATGTGGAAAAGTAATTACCTACAAATATTACAGAGACAAGCATCTCAAGTACACTCCATGTGTGGACAAGGGTGACAGGAAATTTCCCTGTTCTTTATGCAAACGATCCTTTGAGAAGTGAGAACGGCTCCGGATCCATATCCTTCACGTTCATGAGAAGTATCGGCCTCACAAGTATTCTATGTGTGGGAAATGTTTCTCTCAATCTTCCAACCTAAACAAACACATGAGAGTCCACTCTGGAGACAGACTCTACCATTGTGTGTATTGTACAAAGAAGTTCACTGCCTCTAGTATACTCCGCACACATATCAGGAAGCACTCCGGGGAGAAACCCTTCAAATGCAAGTACTGTGCTGAATCTTTTGCGTCCCATGCTGCCCACAACAGCCATGTCCGACGCTCACACAAGGAGGATGGCGCCGTTCCTGTTACATCTGTGGGAAAACCTTCCCAGATCAAGAAGCTTTCTACTCCCACATGAAGTTTCATGAAGACTGCTAGCCTTCAGAGAGTTTGAGGACAGTGCCTCTGTATTTCTGTCTTGATGTTTCTTGTTTATGGGTGTATCTTACAAACAAATGATAGTTAGATTGAGATGAGAAACAGAATAATGGAACTGACCAATTAGCAGAATTTACCAGATTTCTTGACTGTGGTTTTAACAGCTTTCACAGAAACATCTTTCACAATTTCTAACAAGAATGGAGTATTGTTTTTTTTTGTTTGTTTGTTTTTTTAATTAAAGTTCAGAGTTTTACCTGCAGTGATGTTGTTTTTTTTTTTTTTTTAATGTTGGGGGTAGGAGTTTAATTAATTAATTTATTTTTGCTGTGTTGGGTCTTCATTTCTGTGCGAGGGCTTTCTCTAGTTGTGGCAAGCGGGGGCCACTCTTCATCGTGGTGCGCGGGCCTCTCTTGTTGCGGAGCACAGGCTCCAGACGCGCAGGCTCAGTAGTTGTGGCTCACGGGCATAGCTGCTCCGCGGCATGTGGGATCCTCCCAGACCAGGGCTTGAACCTGTGTCCCCTGCATTAGCAGGCAGATTCTCAACCACTGCGCCACCAGGGAAGCCCAAGAATGGAGTATTGTTGAATTCACCTAGAAATAATGAGAGCTGGCTGTTAATAGTGCGTAAAGGTCTGGAAACTCAACATCAACCCTGAAAGGGACTATATTTCATTTCAGGGACTAGGAGTAGAGCCTTTGATTAGTCGTGATTAAAAAAAAAGGAGGCTTTTTCTCTACTATTTGCCCTGGGCCCGCAATTGTAATATGTCTGTGGCCATCATCCCCTGTTATATTTCTTAACAGAGTAAATTCTTTAAAAATCCAAAAAGAAAAAAAGTTTTGGCCAATAATCCTCTGTATTATTAGCTGATGTTCTAAAATCACAAGTTACAGTGGTTTCTATAGAGACCAGCTTTATAACTATTATTCCAAACTACAAAATGAAATGCCTTTAAAAAATTATACCCTAACTGTAACTTTTATGACATCACAATAAAATTTACAATGTTGGCATAAGGTATTTGGAAGTCTCAGACTAGAGTTATAAATCTGCAGTAAGAGGACAATTTTCCTAAAAAATAAATAATATACTTTAAAAGACCATCTCTACCATGGCCAAGAAAAATGGGAAAAAATTTGAGACAATTATTTAGATGACTACAAAAAAAAAAAAAATCCACACTCCAAAATATCCCCTGAGACTTTTATGTAAAAAATATGCACATAGTTTGAGGAAAGAGTTTCTTAGTTTGCCATAATTCTATTTTGCTTAGCCAGTTTAGATCTGGGGAGACAACGTAAAGCCAATGCTAAAAAGGGGCTTAGAAACAGCATTTCCTATTTCATGAAATCATGCTCACTGACTAAGGGTTATATCCTCTGCTCATCTTTAAATAGAATTCTCACAGAAGTTGATGAAAATCTTGGGTGAACATTGATTGAAAAATAAGTTCTTTCTCTGCCTGTATATATGCTCATAAATATGCTACATGTGTATATATGTGTATGTACATAATGGCATCAATTAAATTTTTAAAAAGATCTTCTAGCCCCCTTGGGGGGTGTCTCTAAACAAAAAAATACAAAAGCACACAAACTTACATGCTTTTTGGATGATGGTAGTTGTAGCTGGTGGGAGAAAAGTATCCTAATTATTAGTTTGTATATATTTGAAAACAAAGTACAGGTTAACTTTATTTCTGAAAAGGCTACATATATTCTTTTTATTTAAATAAAGGTATGCTGCAGATATCTATGTTGCCATTGTAATAAAACAAATACAAATTCTTATTTATTATTTATTTATTTATTTTGTAATGTGCGTTCATGGTAATCTGTATTCCTTTAAGCAAGGAGTGTAATCTTTTTTTTTTTTTTTTTTTTTTTTTTTTTTAAGTTTATTTATTTATTTATTTATTTAGTTTCTGCTTTATAACAAAGTGAATCAGTCATACATATACATCTGTTCCCACATCCCTTCCCTCATGCATCTCCCTCCCTCCCACCCTCCCCATCCCACCCCTCCAGGCGGTCACAAAGCACCGAGCTGATCTCCCTGTGCTCTGTGGCTGCTTCCCACTATCTATCTACCTTACGTTTGGTAGTGTATATATGTCCATGCCTCTCTTTCGCTTTGTCACAGCTTACCCTTCCCCCTCCCCATATCCTCAAGTCCATTCTCAAGTAGGTCTGTGTCTTTATTCCCGTTTTGCCCCTAGGTCCTTCATGACTTTTTTTTTTTTTTAAATTCCGTATATATGTGTTAGCATACGGTATTTGTCTTTCTCTTTCTGACTTACTTCACTCTGTATGACAGACTCTAGGTCTATCCACCTCATTACAAATAGCTCAGTTTCGTTTCTTTTTATGGCTGAGTAATATTCCATTGTATATATGTGCCACATCTTCTTTATCCATTCATCCGATGATGGACACTTAGGTTGTTTCCAGCTCCGGGCTATTGTGAATAGAGCTGCAATGAACATTTTGGTACATGTCTCTTTTGGAATTATGGTTTTCTCAGGGTATATGCCTAGTAGTGGGATTGCTGGGTCATATGGTAGTTCTATTTTTAGTTTTTTAAGGAACCTCCATACTGTTCTCCATAGTGGCTGTACCAATTCACATTCCCACCAGCAGTGCAAGAGTGTTCCCTTTTTTCCACACCCTCTCCAGCATTTATTGTTTCTAGATTTCTTGATGATGGCCATTCTGACTGGTGTGAGATGATATCTCATTGTAGTTTTGATTTGCATTTCTCTAATGATTAATGATGTTGAGCATTCTTTCATGTGTTTGTTGGCAGTCTGTATGTCTTCTTTGGAGAAATGCCTATTTAAGTCTTCTGCCCATTTTTGGATTGGGTTGTTTGTTTTTTTGCTATTGAGCTGCATGAGCTGTTTATAAATTTTGGAGATTAATCCTTTGTCAGTTGCTTCATTTGCAAATATTTTCTCTCATTCTGAGGGTTGTCTTTTGGTCTTGTTTATGGTTTCCTTTGCTGTGCAAAAGCTTTGAAGTTTCATTAGGTCCCATTTGTTTATCTTTGTTTTTATTTCCATTTCTCTAGGAGGTAGGTCCAAAAGGATTTTGCTGTGATTTATGTCATAGAGTGTTCTACCTATGTTTTCCTCTAAGAGTTTGATAGTTTCTGGCCTTACATTTAAGTCTTTAATCCATTTTGAGCTTATTTTTGTGTATGGTGTTAGGGAATGATCTAATCTCAAACTTTTACATGTCCCTGTCCAGTTTTCCCAGCACCACTTATTGAAGAGGCTGTCCTTTCTCCACCGTACATTCCTGCCTCCTTTATCAAAGATAAGTTGGCCATATGTGCGTGGGTTTATCTCTGGGCTTTCTATCCTGATCCACTGATCTATCTTTCTGTTTTTATGCCAGTACCACACTGTCTTGATTACTGTAGCTTTGTAGTATAGTCTGAAGTCAGGGAGCCTGATTCCTCCAGCTCCGTTTTTCGTTCTCAAGATTGCTTTGGCTATTCGGGGTCTTTTGTTTTTCCAAACAAATTTTGAAATTTTTTGTTCTAGTTCTGTGAAAAATGCCAGTGGTAGTTTGATAGGGATTGCATTGAATCTGTAGATTGCTTTGGGTAGTAGAGTCATTTTCACAATATTGATTCTTCCAATCCAGGAGCATGGTATATCTCTCCATCTATTTGTATCATCTTTAATTTCTTTCATCAGTGTCTTATAATTTTCTGCATACAGGTCTTTTGTCTCCTTAGGTAGGTTTATTCCTAGATATTTTATTCTTTTTGTTGCAATGGTAAATGGGAGTGTTTTCTTGATTTCATTTTCAGATTTTTCATCATTAGTGTACAGGAATGCCAGAGATTTCTGTACATTAATTTTGTATCCTGCTACTTTACCAAATTCATTGATTAGTTCTAGTAGTTTTTCGGTAGCATCTTTAGGATTCTCTATGTATAGTATCATGTCATCTGCAAACAGTGACAGCTTTACTTCTTCTTTTCCAATTTGGATTCCTTTTATTTCCTTTTCTTCTCTGATTGCTGTGGCTAAAACTTCCAAAACTAGGTTGAATAAGAGTGGTGAGAGTGGGCAGCCTTGTCTTGTTCCTGATCTTAGTGGAAATGGTTTCAGTTTTTCACCATTGAGGACAATGTTGGCTGTGGGTTTGTCATATATGGCCTTTATGATGTTGAGGAAAGTTCCCTCTATGCCTACTTTCTGCAGGGTTTTTATCATAAATGGGTGTTGAATTTTGTCGAAAGCTTTCTCTGCATCTATTGAGATGATCATATGGTTTTTCTCCTTCAACTTGTTAATATGGTGTATCACATTGATTGATTTGCGTATATTGAAGAATCCTTGCATTCCTGGAATAAACCCCACTTGATCATGGTGTATGATCCTTTTAATGTGCTGTTGGATTCTGTTTGCTAGTATTTTGTTGAGGATTTTTGCATCTATGTTCATCAGTGATATTGGCCTGTAGTTTTCTTTCTTTGTGACATCCTTGCCTGGTTTTGGTATCAAGGTGATGGTGGCCTCGTAGAATGAGTTTGGGAGTGTTTCTTCCTCTGATATTGTTTGGAAGAGTTTGAGAAGGATGGGTGTTAGCTCTTCTCTAAATGTTTGATAGAATTCGCCTGTGAAGCCATCTGGTCCTGGGCTTTTGTTTGTTGGAAGATTTTTAATCACAGTTTCAATTTCAGTGCTTGTGATTGGTCTATTCATATTTTCTATTTCTTCCTGAGTCAGTCTTGGCAGGTTGTGCATTTCTAAGAATTTGTCCATCTCTTCCAGGTTGTCCATTTTATGGGCATAGAGTTGCTTGTAGTAATCTCTCATGATCTTTTGTATTTCTGCAGTGTCAGTTGTTACTTCTCCTTTTTCATTTCTAATTCTATTGATTTGAGTCTTCTCCCTTCTTTTCTTGATGAGTCTGGCTAATGGTTTATCAATTTTGTTTATCTTCTCAAAGAACCAGCTTTCAGTTTTATTGATCTTTGCTATCGTTTCCTTCATTTCTTTTTCATTTATTTCTGATCTGATTTTTATGATTTCTTTCCTTCTGCTAACTTTGGGATGTTTTTGTTCTTCTTTCTCTAATTGCTTTAGGTGCAAGGTTAGGTTGTTTATTCGAGATGTTTCCTGTTTCTTAAGGTGGGATTGTATTGCTATAAACTTCCCTCTTAGAACTGCTTTTGCTGCATCCCATAGGTTTTGGGTCGTCGTGTCTCCATTGTCATTTGTTTCTAGGTATTTTTTAATTTCCTCTTTGATTTCTTCAGTGATCACTTCGTTATTAAGTAGTGTATTGTTTAGCCTCCATGTGTTTGTATTTTTTACAGCTCTTTTCCTGTAATTGATATCTAGTCTCATAGCATTGTGGTCAGAAAAGACACTTGATACAATTTCAATTTTCTTAAATTTACCAAGGCTTGATTTGTGACCCAAGATATGATCTATCCTGGAGAATGTTCCATGAGCACTTGAGAAAAATGTGTATTCTGTTGTTTTTGGATGGAATGTCCTATAAATATCAATTAAGTCCATCTTGTTTAATGTATCATTTAAAGCTTGTGTTTCCTTATTTATTTTCATTTTGGAAGATCTGTCCATTGGTGAAAGTGGGGTGTTAAAGTCCCCTACTATGATTGTGTTACTGTCGATTTCTCCTTTTATGGCTGTTAGTATTTGCCTTATGTATTGAGGTGCTCCTATGTTTGGTGCATAAATATTTACAATTGTTATATCTTCTTCTTGGATCGATCCCTTGATCATTATGTAGTGTCCTTCTTTGTCTCTTCTAGTAGTCTTTATTTTAAAGTCTATTTTGTCTGATATGAGAATTGCTACTCCAGCTTTCTTTTGGTTTCCATTTGCATGGAATATCTTTTTCCATCCCCTTACTTTCAGTCTGTATGTGTCTCTAGGTCTGAAGTGGGTCTCTTGTAGACAGCATATATATGGGTCTTGTTTTTGTATCCATTCAGCCAATCTGTGTCTTTTGGTGGGAGCATTTAGTCCATTTACATTTAAGGTAATTATCGATATGTATGTTCCTATTCCCATTTTCTTAATTGTTTTGGGTTCGTTATTGTAGGTCTTTTCCTTCTGTTGTGTTTCTTGCCTAGAGAAGTTCCTTTAGCATTTGTTGTAAAGCTGGTTTGGTGGTGCTGAACTCTCTCAGCTTTTGCTTGTCTGTAAAGGTTTTAATTTCTCCATCAAATCTGAATGAGATCCTTGCTGGGTAGAGTAATCTTGGTTGCAGGTTTTTCTCCTTCATCACTTTAATTATGTCCTGCCACTCCCTTCTGGCTTGTAGAGTTTCTGCTGATAGATCAGCTGTTATCCTGATGGGGATTCCCTTGTGTGTTATTTGTTGTTTTTGCCTTGCTGCTTTTAATATGATTTCTTTGTGTTTAATTTTTGACAGTTTGATTAATATGTGTCTTGGCGTATTTCTCCTTGGATTTATTCTGTATGGGACTCTCTGTGCTTCCTGGACTTGATTAACTATTTCCTTTCCCATATTAGGGAAGTTTTCAACTATAATCTCTTCAAATATTTTCTCAGTCCCTTTCTTTTTCTCTTCTTCTTCTGGAACCCCTATAATTCGAATGTTGGTGCGTTTAATGTTGTCCCAGAGGTCTCTGAGACTGTCCTCTGTTCTTTTCATTCTTTTTTCTTTATTTTGCTCTGCAGCAGTTATTTCCACTATTTTATCTTCCACCTCACTTATCCGTTCTTCTGCCTCAGTTATTCTGCTATTGATCCCATCTAGAGTATTTTTTATTTCATGTATTGTGTTTTTAATCGATGCTTGATTCATCTTTAGCTCTTCTAGGTCCTTGTTAACTGTTTCTTGCATTTTGTCTATTCTATTTCCAAGATTTTGGATCTGGGAAATAGAATCTTGGATCATCTTTACCATCATTATTCTGAATTCTTTTTCAGGTAGACTGCCTATTACGTCTTCATTTGTTAGGTCTGGTGGGTTTTTATCTTGTTCCTTCTCCTGCTGTGTGTTTTTCTGTCTTCTCATTTTGCTTATGTTACTGTGTTTGGGGTCTCCTTTTTGCAGGCTGCAGGTTCGTAGTTCCCGTTGTTTTTGGTGTCTGTCCCCAGTGGCTAAGGTTGGTTTAGTGGGTTGTGTAGGCTTCCTGGTGGAAGGTACTAGTGCCTGTGTTCTGGTGAATGAGGCTGGATCTTGTCTTTCTGGTAGGCAGGTCCACGTCTGGTGGTGTGTTTTGGGGTGTCTGCGGACTTTTTATGATTTTAGGCCACCTCTCTGCTAATGGGTGGCGTTGTGTTTCTGTCTTGCTAGTTGTTTGGCATAGGGTGTCCAGCACTGTAGCTTGCTGGTCGTTGAGTGAAGCTGGGTGCTGGTGTTGAGATGGAGATCTCTGGAAGATTTTCGCCGTTTGATATTATGTGGAGCTGGGAGGTCTCTTGTGGACCAGTGTCCTGAAGTTGGCTCTCCCACCTCAGAGGCACAGCACTGACTCCTGGCTCCTCAATTTGGGATGATTTGTTGTCTATTCATGTATTCCACAGATGCAGGGTACATCAAGTTGATTGTGGAGCTTTAATCCGCTGCTTCTGAGGCTGCTGGGAGAGGTTTCCCTTTCTCTTCTTTGTTCTCACAGCTCCTGGGTCTCAGCTTTGGATTTGGCCCCGCCTCTGCGTGTAGGTCGCCGGAGGGCGTCTGTTCTTCGCTCAGACAGGACAGGGTTAAAGGAGCAGCCTCTTCGGGGACTCTGGCTCACTCAGGCCGGGCGGGAGGGAGGGGCACGGAGTGCGGGGCGAGCCTGCAGCGGTAGAGTTCGGCGTGACGTTGCACCAGCCCGAGGCGCGCCGTGCGTTCTCCTAGGGAAGCCGCCCCTGGATCCCGGGACCCCGGCAGTGGCGGGCTGCACAGGCTCCCGGAAGGGCGGTGTGGACAGTGACCTGCGCTCGCACACAGGCTTCTTGGCAGCGGCAGCAGCAGCCCCAGCGTCCCACGCCCGTCACTGGGCTCCGCGCTTTCAGTCGTGACTCGCGCCCGTCTGTGGAGCCCCTTTAAGCAGCGCTCTTAATCCCCTCTCCTCGCGCACCAGGAAACCAAGAGGGAAGAAAAAGTCTCTTGCCTCTTCGGCAGCTCCAGAGTTTTCCCGGACTCCCTGCCGGCTAGCTGTGGCACATTAGCCCCCTTCAGGCTGAGTTCTCGCCGCCAGCCCCAGTCCTTTCTCTGCGCTCTGACCGAAGCCCGAGCCTCAGCTTCCAGCGCCGCCCGCCCTGGCGGGCGAGCAGACGAGCCTCTCGGGCGGGTGAGTGCCGCTCGGCACCGATCCTCTGTGCGGGAATCTCTCCGCTTTGCCCTACCCAGGTATGTGGGGAGTTTCTTGCCTTTTGGGAGGTCTGGGGTCTTCTGCCAGCATTCAGTAGGTGTTCTGTAGGAGTTGTTCCACGTGTAGCTGTATTTCTGGTGTATCCGTGGGGAGGAAGGTGATCTCCGCGTCTTACTCTTCCGCCATCTTACCCGGAAGTCTCAGGAGTGTAATCTTATTTAATAATTCACAAAGGCCATTTTAGGATAGTATACTTAGTTGATTGATTAGATTTTTTAAATGCAGATAGATTTTATTTGGTGATTTTTATTTAAAAATTCGAAGAGGGGAAATACAGAGCAGTACATACATGTTCAAATAGTAAAAGACAAGACAAACATTTCTCATGGGAATAATATCACCTACCAATATCAGCTTTATGGTTGAATATTGGCCACATAGCTCTATGGTATATATACTGAAGTCTAGCTAATGAAAAGTGATGTGGAAATTGATTGAATCAACCAGTTCTTGTTTGCTTCTTTTGAAATTATATGTAAGCACATACACATTTGTAATACACAGAAACATAACACATATTTACATGTGTGCCTAAATATTTGGTTTAGCTGTTTATCAAAATGACTGCTCAAAATTCTGTATGTTTAAAAAGTTTGCTATGTAGGTCTTATTTAAACTATATTTTGAAATGAGCAAAACAACACATAGGCAATTCATAAGTAAGAAATTCTAAAAATGCCTCTTTAAGGATATTTCAGCAACTTGTAAAACTGCTTCTGCTTATGCACAGACTTCAAGAGAAGGCATGCTGGGAAACAAACTCCAGGAAGTGCCAGAAAATTAAAGAGAGAATGAGGAAAAGTGGAAAATTCATGATGGAAGTTGAAGGTCACAGCTGAAGGTAAAGACATGGTACTCTATTTAGTAGAGGGTTCTTTTCCTCCCTCTTTTAGGCTGCACCCAGGAGAGGCAACTAGATCAGAAATAGAAAAGGAGCATTTCCTAAGGTCTGTAAGGAAAGAAAAGCTAGTGAAGAGTTATTCCTAAAGATTCTGAGAAAGCTCTTATAAAAGGGGGTAAAGAAGAGAGGAGGGGGGCTTCCCTGGTGGCACAGTGGTTGGGAGTCCGCCTGCCGATGCAGGGGACACGGGTTTGTGCCCTGGTCCGGGAAGATCCCACATGCTGCGGAGTGGCTGGTCCCGTGAGCCATGGCCGCTGAGCCTGCGCGTCCGGAGCCTGTGCTCCACAACGGGAGAGGCCACAACAGTGAGAGGCCCGCGTACCGCAAAAAAAAAAAAAAAAAAAAAAGAAGAGAGGAGGCTTCATTAAGTAACTTCAAATAGTCTGTGCACAGGATAGCTGGGTGACAGTTTGGTGATAGAACCTGGGTTCTTAGGCCTTTGGAATGAACTCTAAAGTTCTGGGAAGATAGATAGCGGGGTTAGCTTAAATGCCGTTATGATAGTCATCTGTTAGAAAGGTTTTTCACCTAATTATTATTTTTTTAATCTTTGGTCTTGAGTTTATTTCCTTTATTATTTCTTCTGCATATAACTGCTATATTAGACAAGAGTTGCTTAGTCTGTGGACTGTGGGGTTTGATACACCAGCTTGTTTCATTTATTTATCTGGACACTTGACTCAATAGATCTCCACTTCTATCTGGAGGCAGCTAATACAAAAAGGAAGTCCAGACTAGTCTAAAAAGGAAGACTAATCCATATTTAAAAGTAAGCTTTGCACTGCAACCACGTCTTGGAGATGGTATTCTGTTTTGTGCTGTGTGAAAATTATTTCTATAGTATCACTTCATTTTAATAGAGAGGATCATGAAATTCATTTCTTGGAAGTATCAACATTCCTGCCTTGATGGTTAGCTGGGACATTTCTCCTAAGTACAGAACTTACTTTTTTTTTTTTTCATGAAATATTGAACTCATTAAGGTAAAAAGAAATTACCTAGATCAGTGATTCTCTATTCTCTATGCTAATTAGAATTCCTTGGAGAGCTTTTAAAAATTACAGATCCCAAATCCCGGCCCCTAACCTAAAACAGGGAGTGGGGCCTTGGCACGTTCTTTTTTAAAAAGCTCTCAGGGTGATTCTAACTCACAGCCAAGGTTAGAACACCCACCTAGATAGTTCAAGGCCAAAAAATAATAAATAAACAAATAAATAGAAAGATAAATCCCTATCTGTATTTTAATTTGAAGCATTGCTTCAGTGTCATTTTTTCAGTGTCACGTTTTAAAACCACCAGTGCACTTGGTTACCAGTAGCTTTAAACCCAAATATATTTAGAATATAGCTAAGCCCTTTTACAGTCCATTTCCAACCAACTTTTCAGGTCTCAGCTCCCTTCAACCCTCTTTTAATGTTGTTGAACTCAAAGCATTTGAACACTCCCTGCACCTTTATTCCTCCATGATTTAGCTTCTTGCTGTTTTCTCTCTGACATACTGGAACCTCCTTCTGAATTTGGCAAAATGCTACTTATCCTTTAAATGGCCAACTTTAGAGTCACTGCCTCTGTAACACTGGGCTAATCGTAATTATTTTCTATAATGCTGATATGTGTAAATTCAAATCACTTCAGTATTTTCCTGAGGAGACAAAGCCACATTATCTAATGGTACGTATATTTAATAATACCTCTCTTCAAACTTTATCTAAGTGTGTATCTGTCATATTGCTGCTTAGTTACTCCAATATCAATAATTACTTAGGTATATAATCCCAGAAGGAGGCATTTGATTTAAGTTTATGAATTATTTCTCATAGACATTTGAATTATGTTCTGAACAGCTGCAAATTCCAATGCGTTTTATTCCAACTCCCTGAATCATTTTAAGGAAAACCATCATGTATGATTTTCTTTTTCTGCTTAAAATGTGACTATCCAGACTTTAAAACAAATTGGAAATATTTGAAATATCAGAACATCTATATTCTTTTGATATATTGATTTTTCACATTTGCTTACAGTATGTGTTTTAAATAGGAAATAAGTGGATATAATTTCTTTTTCTTTACTCCTTTTGGCTTTGATGCCACAGGAAGCCAGCTTGCTAACTCCCTGATACCTGATATTTCCCTGACTAAAAAGTCTCTCCGATGAGAATCAGCATTTTCCCCAAGATAGGAGTCGTGAATTCTCATCTTCCTAAAGATACATATGTCCCTTAAAAGGGTCCAGAATATTTCCTGCAAAACTGTCTGTCACAGGAGCACCTATTAGAGCTACTATCAGAAATACTGAAGGAAGAAATGCATCCTTCCTACAACAGAAAAAAAAAAGTGCACCCTAAAATAGACCAAGAACTTGAACATCAGCAAAACTGGGGGGCACTGGTTGGGGGGGAGGAAGTCAGATAACGCTTTAAGTGAAAAGTTGATTTAAAAAATTAAAGCTTATCCTTCAGTTCTCTAGCTTAAGTTTTCCGACTTCTCACTGCTGGAATTTTGTGAATATACAGATGGTAGAGAAGAATTTGTATTAATATTCTTAATTTACATTTCTTAATTTAGGAAGGTGTTTGGTTTGTTAGAGTGGTCTGTAGTGCAATCTATAATTACACAGATTGCAATTTATATCTACTCACAAAACAGAAGAGTTACTTTTCTAGAACAATTTCAGGTGTCTGCAGATAGGAAAAATTTCTGTAATTGAGAAACTACTCAACTTCTAGGCAAGAGGTAATCCCATGCCGATGTGGACTGTTCCTTTCCTCTCAAATCGGTATTGTTCATGACCCCAGATTCTCCATCAAACTCAATCCCGGCTGAACTATAGGTAATAGCCCCGCTGGGTGCGGACTGCAGGCCAACCACTGGAGGGCGTCTGGACGCTTCCAAACAGCTCCGAAGCGCCTGGAAATCTAGAGCTCGAGGACTGGAAAGCGCAGGAGGAAGAACGTGATCTTTGATTTTATTGGGCTAATAAGTAAAGGAAGAACAGGCAGGTTTGGGAGCAAAAGTACGCTGTTTTCTTTCTTGGGATTAGCCCTTCTCGCTGAGGCAGCGAATTCCCTAGAGAGTTAGAGAGAATAATACCACTCAGGCCCCAGCCCGCGGAGCCCCACGAGGGCGAGTCTCGAGAGTTTGTAGCCCCGCAGCGCCGGGCGCCTGGCTAGCTTCCCGGGCGCTGGAGGACACCGGCACACGTCCCGAGGCGCGAGGACCGACTCGCTGTCAGGTGATCGCGCGGCGGTGGCGGCCGAGGGCCCGAGGCACTGCAACCTGCTCTAGAAACTCGGGAACGCAAGGCCTTTTCCAATTATAAAGGAATTCCTTCCCTGACCTCCATTTCTTCCCCCACCGGGTTCGTTCAAAGCATTTATCCTTTGGGGAGTGGGCAGTGAACCAACCTCGGAGTTGAAATAGAAAAGGTGTACGGTATTTCGGGTGGGCTGCCCTGCCGCATTCATTTCCTCCCTGCCGAAGATTCGCACTGAATTGTAATCACTTTACCCTGTGATTTTCTCGATCTAAAAAAAACGTGTTTTCAAAGCATCACTTTAAAGAAAAGTCTTGCTTCCTGCTCATGAACCTTTAAATCCCTGGTAGGAAGAGGGGAGTTGAAAGGCACATGAGAGATGCTCAGGTTTTCAGATAGCCCGGCGCCGGGCAATGCGCCTTGTGAAGAACAGGACAGAGATTTCCAAGAACACGTAGTCACTGTCGTTGCCTGCCAGCCGGCTGTTGGGACTGCGTGTCACTTGAGGGGCCCCGGAGACAGATTTCGGCTCTCCGGATACAGGGTGGGAACCGGTTCCTTTGTAACTGAAAGACCCTACCCTCAGCTAAAAAGATGTCAAATCATTCCTCAGGCCAGACGGAATTCAGCATCCAAAGGGTTACGCGCGGCTGCCGGGTTCGGGCGGAGGAGAGGGCGCCTCAGCACTCCCAGTAATTCAATTAGTCAGGTTTCTGGAAGGTGGGGCCCGGGAGGGGGGTTAGGAGGCGTGGGGAAGGGAGGAGATTAGGAAAACGCCTCTTTCTCGTGGAGCAGACCAATCCGGTTGGAGTAAAGAGAGAGGAAAAAAACTCGATCTGTAAGCAAACAGCAGGCCTTTCCCTGACTGGCTGCTCCTGCCACCCCCCACCCCTTCCCAAGTAAACTGCGAGGGGAAAAAAAAAAAAAGCAGCCCACATGACCCGGGCCGCGGCGGCAGCAGCGCTGGCTAGGCTCGGGCTGGCGGCGCCTCCTCCTCTCGGTCCGGAGCTCACACCGGCGCTCGCGCCGCCCTCCGACCCCGCGCCCTGCGCTCCACGCCCACTCCCCCCCCCCGCACCGCCCACGTCCACGTTCACGCGCGCGGCCTCGCGCTCCGGTACGGCTGCTGCTGCTGGGTTGCCGCTGCTGTCGGCTTTACACGCAGGTCATTAAAGAGGGGGCGTGCCCGAGGAAATTTTTCCCATAAAGCATTTTCTCTCTCTTTTTTTTTCTCTTTTGCAAAACTGACTTTTACCCCTTTCCACTTCTCGCCAGTCGTTTCAATCCCTCCCGGGCTGCTCGTGCTGCTGCACCAAGTTTATTTTCCCGCCTGGTAAAGGTTTTGCGATTCTGTCGGTGGTTTTCACCTCTTGTTGCTGCTGTGCCCAAGGAGGGAAAGAGGAGCAGCTGCGGGAGGATCGGGAAGGTTTTCTGATGTAGTCATCGGGGAGGTGCCACACGCTCTCGTGCGCTCTTTCTTTTTTTTTCTCCTTTCGCATTTCAAACTGATTGATGCCTCTCTACAAGTTGCCGGGCTTGGGGTCGGACCAGTCGGAGTCACAGGGACACTTCTGAGAGCTCAACCAGGGCTCTTGGCACCGCGTCTGGGGGCTCATTCTTGCTCCCGGAAGGCGATCGGAGACTGACATCAGCCCATCCAGGAGTTGGAGGGATTCATTTGAAAGTGATTGTTTCCCCTCCCGCTCTCCAGCTGAACAGTTGGATTGGCATCGTCCTGCAGGTTTCGGCATCCCAGCTTCGCCTGGCTGGCTGGTTCAGACCTCTGCTCTCCATTCACTCTGGTGCACCGACTCCCGGCCAAGAAAAGCACGCGCGAGAAATCCCCGAGACTCAGGCAGCGGCCGGGGTGTCGCCTCCCGCCACCGTCGCAGTCCGACTCCGACAGGGGACCTGCCGGAAGACGCGAAAAGCCAAACTTTTCTTTGAGGTTTGCGAGGCAAGACCGCTCCTCGCCCTCTTAGCTGCCGCTTAACCAGTTCCAGGACGCCGGCGGGGCTGGGTTTCTGGCTCCAGATCTCCACCCTTCTCGGCGCACCGCCCCTAACCCGTAGCACCTACGAGACTCCTCCGAGATTTCCTGGGGTTACCGGGTTAAAGCACAGAGGAGGCGGGGGAAGGGGGTCCTCAGACTCCCCGGACCACAGGCGGGAAGCCCCCTCATCCACACGGAGCCCTCTTCCTGCAGTTTCCTACAGGCCGCCAAAGTAACTTGGAGCGAAGCGGGGCGCAGTGCGAGGGCCCTGGGCGGCGGCGGAGCCGTGCGCAGCCCGCGGCGCCGACGCTGAGCCGGGCCCGGCGGGCCAGTGTATGTCTCCCCGCAGCCGTGGCGCGCAACTCCCGGTGACTGTGCAGCGTGCGCCGCCGCCTGCCCCAACCCGCGCTGCCGCCGCCCGGCCCGGCGCGCACCTCCTTCTCCCGGGGTGACCGGCCTGCCGCCGCCGCCCGAGACACAGCTTGGCACCGCTTCCCCCGCCCTCGCCGCCGCCACCACACACACACACGCACGCTTCTCTCCATCTTGTGATTCCTTTTTTCCTCCTGAGCCCTCCAGTGGGGGTGCGAGTTTGCCTTTATTCCCCCCACTCCTCCACCTTTTTTTCTGTCTCTCCTCCCCCTCCTCAGCTTGGTGTGCGCCTCTTTCTTTTCTCGCCCCTCTTCATTTTTATTTATTCATATTTATTTGGCTCTCGCTCTCTCTCGCCCCTTCTCCCTCCCTCCCTCCCTCCGGATCCCTGATCTCTCCCCGGAGTGGCGCGTCGGCGGCTCCGCCGCTGGCCAGGCGTGATGTTGCACGTGGAGATGTTGACGCTGATGTTTCTTGTGCTCTGGACGTGTGTGTTCAGCCAGGACCCTGGCTCCAAGGCCGTCGCCGACCGCTACGCCGTCTACTGGAACAGCAGCAACCCCAGGTAAGGCAATGGGGGGCAGAGAGCCGGGGCTCCCCAGGCCTCGAGGCCCTGCGGAAGGAGCGGCGGCGCCGGGGATCCGCGCGCATCGGCCGACAGCGGCGCGCACTCTCAGAGTCTGCGTCGCTCGGGCGCGGATGGCTTTCGAGGCGCCCGCGGGAAATGCTCACTTCGTGCCCCCTCATTGTTGAGGTGCGGCAGGGAGCCTGAGAGCCCTTGGGCGTTCCTGGGGCTGCCCAGACCCGATGCTTCTGCGAAGCCCGGGGAGACTCGGAAAAGGCGGGAGCCCGGGAGTCGGGACTTCGCTTCCCACCCGGGCAGGCTGGCCAGCATCCCGATCCAGGCGCGGGGCTTGGGCACGGGGAGCCCCGGGTGCAAGCTGCCAGGAGCTCCCTCTTGGAGCGTGGCTGCGCAGGGACTGCGGGGAGAACCCGCTAAACATCCCCAAAGTGTTTTTGGTTTTTTTTTAATTTTTCCTTCCCTTTTCCCCGGTGCGCTCAGAAAGCGCACTGGCTGGGGGAAGTGTGGGGGGCTGGGAAACGGAAGCTTTAGGTTGATATTTTCCTCTTTAACTACGAGGAAATCATCCGGCCACTAAGTCAGTCTGGTCCCGGCTCTCTTGGCAGTAGAGAGGCTTCTCCCACCTCCTCCACCTCCCGGTGGGCTCAAGGTGCCAGAAAGTTTGATCTAATGCTGGGTTACGTCATGCTTGCGGAGCTAGCTGCTGGAGTTGGCCGAACCGGGAGGTGGGAGACCGTCGTCCGAAGCCTGGCAGTGTGCAGCCGGAGGAAAACGCGCGGTTACCTGGAAACGTTTTTCGGGCGCTTCCGAAGCCAGCCGAGTACTCGGGAACCAAGAGATGGGCGCCCGGAGCCGCCCTAGCGCTCCTGCTGGACCCTGGCTACCCGCCTGGGTTCCTTGTTCACGGACCCTGGAAGAGGGGTAGGGGTGGGGTTGTCCAGAGTGCCGGGCGGACCCCTCCCGATCCAGAGCAGGTCCAAGCCCTACTTTCTCTCGGGCAGCAGTCGGCCCCGCTGGGCCCATATTGCTCTGCCTTTCTGGGACCGAGGCCAGCTTCCAGCTTCCAGCTGTGGGCTGGTCTCGGTGCCCGCCGAGGAGAAGGGAAATAGCATCGATTATACCTAAAATCCCAGGTTTTTCCCTGGGCTGGCGTGGAAGTTGGGAGAAGAAACGCGGAGGCCAAGGGAAGAGTTTGTGGTTGCAGCGCGCCCAGCGCGCTTGGGGATAGGGGGCTGGTGGGCGCCTCTAGTTTTTCCTACCTCCCGGTGGCCCTTTCCGCCGGCCTCCCGCCTTCCTTTGTTATGCTGGCATAGGAGGGATTACCCCGCTTGAAGTAATGTTCTCTCACCTGAAGATGAGCAGATTTCCCTACGAGCCGTACACTGGTTGCCGAACGGGGATAGAGGCCCCCCACCCTGCTACCCCAGGAAAGATAGTCACACCCAGGTAGCCCAAGACCTGATTGAATCGCTTGGGCCAAGTGGAGACATACTTCAAAGTTTGGTTTAAAAAGTCTCCTGGAGGTGGGTGGTGGGATGGGAAGCTATTTCTTCTTTGACATGCCACTTACCGCTATTAGGAAAAGAGAAAGAGAAGCCATCCTGCCAGAAGAGATGCCTTTTATTAAAGCTGACAAGACAAATAGAGCAAGCTTTCCAGTTGTGATGGCGTTAAAAGCAAGTCTCATTATGTTGGTTGGTTTTATTCCCCTTTGGGCTTTATTAGACAGCATATTCGAAACAGAGGAATTTATATTTTAAACTTTAGTGCCTTATCAAATAAAACAGCAGTGAAATTGGTTAGTTGAATTTGGGACATTTTGCTCTTGCTTGTCTTTTGTTTCCCACTACAGACTTCACAGTGTAATCTTTTTCTCATGGTATTAATTTATTTGGGTACTTGGGTGTTCCAGTCATCCTGGGTTAAAACAGAAAGAATCAGCAACATCCCCACTCTTACCCCTCCTTATTAACCTGTCAAACTAGTCTGAGTTAGTTTGAGGACATTTTATCTCAGGTTATCTCTGTTTTATGCTTTTGATACTGTTGTTTGGTTTGAGATTAGCACATTGATTTTTGTCACAGGTCATGTTTTTTAATAGATCTGCCCTGCCTGCGGAAAACTCTTCTGCTCAGGATGCCATGGTGTGTTTGAACCTGCCCAAAATTAACCTGTAGAATTTTAAAATACCAAGAGTATTCTCAAGTCAGTGTTTTAATTTGAAGTTTGTGGAACTACCTCTCTATTTGATCATTATCAATTTGATAATGTTCAAAAGAAAGAATCATGCAACCCCCCCCAAAAAAGGTTCAGCTCTAACTGTAGTATTTTTAGGGATTTGTGGGTGTGTTTATCTTCATATGTTATCACAGTAAAACTTACTTTAAAAAATAATATAATTTTAAAACTAGGTACTGGTAGGCAGATTTATCTTAGAACTGTGGAATAAGACGGTGCTTTTTTGATGAATGAAGAGAAGTCAGCTTGGATGTATTTAAAAGGAGCCAAATGCAAAATAAGTAATTTAGAAATAAGTTTATCAAAAAAGATAGTGAAAAAATATTTTAGAAAATTTGCAGGGGTCTAATAAATTTTAAACTTTTAATGTTTTACATTTTCTTTTCATCTATGCTATCATTTTGTAAAGTAAGCTAACCATGCTTTTTGGTTGGACATAAATCCTATCTTTTAAGATTTTGCTAAATTAATATTATCAGAAGACTTCAGTCTTGTGGAAAAAAAGTAGAAAACTTTAATTGCAACTTAAATAGACTTTAAAGGTTTTTCTCTTAGAAGAAGAGTTCAGCGGACACATTAAGCTGATAATAAATGGATATTGTGGCAAAATGAAGTAAATACATTTTAGCTTATACTAATGTACTTCATTTGAAATTATGTTTAGATAAAATTAAAATTAAGTATTACATCTTACTCACAGGATTTAAATATCTTATTTTGTAACTTGTGTAGTCATAGGAGTTTATCAGCTGCATTGGGTTTCATTACTGACTGCTTTGATAACAGAAGCATCCATAGATCTAAGTTCACAGAGGAAAAAAATGTAAAACTTATTTGCTGTCAGATAGTTTTGCTGTTAGAATCTGTCTTCCCAAGCATTCACTTCTGGTAAATAGATGTTTAATTTTTAAATGCTGATAACTTTTTAATTGCCAGTATTTATTGGGCAGTGGACCACACTGATTTTATGTATTGACTTGCTACAGATCTCTAAAATAGCAACTGAGACCTAACTTAAGTCTGAATAAAAATATATGATAACATTTTTGTAAATGCATCTTTCATATTTTAAACATTTGAAAAGTTGTATGAGTTTCACCTAAATCGTGAGAGTAATAGAAAGATCCTTTTAATGTTATGCTCAGTTCTGAACCGGCCTGTTACTAAGTAAGTTTGAGTAATGAAGATCCAAGTCAAGGAGAATATAACTATTGATAGAATATTTGTGTCTAATTTCTTTAATAATGGAAAAAGCTTTTAAGTAACTTTTAAAAAGACTTTCAATAATAAAACTTCCTTTACATTCTCCCTTAGTAGCTACGTTTATAAAGGTAGAGGTGACTCAATATTAAGAGTATGCCGCTTAATTTGAAACAAGCTATAAACAGTTTGGTGCTTCCAAAGAGAATATTCTTTCAAATGCTGTGTACGTTGAAAAGTTTTTGGATTCATTTGACCACTTGCCAAAATGATGCTGGGATGATTAAACATGTCTCCTACTGGTTGGCATTAATAGATGGAATAGTAAAATAATACAGTGGCAAATATAACCAGCATACTTTAAGAGTACCGATTTTCTTCACTTAGTAATTTGCTTCTGTTAAGGTTTGAGAATCACCAATTTAAAATGTTATTCTCTTATGGGAAAAGATATCCCTATAATTCATCTGGGATTTTCTAAATTTCAGCCTAACCATATGTTTTCTTTGGACTTGTAAATTAAACATTTCATGTTAGAGTAGCAGGTAATTGACACCATTTAGTTTTGCAAACATGTAATCTTGAGTTGTGAAAGTGATGTGAATTCTAGGTCAACACTCCCAAATCTTTCAGGCAGTACAGATGATATGTATGTGACTAAGTAGAGAGAAGTAGTAACATTTTTCCCTGATCATATAGCCCTTGCATATTTTTTCTCTTTCAAAATTTACTTGTTTCATTTAAAAAAATCTGAGCTACCAGTGTTTTATATATATACCAGTATACCAGTACTGTGCCTTTCCCACTGACAAATGAAATCAGTTTGGTCTAAATCTAAGAATTTGTTTTGAGGAAAGATGGAAAGTTGATCTTGGTTTTGAATGAGTTGTATCACCAACCCTGATAACTTTATTTTTGAAATTTTAAGTGTTTTAAATAATACTTCATATATTAGAAACAAAACTTCTTCAAGTAAAAGACATTACTTAGAATCTTTTAACTTTATTAACTCTGAACCTCAGTGTAATGTATCATTTTATTAGATGTAATGGGATAATTTTGTTGTTTTGATATTTATATCAGAATTTTATAAACATCTGCTTTAAAAATAAAGCAGTGTGATGAAAATTTATATCCACTGTAGGAAACCTGAAGTGTTTTTACCCTTATCCATTTGTAGGAGACCTGAAGTGAATTTTCCCCCTCTTACCCTTTGTCTAATCTAGAAATTTGTAGAAGAAAAGGGTGCTTCTTATTTTTGGCCAGTTTTCCATAGAAGTTTGAAAGCAAAATAAGCCATTGAGATGTTATGTTCCAGTGCTTTTATACATTATGTTATGTATTTGTAATAAGCTATCAGAAATAGTCAACTGTCTTTTTCTTAGGTGACTGGAACATCAGTGCTGTTTGAGGCCCGCTTGGCTGTACAGTGTGAGACCAAGGTCAATATACTCTTCAGGATTAAAAGAATCAGAGAGAGCCTTCAGTAGTTCATTACTCCCTGTTCGTTGATTTTAGTGGTATTAACTAAGCCATTGGCTCACTGAAGGAATATCTTGTTGCCATATGTGTTCTGGCTGATAATCAATAGCTCTAGAGGCTTCCACCTTTGAATAATGAGGATCAGATTTGGAGGGAGCATTTAGTTATTTGGGGGCAAATTAACCTTGTGAATTTCTTGCCATTTAATCTCGTAAGATGCCTCTGAAGAGGCATTTCATTGCATTCTGTCCACTGGCCTGATTTCCTGTTGGATGGGACAGATAAAGATGAGCGCCTCCTTTTCTCCCCTGTTGCTATGAACCAAGCAAGCTACCAGCTTCATGCTGGGCCAAGAAAATTAATGAATACAATTAGTCCTTCAGGAGTCCTGACCTTCGCAAACTTAGAAGTATACGCCAAAAGAATGTACCTTTGAGGAAGAGAAAACATTGAAATAGAAAATGAACAAAACATAAGAATATGTTAAGAACAGAATTTTATGTGAGGGTAACATTTGGTTTATTGTTTAGTTTTTTTTTTCTTTGTCCAATATATATTATTTGATTAATAGTTTTTGAAAAAAGATGCCCCTCAGCCCTTTTCATTTTTTGTGTTGGTTTTGAATAACTTCCAGCAGTAATGAGAATTTAAAAAGCTTTGATATTTTATTTTAGATAATCAACCACTCTATGTTAACTGATGCCATATAATCAATTTTCTTTTCAGAAACAGTATACAGACTGTTAAAACAGCAGCCCTGGTTAGAATGTCTTTGCTGAAAAGGAAGCTTGTATGTCTCTAAGCACAGTGAGGAAGTTCTGGCCACTTACCCAGGATGCTCAGTCAGGACTAGTCTTCCAAACCGAGAAAAAATTGCCTCTCATCATTTGTGACGGATAATACCTTCATATTCAGGTATAAAACCTCAAAGAGGAGTGTAAGAGATGAGATATTAATATTCACTTTTAGTAATTTGTCTTATGATGGTGGTCTTAGACAGCTAAACATCAATAAATTATTGTCTCTTTTAAGGGCCTGATTTATATTATTAGATTTATATTTTAGTCTGCTTCTCAACCTATACCCTGAGCTGTTTTGTGGAAAAGTTTCTTGTGATTAATTTGAACTTCCAGTGTTTCTGAATGGGATATTACTCACTACCAGGAGATCTGTTTCCTCTGGAATTTGCCAGCATTCATGTTTTCAAAATTGTCTGTTACAAACAAGGCAGCATAATGACATAGAAGAACTTAGTTTAAAAGTAAAACGTAGTAATGCAGGTTTTTCTGTATTACAACTATTATGCCTAGTTTTGAGCATAAACAAAAATTTTTCCTTCTATTTTACTATTCTTGATAATCTATACTCCTTATTGTACTCTGAAGGGTTTATTGTGAACTACTGAAGTCTCTACACTATTTTCTAATCTGAAATCTGTGTAGATGGAAACTCTTTATTTTTAGGCTTTTGAATATAGTATTCAAACAGTGAGCCATAGATTTCAATAAAACCATTATTTTAAAACAGTGAAAACTTCTCCTTGAGTTAGCTAGTTGCTGCGAGACGGTAGTGTACTACAGTGATGGTTAGCTCAGCTTTCATTCAGGTAGAATTCTGTCATTTTCAATAAGGAAAAATAAACCTTTGTCATCTTGAGAAACATTCTTTATGCAATTGACAGTTGACAGGTTGAAGAAAATGTTACTGTCAGGTCTTATTTTCCCCTCAAGTGAGAAATAAAAATAGTTTTGAGTGATTTAAAAAAAATCTATTTAAAACTTATTTCAAAATGGAGGAAAATGTTTTTAGTTTTTATGTGTATGTCACAGAGTTAATCTGCCATTTGCTTCAGGGAAGGTCGTCAAAGTGCAATTCCAGGAGAGGTTGTCTAACAGCTAAGTTCCTAGGGTATTACCTTTGAAAAGCCAAATACAGTTGATTTGTTTGTAACAGGATATCTATCACTGGGCATTTTATGATGGAGTTCTGTAAGAGATATAAGGTATCAATATTATTCCTGTTACTGCTTATCAAGTGACCTGATTTTTGGGACTGATGATCATGATTCTGATATGAAGGATAATTGGGAATTTTGGTTTTGTTATATCTCTATGTATATGCATTGGACAATCACCTTATTAGCACACAAAGATCAAACCTTTAAAAAAATTTTCTTTGCTATTAATAATTTTCAGTAACTGCACAGAGTAATCCGTAAATTTCCATGTGGAAGTGCATGAATATATACTTGGAGATTAGAAAAAAATATACCAAAGTTCTTGTTTCTTGATTTAGAAAAGCTAGTTTTTTGGCTTTCAGTTAAATCAGCGTTTCTTTTCTTTCCCCCTAGAAGCAGCCATCTTGTTTTAAGACCGATTTTACTTCTTTCATGAAAATGGTCTGGAAATGAATATGGACGATAGAAAAGGACTAAACCACTTAGGGATCATTTTGGCAGGGCTCTACATTTAAAGCTCTATCTTAAGTTATTCGTGAGCTCACTAGAATGCTATCTTCTTGTATTTAGTTGACAAAAAAAGGGTATTTTAACTTAGTAATTATATATTTTAAACCTAGGCATATTATATTTTCATGTTAAATATTGGGCTGTACCATGTTTACAAATGTAGTTTTCTCTTGAAGCTTATAATTTATTGTTAATTTCTCAGTGATATATTAGTAGCCCCTATTATCACCACCCCCCCCAAACCCTGACTTCCTTTTTCTTACTGTACTAAGCAGTCCTTTTTGTTTGTTGCTTGATATTTTTTTTTTCCAAATTGCACAGCGTTAGCAGGAATCTTTCTCTAGTAAGTGGTAGTGATAAAAATATAGTTACCTCCAAAAATGAAGCATTTGGGGTGCTTTAAGGAGCGTTATATGAAGCCAGAGCCTTTTTGGTCCCTGGAATATAGGCTCTCACAATCTCATTACTAAGCCATTCTTGTGGGCTCTTATAGAAAATGATTTTGGAAGTAAATTCGTATTTGTTTTTAAAAATTATGAGAGTATACTAATTGAGACTGTTATATTTTCCACCATGTTTTGTATTTCTGGATACATTTGGAGGAACATGTTGTCTAGTAAACTTTACCAAAAATTTATACTACACTTCTTGCCACTGCATCTGTTTGATGATGTCTGGGAACATTATTCCCATGTACTGAAGTAAAAACAGAACGTCTTAAGACTAATTTCAAAGTAACCTGACTCAGTCAGTCTGATTAAACTGGGCACAGATTGAATACTACTTATGTCACAGATTGCTTCAGTTCATTAGAAGTAGGATTTTTGATGGTTGCAAGTACAGTGTAAAGGAGCTAAATAAAATACATGTTTTAAGATTGGATATACATCTCATGGACTTCTCATTAAAGTCCAAGTATGAGTTGACAGTTTGGGTACCAAAACGCTTTCCTCTGCTATCCATCATCTGTTTTTCTTTGACTGATGGAGAAGACTAAGGGTTCAAAATGACCTTTTTGTTTTAAATGAACTAACAAATACTTTTGTTTTTTCTTCCCGTTTCTAAGGTGTCAGAATATCCATTCTAGTTTTATTAGTGATTTATTTATGTATGTAGAAACTATAATTCACAATTAGCTCTTGCCTCTTACTATGAAAATACATATTATAAAAGTAAATGAAAGTATTTTCTCCTATTAAAAATGCAGTTTTGTGGTTTGATGCAGTCATGGCTTATTTTGGTTGGATAATTGTAGTGCTAATTGTTATCTAGATTTTGATGGTGGTGGGCATGATACTTGATGTTTTCTGGTACTTAGGTGCCGGCAGGATATACGGCTTTGTCACATTTGCCTAACTTTAATAATATATAGGGGACTTAACCTTTTGGTCACGTTATTTTTAATGGTATTTAATTGTATGGATTCAAATGGCATTAGGGAGAAAAGGAAAAATAATTCTAAATATGGGGAAATTATCTCTTGTGTTTAACAATTAGGTTAAACAAAGTGGGAGCAAATGAGCCTAGTTCCCGGCTATTGTTTCAGGGCAAGAAAATACAGACAGATGTCGGAATGTGGAAGCTGTGACCTCTGACCCACACAGCATGGTCACTGCTGTGGCACACAAGTGTCCTGAGCCACCATCGTAGCAGCACTTTTTGAAGTGACTGACACTTGAGATGGAGAACCTGAAACTGATTCTGTAGCTATTTGTAGCTCTCCGAAATCTCAGTCTTTTTCGCTTCAATTTTAAGTTCCTCACCTTACCTTTTATGAAAAATGTTTCTTTGTTTGGCTCAGACAGTGCTTTTGTGGCTTCTAGAAGGGGTCTGCATCCCTGTAGTCACTATCAATCTTTTCCTCCCAATAGATTTATTCATCGGCTTGGGATAATGGAGGAAACTCAGATGTATGTATGGCTTTTCTGCACCAAGTATTTATCTGCTTTATTTAGCTAATATGTACTTTTTTAAAGGCAAATGAAAGCAGTGGTTTTGTTGAAGGTCCTTTCTTTTAGTCTCTGCTCTGCAATCTCGCCAATAACCCCAGGGTTCAGACAGACCATTAATGTTTTAGATACTGTGGCTTCAGTATTTTCTTCATATATTTGTTTACTATTACTGCTGCAATAAACTTTTATGCCTATTTCTGTAGTTTTCTGGCAGGGGCTCCATTTATTAAAATGTAGTGACCCAGCACTAAGAAGGGTACAGTTCAAATAGTGGTGCTCCTGACTGGATTTTGTGTCAAACAAGAGAAAATAATAGGGAAATGAAAGCTGCCAAAATGTGTCTCCCAATTACTAATTAATCAGGCGAGAAAGGACTTCAGTGACAGATCTGGTGTCTGCCATGACAGCAACTTGGGGGATGCCTTATTTTAAATACTGTATAAAACAAATTGAAGTAAGCCTCAGGGACTATAGCACCCAGATATTTGATATCACAAGTGTTAATTTTTTTAAGTCTGTATAAAGCAAGGCAAAACCCCAAACTGAAACTGAATCTTTGTATTCTTCACTGATTATATCAAAACATAAAGCTATTCTTTATGTATTTTGCTTATTAATAAGCAATGCCTTTATTAATATTTTAGTACAGATATAATAGTATTCTTGGTTTTAGTGTTGATGTAGCATTGTATACATACTTTATCCTCGATAGAGACTTGGGAAAAAATTAAAAAGTTTTTTTATCATATGCCTGTCATCAATATTTTAAGCATTACTATAATTGAAGAACAAAATTCTCCCCTCCCCTGGAAATATATGTTTTTGCCAGAGGTTCCAGTCTTTTCTGGCCATGTTCCCACTATGGTTGCAGGACCCATAATTAAATGCCTGTTATTAGTTTATTTTTTCCATAGCATTTACAACTTAAAAAAGGGTCTTGTATGGAACTATAGCTGTCAGGGGAACAATGAAAACTAATTACACACTCTGCTATCACTATTGTCGACTATACTCTTGGGAAAACAACATGACGGAGTGTGTGTGTGTGTGTGTGTACAGTGGGGTGTGTATATGTATACAGGATATTCCATATGATTATATACATATGGGGTCAGACATATCTGATGGCTTAACTTAAAACTCTGGGTTCCCTGAAGCAAAAAAAAAAATGTATAAAGGACAATTGAATTCAGTTAATTAAATAGAAAAAAAGCGATTCTTTATTGGGGAGAGTATTCCTGATTTAGTATCCATCCTTTAAAATATGGCCTAAGAGAGTCAGCAATAATCATGACTCTGAATATCTCATTATTTTGAGTATCATTTTGGAATGGTCCTGTTACCAGTACATCTATGCTATTAACGTATTTGATTATTTACTATATAATTATCTCTCACAAATTATTTCTTTGCTTCGCTTTAGAGTTCTGTGTTGGTATCTGGTTATTTGAGGACTGATTACTCAGTTTGTTTATTATGTATATTTCCCTGTCACTGTATTTCTCTTTTGATGGCTTTGGCCATTTCACTGTTCAGTAGGTGGATTTGAGAAAGAAAATAAAACTAAAAAATTGATGTTTCTGAAACTTATAGCAGCTTTCGTATGAGATTTGGTAAGAAAAGACTTTGAGGCTATTGAATAACTTGAGGTTTGGAATCAGTTTTGGATTTTAATCATCCATGCCATTCCTGTTCTCTGGTACCACATAGAATCAGGACTTGGCCCTATATAATGGTTTCCATTACTACTTTGATTTCTTGGGTGAATTCTCCTTACTGTATTTAAAATCAGAGCCAAATGGGCGAATTCAGAAATTATATGTTGATTTAAACTTAGTTTTCCAAAGTTTTCACATTAAAGCAACATTATATATAAATATCTAACAGTAGTAATATATTCCTGTATTGAATATCTAAAGGTTACAATTGATAAAATATTGAGTGATACCTGCAGACACTGAGAGGCACACAGTGGACTCGGAGAAGCATAAGACAGCATCGTACCCTTAAAGAACTTGCAGTTTTGTGTACGTTTAAGAACTGTATACACATAAACACAGTGCAAAGGAGAAGATACTCTAAGAAATGTTCACATATGGATTTATTCAGCAAATATTTATCGAGTGTCCACTGTAGGCCAGGTATTGTTCTTAGTACTGGAGATATTGCAGGAAACAATATATAAACAACATCCCTGCCATCATGAAGCAGTCAGTTTGCAATTTCTAGATCACTGCTTTCCACACTCTAATGTGCACACAAGTCCTCTGAGGATTTTGTTGAAATACAGATTTTAATTCAGTAGATCTGGGGCGGGGTCTGACATTCTGCATTTCTAGCGAGCTCCCAGGTGGTATTGATGCTGCTGGCCCATGAACCACAGTTGGAGCAGCCGGGTTCTAGATAAATCAGTGTGGAGAGAGATTACTTCTGGTTTCTTATCAAGGGCTCTTGGTTGTGTTTGCCCTGAACTTTCTGTATAGTTCTACAGTTTCTCAAGTGGCTTAGTATTTGCGTGAGTGCGAGTTATTTGTCTTAAGACCAGGTAGTCTTCATTTCTTGCGACTTTACCCCAAATCTCAGACAAATAAAATAGATTTTTACATTGAGGTTTATGTGTCATTAAAATACACCACTATCAAAAGTAACAGGCCAGGGATTTTGATGTAAGTCTTGCTCTTTATAGACAAATCTACTGGAGTGAAAATATTGCCTTGGTCCAAATAGTTTAAGGAGGATCCTGTCATAAATGTCTCAATATATTTGCAAACCCTCCCCAGAGATATTTTCTATGGCAATGCCAGAATTACACCTCAGAAACAGATTTTTAACACTTTCCAATTGAAATCCATATGGTTAAATGAACCTCAAATGTTCATCTTACATTCAGCGCAGAAGATGACTAACAATTTTTCTGCTTCCCCTGGCAGTGTTTCTTGTGGGTGACTTTAGGAGCCTACACTTCCTTGGAGACTTGGGAGGAAAACAGCTGTCTGCTCTAAAATTCCATGATTCTAGTGTCCTTAGTAATCTTTGTTTCTATAGAGTCTTGGTAATATAAAGTCTATAAATACGCTTCTGTTTTTTTCACAGCATATATATCATTTGCTTTTGCAAAACAATTGTGTGATGCTTGTATTCACAGGTAAAGGGTGGAACTAGTTAAATTCAGATTACTCTGCCTGCTTGCTTGTTGTTCCTCACTCTTTGTTTATAAATACAATATTCCCACTCTCCTGAGTCAACTTGAAAGTCTTTGAAAGCATAAGTAGACTTACTTAACCGATATACCTCTATGGAACAATTATTAAAAGGAAGATGAAACTGTTTGCCTGTAGACCAGCTGTATTTGTATGAAAATAAACCAAAAGAAGGGAAGGATGGTGAGCACTCTTAATTCAAATATCCTTTTGTTTTTAATAACGATTTTACCAATACTTTTTTATAGTTAATTATCAAACAGAAGCAAATCTTTTCATTTTCAAATCCTTGGCAAAATGGATTTAATTAAAATATTGTGTAACTTATAAGAACTATGAATATTATTAAGAATACTAAATCAAGACATATCTGTTTTGCTTGTTTTTTGTAGGTTTATGTTTATTCTCATTATGGTGTAAATAAGCGTCTGAGACAGTGACTTTGAGGTGACACCCACTTAGAGTTTCCAGTTTTATGATTCTCATAGATAAAGAAATTCGAGAATCTTCTGTGACTATGTGTGAACTTCAGTGGTTCCTAAAAAAGAAGTATGCTTAGAAGATTATTAAATTTAGAAATAGGATATCTTTATTGATTAAAATGAAGTCCTTTGCATCTCTAAGGAATGGCTTTGTTCAAAATGGAGTTAATATACCTAAGATTCGTGGTCATTGCCATGTTTAGATAAAGCAGAAGACACTCAGTAGTTCTAATTATTGTTTTGCCCCTCCATTTTTTAAAAGGGAAAATAAATACATTGAACACTTTTTATTTAACTCAAGGCTATTAACAGTGATTTGTCCTCATTCACTGAACAGTTTTTATTTAGCTCAAGGCTATTAACAGTGATTTGTCCTCAGATTAATAGGTTGTAACCAAGTTCTTTGATACACTGATATTTCTACATTTACAGATTATTTTGACTGCATAAAATAAAGGCATTGAACTTATGTACTTTTTTTTTGTTTTGAGTTTTTATAATAGCAGCTGTTTTGGGTAAAACTTTGAATGGGTTTCGGTGTCATCTAGGCAAGGCTCAGAGAGTAAGATATTAAAAATCCTATGTCAGATTTGATTTTTAAATTGTCTTTGTTAACAATTTTTGTCACATTTCAGATCTAGTTAAATTTCAGCTCTAATTGAGTCTAACTATGCCATTACATTTGTAATGATTAATTTTGAACCTCAGTTTCTTCACCCTAACAGGTAAATGGGTATAATCAAAATGTCTCCTTCAGATCTGTGAAAATTTGAAGGAAAGTATATCCGTAGCAGGATTTTTAAAAAGGTTATAAAAATTAGAGTAGAGATTGAGGGGGTCACCTCACTTTGCACTGATGCATCTTACTGTATAATTCTATATATTCTTGTAAGTTGCGTAGAAATACAGTCTTACAAATAAAATTTTATTTTCAAAACATCATGGAAGAGTTGACTTTTTAAAAAAGATCAAGTTGTCTTATTTCGTAATATATGTTGTCCCTGATAGATATGATTTATGCATATATATAGGATTTTCTTTTAAAGGAATTCACACTTCAGGCTTTATCTAGTGATTTCTACATGAGTAATAATGTGTGAAGAGTGACACTTGAGAGGCAAGTCAGCTAGGACCTTCTTCCAGAAAGGAAATTTGGATCTCCTCGTGAAGTTGTTGCCCTCTCAGTTTGTCTCCAATATATTGTTTCCTCTTTGACTTCTAAAACCCTAATATTCTGCTTTGGACTTCACAGGTATAATGAGATATCTCCATCTCAAAGGAGAAATTAATGAATACTGACACCTTTTTGGAGAATGCTTGTATTTCCAATGAGGAGCTTGTTGAAACAAATCAATTCCTGTCTGGGGCTGTTCCTTACAGGCAGCCCAGCTGTCCCTGGGATCCTTGGATTCTTCTGAATCCTACTGCTAGAAAAACAGGGTTTGGCCTCTTGACGCCTCTGTGCTTAAAAAACTCCTGTTATTGACTGCTTTTAAACTTAGTACATATTAATTATACACACATTGATGTTAGGAGCATAAATAGATCGTAACAACGTCTAGCTAAGAAAAGAGACAGAATTTGTCAAGGAACACGTATTTTAATGCACTGAAACCTAAGTTTCTTTTAACACATTACTGTCAAAGGGCCACTTTCCTGTAGAATTGTCTGGTGGTTACTCAAAGCAGGTCTTACTTCATATGTGTATAGCTAATCAGGAGAATAGCAAGTGTGCCTGTTACTTGTTTAAAAATTGCAATCGTATACTTACGTAATTATTTTATAACATTTTACTCCTGAAGATATAAAGCTCACTTAAGGCAAAAAAAAAATGTAATTCATAAATGATCCATATGTGCTGTACCCAGAAATTTAGTGACAACTGAGGGCAGCACTTGGCCAGTAGCAATAAAATATTGAAGTTAGTATTAGCAATACCAAAATTATTTGAAAGAGAACTGGTAACTCTCTATAACTGATTCCCCTTAAAAGTTCAGTGTTTTAATATTTGGAATTGCTATGCTCACCAGACTATCAGACTGACCTTTTTTACATTTGTATCATCTCATACAAAAGAAGGCTTCTTTTGTCCTGCTAAATTGGAAGTTAAGATTTGTCAAGGGAATGAGCTTGCTATGAGTTTATTTCAAGCTTTAAACTTCGTAATTTTATGTTACTTGGATTCAGTATGATGAACGGTTAATGGTTAAAATCCCTCCTGTGTTCCAGGCTTCCTTTCTTGGCAAAAGGGTAGTCAAGAAGTTTAAATTTTGATGACTTACTTATTGACACTCTGTATTATTAAAAAAATAATTCTTTATAACTCTTATATGTCAGTTTAAAAGTATCAGCCAGAGGCTTCATTTCAGCTAGGCTGACTTTGTATTTTCTTTCCGTGAGCGCATGTTGATTGATCAAATTAAGTGTATAGCAATCCAGTAATTCCTTAAGATGTGGCAGTAATTGGATTGAGTTGCATTTTAATTATTTAGCTTTTATTAATATGGTAAATATTTTAGTACAGATTAGAGCTGAACATATTTCAGTGCATTTGATGAATTTAAACAAACACGATAGAACAAGCCTATCCTAATATACTTAACCTTTTACCTCATATATTTTGAGGAAGGGTGGTTTGAATTCTCTTCATTCTCTTTGTGAAATGCCAAATTATGTCAGTGTATTTTGCTTGTTTAAAATATAGACAATGGTGAACTGCCCTTTAATACTAGGTCGTCACAAACTAGAATTTTTAAGTTTAGACAGTTGCAAAGCCTCTTTAATTTCTCTCCTTATTAAAATTTTTGGATCATCTGACTGTCCTTATGGAGATATTGTAAAATGCAAATGGAATGTATAGTTAGGTCTTTAAGCAGAAACAATGAAGTCTCCTTATTGATTTGAATGGAATAATACGCATTATAATTGGTTATGGCAGACAACTATGAATTTCTTTCCTCAGGTATCTAGCTGAAATCTCTAGTAATTTTATATGGCCTTAATCATTTTAATAAAACTTCCCAACTGTCATTTCAGGTTAGTTTTATGACAATTGACTCCTGAAAAAAATAAAATTAAACCAACTGGGCAAATATAAAAATTTTACAGTTAAATAGTTTTCACCTCCCTCCCCATCCCACCTCCCACCTGCCATCCCATAGAAAGCCACTGTCGCTGGGGGGAAGAGAGTGTGACTTGTTTTTTTCAATTACTCTCTTCAAAGCCGCAGATCTACCTTCTCAGTGTTGCCAAGCTAGCAGACACGTGTACTGGTATTTACCATAGCGCGCTCTCGATTCTGGGTGTTTGGTAATCACAACTTCTTTTTCGGAACACACTTGAATTGGTAGTATATATACGTGAGATCTGGTTTGGGAGTCAGCCAAGGAGTTTGGACTGACTTCCCCTAGGGCCCTCGCATTGCCCTTCTGGGCAGAGCAGGCAAACACTGGCAAGCTTTGAGTGGTTGATCGCATCAGGGCCCTGTTCACAGGTATACTGGGGTCACACTAAGTGGATTTGCACTGCGGCCTAATACGGAGTTTTAAGACCGCAGGAATCAGTGTTGGAAGACGATTGGTTTTTCTTGTTGTAAATTGCTAATTAGTATCGAAAGCCTAACCTGTTTTGTTGCACTGCCTTCCTTTTTTTCTCTGAGAAAGTGGTTTGGACAGTAATCTATTTACTCTGTCTCTACAGCCCTCTTCCCTCTTGTTAAATAAAATCTAGAAACCTCTGGCGACTCCCCACTGTTGAGTTCTGCTTGGAAGGAGCTTTAAAACAGTGGCTCTAAACTGAAGTAAATATTGACTGGGTCTGGGGCTGGCTGAGGCCTGCTCAAAGCCTCCTATTGTTCTTGCTTAGTCAGCACTCCAGAGGCAGCTCAAGTATGCATGTGTTAGGAGGAGAAGAAAGGCCGCGCAGGGAAATTAACAGGGCCCACAGCTGAACTCGTAAATGCACCATATAGAGGAAAGAGAAGCTGACTACAAAGCCAGCAGGAGCTTATGCTGGGTTACAGAGAATTTGGGAGACTGGAGTGCCAAAAAACTCTCTGCCCTCTTTCAGAAGTTTAAGGTCCATGGAGCTATTGGTCTTGGTGGGTCCAGCGCTTCATGCCAGATGCTGTGTTCTCAAGGGCACATGAAGTGTAGCATTCTGGTGGGGTTGAAAGAAAGATGAGGGGTGAACCTGGATTCCAGACTAATCCTTCTCCCTCCCTGATACCTGTTCTGATGCTTCTGTCAGCCTTTCCAACTTCAGCTGTCATGTCGGATTACACACTCTCTTGGGTCTCCTAAGTGCATCAGCATCCCTGGGGTATCAGATGGGTGATGGAGAACCATATGTCATCTGAAATGCAACTTCTGAAGTTCTGAAGAGGAGATGTTCCTATTATATGAAAAATTGAAACTTTTTTTTTTTAAAGGAAAATTAAATCATTTAAATATGGAACAGATTCCCTTGTTTAAAGTGGAGTACTTTGAGTAAAAGCTGACTGTATTTTTACCATTCAGTTCAAGAACCCAAACAAACAGCTGGCTGACTTATGTTTTAGTAAAAACCATCCCGGTACATTTACTAACTGGAAAAGTAAACATCCTTAAAATGAAATTCTCATGTGTCCTGACTGCAAAGTGATTTTTAATAAAGACACAGTAAAACCACCAATAGCATATTTGGATTGTTGTTCATTTTGACTGATATTGTAAACGTCCCTACATCTTAATGCCTGGTCTTCTGTGACATTTGATGTGAACCTGTCAGTGCTAAAGACCACATGCAGGCAAATACCAAGACAATTAGAAAATTCGTTAATTGTCAAGGCACTGATCAAAATGTTCTGCTTCACTCAGGCTAATAATGAACAACAAACAAAGAATGTCACAATAAAGCATGGAATGCTATGGACAGAGAGAAAAAGCACATCTGTTCAGGGTATCAGGAACTACTTGCTGGAAGAGGAATAGTGTAGCCTAGGCCTTGAGTGATGGATATGATTTTAATAGAGATGGAGACAAATAGTAGAAGAATATTCCAGGGATTCATAACAACAGGAGAAAAGACTTGCTGGCTGTAACTTTGTAGGTGGATTTGGGGGACGTACAGAAAGCAGTTAATTCCGAGTGAATGAGATCTGGTGGAAGATTGGAAGCTGGGGCTACAGTGGGTTAGCCATGTTGCAGGATCTCACTGTGAGGCTTCTAATATCAAGGGGGAGGGTCATGTATAACAATTATAATATACACGTTCTCATGTATATTATAATTCTGCACTGTTGTGTGTCTTAGCTGCTGTTTAATTGCTTTGTAAATATAACTGAATACCGGAAAAATCTGAAGGTCTCAAATTAAGCTTGGTTTATAAGTGGTTAGGTGGTGGGATGGTAAAAATCAGGGCAGTTTTAATATTTCCAGATGGAACCTGAGAGTGCTGTATCACATCTAAATTATTTCTCTGATTTATGGATTGAGCAGTTGTTTTCAAAATTCTTTTTTAGCCAAGAAACATTGTTCGTAAAAATCATTAGCAGAAAACTAATATATAAAACAGAAAAAAAGAAAAACAAAAACCATCAAAGAAACATGAGGCTGCATTTAGGAGAGATTGGGGTCTGGGGCTCCACCCACCTCTGGCTCTTTGAGTCCCTTTTCAAAACCGCCAAGTAATGCCTTGGCGGTTACTCAGAGGAGTGCAGGATGATTCAGTTTTGCCTTTACAGGCACAGAAGTGCTCCTATGCCCTTCTAGAGACAGAGGTATTTCTGAAGAGCTCCCATTTATTGAGCACTTACTGTGTACCAAGCACAGTGCTTTACAGACTTCACAATCATTATCATGTATTTAATCCTGACAACACCTCTTATGAAGAAGGAAACGTAATGGTCCTCTTTTACAGATGAGAAAACTGAGCTTTATATACTTTGACCTTGGCTAGTAAGTGGCTCTTAACTGCTTAGCTGGGCTGTGTGGAGTGACACACTGTCTAACCCAATTAGTGAAATTTTGAAAGGTGACCGTGAGACAGAATTTTTCAGGAGGCACAGTGGAGAAGAATGATGGAGACCATATGCTAATATGAAAGGAGGGTTAAAAATGTATGCTTATATTCCCCCTTGTTGAGCATTTAATGGATTGAGAGGTTGCAAGCTGCAACTGGTACACCTACAGCAGATAATTAGTACCACCCACTGGAGGTTAAGAGTTTCGTTGACTCCTTTGGAACTAATTGTGAGGCTGTGTGTATATATACAGCGTGCATTGTATATGAAGAATAATCGGACTGGTAGGGAATGCACATGCCAGCTAGCCCTCTTCCTCTGCATTCGGGTAAGCTTGATTCTTGAGGCCTTGCCAAAGTACAGCGCAATTTTTTGAAGAATTTCAGGAGAAATTCTAGAATTCCTTGAATAAAAGCTTGAGTTTTAACAATCATATCGTCAGGAAATTTCCCCCTATATTTAATTTAAATTCCTGCACTTTCAGTCAGCTTTGATTTACATAATAACAATATGAATTTACTTTAAAAATTTTAAATGCAGCTTTTGCCTACTCCACAGTAAATACATCCTGAGCAAGAAACACGTGTTTCTTAAGCTATCGAGAACAGCATATGAATGCTTGAATTGACTCTATATTCTTTTGGTTCCCACATCCCCGCGGCCCCCCACCCACCCATCTTCTTCCCCTTGCTGTTGCTTCCTTTCATCAGAGGAGTTTTTGCCCTGTAGCTTAACAGCCAGTAAATTATTCCTGATTAGTTTCAAAGACAAAAGTCTCCTGATAGGATGTGGGTGGATCAGGTTCCCAGCTAATCTCCAGAGAGACAACATGGAGGGGAAGAAAGAGTTTTGGCACCTTATCCGTTATGGACATCTGCTTTGCCAGACTAAACCAGGTCTTTTAGGTGAAACGTGTGCCTGGAAACATGAGGTGATTCATCGCCCATGCACAGTCCTGTGTACTTCTGCACTGGAAGTTGTTACCCTTTCTTCTTCTTTAGTGAATATGAATAATATTGGCATATGGACAATACTGTAGTTGGTGTACACTCTCTGCATCTTTGTATGTGTTCTGTTCCCTAGATGATAAGACACTTGAGGTCAGGATTGTGGTTTATATGCAGAAGCACTCTATACAAGGTCTGGCCCATGATGGTTAAGAATCTGAGACAGGTCCTGGGTATAATTCTCAGCTCCTCCACTAACTAGGTGCTGTGGGCCTGGACAGGTTACTTAACCTTTCCCCGCTTCACCTACCTCATCTGTAAATGAGAATAATAAATGTATTTATCTGGTAGAGTTATTGTGGTGATTAAATGACATGTTACATTAGAACAATTCCTGGCACAGAGTATGTGATTAGTAAATGTTAGTTAGCTAATAATAAATACTTTTGCATGAATTTCTTTATTTTCATTATCTTTTTATGTACAAAAAAATCTTACAATGGTACAGAGACATATTAAAGAGACAACATTGACTAACTTTGCAGTCTGGGTGATCTGGGTTCAAATGCTGATTCTTTTCCTTAACTGTAAGTTTCGCTTGTGTAAAATAGACAGGATGTATAATTTGTGATGATCCAGTGAGGAAGTAAACGCATGTAAAATACCTGCTGCATAATATCCTCTCAGTGAAATCTAGGTGTTATTATTAATTTAGAGAATCATTTGAGTATTAACCTAGGAGATGCATTGTCTGCCCATAGACTTTCTCTCTTCATTTTCCTGCCTGTTGCCAAATGTTGTGGTAACCTAACTGAACTCATGTGTTAATTGTGTGGAAATTCTCCTTTCTGATTTTTTCAGTTTGAAAGATAAAGTAATACCTTTTCAAAAAAAAATACTAAGGCCTGGAGTCAGGTGATGTGGATGTCCCTGTTTTGTTTTGTTTTTTCTACCAACTAGATGCTTGACCTTAAGCAAATCACTGAGTGCTCCAGGACTCTGTTTTTCATCTTGACAACAAGGTGACTGAATTAGTTCATCTCTTATGCTAGAGCATCTGACTCAGAAGATTTGAGATGTGTCACTGCTTTGACACTACTTAACTGTTTGACCTTGGGCAAGTCACTTAACCTTGGTTAAGTTGAGTTTCCTCATCTGTGAAATTAGAGGATTGTTGTCCTCTGGGAGTCATTGTCAACTTCATTTTTGCTTTATTAGTGCAGAGGAACTAATACATATGTATCTACATGTCTAAACTTTTGAAGAAAACACACACATGATATTTTGTATTTTACTTTCAAACTTAACTTTAAAGATTAAAAAATTTTTTTCTGTGTCACTTCTAAACATGAATTTAAGGATTTATCTGGAAAACCATCCTGAAGTTATGGTTAATCAGTAAGAAAAATAATGTACAATTTCAGAGCTTTGGGTATATGTTTTCTACGCAAACTAGCCAATACACTCTCATCCAAGTTAATGAATCCAATCCTGAGATTTGACACAGGGAGACTTTGGCAGAATTGTATCAGATTAAACACCCATTTTAATTTGGTTCTAAAAATTAAGAAGAGTTTTTAAGAAGTGTTTCAAAAGAAGAAAAAGAAGGACCTAGAATTAAAAAATATTCTTCAGTTCACACCTGTAAGATCTAAATCACAAGTTGATTTACTGAACTGTTTGGTTTTCATTTGTTTTCCATTGGGAGGAGTTATGAAGTAGAATAGGGAAGACTTTAGAAAATTGGGTAAATGTATAAGTATTGGAATGCAGAATACAGTTTTGTACAATTTAAGTCTTTATCATAAGTTATATAAATACGACTCAGTCTTTTGTCCTGTTTTTTGCTGTATCGTCTAATTTTGCATACTTATTTTTACATTATTACTAAAAAAATTTAATGTCATGGTAGGTTTTATAATATGAAATGAACATTTCAAACATTACTTTAGTAATCAGTGAAAACTGAAGTGGACAAGACACACTGGATCTTTAAAATAAGTTCCAAGATGCCAGCTCACTATACAAGAAAGAATGATTCAGCCAGAAAATAAATTAAAATTTTAAGTGATTTATGCATTTGCATCACGATGATGGTAAATGTAGATATAAAGAGTAGTGAGTAATTATTAGCTAACTTACCTGTTTTATGCCTTCCTTGTGTTACAGAAATCTGTTTACAGAGGAGAAATCGTCTCATTTATTTGGAGATGCTTGGCCCACTTCAGGGTCTATTTTCTTAGTAGTTTCTAGTCAGATTATTCCTAATCAGTTTCGTGGCTAGATTGGACTGTCTTCACCGCATTTCCTGTGGCATTGTGGGTTTTCAGTGGACTAATCACAATCACAGAGCACGAAGATGTGTCCTCTTAGAGGTCAGGTCTTGTTCTCATCCAAATAGATTGATTTGTGAGCAGTAGCGATTACGGACAGCGGGTGTGTGTTTGCAGTGTGTTTCTGCATTTAGTAATTTGTTGGACATGAATGTAACATTTTTCATTTCCTTGCTATCTAATAAAAGCAGTCTGACTAAATTTAGAGAATCCAGGTTTAACTTTTGTAGACTCTTTTTTTCCTTAGCTTGTAATTTTGTAACCTTTCATTGTTGGTTTTCAGAATGAGTATTAAAGCAGGTTTATTTTGCTGATGTTTATTTCTAGTTAACAATATAGGTATGTTGATTAAAAAACCTACTTAAAATAAGAGCTCATTATAATAATAACAATGCTGATTATGAAACTGTGATTTTAAACTGTATTTTACAAATATTGAGTTACTATTAATCCATTATAGATACTTGTACCCATGATGAAATTGTGAGAGGCTGAAGAAAGTGTATATATATATATATATATATATATATATATAAATAGCTGTATACTTAAACTGAAAAGTTTGAGTGTCTGGTTCTTAAGTTTCCAGAATTGCATAAGATAGAAATACATTGATAACAGTTAATATGCAAAACAAGTCATTTTATTTAAATACATATATAAACTGCATTTTATGTGCAAATTATTTCAGCTACTATGTCATTTGCTTTTTGTTTTATATTATCAGAGTGACATCATCAGAAAGATGCTATTTTTGAAAAAAAGTCAATATTATAGGACCCATATTATGCATAGCTATCATTTACATGATATTTTAGTTAAACCTGCTTATTAGCTATCTACAGTGCACTGATAATAATATCCAGAAGTCCCAATTCCACAGTAAAATGACTGTATCTGGAGGAACTTGGAGAACTGATCTCGAATGTGTATCCTTTACACACAAAAAATCCTACATGTTGAAGCTTTTTCAATAAGATTTTTTCACATTTCTTCGGAGTCAGGACTCTTCCGTCTTAAGAACTACGTTCAGTGACAGTACCCCGGTAGTAAGTAATGGTATCCCCGGCCCTACCTCCACGCTTCCATGAAAATATTTTTTCAGAAGCAGTAGTTTTAATGTTCTCACGGTTTTAACAGCTACGTCTTTCAATAATGACACACTCAACATGAGTACACGTAACTATTCCTGTCTCCATGTTTACAGGGAGACCAGGAACTCCAGTGGATCTGTGAAAGGAAGAACTAGCACCCGCACGTTTAACTAGTGCCTTCCCCCCATTACCTTTCGTATCCCTTGGTAGCAACTGTCTCACCTCCCTGAAGACGTTAATTATATCAGATACACTGTAATCGCCTTGGTGTCAGGGTCATGCCTTGTTAATCTTTACTGTAGTTGGCATAGTGCTTGGCACACAGTAGGCACTTTGTAGGATTTTTAAAATATGAGAATGATAATGCCATTAAGCGTACAGCATCTGCTTAGATTCCGCTCATCTTTCACTTCATTGAAAAGGAGCTGTGCTTTAGTTAACACATTTTGTACTTGATAATTATAAGCCGCAGCTAACCTATGATTATTCTTCACAGTAGAAGTGCAAATAGATCCTTATTCATTGTTTTTTCTCAGCCACATTGTTTGGTCTCAGCCTCTTAGGTATTTGAAGAGATGGATTGATGATGGCAAAGCAGGTGACAGGCTTCAGGCCACAGGGAATGTGTGCTCAAGTGAGTTTGGCTTTCTTCATGTAACTGAATCCTCCATATTTACCTGGAGAAGACAGTAATAGCTTAATGGCTGATTTGGTCATGGCTTAAGATGGGCCTTTAATGGTGTTTTTTAGTTTGTTTATTTTAGCGATCTTCAAATCAAGAATTGCATCTTTAAAAATGCCAAACACTTTAAATATTTGGGGGCTATTCTGTACAGACTTGATGACTTTAAGTCTATGTATGCAGTGTCCACAAGATATGAGTAAAGTAAAAATAACATTTTCCCCCAAATCCTTTTGAAGTAAGATTCAGACAAAAACACTTATTTGCTCTGGTATTTTGGGACAAATTTAATGTTAGAACTAGACTAACTATAAAACTTGATTCAATATATTGTGGGCAAATTGTTTAAGATGGCACTTAGAAACACTGTCACACGTATACAAAGATTTGATAGAAATAAATTTGGTAATGATGTTAACATCTGAATAGTGAGTGCCTTTTAGGGGGACGTTTAAATAAAGTATCATGAATGGTAGTATAAATTTAATTTAGTCATCTGTGGATAAAGTACAAATGAACAATTTAGTGTTTATTCAGGTTAACGGTGGCTAAGAAAATGCTTCAACTCCTACAAAGCAGACTTGCTCATTTTAATCATTTTTTCTGGATGAATTTAACTCATACTGGAACAGTTGAAAACATTTGCAAGTCGTGACATTATATAACCTGACAATTTTTTCGTCTTTAAAAGTAAATGACAGTCTTAAATTTGTTGAAGAAGTTCATTTTTTAACTCGAGCATTTACTGTGTTAGGTACTGACTAGGTAATTAACAAAAGTATTTCTGGATAACAAAATCAACAGTTATTCATAAATGAATACCTGAATTTATCTGCTTGTTTTGCTTTACTGCAAAACGTACAAGTGTTTACATGAGAAATTTCTTTAGATAACATTGCTTTTTCCCTTTAACGAACCTTCTTCTACAGGCCATGTTTTCTTCATTAATTTGTATAAATAATCTCTGAAATGAAGCAAAATGTTCTCATACTTTCTTTCTAAATATTTCTTTTTCTCTCCTTTTATTTATAACTAAGCACTGAACTTTTTGCGGAGGTTACTAGGAGCTAACAAGTAGCGTACAATGTTTGTCAGACGAATCTGAGCCAAGGTGACTATTTCTGTCTAATGGAGGATGACAACGACAGATTTAAGAAGTCATCCCCTTATTGTCTCTAGCACAAAAACCTTCCGCCTGCATCTTTCAGCTTGTAACACCACTTCTAAAGGATCCATGGGCAAACTGCTGAATTTTTATTAATCAGCTTAACTTAATGAAATGAAAAGACCTTTTCAAAAGAATGAAGAAGGGAGAGACAGATACTGAGAGCTACTCTAATTCTTTTCCATGAAAAAACCATTTTCCTTCCAGATTTTTAGGGAAGACATTTTCAGTCCTGTTTCCAGGTAATTCATCTGGCTCATCTTTCTAATTTTCACACACTTAGGGACTTTCTCTAGCCATGTGCTGCGTTTATTATTATTTTTTAAAGAAAATAGCTATAAAGAAGAGTTAATGAGAGTTGAGGGGGGAAATACCTTCGGGAAAGGAGGCAGGAAAGCTTAAGCTGATAAAACATGACTCCTTTTTGATGGAGGCTCTGTTTGGATAACTTGCCCTTGTCTAAATTCTTCTCTCTTCCCATCCTTCCTGCTCCCCCCACCCCTTTTCCTCTCCCTGTCTTGTCAAGCCTACTTCATAAACGGTAGCAGCTGGAGATCTTTTAGCGGCATTCAGGGATTACTTCCCTTCGGGGTTTTCATAAGCCTTGATGCTTGAAACATAGTAAAGACTCTTCTGGAGACAATCACCATTCAGGCTGGGGACCGTGGAACCTTTCAGGGTCCAGATGGTTGGGTCTAGGTGGGACCCCAGGGTGCACGGAGCACAGCACATCACTGTAGCGAGGACTCTGGGCCCTGAAGGACAGACCGGGAAGCAGTCAATAGAGCGATGGTTTTCTGTGCAGTCAGTAGAGGGTGCTTTGCATGATTTCTCAACCCACTTGACTCATGCTCCCTTAAATTACTGGACTTAAATCTGATCAGCCAGAGTTGCCACCACTCAAGTCCCATGGTTCAGGGCTTATCATCCCGCATGGTGGGAAGCTGCCCATAGTGGGGACACTAAGATGGCAAGATGCTGACGTCATTAGGTAGATCTCCTGGGTGTGTCATTGGTGGTCAGGTGGTACAGAGTGCCTCAGTGTTGGAAGAGAAATGCCTTGTTGCCACTTAATTGTGAAGGCCACCTAGTAGCTTTTTTATGTCACCTAGTAATTTATCCCAATATGTGGCTTTTAAAATGTAGTTCTCAGAGTGAGTCAGGAAAGCTTTATAAAGATGGTGCCACGTGGGTTCTTCAAGTTCATCTAATTTTGTTGTTTGTCTAATTTTGTTTTTGTAGGTGGGAAAAACAGGAGGCAAAATGACATTTTAGATGTCACACAAAGCAGGAGTCTGTCTTAGCATCTGTGATTTCTGAGATTTTTCTCCACCTTTCTCTCTCCTGTGGAATTCTGTGTTTAAAGTGATCCCTGTAAGAACTTCTAGAAAATCCCAGTGTGCCAAGGAAAACTTTGGCCAACCCCTGTATCCTCTCTTTCCTCCTATTTTGCACACGTCAACTTTTCTTTTCTCTCCGTTACATCTTGATGTCATGTCATTCTGGAAGGTAAAAGCACACAGTTTCTGAGGATGTTATGACTGCCCGATTATGCAATGTTCTTTTTTTTATATATAAATTTATTTATTTATTTTTGGCTGCATTGAGTCTTCATTGCTGTGCACAGGCTTTCTCTAGTTGTGGTGAGTGGGGGCCCTTCTTCGTTGTGGTGTGCGGACTTCTTATCGTGGTGGCTTCTCTTGTTGTGGAGCATGGGCTCTAGGCACGCGGGCTTCAGTAGTTATGGTGCGTGGACTCAGTAGTTGTGGCTCGCAGGCTCTAGAGCACAGGCTCAGTAGTTGTGACGCACGGACTTAGTTGCCCCATGGCATGTGGGATCTTCCTGGATCAGGGCTCAAACCCGTGTCCCCTGCATTGGGAGGCGGATTTCCAACCACTGCGCCACCAGGGAAGTCCTATGCAATATTCTTTAGAAGTCACGTGGGTTCCAGAGAGAGAACTTCTGCTTTACAGGGTTGGGAATCAGTCTACTCTCAACATGCATTGGCCTTTTAACACAAATGGGTAAATTTTTTCTTTAGGTAGATTTCTGGACACAGAAAGTAAGATTGATTATGATTTTACGAAAGCATCAAGTGATGGTGATAGAAGCTGCCTCTCCAAATGCCATCTGGTTAGGCCAGGTCCTCTCTGTCTTGTCCCCACTTAACTTACTTCATGGCTTTTAGATAGTATCCTTCTCTGACACTTTCAACTGGGAGAAGCGAGAATGTGGGCACTTTTAGGCTAGTCCTTGGGGGTCGAGGCTGGCCTCAATGTGGAGCTGGAATATTAGGAAACAGCTGTTCTTTGCCTGGGTGGACAGTCATTGATTTTTAAGTACTTGGGCCTCCTGATGGCATAAAAACCCATTTGTGCCTCTTTAGATTAAGGTTAATTTTTGTGGTAGTGAGTGCAGATGCAATGAACAGATGCTGCACACTTGCCTTGGCTTTTATACATACTCTATACTTTAAAATGAAATTTAATTAAAAATTAAATGCATCATTAGGTCATAAAAAGAAAATTAAAAAAAAATCCCTGATTAGAATGTATTGCATCAAATAAAACCATATTCCCAGTAAACCTGGGGAGTTGATTTATTTTAAAAGATCATAGATAAAAGTGAACTGTCCATTATGGATTTTTTTCTCCCCCCGCATAGTTTATAGCCTACTATGCTCTTGTATAATGATTTCGTGAAACCATTTTAATCATAATCAAACATTTATCGGGATTGGAAAATGATGTTTATTCATTTTCTCCAACATAATGAAAATCACATCTTTCAAATTATGTGTGAGCTTTAGTTTATGTATACATACATTTTATTTATTTAGACCTGAATAGGAATGTATACCAGGCTGCTAAAATTCAAACTCAGAAATACAAGAGAAGTGATTGTGGTGTGGCTTGCTTAGGTATGCCCAGCAGGACCCCCAGATCATCTTCTCCTGTGAAGGAGAAACACCAAGGTTGTCTGGGAGGTTTGTGATTGACCTTGTGTGTGTGCAAGCATTCTCATTTGTCTTTCAAAGTATCTGTAGAGTGGTTACCTCTGTGGTTAGGAAATCATTTGTAGCTTAGAGTTGTAATGCTGCGAGACAATCCGCTCACCTGCAGATAATGTTTCATTAGCCTCTTTCAAATTGACAGGGCTGGCTGCTTCCACATATCCCTCTGGTGAAGCTGAATGATTGCTCTGTTTGTTTTCTACTTTCTTGTTACAGGTCACTTTCAGTAAGGAGTCTCCCCTCAGACCTTATTAAAGTAACAACCAGATAAATATGCTTCCAAATCAGGAAGAGGGAAGAAGGGACTTGATATCACTAACTCACCTGGTTTTATTATTATGGATTTGTTTTCATTAGAGAAGTAGCATCACGTTAGAGAAACATTTTCCCACAGTTCTACAACTCATGTTGGGATATTTCCATTTGAACTTTTCTCATATGCTTGGCTATTAATTAATTCATTGCATCTAGCCTTTTTCCCCTTAATATTATATAGTAAATATTTTCTAATATTGCTGGAAGCAGCCTGTATACTACTGAAATTATCCTTGTCAATGACTGGATAAACTTTCATCAAGACGATTAACCATTACTTACTTAACCAATACTTTTCCATCTTATTAGCTACCCTTTCCCCCAGAGTTTGTTACCAGTATGTTTGGGAAAAGCTGGATTAAAGAAATGACATTACATCTGAGCCTTTGAGTGCCTTTAGCATGTGAATAATCTCTGACAGGCCACGATGGAGCATAGGCCCACGATGGAGCATATATGTGGCATATCCAAAACTTTCTGACTATTTAGAAATACTGAATTACTATTCTTTATTGTTAGACATATAACTTTTCATAATATAGTTTTCCATAATATGAATGACACATAGATAACTTAATTTTTTTTTTTTTTTTTTTTTGCTTAAAGCTTACCTTATATTTTGGATTTTTCTCCAGGGTAGAATAGTAGGATTATTGGGTCAAACAGTATTAACATTGTGTAATTGTTGGTAATATTGTCAGGTTGCTTTATACTTTCATAATACTTTTACCAGACCTGGGTACTTTTTTTTTTTTTTTTTTTAAGGATCTCATTTAATGAACAAGAAAGAGCTGTTGTTTTAATACATATTTCTTTGATAATAAGTGAGATGAGATGCTCATTTATTTATTTGTTCACTGTTTATAAAGGCACTAATGATTGGTAAAGCTTGCTCTTATTAACCTGTGCCTTTAGAATAAAAATACTACTACTGGCTACCATTGTGCTGGATCTGGTGCTGTGCTGAATGCTTACTGCGTTCATAGTCTGTTACACAGCCTTAAAATAAGTATTTTAAGGCTTAATGTAAGTATTCACTTACATAGCTCTTACTACGTACCCATCTCTTTTCAAGCAGTGTGCATATGTTTAAGTCATATAATTTGTATAATGACCCTATGAGGTAGCTTCGTTTATTGCCATCTCATCTTGCAGATGAGGAAACTAAGACATAGATTAAATACAGTGATGTAGGTTACACTGTTAGGAAGTGGCAGAACCGGGATTACAAAACCAGGCAGTCTGTTTCAGAGACTACTCTGAACTCTGACTGTGGTGCCTCGGCTACCGCTATTATTATGCAAGTAAATGTTGTATTCTTAAACTTACCAAATGAATGCTGCTGTGTCACTGCCCTGCGAGTCCCCTGCCATTTTCAAAGTAGTAATACTCTAGAACGTGTAAATTATATTCCATATTTTAAAATCCCAATTTATGCATGTTATTCTTCTGTGTGTGAGGATATAGGATAGAGAAAGGTGGGAGAGTGTTAAATGTCCAAAGTAATATGTTGTGTTTTAAAAGAAATACCTTTATAACTGAAGGCTGAATTTTTACTACCTACAGTGCAGACTATATGCTTCTACAGTATTCAACAATTTAGCTCACGTGAGTATCTTTGATAAGATGTGTTGTAAGGATTGGACAGTAAGTGCCCTTAAAGGCAGCTTTATAATTAAATGTACACCCTGCTATATTTACAATAGGTAACCAATAAGGACCTACCATACAGCACAGGGCAATCTGCTCAATACTCTGTAATAACCTAAATGGGAAAAGAATTTGAAAGAGGGATAGATACATCTATATGTATAACTGAATCACTTTGCTGTATACCTGAAGCTAACACATTGTTAATCAACTATAGTCCAATATAAAATAAAAATTAAAAAAAAATTTTTAAAGTGATTGAAACGCAAAAATGACCTAAAAAGTAAGCCATTAGCTTAATTATTTTTCTTTATAGTAGATTTTACATATATATATGTGTATATATATAATGGTGTATATACAGCATTACATTTTCTCCTATTTTGAGGATTTTTGTTAAAAAGTAACTTGTTCTTTATCTTTTTAATTCAATAACTCATACTTGAAAAGCAAAAAAAAAAAAAAAAAAAAAACGGCTTTGCAGCTCTCTGTGAATATTTGGTCTTGAACCTTTCTAATAATATGTTTTCTCCCTCTGAAGCATTATTCATCTCCTGTTAGCATTCTCCCATGAATTGAGAGTTAGGTTTGTGATTTTCTTGACAGATGCTGGAAGCAGGATGGAGTCACAGGACTTCTCTTGTCATTCTAAATATTATAGGTTGAAAAGACTTATTTTAACCAAAAATCTTTTTTTTGGGGGGGTGGATTAAGAATTGGAGAAGATATGGCAATAGTTTTGTTTTTTTCCAGACTTTTGATTCCCCTTAAGATTCTATGAAGATTTTATTTTTCAGTTATGGTTTGAAAAAAAGAAAATGACCAATACTAAGCTTATTTACTGTTGTTGGCTTTATAGAAGAAATTTAAGCTCCCCACATTAAAATTTAGAGATAGAATCTTTGCTTAGTTCAGCATTTAGATATTTGTAGTGGTCATTACTGGCCTGAGTAAAATAAAATAAACAAAAAGCAGGCAAATTTTAGAAAGATTTATAGTAGGATGTTCTTATAAAACCAGAAAGTTTAAAATATGGTTGATTTAAACCAGAAATGCTTGCTTGGTTCTCAAATATTTATAAAATGTTAAATACTTTTCATGCTCTTTTCTGATGGTTTACAGATTATTGCCCCGTATCAGTATCATCACACCCACTCCTTTGTCAGAACTTTGTAACCTTCACAGCTGGTTATTTTGGGACTGTGTTTGCCCATGTTTCACTCTTTCCCTTTTAGACAGTCTTCATGGGATTTAGCTTTTAAATTTTCTAATTGAAGTGTTGTTATGCAAGATACATGGCTGATGCCATCCATATTTGAGAATATAATCTTATCTTCTTGAGAAAAAATTGGATATGATATTCCAAGTTATTTTAGCTCTAATAAATCATGTAGGTTGATATAGCAGCTCTTCTGGAAACAAGTATCTTAAAGTAAACTGATAAATAAATCCTTTGTTTTTTTTTTTTTTTTTGCGGTACGTGGGCCTCTCACTGTTGTGGCCTCTCCCGTTGCGGAGCACAGGCTCCGGATGCGCAGGCTCAGCGGCCATGGCTCACGGGCCCAGCTGCTCCGCGGCATATGGGATCCTCCCGGACCCGGGCACGAACCCGTATCCCCTGCATCGGCAGGCGGACTCTCAACCACTGCGCCACCAGGGAGGCCCAAATCCTTTGTTTTATATTTTCCATTTCATTAATGGTTTGAGAGTGTCCTGAAGAAACTTACACGTCATTTGGCTAAATCTTGTCATGGCTTTCTGAAGTTTCTCACAGTTCTGGGTTATTAATCTATAAAGGATGAGATAAAGCATTTCTTTGTATTGAATTTGAACATGATTTGTGCTTTGGGCTCCATGAAATATTAAATTCTGTTTGCCATCTTTGCATGCAAGCTGGGCAGGAAAACTTATGCATGTACGTGGGTGAGGGAAGGGATTGAGGTCATGGCATCTTGGTTCAAGGATTTGTTTTTTTTTCTCATTTAACAGTAATGTTTAACTGGAATGTGTTTTGAGAGACGAGTCACAAATATATATACAAAGCATACCTATACACATATACACATATAATATGTTTTCATGGTAGTTTCATTACTAGCGTGTAGTCTGCTTTTGTCTGAAACTGATTTCAGAATCAGAGTCGTAGCATGCAGAGTATCTCATGTGGTAGCTTAAATGACATATTTAAACAAAAATGTTTTAGTCATAAAAAGAATAAGAAAGAGGGGAACGATATTTAAAGCACTGATACTTTCAATAATATTTTCAACCAATGTCCCTTAGGTTTAATTGTCTCCAGGAAGTTTCATTTGCTCACAATCTGGGCAGACTAGCACTGCCTTGTGTTGGCTCATTCAGGAGACCATCCATTGTAAGGATGAGTGATTTTACTAACCTGGACTTCACTGTCGGTGTGTCTGCAAGGATCTGAATTGATATATCTCCATTTCTTTCTTTATTTTTTTTTAAACATCTTTATTGGAGTATAATTGCTTTACAATGATGTGTTAGTTTCTGCTTTATAACAAAGTGAATCAGCTATACATATACATATATCCCCATGTCTTATATCTCCATTTTTTAATGAGGAGTTTGGTCTTAAATGTAGTGAACCCTCTCACTGTGAGACTGACTGTTACCTAAGGCTCAAAATCTATCCTAATTACCATTTCTCTTGAACACCCAGCATTAAGGAGTGCACAAAATGCTTGCCTTAAAAGGATAGTTTCGTGGAGATTGCTTCTTGAGTATGTGTCAGCATAAAATGAAATCCCTGGGGTTAAGAAAAAAAGAAGCACTTACATGCTGAAAAGTGGTGAAAAATCTACAAATTCAAATACTGCTGACTGAAAGGCAGTTGATGGGATGCATGTTGGTGCATCCACAGAGGCGGCTAGCTCTGTGCCCCGCAGAACTGGTGGGGACATTTCTTTTCCTGGTGGTGGGTTGGCATTAAAAAGCAGGAATCCAGTTTTGTGAGAAGTAGCTTGTTTTGCCTAGACAACAACATACATCTAGCTTTGGGCTAAAAATGATAAGGAGTTGGCTTAAAGCAAAAAATAAAATCAAAGCAGTCACACATTAAAATAAAAACTCTACATCATGATTTATTGACTTTGGCCATATCAATTTGCTAAATCATATGGATGCGATTTAAGAAGAATGTTATTTTAAGAAGCTTTGCTCCCCCTTTAATTTGACATGACTAAACCTGAAGCCTTCTGGAAACCACAGTTCAAAATGGTTTTTCCCCCTAGAGTTTTCGTCAATTTGCATTTAGAAATGTAATATTAGCTCTCATGTAGACTAAGGATTAATTTTGGAATATTTCTAGTTAATGGGAGCCTTATTCCAAAAATGAAGCCGAGTATCATTTGACATGAATTAACCGCTGTTCTCCTGAATTTCATATATTTTTAAGGTCAGCTTTTGATTTATAAACGTGCCTACTGGTATCTAGTTTTATTCTTTCCCCTTTTCACTCTTGCATAGAACGCTGGGATTAGTCTTCCTTTTTTGAGCATTAGAAATGTTGCATTATACTTTAGGAGTTATCTCCATAAAGGAGACGAATAGGCTCGAGACAGTTATCTGAACTTTCACAGTTTGGAAATCTTTTTTTTTTTTTTTTTAGTTTGGGAGTACAATGTTAAAGACTCAGTTTAAAATTTAGTTTGCCTGGGTGGACAAGGAACAACATCCTCCTGGCATTCAGATGCTGTCAATGTTGCTGAGTTTTGAACTTCCCAGGGCATTGCAAGGAGGATACTTTTTTCTGCAGTTTTTGGACGTAAAGTTTCTTCTCAGCTGTGAATTTTCAAATCACTATTTAAAACATTGAAAGTAAAGGATTTCTGAATTGCAGTTGAGAGATAGGGTAGTTTAAAAGAGAGTTAGACCAGCAGTCTCTACATCTGTTGATCCCCTGCCAGCTCCCAGTTATACTTTATCATCAAATGAAGGCATAGACTCTTGTGAGAGACTCCACGTTGGAATTTCCTTAAAGCTTAAGTAACTTTACATGGAAACAGTGTGTCTTTTCTCTTAAAACCTTTGTATATGTAGTTGTTTACCTTTTCTCTGGAATGTATAAGATGCCAGCGCCCTCTGAAATAGTGTTCCCTGAACTTCCTGGGCTGCATCTAGGGCCAAAAATAAACATGTGTTAGGATCTGTGGACTTTGCGATTCCTATTCAGTTTTTGCAAGTGTGAATACTTTTGTGAGCAGTTCATTACTTTTGCCTCTTTGCTCCTGGCGGACAGTGAACAGGAAGGTTCACTGGTGAGTGTGCGGTGGGCTTTCTCCAAACTAGTCGTTGTGGTGCATTTGAATCTTCAACGTTTATCCCATTCCCCTGGCCTCCTATCAGTGGTAAAAGGAACATGGCACGTAGGTGTTTAAATTATTTATCGTCATAATCGGCCTTTATGTTACACTGCCTTGCCAGGCCTCTGTTATTCTAGTGCATAATTGATGGTGCTCACAAGTGGAAAAGTTAGAAAAGCGGAAGTAATGTGCTGCAGCAGCGCAGGGCGTCCGCAGGGGCTCGGCTGCGAGGCGGGGCCGGCAGGGGCGCTGCCCAGCGTCCCAGGCGTCTCGCAAGTTCGGGGCTCATATGGCATCTCGTCTGGGCAGGAAATGTTGCTCTTCTTATTTTTTCCCAGGCAGAAAGGGACAGGAAAGAGTCAGCACATCAGATTTTTGCAGCCTAATTGCACGTCTGATCCTGGCTCTTGAGTAGTGCTGGCTGGTTTACATGCAGTTCGTTTGAAAAACACATTTCTAACGTTTTTAGAGGAGGAGTTCACTTCAAAAAAGGTCCCCGAGTTCGGCCTGATTGGTATGAAGATTAACAGATGACTCAGAAATAATGAAAGCAGGAAGAAATTTGTAAAAAGCAGAGTGCACGTGAAAAAATAAATTCCATTTAGACTACTGAAGGACTTTTCCCTTCTTGTTATACCTCTGTGTGCATTTATTGGAGGGCAAGAAATGGAAAATATTCTGCACTGTGCATAAAAGTGCACTTGTAAGGAGAATGAGTTTAGTGCAGATTCAGTGCATATAAAGAAACATATAAAATACTGAACTTCAAGGTAAATTCTAAAATGTAATCTTAAAAAAAATGTAATCTTGACCAATTTATTTTGAAAGGACAATTTTTACACTTAGTTTAAATAAATATTTTGAGACCCATGAATAGGTTAGGAAAATATTTTCAAAGAATGTCGTCAACAACCATATTGGAGAGCTCTTATGGTGGATTAAAAAGTTGTATAGATACAGTATTATTTTCATCCTAGGAGAGTGTTTATTTGAGACACATCCTCCCAATTTTCTGTTGTAAGCTTGCTAACAAGAGGGGAAAGGATGGGAGAAGGAAATGTTCTCTGGATAAAATTTGGTGAGATTTTATGTATATTTGAAGAGGAAGGTTGTGCAGCATCTGGTTAATTATAAATGCATAACTCATATATCTTGGTTAATTATGAAATCATAACGTATACAACTCAACAAATGTTACAGAGATGGAGAGAAGAATAAAGGAGAGGGGGAAGGGATTCAGGAGAGGGGCATGAACAAGAAAGCAGAGAATAGTATGCTTAAAAAGAGGAAAAAAGTAGATAGTTGGCAGGATGGTGAATTGGCAGGTGTAGTGAAGAGAGAGAGTAAAGAGCCAGTATTTGCTAGTCTTGCTTACCTGCTGTATCTGTGTTTTTCCCTGCTGGAATTTTCCCCAAGTGGTAGAATTTGGGGTAGTCTTGTAAGGTGCCAAGGCTTTTGTTGAGGGTCACAGTTCACAACATGAAATGTTAGAGGAGAGACAGAAAAAAAATAACCTGGAGAATAGAGGAGTGGAGAGCCAGGGAGAAAAAGACAAGGAGAGAAGAATGGGGTCAGACAAGGAGAGTGGGAGAAAGATGGCAAAAAGGACAAGGGAGAGAGAAAGAAAAGGGAAGAGAGAAAGAAAAGAGTGGGGGGAGAGGAGAATTAAGGAGAGAGAAAGGGAGAGAAGAGAATGAGCTAGAGAAGCAGCCAGGTACCTCCCATCACCCTGTTTGCTCTTCCTTCTCTTACTCGGGTGCCGAGTTGCTGGTGGCTGGAAGGCTGTGCCATGGGGCCAGCACCTCTCCAAGGCCTCCTGGAGGACCTAGCGCAGGGGCCCCCTTTCAAGTGGCTGCTTCCTTGCTTCCTATAGAAACTGGCCCCATCCCGTGATGGGTGATGGAAATCAGAGTGATACCTAAGAAATTTCAAGTAAATGCAAAATCTTTGAATACATGTGTTAGTTGATGAAATCTGACCCCACATAAAGACTCAAAAAGCCTTTCTGATAACTTTCGTTTTCCTCTTTTATTTTTCCCTAGGGGAAAATTAATACTTTGTGTTAAATCTTTTTAAATTGATAATGGCTAAAATATTTTGTATGATGGTTAAAATACCTCTAATAAATTAGAGATAATTTAAGAGGATGTAAATAAATATTTATCTTCCATTTTCATTAGAAAAATATACATCTCTGCATCTCCAAATTATACTTCATTTGCATTAAAAAGTAGGTATAAAATAAACATTTGATAGCAATTTTTTTCATATCCATCAGTGTTCTATAGGAAGAACTGTTCTTGTGTTTTCACATAAACTAGTAATTTTTTTGATGTCTAGGAAAGCTGTGTTTGCTCTGTGAATATTTATAGTTATACCCTTTTAGTTTTAGGATGGGCAAAATTTATATATATACATATATGTGTACATACATGTGTATGTCTGTTCCATATATATATGGAAAGTATAGAGCTTATATAAATTTTTAAATATAGACTTATATTTTTCTCCCTGGCCTATTGTTTTAGATGCAGAATATTCAGAATTATTTGCTAATCATTTATTAATTGTTTAAGATAACTAAGTAGAATTTACTGAGTATTGCAATTTTTGATTGTAGACTGACACTTAAAATTTTACTTCTATTAAAATAATCGGTAACACATGCACATAGTAATTTTCAAACAGCACAAAAGCAGTTCAAAGGTACAGAATGAAAATGTCTCCTTTCCTACCCTTTTCCTTTTTACTAGAGGCAAATGTGAGACTTTAAGAAAATCATTTAAGATACCTAAAAACCACATTTTTGAGATAATATGCTAGCCCTTTTGCATTTATTTTCTGTATATGCAGAAAATAAAATAATTATGTGTAATGGCTTGTTCATCCTTCCTTCCTCTGTCTTTCTCACATAATTCGTTTTTTAATATTGTAATATTAATCAGGATTGGTGTCATTATCTTTCCCAGACCTCAAAAATACTACCTTCCTTTGTCCTAAATAAGGACTTGTCTTTTCAGAGACCTCAAAAGACCAAGGGACAGCTTGAATGGGACTCACATCCATTTTATTTCAGCTTCATATTTCATCCTTGAGTTACATTGTAATTTTGTTTTCAGTTGCCATTACTCATTGTCAACATAATATTTAGTATTTATCAAGGGTTCTCTGGGTACAGTGTGGTGTGGCATTTTCAATAATGCATAGAATAGCTGCTTTTCCAAACCATGAATAGCTTGTAGTCTAAGTAGGAAACAAAAAGAAATACTTTTAATATTATATATACCTAGTGACAAATTTTCATAATGAATGGATTTGGGAAGGTGGAGGAGGAGGTACTCAATTTATGCAAAGTATTTATTTTAGTTACTTTGTGTTTTGAGTTTCAGTTTATATACTAATACATTTTTGAGACTGTGTCTAACATGAACCTTCTAAAGTGCTACAATGTGAATAACTTAATAAACCTATTCGTTTATTTTAAAAATTAAAGTCCTCTTGGTGCTGGCAATACACAGCATTTGATTCATGTAAGGCTTCTTAAGAGGCAGCATGACATACTGGCTTCTTTTAGATTTTAGAGCATAAGCTCTAGAACTGATTATCTGCACTTAGTAGCTATGTAGCCATAGGCAAATTCTTTAACTTCTTGGTTCATCATTTTTTCCTATCTGTAAAATAGGGATGATAACAGTACCTACTTCACAGTGTTGTTTTACGCATGACATTGAGTTAGTATACATGAAGTGCTTCGTTCTGTGTATGGCACATCGTAAGAAATTAATAAGCATTAAGTTTTATTATTTATAGGTTATAGGTTACTGTGGATCTAACCTAGTTAATCTTGATGCTTTATTTTAATTCTCATTGAGTGATGACATATTTTGAAACTAAGTATTGTATAGGTCTGATAGTGAATATTAATGTATTTCATAATTGACAGCAGTGCTAATGAATAGGACTTATTCTCCTCTAGGAAAAAAAAAAGTGTTTGCAGCTTGTGTAAACATCATTTTGGTAATTGAAATTGAAATTCATCATAATATAAAATACATGATTCAATAAATGAAACATTACACTTAAATATATATAAATGTATTTACAGCTGAGAATTGGTGCCTTATGACACAGAAACAATGGCTTAACGCTCTTAATGCTAATGTATTCTTATCTTAAGTAGCATGCTCAGTTGTTTTTGGTGTGTTGTAAATGACCAGGCACTGTTTAATAAAGCCTTGGCTTGTATTCTGATGACGAAGAAGGTTGCTCTGGTACAGACATTTGCATGCTAAACACTCCTTTGGTGACAGTTCCTCAGGTGATAAAGTGACTAATAACATTTATTATTATATCTATGTGTAGAAAATGAATGTTTCATTCCCATTTGTTGGGAAGTAGAGAGATGAGAGCTCAAATCAATTCATCCAGGGACTCTAATATCCCTCTTTAGTAATATTTTTATGTTAATTTCACCAAAATTAACAAACAGAAATAAATGGAAATAAATCACTTAAATATTATTATGACAAGAAGACTGAAAGGGGGGTACACATCATTTCTTTACTAGAAAAAAGCAACAGTTAATGAAGTAACAGGAATCATTATAGCATATTTGATGATGCTGTGTAAAATCTAATATTAGCCATGAAGAAAGGCATCTCAGAACTGTTTACAAGTAAGGCAAGCTTGAGAGTGAGTACTGCAGCTTTGGGCTGGGGATGCAGGAGAAATGGTCTGGAGATGAGGCTGGGGGTTACAAATCCTTTCTATTCTTTAATAAAGAACAGGGCTCAGGACTGTGATTGTCAAGCAAATGTTGTTAAGAAATATTTTTCTCTTAAGTTAAAAAATCAAAACCAAATCCAAATCCCATTACACTGAAAGTAATGCTAAAACAGTCTGAGTTTCATAAATGTGTTCTTTGAGGCTGCTTATAATGTATGTAACACCAGAACGGTATTTCTCAGGGCTAAGCACATGATGTGGACTTTTGGTCCAGCAAAGCTGCTGTCCATAGTATAGACGTCTCATTAGCAAATTTATAGAAAATATACTGTGTACTCTTCTGTTTTCTAGGATTAAGACTTGTGAATTTTAACTTGGTGGTTCTGCTTTTACTAAAGCCATTAACCATCATTTATACACAGTAACACATTTTAATTGGACTAGGGCTTCTGTTTCATTCCAGGACCTATGTGCAGCTAGTGCTTATTAGTTAAATAATACTGCTAATCAATTCATAAGATCTTACTTCAATAATGAGTCATCATCCATCATGGTAGACCGTAAACAGGTTTGTGACGCTTGAATTTATCAGTTGTTTTAAGCTAGCAAAGAAATTGGCTTTCATTATGTCTGTCAGCTAGAGTATTGAGATATTCATTGAATGTATACTTAATCTTCTATACTGTAATTTAAGAAAACCAAGCTAACTATGTACAACTGAATTGCACATTTCATTAAAATTTGAAAATCATGGTAACAAGACAGGGATTTCTGAGTTATAATCAATAAGACTAATTTAATTTAGGGGTAGCTGAGGAGAAAGACGAAAATCAAGTACTGTAGTTTGAATTATGGAAAGTGTCACATTTAATTTCACAATTGGTTCTGCTGTGTTTGGGGATTTAGAATAATTTTATACCTTAACATTCAATCTTTATTTTACAGTGAATAAGCTAATTTTAGAGGACTGTTCAACCTGTGTCTGCTTGCTATTATGGAATATTAGCTTTGGAATAATCTGGTAATTCTTACTTAATGCCAATTAATAAGGAATTAGAATTATAATTTTGGATGTAAACAGTGCTTCAAATTATCACGTGTTATGTAGTTTATATAAATTGGCATTAGTGACAGGAAAAGAATCAAGGCATGCAGCCTGATGATGATTTTTTTCACTTGTCTTCGTTTTGCTTTGTACATATATGTTGGAAGAAATTGGCTAATTGTGAATTTAATAATCGTGCTAACTTATTGGTGGTTGCTAAATACCAGAAATGTACATGAGCCAGTCTCAAAACACCTCACCTGTCAAATTAGAGTGTATCTCAGCTAAGCCACCTGAAGTCAAAAGAGCCAACTAAATTCACTAGATTGAGTCAAACCACTAATTATTCAGAGGGAAAAAAAGAGCTCCCTTGTTTATTAGCTCCGAGTAGAATTTTATATTTTTTTATAAGTTTATTTATTTATTTTTGGCTGCATTGGGTCTTCATTGCTGCACACTGGCTTTCTCTAGTTGCATCGAGCGGGGTCTGCTCTTTGTCACGATGCACGGGCTCTAGGTGCGTGGGCTTCAGTAGTTGTGCAGGCTTAGTTGCTCCCCGGCATGTGGGATCTTCCCGGACCAGGGATCGAACCCGTGTCCCCTGCATTGGCAGGCGGATTCTTAACCACTGCGCTGCCAGGGAAGTCCCATTCTGAGTAGAATTTTAAAAATTAATTGCTGCAGTCTAACTTTAGAAGTTATTTTGGTGAGAGTTTTTCTTCTCTCAATTAATAACTCTCCCAGCCATATTTAGATGTTCGCATTTTGGGTTGTGTTAGGGCCAATCTTGTGCATGTTAGATAGAAGCACAGAAAGTTTATGGAAACATTAAAATTAACCTGATAAAAATCACTGAAATTACTTTTGAACCGTTTGTCTTGACTGTATTAAGTAGTTGGCAAGTGACTGTTTATGTGTAACATATAATCTTTGTGAAAGCCATATTTTTTCCCTTAAATAATGTTATTCATGAAAGGAAGTTTTAAAGGTTAACAATGAATCCCTTGTATAAAGCAGCCACTGATTTTACCGAGACTCTCATGTATGTTGTTCCGTATGCATAAGAATAAAGTTAATTAGCTAAGCTTACTTATGACTTTGGTAGGGTCATTTTCAAATGACTGCTCTTTTGGGGTGAAGTTAATCCCATGACTTAATTTTCATATGGGAAAACTATTTCTGCTGCAGAAATTCACCACCATCCAGTTGCTGAAGTTTATGGAGAGAGTCTTCATAGTCAACAAAGTTAGTAAAAGTGATATGTGGAATTTGGCAAAGAAATAAAGATACCTGTGCTGGGACTTTGGGGCCACATGTCTAGAAGGAGGGGAAGAAAGCACTCTTTAAAGCTAAGCTTAAACTAAATAAGTGACCTACTTTGTAGTAGTAAAAATTATGCTCTCAACAAAATTATTGTATTATACTTAACGTACTGATAGTTAAAACTTTGGAATTTTATTATATCTGCAGTCATAGCATAGGGTGAAAGAGTGAAAACCATAAAAGTTGCATACTGTTCCTGGTTATCTGGTAGGGTGGTTTTAAGGAAAATATGTGAAGGGTGTTTCTTATGCAGGTGGGAATGCTAAACTTCGACCATGACTTTTGTTGTTATAACTTAGTCTGTGGTCACTGTCAAGTTAGCATTCCCTTTTAATTATAGCAATAATTGTTGTCCTGATTTTGCCTATTTAGGATGAATGCCTTGACAAAATTAGGGTAGCTGTTTGCGGTAGTGTAAAATCCAGTTACACAGGATAAAGGCCTGTTTCAGAACCGATCCCGTAGATGTTTCTGGAGCAAAAGAAACACCATTTTAAAGATGTGATTCGGATAAAGTAGGGGACTCTCTCACTTGATATTGGAAAAAATTTCTACATTTTTGGTTTCCTTTTATTGATGTTCTTTGGAATTTGGAAAGGAAGTAAGTTGGAAACAATACCACCCTGTTCAAAGAAATGAATTTTTAACATCCTGTAAGACTTTACCAAAAACTTCTTCCCTGTCATTTTTGAGCAGCTGGAAAAAGAATTAGCACATCCTTAGGATCATAAAGGATTTCTCTGCCTTCGTAATTTATGGCATTGACAGAGTAGTGAAGTACTTTTTTTGTAAGACTGCCACAACTGCCTCCCCCCGCCTTAACAAATGTTTTTGCAAGTAATGAGGCAAAATTACAAACGATAAATTATTGTAGTGGTGGCTGTTCACTAGCCTGCCCACCCATTCATGCTGTATAGTCCTTCATGGAAAGTTATGTTTAATGCCATGTAATGAGTCCTTAGAACTGGTGTGCTCTCAGACACTTTGATGGGCTGTTAAATTTACAAATGTTCTAGGGCTATAAATTATCATTAAACATTAGGAGAGAAAGAGATGAGTTTTTCTATGCATTTCACATGATTTATTTAAACTTCTAAACCAGGAAGCTGAAAAGAGGTGAGGATTCGGTGCTTCTGTTCACATTTTGAAATTTAATCAGAACTTGGTACATTTCTGGATCTAGATCAGAGAGAAGTTTACATGGAAACAAATGTAAACCTGTGTTAAATAGATCTACATAATGGATAAAGGAAAGTGATTTTCCATTAGGCCCATTGTTTAGCAAATCGTAGGACCCAAGAAGTAAGGTTAATTCCTGGTTATTCAGAGGAGATGGATCTTAAATATTACCAGTTATCCTTTTCCTCCTCCTTGCTGCCCACCATCTCGCTGCTCATTAGCACCTTCACTGGCACCCGTAGAAGTAATCAAAGCTAGTAAAACTCATTTGGAGAGAGGCATACCCTGTGGTGGTTAGGAGAACTCCCTTGGATTTAGTTAGTTCTGGGCTTGTATACTAACCTATGACTCTTAAGTCAATTACTCAAACTCAGTAAACCTCAGTTTTCCAGGAAGTAAAAATGAAATGATAATATTGACATCAGAGTGTTGTTATGGAGATTGAGTTAGAAAATGAGTGTGAAATGATTTACAAGGAGCCTACATAATGGCATAATGGAATATTCAAAAAGTGGTAGCCATTATTATTGTTTTATATTAGTTATGCCATTTTAAAAAATTTATGTGTAGATGATTTACAATATTAGTTTCAGGTGTACAACATAGTAATTCAATATTTTTATAGACTATACTCCATTTAAAGTTATAATAAAATAATGACTGTGCTGTACAGTATATCCTTGTAGCTTATTTATTTTATACATAGTGGTTTGTATCTCTTAATCTACTTATGCCATTTTTGCAGAAGTCTTGATGGACTATGATACTGCATAATATAATGAGATGATAATGATGTGTTTAAATCACTGTTTTTTTAACCCTTGCTTCACATATTTAGTCACCTGGAGAGTGACTAAATACCCCTACCCAAACACCATGTGTTGGTCTCAACCCAGATAATTAAATCAAGGTATTTGAGGGCGAGGCATGGATATTTAAAAAAAACAAAAACACACAAAACAAAATAAAAAACCCCACAAAACTTTCTAGGTGATTCTGTGCAGCTAAGGGCTGCAGCCAAATTGTTAAGAACCCTTGCCATTGCTTAGGATGTGGCATGTGTCCTCATGGCTCACAGTGGCTGCTAAAGCTCCAGTCATCAGATTTACTTTCTAGGCACCAGGATAGAAAAAAGAATGAAGAGGAACATGTCCCCCTACTCTAAGAAGTCCCATACATATACTTCTGCTTTGTCACAGTTGTCATTATGTAATCACCTATCTGCAAGGGGCCTGTAAAATGAAGTTTTTTTTTTTTTTTTTTTCCTTCCAGAAAGCCATACATTCAGTTAAAAATTGGGAGATACAGGAATTCATTAGAAGTTCTGGAAACTGAATCTCAAATCAAGGGAAAGTCAAGTATATGAGGAGGGCATTATCTCCTATCTAAATACCTCAGTCTCCAACACGAAACTCTCTTCACTCTAAAAACAGCTCATCTAAAACCAGATTTACATTAACTTGTTCTTCCTTCTGTATTAATATCAACTCAAACCTACCAAAATTGTACCTGTGACCTCCTCCTCTCCTTCCTCTTTCTTCCCCAGTTAATAATGATGATGATAGATTTTAGTTTAATCCTCATTTAATTCTCATAACAAACCAATGAATTAGGTATTATTCTTATTTAACAGATGAAAAAACAGAATGGAAAGTAAGTCCATCATGGCCAGGCAGCTCAGAGGGGTGCAGCCAGGAGATTGTTTGGTCCTGCCAACTCCAAAACACATTCCCTAGACCTTTGTGCTCTTTGGCTTCCTACATATAATCACTTATTAAATTTGGTTGACTTGACCTTAACCAGGCCACATTTAGTTGGATTCTTTGGGTTGAGAAGATTAAAATAGGAAGTCTTGGCACTAATGTTTCTTTTTTCTTTGAATCAGGCACCCTTCCCTAGTGTGGTGAATGACCTCCTCTGGGTAGTGAGTGGCCCAACCCTGCTTTCTGGGACAAGGACCCTTGCCAGTGGCACCAGGGCTGGAAGCGGAAGCTGGTTGAGCACAGAACCGCATCTCCCAATTCTGGACCCTCCTGGTAGCTTCTTGATGTCTCTCTGTCCTTACTCCTGTCCCCCAATCCATTTTCTGCTAGATTTTTCTGCTAAAGTTATCTTTTGCCAGGCCTATCTGGCTAACTTATCTGGTTACATTTCAAAAACATGAATGTGATCACATGTTTTTGTTTTTGGGTTTTTTTTTGTTTTTTGTTATTGTTGCTCCTGTGTGTTTTATTGTGGTATCATTGGCATATAACATATTAGTTTCAGGTGTACAACATAATGATTTGATTTTATATATATTGCAAAATGATCATGGCAATAAGTCTAGTTAACATTTGTCACCACATATAGTTACAAAATTTTTTTCCTTGTGATGAGAACTTTTAAGATCTACTCTCTTAGCACCTTTCAAATATACAGTACAGTGTTAACTGTAATCATCATGCTGTACATTACATCCCCTGGACTTATTTAATCTTATTACTGGAAGCTTATTCCTTTTGATCACCTTCACCCATTTTGCCTACCCCCCTCCCCTTGCCTCTGGCAACCACTAAGTATCATGAGCTCATTTTTTTTTTCTTTTGATCCCACATATAAGTGAGATTATATGGTATTTGTCTTTCTCTGTCTGATTTATTTCACTTAGCGTAATGCCCTCAAGGTCCACTCATGTAGTTGCAAATGGCAAGATTTCCTTCTTTTTTATGGCTGAATAATATCCCATTGTGTATAGATAGATAGATAGATAGATAGACAGATAGTTAGATAGATAGGCATATTTACACATTCATTTAACGTTTTCTTTTTTCATTCATTCATAGATGGACACTTAGGCTGTTTCCCTATCTTGGCTATTGTAAATAATACTGCTGTGAGCATGGAGGACCACATCTTTCTTTTGCTTAAAAACCTTTGATTGCTCCACATTTCCCAGAGGATGACTGTTTACCTTCTGGGCCCACCGTCTCATATTAATCTTTACCATTGCCCTCCCACGCACTGTTTTCTATTCTAGACATACCAAATTACCTTCCCTTCCCTTAAAGTTCCATGCTTTCTTATGCCTTTTCACAGATTTGGTGATCCAAATCTGAAATATTTTCTCTCTTCGCCACCTTATTAGTTCCTGTTCATTCTTCAGTTCTCAGTCCACATTAGTTATTCCTGCTTCTATGCACCTGAAGCTTTATACACAAAACTCTATTATTGTGCTAATTATTTTACATTGTACTTATTTGCCTTTCTCCTTCCTTCCTCCCTCCCTTCTTTCCTTTCTTTCATTCTTATTTTGCCTGTATAAGTTAATAGTAGGCGCTTTCCAAGTATTCCTACTTCCCCTGGACTCTGTTTCCTTCATTAAACATGGTAGTGGGCACATAGTTCATGCTCAATAAATGTTTACTGAAGAATACATATCCTAAAATAACTAATTCTTGGGAAATGATGAAATAAGAGCCTTTTGCAGCAATGTCTTAAATTACATGGTGTTACATTTGCCGAATATAGTGAAAAAATACATTTGACTTTGCCCCTTTGAAAAGGAAAAAGACTGTGAAGCCATACTGAAAATACAGGACCCATATTAAGTCAGAATATGTATTTTTTAAGTATCTTTTTAAATTGACTTGATACATCTAGTTTGGGAGACAGTATCTATAGATTTAGTCAATAAAGAAATGATTTTTGACTTTAACATTCATAAATATGTAGATGCATGATCAGTTTAAAGTAAGTAATTTAGAGTATTTGGTAATTTACAGTACAAATATTGACAGATTGCTGCTGAATTGGTGGTGAAAGTAAATGAAATGTGGCTAGCACATTCAGGAGTTGCCCGAATGTGGGGATCTTGTTTTTGTTTTTTAGAAAATGAGAGATGCCAAGTGTTAACAAAGATTGTGTCAGTATTCTTTATTGTTGCAGATTTGTGCAACATCATTTATAAGTGAAAATCAGATGAAGGTTGACAGCGCTGAAGTTGTTAGATTACTTAGAGGGAATGTGTCTAAATAAGGCAGCCTGCATCTCCTATCTGAGGAGCTCACTGGGGTTTGCGATTGTCAGAGTGCAGTGCTCCTGCAGACATCTACAGCCATTTAGTGCCCTCGGGCTGATTTCTTTTGGAGATCTGTTTACAAATGGGAAATTGGAGAAGTCAGAATTTTGTAGCCAGAGGTAGAAAAATGGGTCTTGGCTCTGTGTAGTGCCTTTTGGAGAACTGATTAAGCTGTTTCTTCTTTTATTTGTAGAATATGATTGCATCTGGGGCGTAGATGGTGGTGATGAAAGATAGAGGAAAGTCCAGCTCATGGAGAAATCAGAAAGGAGCCTGATGTAGATTAGAATTTGCCAACTTGTGTGTTAATTTGATTTTGTTTTTTTAATTTGCCAAGGCAAAGGCCTGGCAAGGTAAGATGACATGCAGGATCCAGTAGAGGCATGTCATGTAATACATTCAGATAAGTCTTGGTTTCTTAACATTTTTGCTCAATGCCGTTGGCCCATTAACTCATTTGACACATATTTATAGAGGCACCCAATTGGTGCGAGGCTTGGTGGGAAAATGAAGAGAAATGAAGCTGGGCACATCCCTTGAGGAAGGGGGGTAGGATGGTTTTCGTAAGCAGAAATACTGAAAGAAACCTTAATCCTTTTTATCTTAGTGGACGTTTTCCAAGTTTTATGTTTCATTAATTAGGCAGTCAGGCATCTTATAACATTTTTGTCAGAGACTCAAGTGGCACGTCACACATTTTCTCTTGTTACGTGTAGTTTTCTCCAAAATAGCAGACCAAAGTGGTTTTCTGCCTCCTCATTCTAATGTGGACTCTGAACTTTGGTGTGCTGAAACTGTCAGGAAAACTGTGCCTATCCTGTCATCGCCAAACCTGACATTTCTGAAGATCATGCCGAATGTATTTTCTGACATATCGCAGTTGGTTCAAGCTGAAAGAGACTTCTTATCTTTTGATTTGTCAGTCTGCTGGCCTGAGGAAGATGGCTACAGTCCCTGGGAATCATGTGACATGCAGAAGCTGAATCACTGTTTTCAAGTGCTGTCAATTAGTGTTTAGAAATGGAGGGGAACAAACAGTGCCTGAGAATGTCACAAGTTCATATAATGAATTTTGTTTATAATGAATTTCACGCTCACACATTTCCTTACCAATAGAAAGTAACTGAAATACATCAAGATTTTATCATCGAATTAGCACTGAAAGCTTCAAATTTTCCTTCTATGGCCTTATCTGTTCAAAAGAGGCAGAGGAGAATTGTTGGCAGGACTAAATATGAAATGTTTGAATTGCATACATATTATTCACATAAAGATACTGTGCCTAGAATGGGCTTGGTAATGGTAGGAGCTCAGCAAATCTGTTTGATGAGTGAATGGAGGGTTGTAGATAGTGTGCTAGCGATATCCTTTTTTTTTTGCTTCTTGAAATGCATGCATTTTAATATAAATATTTCATATATCCACTTGTTTTTAAGTGGATATCTTTCTGTATGGAAAAAAATTAAGCTGTACCGTGTTTTCACTTCTACTTGCATTTCACCATGGCCCCAGCAGAGCACTGCAGTGTTCATCCCACCTTATATATCTTACCCTTCTACCGTAGAAGGTAGGAAAGAAGAATGGTACTTATTTTAGTCGTGGTTTTCAATTCTTCTTATTTACTTTTGAACAAATACAAACTCTTTGGGACAAACTTGTCTTTTAGTATGAGGTTTTTTCTTTCTACTGACTTCTCTTGCCTCCTGTTATTGTAAGGTCTAAAGTTACAGACAACAGCTGGGCAAGTTGTGAGCATAGGGCGCTGGTGATGTTGCTGGAGGTTTAGCCTGCTTCTCAGATTAGGAGGTAAACTTCTAGAACAAAAACCTATTTTACTGATTTTAACATCTGCCCCCAGTTTCTGCTGCAGTGACCAGCACCTGGTTGGTATTAAATGAATCTGTTTCTTGAATGGAACCTGAACCTTAATATTTGAAGGAGTAAAGAACACTGCTCTAGTTCCATTTTCTCTTATACTTGGAGACTGTGTGTAGGTGTGTGCGTGTGAGAGAGAGATGCTCACCTTTCTTATGGATTGAAATGTATAGGTAAGGTAGGATGGAAAGTAGCCTTACCAGCTGAGTCTGGGTTGATTTTCCCTGGGTTAAAGCTGGAGAGATGCAAAAGCCTTTAGATTTGGCTCTTGAAAGTACATTAATGGTGGGTCAGAATTTCTTCCACAAGACCACTGATGTGCCCGCTGCCCTTGGATGTGAAGACAGGCAAAGGGGTGGAAATTGACCCCCTAATTAGCTCCTGGAAGAGAATGAAAATGTTACGTCTGGCTGTTCTCAGATGTAGTCAAAAGTACCCAAAGTCATCCAAATTAATATTTGGATTTTAAAAAAAATCTAAATTGTGCTTGTTGAATAAAAAGGATTGGCTCCTAAAAGTTTCTTAGTGGCACTTTCTAAGACACCACAACTTGAATATAGTGGATCTTGATGTAAAGGAGCCTTTATTGGTGCAACTGACTGCTCAACATGTTTAGATGTTTCTTACTTGGCGCCGTACTTTCTATTAGCAACTGAAACGCGGCTCTTTCCTTTCTTGCTTTTTTTTTTTTTTTAACATACAGAAGCATGGGAGCTTTTTTACTTTTTTTATTTTTATTTTTTTAAGAGAGTGTTTGTGGACATATATATCGCCTTCACTGAATTAGCTCTCAGTTACCCACATGTGGTTTATTCAGCCTTGGGAATTATCTGCAGAAATTTGTCAAATCCCAGGCTGCTCTCTGCTCTCATTTGTATGAGTTATGTTGGTGTCATGAGTGTGTGCTGCGGTAGAACAGCTTAAACCAAGCAAAGCTGGGGAGGCAAATCAACCCATCCCCTCTGTATTATATTCTAAGGCAAAATATTCATCATTTTTGTCAATCTTTTGCCCTTTGAAATCATTCTACCCATTATTAGCATTGTTGACTATGAATTATATGCATTCTGATTAAAGATAAATATAACTATAAAACCACATAATATAAAATCTTATAATTCACCTTAATTCGCCAAACTTTCTTAGTGAAATTAAATCCTTTTGACTTGATCAAAGGTGCTACCTGGGAAGATTTGATTGAACTTGGGTTATTTGTTTCAATACAATGCTTATTAAATCTAAATACAGTTTCTCTAATTACCTCTCAAACCCCTTATTTAAATAAAATACTAAATCCTGAAGTGATGTATAATTTGAAGGATAATTTATAAATGGATTTTTTTTGGGGGGGGAATTTAACCATCTTTGGGCTTTAATCATGCACTCTCTCTCTTATTCTTTGTAAATAAGATAAAGTGTGTCTAGTTTCTGACCTATTCAGTGTAAAACATGGCTTTTGGCCTAACTGGGGAAAAGAAAAGATAGAAGAGACACCCCGCCTTGTGCTGATTATATCTCCAACTGACTGAGGTTTCTGATCATGGGATAGAACAGTTATTAGTCAGATTTTAAGAGAAGCCAGCTTTTAGAGTGCGAGAGAATTTTTTTTTTTTTTGGTCTGCTCTCTAGAAACCAGAGAGGAAAGGATGCATAATGGGATGCTGTACTTGTGCATTTCAGCAAAGATCTAATCTTTTTGAATTCATTGCTTGTGAGTTATTATTTCTAATCACACGCTTGATTGACTCCAGCTAAATGACTGTCTGACTGCAAAGGCAGGGGTGTTAAATCCAAAACCATAAGTGCGCATTTTAACTGAAAATAGGGATCATCACAGAATGCCTTCTCAATCAGTAGTGCCTGACACCCTCCCCCCGCAACGTATTTTTAAATAGAAATCCTCTCGAATACTCATGTACGAACAGAGCATCACAGAGCATGATTGAGCTCCAAGAGAGAAGATTGAAACCCTGGAGGGGATATCAAAATGATAAAAACTGAGGCTCCATTGGTGCCACAATGAGTGTAGTTAATATGCCACTTTAGTCTGACAAGCCAGTCAGGTGCTCCTTAAAATTTGAGATTACCTTGTCATTTTAAAGGTTTTTTTAAAAAAAGTGGAAGTAAGAGAGGTTAGTGGTAATATTTTTTAGGAACAGAACTTGACCATTTTTCTCAGTGCTTTTTGGATGAAAATCTAGTAGATAACCTGATTTTTTTTTTTTTTGGTTGTTTACATAAGTATTTTCCAACATCAAAACATTGTGGCTCCTGAATAATTTGTTTTCATTCAAAATAGAACAAGATAAAGTGAAATCCCATGTAGAAAAAGAAAACAGCAATGAAATCTGAGCTTTCAGATTTCTCTCCACATAGGGCTTTTGTTTGTATCACTCATTTAAAAAAGTTAAGGAGTTGTTTGAACATTTAAATATACTGTTCGTAATGCTATAACTTCCTGATAAGGTTTGTTGATTACATTGCTGGGATTTTTGCCTTTCTGGATTTAATGTCATACAAATATTCAACAGTTGCATCTGGATTTTTGAGAGAGAATATTTGCACAATTTGGAACCTAACAGGAAATTCATTTGAATGTATCTGCCTGGCTCTCCTGAAAGCTGAAATAGCCATTGGTCTTTACTGGAGAAAACAGCCTTATCTAGAGTCAGCTGCAGGTGCTCAGAGATTGTATGTGTGTTGCCTTCAAAATCAGGCAGAATTATAAATGGACTCATGATAAATCGTCTGAACACCTTTCTGCCTGGGAGAAGGCCAGTGAAACCTAAGTGCTTTCATGCATGACTATTTTATGCTTATTTATTTTTACTAGTACATTTCAGTGGCAATTTAAAAATAATTACAGATTTTACATTAGATGATAATTTGTATATGATTTAAGATTCTTTAAAACACTACCTGATTTTATGAAACTGCTTGAAATTTAAATACTGGCAGCACCAAGTTAATATGTCAAATATTCAGTGTTTTATAGTTTAAAGATAAAATTTTATTTCATTTCAGCATCGCAAAGCTTCCTTCTGGAAGACCCATCCCGTAGTATCTCATGCCTAGGGAGGAGACTGAAGTTGCTATGAACCAGTTCCAGCAAGAAGCATTATCTGCGTAATTAGCGCACCCATGATACTGTGGGGGACTTGGATTATGTGTGTAAACTATACAGGGTGTGAGAGTTGGGTGTTAATCTTTTTATGAAGGTCATTGGATGGTGAGTAGGAACAGGTGCTAAGACGACTATGAGTTCTCTAAGGATCAAAAGGTTAGATAAACTGCTTTTAGGATTTATGCAGGGTAGTGATTTTCATGTCAGTTTAATTACCCTTATGTTTTACAAGACTGTCAATCAGGATGCCTAAAAATCTTAAGGAATTGGAGGCCCTGAAAATTTTTGAGGTCTTTTCTGATTGGGTTTATTTGATAATCATTCTTTTCATGATGACCTTAGTTGAAATGAAGAGTTGTTAGAACTACAAGGCCTACTTTAGTGTCAGAAAAAGATTTAATCAGGAGTCTGTCATCCAGTGAGAAAAATGCCTTTCATTCTCTTTTCATTTATTTGAAATTACTTAGTGATTCAGGAATCTCTTATTGGGGTCATTACTTTGATTTTTAACTTAGCCATGTAACTCTTGAAGTACTTTATGTAAATGATTTCCTTCAAGGTGTACTGTGTTTAAAAAGCTATCAATCAGTTGAAAATTGTTTTTAATTTATTTCACTCTAGAAGTACGATCTGTCAGGAAGAAATAGAGAACAGAAGTTCATACAGCAAGGGTCATGCTGTGCCATCCAGTCACCAATTTATAGCAAATTTTCAGTGTTTTCTTCCTTTTTAGGAAACTTGAAACACCTTGAAGATTATGTTTATTTTAACTTGGTGGTAGTAATTACACTGGTCACATTATAGTTAATAACTTGCATGTCGTTTCTTCAACCCCAAAGGCATGAAAATAAAAAGAAACTTACATATGAAAAAATACCCTCAGCAATTTTTCCACGCCTGTTACTTTTATAAAACACTTGAGATTTTATTTTTATTAGCGTAAGACACTTAGAAATGAGTAACTAGCAAATAAACTTAGTGATATAATTCAAGTTTATATTGCTTAGTTAATAAAAGGAACAAAATCACAGCCTTTCCCAAGGTTTACCTTCATCTTTCTTTTTTTTTATTGCAAAAGAAAATGGTTAAAGTTATAGGGTTTCATGTCTTTTAGGAAATTATCTTTAGTTGTTTGGGTTACTTTAAGTGTTTCTAGATGATGAAGCAAATTTTGTGGCTTTTGCCAAAGTAATGAGTCTTTCAGAAATTTTATTTGGAAACAGTTTGTTTTATTCCCTGTTTTGCTACTGAGTTTGTATGTCTAGAAGGTTATTTCTTTTAACTTTTATTCATCTAAGAGGATTCTGGGATCTTATTGCACATTTTACAGTCTGGTAAACACAAAATGTATTCTCATAGTGGCTCTCTTCCATTCTCAGCAGTTCATTAAGTAGGCTTCCCCTGTATTAATAAAGTGACTGACAGGAATATCACAACTGGGGCCTTTTTGTTGGAGAGCTGCTCACAGCTTTGTTGCAGATCTTCACTGTGCATTGCAATGAGTGCTTCTCTTTGCATCTATATCCTGATTAAACAAAGATCATGCTCTCCTTGATAACTTTTTAATACTAATTCTGTGTGGACCTCAACAGTTACCAGTTAGGTTTAGGGTCCAATCAAGGTAAATATTTTGGATGAGCTTTTATTTTTTTAAATATTGTTTCAAATTCTATTTTGAAAAGAGAATTTTCACTTTCTGGGCTGATTTTTTGCTTGCTTGAGCTAGTGATGATTGCATGTTCTAAAACATACAGGCTTTCCTGGTTGTAAGAGTCCAGAATTCATAGTTAAGATGGCCTTATTAGACATTCCTCAATGATTCATGTATTTTCCTGATTCTGTACAATTTCATTAAGTCATTATAATACAACTCATTATAAATGTCATGGAAGTTATAACTAATCAAGTTTCATGTTTATTAGTACAATTTACTTCCTAAGAAACATCAGAAATGAATAAGAGAAATACAGTTCTAATCTAGGAACCTGAAATAATTTTCATGTAGGTGTTTATATATAACATAAGCCATAGCAAAAAATATCTTGAAGTTCTCTACTGGATGATGATATTTGATAAATGTAAATTTTATGTTAAAATTCTTGGTTAATTTCTGAGAAGACTAGATACATGTGAAGGATATCTGTTAATCATCCCTAACTCCCCACTTCCTATCCTATGCTAATGTCAGGTTAGTGTGTTGTCAGAATTGTTGTGTCACTGGGTACAGAAGCAGTTACCCATTCAGTTTCTTTAAATGAAATCTAGCAGAGAAAATGATTTCAAATGACTGCTCCTTGCACATTCATTCATTTCTTGGTTGCTACTACAGTGCTTTTTGTTACTAATCAGGTCAAGGATGTGGGTTCAGGCTGCATGAGACTAGCTAGTTTAATTCCTGGATTTCCAAGGCTAAAAATGCCTGTCTTGCTCACTCACCAGTATTCATCTTTGGAACTAATGAAAGATCGGTTTGACTACAGCAGCACAAACCCATATCCTCTCTGGAAAAAAAAAAAAAAAAAGCAAGCTTATGCTCTTTGTCTTTTATATTCATATATCTGCAATTAGAACCTAGAATTCTTAAAGAAAAAAAAAAACTAAAAGAAATAACCTTCCAGACGTATGTGCCTGTCAATGAAATAGAATAAAGAAAATCTAATATATTTGTGTACAAAATTTGAATGTTCATTGATGTAACCTCAGCCTCCTTTTTCTGCACCGAGGGCCAAGCTTAAGTCAAGACTTGAGCAAATCATTTTGTTGTCTTCTATGGAATTTTTACAGCCTTACATTTTTGTAGGTAATGTGTGATTTTATGTAGCAAAAAAGCATATGCTGACGACTCAGTATTTGGTTCATTGTGGGTTAAGATATCTACTAACATTTCATTTGTACTTGGATTGAATTTAAGACTATTTTAAACATTGTCTTTTGCGATATGATTTTTGTAGCTTTTCCTTAAACTATGGCGTTTCCAGCTCGGTTTTTATGTCATTATTTTTGTCTGTGCACTCTGGCCTCATATGTGTGGTGGAGTGATAAAGCTGTGTTGCTAGGCAGAGTTCTGCCAGGCAGTTCATGCTGGGCTTCATATCTGTCATTGCCCCACTTTCATGTTTCTATGAGGATGGAAATGAGTTGAGACAGAATATCATTGGGAATCGGCACATAGTTAAGTGCCCAGGTCTCCCGATTCTCCATTGAGTCATCATGAATGTCTCTGAACAGCGCCAGTGGTATTCTTGGCACGCGAGGCTCAGCGGGAATAACACTGAAATAGCAAAGATCGAAACCTTCGTTGCTAGAATATTCTCTGCTTGCTCTATGACCTTTTTGGTCTCCTGCCTTTGAATATGTGCCTATGCCTTGGTGCTGCTACAGGAAGATCAGGGCTGCCATAAAAAGTGCCAGGGGGAAGGCAGGAAGGATGTGAATAAAATGAGCAGTGGGTGACATAATAGTATTAATTTTTTTCAGTGTTCGTGGAATTTATATCGGAAACATGGGACTTTGACATCATGTGCATTGAAAAAGAATCAAAAGATAATTCTCGTTTTTCAATAGCAAAATTTAAGAAAGGATTACAGAAAGAGACACTTTTGTGATGATTCAATGATAGCATGACAGTTCTATAAACGTAGGGTTGGCCCTAAATAATTTGCTTTCATGAAGACAAAGTAGCGTGTTACATCTTAGTAGTTGACAAAAATAACTGATCATTTGCTTTTTCACATAAAGTGTTTGGCTGTATGTATCTGTAAATTAACAAGATCTTGCAACTGAATGTGTCTATTAGGCTTTTCAAAATGTCTGCCAGGCTTTGGAACCTTAGAAAGGGAGGCGGGTGCTGCATGAGGCTGGTCTGCTCAGCATTTCTCTGTAAATGCTCCTCTCATGATATGCCTGAAAACCTTCAATATTATAATAATGCTAATAAAAATGGAAAACAGAATTCTTTATAGATGCATAAAGAAGTGTAATTTCTCTGTGACCTGAATAACTCTTCGAATCGCTGCTGTGGCCCTTTGAAAGAAGGCGGCTCTACTATACTGCTTTGTGTTCCTTTGAACATTTTCCGATCTGACTATTTTAAGGACAGAAATAATAGAAGAGAATTTAACTCAGGGTTACACTTTGAAGGACAGGTGGGATTCCCTCCCACCCCCCACCCTGCAATTTTTTCCCCTTCCCGGTCTATTGAACAGTGCTATCTAGCCTGGCTTCTTAAATGAGAGGTGATCTTGTTGATGAATAAAATTAAATGATAATACAGTTTTTCACTTTTTCAGACTCTCCCACCTTTCAGTTTTGTCCCTTTGAGAATCGTAAATTGGATTTGTTATCGCGACCTTTCAAGAGGCACCGCTCAGTCATCCTATTTTAATCGTTGGCTGGCAGGTGCTGGAGTGGAAGACAGAGGGCGGTATATTTGGAGGCCTGTGGCCTTGGGAAGCAAAGACATTCAGGGGGAAATAATCTAACAGTGATCCACTCTCTCTGCTGAACACGGTCGATGGAGTGGTCGGTGGACGCAAGGCGAGGCGTCTGCAGTAATACAGCCTCTGAGTCCCAGACAGGCTGGGGTGATTTTGCTTCCCCCCGCTTTGCATGGATCAGCATCTGGGGGGCTTGCTGCGCTTTAAGCCCTCTTCTGCTTAGGAGTTATTTTTCTCATTTTGACGTGGATCTCCTACTCCTGCCACTAATGTTAATAACCAGGGGAGAAAGATCAAAGGAGGCCAGGGAAGAGGGGAGGAGGGGAGGAGGGCAGCCTGGGCTGGCTTGGCAGACAGTTAGTTTTAATGACTACTTTTATAGGTAATTTTAGTAATGACAGATTTCGGTTGTTGCTTAAATGAATGGAAATTATTGATAGTAAATTTTCATTGTTTTTGTTTCTTTGTGGGATACCAAAGGCTGGCATAAAAACCATACAAAGTCATATAAACGGTAACAACCAAGCACATTGTATTAGAAATTTAGAAAGCACACCCTTTTAATTACACTGTGTCATTTTAGTTGGTCTCCTTCCAATTTCCTTCTTACCTAATTTAACAGCCTCTTGATTATTTGAGATTTCTTTTATGAATTATTGTAGCTGCATATATAGATGTGTATGGAATATGTAAAATCCATGTTTCTCAAGAAGAAATATTACACCCAGGATTCACTGTGAAGAAGCCCAGGAAGTTTTGTGGTGCCCATTTATTGAGCATCTCGCAATTAGAAAGCACTGTTTAGGGTTAATTTAAAAAGCCTAAATTAAAGCCTTCCAAATTCTAGTTAAGTGATCTTTTGGCTGGGTATTTGGACATTGACAGAGACTGAAGTCTTCACTGATCTTCCGGAATCAGCCGAGCCTGGCGCGGGCTGCCGGTGGCCATCGAGAGCGCCCTTGCGGACAAGGGGGGAGGCTGTAGCCGCGGACGGGCTCCGCTGCCCTTTGTGGAGGGGAAGCCCGCGTGAGTGTGGCTGTGTCTCACCCAGCAAGGGGGTAACACCCAGCCATGAGGTTGGAGTTGCTTCCGTTCCCACTCCTCTGCCGAGAGCTGGGTCCTGCTTGCCACCGGCCAGGCTGGGCCTCGGAGCCTCCATCTCAGGCTCCAGGGAGCCCCTCTCTCCAGACCCCAGGACACCTCTGCTCTTGGCTGCCTGGCACAGTGGCATGCAGGGGACAAAGAGAACATCCTGCAGAGGACATGTTCAGCTGAAATAACCAGACGGAAAGACCTGCCTGCGTGCGCCGTAACGTTTGAACGTACGTCTGCATGAGCGAGAGGGGAGCCGGGGGTTTGAACGGTGTATTTCTACGGTGAATGAGGCTTAACATTTTAAATTGTGTATGAGGCTGTGAGCCACAGCCTGGGAGTCTGGCTTTGTTTTGTCGCATCATTGACTAGAGTCTCCTAGTACGGTTGCTCAAGGGGGGTACAGCGTGAATCCCAGAACCGGTTAGGAGGTGCCCAGGCATTTGGGGACCGAGATGAGAAGTTCGTATCCTGAGTGGCAGACGAGACATCTAGACGCCGGCATCGGACATTTAGTTTTGGAAGCCCTTGCTTCAGTTCAAGTGACATGTTTCTATATTACAAGTACAGCTCCTGCTTCAGAATTAACTGCAGCAGCAGTGATGTACACATTGCCGGCCCTCTTCAGGCGAGAACTGGGTCTGTGTTCCTTTTGGCTTTGCTGAATGCCGTTTTCCTTGTATGGTGCTGAATTTTAAAAACGCAGGGAAATTTGTGAGCAGATGGATAGTAGCTGGCTTAGACTTCCAGGCTCTGACAGCTTATCTGCATTTTAGTGTGAAGGAGAGTATGATGGAGGGGTGGTGGGGAGATGGGAGACGTTGAGAGATGTATAGGTATGTCTGGTCCACGTCTCTTCTTAGGTATGGGCCATACATGATAAGCAAGGTGAGGCCCTTTTTGACATTGAAGATTTATTTATATTTTACTTTCTTCTCTCCCGTGTCCCCACCCCGACTCTTTTCCTCCCCTGCACAAACTTTTTGAGAAGTGAAGAAGAAAAAGAAGACGAACTTTTGAACTTTCAGCTGAAAAGATGCAAGTTCAGCTACCAAATATCATAGTCTCTGTCATGATGAGTATTGATTTTAAATGTCACAACAGAATGTTTTTTATTGTTTTGTAATATAGGTTAGTAAAACCTGAAATCCATGGGGGAAAAAAATCACTAGTTTTAAAAGTTTGTACATTAAATGACCAGAAAGTAAAATAGACACTATTGTGTTAAAACAGTTTTTTTAAGATATTGATTAACGGGGCTCAAACTTTACTGCACATGTTTGGAGATGGAGAAGAAGTGAGTGCAGTGCCATCCCCAGAAGAGAGAGGGTGAGCCCGCTCACTGTGTTATGTAAGTGTGTGTGTCTATGCTTCCCTCCCTCGCGAGGGTCAGAGGAGATCACAAGCCTCCCCCATTTTTCATCTCAATGTGTTGAAATATGTTATTAGTCCTAGTAGTCTGGTTCAGAAATGTTTTTATTTGCACTTGTGGATGATCTCTTTTAGGACATAAACTTTCTATTGGCTTTCACTGCTCTGGGAAATTTTTAACATTTTAAACATAGCTTTAAAACTCAAGGCTGGGGACTTTCCTGGTGGTCCAGTGGTTGAGAATCCATCTTGCAATGCAGGGGACGCTGGTTCGATTCCTGGTCGGGGAACTAAGATCCCACATACTGCAGGGCAACTAAGCCTGCGTGCTGCAACGAAAGATCCTGTGCGCTGCAGCTAAGACCTGACGCAGCCAATCAATCAATCAATATATTAAATATATTAAAAAATATATTAAAAAATTAAAAATAAAATTTAAAATATATTTTAAAAAAACCCTCAAGGCTAGTAACAGGATGACTATATTTATAGTTTTGTTTCAAATTGGTATCTATTGCCAGTATAGTTACAGTATATTAGATCTCATTATCTTGATGAAAGATTAGAAGAGCAAAGAAAACATCAATCTACTAAAGATACGAGAATACAGATTTATGAAAAAAGAGGTAAGAAGTACTTAAATAAGAAACTGGCACTGGAAAAAACCTGGGGACTTTTCCCAGCATCAGCAACCCCCAGAAGATACTCTTTCCTGTTCATCGACCTGCAAAGTCTATATTTAAAGGATACTAAAGTACATTGTGCTTGGGGAGAGGGGAAGAGGTGGGAACTAATATTTATAAAGTGCTTACTCTTGCTCTGCTGAGATATTATTTGGTAGCCCTATGAGCCAGGAATTATCATCTTGATTTTATGGAAGGGGAAAACTAAAATTTTGAAAATATTATGTAACGTTCCAAAGTCCTACAGCCACTGTGTAGTTCAGGTAAAAATTCTGCCACATCACATTACTATCTGTGTGTGTATGTGTTGTACATGCATGTGTGTGTCTACAACTGGGATAGAGTAGCAGGGGCTGAAGTATCAAAGCAATTAAAAATAAAACAGGAAAATGATGGATGGATGGATGGGTGAGAGGGCGGGAGGAAGGAATAAAAGTTTCCCTTTGTGAATCAAAGGGATTCATTTTCTCATTTACCCAGTGGGAAGAGAAGCTATTTTAAGAGTTAAGACCAACACTGTTCCAGTCTGTTCTTTATTCTGCATTAACGCTTTAGGTGTAAGCAAGCCCTTGGAGCCAGGAAAAGTCAATTTCTATGGATGTTCATTATGACACAGCTTGGGAAAGTAAAAGGATTTTTAAAAAAAAGTAAAATGTGACTTCATTGCATTAAGTTGTTGCAACAGCTATTTTCTGAGCATGTGACAGTGTTAGATTTGCTGAACTTGAGTAGCTGGAGCATTGGGTAGAGGGCTTGCTTGTCATGCTGCATTGATTTGGAGCATGTGGGCTGTGTTGTTTACTATTCGCAAGTGTAGTCTCCTGCTCTTGTCTCTGTTTTTGATCACCTTCTCACGTTGAAGTGACCTGAGTGATATTATATAGGAAACAGGAATTTTATTAAAATAGGAGTGATACTCCATCCCCTAGAAAACCATTTTATTCAGTGCCAAGAGAAATAGAAATACTTCCCTCCCCCCGCCCCGCTTCCTCTCAGTTCCCCATATTGGCTTAACAAGGAGGAAAGAAAGCCCGTTATTGAGGACAATATTGAAGGAAAGAGAGGTCAGGGCAGGCAGGGGAAAGGGAGGTTCTTGTAAGAACAATACCTTCTCTGTGTTATTTTAAATAGTATGTGACATTAATTCTCAGTTAAAGCTGAAAATCAAAGCCTCTTGAAATATGTATGGATCATCAGAACCACTTTTGCACCCAAGAAAGGAGAAAGGTGCTGGCAATGAGCCATACTGAAATCTTGGGTTGAGAGTTTGAAGGTGGAGTTGGGGGAGGGGAGGGCAGAGGTCACAACAGCAACAGGATGTATGTACCATTTGCTGACTGGTAGGTCAGCCTTAAATCTCCAGTTAGCTAAGGTTTATTGTTCCTGTAGAGTTTCTCTTAGTTATTGTGACTGCTTTCTGCCAGCAGTGCAATTTTCTGCTGTATGGCTGTGTTTAGATAGAAGAGGGTTTTTAAAAATTATCAAATAAAGGTTTACAGCAGTTTACCTCATTCTCCTGGCAGGTAACCTTTGTGTCTCAGACATGCTGAGTTATGGTCTCCGGCCCCATGTACAGTCAAGAGAGCCTGTTCTCTCCATAGGGTCATATGCATGCTTTCCTTCCTAATACCCATAAGAGGCTTTAGGGGGGAAGGAGAAGAATATAAACACAGAAACCACATCCTAACAGCTGCCTCCAGTTAGCTCTGTTTTTCCCCCTAGCTTTTAAATCTTACAGCGGCACCTAATTTGTCCCACATGGCTTTCCTCCCAGTGGAGCTGCTGTCCCTTTCCCTGCTGCACTATTTGAGGGAAAGCAAGCAGTAATGAAGAGTTAACTAGTTTTGCTAGTTTAGATGACTGTCATTAGGTTGCTGGTTGGCAGGTGCCTGTGAATAGGAAGATGATACCCATTTGTAGATTGGGAGAGATTTAGAACAAAGCCTGAATCCATTTAGGGGCCAGTGGACCTATGAAAATACCTACCAGTTAAACACTCCATGAAATTAGTTGACCAAATAAAGGAGCCTGTGAACCAGTGAGTGTACTACTGTGATTTGAATAGATACATGGTTTTGACCTAGGATGACCAGTCAGAATCATCTAGGGTGTTTAAAAAATTCACATGCATGCCCAACTTCTTTCCTCTGATGTTCTTCCTCAATTTTCATAAGCCTGGGAGTGAGGAGTATAGACTTAAGCAGATTTGTGTTCCAACATGTCTTCGGGGGAAGTGGGTTGCAACTTGCACTAATTATATTCATTTTTTAAATTCCTAGATTATTTTTTTCTTGTGTGTTTTATTCATGTCTCTATTCCCTCTTCCATGTTTTTGTTTTTTTGGGGTTTTTTGGGATTTTTAAATACAGTAAGGCCGAGGACAGTTGCTTCTAGGGCAGGAAGGATACTGAATTAAGTAATTTCCTTCATGGAAACTAGTGTTCTGTTTCTCCTTTCCAGCCCCCGTTTATTTCATATTGCTGCCGAGATAGTAAGACGTGAAATCCACACAGCCAATGTCTTCCTCTTGCGACTTTTAAAAAGTGAAATTGGTCCATTTGAAAAAAAATTAAGATTAGTGTTAGTGACAGGGAACAGCTTTTCTCTCACTGATACTTAGCTTTCCAATGATGTCTTATTCAAGAGATCATTGGTTGTCTTAATTTTATTGCGTGTATGCAGAATACTGCTGGTTCATGTCCTCTAGGATGTGAGAAATGTGTGTACTTCACCTTGAAAAAGGAGTACCTGAATTAGTCCTTATAAAATCACCTTGTCCTGATGATTGTGCTAAAGAACTGATAGTCTTTTTGTAAAGTAGGGAATAAACCTATCATAGCTTGCTTTAAAGGTCATTGTTTCTTGCAAAGTAGATTAGCTCACTTTGTTCTATGAACAGGAACCATGCTGCAGCTCTGTAAAACTATACATATCAAGTAAATTTCTGCTATCATTTTGGCTTGCTCTTGTAAAAGAAATTTCATTCCTACCAGTTTTCACTTGCTAACATAAGTCACAACTCCTCGTGGGTAGAGTGGTAGGACGGCGAGGACGGTGTCTGTGGTGTGCTTCCACTTTTAATGTTTCTCTGCTCTTAACAAATGCAGATTACCAAGCATGGGAAACATGTACAAAAACACTGATAACAAATTTGGTGACTGAATATTTTTGATGTTGTGGCGGCCAGTAATTAGTAGGTGAGTCACAGCAGTAATTGAAGTGACTAAGTTGCATTTTATGGAAGTAAATGACTGAAATGGCACCTTTCCCTTGGGTTGTGTGTATCATTCAGAAAGAACGCTGTTCTCCTGAGGTACGGCCTATTAATCTCTGTTGAGTATAAGTCCTCATGTAGCAGAGTCAGTGATTTATCCTGTCACTTAGAAAAACCTGTAAATGTATGTGAAGGTAAGGGATAAAAATTGCCATGATATTTTCTTGAAGATCCGTAATTAACTCTGTGTATTGTTTCCTTTCTAAGCTAAAAATGGAATGGGGCAGAATCAGGTGGGCAGTTCCACTAAAAGGAAGAGTGACTCTTGGATACACCTTGAACTACAACCTTCCTCACAGTAACTAATTCATCCAGAGTGTTCAGGAAGGAGGAGTTCTGCCTAAATCTGCTTAATCCTTTAAACAATGAAACAGTTATAACTGCTCTCATTGCAAATGGTTCTAAAATGTCACAGTCATTACCAGACGTGGTCCGGTAGAGAGTATGGTGAGTTTTTTCAATGAACCAGGACCCTCATTAAGAACGCCAGTTATTGAACTCTTTGGTAATACTGGAATGCACTCGGGAGCCTTTGAGGTCTGTAGGTTTAGCCTGACTTTTTATGATATTTCCCAGATGGCTGGTTCTCCTGTCTCTTGCCAATGTCTAGGGCTTTTTATCCCAAAGCCCACAGCCTCTGGTCACTGTGCTCCTCTAATTACTTTTTTTTTCTTTTCTTTTCTTTTTGCTCCCTTTTCATAGTTTCTATTCTCCTCTGCCGCTTTTAAACCACTGAGAACTTGCTCTGACTTCCAGAATCCCAAATTGGTTTTTCTTTCCTTTCTCCGTTTATAACCTAGGACCAGTTTGAGGATTTCGGGTTGAATCCAGGTAAGAATTACCTTGTAATTAAGTAAGGTTGTTAGTCCTGTCCCCAACCTGTGGGGTGTGTGATGGGGCCGAGGGGTCTAACCACCTTCCTGTTGCGTGAAGTACATGGACTCTGTAGTTGCCGTGTTCATTTCGCTTGAATGCGCCTTTGTTTTGTTCCCGATGTTCTGAGTTTCCTGACTAAATTGTGACCCCCAAACAAGAAGCAATTCCACTTTCCCTTCCAAAGGCAGTTAACAGGCTTGATTTCTGTCTTTGCTCCATGGTCTCTTTGCCTTTTTTCCTCCTTGGAATGGTTATTTGTTAGGACTATACATCCACATACATTAACAGGCCTGATCAGAAGTAATGAAGCCCCAAACCGTGCCCCCTTAACTCCTCAACAATATTTGGAATTACAAACATTTTATAAAAGGCTGGATTTTCGATAGTCAAGGGAAGTATCTGTCAATTTTCCAAATTTAAACTCCTGTGTTAAATGGAGACTGCGAAAGGGCTACTCACACTGAACATGTCTCTGCTTTGAATTCCATTAATAATGCACACATTTCCTGAGTGATCATAATTCCCATTCCTTCCTTGCTTCTTGTGAGCTCACATCTCTTTCCCAAGATTAACCTAAGTGTTAAATTCAGCGTAATGCTCATTGTAAGTATTCAGTAAATTAAGAAAAATTTAAAAAAATGCATTAAGGTTAGAAAGGGAAAAATAATTAGTTCCTGGAAAGCTGTGAATTACTCTACCCTAAAATATAGGTTTTTGAGAAAACATCTAATGCGTTTAATGAGTCTTTTGGCATGCAGAGTTTATCGTTTCAATGAGTCATCAGTATGTGGTCATGTTCTCAGGGCTCCAGGTTACCCCCACAAATTAATCTAGCTCTTTTTTCCTTTTTGTTTCTGTAAAGGTATTAAAAGTAAAAGGAGAAAACGTGGGTTAAAGAACTTAGAGCACCTGGCACAGTGTCTAGTGACTAGTAAGTGCTCAGCTCATGCTCTCACCCTTAGGAAATGTTTTTAATGTCAGTTTCAGGGACTCCTTTCTGTTTAAATGGTGTGAACTCTTCTTTAAGGAAAGGATCATTATCCTCTAAATCAACTGAGAAGTTTTTCCTGTTATTTTGCAGTCTTCTTGAGATTGAATTATACAGATTTCCTAACCTCATTTACTTTTGTACACTTGATTCATCCAGGTTGATTTTACAGAATGGCATTTATTCCTACAGTCCTGAGAAGATGGTGTAGCCCAGTGCAGTGGTGAGCAGAGACTGGTAGTGAGTTACCTGGTGCATCTCTAATGTTATACTTTGAGGTCTGCATTATTTTCCTTTGAGATTTCCCCTCCGTTGGTCCTGCCAGTGGACCTAAGAGCTGAGAGAGAGGTGGGACTGCACTGTGAGTTCTTTGCTTGCCAACGGGGCCGAAAGATTATAGACGGAGTTTCCCTCCCTTGGAATATACTACAAATGGTGCTTGTTTCTAATAATGTAGTGTGAATGTATTTCCCATGAAACAATCTAAACCTTTTTAGAAGTCACTTTTAGATTCAGCGTGAACCGCCCCTAGGGGGAATGAGTTCTCTAAGTTTGCCACATACGTCATAAAGACTGCTTGCTTTAGTTTCTCATATTTACCAGGTTTGAGGGTAATAAGAACTGGATCATCACTTTTCTCAGCTTTCACTCTTGTAGACAGAGGGATTCTAAACTTTATAGGTCTTTGGGGACTCTCTCTATCTTGATCACTGTAATTTCTCTCCTCTGGACTATTTTTAGCTCTTTGGGTGGTAGGGTCCAAATTTAAGATGGAATACCAAGGGTAAACCTACTTTTGGTTTGTGCATTAAGAGGGGAACCCTTTTAATAACTTAACTGATTACCTTCAAACTTATTGTTGGCCTTTGGGCTACAGCAGTGTATTAGCTTGTAATCTTACGTGAATCGTCATCAGTAGCCAACAGTTCCTCTTCTGTAGCCCATTGATCATCCTCCAAATGTAATTTATGTTCATTTCCCTTAAATGCATGCCATTACAGTTGCCCACATTTCATCTCTGTGCCAGTCTTCTGTCTATTCACACAGCCCTGTGAAATCTACGGCAATTCATGTCTTGTCAACTTGGCCTTCAGTTCCCTTTTGTCACCTTTAAACCTTGGTGCAAATTCACTTCTTCTGGGAAGTAGCCTGTGATGAACCCTGACAGACACTGATCACTCAAACTCATTGTGCGGATGACATCACGAGGAATGCCAGCATCCAGGCTCTTCTGTTGTTCTGGGTTTTGTCGTAATTATCATTTCTTGAGTCTTTCCACTTCATATTTCTTTTTACAAGTTTGGAATGTATTCAGGAGACTGGGGAGAGTCCTGAAGGGAAGCTGCTGCTTTGGACTCCAGCAGACACTCAGGTTTCTCCATGTATGTTCCTAGAGGCAGCTGCTGTTGAGTTTCTGCAAGGCACAGCCTAGGAGATGCGTTTTGAAAATGAGAGCTCTCTCTGGAGTCTTTAGAACGAACTGCCTATAGTAAGATTTTCCTGGAAACATACATTGGCAGTTACTCTTCTTTCCTCACCAAATCTCCAAAGTTTGGTCACATGCTCTATAGGTAGCTACTTTTCATTAATTTTTTTTTTTTTTTTTTTTGCGGTACGCGGGCCTCTAGCTGTTGTGGCCTCTCCCGTTGCGGAGCACAGGCTCCGGACGCGCAGGCTCAGCGGCCATGGCTCACGGGCCCAGCCACTCCGCGGCATGTGGGATCTTCCCGGACCGGGGCACGAACCCGTGTCCCCTGCATCGGCAGGCGGACTCTCAACCACTGCACCACCAGGGAAGCCCTTCATTAAATATTTGATGATAAGTCCTTCTAGACTTCAGTGATATTTATAATTACTACATATTATCAAAAATTTTCTATCAGTTTCTGTTGTCAGTAAAACTTCTATTTGATTTTACATTTTAATAGTTAATGCATTCAGGAGGTTAAAAAATCAACACGATATTAAAAGGTACATATATATTAGGTTTGCCTTCCATCCTTGTCTCCATCCCCGTGGTCCCCACTGTCCCCTATAGAGAGAACCTCTTTTATTACAGTTTTGAGTGTTCCATTTTTGTACAAATACAAGCACATCCAAATATATTTTTTATAATCCCTACTTTCTTACTCAAAGCATACTATACTCAGAGCTCATTATATACTCTGTTCTGTACCTTTCTTTTTAAATTGGAGATTTAAATATGGAAATTCCATTTCAGTACAAAGAAAGCTTCCTCATTATTCTTTACAACTTAGTACCATTTTACTGTGTGGATGTGCTGTAGTTTATTTAGGTGGTCCCTAGTGATGGACCCTAGGGTTGTTTGCAGTATTTTTCCATGTAAATAATGCTGTAATATATAACCTTGTGCACACTTCATTTCTAATATGTGTCTACTGATCTTTATCCTGTTTCCTTGTCTATTTCCTGTAGACCTCATAAGCCACTGTAAAAATTAGTTAAATGTGATGTTTTTATCTGCTTTAATATATCCACAATATTCCTGAGTAGGGAAACAATGTCTTGAACTTTAGGATGCCTCCAGTCCAGAATTCTGGTGTTTCATTTGAGTCCCAGTTCTTCGGGCATCTTTAACTCAGTGAATTGAGCTAAAAGACAGTGACTGTAATTCAGAAGAAGTATTCCATATTCAGTTAAGTTAAAGAATTAAACTTTGTGGTATTTTGCCATGCAATGAAATACTAAAATTTTAATTAGATTATTGGCTACCTTAGAGAAAAAGAATGAAAAATGTTATATTGCAGTTGAAGAATTGAGAATTTAAGTGTAACTGGATGAGCAACAAATTAGTGTCATAGTACACTGGTCAGGCAGGGTTCATAATTCTGATTCTGAATTCTGACTTTCATAGACCTTTTATATGTTGATCTCTAGGTATTTATGGGTTCAGAAGTTGCTTTGTGGGTACATTTATAATATGTAGCCTCCCAAAGGAAATACTGTAAACCTTTCAAGTGAATAATTCTGTTTTATTCTCCAGTTTTTTTTTCTTGTATTTCCCATCATACAAAGAGTCTGTGGTCCATTATGAATCTTGCTATTTCCATATTTCAGCATAACTAATCTTCCCAGAATTTAATTTCTTCTGTTCATGGATAAATTCAGTTTATTGCTTGCCATCTGTCCTTTTGGAGTATTTACTATACCACTCAGTTTGGTGTCAGAGCCAGTCACTCTGGATAAGATGTTAAAAATAATGCAGAGCCCAGGGCAAGGCTCAGGTAAGAAAAATTGTTCAGCTTCTCTGAGCTAAGTAATTTACAGAGGAATCTCATATGTGAAAAGTGAGTAATAATAGCACTGTGTCTCCCCTCTATGTCACTGAGAGATGGGTCGTGGTGAGGCACGTGAAGTACCCAGCATGGGGCTTGACCTGTGTGAGGCTCTCATTCAATAGTGGAAATGGTAGATGTTCTACATTATCTCCTACCTATGTTGCTTTATGAGTTTCTCTTGTCTTTGAAGACTCTTAAGGTTATTGTAAATGGTTTAATAAATTGTTGGAATGGTCTTTAATGATTTTCTCATTCAAAAATAGGTTTGTTAGAGGTCTTAGAGGTCTATGTTAGTGTCCTGTAGTCATTTGTTCTCTCTAGTTTGTTGAATACTGCTCTATTTTTCTGGCAGTTCATTAGGAATTCTGTTGGGGGATGCACTTCTATCAGCACATTATCAGCAGCTGAAGAATTTTCAGTTTTCTGCTCACTCAGTACTTGTAAAAATTGAATACATATCGCTTCCCCTTTATCATGTTGAAAATCTCTGGTTCATGGTCTGTTGAAATTCATCTTGTTATATTTAAAATGTATCTCTTGGAAGCAGCAACAATGCACAAGGCTTGAGTACACTTAATTCTCAGTGTTTTTGTTTCAATTCCTTTTCTACACTTTTTACTTGGAGATATTTTGTTTTAATCTTCTCTTCCCCTTTTCTCTAGCCAAGTTTTCTGTTTGTGAAAAGTAATATTTTTCCAAGCTATATTCTGTGTGATACAATATGGCTGTGTTTCAAGATGTTCTTCAGCTCTTGCATCCAGCTACTAATTCAGTGTTCTGAAAAAACTAGATGATGTTTGTGGTGATGGGTCAGTGCCAGTGGAAGGAAATAATTTTGTGGAAGATGAATCCATTTCCAAGTAATGTTGGCTGAGTACAGGCTTACATTGGAATTTGTTAGGTGGTCTGATAGAAACCAAATTTGACCAAGACAAGGCTGTATATATATGCTATTTGCCTTTGTCTACTCATGTATACCTTGTGCTATGTGTGTGTATATATAGGATATAATTTCATTTTGATAGTTAATTTTAGGCTTTAAAGGATTAATATAGTAGCGCTCATTCCCCCTACTAAAATTTTTTGGTGGGTGTTTAAAAATTTTTTTAAATCAAATTTTATAATAATGAGCTATTTTCTAAAATAGTTTTTATGTGGCTGGCTGTTTAACTGCATTTAATCATTGCATCAGTCCTAAAAGAAGCATTATTAATCTTAATTTACAGGTGACAAAATAAGCTCAGAGAAGTTAAATAACTTACAGCCATTGAGTTAGTAAGTGACAAGAGCTAGATTTTGAGTCTTGGGGTCTTGATCTCACTGATCCAATTTTTGATTGATTTGTCTTAGTGAAGTGCCAGTGAGATTTCACTTTAGGACTTCACTTTGTGCTGGTTTTCTCAGAATATAAAACCTCAGTGGTGGGCTTTCCTGGTGGCGCAGTGGTTGAGAGTCCGCCTGCCAATGCAGGGGACACGGGTTCGTGCCCCGGTCCGTGAAAATCCCACATGCCGCGGAGCGGCTGGGTCCGTGAGCCATGGCCACTGAGCCTGTGCGTCTGGAGCCTGTGCTCTGCAATGGGAGAGGCCACAACAGTGAGAGGCCCGCGTACCGCAAACCTCAGTGGTGACAAAAATAAGAGTCCTCAGTATATTCCCTTGTCTACTTTGGATAGGGGAGGATGGGGGAGTGTGGTCAGAATCTGCTAATTCTATATATCCTATTGCCGGGAGATAGAGACATTTCAGTTTTACAAGTTGAATAACTTTTCAAACATTTTGAGTCCAAAGGTAAATTTGGGCTCTGTTCCGAATGATCAAAATTATTATTGATAAATTAATAAAAAGGGAAAGACATCTGTTATCACTTTCTACTACGAAAATTATGTTTTCTTCTAACAAAATAGTTTTAAGTAAGATTGTAGCTTTACTTCTTGAGTCTTATTTCTCAGTCTTGATTTGACAAGCAGAAGTAGAAAGCAAGAAATATTTTGTCTAGACAACTTAAGAAAAATAAATATTTGGAGTTTTGTGATTATCACCTGCTAGCAATATAAGTCTTTTTGCTTATTACCACCTGGAAATATAAGTGTCTTTCCCCCCCACTTTTACTTTTTAAGGTTCATGTATCAATTTCTCTCATAGGTAACATTTATGGAGTATATTATAACCCCATTTTAGAGATTAGGGAATTGAGGATTGAAAGGCTTAATTATCTTGCACGTGATTCATACACAGCCAGCAGTGGTGAAGCTGGGCATGAAATCTCGGTCTGTCTTATCCGGAATCTTTTGCTTTTGATTCTGTTGCTGTAATGTCCACGCTGAGGGGGAATGGTGTGACTTGTGGCATTGCAGGGGGGCTAGTCAGAAGTGAATCCTTCTCTAAATAAGTTTTATAATTTTTGAGAAAGTGGAGTTCATAGTAAGTTAATTTTATTTTCCCTGCTCAGTTTCCCCAGAAGGAGTTGCTGCTTCTTTTTCTGTAAAGGATACTTATTGAATAATGGATTTAAAAGGGATACATGACAATACACAACAACTGAGTTTCGAGTTAATGGTATATTCAAGCTTTTTATGTTAGGGTGAGGTGATTTTAATTATTAGGGTTTGGTACAGACTTTGATCAAACATATCCATTTCATAATGAGCCCCCAGTTGTATAGTGAGTCCTGCTTTTATTACATTGAACAGACAAATTCCTTTGTAAAGTATGACCAACTTTTCTTCCTCTTAGGAAGACAGATTAATAATTTTTCACAATTAATGAGGTTCCATCTGTTCATCCAGCCATCCACTCTAAAGGTTAAACTTATTACCATATTCACAAACCAACCCAACTGTGTAATCGAAGTTAAAAAAAATTTTAAACCAAAGGTTCAATCTTGGTTTTTATATTGTACTTTTTTGGCTACTAAAGGGGGAACCAGTAACTCCACTGCCTTCTTCTTCCATGTTTTCTTTGATTCCATTTCATTTCTTGTTGTCATCCAGCCATCCACCACAAATCACACAAATTAAACTCTCTGATATGAGATACAGTAATAAAAGAAGGGGTGCACCCACCCAGCTGCCATTCTGGCCCGAAGTCTCCTTTGGTGTCCAGGTCACGAAAATGAGCAGTGCCATCTGTATGTGGGAATAATGATTCGTGTTCCATTCTTTTGTGTTCTGCTCATTTCAAGCGGGGCGTCTCAGCATCTGTAGCAGAGCACAGGGGCTCCCGCTCGCTGAGGCCTCCAACAGGGCCTGTCTGTGGGACACCGTGTGAGGGGGAAGGATGAGAAAACGGTTGGAAGAAAGCAGGCCCTGACTTGGTAGCTAAAAATATGAATAAATGAAGTTCCATACCGCAAATAGAGTAAAATTTGATGATAGGGGATTACTGGAACATTTTATTAACTTGGGTTTTGCTTTTAAAAATTAACTTTTGAAAAAAGTTGAATCTCTGAGCTTATGTGTAAGGGTTTGGCTTGTGGATGGTGGTGATTACAGCAGCTGGCACAGTTATCCAAACCCCTTACTGTCACACTCTGCAATGACCGAGCTCATTTTTTCCTCTTCCCTCCTCCTCCTGCCCCCGCCCGCCTTCCGGCTTCCCTTCCTTTTCTTGGCCCAGTGCCTCTCAGGATCACCACCAGATAGCCGTTCTTGTTACCCCTCATTATAAGCCTGGAGTAGCTTTGCTGACTCATCCAATCACATTATTTAGAAGGCAATTAAAAATAAGTGTCAGTATACATAATCTTTAACAATCCACCTTACCTTCCAAATTGGTCTTTGATAAAAGGCCTCACAGTCTTCAACACTATCACAAATGTTGCCATTTTCAGTACGGATGAAGCAGGTTGTATCAAGGAGGCAAATATATACAAGCTTACAGTACTTTTTTTTTTTTTTTTTTTTTCTGGTACGCGGGCCTCTCACTGCTGTGGCCTCTCCCGTTGCGGAGCACAGGCTCCGGACGCGTAGGCTCAGCGGCCGTGGCTCACGGGCCCAGCCGCTCCGCTGGCATGTGGGATCCTCCCAGACTGGGGCACGAACCCCCGTCCCCTGCATTGGCAGGCGGACTCTCAACCACTGCGCCACCGGGGAGGCCCAAGCTTATAGTATTATTTGAAACACAATGCCCTTTTTCCATTCAAGTTTAATTGTGCAAAGGGCCAGTAATGACAAGCAATGAGAGGACAAGCACATACCTTGTTTTGTCTTATCTCTTTTACTAATCACATAATCAAATAACCTTTTTCTTTCTTTTTTTTTTTTTTTAGAAGCAAGGATTCTCCAGTAGGCAGAATGTAATTCTAGTTTAGTAGCTTTATTAAAAAAACCTGGATTACAAATAACTGAAGGATTTTCAGGTGGGAAGAGGGTGATAGCTGGGTCAGGAGAGGAATTAGCTCTGAGCTGTCCTGGGAGACCTAGGGTAAGTTTGTAAGCATTTGGTGAGGAGTGGCGTCCTTTTACAGCACCATCCCGTCTTTTACTCTACCTTTTCTTTTGAGTTAGCATTTCCTTTTTGGTTTTGTTTCTTTTTTCACTTTACATCTTCTAGACCTGTGGTTCTCAACACTGGATGCACGTTTAGAATCACCTTGTGAGGAGGACAGGGCGTGCTTGGACCCCACCCTTGGAGAGTCTGATTTGATTGGAGTCAGATGAGGTCTGAGTGGTGGTGGTGGTTTTAATAGCCCTCCAGGTGATTCTAATGTGCAGCCAGCACAGGAGAACCTGCGCTGCGTAAAGGTTTAAAAAGCTCTGACTAAAGTGGGCATGCTTTAGGAACTGCAGAGAAGGTTGGATCTTAAGTCAGAAGCAGAGCAGTTTCTCCACTGAAGTCTCAGCCTTCTCAACCCGTTAGATTGGCTGGAAATCTCTCCTTCCAAAGAGAACAGATTTGTTCTCCTGGTGCACAGCCATCGAATGGCTCAACACCGAAGTCCAGTTCTCTGCTGGGAAGAGGTGCTGCCTCCTGGGACAGTCTGGCCTTGCTTGACAGTCGCGGATGGATGACTGACAACGGGGAGTGCACCTAAAGGCCGAGTAGTTATATCTGATGAGTATCTTCCCCAATCCTGGGCTCACTCCGCCGCTCTGAGAGCTGTTTCAAAACAGTTGCTAATGTGCATCCTTGGACAGCAAGGAATTACACAGAAACTGCTAATAAGGAGATCCCATGCTACAACTTCTTCTGGAGGTCAGTTTCTCACATCCCTTTTCATAATTTGCACTTCTGCTTTTGTGAAATGTTAAACTTGGCAGGTTTTGCTTCATTGATGCTTTCTTGTGGCTGCTCAGAAAAACGAGTCAAAGAAGCTTGGTTTTTCCTGTCTCCACTATGGCTTGCAGGCTGAACTCATTCACAGAAAAAAAAAGGCAGAGGGCTCCCTGGTTTGTCATTTTGGTGGAGAAAGTAGAAAGTGTGATGGTTTAGTCACAGCCAGAGATTTTAGTTCACCTCACTAGCTGTGTACAGCTCCCGAGCACGTCCTGCCCACCTTTGCTGATTCATCCATGTTGAAAACGCCCTATCTCAGCTCTGGGGTCCTTCCTTCTAGAGGGGGTCCTGTTCTGTGTGAGCCTGTCTCTGCAGCTTTCTGGTAGGAGTGTTCTGTCTGGGGTCCCCTAACCTCCATGGAGTTTAAAGCCATCTAAAAGAAGTCATATCGTTGGTTTGCCTCATTTCCTCAACTCAAGATCCATTTTAAATAATTTTTAAAGCAGCAGGTTTTTGGGTGAGGTCAGATTTTAAAAAAGAGAATTCGTAGAATATTTAAAACCTGTCCATATTACAAATAACCATGCAGTAATAGGCTTAGCTTTGCTCAAGAACTAGGGCTGGGTTTACATTCATTGATTGGCTTCTTGGTCAGATTTGTGTATTGAACGTGTACTGTGATTTAGTGGAGATTGAATGTTGGTAAAATTGAAGGTTCCTCTACACAAACTGTTTTTTAAATGTTGGAAACCCATTTGAAAATACACTTTAATATGTCTGTAACATTAACAGCAGTAAAAGTAACTGCTTTGAGAAATAGACAAACCCAATATATTTTCTAGTCTATCCACTCTGATGTTTTTAAAGTTTGATCCTTCATTGACTCATTCAGTAGATCTTTACTAAGCATCTTCCAGGTGTTAAGCTCCTTGAGCTATACCAGGTGTCTCAAACTCAATTGCCAATAAAGGCCAAGAGGGTAACACAAATAAGTGAGGAAGATAGGGTGTTGCAGATAGAAGTGAGACTGTGGTCATCTGGATAGCGTAGGCCCTACCTCACAGGGCAGCTGCTGTTCAGCTCTGTGGCTGAGCGTGAAGAGTTATATGAACAGTGTTGCCAGATGTTAACGTATTTTTATGACAAACTAATAATCTAGATTTTTAGGTCAATTCGACACTGACTTTTAAGTCTTAGTTAAAAAGAAAAAAAAATCTGTGCTAGCCAAGTAAAGCTTGTATGTAGGCTGAGAATTTTTGTGACCTCTCATGTTTTGTCACTCTGTTCCCTACTCCCTACCCAGCCCCAAATACATGGAAACTACTTGAACAGGGTAGCTTACTTTTAAATATATTCTCAGCACAGAGAACTGCATGTTAAGTAATTAAGAATCATTGAAACAACAGATGGTAATAAAATATGTACAATAATAGATTCATTTCACGCATATACTCCCCTCTTGACCCACACAACTGTTAAAAATTTTTACCTCAAGAACCAAACTGGTTACAGGCGTCTATGATTATTGGTGTGGAGAATGCTCATAAATATGGGCACATAAACTATCCATATGACTGTCTAAATGAGTTCTGGTCACATTAGTTCTCAATACAATTTCTGAAAGCAGTTGTGGTTACAGTGAGCTTGATCCAGCCTTATGGCCCTGGAACATGTGAGATTCTTGCCTTATGTGTGCATGGCATTTACTTTTAAGATAAAATCATGCCGGTGCTTAGAGATCCTAGATCACTGACATTTGACACAGAGCTATAATTCTACTCCCTCTGGATGGAACTCATTTGGAAGTATTTCAAGAATGTCATTCTTCCTAGGGTTGTCATTTGGAGGGTAGAGGTTAGAATATAGGAAGGAACTACCATTGTAAGAGAGGAGATGAGTTATGCCTGTTTCTTTAGCATTTTTATGGAAGTCTTGACCGCCTTCCTTAGTCATTTACATTTATCCTTTTAACTCCTTTGGTAGAAGTCATTCTTGTTTGTTGTACAGGCGAGGAAACCAAGGTAAAGAAGCCTGGCTTGTCTATCCAAGATGACTGTCTCCAGTGAGAGCCAAAGTTAACACTCATTAATGCGTTTCTGGGCCACCTCGTCTGAGGCTACCTTTTCTCCCATTGGAACAGACTGTCAAGCTGAGGTGTGTAACCTGGTGTGTGCAGAGGCACACAGGAGCCAGGGCGTGGAATATGAGTAGCTGTGTTCCCCAGTCCTATGTAAATACTGTGTCGGTCGTGTATTTATGTAAGACAAGGTAATATAGCAATCCATTGTCAAGAGAAGGCAGGAGCATGAAGGAATTCTTTTCCTTGCAGGGTTTATAGAGGGAGAAATTTAGGAAATTGGAACTGTAAGCAAAGAGAGAGCCAACCCAAGTCATTTAAGTTGACCTAGCAAGGGGTAAACCTCAAGCAAACAGATGCTTTAGTACCTAAGGTGATTGCTTCCACAGAAACCCCTCTCCTCTTTGGGGATCAACATCAGTAACCAAGGGAGAAAATAAACAAAAAGTGTTAAAACATGATCTCTTCTGGACTTCAAAAACAAACAAACAAAGAAAACCCCCAAAACTATGGTGATTGAATAACAAAGAGAGAGGCAAATTGCCTCCTTTTCATTTCAAGTGCCATTTGGGGAGATGTACCTCTTTGTGGAGGAAACCTCATATAGTTCAACTTCATTCCACAGTTTTAAAATATTTACTATGGAAAAGAGTATTCATTCTCTTTACTAGGGGGGGTGTGTGTGTCTGTCTATGTTTATAATTAGTTCTCATTTTTTGGAGCCTACTTAACTCAGTTGGATATTAGCAGAGCCCTTGATTATATCTTTTCCCTCCTCCTTGTTTTAGGTATTCCAGTCACTTTGCATTTTGCAATCTGAATAAAAGGGGATCTGGGAATTAAACTCAAAGGACTGATTCTGGTTCTTTAAGCAGTTTGGGGCTTAGTGTATGAGAAAGCTAAATCTGTTACTTATATTTAGTTTTTGGCTTCTCTGTAGACTTAATTCATTCGTCCTGCTCCTCCTCGTCAAGCATAATTCAGTTGGCTTAACGTGCCTAAATCCATGACCATTTGCATAATTTCTCTTTGAGTTCTGTGTGCCCCAAATTTGCAGCCTCTTGAAGTGGCCCTTCTGTCGGCTGTCCCTAGACTGGGTTTCACTCCCACGATGCTACATACCTGGTGGGGGGCTCAGGGAAAGCTGTCAACAATGTTGGAATGTTGGAAATCTTTTTTTAGGGCAAATTGAGGACCTTTGGTACCTTTCATAGGAGCCGGGCTGGTGTGCACGCTCTGCAGTTTGCACTGCACCCAGAGCACCTGTTCGGTGAGAGGAATCAGCTAAATTACTAGACGTAATTGATGTTTGTGGAAAACATAGAACATTTGTTTTTCTCTCCTTGTGGTTAATGCTCAGCTTGATCATTTAAATGAGACTTTTTCCTCTCTCTTTCCCATCCTTCTCTACATTCTATTGAGCCCATTTTTTTTTTTTTCCTCTTAGCCTTTGTCTCCTGGGCACTAACAGTTGCTAAATAAATGTTTCTCACGGAGGATGATATATTTAGGAAACAATTTTCATGCAAGATTGTAATGCTACCTTGTCCCTTTCTACAGCACAAGCAATGAAATGCAGATGCGATACAGTTACCTTTCCCAAGTTGAGTCATTTTAAAGTGTATGCACGTAATATATAATTTTTAATAATCTCTTGGCTATAGAGCATAAACTGGTCTATGAACAAGGACGGCCTGATGAAACTTGCTTCCCTGTAAACATGGTTTGAGCGGAATCAGCCAATTTCAAGGCAGATTAGTGTCAGTGCAGAGAGACCTGGATAAATAGGCGACGAACATCAGTTGAAGAAAAGAAAAATCAAGAGAAGATCCTCTTCCAGGACATGAGGTTACAGTTGGGGGTGACCAGAATGGGCTCCCAGTTTTGTATTCTAACTGTGCAGCAACATGCCAAAAGGCCTAATGGCTGCCGCTGTTGTTGTTTTGTAGGTTTTTAATAAAAATAAAATCTGGTTGTTTTAAAGACTAATTCCGACCACATAAGCAGCAAGTAGAATTTGAATAGTCTTCCCAGACAGGGGTTTGGTTTGTCTAATTTCTTGCCAACCCATATTTTTCAAGGAGTTATTGCATGAGCCAAGGAAGGTCATTGCAAGGTTTTCGCTTCATCCTTGCATGTGGTGAGCCGTGTGGCCCTCCCAATTTGTCTGGCTTCCATCGCTTTCTCTTGTTCATGTTGGTTTGCAGCCTGATGCCTAGCATCATAGGGCCTGCGGTTGTTAGTTTAGGGTCCACCTGGCTTCTCTTAGCATCTCCTGCTGCCTGGATTGTTTTCCTGCTTGTTAGAGAGTGGCAGCCCCAGAAAAGAGGAATAGTCATCATCTCTTAAAGTTGTAGGTGACAAAGACAGAAAAGTGATGACATTGTCTTAGTGGTATAGAGCATAATCGCTTACATACAGTTGCAACAACATACAGTTGCAAGTGTAAATGCCTGATTTTAGTACCTCTAAAAACCTTACATATTATTTCTGCCACTTTTCCTGCCCCTCCTTTTTCCCCCCAGCATGCAAGTAGGTCAAGAAGTCTTCTGAGAGTCCTGAAATAACTTTCAGGTTTCTTTGGAGGCCAAGAGGCTTCCACTTTTACTACATCCCTAATTTTCCATCAAAAGAAGGAGGAGGTGAGGACAGGCAGAGAAGTGCCTGGTTTGGTTAAACCTGTTATCAAGCATTTTCCTGTTTCATACATGTTAATCATTTAAGTGGCTCTTGACTGCTATTAGGATTTTTTTTAGAAAACTAACCCAATGTCCCCTTATTTTCCCCTGCCCTCTACACTTTGCTAAGATACAGGTGAAAATAAATGTGATCTCTAAGACAGTTGGTGTATCCATTTAGTCTACATTGACACACAGGTCTGGGGAGGTTCCCTAAGAAAGAATCTGGTTGATCCCTCTATGTCCGCATAAGATTACACCTAGACATATCTGAAAGGCATTTGTTAACTCCAAAAATAGAGACTCTGCAGTATTCTTTGGTAATTCATTGATATGCTTAAAAGCTAAAAACTTCTGAAGACCAAATTGTGTCTAATTTTTAACCCAAATCCTTCCCTTAAAATAACTAATTTTTGAGGGCGTGTTCTCGGTTTCCCTTCTGAACTGAGAGGCTTTGCTTTATAGATTGTTCCTTTAAGGTCGGTGCGTTTCTATAAATATTAGGCCATGGGAGCGATGGCCTAATATTTCCCATTGACTTGTATCATAAAATTGAAAACCACGTTTAAACCACTCCCTGCATTTACAATATATACGTGAATGGATAATAATTATTTTGGGGAGGGGGTGGTAAAAGTAGTCATCAAGTGAAAACACTCCAGGGATGCCTAAAATACAGTAGCAAAAGGTACATCCTCTTGAGTCTAGATGCATGGGGAGAGCAGTGTGTCCACATCTTTCCATTCTCTTCATGGTTCTAAGTCCTTCCTCAATCTCATGCTTTTAGCTGATCTTTCTAAAGATGGATTTACGAAGTCTGCTATTTTGGTTGTATTTGTTTACCATCCTTCGTTTCATTCTTTATAGGAAAGGCTAGTTTATTTTTCCTGATTTCTAGGTATGAAGTGCCTTTTAAAAACCATTACTGTGAACAATTGTAGATCTTTATGTAGTGAGTTTTATTTAGGCAGGCTCGATTCCTAATTGAGCATGATTGAATAAAACAAAAATACGCGAATTTGAGCAATCCCATGAGTCAACCAGAGAATTCAGAAACAGAGTAAAATATTGTAAACATAATACTTTTCAGTCCAGTAGTATGAGAAGTCACATTTTAAAAATTGCACCCACTCCAGCATTAGTTTAATGGGGATTTTCATGTCAGTTTGATTTTTCTCTGTGAGTGAACTGCTTTACATAGTAGTCTTCATTTCAGCAGTTTTACTTATCATGCTATTCAAAGCATTAAACATACCAGTGAACTAAACTGTCCCCAAAGTGTAATTTCATTTTATACCATATAATATCTTCCACTGATTTATCACCATCCAGATGTTCTTATGTAACTTCTAACAGCAGCTCTGAAACATTTAGGGCTAATTTCTGCTATGGCAGAAATTGTCTCAAAATATGTCTCAGCTTCCTTCTTTTCCATATTTGAGGACTGATTTAATTTTAAAGGATTCACTATCTCAATAAAATCTCCCCCCCCCACCTTTTTTTGTAGTTACTTCACCTGTTTTCGATAGCGGGTATAGTATCTGATCTGGTATCCCATTGTTTGATTCATCCCAAGTTCATTATGAAAATTCTATTTCTTTATTTGCAATTTTCAGGTACAAAAGGATGCTCTTCACAAATTTTCCTATTTATACATATAGCCTAATATTATTTAGAATTTATCAGAACCCTAACTTGGTGACTGAATTACCATTCTCTGTTTTGGAATCATTTATCTGTCCAGATCCCACACCTGCTTTCCTCCTTGCCTTGAACTGGCTGTTGCTGTTATGAGAAATGACAGGAAACTGAGGTACCCCTTTTTGCCCTCTGTGTGGTACAACAGGAATGAACCAGAGGCTTGGGTGCCAGTTAGACGGTCCTTGGCTTTCATATTTTACAGAAGTTAACTTAGAATTTCCATTCAGTACTTACTATAAACGAGAAGCAGGAAAAAATGGAACCCACTGCCTGTTGCCATGGATATTGCATGAAACTGTTCAAATCTTATCCTGTTTTCCTCCACATCCATTGGAGGATGACTTTTCCCCCTAACCAGGGAATACTCTCCATCCGATGGGCCTTTTTTTCCTACAGTAGAATAACCAGAAGACGTACTACTATGATGACTGCTCTTACCACCACTTCTCCTCTTGCCTCAGGATAATTGAGTGCCTGTAATGTGTCAGACCCCTTCTTATATTCTTCATGTGGAGCCTCGTAGTATTCTAGCAACAACTCAGTTCGTTCATTTATTTCACAAAGATTTACTGAGTACTTATTATATACTAGGAAATTCACACAAGATACCATAGCAAGAGGAACTATGAAAATTGATAGCAAGTTGCTCATCAGCCATCACTGTTAGTAAATGCTGTCAATTGGGAAGGAAAACAAATCAGACATTAATTGCGCCCATTAAATTTCTTAATGGTTGAGTTTTATACTAAGAGAGACTGACAATATTCATAAGGTGATGAAAGGCTCAAATAATATTTGAAATTAAAATGTTCAGTTATCACATTTAAAGGCTACTAATGCTGAAATAATAACTTTAGGAAATATATAAATCTCAGGGAAGAATCTGCAGCCAGCCACCTGGACTGTGCCTTGGCTGTGCTCCTCTTCCTAAAAGGACTGAATTCTGGGCAGCCTGTTTTGCTATAGGGACATCAAAAAAGGAGTTGAACTTCGGTGAGCCCAACTCCTAGTGTAATTTAGAGGCCATTGGTTTAGGTGAATCTGGTGATTACTGAATTCCAGTCACCTTGGAAGTTCGCGGATACTTCAGAGGATAACTCAAGCAGTGTTATTAGCTTACCGCCCAATGTATTGGCCTCTGAAGAACAGAGTTCTGTTTTGTAGACTTCCTAAGGGGGTTCTGATTGGTTCTGTGGGGAAAATCCTGATATTCCCAGAGCAAATCTAGACCTCCTTATTATTCCCTTGGAGCTAATTAGGACCTCGGGGAGTGTTTGCACGTGATCTTTCTCTAGGATGTGCAGCTCCCCGTGGACACCGAGGGTGCCTGGATCCATGATGTATTCTTTTCTGGAACTGTGACTAGGAGTAGGGCTCTCATCTCTGCTCTGAGGTGTAGGTTAAGTGTACAGGTCACCAGATAATCTACCTGTATTTGACCTGCATCTATCATATCTGGTTTGCTGTAGGTGCCTTCCGGAGTTGGCGGTTAAAGGAATGAAGATACTCAATTTATCAAATGAAAGACATACTCCATTCTAATTGGATAAAAGCTGTCTTCTTCCAAATAAAGTATTCATTGGAAATAGCAGTTTTCATATCTATATTCTAAGATACAGACTTGTTTTCCATGGCAGTGCTGACATCCTGTTATCCAGATCCTTTTCCTTGCTTGTGTCCACTCTGCCTTTGCTCTCCAGCCATAGCATGACCCATGCTGGCCTTCAGGGAGCGGGTACTTAAGGGGCAGATCCTATCCTACAGAGGGCCCTCTCTGTTCTTAGCAAGCAACAGGCATTTCCAGCAAAACTCTTATTCATTGGAAAGATGTCTGAAGAAGCAAGTTCACATTTCATGAGTGAGGAAATTATACCCCTCATATTCCCATTGTCTTGCCAATGCCTGGTACATAGTAGTCCATAATTAATATTTTTATAGCCAAATTATTACTGTTCCAGTAAAAACTGACATTTTCATACTTTCCTTATTTAGGTACTTCAATCTGAACCAGAATTTTTGGCCAAACAGATTATTCCTACTTCATTTTTAGTTTTAAACATGGCCAAATTTATTTGGACCTTCTCTTAGGCTGCTATATTTTGGGGAAGGGGGAGGGTCACTCTTAGGACAAAGACTGCTAATTCATATTAAGCCAGCTTCTTACTTTTTCCTCAGGGAATATTTAGTTATGAGAACTTTAGATCTTTGCTTGCCTAAATTTTATAGGATTAAAATTCTTTATCCTGGTTCTTTATTACTAGTTCATATATATAAATGTTATACGTGTGACCTCGTTTTTGAACTTTAGAAGATGTCCTGTTGTTTCCCTATAGGAGGGAATTAAAGTTTTTGATCAGGGAAACTTAGGACTCCTGTTGTTAAAAACCTTTCCAGCCATAAAGGAATCCTACTAACTAGATTATAGTTATTTACAGCTGTTTCCTTGAAAAGCTAATCTTCTATTCATCTGTTGTTTGAGATGGAATGTGGCATTTATTGACATCGATCTGACCAGAGAGTAGAAGAGAAGAGGAACAGAAAAAGAGAATGAGCACATTTATTTTTACTTTTTTTTTTGTACAAGATTGTCAAACTCTTTAGAAATTATGCTTAGTTTCATTCTCAGTCATTCATTATTTTGAATGGGATGAAAATAAAAATGACATTTAAAAATTAGCTCAAAGGAATATCATGTGCACAATAATGATGTTCCCAAATATTCTTCTCAGGGACCTGTAGCAGAATTCAGTGGAAAATTATTTCTGATTACTTAGGTTGAGCAACACCAACACATTTTTGGCTTAGCTTCGTAAACTAGCAAAAGATACGTAGTGTACAAGTCTTTAAGTCTTCAGAAGGCCGTATTCTGTCTCTGTACATTTATTAAGTCATTTATTATTTGTGATACTGTTTATATATGCTCAAGTGAACAAAACATAATCCTAGTCCCAAATGAATTTAACATTCTTATGCAACTATGTTGAAGGATTTATAATACAATAGTTTTAAAATGTTCAATCCACCAACATTTATTGAGTAACTGCTATATGCCAGGCTGGGTGCTAGGTGGATACTTTAGCATATCAAAAGCACTTAACACTACACTTAATTAAAAAGTGAAAACAGGCTTGTAAGTAATATTGAATCATTCTATTAGAGCTACTGCTTTGTACAAGTCTTCAGTCTCTTTTTCACACTCATCTTCCACTTATAAATGATTAATTTATACACCTGTACTTGGAATGAGACTTGGCTACTGGGGTTTGTCCAGGTACATGGAGAAAGTGGTTCTTTTTCTCCTTTTGTTTGATGAGATAGGATTTGAGGTGCTTTCTCTCTCTGATTCCCTTTTGTTTGCATTGACCTCAGCTGATGTCGGTGATCTGAGGAGAACCCACAACAGGCAGCTAACTTCCCTTCCGAATATTGAGCAGAGATGTTTTGGCTGCTAACATGATACAGGAATCTTGGTTCTCATGAGGCCCTGGGACAAGTTTGTCTCTTAAGACATAAAAGGGTCTATTTTCCCTGCACTGGGGACCTCAACTCTGCTCTCTGTTCCCTTTTACACACGAAGGCAGGCAGCTGCACAAGTGGAACTTGAGTCTAAATCACAGGGTGTTAGAACATATGAAACTTGAATGTGGCAACTGTTATTGTCTGCAGTAGTGAACTGTCTGGGGAAATTCAATCTCAGCCTTGGGCTTGGCGGTAGAGGCTCCAGCAGCCCTGGGTCACCAGTGTAGATGACTTTGAAACTGATTTTAAACACTTTTCATTGGAACTGAAGTATAATTCTGGCCTGCAGCTTAATCAGATATTTGATGTGCTCTCGACTGGTGGAATTCTACTGTTTTTGGCTCTTACCATCCCTAAAGACACAGTGGATCTCTGTTGCTCTTTGTTATTCCTTCTGTGTCTCAGAGGTAAAGGACCATGATAATGAATAATCTCTCAGGATCACATCACAAGGGGAATGAAACTTTAGCAAGTGGGGACCTAGGTAGACTAAATTGTTTCTAAAGCCTCTTTCAGGACTGTGGGGAAACAGTTTACCCTGTGTTAGTGTGTTCCAAGGTGAAAAATAGGATGTTGCTGGAAGCGATTAATGGAATTTTGGCAGAGGGGCATACGGGGAGGAGGGAGCTGGCTCTGAGTTCCACAGTCGGGTGGGCGGCTAATTTTGTCCACAGCCTGCATTGCACAACTTGAACTAGATCTTGCTACAGTCATATTATGATATGTTTTGTACGCCCAGGCTCACATGCACAATGTCTTAAAAACTTCTCATTCCAAGTCATTTTCCAGTTTTACCTCAAAGTACAAAATTTACAGTAAAAATTATTCTCAATGTACTGGCTCAGTGTTGAGATCAGGAAATTCCCTAAACTCATTTTTTTTTTTTTTTAGCATGTTGATTTTAAGATCAGAGATTCCTACTGTTCGAAAGGCAACAAATTGACCAAAACAGCCAAGCTCTTGTGTAGACACAGCTAATGGAGTGGTACAATGCAGTGTGTGTGCGTGCTTGCTTTTGGTGGTGGTGGTGGTTGTTTTTTCTCTCTCTCCCTCTCTTTTTTATTTCCTGTGAAACAGTGTGGGAATTGTCTCTCTTCTCACTTTGCAGTTATTCACCCCAATTTATCATCATTTCAGTTAATCCTGAAGAGAAGAAGATCCCTGCAAGGGGAAAATAACGAGCAGGAGAAAATGAGTTTACTGGGCATAGACCCTATTCTCATGCAAATGGCCCTGATTTTTAAATTCATATACAGAATTTGTTATATTATCAGAATTGTCTCTAAACGGCACTATCCTCACATTGCCCCTGAGGTCTTGTCAGAGATTTAACTTTTAGAATCAAGTATCTTCAATTGCAATGGCAGTTGGTAACTGAAAAGAGCTCTTTAAATTGTAATTTGTATGTAGCTATACAGACTTGTCAAGTACCTTCAGAAGTGTGACTATGTGGTCCTCTAATGTACCTTTCTGAGGAGTTGAATTCTTGTTCAAGTCCTCATCAAAGGCATATAAAGTCAGCCTTGGAAGTCCAGGAAATGCTATGGGTGACTGCAAACTATTAAGAGATTTATGGATAAAGACTTGTATTATAAATATTCTGAGTTGTGGTTGATTAAACATCCTACCTCTTTGTTATATAGTGGAAATATTGTAAACAACCTCAGAGAGTTCGATTGACTAATAGTGAAATGGCCTAATGACACAGGTCAGAAGTGCGGCTCACTGCGTGAAGGTGGGGCATGTGAAAGTTCTGCTGAAAGTGAATCAAGGGGTTCATGAAAGCATTTTAACTGAACAATTAACTTATCCTGCATTCTCCTGAACTGAAATTACCAAGTCACATGGCTGATTTCTGTTAGTAAGAGGCAAAAAGAGGTCTATGGCACTATTAAATTTGTGGCTTTAAAATTTTTTTCTACTTTGCATAGAATGATTTTTTTGAAGGATAGTCTCTTTTTTTCTTTTAAAGATTGAACCATACAGCTACAGAATTCTCGGAACTTCTTGTCTGTTGTACAGGTCTGAAGAGGAAAATGGTTGCATAAAAAAAATGATTTCAGCAGCAGACCTGAGTTGCAATTTGGGTTCAGCCGTTAGCTGTTTAACCTTGGGCAATAGTAATGTTTATACTAATAGCCACTGTTTATTACTTATTCTGTACTGGGCTCTTTGCATATATATATATATATATATATTTTTTTTTTTTTTTGCGGTATGCGGGCCTCTCACTGTTGTGGCCTCTCCCGTTGTGGAGCACAGGCTCTGGACGCACAGGCTCAGCGGCCATGGCTCACGGGCCCAGCCGCTCCGCGGCATGTGGGATCTTCTCGGACCAGGACACGAACCCGTGTCCCCTGCATCGTCAGGCGGACTCTCAACCACTGCGCCACCAGGGAAGCCCTCTTTGCAAATATTTTAACTAACTCTCTTAGCCCTGGAAAACTCTACCTTGCTCAGTATCACATAGTTCGTTAATGGAGAAGCCAGAATTACCACTGAGATGTGATGGTCGCCCAAATTTATGATCTCTCATCTGAATCAAGATTCCTTAAGTTCTGTGCAGGTGCAATATCCACATGTAAGATAGGGACATGTTAATACTCCTAGTCTAGATGTTGGAAAGAACAGAGAGGTTATGTCGAGTTCGTAGCATCTGGGAGGCCCGCAGAAATCCAGGAGGTTTTGATCAGAGCCACAGTATGATTTGCGTAGCCCCCAGCACTTCTGTCCTCATGGGCTCTTTCCTCCATAAGAAAAATATGGAAAATTCTATCTTAAGACTGTGCTGATATAAAAACAAATATAATTAAGGATGGATTTTATTCATGTTTTCTTTTATTATAAAAAATGTGAACACTCAATAGGCCCTAGGCACTGGGTCTACTCTGCCAGTTATATAAGTCAGCCTGTATCATCACAAGCTCACCATCACCTTCAGAGCACTGGTTTTTTCTTTTGTGAATCATGTTGCTGATATGTCCTGTCACTGAAATATGAACCTGCTCAACAAGTGTATATGGGTGTGAGTTGTGTGTATTTGGGGAGAACAGAAATCTGTCGTCATTGGTATTAGCTGGACAGATGTTCTCAACAATGGGAACTTATAAGGATGGCTCTTGACTGATTAGTCTGGCTTACATTGTTTATCGTTTATTTTTTCTGGCATTTGGCATATCTTACAACTTCTACAGCACTCGTCTTCATACTGAAAGCTATTTATGAAAAAGTCTGGAAGAGTTTCTCACTTTTTCTCTGCCGATTAGAACTGGCAGCTGGTTTTGGCCCTCCTGGTCTTCTCTGCCTTGGAAGCTGGTTTTTAGGGCAGCTTCTCCTTGCCTTGTACTCCTCAGATCCACAAACAAACACCGATTACAATCAGCATTTCTCAACTTTCAGAATGAAACTGATGGTTACTTCATACTTCATGGATTTGGGCCCAGGCCACATGCCTAACCAGTTTGATTGACTCATAACTAGTTTAATGTTGGGCTGGCGTAGATCATGAACTTCTCCAGGAAAGGCCCTCTTGCATCTTCTCAACACCTAAGCATTTAATAAATTCTCATTGACTGCATGAAGGAATGAGTGGCTGGCAAAGAACCAGCCGGTTATGTCAAAAGTGCCAATTTGATTGTGTTTAGACTCAGTCCATTAAAAACTCAGCTATTTTGGTGAGGCCCCTACTCCCTCTCCAAAGTTTAGAATTTGAGAGAGACCTTGTATAATCTTATCAGGATCCAGGCTATGTTCTTTGATCAGTTAAGGGAAACAATACCAAATGTCAGGCATAACCCAAGATTTCGGGAAGGCTTCCACAGCGATGTCTGAACCCCAGTGCTCCAAAAAGGTTTTATCCCTCCTGTGGACGGCAGACAATATGCTTGCTGATGCAGCCGGTGATATAATTAAACTTTTGACCAGATGCATGACTTTAAGCAAAAAAGTGACTAAAGCTCTGTGTCTAACGTGATTGAAGGGTGGAATCTGGTGCTGAGGCTCTCCCACCTAATCTCTCCTTTCAGAGTTCACTAGAAGCAGCCCTTCTGGGGGTCCAGAGTTTACAATAAAACCCTTTTATACTTAAAATGTCAGCAAAATACTAAGACTAGCTCTTCCCAGTACACGAAGGGTAAGCCTGTCCATTCTCTCCTCTTGACATTCGGTCAAATTCTGTCTCAGATGAGTGGGTGTTGGATGTAATCCAGCTGGAATGGGGCATCCTGAAATTTCCCCGTTCCGGGGTACCCTTTGGGTCTAACCCTTATTGCTAAACCTTCCCTGGGTTTTCTATATCTGAAAAGGGCACATAGCTCGTCTCCTTTGGCCTGTAGTAATGTCCGGTATTTAGATTTCATAGGAACTACGAAATGTTGTTCATAGACACAACAGCCCAGCTGAAAAACTGACTTCATCTGGGAATGGCAGATTTCCCGTTTTCCCAGGCTCCTTTCTCAAGCAAGGTTGGAGTTTTCTGTTCACAATCAACTTGTTTCAGAGTGGCCAGGTGGCCAGAGTGCCTCTGAAAACTCCCTCAGGGCCTGAGAAAATCTGTATTGGCATTTATGTTAGTCATTTTGCAGGTGAAAGGTATTCTGATTTACATTTCACAATCCTATCTGCTGCCAGCCAAGGGTGAAAACACGGGTGCAATTGGCCACTGGGTCTTTTTGAACCAAGAGTGTAATATATATACTTGCTACTCAGGTGGAATTCTCTGACTGAAGCTTGCATAGGTGGGCAGGTTGAAACAGATTTCTATATTTTGGACCTTTGGTTATTTGGAGATAATCTTGGAATGTTAACCTCCGGGGTGAGGGGGGTTTGTGTGTGCAAGGATTTGACTCTCAGATTGTGGATTAGAGAAAGGGTTTCATCACACTTCAGTATCGTACAGTCTAAGCAGTGCTCCTGAGATTCTAAAGGAAGGTGGTTTAGGCTGTTTAGAGTAAAATAACAGTAAAACAAGCTTCTCTGATCATGTTCCCTCATCTTCATGAACTAAAGAATTTTGAGGCTAATAGCTTTATAAGAGCCTTTATAAACAACCATGGTGGTGTCTTCCTCTCATGTGAGTCAACTCCAACTTGCTAGGTAAACAGAGTATTGCTAAAGTCATATATTCCCCTTTATTTTCATGGGTAAATGTGTGATTGGGAGAATATCTGAATCAGTCTCATCTAAGACAACTGAAAAAAATGTCAGCTTAGTTCCTGAAGATACATTTTTTAATGTAATTCTTTTGTATTTGGTATGATTCAAAATTGATTTTATGAATAAGGCTGCAGATTAACCTTTCTGTAACAGGCTGGAAAAATGATCACTTGGAAACATAGTCCCCCCCTAATAGCATTCTTTGTAGCAATCAGAGATAATCTGCTTGTGTGCAGTCAAGTTATTAGCTCATTTCCTTAAGCCGTTTCCTAAACTTGTTATCTGATTTTCGGGATGGTCCCAGTTATTGGATTGGGGGATACTTCCTTTGCTGGATGTAGCTTTTCTCAGTACAAAGGAATATGATACTGACCATGGAAATGGACATTCTGTTAGAACACTGTGGTAAGAATAGAAGACTAGGAAACATCCACTGAAAACAACCCATGTTGTACCATACCAGTGCCTTTGGAGAACAGTTCTGGGCCATCATCATTTTGGGCAGATATCCTTGGGTGAGTGTTTAGCACAGTGTTTATTACCGTTTGCTGGTTATTTCCTCCTTAAGGAAATGAGGCAGTTCGCAGAAAAGAAATAAAATAAATCCTGCCTTTCTTTTTTTTAATTGCCTTTGAGATTTCCATGAAAACTTTTATTTCTGGGGACTGCTAAATATATTTGCTGTGAGCAGACTGATGTTCTTCTTAACTAAATGATTTTGGAAATTGATAGAAATAGGTCATGCTAAGTAGGTGGAATCTTAGACCCTGTGTCTTTCTGTTTGATCTCTTCCTTCCTAAAATCTTGAACTTTTACTAAAACTTTTCATTCTTTGGTCTAGTTTTCCTAGTGAGCTATGAAGTCCTTGAGGGTAGGGACCATATGCTGTACAGCTTATTTTCATTGTGCATTGTAGGTCTATAGAGTTTTTTTTTTGCTTTTGTTTTTTTTTTACAGTTGTCAGGATCTCAGAGATCATGACAAACTTGCTTTTTAAAAAATCCAGGCAAAATTGATCATATTTTCACCAATTTGTGAAAATATTAATAGAAATATTTAAAATTACATTAAAAAGCTCTAAAATTTTATGAACTAATGGGCATAAAAAGAAGTCTTCCTGTGTTTAAAAGATTCCTAGAAAAACATTTTTCCCTTTAAAAAATATAGTATGTGTCCAGGTGACCACCGAACAAGCCAGATATTTTGGGGAGGTATCTAGTTGGCTATCTGAATTTTAAGTGCAGCTGAATGTTCTTAAAAATTTTACTATGGTCAGTCTGTTTAAAATATATTTTTCCTGATTATTCAAAGATCCCTTCCTGTCCATTGGGGGAAGAATTTCTTGCAGATTAAGGGCTGTTTTTTTTTACCTCTAGAATCTTTTTGATTAACCACTTGGTATATTTATACCTCCAGAACAAGACTACAGAAAAATTCCATTTTTATTCTTTGTTACATTTGAAGAATTAATGTGAAAGAACATTGTATGTTGTCAGGAAATGATTTTTCATGTTAGCATTAGCAAAGCAGAGCTAGTGCCCTCTGCTGTGGCTTTTTACCATATTAGACAGGGATGTCCTTCAGCGTCTTTGGTGATGATGGGCATAAATCAAATTGAGAACAGTGGTATGTAGTGAATTTAGCACAACTGCATTTTTTAATATGTAAGTAGGCTTAGGTTTTTATCTCCCTTATCTTAAGCCCCGTCAAGATCAAACTCAAGCAAGCCTTCACATCCACAATTGAACCTCACCAGCCTTTTTCTTTAAGTTAACATTAGTTCAAACTCTCCCCACTGTTTCTGTCAATAGAGCTTTTAAAGGCAGGCATTAGAGTTAAGTTTGCCTTAGTCTTTTTTTCCCTCTTCCACAGCTTCAAGCCCAGGGGCTTCTTTTAATAGGCATTAGTTAAGGCCCAGAATTGAGTAGACATTTGTGAAGGAGACTTGAAGTTTGGAACAGAATTGGCCTTTATAGTTTTTCCATGGGGAGAAAAAAATCTTCTTATGAGAATAAAGGCTGCCTACTAATCTGCTACCATCTGGAGAATGGAGGAGCCAGGGGTTGTTGGCACCAGGTCACATCCCTTATGTAAACTGTCAAATTCTTTTCATATTAATGGCATATTGAGCTTAATCTAAAGGAGTTTGGTATCAGTCAGAGCTTAGTTATTGATTTTTTTTGCAAGGGAGGGGTCTTAGTATTGTTACAATATGAGAGAAGGACACTTAGTGTCCAAAAAAGAGGTTTTGATTCTTGAAGGACTTTTCCTCATACTTACGTGTCGCTTACCATCGAGTGACGTTTGAAGCCATGAGTAAAAATCCGCAGAGTTCTTCCGAGCAACTCTTTTCCACCTGATCTTATTGAAGAAAAGTTGACTGTGTCTTAAATTCAATAAGAAGGCCAGTCGATAGCTATCATGCTTATCCCCACACTTGAAATAAAGCAGTAGTGAGCCTAAGATTCTGTTTTTCTTATAGATTATTTTTGCACATATGTGCATGTGAGTGTAAATATAGGTGTGCTTTTTTGTGCTTTAGGATATAATAGAACAGCTAAAATCACCTCAAGTCTCAGGAGGTGCTATGCCTGCTATTGGAGTGGCAAAGAATAAAAATCCTTTACTTTTTGATTGTGAAACCTTTAGCCTCCTGTGGACACAGGGCCAAACAGATTGTGAGTTTCTTGACAACTCTATTCAAAGCAGAAGCTTATTCCCCAAACTGGTACCGATTGATTTTGCTCATTCTAAAATTGTTCTGCTCTCCTCTCTTATGAATAAAAACAGACCCACACACTCAATTTCAGACCTTTTGATAGGTAAAGGTTGAACTCTCCAGACCACAGCATGGAAGCCCAAATAATCATGTTATTCCCAGGGTAGACGTCCGTAGTACAAGCTAAAAGAAATGGTGAATAAAAGCCACTGTTGTATTATATCTTGTCCACGTAGGATATTTTGGCAAAAAAAAAAAAAAGGCTAACCTTCAGTAAATGTTCATTTGAGAAAATAAATAAAAGAATGACAGCAAACCCTCTTTTTACCTGGACCGTCTTTTGGTTGCATAAGGAACATGAAGAAATGAAACCTAAAATTTTCAGCAAAGATGATTAAATAAAGAACAAGCAGTGAGATTTCCAGCTTTTAGAAATTCCTTTTAAATTCTCAAATGAGAGCATTTGTCCTTCGGGCCTGTAATTCCACTGGCACTTCTTACCCCCTGATTTCATATGTAAACCAGAAAATGAAAACCAGACCAAATGACCCAAAGGAGATGAAGCATGTTTGTTTTGCCCATTATATTTCTCTGCTCACGCCTAGATGCCTTGCCTTCTGTCTCCCCTGTGTTTGAAGTTGAGAGCTGGGAACAGACATGAGATTGAGGTCCCAGGGAGAAGCCAAGTTCAGCCTGAACTGGTGAACTCACTGGGTCTAAGGGCAGATAACGTGAGCTGAAGATAACACAAGTATGACATTTGTGCCAGTAGGGGAGAGACCCACCCGGCCTCCACAAACAGGTTTCTCTTTGCTTGTCACAGCGCATGGAGCCTAGCTGAATGTCTTGGCAGTTTTCCTTAAGTAAGCGTTCCCAATTGATGATGGTGGGAATGTGCTTACACACAAGCCCCGTGTTACATAGGATTTTCTGGCAAAGACATTGAATGCTATGATTCTGAAGGGAATTGTTGTAAGGGACAGTGAGCTGATATTACAAAACATTAGGATGATTTTGTAAGAGCCCAACAGTGAAAGAAATGAAAAAAAAAAAGATTAGATGAAAAGGGTTGAAAACTTGGGACGAACATGAAAATATCTGTGTGTATAGTAGCATCATGTACAAGAGAATCAATGGGAATGCAAAAACTGATTTTAGTCTTATGTTTTGTTGACACTAAGTTCTGCTTTAATGTTTGAATGTGTTTTAATCCAGTGCTGCAGTGTCCTATCCTTGGGATTTAAATGATTACCATTAAGAATGTCATAATAAACTCTTGCCTTTTAAAGGGTAGTCAGGATTTCCTCCAGTGATCAAGCGCTGTTACATGTGAGTGACTTAAGAATCTTTTTATAGTGGGACCTCTTTTGTGTCCCTCCCTCTCCTCCCCAACTTTCTAAACTTCTCACAGGCAAAACAGCAATCAGGGTCGAATTCATTCTTTTCAGCCAGCTTGGAATTTATCTGACTGCAGAGAACCGTGACTGGACAAAGATTGTGGCTTTGGGCGGTGGCTGTGCTAGGTCGGGACCTTTGGCTCCCATTGTGTGCTTTACAAGGGACTTGCTCTGCCAGAGCTCTTTGCCCCTTCCGGGCCTTATCCAAAGAGATCTGCTGGCTGCCTGGAGCTGGACCAAGAGACGGAGTTCAGTGCCGCGGCCAGCAGGGGGTGCCCTTGCCAGATAAGAACAGGTTTCTCAGTGCCAGAGCAACTCAAAATCACGCTCTCTGCCAGTCTGTCGTTTTTAGTCAATTTTGGCTCCAGATCTGACCCCAGAAGCATTTTATTTTGCCCTCTCAGGTCCCGGCCCACACCTGTATGACTGTGCTGTCCACATTGCTGTTTTCAGATTCTTTTATGTTAACAGTAGGCTCTGCTTTGCCATAGCTGCCGTTTGGTCACCTTTCACTTAGAAATTGGAGAGTGGTTTTCTTTCCTGTCCTTGTATCTCAGGTCAAGTTGAAGGGCACCATCACCTGCAGGGAACAGGACCCCGTGTGTTCATTGAGCATTTTGCTGTTTTACATGACCTAGCCATAAAGCAGTGTCTATGGGAAAGGAAAAACCTGTTTCATAACGCAGTGCCCAGCTTTGTTTTCTCTCATCAGGGTGACAGCCCTTTGGTTCCTGCCAGTGGGTATGCGGCGGGAAGGTGGGGAAATTGGATCATGAAAATTCCACGGGCTGGTGATTGCTCATTCTTTAGCCTTGTAGCTGGGAGGATACCGTCTAGTTCCCAGGGTGGCTCAGTACAGTATTTAATTCAGAGAGCCCAACCCTATGTGATTAGCATTTTATTCTTTAAGGAAAAAAAAAAAAGGATAACTCTTGGCAATTTTTAAGCAGCTTCAGCATAGTCTGGTGGGAGGGGGTGATGTGAGGAAACGTTTTGTTTCTTGAAACTTGGATTCAGTGTACTTGTCGACTGGGCTGTGCTGGGTAAAGCTTTCCCTAGACAGCAAGCCATCTGTGCAGGGAGAGTTCACGGGCACACCCGGGACTTGTTCCCACAATGTGGTGCTTCATGACGGACAGCCTTTTCTTGAATGCCTGAGCCACTAGGTTCCTGTGCCCTCTGCCCCACGTTGGATTACAAGCTGCCCCGACGCTGGAGCGATTCCCACTCCGTCTGGGCAGACTGGAGAGCAGGAGCCCCAGAGCAGGTGCCGATGCTTCAGATGTCCTTTTGTGCAGGCTCTCCCCCACACTTGCTCACAGCTCCCCAAACCCTGCCACCCCATGCTCCCAATTCTTGGATCAGTTCTCAGGCAGCTGCAAAAACACTGATGTGCAGTCTCCTGCATTGCGGGGGTGGGAGGCCTGTGCAACAGGTACCCACCCCTCCCTGGGAAGAATGTGAAATCACCGAGCTCACATCTTAGTTGCCTTTCAGAAGTCTGTGTTCAGTGAGACTAGTTGGGTTTATTTTTAGCAGAAGCTAGTTAGTTAAGGGCATCAGTTTTCTTTGTTTTCAAGCCCTTTGTAAGTAACTCTGTGGCATTTCAGCTGTATAAGGACATAGAATCAAAGCTCTTTGCTTTCTTTTGGGTCTTACTTTGCTCACATAAATGGACCTGTTTAAGCAAGTCATGTGCAAAATAGAGTTCTGAAATGAAAAAGATTTTTGGAGAAACTGACATTTATTTTTTGTCCTCCCTTCCTACTATTAACAAAATGGTTTCATTCCTGCCCCCCCTAAAACCCCTTTGCATTTTTAAAGTCATCTTTAGAAGCTGTCCTTCCCGGAGCCTCACTGTCCATGAATTATATTTGGACACCGACCAGGAACTTGCTATAATTGCTCACATGCAAGTAAAAGCTTTCTCTGTGTATTAATTAGTTGATACAGGGGATTAAGATGATTACATGAAAGGCATTGCTGCTTCCTTCTGAATAGTTAGACCAAGGTGGGTGCCAAGGCATCATTTGATCCCATTTGCTCAGCATGTTCCCTTGATAAAGGTACAGAATTCGAACAGTGAGGTTTCCTGAGGCAGCAGAATGTGGGGACCATTTGGATTCACTGTTTCTGTTGATGTGAAATGTGGGATATTAATCAAGGCTAATTACACTCACTGGGTTTGGAACAAACTGAAGGCCAGCTCAGGGCATGGTTCTCTATGTAATTACCGACTTTAAGGTACCAGGGTAATTACTAGAAATTAAAGGCCCTTCCTTTGTGGGTCTTGCCTCTCCAAATGTGGAAACAGCTTCTTTCACCATTAGGAGGTAGCCCCTCTGCTCAGAGTTTGGTGTTAAACAGATACAACCAGCCTTGGTTATGCCATGTCAATTTCTGGGGTTAGGGCAAAAGTCCAGATAATTCTGTCCTAGTTTTTCTCCTGTCAAAGATCTTCTAATGTTTGAATTCAAGTAAAAATTAGTATATACTTGGCCTAGGGAGAGGAATTTAATAGTTCACTGTTCTTTTCTAGGAGACCATTTCCTCTGGTACTGTATTTTTTTAATCTGTAAGGCTCTCTGTTAATTAATTTAATATAGCCCTTTTTACTTGAAAAACAGGGTGTAATTGCTTCCCAGTGTACAAGTGTCTGAGAGTACAGCTGTCACTTTTTTGGAGGTGGCTAGCATCTTGAAGGCCTTTCCTGGCAGGCTTGAACATCTACCATTGTGAGACACTTGTGGGGAGGTGAGGGTTCACCTCCAGTACGGAAAGCCCGAGAGGCCAGATTTTGTTTTCTGGGATCTCTAGCGGCTCTGTCACAGGCACGTGGCCTAAACTCACCAATCTAATGTCTCTGCCCACAACTTGGAGTCCAGAGGGAGTGACATAGAGAATCATGGGTCCTTTAGAGCCCCCTCCATTGGCAGTGGTCTCCAGTGTCTGCCGATTGGGGATCGAGTGGCAGGGGGGTCTTGAATCCAACAGGCCAGTGGAGAGTAACCAAGTGTGGCCAGGACTGTTAGCTCCGGTGGCTGCATCCTTAAGTTTGAGTCCATTTCGTTCTAATCTTCAGGAGATTTTGTGACAGTCTTGATTCTCTTTTAGGAAATACTATTTCTGCTTAAGTTCTCCAGGGTTGGCTTCTGTTCTGACTAGTATGAGCACCATTGTAAGTGTCTTTATGCCCATCTTGGAGTTAATACACTAAGTATAGATTTAATTATATATAAACACGTGAGTGTGTGTATACACATATGTATTTAATTTTATATATACATATATACACACACAGGAATCATGCTGCTTACGTTTTGTGTATATCTGCATGTGTTTATTTATAAGCTCAGAGAAAAGATGTGGTCTCCAGGCTAAAAAGAATCAGGGTGGGAGAAACTAGTGATATTTATGAAAAGTTATACTTTGGGCTGTCCTGAAATTGTCCCTTCTAAGGTCTTTTAGAACCAGTTCCCATCAGAGATCTGATGCTGAATCTGGAAACTGAGATGGATTTGTAAAAATATGGAGAGGGCTTGTAATAATTTTACAGAACTGAAGTTTTATTATTTTACATACAAGATATACTCTATCAAGTCTTTGAAAACCTATTTTTTCAAGTAGTTGATTTCACTACAAAGCTCAAACAATTAACAAATTAAGTTTTCTTTTTTTTTTTTTTTCTTGTGGTACGCGGGCCTCTCACTGTTGTGGCCTCTCCCGTTGCGGAGCACAGGCTCTGGACGCTCAGGTTCAGCGGCCATGGCTCATGGGCCCAGCCGCTCCACGGCATGTGGGATCTTCCCGGACTGGGGCACGAACCCGTGTCCCCTGCATCGGCAGGCGGACTCTCAACCACTGCACCATCAGGGAAGCCCTGTTAAGTTTTCTTTATGTTGGCACTTCTGATTCTTTCCGGTGCCACAATTATTGGTATGTCCTCCATCCAGGAGGACCTTGCTTAGAGGAGCTTCGGCACGTTCTGAACCCGAGCCTGAAGATGAGCGATGGAAGCAGGAGTAATTGCATCCCTAAGTTGAGGCAGTTAAGGACCACAGCTTTTGGGTGCTCTGTGGTTTCCTCCTTTGCTCAGTTTTTATCCTTTGCCTGTTCTATCACCACAGTGCTGCTTGTGGGCATTATTTAACCATTCCTTCCTTTCACCCACCTGCTTCAGCGCGTGCCCTCGGCAGTACCTTGCAGGTTCCCCCGGTCCAGCTGTCTCTCAGCTCCCTTTCTCCCTTCTCCCCTTCTCTGCCCCTCCCCCCTTTATACCTGAGATCCACAGGAATGTATGTACACATGCAGAGGGGTATATGTATGTTGGTATAAAGCTTGAACGTAAATATTGGAAACACACTCTTCATTCCAGGCCACAGGCTGCCTCGCCCAGGAGCTCACACTTCAGTGCTCAGTACCACACCCCTTAATTTCCTAGTGCAGCTTAGACCTCAGCCTAGGTTTTCCCTTTCCATATTCTTCAGGAAACCTGGTTATTGGTATTTGAAGGTTAACGGTCCTGTTACCCTTGTGAGATCAGAGACAATGCTGTTACAGCTGTGCGGGAATGTCTGTCCTTTGTCCTTTCTTGGGAGCCTGTGTGTCTTGGTTTCAGGCATCCCGGCCCGGGGCAGGCGTGGGGAGAGTGCTTTGTCTCAAATTCCATTTACCTGGCATGGTATTCTCTCCCCTTTCCAGAATAGACAGATGACTGGTTCAGGCACCAGGGCCTGAGTATATGCACACACATGTGCACACATACATTCCACTTCTAGCAGGAGGGTAAGCCCAAGGTCATGGGAGTAAATCAGCAAAAGTGGAAGCCAGGGTTGTTTTTTATTTTATCTTTTTAACATTATTCCCTGCAGGCTCCCTCATATATTCTTGAAGAACTCATATACATTATTTTCTCCTCTGCATTTTGAAGATTTATTTCATCTTTGGCAATATAGAAAGGAAGTGGAATTTGGTCTGTGGGAACTTTTTTTTTTGTACAGAATATCAGTGACATCATGGAATGACCAGAGTCCTGCTTTTTATTAAAGGACACATAGAAGACTGTGCTGCACATATGACAACTCTTTCTTATTCTGTTGACTTCAAATAATTCATATCTAGCTTTACGTTCTTTTCAACTGTTTGTAAAAGTTCAAGTAGTTGTCGAATAGAATTTTGTGGATTTGTTTAAAGTAAATGCTAACTTACCGAATTCAAATGAGAACTTAAAAAGGGAAACTAGTAAGAAGGTTACTGAGGACAGTAAATTTTGGGCCATTATCATTCTTTAAGGATTAGCAAAGATAATTATGGGACTCATAAAACATTGCATTTAGGGACATATTTGGAGGCATTCATTGTGTACTAAAAATGAGGAATTTGATCAATATTCTGTTCCTTAAAAGTATTCACACTTTTGTAAACATAACTGTTTTAAAAAGACCCAAAGCTTAAAACTCAAACGATATTGCAGGCAGTGTTTATCATCTTCTGTTTCCCCTTCAGTTGATAAAAGTTGACTGATGGGATTTGAAAGGAAGCCAGGAGTCTCTTTTTGTATGTGTGTGATGTCTGTAAAGTTGCAGTAATTTCAGGCACTCCCTCTTGTAAAGATGTACATATGCGTGACAAGGAATGCAGCATTTAGGAATTTGCTTACGTGTTTTAAAATATCATTAACAAAAGCATTGGAGATGATAGCTGCCTTTTGTTTTTTTAAGCTGGACTGTTTTGTTGTGCTGTATTCCAAGCTGCTTTTAGCAAGCTGGAAACCATCTCCACTGACACAGCCTTTCCCTTTACGTTTGAACTTTCCTGGCAGAAATGGCTTGTCGATAGAGTCCAAGCTAGTTCATTCCCTTTGTGTGTAGAGAATTAGACACATGAATACCACAAATTAATCAAATGTAAGTCCAGAATAGAAGGCTCTCACCCACTAACATGACTGTGAAAGCTACTTTGAATAAGAGGGAAAGGACCCATCAAATATACATGAAAAATAGTGAGTTTATGAAGGCCCAGGAATTGTGATGGGCTTGACTGGACCTGCATGCCACCACTCGGGGCGGGGGCAGGAGCAGAGGGTGAGAGTGGAAGGACCACCAGCTCTTGAGGTGGGGTTTTCTTTTTTAAATGATCTTCTTCCATTGAGAGAAGCTTCTGGGAATATCAGTGAGACCCCTGCTGAGGCAGGGTCAGAGGTCAAAGTGCAGGGCCAGCTGTCAGCCTTCCTGAGGGACAATAGCAAAGCCCTTCTGTACATATAACAAAAGGATATTCCCAGTGTTTTTAGACACTGAATGAAACAGCAATTAAATGAAAATTATGTAGCCTCACGTAAAGTTAACCTTTTCGCCTCCCTCTTCTTTCTTACAGTTGAAAGTTAATTGATTCTGCTCTTATTTTTTTTGATGTCACCCGCTTATTTTGTGATTTACAGAACTTTAACCATTTAACCACTGAGTTTTAAGGAAAGTTATGCCCCCTTTAACACTTAGAAAAGAATGTGATAGAGGGAAAATTTCCCTTGTGGTTTTTTTTGTGTTGGATATACCTAGCATTGTTCAGCGTCTATTAGTTGAAAAAAATACATGTTTCTAAACAGACATAAATTATATATTAGATACAGCAGGTTTTCTTGTGAAAATGATAAAAACGTAATATAGCAATATAGTAATGTGACTGAATTAAATTTATACACACAGGCATTATCTTCCAGAGAAACATTAAAAATCAAAAGTTAAACGCCTATGAAAATATTAACAAGAATTACCCAAGTATTCTGAGTTGCTCCAAATCTGGATTTGATATAAATGTAATTTATGTAAACATAAACAGAGATGAAATATGAGAAGTCCTAATATTAATGTAAAAACAAAATGGAAACTTGGCATTTAAGTCACATAACATAGCTATGCGTACTATTTTCCTGACTCTATCTTGATAAAATTGAAAGTTACCCATAAAAATACTACTTTGTGGTCTTGCAGTTCATATTTTTTGTTCCTGGTGTGGTTTCAATTTCATATTGTGTTTATTTTTCTTCATTCTCTTTGTCCTCACCCTGAAACCACAGAAGGTTTTCAGTGGAAGGGAGAGTATTGTATCACACTTCCTGGTTGGTGCCAATTAGTTCCAGTGTGGACTTTCTTTGTGGCTTTCTGTTGGAATGATAGCATATTATTTGTCTTCACGTTTGCCAGAACAGTTCCAGTTTTCCATCTTCTAGCACCAAATCCCTGAAAAGGTCACCTACAATTTAACTACTGGCCAAGCACACATGCCAAGGGGTGTGTGGTTTCTTGGGAAGATGACTAAGAGTGGAGAATTGGGGCTTTTCACGCTGGGTCCTTACGGTCAACATTTATGGCAGCCCTCCAGCTGAAGATTTCATAGATCAGAGAGTGATAGTAAATTAACTCTAGACATTTATTATCATGTATCCTTAGCACATTAATAATTCTAAACCTGAAAAAGAACCCTCAGGAAAACCAGAAGGGGATAAGGATCAGGGCGAAAGGCCCTACCTGCTGGGATCATTGCTTATGGAACTGTTAGGAGACTTAATTGAACTGTTGTCTTATGAAGAGTATCAGATCAGAAAACTAATCAAAGCAAATAAGAGTATCCTAAATGTGGTTTTAACCATCTTTTCTTCAGCAGTGTGACATTTGACAAACATTCACTGGGTCCCTACAGTATGAGTTAGGTGCTTTTGGGACAACAACGCAGTCGGTGTCCTAATAATGGGAAAAGGGCAAGTAGACCATCGTTTGTTAATAGCAGGACTAATATCACAAATACCATCAAATATATAGCACATGCTGTTAGGCTTTAAAGGAAGGGGAAGGAGTCATGTGATGGGAGAGGTCAGGGAGGGTTTCTTAGCAGAGGTGGGTATAAAGTGTTAGGACTTTGAAATACAGAATGGGGGGGTGCTGGTAAGGTTAAGAGCCAAGACAGAGAGACAAGAAGGTCTGCCTTTAACAGTAATTTGTCAGGCTACTTTGCCTGGAGCATCTTCCAGAAAAACAATTTATACAGGCCACTTGGGTAAAGAGATCCAGCTCAAGTCTAGGAAGCAGCAGGTCCTGCAGAGTATCCCTCTCCAGCCCAGGACGGGCCTACCAGCCCCTGCCCCACCCCCTCTCCTACATGTAACCCTTTTGGAGCACAGAAGTTGAGAGGCCCTGACTGGGGCATCGCCGATGTCAACAGTAGCTCGTTGAAGTCCTCCAACAACAACCTGAGCAATTGTTTGTACCAGGAATGTAGTTGGAAGTTCTGATGACTTTTGAGCAGGACTGTGGTGTTTTGAGAATGGTGCTTTAGGAAGAGTCATCTTGTAGGGAGAGGTTAGATGTAAAAAGCCTAGTTAGGAGGCTGCCACAGTAGTGTAAGAAAGAGGATGTGGGTTTGGATACAAGTAGACTCTGGGCAAGGAGAAGAAAGTAGGTGTCCCAAGACTTGGAAGAGAAGGCATCTGGCCACAAGAGGGGCACAGAAGGAGCAGAGGGTGACATCCACCTTTTAAGGCTGGACAGGAGAGGCTGGTGTTTGGAAAAAGTCAGGCTTAACTTCAGATAGGGAGCTGGGGATGAGGTGTTAGTGTGGAATTGTTCAAAAATAGAAAATAAGAGTGATCTGTCTTTAAAAGATTTTATCATCAAAGGGGATGAATTGTTCATTAAGCCCCGATTCTCCTGACAGGGCAAAAAATTGTTCATTAAGCCCTGAATCTGTTTTTTTCACAAAGAGTTGGGTTCATCTTTAAGAAAACATTTGCATCCATCTCATGACATCATTGTATAGTTGTAGAGCCAGAGGGTGATTATTTTCATATCCCACTGACTTTCATGTTGGTTTGTGAATCCACTGAAAATGAGGCCTTTCCCCTCGCATTTTACAACACAAACAGTCAGCCCAGTAATTTAATGCTAGTTCTTCCAATGTAAATATTACATTATGAGTATAATTTCCCATTATTACCACAAGAAATTATCTGGATGCTAAGAATAATTCAGCTTTATAAGGCCATATACCAGTATATTTTTGCCAAACCAAAACATAAAAAATAAAGGGGAGCTCTTCTTTTTTTATTTCTTGTACTAGATTAAGAATTTCTTGGTGGAGGAGTCAGTCTTCCATACAGTGTGTACTCAACAAAGGTTGTTACTGTGGTCTGGTGAGTCTACTACGGAGTTGGCAATGGTGTTTTTTTTTTTTCTTAATATATTCATGATCATTTACTTCCTATAGAATCCATTCATTACTTTAAGTCTAATTCCAGTGTTTTATTAGCCTTGGGATAGGGTAGAGTATACCAATTGCACTATATTCCAATTTTGATTTCAAGCCAAAATCTATTATGGAAATATGTGCCTGTGTGAGGGAGACAGAGAGAAACAGAAACAAAGAGACTGAGAGGGAGTGGGGAGGGAGAGAGACAGGGAGAGAAGGACAAGTGAGAGAGACAGAAAGGGTGGGAGGAAAGAGAATGATAAATGAAAAACTAAAAAGGCGGGCTTCTTTTCCCTCGTAGTAATTTGGTAAATTATCCATAATTTATTAGAGCTTGTAAACATTGTGGCAAAATTTTTTGCCCTGTCAGTAATGAATTACTACATCATTTATTTTGTCAAGAGATCAAAAACCAACATTGCTGAGCTCTAAGAGAACTCCTAGCTGAGTAGAGGTAGATCTGAAGCTCCTGTGTGGTTAAGGAAATTCAGCAGTGAATCCACATGACTGTTTCCTGACATGGGGAAACCTTCTCTCACCAGTGGCCAGGCCACAGGTGCCCCGGTGGCAGGATGCACCGACCTGGGTGGGAAGGAGGCTGTGTGGTCCATGCTGCCTTGGAATCCATGTGTTGCGCTTTGCCACTTTTCTGGCCCTCAAGAGAGAGGACTGGCTGAGGTATTGGAATATTTATTTCTTCACTTATTTCCAAGTATGTTTTGAAGCCATAGATGAAAAAGATACATCTTTTTAAAAAGTCAGTTGAAATAAAGATTATAAAAGAGGTCAGAAATTTAGGTGAGAATATTTTAGGGAGAATTTAGTAGAAGAATCCAGGATATCTATGTAAGCATTAAATTTGGCTTTTACTGTCCTTGTGGCTATGAGAAAACAGAGACCTGATTGTTTATATAGTTGTCATTTTCTCATGACCAAAAGGTGTTCATCACGTGGTTCTTAATATAAATGGGACCAGGTAGGATAGCAGAGTTTACTCTGAGTTTTGTAAATTGTATTTTTTTAAAATTTATTTTGTTTATTCTTTTTTTTGGCTGCGTTGGGTTTTCGTTGCTGTGCGCGGGTTGTCTCTAGTCGCGGCAAACAGGGGCTACTCTTTGTCATGGTGCTTCTCACTGCAGTGGCTTCTCGTTGCAGAACACGGGCTCTAGGCACGCAGGCTTCAGTAGTTGTGGCACGCGGACTCACTAGTTGTGGCTCGCAGGCTCTAGAACGCAGGCTCAGTAGTTGTGGTGCACGGGCTTAGTTGCTCCGCGGCATGTGGGATCTTCCCGGACCAGAGCTCGAACCCGTGTCCCCTGCGTTGGCAGGTGGATTCTTAACCACTGCACCACTGGGGAAGCCCTGTAAATTGTATTTTATGGCTGTTTCTTATTAATGACCCTCTAAAGACCAAATTCATGCCTTTGAATAGTAACGCAGAGAAGGCATTTTAGCAGGAAAGGTAAGGCACGTTGCAGTTTTCTAGGGCAATGAGGTGGCCCAGGTATGCTTAGTTTGGTTATCTGGCCTGAAAAGGCAGAGTCTTGGGAACCCCAAGGCGTGAAAAGGAATTATATCCCTTATACAGCATGTCTGCTATCTAATGCTTCACCTCTTTTTCATAGGAGTAGTTAATTGACAGTTAAATCCTCATCAGTGTTTAAAGCAGAAGTACATGTGGCCGGAGATGGGGCGGCCCGGTGCCAGTCTTGTGGAACCGAGCCCTTTACTTGTGGAATCTGATGCTGTCCCTGAATAGTGTCAGCATTGAGTTGAACTGCAGGATGCCCAGCTAGTCTCTGAGAATTGTTTGTTGGTTTGGGAAACCACCCACCTCCACACGTTAGAAGTGGATCCAGGAACCCAACCATAAAGAGCAGGTGAATTCGGCTCTTTCTGTAAAAAGATATGTGAAAATACCCTGATCCAACAGTCACCCCTTTAATAGTACCCACCTGCCTTTCTTCCCACTCAGCTACTTGAGCCATCTCCCACCTACTGTTTTGAAGGGGGCTCACCTTTTGGCCACAAATGTAAGTCAAGTTTTCTTTACTTTTTTTTTTTTTGGCGGTACGCGGGCCTCTCACTGTTGTGGCCTCTCCCGTTGCGGAGCACAGGCTCCAGACGTGCAGGCCCAGTGGCCATGACTCACGGGCCCAGCCGCTCCGCGGCATGTGGGATCTTCCCAGACTGGGGCACGAACCCATGTCCCCTGCATCGGCAGGTGGGCTCTCAACCACTGTGCCACCAGGGAAGCCCTATTTTTTTTTTTTATACATTATAGTTTCACGTATGCTGTGACCTAGATGGGTGACATGGATGTCTGGCTTAATGCTCTTTAATATCAGAATTCTCTTCTGTCAAAACAGGAGTTGGCTTAGATTGGGCTCCTCTCTTTGTCCCAGTCCCAAACACCCCCATGTAACACTGCAGGGACAGACCTCATCCATTGTAACAGCTGTTGCTTAGACAAGGCCTGGGGTGAGGCGCCCTGAGATCAGAATCCTAAAGGTGAGGCACTAATGGGATCCCTGCAGGTCAAGCTCTAAGGATCCTTGTGGGGCTGCGGTTCTGTGTGAAAGTGCTACCTCTACATCAGGTTTCTAAAGACTGCTCGTTTTTCAACGTGGCTGGCTATAAATCAGAGGATTTTTTTTGACCCCCTCCTTGGGTTTGATTAGTGTGCTAGAGCAGGTCACAGGACTCAGAGAAACATTTGATTTACTAGATCCCTGGTTTGTTATAAGAGGATATAACTCAGGAACAGCCAGATGGGGGAGATGCACAGGGCAGGTATGGGGAAAGGGCCCGGAGTGTCCATGCTTCTCTAAGCATGCCACTCTCCTCCAAATCACGTGTCACCAACCCAGAAGATATCTGAACCCCATCCTTTGGGGTTTTATGGAGGCTTTATTACATAGGCATAATTGTTGAAATCATTGGCTTCTGGTGATTGAACTCAGAATCTTCACCCTCTCTCCAGAAGTCAGGGGGTGGGACTGAGAGTTCCAGCCTTCTAATCACAGGGTTGCCTACACTGGCAACTAGCCCCCATCCTTAGGGGCTTTCCAAAACTATCTCGTTAACATAACAAAGGACACCTTTTATCACTCTCAACACTGAGTAAATTCCAAGGGTTTGGAGGGGTGTAAGCCACGCACCATGGAGAAGACCAAATATATATAAGAAATATACTTTGGTCATATTTTGCTTATAAATGCAATATTGTACTGCACATTACCTAAACAGAAGAGGAAATTCCATCAGTTACCTAGTTACCTTGTTTAAGGAATCAGATCATCATTTCTTCTCCCTGCCCCTCTCCACTTTACATTATTTGAAAAGCTTTAGTTGGCCCTTTGTCTTTAATAGCATAGCCAATGACTGTATTTTAAGTAAAAATTGAAAATCTTCGTATATTGGCTGATAAGCATTATGTAAAATTGGAAGTTAAAAGTAATTCATTCTTTAGCTTTTCAGTGTAAAAGCAACCTTTTAGAAATAAACTTTTAGCACAAGATACTTGCATCTTCAGTACTAGAGCATTTGAGAAAATAGAGTATCTAGTTTTATATAACTACCCTAATACTCTTAGAATACCAACATGTTTTTACAGTAACACGTTTGATATAGGATCCGATATGAATATATTATCCTCACAGCAAGCCTGTTCCTTTAGTCAATTTCAGAACACATGTTAAGCAAAGCAATATATATGCACAATCCTTGTTTCAAAGTATATTCATGTTCTCAGATTTGGGGGGAAAAACCATTCAGAAAGAAGTATTTTTTTAAAAGCAGATAAACTCCCTAAAGGATAATTGCTCTTCCAGAGGCATCAATATATATTTCAATATTTATCTTTGCAATGTGGTACAATTCTGTTTTCTTTCAGTAATGTCACTCCTAGCACCAGGATGGCTGCAGGAGGGCTCCTTCCAGAGGTGTCATGAATGACCTTTAAACAGCTCTATTTGAGACCATATTTTCCTTCAGAGAAAATATAAATATTCTTTGGGTTGTGCATATTACTGAATACTTCGTGTAGTGAAGCGAACTTAAACAGATGTAATCTTGTCTTTGTTTAATTTAAAGTTAGCATCCTGTCATGAAGTATATTGTGGGAGAGACAAATTATGAGGGGGTTCTTTAGAGAGTGTTCTATCCAAATGTCCTTATTGCCAAGAAGAATTCATTCCGTCATGTTATTCTGTCAGTAAATGCTCACTGATCATTAGGGGGCTACCACTGTACTGCCTCTCAAGAGGGCTGCAAATAAATAAGACATCCTCAAGAAATGTATATGTATTTTTTCATTTTGGTGAAATAGGCATAGGGGAGAGAGTAATAATGATGGCTTAAGAGTCCCGGTGAATGATCAGGAAATAAAAATTCCCAGACAGCAGAAGTCACTGTGAAGAAGGGTTTTGCAGGAAATGGGACTGAGCATGGCTGCAAAGTGATGAGTGTTGGGAGAGGCCTTCGGGGAGGGCAAGAAGTACTGCCTTGGGAGGCTGGGCTTCTGACCCCACCATGACCAATTCACTCTTCCAGTGATTTACTAAACCTCTTTCTGTGTCATTTCTTCAAACGGTAAGTTTAAGTCTAACATCTCTTCTTGCCATTCTGTCATCTTAGCACTCACCTGGCTGTAGAATTCTCTTCACGTCTACGTCCAATTTTTTTGCTTATATTAAAGTAAAAAAACCTCATAGAAACTAACTTTCTTTTGTTCCCTTTTGTTAGATTCAGCCTAGATTCTTCAGCTCCATAAATATTTCCCATTTAGTTAGTAATGACATCAAGGGAACGCTATACATTTAAACATATATCACTTTCATGGTTGCATAATAACTGAGTCTAAATTGGCTAATTCTCCTTAATGAAAGGACGAGAAAATAAGCCAAGACATAACTAGGTCACAGCATTTGACCATTGTGACTTAACCTTCCCTTTGCCCTTATCTGCTAAAGCTTTAGACTTAATGTGGACAAAGAGCAATTTAAATCTCTTTCCACTCCTATTCTTTTTCTTAGAACAGCTTCAAATCTGAACCTCTAATAAAGAAAGGGATAATAAAATAGCAGGGGAAGTATAATGGGAATTATATTGACCCTCATAGAAGTTTTGGAAGAGAAATAGATTCTCTTCCCTCTGTAATAATATAATCATGGTATGATTTCTACTTTGCTAGACTCAGGACTATTTGGAAATCTTTAATGAATATAATCAGGTAGTAAGCATTTAACAATTACTGTTTCCTGAAAGCCAGGAAATTATTTGCTCAGTGGAAAATTCAAAGAAAAGGAAAAGGAAAAATGGCCTGCCTGTAAACAAACGGCTACGTTTGTTTTGTTTTGTTTTTTTAAAAACATAATGCATCTGTCATGGCCTGATGGAATCAAGGGTGGGAAATCAGACCTGAGTTTTAGCTTTGTTTTTGAATCTTGCCATATAAACTTGAGTGAGTCATTTAATCTCTTTGGGGCTCAGATTTTTTTTGTTGTTGCAAAATAGTAATAGCAAGCATTTATATTTACCATGTGCCAGGCACTATTCTAAACCTTTCATATTTGATCACTTAATCCTTTGAATAACACTATAGAGTAGGTACTATCGTCGGATTGTAATTTAGTTCTTGCTTTATCTTGCCTAACATTTCAGTTAAATTATTTGAGCCCAAGTCTCTTGGATTGTAAATCTATGCTGTGAACCACTATGCTGGACTGCCTTGTTATTTACAGCGCTTTTATAAGAGGCCAAATGCTTCATTTACTCAAAAGTGAACATATTTCAAAACATATACAATAGTACCAAAACTTTGAATATAAAAACTACTTTGTCTTTAAAGGAACTCTGAGAAATGTCATTTATTATTTTACTTATTTAGAAAGATATTTCATATCAGTAATACAAAGAGGCTATTTTTTTTTTAATTCCCACTGTGTGGAGGAGAACCACGGCACACACAGAGAAGTCCTGGGGGAATGGAGGAGAATCCCACAACTATAACTGGGGCTGAATTATCTTCTGTATATGTCAGTGGGCAAATGTCCTCGTTTAGAAGTGAGGAAGCAAAACTCACTTTCACCACATTGCCCCTGGCACCACAGTGTCTGAATTCCTGTCAGCCCTCACCATCGGCTGCCTAATTCTTGAGGTAGCACTTGGTCCAGATTCATGCTAAGATGCTTTCCACCTGGCCTTGATCCTTCCCTCTCTCACTTCTCATCTGACAGACATTTACTGGGTACCTACCACATACAGGCACTGTGCTAGGGACCAGGGCCAACGTGTGACTGGTAACAGACATGGCCGCTGCCCTGATGTAGCTTACAGTTCAGTGGGCAGGTAGGCATTAAAGAAATAATCGTACAAAGGGACATAAAATTCTAGGTATGCTGAGAGTAATAAAGGAGAGAGATGGTAGGCAATTACAAGAGGGGGATTTGGGACAGGGGCCTTGGGGTTTGGACTCAAGCAGTCATTTAATTTCTGCCTAAGTGTTCCAACCTTGATATGAACAGTCTCCCACATAGTAGATGATTTAGGGCAGATGAAATGTGCTGAAGGGATCTGAGTGAGATCAAAATTTTCATCAAAAAACGTCTTCCTGTGGATTTTCATTAGTGGAATGTGAAGTGGAGTGATGAATTGGGTTCATGAGGGCATTGGTTCAGGTAACTTCTTGCTGCAGACCGACAGGATTTGAGAAAGTTATTTAAGAAGACTGTTGTGGGCCAGGGAACTGAGTTCCAGGGTGAAGGATAGAAAATGTGAATTTTACTTCACACTCTGTCACCAAACAGCTTGTGTGGGTTTTTTGTTTTTTGGGGTTTTTTTGTAAAATCTAACAGGACTCTTGTGACGTTTAAGAAAGAAGGTATACAAATGACAGTTGACACCGTTCCCGGCACATAGTAAGTACGTTCTAAGTTCAGTTCTTCTTGTTACTAGTTGGTGTGGGAAGAACCAAGGTGGTGGATAAGACACTGTGAATAGTGTGGACACCTGATGCTCATCCATGAAAAGGGCAGTTTATGATATTCGTGAGCCAAAGGGGGCTATTGGGTTGACTTACCAAATAGGCAGTAAGTGGTGTAGGGGTTCAGGAGGGGAATATTCTAGAGGGGCTGAAAGGTGTATCCTTTAAGCAGCGTAGACCAAGTTGTCCAATTTCCTGGAATGCCTGGTCCTCACAGGGGAGGATTGACTGGTGAGCTGGATGGTGACACTCACAGAGGCCAGGGCATTTCACCCTGTGCCCCAAAGGGAGCTTTCCTCCTCAGCGTCCTGGGTGGAAGATGAGAAAGAAATTCTAGAATGCTTTTTTTATTCTATACCCTTGAAATGGAGCTTTGCACTAGTTGGTATGCTATAAAGAAGTTCCTTTCCATTATTTTTAGCTTGAGGTTTCATGAAGAGTTGTAGTAAAGTCAGGTGAGCGGCGTGTACTCCCATTATGGAGGAATGCGTATATTTTACACCTAACTTGAAGCTATTAGCCATTCTTGCCATTCCTTTCTTCTGTCCCAGGTTAATTAAACTCATGTCGTGGTCAGCGTTTACTTCTTATGGAAGAATCTTTAACATTCAGCTTAAGATACTACATGAGACATAAAAAGGTGGGAATTCAAGTCAGTGACTTCAAGTCTCAGTTGTAGAGTAAAATAATGATGAATTTAAATATGTCAAAAATACAAGAAAATCTCTGTTCCCCTTCTGTACACAAAATGAACATAAGAAAGGACACAAAAGCACGAAGAAAACCTTGAACAGGGATAACGGCACCAACAGGAGTAGAAAGCTGCACGTTGACCGACCAAACAGATTAATGGGCGATGTATATCTGGCTATCTCGAGGTTCTGAAGGTGTACCAGAGCGAGATAATAAAATTGGCTGTCAGGTAGTCTGATTTAAGAATTCCAGTCATATGTGAACTGGTGTTTGGGCTAATAAGCCAAGAGTTTACCAAGACTCATTACGTTTAAGCTGCTTTACTCTCGACATCTGACTCTGCAGGGTATGTGAGACCAGGTGTCCTGTGCAGAGCAGGAGGTGGGGAACCCAGGCCAGGGCCCAGGTTGCAGAGGGTGACTGAGGCCCAGCTCCAGATTGAGCTGAATGTTTCTCAGTTGTTCAGAAATGAGGCAGCTGCTCATGCACAGCTGCTCGGCAGACAGCATGGTGACCTCAGTACCTCCCAGCTGCCAGAAGCTGCTGTTGTAGAATCTGATAGCAAGTGTCCCTCCAAAGGTGTGGAGAGTGTAAGTGTTTAGATCTGGGCTCTGGCATATGGTAACACCTTGCTCACAAGACAGAACCTTTCTGAGACTCAGTTTTCCTATCTGCAAAGTGTGCCTAACTCATAGGGTTGTTGGGATTAAAATTCATCTCACAGTATTTGGCACATAGTAATCGGTAGGTATAATCAAAGGATTAAATAAATTGAGGACTCTTTGCTCATCATTGATATTTTACTTTGTCTGCCAATTAGTTTCTTCCCACCACCCTTTTTTCTGAAATGATTATAATTGTTTCCCTGTCTTTCGCTTAATGTTTCTATGAAGATAAATAGAGAAAGCTCACAATTACTTACTATTAGTATGTTTTTGTTTTGTTAGGATCTTACATGTATTATGCAAATAATTCATTGTTCCCATATCAGTGACAGAAAAATCACTGGCAGTAATACTTCCTTTATTTTGGGTACAAGGTTCAGCTGGAACATCAAAATGGGAGGATTCTTTAAAAAGGTGCTCAATGCTTTAATTATTTTTCTAATACAAATGAGGTGCGTGTTTTTAATATACATCTGTTTATATTCTAGAGTAATTACTTTCTCCGTTTTGTAATTTGTTAGCCTTGAAATATTTTATAGGAAAAAAAATTAATTGCTTCAGTAAATGAACTGTTACTGTCAGTACCATTTCAAAAACATTGCTAACACATTATAGGGTGATCACCCAGCTTTTTGGACATCAATTGCAGCTTGCCTTTTCTTTGAAATAACTCTTTATTCTGCATACAGAATTTATCATAAAATATTCTACTTTTAAAGGAATTATTTCTGAACTCTTTAAGTATTAATTTCCTTTTATAAAGTATCATAAAAGACATTTTCACGTCCCAGATAAAATAGTAATCAAAAAACAGCTGAAAAGATAGAAAATGATGTGTGGAAGAACCTACTAGGTGTAGTTTTTGTTTTTGCTTTTTTTAAACAAAAAAAAAGCACTTAAATGCTTTTTCACTGATTCTATAAAGAATTAACCCCATGGAATGATTTAATGTATGTATCATTTGGGGAAAAAAAAACCCTTTCAATAATCAATATTCTTCATTTAGCAGAAGGAAAATCATAAAGGGAATCACCTTCTCATCTCTATTATTTATTTAGTGAAATCTATAGAATTCCCATTGGATGTTGAAGATGACACATTAATGTCAATAGCAATGGCCACAAAGTATAGTATCCTGCCAGATAATTGCTTTGTCACTAGAAGGCAGTCTGTGTTAGGCCAACAAGAGATTCTGTACAAGGTCAAGGTCTCCTCTGAATGTTAAAACAACTGTGCCTCAGGGAGGTGTGAAATGGAGATGGTTTCTCCCCTTTAGGGATATACAATCTAATGGATGGGGTTACCTTCCCTGGAGTTACTGTAGCCTTGACCTTTGGAGTAGATGACCCTTGTCAGGTTTTGAAAGCAGGGGGCGTCAGGGTGGAGTGGTGGCTGGACCATTCCTAGCTCCCATCTTTCCCCTTCTTCTGTCACAAACTCTTCTTCCCTAAGGTTACAGAGCAAGGCTGCCGGTGATGGCAGAGCAGGCATTTAGTGCTCACCCAATCCTTGGGGACCCCCACCTGCACACAGTTGAATAGGATCCCTGGGGAAAACAAGCAAATAAGTTCTGGGGAATTTTGTTGCATTGGATCAGTGGCAATTCTTTTCCTTTCCTCATCACTCTTTTTTGGTCTGTTTATGTTGCCTCATGGTCAGGTTTTCCCCTCTGGAAGGAAATTTATATGTAAAACCTAATTCCTTAGAGGAGAGGTATAATAATAAAATAACCTTGAAATATTTTATAGCAAAAAAAAAAACCCTCAGTAAATGAGGCAAATAAGAACTTTTATTGTCTGTACCACTTCAAAAATAGTGCTAACAAATTATAGGGTGATCAGCCTTGTTTATCCCTTCACAGTTTACAAAGTGTCCTCATACACATTATCTCCTTTGTACCCTAAACTAATAGAGGTAAATTACTATTGTCCCCATGTTACAGCTTATAGAAATTGTTGCTCAAAGTGAAGAGCCAGGAACTGGAACCAGAAATCCTTTTCCATGACATGGGCTAGTCTTTTCCACTTCACCATCCGTTGACAGCTGTCTGCAATCTCTCTTGCACATGGACAACATTAAGACAGACCCTTTTCTAGATGTTTAAAAATCTTTATCCCCTTGGCTTTGTAAAATAGAGAGCTTCATGAAATGTATAGAGTTCTGTGATGAGGTGATGCCCATATATGTAAATGGTTTTCAGAGTGATATAATTTGAGTTTTTAACATTTTCAATAATGCCTTCCTCTAAGTAGACACCGATATTGTTTCATTAATGGAACACTTGAGAATGGTTCACATAGACCTTGGAGCCAGCAGTCATAGCCTTAATCATAGTCTATAACATCCCAGCTTTCTTCTCTCTCCGGAGTTACCTAACCCTTCTCTGCCTCAATTTCCTCATCTGTTAAATGCGGATGATAATAGTACCTTCCTCATGGGTTGCTTGAGGATCAAATGATTTAATACATGCCTAGAACAATGCCTGGCTCATAATCAGCCTTCAGTTAATATGGACAGTTATTAATGTTGTCTTTCTTAGTATCATTATTGTTGTGGTAATTGTTTTCCCTCACTTCTGTTATTGTCATGACCATAAAGTCTAGTATGTGGCAGGCTCTTAGGCAATTTTTTCACTTTCCCCAGCAGAAGTTACCAGAGACCATGAGAACACTGGGCGTGTCCTGCAGTGTTTTGGCCACAGTGAGTGGCCAGGATTGCATACCTCTGCCAAAGCCAGAGTTGTTCTGTTTTTTTTTTTTTAGGTCATTTTTTTATAGTATATATATTTGGCAATTTTGAAAAAAGTTTGGATAACAATTTTAAAAGAAGAAAGAGGGCTTCCCTGGTGGCACAGTGGTTGAGAGTCCGCCTGCCGATGCAGGGGACGTGGGTTCGTGCCCCGGTCCGGTAGGATTCCACATGCCGCGGAGCGGCTAGGCCCGTGAGCCATGGCCAATGAGCCTGCGCGTTCGGAGCCTGTGCTCCGCAACCGGAGAGGCCACAACAGTGAGAGGCCCGCATACCGCAAAAAAATAATAATAAAAAAAGAAAGAGATTGCTATAAAGTACACTTTTAACTGAATGTATTGGTTATGGGAAAGAGTAGTGGGGATTCTTTCAGCTTTGTAAAATCTACCAGGCTTTTGAAAAAACACCTTACATATTTTGCTTATAGTTCCTTCTCAGAGTTAAAAGAATTATCATGTCTTAGGGGAAATTTTAAAATAAATGTTCAGAGACATCAGTTCTTCTGATGGGATAGGAGTGAGATGGAATGAATCAGTACTACAGAGAGGGGTAAAATGAGTGTCGTCATTGCTTCTTTGTTAATCTTGTTTGGTAAGTGTACTGTTCGGTGGAGAGGAACACGGAGATTTGTAGAGAGTTGCTAGAGCAGGTCATAAGGAGTCTTTCTGTGGATCCTTCAGTCTAGAGTCCAGGCACGTGGGTCTGCTCTAGCCTCTGCTGCTGCTTTAAGGGAGATACACATCGTGCTTCAGTTTTCTTGCTACTGCAGAAGGTTGTAGTGAGAATCAAGTGGGTTACAGATCAAACTAATTTGAAAATTACAAAGCATTTGAGAGTCAGAAGAGTGTAACGGTTTCAAACAGGAGTTGGCAGACTACCCATTAGGGATTGTCTATGGCAGAGGCTGTGTGGCCCATAAAGCCGGAAATATTTATTCTCTGGCCCTTCAAAAAAAAAAAAAACTGGTGGAGCCCTGGTTTAGACCATGGACTCTAATGCCACTGGCCTGGGTTTGAACCTAGCTCTGCCACCTACGGAACCCTTGTGCTGGTGAATTAACCTCTCCATAGTCTCAATCTCTTCATCTGTAAAATGAAGATGATGACAACACCAATGCCATGGGGTGGCCAAGACTGTGGAATGAGTTAATACATATAATCAGACACGTTAAAAAGCTCTTAGGGCACCAGCTGGCACTTATTAAGTGCCACATAAGATTTACGTTATTAAAGCACCCTGCTAATTTAGGGTACCATTGGATTAAAGGAAAATTTTTTTACAAGATTCTGCTTGCATAATACTTGATACTTATATACTAAAGCTTTTTAAAATTGCTCAATTGACAGTTATGGAAATTTATGGAAACTATGTGTTTTCCATTGTATCTAGCAGAAATATTAACCTAGAACATAACAGTATTTTACTAGAACGCCAGAATACTGGCCTTATAATTAAGGTATGTCATGTACATTTTATCATTTAGCTCTCATACCAGTACTGCAAGGTATGCGTTTTTCTTCCCATTTGAGAAATGGAGGGAGAAATTGAAGCTCATAAAGATGAACCAATTTGCCTAAAATGGTAATAAGCACATAGTCATTCTCCTCTACAACACTATCAAAGGAGAATAAACTTGTCTCCTCTGTTCAGGTCCCAGCACTGCCTCTCATACATGCATACACGAGGAAGATGATAGATAATATAAATGGTAACAGAGTATTGTTGCTATTTAATTCAGTCATATTAAAATAAATATTCTAAATTGAGTTGTTATAATATTTCTATGTTAAATTGGTATTTGACATCTCTGAGAATATTGCTGACCAGGTGTGTTGCTTATGTGTGAGGACCAGCAGTTGTATGTACCCATTAGAGATCAGAGTGCATCTAAAAGCATCCCTGCATTTAGTGGGACCATGTGAGGGCACTTGGGCCATGAGGAGAGCTATTTTATTTTACTTTATTTTGGGCTTCCCCGGTGGCGCAGTGGTTGGGAGTCCGCCTGCTGATGCAGGGGACACGGGTTCATGCCCCGGTCTGGGAAGATCCCACATGCTGCAGAGCGGCTGGGCCCGTGAGCCATGGCCACTGAGCCTGTGCTTCCGGAGCCTGTGCTCTGCAACGGGAGAGGCCACAACAGTGAGAGGCCCGCGTACCGAAGGAAAAAAAAAATCAAAATTATTTTACTTTATTATTATTATTATTATTATTTTGGCCATACCGCACAGCATGCAGGATCTTAGTTCCCCCACCAGGGATCTAACCTGCACCCCTGGTGTGGAAGCGCGGAATCTTAACCACTGGACCACCAGGGAAGTCCCGAGGAGAACTATTTTAGAGTATTCTTTGCTAATGTCTTTTCTGCTCTAAGAAGACCCTTTAACAAGCAGTCCCCTATTTGAATACAGTTTGCCATCCTAAGCATGTGTCTAAAGGCAGAAGTCTAAAAGCTGCAAGGTAGACATACCTTATAAGGAGTGACTTCCATTTCCAGAGGGTTAAAAGTGATAACCAAATGCCTATTTACGTTTGAGACAGGCACTGTTTCTGCCTGGGTTGGGCAGCCCACTGGGTGGTGAGAATCTTGAGAGTACAGGGGACCTAGAAAGGTAGGCTGCTTGTTCCTTGTGACAAGAGAGAAAGGCTCTGGATGGCCACATCTTAGCCTGTGGCAAAGCCTGAGCCGCTGCCAGGACTCACACAGGTCATCCCTTCCCTCTTACCACCATGGGGAACCTGGGACCCATCATGTTTCAGATAGTGTCTGAAAAGACTGAATTTGGCACGAGGTACTAAAAGGTGTGGGTGCTCAATGTGGATGAGCCTGGAATATGATCATTCCAGGCCCATCTGTTCACAAAAACCTCAGTTTACTCTTAGGGACTAGATACTTATCTCTTACTTTCCATCTGCTTGAGGAGACTGGAAAGCTGCCACTTATTAGCTCTGCAGGTTTAGCAAATTATGAGCATCTATTTTCTTACTTGTAAAAGGAGGATAATTCTTACGCTGCCTGTGTTAAAGACCTTGTGAGGATCAAATGAAATGATGTCTGTTATATTTCAGTAGAAGGATTATGGCATATAATTATTTCCTGATTAATTACCAGGCAGATTGAGATTGGTGAGGTACTTATATTTGAAAGCCTCAGTACTTATGACCACTGTTAATTGTTAACCAAAAAGAAAATAAGCATTCTTGAAAATCAGCATGCTTGAAACTATCATGTAAAACAATTATAGTTTGGACTTTAACTCGGAAATGTATCAGGATCACTATTTTAGGAAACAAGGTTCTTGGCAATCGTTGAATGAATTTTTTACTCTCCTTGAGTTTTATAGAAAAGAAACATCCAGACTGCAAGGTGTTATATGTGCAAGTGTATATGTTTTCCTGCTCGGTACGTGAATTCAGACATTGAAGGGCTTGGGAATCTTTATCTTGTCTGGAGAAAATTCTCTCAGACTTTTTGGCCAGATCTCTGCCAAATTCCACTTGCACTGTTGAGCTTTGTGGATAGCCTCTCCCGTTGAGGAGCGCAGGCTCCGGACGCGCAGGCTCAGCGGCCATGCCTCACGGGCCCAGCCGCTCCGCGGCATGTGGGATCTTCCCGGACCGGGGCACGAACCTGTGTCCCCTGCATCGGCAGGCGGACTCTCGACCACTGCGCCACCAGGGAAGCCCCAAGGCAACTCACTTTTGAATGACTGCTTCCTACAGATGAGGAAACTGACAGCTGGTCTCACATTTTGCACATCTGGTCCTAAAACAAAGGGCTGGTTCAACAGGTACGCAGCCTCAGTCTCTGAACCTCTGCTGGACATTTCTCCTGCTCACATCTCACATCAGCTGTGCATCTCAGCAGTGGGTTATTTATGTGATGGTGTCTTGTAGCCCATTTGGTAACAGGAATCAAAGCACGTATTTCCCAGATTTCAAGCTTTACCTGTTGATCATTTCAAAAACTTATATTCCCTACAAAAAAAATGGTCTGAAGGTGTGTCTGCAACATTCCTTTGAGTTATTGCCCTTATAAAAATAATAAAATCATCTTAAGTGTGAGGCAAAAATTGTAGGGAAAAATATTTTGATCATTAATGGTAGCGTTGCATATGTGATATCCAGTTTTCCCATATAGTTCTAGTGTGGGAAAAGAGATTGTTTTAGACGTCCTTTGTTTCATAAAGTTTATGTTGGTCCTAAACTTCAAAGAATTCAAAGGAAAGAACGCACGGCTAGTTTGCTCTGCACTAGCCCAACTAAAATAATGACTCACATTCTGAGATTTAACTTTGAATCTGATTTCAGCTATGCTAGCTATATTTCCTTGGGGTGGGTTAGTTTGCCTCTTAATTTCTCATCATCCTCATTGTAAAATCAAAGTTTAGCCCACTTGATATTTGTGGCTTTTGGCTTAGACAGCCATCACAGAATTTTATAGAGACCTTTTTAGGAACTTGGAGCTGACTACATAAAGAATTAGCATTCCATTTCAGAGAAGATGGTTATTTCAGGGTATGATTTTTGTTTGTTCAAAACATGGTGATTCCGTCTAAGCCAAAGCCCTTATTTTAAACTATTTTACCAAAGTTATATTACCATGAAATTTCTTGCCGGGGAAGGGGGGTAGAACACAATTACACAGTCGCCTCTTGTAACCATTCACAATTAGTGTATAGATCCAAAAGAAAAATACTGGGTTTTCTTAATGGCCAAAAATCACAGGAGACTTCATCTGAATATATAATCCACTTAATGTCTTTTTTAATGTTCTCCAGCCAACTCAACCAAAAATGTCCTGCCAAGGGTAAACGCTAATTCTATATTTATTTGCACAGCATGCCTTGGTTTCATGAGGTAGGCTTATATTTCTTTGAACAACATCAGTATCTTGCCCTAACTTTTCAAACTGTAAACTGAAAACCCTTGACCAAGAGAGCTTTGTTGTCAGAGGGCTGGGAGGACCAGTCACACCTGTGTCATGGTCCCAGAAGTTTCTGTTGTAGGGAGGAATCAGGGTTATTAAAGGAAAACAACAGACCCATCTTGATCCTCCTCTAGAAAGTCAGATCCCTCAGGAAGACAGAGTGTGAATTTCCAGTTCTGGCACCTCTGGGAAAATGCCTGGCTTCAACGACCTTCCTCTAGGGGCCTGGAGGAAGCTGTATCTTCTCTGCTTTTTCTACTACATTTCAACTTTCAGTCAGGCCAGTGTGGTACAGTATATCCATGATCTGTGTGTACAGTAGGAGAATGAAGCCACAGTAAGTAATACAAAAAGCCATTTCTTTTGTGGCTTGATTAAAACAATCCACTTGTAGTTGCTTGGTTGTCAGATTGAGCTTGTCTCTGTGACTTCTCTGCCGCTCACTTCCATCCATCATTGCAGAGAGCACAGAAGAAGGAGTATATATAGTGCCCTGTGCTTGCTTAGGCCTTAGCAAATATCAATTCATCATCAACTTGACTTTAAAAGAGACCATTCACTGGCCTGTTAGAATGTTACAATTTACCCAGTGTTCCCTGGTGCCAAAGGAGTCACATGACCGGATCAGAAAACAAAAAGAATCCCACAATATGTTCTTGGAGTTATTAGCAAAAATAACTGCTGGTTGGCGGGAAAGGCATATGGCAGATTTAAGATGCATGGCCACAGTATTTTGTTAAAAAATTTTTTTCCTACATTAGGAGTGTGTGTGCACGCACGTGTGTGTGTACGTGTGCGTGTTATGCACCAGAAAAATCTCCAACCCTCACAAGCCATTGATGAGGTGTTTTCTGTCTTCACTAGCTTCCTACTTCATTGCTCTGCCATTAAGCCCTTGTAATACTGCAATGAATAAATGCAATCAAAGCAATTGGCTGCTTGAGATCTTTTTTAATGCACTGCTTCAGACGTGGTACATATGCCATGCAAATAAATACAAAATTAGTATTCCTGTTGGAAGGGTTTGGTGAGAATGAGTGATTTGTCTTGCTTTTGGAAGGTGTATACATTTCTGCTCATAGCTGTTTATCAGCAGGCTCCTTTCTGCTTATGGATTCAGAGATGGAGTTCATCATTTGTCAGCGCACAAGCAGATGTGCTGGAGACGACCAGATTGATCTGTGAGGATGGGCAGAGCAGCAGCGCCAGTGCTAGAGGGCGGCCCCTACCAACTGTATTATCTTTTGAGACGGTTGTCTACTAGCTCTTTTCTATACTGCAGAACAAGAAGGAAGGCTGTCTTTTTCTACTTTGTTCACTTCTGCGTTTGAAAATACAGCCACTTTGGGACAGCTAAATGGAAATGGAAAAAACCTTAATATCTCTGTGTAGAAAAATCTACTGAAAATCCATTTTTCCAGAGGACCACTCTCTCCTTCCTGATCACAAATACATTATTTGATGTTGAGTTTCAGTTAACAGCAAAACACTAATGTTAGGATGGCTGAAGTGTTATTTGCTTTGCTTTCAAAAAAGCTACTGACAAAACTTTCTCTTAGTTCATAGAAGTCATTTCCACAAGAACAACATTAGGAGCCAAAAGATAGTATTTTACTTGGAGAAAACTAATGACTTTCCATACGTTGGACTTGCTTTCAGGCTGTGCAAAAGGCCTATTGAAGCTGAGTTGATTACAGAGCCATAAAAGGCCCTTCTTGGCAACAAAACTCCTTCGCACTTGTGTACTATTGAAAATTACCATCTGATGCCAGCAGAGTGAAGAGCTGAGCACAAGCTGTTGGGCAGCTGCATGTGGCTTTCCAACCGCAGGTTCTTGACCCTGGCCTAAAGTAATTAACCATCTAGGAGCCACAGAGTCCTCTAAGGGCATGTGAGTGGAAAAAGGCATCCTCATCCTTAATGAATGAATGGATGCAAGTGTGAAGCAGAGCTAGCTGCTCTGCTAGGGTCAGGACTGACTTGCCAAAACCCGGGTGGGGCTGAAATGTTTTTATTGCACTTCTGTGGTCTCTCTTTTGCTTCTTCAGTCCCATCGTGAATATTTTCCTTTGGGTGTTTTCTTTTTCATCAGATTTTAGAAAAACGATTTCGTACTCAATATACCCAACATACAAGACCATCAGAAATACTGAATGTGTTGAAAATATGGCCCATAGCCCTGGACTCACCTGGCTTACAGCCGATAATGCCGAACAAACACTAAGGCCTTTGGCCAAGCCCTGATACTGTGACAGGCAGGTGATGTTTGTGAAAGATGTGTCATTGATGAATTAAGGAAAGTAAAAGTTTCGATGTGTGACTTTTATTTCCTCACTTAGCTGAGACCTGGGCAGGGCTTTAGCAGGTAGACAAGAATTATGTTTTCGCTTGTCATTCACCTTGTAGAAGTTGTTAGTTAATGCTTCTCCTCAGTGATTTTTTTACGAGTCACATGGCTTCAAAGACAGTATCAAGGGTGGAGAGGGGAAGAGGTGGACAAAAATAACTAAAATGATGTGCAGACCTGTCATGAGGTGAACTCCCAGAGATGACGGTAGTCTTTCAGGGTTTATCACATACCTGAGAAAGTTCTTGAGTTTTTTTCTCACCATATATTTATTTAACAGTTAAAAATGTGTCAGCTGTTATGCTAACCATTGGTATTAAGATGTGAATAAGACATTCTGTGCTCTCAGGGTACTTGGGAGGGTGGCAAGTAAATAAATAATTACAGTTCTCAGTGGCAAGTGCTCTAACTGAAGAATATTCCAAGAACATTGAGAGGGGAGTGGTTTATTCTGTGAGACGAGCCCCTGGACTGCTCTTATCCCTTCAAATTCTTTAAGTAGGCTCTGAAGATAATGCTTAGAGCTTGGAAGGATTCTTTGGTGGCTTTTTCCAAGTGCCGCTTTTGTGTACTGGGGAGTGCTGCAGAGTTTTACATTCATTCACAGAACACCATCTCTCTCCCAGAACCAGCTTGCTCCTGGTTTGAGGCCCCCAGAAAAGTGCATCCTCACTCCACCTGGTTCTCAGGTGCTCAGGGACACCATGGAAGTGAGGGGACAGCTGTCTGATGCCCTGTGCAGTGCCCCCCGAAGAGGTTTTTCAAAGCCACCTGTGGGGCTGAGCCCCAGCGTTTACTCGGGTGTCTTCCTCAGCCAATGCTGCGTTTCCACCACGAGCTGTCATTGGAACTGTCTGATTGAACACCAGCAAGCGGGCCCTAGGAGGGAGATCCTTATTGCCCATTTTCTGTTTCCTAAATGATCTTAATTGCTTGGGTAAAGGGGCATCCATTTTAAATCTCCCTCCCACCAGGGGTGATTCTCACAGTAACAAGGTTTAGATTACCCCAAATGTCAGGACCCCCGCAGATATAACGGGCTTCCCTCCAGGGCCCACCTGAGGAGCTTCTTTCTCAAATACCTGCACTGCCCGCAACTCACAGCCTCTTGGACTGTACACTGATTTCCTGCCCCTTTCTGGGGGTCGGGGGCCAGAGCGGACTCTCTGTAGGTTTTTGTTTTTGAGTTTCAGAATCTGTGGAATGAATGGAGTGCTTATTTGGGAGGCATTTTAAATCCCATTTTAAAAAACCTATTACATATTAAAATATGTAAGTGATAGTCTCACCAAGGATAATACTTGGGGTATGAAAGTTGTAGTTTACATGATGGCTTAATGGCTTCTGAAAAGTTGGAAATCATAAGAAAAAAATTATACTTTGGTGTATTCACCACTTTGTTACCCTCTCTGCAATCCGTGTTCTTAATTTCTTTAGTCTGTTGTGTTCCCAAATGAGATCCTAGGAAAATTTTGTACACTCTCGCTATAGAAAGTTTGTTTAATCATAAGTAAATGGGAAACAACTAAATTAAAGAGAACACTGAGAAGAAAACATTTGAATTACTTGCCCTTGCCAAGATATTCTTTGTGTGAATTTCTGGGTGAGGAGAATAACTTCCCCCTCATTTCCATCAAGCCATGAGCAAGTTAGGGGTAGAATCGCATTGTCATATTTGAGAAAGGAAATGATTGACAGTGTCAACTTAAATTCAGATGTCTCCTTAAAAAAAATATAAAAGGGCCTTTGGAGAAATTGCTTTGAAATTTTTTATTTTTTTAAATTTTTTTTACCCTGGAGTCCTCAACTTCTGCTCCCTTCTACTTGGTTCCTGCAGCCTGATAGGTGAGTTTGGCTCTCATCAGAGAGCAGGCTCTGGGAATGGGCCCCACATGTGTCAGATGTTGTGCAACTCTGCCCAGCAGCCCTGCCCAGGAGGGGCTCGGAGCAGACCTGTAAGTGCTTCCCCGCTGGCTTCTTCCACTTGGGAGCACAGGTTCCTGGTGTTGCCAGGCTGTGTAGCAACAGTGTGAAGGATGTGAACGGACCTGGTAGTAGACCACGGCTTTTCTTGTCACTTGTGATCGTCCATCTGCTCTCTGAGCCTTTGAGCCTCGAAATCAGGATAGGACGAACGATAGCTCCCTATTAGGTGGTGAGGCAAGTCTGTTGACTTCCTCTTAGGTGGTTAAAAACAACTTCCAGCAACTGAACTAATATTTGTTACAAACGAGGGGAGGAGTACATTCATTGCCCCAGACATTGGGAAAGCAGCTGATAGACATCTCTCTAAATACCAACCAGAGTTTCTGGATACTTGTTGTAAAATGCCTAGCGGCATGAGTCAGGCCAGCTTATAACCAGGTGTGTGCTTTTTTCCCCCTTCTGGTACACACATTAGTCATGTGTGCCAACAGAGAAGGCATGACCCTCTGTATCTCCCCCACCCCACTCCTGTACCACAGCAACACACGTACCAACAGTTAAAGTGCGGTGGGTGGTTTGTAAGCAGCCTGCATGAAAGCTGCAGGCTCTACCTTCTGAACTTGAAAATGAAAGTTCATCCTTTTTATTTTCAAAGTTCAGACCCTAAATAACTCTATCCTCTCTCCACCATCTCTTACTAATTTGACACCAGCTGTGCTTGTCCTTTCCATAGGAAATTCTCACTGTGCCCACAGGACTAGAGAATATGGAGCTCTTATCAGAGTTTACTTTATGTCCTCTTTGGCAATTTCCTTTCTGTACAGTTTTGGGAGCACGGGGTGGGAGTTCTCATTTCTCGTTCTTCAAGACTTAAGCTTTTAGTAAGCAGTCTTATGATATTAAAAGTTTTAAATTGGACAGAATTTGAAAAGACGTGCTGTGTGTGACAATGTATTTTTTTTTTTTTTCCTTAAGGTGTGGCCTCTGGTGTGTGCTCAGCTCTTTGAGTGTATGGGAAATAGAAGGGTTGGGTGTAATCAGATTTTAACAGTATTTTTTTGGAAAATTAATTTTTCATGAATTTTCAGTGTTTTTTTCAATATATCATTTGCTAGAAAACATGCGAGTTTGAAGGATGGTCACTCTATACTATAACAACAGAGATGTATAAAAAAGTAAAACTAGAGTCTATCTACCAAACACTTACAGTACGAAAATAATTTAAGTGTCTGAAGATACCAGCAGAACAGAGAGAATAATTAAAATGTTGGCTGGCCTGTTTCTACAGGTCAGCCATGAAAATTCCCCAAATGGAATTCAGTCAAGTTCTCCAAAGATAGCTCTTCATTTTTCCCTATCATCTTATCAAGTACAAAATCTGTAGTTAGCTTCTGGCAACTTAGAAGAAAATTTTTTTTTTCCTTCTTACAGTTTGTTGGGTTTGAGACTGAGGTATGCCTGCCTTAATCTGGGCATGTGTGTGTAGACAAATGGCGAGACATTACCACCTGGCCTCTCTATGTAATGTATAACCAATATAAGTTTCAGGTCAATATTACATTGTGTTAGAGAATTGACCATATCTGCTCTAATCTAATTTTTTATTCCTTCATAAATAATTCATGAAGTAGCTTTGTGGTAACTTTTTATTGCTGTTTTTGGAGTTGTAGACTTTGATTGCTTTTTTTCTAATTATATTTATCATTTCTAACATTTGTAAAATTCTAATGAAGTAAAATGAGAATCCATAGATGATTGTTATTAGTGTTTTGGTGCATTAACTTTTGGTATTTTTTCTGTATACATATGAAAAGCATTGATTTGTTGTTTGTTTCTATGTCGTGATCATATTGTGAATATAATTCTGCAACTTAGTTTTTCTCAGTTAATAGTATAATTATACATATCATTAAAATCTTTATAACTTTTTTTCTTGATTAAAGCTTTTAAACAGAAATCTTTATCAATATTTTGATGATTTCCTTAGGGTAGATTCCCAGAATCAGACTTTCTTGGTCAAAATCTATGAACATTTGAAGATTCTGAATGTATACTGATTGCCTAATTTCTTTTAATAAAGCTCTTACAAATTTATAGCCCTAAAGCATCTGAAAGTATTGGGTTATCTTTATTAGCTTTCATAATTTATAGCAAAAGTGACTACCTTTCCACATCTTTGACTACCTCACTGATGGGCATTTTCATGTGTATGCTACATTTACATTATTTTTTGAATTTGCTCATATTCTTTGCAATCATGTTTTCATAAAGTTTCATAAAGTTTTCAAAGGCAAAAAAGTTGAAGATAATCAGTCTTTTTCAGTGACATCCATTTCATTTTAATAAGATTTTTTCCCTTTTTTAAATATGTGAAAGAATAAATCGGATTTTTAAAATAGTAGCTAACTGTTTCATAAACAGGTTTTGTTATGCATTCTCAACCTGGTTTTAGATTATCTGTTAGAAGACTACTTTATGCTTCTTTTGTCTTGACTATGTATCTTAGTTACAGGCATGATCGTGTGTATTCATAAAGCTTAAGGAGTGGATTGCCCTTTGTGTTTTTCTTATCTGCTTTTTGTCTCTTGTTCCCTTCCCCACTCACCCCCAAGATGGAGCCTCACCTCCTTTGAGTCCATCTGTCAGATCATCTGTCTAAGGAATTAACATTCCCTCACCCCCTCAGAATCACCCAGAACGAAAGGTCATGGATAAAGAAAAGCTGATGAGCATTTCTGCGTGAAATGCAGAAATTATTATCACCTTAACAATCCCTGTGTGTAGTCTGAGGCCAGAATCCATCGGCTGAGGTGTGATTTCAAAAGCCACATGCAAAAGCCTCTTTCAGTGACACCCCCCTACACCGCCCCCCTCCGCCTTTTCCTTTTAAGCAGAATTTTCCTTCAATGGTATGCGGACTGGTTTGTATCCTCTTAAGAGCTTTCCAAGTCAGGTGATCCCGCCCCCCTCTCCCCCACCCTGCAAAAGCTCACTCCCCTTCCAAGCACAGTCTCCACACCTCTGGTGGTCGTGAATTAAGAACATTACCGCAACCAGGCTGACGTTAGTGTTTTCTATTGCTCTCGCCACCGTTCTCCTGTTCAGAGAAGCAGGGGAGCCCCTTGTGGATACAGAGCTGGGAGAAGCCCTTAGCATTCCACTCCCCTCACAAGTGGCACAGCTCTTCTTAACACGGTAAATTCAGTTAGCACATGTGGCCTTAAAACAGTCCAGGCATGGAAGGCATGATCATCTCTCTGAGAAAATGATCAGGGCCACAGTACAAGAACCCAGTGTCTCCCATGCAGCTCCCAAGGACGTGTCGGTGAGGCATGCATGGCTTTCCTGGGCGTGAATGGGATTTTAAAGTCTGTCTTGTCATTAGTGTACATTCTGTGTATGTTGAAAACTGTGAATGTTGTGATAGTGGCAACCATTGTGTGCGGTTGTTAATTTTATAAGCTGGAAGTGCAGAAACCATATCAAAGCAGGGCAGCCCTAACAATAGAGAAAAGCTGAGTGCCTCAAAGGATCTACTGCATGAAAAGGTGCATATTCTCCCCAAACCCCTACACCCAGACCATTGAAGCCGAGTCAGGACTTTATGGATGGAATACAAAATTATGAACATAATATAGAGTGACTATTTCATCTCTTCTTGAACCTTCTATTCCTGCTACAGTATTCTTGGTGAAATCTGTATCTCCAGTGCTTTACAAAGAGTAGACCCTACACAGTCTGTCAGATGAGTTTACTGCATACATTCTACTCATCCCATCCCTGTCACCTTTGCTTGTGCTCTTAACTGGCCAGGACCGCCATCCCATCTTCCAGCTCCTCTACATCTCAGTCTTCCGCTACACCTTCATTACACTTAACTGTGCAGACCACTCTTAGGTTTCTTAGTCATGTGATATGTAAGTAGAGCATCTAAATTTTTGTGTCTGTACTCAATGAGATTGTAAACTACTGGAGAGTAAAGACAGTGCTTGATGCTTCTCAGAGTGGTAAGCACAGTACTTTGCACATAGTAGAGGCTCAGTCAATACCTTGATGATTAATTTGTTAATTTTTTCCTTAAGAAAACGGATATGAATGGATACATTGGAGAGAGGAATCCAGGTGTTCCCTTATATTGAGTTAACTTGGCTATAGTGGTGAAGTATTCTTGGCCTCAAATTATATCCTAAATGAAAACTGGTGATGCATACTATATGGATTTGTTTTTAGCCTGAACTTTTCAAATTGACTAGAGTGAGACACATCATCTGTAGAGCTTCTGCCTCCCCTTTTCCTGTTTACCTAGCTTTACCCATCCTTTTAAGACTCAGCCCAGGGTCCACCCTATAAAAAAGCCTTCCCCACTTTGCTAGTCTCAGTCTGCTCCTTCTCTGCAACCCTGTAGGACAGCTGGCTTTCCTGTCATTACTTAGTATTTGCAAATACTGCAGTGTATTATATTCTAATCATTTGTATGTGTCTGGCTTCCTCCCATAAGTAGGTTGCAGCCTCCTTTGAGGTCTTAGGACCAGAGTTGAATCTCTTTGCATACAGCACAGTAATACAGCATGATGTTTGTCCCTGGATTTAGAGGAAACCATTCAGAAACTTGCATGGCTCTGTTACCTAATAACTGTGTGAGCTAGATAAATCACTCTACCTCTCTGAACCTGTTTCATCGTTGGTAAAATGATCATAATCTCTCACAGAACTATCATGAATATTAAGTAAGATTATGGATGGGCAGGTGTTACAATTAAAATTGTAAACCAATGTACTGATGAAAAAATATTATTAATTAAAAAAATTTTTTTAGATTCCACTGAGTATAAGTTCCTTGAGGGAACTGTATTCTCTGTATCTCCAAACTGAGAATCATACCTGGCTGACAGCGCTGAAAAAAATTTTTCTTTGACTGATATATTAGTATGCTGATTGGAAGACTTTTGAGCATCTGTTTTACATATTTTTATGTATTTTTAATAAGAAATACTTTCGGACTTAAGAATTTTGTCATGCTGTCTATCATCATTTCAAGGTTGGTATGTTGACCATCCATTAAAAATAATAGATTATAAGCAGTGTTCTAAGTGTGCTTGCAATACATTTTTAAAATATTGAATAATTTTTATTAACAATATACTTGGCCACAAGCAATATAAAAATGCAGTTGAGTGGCTTATGGTAGGAAATGAAGAAAAGAATTCGATGAAGTTATAATTTTTGTCAGTAATTTTCTACCCTAGTTACATATTGGAATCACCTGAGTTGCCCCCATAATTCAAATACTTGGGCTCTGCCCCCATTAAATCAGGATCTCTTTTTTGTGTAGAGAGTCAGCCCATCATTGCTATGGGTGAGTAGTGTGAAAGGAGCAGGTTATTTGACAATTGCCACATGCTATCATTTAGTGTCTTATTTAACCAGCTGCTTCTCTGGCAGTAGGAATGTTGCAAAGAAATAGAACAGGGAGAGTGGAACAACTCTATGGTGTCATCTGAGTCTTACTAGAAGTTTGGTGAATACCTTCTGCATGTGAGGTACACTGTGCTAAGTGTGCAGACTTGCTCAAGCAGTGGTCCCTGCCATGCAAGAGGGCTTGGCTAGTGGGAAGAGGAATGTAGAAGATGCTGTGGAGTCAGAGGCAAAGACAGTGTGCAGTGTGCCTTGAAAGAGTAAGAAAAGACTTCAGAGGATGAGATAGGAACTTCCCGGACAGACAAGAAGTTGAGACTAGACACTGAGTGAGGACTTCTGGCTATTTGCAGAACAGGTGATATTAGCATTTCCTCTAGACCTTGCACGCAGTGGCTGTTCCAGCAGTGTTAACTGTGAACAATGATAATGATGATCTTCATGACTTGAACAATGATAATGATGATCTTCATGACTGAAACTAATTGCTAAGTCTTTAGTCCAAAAGGACCTTGAGAAATAACTGTCATTGAGTAAGAAAACAGACCAGACACTACTTGCTTTGCATATAACTTTTCAAAATCTGGAAGTTTCTTCTTCTTCCTGGTAAAAATTATTTGTGCTGCTATGAGAGAACTTTATATTCTCTTGAATTTAGAATGCCTAGTTTTTGTTCTCTGCAAAATATTCTTGTGTAATGAAGATTGGTATTTTCAAACTTTCTACTAGTTTTATTTTCCAATCTTCATTCTTGACTCTCTTTGTTCTGTATTTTACCTTTAGAGTCATCATCGTCTTAGGAAGAGTGCAATCAGACCCATATATTATAAGACAATTATATTGAAGTTTTTCAATATTGTTTGTCTGACACTACTGGTAAATTACTTTCTTTTTAAACTGTACACTATGTTGTTTGTTATGTGGGGGTCATTAGGCCTCCATCCTCTTTTCTCCTGTCTCTACCAATAATCATGGTTCACCTGTTACATGCGATATTTGTTTTCCTTTCTAAGTCCGCAGTCCTCTACCCACCCACCACTATTGAATGCCACTCTGCTATTTCCCTCCTCTCTTGGACAATACAAGTTATTATCCTCTCTATATATACCCCAGGTCTGAGAGAGCACTAAATGAAATAGGTCCTAATTTTTCCCCCCTTTTTCTCAGAAAAACATACATGTAGGAGCGTATATCATATTTTTTCACAAAAAGTATAGAAAGTCATTTTTACAAAGAAAATGGAATGTTTTCCTTAGTGACAAACTTCCATTATGCTTTTATTAATTTATTTTTCATGAAAGAAATTCATGCTGTGAAGAATCAGGCTCCCTTTGAAGCTATACCACTCCCTTTCTATCAAGTTTGTTTTCCTTTAGAACATCATTTGGTTGATAAGTTTCCTAGTATCCTGTTTAGCTATCAGATTTTGATAAGGTTTCTGGGGAGCTCACATATACTGTTCATTTTCACCCCAATTCAGTTCTCTTTTCCTTACCTGTGGTCCACCAGAAGCAACTTGGGGTTAAGGCTTGGCACTTCCTCCTAGTGTTTCAGCTTTGGTGCTACAAACATATCACAAAGCAGACATAATATGTGTACAAACAGCTAGAGACACTAGTAGAATCTCGTCAGCTGAAAAGCAGAAAAGCCTCTGAAACGTGAAAGAAAGAACGTTGTGCTGAGTACACTTAGGATAACCTGCTTGAGTTTATCAATGAAACCAGAAGCAGTATTATGTATTAAAAAAAAATGAACTAGTTTACAGTCTTTATCATCTTTGCTCTTCAACACTAGATGTAAAAGTAAGTAGCAGCTCATGCAATTTGCACGTGTTGCTTGCTCTTACTCGTGTTTACATGAAAACAGTCACCCATGTATGCAAAAGGAAAGAGGCCTCCAGTAATGCTCCTTACATACGGGAGATAGCATCAGACCTCTTTTAGTTTATATATCCTCAAACTCCCTGGTGAAAGTCAAGATCTTGAAGTATTTGCTGCTCCCAGGTCTAATTGGTTTTATCTGCTGTTATCATAACAACCTTATCTCTGCAGACAGTTGCATGGATAATATTTGGAGATCAGAAAGCAATCCCAGACATACAGTGTCATCTAGCAATTAAATGTTATTTGATAGTTCTGTGTGTGGCTCAGGTGTTGGGGAGCTCCTGCCTCTGGTTGACAGTCTTTATAGCATCATAAAATGGTTCTCAGGGGAGATCCAGATATGGAAAGCTTTCTGAATCAAAATGGCTAGAAAAGCCAGGGTAGAGTGTGGTTCAGGCTCTCATGGCGGTTCCAGTCACTGACTGTTGCCTAATGACTACGCAGTTCAGGTCTGAGAGATGTTTAATTATTTCTATTATTGCATTTTGGGGAAAGGATAAAGAAGCCATCTAGCTCCGTGACACGGATGCTGATGTATATTTTGGGGGAGTCCATTAAATGGATCAGCGTTGCTTTCCACATGCCCAATTTAATCTCTCATATGAGAACTACATAAAACCTACTCTTTATAGGCAAATTCTTGATGGATGTTTAACTGCATAGATCTAATTAGATGCAGAGCAAGACTTTTCCCCAAATGATTAACTGGCAGATTAGGTAGACCTTCCTTTGTTTTGTTGGGATTTGGGCTTTCTTCCTGTAATATTCCTTTTTATCTTTTAAAATGAGTTTCTGAAACCAGAAATGGAGGCACAGCGAGCACTTGACACAGCTAAGGTTTGAAGAGTATTATAGTTATTCTTCTGGGCTTTTCCAGGAGTGGATTACCTCTTTAACTTCCTATGGCCTGTTGGCGGGGAGGGGGGGGCGGGGGGTGGGTGGCAGATAGGGAGAAGCCCAATTCAGGCTTCTCTGTAGGTGAAGCACTAAAGTGTTCTGCTCATTATATGTTTTAATTGCTCAGCTGTGCCTGGAATGTATATTAACTCTCTAACACCTGAAAAAAGATTCCCCCTTCTTATGGAGAGCAGTGAACATGAGAGACAATAGGATGACAAATGAGATCGCTAAGTGGAGGCCTGATCAATAGAGAGTGCCGTCCATTTGGGTAATGGACATCCCTGTCATCTCAGCTGTTAAAGAATTCAGCAGAGATGAGTCCCCAAAGGTCTGCAGAGTATAAGGCATCCAATACAGGAAACATTACCACCTCCCTTCCCCAACCCCAATAAATAAAAATGCGCATCTCAGGAGCTCACTCTTTAGCTGCAGTGAGCTGTCCTGCATGGAATTTATTGTACTCTATTTTCAAAAATCTGTGCACGAAGGAGAAAGACAACCTGGAGACTGGGGTGGGGGGTGATCTTTGTTTTCTCAGACATTAATGGTGGTGTGAACACCTTAGGTGATCTCGCGTGCGGAGGAGAAAAGTCTCCTGATTTAAAATTAGGAAGTTGTTTAAATTACTCTTTTGAAATGTCCTCCCTTCCACCTGGCAATTTCAGCCCACACATTTGGCAACCAGGAAGCTTGACGAATCGCTTTTGTCAGCCAGCCATATGGCAGATGGGGTGGAGGTCACTGCGGAGCCCAGCCTTCCTCACTCCGCTGAGTGCCGTTCGGTCCACACGTCCACTCCTGACAGAGGACCGTTCATGGTTTGTCCTTTCTAAATACCTTCAGTGTGGTCAGTCTCTCCTCCTCAGCAGCTCCAGGCTTCTTTCGGCCCGGGTTGAATCGTGGAGACCAGATGGAGCCTGTTTCTTCACCTGTCTCGCCACTACTCCTTTAACCCGGCGAGTTCCCCCACGGGATTGCTGTAGCCACAGCGGCCAGCCTCCTGCTGGAATGTGCATGCGAGCATTTCCGGAGGGCTGTGAGGAGTGCCGTTTCACTGGGCAGTCAGGTGTGGGTCATTAATTTTCAGTGCTGTTGTTTAACTATTAATGAGGTCATGGCCCCAGGGCAAGACTGACTTCACCTATCAGATGTCTCCCATCTCCCAGTAGGCGTTCACATTTAGTCAGAGCTCTCCTCTAATAATTGTCCCCGGTGTGTTCTCTCGCCTTTGCTTCATCTCTTAACCTCAGCTTCTTCTAGATAAGAAATAATTCCTCCTGCCTATCTCCCCAGCCATCCGTCTTCAGCAGGACCCATAAAACAGAACTGTTCCCATTTTCCATTAACCTCTATGTCCTGAAACTTAGAGCCATATATACTTTCTCTTCTTCCTCAGCAAGAGGCACCTCTTGGCCATCTTTTTCAGGAGGTCTTAAATTATGCAGAAAAGGCAGGCATCACCCCTGTTCACCTAGCCACCTACTTTACCTTTTATTTCTCTCCTGTTTACCATTGGAGTTGATCATTTGTAGAACTCAGTAAAGTAATTCACAACTGTCAGCATCTTTATTATATTGCAGCCAGCAGCAGAAATCGTAACCTGAAGGGATATCTACTAAATCAAGATTTCTGTAGCATAAGCAGTGTAAATGAATTCCTGCACATTACATTATTATTGTTATAATGTCTTTATTAAAAAGGAAAGGAGAAGATGCCTATTTAGAACAAGTACAGCACGTCCAAAGGCTGATAGATGCTTAGGGTTGGGAAAAAAAGCACATTAAACATCCTAAGCTCTGGCTCCGGCCCATTTGGAATCGCCATGGTACCCTCAGCGGGTCAGCAGCTGGCCTCTGCTTGGCAGTGATCTCACCAGCAGTCAAGGGGTGATCCCTACCACTTCATCCTCTTCCTGTTCTCTAGAGCAGCACAGAGAAAGATCTATTCTGCATGACAACCTTTCAGGTATTGGAGGGGTAGGTATCATGTTTCCTGAGACCATCTCTCTTCCAGCCTAAATATCTCCAGTTTTTTTCAGCCATTTCTCATCTGTCATGCTTTCTTCAGGCCCACCATCCTTTCTGCCCCCTACATTTGTCAGGAGAATTTCTCAAGAGGACACCCCAAGCACTGCGGTAGTCTGTTGTCTGACTGTATAATCTATAAATCGAAGGTTACATCTCTTGATCTGGACTCTAGGTTTTGATTAAAGGCTAAGATTGCTTAGGTTTTAGGGCATAGCCCTGTCTCACTGGTTCATGGTGAGCTTGCAGTTAACCAGGATTCCTTAGATTAATTCACATGAATTTCAGTTAGAGACTCCCTCCACCCCTCTTGTCTCTTTTTCTGAAACTGAGTGTAGGGCTTTAAAAAAAATATCTTTATTAAAGGGCATCTTGTCAAATTCTAAATCATTTACAGCTCTAATTTACTGGCAAATCTCATTTTAAAAATTCTCTTTATAAAGTGCTGCACCTATATTAGTAAAGTATACAAATATGGCAAAAGGAAATAATAACACACCTGGGTGCCTCTTTACAGAGGAGGCAATGCACAGATCCTGAAAAAAAGTCATCAGTGCCAGCTGCCTTTTATCAGTGTGTCCGATCTATCTGCCAGGCCCAATGTGGGACAGTACCACCATTATTACTCATCCTCACAACAGACCTACAGGGTGGATATTGTTTTCCCTTTTACAGATGTGGGGACCAGACTAGGATACATTAAGTGACTTGCTTGAGGCCATCACGCTAGTAAGTGGCGTAACCAGGATTTCAGCCCAGATTTCTCACTCTGTCTTTGCACTCTACCTTGATGTCTGTGTTAAATTGTGTATGTTAATTTGGCTTTTAACGTAAGTTCTCAAATGCCCCAATATTTTACATAGCCCATTTGAAACCACAGCAAGTCCATGGATTAGAGACCAAGCATAAAATGTTCCCATAGTGGAGATAACTGACTCCATACATTATCTATGTTAGTCATTCAGGCTTTTACAAAGGTTTGGTTCTCTCACCTTGCAGACGTGTGGTAGAATAGCGCTTCCAACCCTCTTGAAATTTGGTGTGACTATGTGACTAGCCGTGGTCAGCCAAGCGTGAGTGGAAGCGACCCATGTCACTTTGAGTCAGGAGCTTTAAGAAGCAGCATGTGCTTTGCCAGAGTAGCCATACTACTTTCCACCTCTGCATGACCGTGAACATGCAGACTGTCTGTCAGCTAGTCTCTGAGTGATTCCAGTGAGCTGAGCCCCCTTACCGACCTGCAGTGGGCATACAGTACGAGCAAGAAGTAAACCCTTATGGTTTTAGGCTAGGACAATTTGGGAGTTGGTTGTTACTGCTTCATAATCTAACCTATCCTATTACAACTAGATTACCAAAGCTAGAACATGATGGAGTTGCTTGTAATGAATCCTAACCCTGTTTAAGATTAAAAGGTAGAAAATTTATGCTTACCTGGAAAAACTTCTTGATATGAAAACATATAAGGCAACCTCTATGTATAAGCAATATCTAAAACCTCTATTTTTTATTTTCCATGTTACTAATGCACAGTGAAATCAGCATTTGTATGTAAGACATTATCTTAGCCTGGGCTTTCTAGGAGGCAGAGCATGAATCAATAACTTATGTGCTAACACTTTGTTGGGGGAGGGGGGTGGTTGACCATGCAATTCCAGGGAAACAAGAGTGAGTGGAAGAAATGAATTGAGGCAGGAAAGGTGGGCAAGCACTACAAGGTGATATGTCATTAAGCCGGCCATAGCTTCAGCACAAAATAGAAGTGGTCGCTTGGTCATGTGGAGTGGCACCAGAAAGACGGTATTTCAAAACCACTCTGCCTTGCACCAATCCATCAGAGAGAGGAAAGGCAAGCAATTCATGTACTGGCTCCTTGCCTTTTCCTGTCTCTCACTTTTCAAAATCCCATTCATTTCCAGTGCTGCTGCCTGTACCCTCCCAGGCAGCTTCTGGAGAAGCCAGAGCCTCAGAGGGTACCGTCTAGACAGTATGTGGCCATAGCTGGCTCTTCTTGCCAGGTGGTTTTCTTGGACTGTGGTGTAGTTAGTGGTGGCAGCCTGAGTTTATCTAGCCTGATGCATAAATTGAGTCTAATACAGACATTACAAACCTTAAGTCTAGGGCCCTTTGCCATTCAAGACTTCTGTTTCCTCAGTCTATGAATAGAGTACAGTGGGTTGAATGATTTGAAAAATCCCATTAACTCTGATATCCCAGTGTTTTAGACTAGTTTTTCAAATTGTACCAACCATTTGTCTACCAATATCAGAATAATTCATCAGCTGATCTAATTTAGTTGTTAAGAAAACAGAATAACTTGAACCCGAACAATCTTTAAAAAAACCCACAAAAACCCTAAATACTGTTTCTTTAACACTGATTTTTTTTTACACTGAGCCATAGTAAGAAATTTGTGTTTGAGAAAACACATGTACACAAATACACAAATAATGAAAACAAAAATCTTATAGAAGAATACTTTCCTTACCACATGTAAATAACTGTGATATGTTCTATTCAGTTCTATTCTACTAAAAAAAAAGCTACTACCCATTAATGGGTCATGATCCAGTCTGAAAAGCCTAGAATATATCTCGTCTGTCTGTCTGTCTGTCATATTGTATATGATAAAGTAACCCTTTACACCTAAATCTTTGTATATGATAAAACTCAAATATTAAATTTAGTTTGCAGTACTTTTGACCAGAATGGCATCGCTGAGACAAATACTACATATTTAATTTTCAAATGGCTTTTATTGTTGTATTTAGGAAGAACCTTCCAGCTGTGAGAAGATGGAGAGAGAAAATTAATGAAGTATTAATACAACCAAGAATAGAAGTGAATAGAAGTTAGCTAGAGGGTTTCTTGTCCCTTTAGACTTGTATGACATACCTAAAATTGCCATAGTTTAACTAAGTGGTCAAGCAAGTTTCATCATTTCATTTTTATTAAACTTGGAATTTTACTTTTTTTTTTTTTTTTAAACATCGTGGAGTTTTAAGTGCACTTAGGAGATGCTCTGAGTAAATTAAATTGATGCTGATTGTGATGACAAAAAAAAAAAAAGTTTCCTAGCAATGAATAAGGTACTTAGTAAAAGCCATTGTTTTTTTCTCATAATAAGTTTCATCCCAAAGAGTAAGGACCAGAGGTCCTGTTTCTGGCTTAGTTTCAATATGGAGCTCTGCGGGTGAAGGATGTTTTCCTGAGTCCTCCCAGTCAGTGGTCACAGCAGCCCTGTGAGGTGAACACTGGTATTTCCGTTGTACAGATGACTAGCATGCTGAGTAACTTTCTGTGGAGTCACCAGCCCTCTATCAATTTAGAGGTGTGATTTTGTGTTAATGGTGCCAACACTGTTTGCTCTAGTCCATTTATCCTGCAGGCTTTGTTTCCTGAAAATCATTTTATTTCTTGGTTTTGGAAGTAACGTCTGTGGAGAATGTTCTGAACACCGTCTACCTCTGGGAGAGAAAGTGTGGTCGTGGTGTTCATGTTCTAAGGGGGTGGGGTGCAGGAATGGAACCTGGCTGCCTGATGTGATTACTGTTCGTTATTATCTGACCTTCCTCCTATCCTTTCACATGTTCCACCTGTTTTCACATCTGTTGCATGAGGTTATTCTGAAACTTTCCTACCTGCCACATAAGATGGTTGTGCATCCAAAATAACATAATGTATTTGAGAACAGATAAATTAATTTTATCAATATAATCATATTAGGATTATTATTTTCCCTCATCCCACTCTCCCAACACACAACACACATGCCTGCACCCCAATCTAGAAGAATCTTAAACAGTCACTGTAAAGTAAAGTTTATTTGAATAACCAATTTGCAAACAAAACAAGAACATGGGACTTTTGGGTTTTCTGGTTCTTAGACAAAACTTAAGGCCATATTTTCAGGTCAGAAACTTAGAAAATTTAAAAAGCCCAAGTAACTGAATTTTTCCCAGCACAAAAATATTTTCTCCTGATTTACTCAGGAGAAAATAAAGTCGAAATCTGAATTTTCTAGTTAATATAGTTGGTTATTCTATATCCGAAATGTAACTACATGTGGTACCTAAAGTCATTATAGTAAAAGAACAGCATAGGTAGAGTCCCTTTCTTTTCACTTTAAGCCATCTTTTCATAACTTGCAGCTTTTCTAACGGCTTGACAGTAATTTTCTGGCACTCTCAGCTATTGTATCACTACAACTGAAGAAACTAGAATCTCACATTGTACTTACAGTTTATCCTCATACTCCTCTTTTTACCATAACACCTTATTATTTAGGAATTTGCTTTCCTGATCTCCTTGGGATGACTTGCTACTCCATTGATGTAGCTGGTAGCAAAAAATCATGCACTTTCGCATTCAGAAGTAAATCCTGTTCTATTCTTCTCTCTACACTTTTCACTTGGGAAACTATTTAATCAGAGAATCTATTTATAATCCATGACTGAATATAAAAGTACATATGAAGATGATTTCTAGAAAGGCGAACTCATATAGCTTTTGCTTGTGGAATATAGCATCGTAACCATGGCAGAGGGTGTCCGTATTCAGGTCCAGCCAAGTCTGGGCTGTTTGCTTTCTCCTGACAGAGCAAGCAGAAATCAAATGTAAAGCCCAGTCCTGGTTTCAGGAAGAATGTTTACATGTAAACCTTACATTGGAATGAATTGGTGCAGAGAAAAGGCAACTCTGCCTGTAGACCCATGGAGCTAGAACCAGGATCAGTCTTCTCTTCTGAGTCTTTGAGTCTTATAGATGAAATCTACTATTACAGAAAGCAGTGTTCTTCTTTTTTTTTTTTTTTTTTTTTTTCCAGTATGTGGGCCTCTCACTGTTGTGGCCTCTCCCATTGCGGAGCACAGGCTCCGGACGCGCAGGCTCAGCGGCCATGGCTCACGGGCCCAGCCGCTCCGCAGCATGTGGGATCTTCCCAGACTGGGGCACGAACCCGTGTCCCCTGCATTGGCAGGCGGACTCTCAACCACTGCGCCACCAGGGAAGCCCAGCAGTGTTCTTCTAAAATCTAGAATCTGGATTCTAGGATTGTTCTAGAATGATATAACTTGTTTGTCCTTTTAACTTTCTGGATAAGCTAATAAATTTCTGTTTTCTATGATTCTATACTGATGGTTATAAGCAAAATAGTATCATGTCTTCTTTTGATTGACCTTTTTGAGCAGTGTTTGGTCCTTTTGCATGTCCATCATAAACATCTTCTATAGAGCAACCTAAATTTGATTGCTAACTAAATAAAGGCTTTGAAGGAAAATTTAGAAATAAGTTTTAGGAAAATGAGAGCACTTCCCATTGCTTCAAGTTTGAGTGAGGTGCTCATTGCTCAAAAAAACTTTGAAATTGAAATATCCACATTAATATATGAATTAGGGAAAAAAGAGATGATAAAGCAACATACACTGAGACTATGCCAGGAACACTACATTTATGTCCATTATGATGTGTGCTGGCCACACAGCCTCTGTGTACCAAGAACTGTACTTTCTCCCATACATTACCTCATTAATCTCACAATCACATTAATCTCAAACCCTCACAAGTTGTAGTATAGTTATCTTCATTTTTATGTAAGAAATGGAGACTCAGAGAGGTTAACTTTTCTGTTTGAGATCCTGCAATACTGGATATGAAAGAAAATCCCTTTAGGGTATCTCCAACTCCAAAGCTCATGTTCTTTCCCCTTATGCTGTGCTGTTACTCTAAGATTAATAAAATGTAGTTCAGAAGTACAATTTGTGTCTCTCACACGCATATATGCCTAATCTGCATTAACAGTATGAATTTAATTAAAAACTGTGAGCTCACATGCTAATATTTTTTAATAAATTATTTACAATTGAAATTCCTAGGGTGACTCTTAGGAATATGAAGAAACTATCCAAAAAATGATTAAAGATGTAAAGTGGCATCACTGCAAGCAAAGATACATGGATGTGGGTTAAACCCTGTATCCCTTCTGCACTTCTGGATTTTCTGCTGGTTCACCATAGGCCTGAAAGGATGCCAAGTACCCTCTCCTTGGGTTTAATTATGAGGTCCAACTATAATGTATAAAAACCCAGTTGGGCTTTTAGTAAAGCAAATAATTTCAAAGTTTTCTATCTTCAGCATATTGACAGTATCTTTAGGGCTGCATTTAGTTAAGTTTATATTAATGAAGTCAATAGTAGTTGATGGGTAGTGAATAGTAGATGATGTGTAAACAGTGTGGAATGCCCTTCATTTTTTTACCTACCTTAAGCTGTTGCATTTTTTAATGTTCTGAGACACTGGCCTGTTTTGAAGCACTTTCTGCTCTGCTGTGACTCATTTGACCCCTGTTCTGAGCCTTTTTTCTGTGATCAGGCAAGCAACAGTGTTTTACCATTATTAATGTCCCTTCTTGCCTATTGAGTCATTGTTCCTACTGGGACAGCTGGTGCCAAGAATGGCCTTTATGTTACTTCCACTGAATTTTGTGCTCACACAGCTGGTCTGCCAGGAACATAGGTGAGTACCTTCAAGTTGAAGAGTCACTCACGGTAATTTTTAAGTTTTAGTGTGCATGGTTCAGTGACTTCATCTACAGTAAAGATTGGCTGAGCAGAAAGAGGATAAATAGTATTATTTTGGTTGATGAACTACATGAAATTACAAAACAGAAGAACCCAACAGATTGACTTTCAATATCCAAACTACTGGCGTTAAAAACCTTTTAATTGCTATCTATCCCACACCACCTTAAAGATATTCAGAAACCAACCTGTTACTTTAAATTGTTGCACGATTTAATTATTTTCTATTAGAAGAGTGAAAGGAATTGGAAGAAAGGAGATATATCTGCTCTTGTTAATTGCAAATGGTAATCCACAGTCCGCTTCTGCTACCCGTCTTTCTTCCCCACCAACCAAGTGTGAAAGCATCCATGCATCACTCATCTGCATAAGGTGAAGGAAACTCTCATTTGTTATCACAAAGGGATTTATTTCAATAAAGAAATAAGGTGAAGGGATGTCAGATAGTGCACTTTTTTTTTTTTTTTTTTTTTTTTTTTGCGGTACGCGGGCCTCTCACTGTTGTGGCCTTTCCCGTTGCGGAGCACAGGCTCCGGACACGCGGGCTCAACGGCCATGGCTCACGGGCCTAGCCGCTCCGCGGCATGTGGGATCTTCCCGGACCGGGACACGAACCCATGCTCCCTGATCGGCAGGCGGACTCTCAACCACTGCGCCACCAGGGAAGCCCAGATTGTGCACTTTTAAACCTTCTGAACATCATGGCAAGCTTGGAGGCTTTGGGTACCGAAGATGATTTCTGTACTCTCTGTTAATGATAGAGCCTCTTGGTCAGACTGATGTTGTGGCTGGAACCATAATTGTCTTTTTGGCACTTCGTTGCTTCTCAGCAGGCAGGAAACACAAACTTGTGGCTGATTCTTTTGCTCTCCACCTGCTGGCCCCCTTGTGGACCAGGCACATTTGTGAGCAGTATGCCTGCTGCAAAGCAATGGGACTGCCTTAAGCACATCTTACATTGTTTTGCATTTAAACAAAATGCAAGACAAACAAACTGAATGTCTTCCCTTCATTTCTAAAAATAAAAGGAAGCAAGCACACATTTCCAGTTTTCAGAGCTGATTGATAGCATTAGCAGGAGTTGGGAAATGAACATGCTAAGATTGCTGTTCTTCCGGAGGGCTCTGGCATATATAAAATGTTTCAAAAGAAAGGTAAGAACAAACCAAAGAGAGGGCAAAATTTTACAGACTGTGTAATGACTTGCCATTGTTGATTTTTTTTTTAAACAGTAGTTATGGAGCTTACTAACATTAACTTGGTAAATTAAGCCATTTTGTCTCTTGTCTTCATTTGTCTTGTCGATTCTGTATCAGTGGAAATTAAATGGTCTTTAAATTGGGTGAGTCCTGTTTAGGTATTTTGGGAATACCCTTCTGTTCGTTAATAAGACAGGGTCCCTGCTTCATTTTGAGTGGGGGAAACAGACAACCCTCAAATAAATGAATAAACAAGAGAATTGGAGATGGTGATGATGTGAATAAAAAATAAAGTAAATAAAAACGGCAGATGTGATAGAGAAGAGGAGGTGGAGGAAAGCTGCTAAAATGGCGTGGGTGGTCAGTGAAGATCATGGCTCTGAGGTGGTGATACTTGAACTGAGACCAGAGAAATGAGAGAGAGCTGGGGGACACAGGTTTTAGTGGCTTCGGGGGGCAGAGTCCTGGGTGACTTGTGGATGTTTCAAAGGGGTCTTCACATCCCCTTGTGTTCGATGGTGGACTATAAAGTGTGTGCAAATGTGTCTTGGAGATATATATATATATATACCATTCTTTTTCAAACAAATATGCATACTGTTGGGATAAGTAAAATATAGATTCATATAAAAATGTTATTTCCCTTGAGTAGTTTTTGTCATTTAGCATTTTTTAGAGTTCAGATAAACGAAATACAACTACTTTCATGTTGGAGTTTTTGTTCTTGAAAAGATTGGGATCCATAGGTATATAATAATTATTGATAATTGTATTTCTGCTGCATGAAGTCTTCTATCAGAAAAAGAGCAAAACTAATATATAGGTCTAATGATAAAGTGGCATGCATTCATTTTCCACTTAGATTGAAATCATATTACATTTATCTGATAATTAATATTTATGGACTAAAGTTAAGAGGGTGGAAGCTTGGAAAACAGGCAAAAAGGGTGTTTTATTCAATATGATTCATTTAAATATTGTAATGACTATATGACCAGTATGTGTATAATTACTAACTACCCAGAACTATCACCGTAAAGATAATATATTAAACAGCAAAAAAAAATCTTGATCCGTAGTCATTACTATCAATTAACTCTGTTTTAAACAGACATGAATGGTACCTAGCAGACAGAAACATGATCTCACACATTCCTGAAAACTTGCTAATTATAGTTCGAAGGCTAGGTCTTCTTTTTTTGGCGAAGTTTTTTTTTTTTTAATTGGAGTATAGTTGCTTTACAATATTGTGTTAGTTTATACTGTGCAGCAAAGTAAATCAGCTATATGTATACATATATCCCCTATTTTTTGGATTTCCTTCTCATTTAGATCACCACAGAGCACTGAGTAGAGTTCCCTGTGCTACACAGTAGGTTCTCATTAGTTATCTATTTTACACATAGTATTAATAGTGTATATATGTTAATCCCAATCTCCCAGTTCATCCCACCCTCCACTTTCCCCCTTGGTACCCATACGTTCTCTACGTCTGTGTCTGTGTTTCCGCTTTGTAAATAAGATTGTCTATACCAATTTTTTCAGATTCCTCACATATGCATTAATATACGATACTCGTTTTCTCTTTCTGACTTACTTCACTCTGTATGACAGTCTCTAGGCCCATCCATGTCTCTACAAATGACCCATTTTCGTTCCTTTTTATGGCTGAGTAATATTCCATTGTATATATGTGCCACCTCTTCTTTATCCATTCCTCTGTTGATGGACATTTAGGTTGCTTCCATGTCCTGGCTATTGTAAATAGTGCTGCAGTGAACATTGGGGTGCATGTGTCTTTCTGTTTTGGTTTGGTTTCTTAAATTATTTATTTATTTTTGGCTGTGTTGGGTCTTCATTGCTCTGCACGGGCTTTCTCTAGTTGCAGCAAATGGGGGCTACTCTTCATTGTGGTGCATGGGCTTCTCGTTGCGGTGGCTTATCTTGTGGTGGAGCACAGGTTCTAGGTGCGTAGGCTTCAGGAGTTGTGGAACACAGGCTCCTTAGTTGTGGTGCACAGGCTTAGTTGCTCCGCGGCATGTGGGATCTTCCTGGACCAGGGCTCGAACCCATGTCCTCTGCATTGGCAGGCGGATTCCCAACCACTGCACCACCAGGGAAGCCCCGTGTGTGTCTTCTTGAATTATGGTTTTCCCTGGGTATATGCCCAGTATTGGGATTGCTGGGTCATATGGTAGTTCTATTTTTAGTTTTTAAAGGAATCTCCATAGTGGCTGTATCGATTTACATTCCCACCAACAATGCATGAGGCTAGGTCTTCTTGTACTATACCTGTTCAGAGGAAAATTTTAAGATGGCAGAATTACTTGGTTCCATGTAACAAACACTGAGTTTTTTAAAAAACTCAATAGGAATTTTGATCTGCCTACCAGGTAAAAGACAGAATAGTTGATTTGAACACAGGTAACAATGGATGCTCGGTATTTTGTACCTATCATCTTGAGAAGACCATCATCTTGAGTATACCAAAAGTGGCCATACAACTGAAACCATAAAGCTTACCATGTATTTTTATATGCTTTCTTATATATGTTCAAATTTAAAGTATTTTTTATATATGTTCAAGTTTAAAGTATTTTTATTTCATACCTGAGACAATTTTTGTGTTTTGATTTGTTTTTTGTTTTTAGTAATTGTTTCCTTGAATTTATTAAGAGGGCTTTCTTGTATCAAGAACGAAGCCCTTGTCCTTTTCTCACTCTCCTTGATTTATTGCATTTATAAAGCTTTTAGTGATGAGCCAGATGTGGTATGCAAACAGACTCCACCAGCAAGTAGAGCAGGAGAAAGCCTGAGTACAGTACATGAGAACAGCTTTTGTTGTACCATAGTGACACGGTGATTTATGAAGTGTCAAACCCTCTTGCCTTTGAAGAATTCTGGCCTTCACATCTGTCTTTCATGTTTATTTCAGTTGTCCTGGTGACACACTGTCCCCGTAAGCCCTGGAATGGTTCTGTGGACCTTGTGGCAAATGAACGGAGGGTCCTTTCCCCCTTTCTAGGAAGGGAAACAAAGCCATGAACGAGAAATCAGGAGAGGATGGGGAAGTGAGTCAGTGTGCCCTGTCACTGCTGCACGCACTTCATCCCGCCAGGGCAGTGCTCATAGTTCAAAGGGGAAAGGAAGCTTTCCTTCAAAGGCTGAGTTTCAGTTTTGACTGTCTCAGAATGAAAATGCTTAAACAACCGTCTCTTTTCTTAAAAGAACTTTATCTTTCAAGTGAAAATATTCAAATACATTGACTTAAGCCACATTGCATTGTTTTTAACCTGAATTGTCTTTAGAACACCTGCTCTCTGGCTTATTTATGGTGTTTGGTTGGATGTCTGATTTTATATTTTTTTCTGCAGTGTGTGTTTTTTAAGGGGAGCATGTCTTTCAGTGTCCCAAAGAACACTCATTTTTTATTTTGGAAGACAAAACACTCTTTTAAAGATCTCCGTATATTTTTCCCTTAGAGCTTTGACACCATACATGTCTGTTTATTGTTTCAATATTATATGATACTCTGAACAAGGCTTTCTACAGGATGAAGTGGATTAAGTGAGTAGAAGTTTTTCAGAAGGATTAAGCTAGGAAAAACATGGTGTGACATTGTCAAGACAAGATTATTTTTATTCCTTTGCCTCAAAGAATGGCTTGCATTTTCGGGTGAAAGAGTCATGAAAAGGTAAATTTCCAGTTTGGTAAAATTCTACATTTTAGCATATATACTCCCATAATTTTAATTGATGTTCTATGAAGCAGAATCAGCAATTGGACATGATTCTCCCCACTAGGCTTTAACTTTTAGAGTGAGGGTTTTTTGATGGTTAATAATTTGCATGGGCAGCAGCTGATAGGTGGTCTCATTAATAAGTAGAAGTCTAGCACAGTGACAGGAAAACACAAGTCCTTTTTTTAAAAAACACATTTATTTATTTATTTATTTTTGGGCTGTGTCGGGTCTTAGTTGTGGCATGCAGGATCTTTCGTTGCAGTGCGCAGGCTTCTGTCTTAGTTGTGCACGTGGGCTCTGTATTTGCGGTGCATGGGCTTAGTTGTTCCGTGCGGGCTTAGCTGCCCCACGGCATGTGGTATCTTAGTTCCCCAACCAGGGATCAAACCAGCGTCCCCTGCATTGCAAGATGGATTCTCAACCACTGGCCCACCAGGGAAGTCCCCAAAACACAAGTTCTCATAGCAGCTGTCTTTGTGTACCCCAAAGAGTGAAATCTTCCTTGGCTGAAGTCATGTTCATTAAACTAATCTAATAATGTATCATGGAAATAAATCTATTCTCTGTAAACCCATATCCCAAACAGCATTATAGCAAATCAAACAGGCTGGATATTCTTGTTAAATTTGGGTCACAGGGGTCTTCAAGTATAAGAACCTTGAGAATAATTAACACGGTTCCTCTCAATGACTGGAAATATAGAAAATACTTTTCGTTGAGTATCTAGGAATTCAGGTATGACAGGGAGGTAGAGTTAAGTTGGCTTTGTGACTTAATGCTGTGTTTTTTTGCCTTTCAGACATGCCTAATGAAAATAACATTGCCGTACGTTATACAAACCAGTGTTGCTTTTCCAAAATGACTAGAGCTTCAACAGCTCAGAAGGATGCTTTTGGGATCTGGGGTTACTGAAGTGTACCTAATGGAAATGGCTACGGGGTGCCTTGCCTTTGGCAAAGGAAGATCTTTGCCCTGGGAATTTTTAGTTTTCTTTTTTTGGCGTGGCTTACCTCGGCTTCCCAATGGGAACTAATTGACTGGGAATGTCATTTGCAATCCTTGAACATCCTTCCACCCTCTGGTCCCCCAGTCTTTGCCTGCTACATTGTTCTCCGTAGTAGCTACCCTTCTATTAAGCCTGGTCAGGACTCTCCTCTCAAGAGATGTGTGTACATTATCAACCCCTCCTACAATACCAAAATCCTGTCAATGATAGTGACCTCTGGGGACCTCTAGCAAGCCTGGTAAACAAGGGACTGATGTCAGTGATAGATTTTATTCACTTTTTTTTTTTTTTTTTTTTGCAGTGGGGCTTTCTAATTATCCGGTTGTGTATGCAAACACTGAAGGAGCATTAGGCGCATCAAGTGGGACTCTGCTTTTATTAGGAACCTCTTTTATTTTCTAAATAGAATATGTCAAACATATTCTTTCCTTTTAAGGCAGTTAACCTTTCATCTCTCCTGTAGCAGAAATTCCAGTCTCTGGGGCTTGCTGATTTTGTATTTGAAATATTCTAAAGCAGAAGGAAAATGCTGTTTACAGTGCCTTCATTAAAAAGCTCTTAATCGTGCTTTGTTGCTGTGTATATAGTTTGGATCCCCACTGGGTACACTTCATTGCATGAGAAAAATACAGTATTTTTAAAAGACACACCAATAAACCCAACCCATTTCTACTTTGACCCTGACAATTGAGTAGACAAAGTACATTTATAATGTTCTTACTTACTAGATTATGATGAAAATATGCATTCAGTAGATCCTTAGGCATGTGTTTCCAAGTGACCTCTTCTTTCGGAAAAAATCTTCGTATGTAGCCCACTTAATTTTTTTTCACACATTATCACGTGCGTTTTAATAATATAATAGGACCACTCATAATATGACTTATAGAAAGCGATTCAGACATAACGCAGTTTGATTCATGTGTAAGGCATGCTCCCCAACTTTTCTTGTATCTTGGCATTCACAGAAAACTATATTTATAGTGCACACAGGGAGAGGCTAAAGGCATAACAATAATAGCAAACACTTAGGAAATGTTCAGTGTTTTTCAAATATTGAATTTAGTATTTACAGCAACCCTATGAGGTAGGCACTATTTTTATTGCTGTTTGTGGATGAGGAAACTAAAGCACAGGGAGTGCCTTAGAGTGACTTGCCATAAACTCACAGAGCCAGTAGGTTGGTCCCAAGCAGCTTGGCCTGGAGTTCATGCTTTTGCCTGTGCTGTGCTTGACACCCTGGTAACCCTCTTGAGGCTCATCATGATTGTACAGGAGTGGGGAAAGGAAGAGAAGCCATCATTTGCGTGATGAATCATTTTCTTCTAATCCCTCTCCCCCTCCCCCAACCATCATAACTTAAAGCTTTTATAGATATTGGACCTTTGTTTCTTTCTCTCTTTTCTTAAATCAGCTTTATTGAGATATAATTTATATACCGTAAAATTCAAGGGGTTTAAATGTGTAATTCAATGAATTTTAGTATATTTACAGAGTCATACAATCTAATCACCACAGTCTAATTCTATAACGTTTTCATCATCCTAGTGAGAAGTCTTGTGCCTATTTACAGTTATTCCCCATTCCCACCACAGCCCTAGGCAACCTCTAATCTACTTTCTGTCTCTAGATACTTGCCCTTTTTGGACATTTCATATTATTGGATCCATACAACACGTGTTCTTTTGTGTCTGACTTCTTTCACTGAGTGATTTTGAGGTTCTGGATACTGGACTTCGATGTAAAATTTTTAATTATTTGCAGACCTCTTTCACACGTCTTCTAAACCTGCCTCCATGGAAGTGAAGGATGCTGGTTTTAATAACTCAGTGTTGTGATTTGTAGCTGTCACACCAGGTTTAGGTGGCGCGGCTGGAGCCCTGAAGAGTTTACCATTGAGGGGAAACGGCAGCAGCATCGCCATCATGAGCCTCCCAGATAATTAATTAAGGGCTTAGATGTGGGCTTCATGCTATTTCAAGCATCCTTTTATTTCTCAGCTGCATATGTACTAGGTGAATGAAAGCTGTCAACACTGTGAAAGAAAGAAATTGAGGTGGTTATTTCTTATGTTAAAAGTTAAAACAGTTTGCTTAATTAACAGATTAGCAGACCAGCAGATTTTGGGAGGGGCATTATGTGGACACAGGCTGAATCATTCTTTTCCTAGAGGGCTTTCTAATTGACTTTTGAGAATTTTGCTTAGAAAACCAAAGCTACAGTGTTCAGGACAGTAGGTCATTTGAATTGTCAGGACATATCCTGACACAACTTAAAGGGTAATCAACAAATGGATGATGTTAACACACTGTATAGTGAAATCAGCTTCGTTCATTTTAGAACTACTTTGCCATGATTTTCAGTTGCCTGAAATTGTATACAGGTTCTCCTGTATACAATGTATCTCATAAGATAGATAGATACCTTTGGGGCATGAGCATGAGTGGGATGAGGTTGTGAGATTAAGAAGGGCCCAGAGTTGTATATTCTAATTCGCTGATTTGATTTGTGGAATCCAGGCCTTGCATAGATAAAACAGAACACTTTGAAAGCCGCTGCCCATGTCTTACTCTCATGTGGAAAATGAAATCACATTTTTGGTTGCATATCATTTGGGAAGATGCCCTTGTCAAGAAACAGTAAATTTCCATTCGAAAAGAACTGCTGGGACTTCTCTGGTGGCACAGTGGTTAAGAATCCACCTGCCAACGCAGGGCACACGGGTTCGATCCCTGGTCCGGGAAGATCTCACATGCCGCAGAGCAACTAAGCTCGTGTGTCACAACTACTGAGCCTGAGCTCTAGAGCCTGCGAGCCACAACTACTGAAGCCCACGTGCCACAACTACTGAAGCCTGCGTGCCTAGAGCCCGTGCTCCGCAACAAGAGAAGTCACCGCAATGAGAAGCCCATGCGCTGCAACGAAGAGTAGCCCCTGCTCACCACAACTAGAGAAAGCCTGGGTGCAGCAACGAAGACCCAACACGGCCAAAAATAAATAAATAAAATAATAAATGTATTGGGGGAAAAAAAAAAAAAAACTACTGACTGAACACCTGTTGTGAGCCAGGCACTGTCCTTAGTGATGGGGCTACAGCAGGGAGCTAGTTTAAGTGCTGCAGTGCAGGGTGAGGTAAGGCAGTGAGGGGTATGGGAACTGTCAGGGTCAGGAGGGCTTCTCTGAGGAGGTGAAATGTGAGGAGAAGTGTGGGAGGATGTCAGCCAGGCTGGTTTCTGGGGGAAGACAGTTGCAGGCTGGAGCGTGTTCCTGGTGTGGCTGGAGGGAAGCAGCTGTAAGGGCAGAGAAGTAGGAGATTTTCAGAGGTGGAAGGAGGGACCTGGCAGGACCATTGCAGAGACCTGGGCTTTTCTGAGTGAGGCAGGAATCCACTGGAGGGTTCTAAGCGTTTGTTTCTCCCCCTTCTGAAGAAGAATGGCTTTTAAAGGGTTTGTTTTGTTTGACAATAAAAATGTTGGCAAGTTCCTATTTTTAGGGTTACCATTGGCCGCTGCATTGACAGTTCCCTTCTCGTGGAAAAATAAATCTGCCCTTTTATGTTTGCTTCTCGGGTCTGTCTTCAGATTGTAGAGAAGTTTGGATTAAAAACAAGCATTTCACAAATGATTCCCATTCCAGGTAGGCTGATGTGATCTCTGCTTACCCAGACAAGGGGGGAAATCACTTTACATGAAACAGTGACCTTTTCTTACTCTCCACATTCTTCTAGGGGCAGAAAAGCACACAAATACTTTCTTTCGGATTGTGTATTTGGAATTTTCTTTAAGATGGATCTCTGTTGAATTCCCGAATGAATACTCCAATCTGTATTTAGTCTCAGATTCTGAGCAAACCTCCCCCTAATGGGGGAGGCTTGTCTCAGCGCTGTTTTCTTTAGCTCTGGGAGATGAGGGGTGTGCAAAACTTGGTGCCAGGAGAGAAGGGAAGGTTGATTAGGATTTTATGAGGTGGCAAGACATATAGCTAAATTTGGGGACAGGGATGTCGTTTAGCGTGACAGACACAGCAAAAAACAGGAATGTGCTTTATTTTGTTGTTTTTGTTAAGGCAATGTGAGGTTTGTTATTTCTCCCCCCATGGTCCTGGCTGTTTTTTTGTTCAGCACAGATGTTCAGGAAACACATTCCAGCGCCAGCACCTGTGCAACACTGACCCAGGCCTGCCTTGAAACATCCTCTACTCTTGCTGTATCTCACAGATCCGCTTACATGTGACACTTACTCCCTATCGCCCCCTGCTCATCTACCCATAGCTATCCATCCAGCATTTCTGTCCCTCTATCTGAGCTTTTGGACTTAATGGAAAAACAATATGGAGCCCAGTATCTCAGTGGTGAGTCTGTTTTTCACCAACAGGTTCCACTGGCCTGTCTGTCTAGAAGCATCTTGTAAATCCATGAGTACAGTTTTGTAGGCTGGCAAGAAGCTGGCGCCCTACAGTATCCTTTATGTAGAATAAATAAATGAACAGTTGATTTCAGTGGGCTGTCAGTGTCCTCTGTTTTTAGAATACCATGTTTTCATCCAGGGCTGTTCAGGTTGTTCTCGTTTTAAAACTCTTAACATCTGCCCAGCATAAGGCTTTGGACATCTGGCTTCCACTTGCTATGCAACAGAGACACTTTGACTAGTTTCCCCGTCTTTACAATGGGACAGTGTCTGTTTCTGGAATACTGTGCAGGGGAGTGGGGTAGCAAATGATGTGAAAGCATATTGAAAACAAACGCCACAGAATCAACATGCTCATCGCATCTTATTATTCATCAGCTCCCAAGTAAGTGTTTCCTTGTAAATCTCAGCAGGCATTCTACTTTCATCAGGCTTAACATTCTCTCTCTCCTCTTGGCTCAGGAGGGTGCTAAGGCTGCCTCTCTGGGAAAAGCCTCCTTTCTTTTTGTCCCAGTCGAGAATTTCTGACTACACTTGGGCTTACACACAGCAGCTGGACCTCACGGTGGAGGCACTTGTACTGCAGAGTCCGGGTCCCAAGGCAGGGGGCAGGGCAGGGGTGCCTTGGACCCGGACTCTGCAGTACAAGTGCCTCCACTGTGTCTCACGATGGGTGAGTGCCCCTCCCCCAGCCTGGGCCCTGGCTCAGTCCTCCCTTTGGGTTCCAGTTTGGCTCCAGGCTGCCATGCACACAAACACTCATTAGCAAGAGGGCAGTGCCCCTTAAGGCAGAACAGCCCAAAGGAGACACCTAATCAGACTCACTTGGCAACTTCTTCACCAAGGAGCATAGACTTAAATTCACAGTTGATTTTTTTTCTACAGCAATTTTAGGTCTTCAAAGAGCTTCACAATTTTTTTTTTTATTACTTTTTCTTGGTAAGCAACCCATGTGGAGGTAGTTCAGAATGAACAACCTGGCGCAAGAGGTTAAGTCATTTACTCAGAAAATAGTGGTTGGAAAGGTTACCTTTGAATTCAAAACAGCGTTCTTGGTGATCACTGCAAGATGGAACTGGCCCCCCCACCAGAGTTAAGGTCCTGTATATACTTCTGTGAAAACACCACGGTATTTGTGTCGCTCTGGCAGAACTTTATCTCGTTGCTCTATTTTAAGGGCAGTAATCACTGAAAATGCGCACAATGTCCTCAGCTTCTTAAGCTGAGTGAGCTTTTCAGCTTTGTGCCTTCTGTGGCTCTGTAATAATGGCCTCCTAAGAGCCTCAAGCTTCTAGAGAAGACAGAAAACAGGCCAGAGCGTTGACTTCAGAGTGTGTGAAGAAGAAACCATTTTTCCCCCCTGCCCCGTCAGCTTGCAAATCAGTTGCTTCTACCTAGACTGTTGGAGCAATTTACACCCTACTGAGGAGCCTACGTGGGGTTCTTTAACCACGGAGTGTGGATTGATAGACAGCCCCTGTCTTCAACTACAACAGAGATGGAGTGAGCGCTTATACAGACTCAGTGGGGTGGGACTTCCCTGTTGAATGCTGCTTTATGTCTTTTCAGACAAATGCCATTTACATCTGCCCACCATTTGAAATCTCCTTTGACTTTCTATTTATTACAAAAGAAAGTAAAACAAGTGTTGCAGCAGCCATAGATAGCATCATGGCATTTCCTTCGTTCCCCCAAAATGCACCTTTTGGGTGTTTTGTGCTCAAGATCTTAAGGAAAGTAGGTCTTTTCACATGAAAATTTTGTAAAGTCTTACTATGATGTAAGCTGATGAAAACTGGGGGGAATGTATTGTGAGTGATGGGGCTATAATTGCTTCTTTGCCCTTTGAACAAACCACATCTGCACATGGCATGTTCATAAGCCACGTTATTAGTTTGGGTTTTTTTTTTTTTAAGAGAAAAGTATATGTGTATGCATTGATGGACAATACTGTATTTGTGAGTTTTTTTAATGGGCAGTTTTGAGTTAAATTGGCAGTTGTGGTTAGGGTGGATTTAGAACTGTGCTATCAGACTATTTAAGGTAATTTACAGATTTAAATTTAAAGGAATTTTGTACTTTTTTGTCTAAGGTTGGGATACAGCATTTTAGGAATGGATAGGCATAGGAAATCACTACAGCAAAATACAATATACATCCAAAGCAAATGTATTTTGCAAGGTGGAAATACCATTTACTTTATAAAAACGTGTTCAAAACGTCCTTGATCTCAACATCATTTTTTCAAACTGTGTGGAGGATTAGGTCCTGGAATGCAATTATGTTGAAATAATTATGCAGTCATTGTCGTGATGACCATCTAGCCCACATGGTTGAATTTACCATTTAGTTTGGTATCTGAGAATATTCTAAATCAAGAAAAGATTTCTGACGTTGACAAATTCCTGACTGGTTGGTTCGTTGGCATCCTAGTCTTTATATGTAATTTTGGAGAACCTGATCACAACTTGTTTTTAACACCATGTTAAAACTTGCATTCCAGGAGGTTTATAAGAAAAGATTGGGCAGTTCTACTGGTTTTCAGCACCTTGTCAAAATATCCATGTAGTTTTGAAATCATGATGTCTCAATGACTCATTTTTCTAAACCCTGACTCAATCTTTGCAGTTTATTTATTCATCCACTTATTCAAGAAAACTTATTAAGCACTTACTTGCCATTAACATACAATAATTTCTGACAGCTACCATTTAAAATGTTCACATCGTAGCACAGAGTGAAATGGTGATCATGTAGCATATTGTTAATAACTAATGGCCTTACCATTACCATTAATTATTCAATCATTAACCATTTATATTTTGAGCGCCTTTTATGTGTCATTCAATACACAAATATTTACTGAGCATCTACTATGTGTCAAGAACTCTTCTGGGTTCTAGGGGTATAGCAAGGAATACAACATGCAACAATTTCTGCCCTTGTGAAGATACATTCCACTGCTCCTCAAACATATTTTTAAATCATTCAAAAACCATTCTGACATATATGATTGTGTTTTTAATGAATGTAGAAAAGTTGACACTTATTCTTTTGTGTTGATTCTTTTAGATGAAAAGAAGTAGTAGTTGTATCAAAGAGTCTGAAAGGGCTATCTAAAGACATCTAGTCTAATGTTTCAAAGGAATATAAGAAAATTTTAGGCAAAATTGCAATAAAGGCTAAGATGTCAGTGCTAGTCAACGTTATCATGTGACACAAATTGTGATCAACTCCAGAGCAAAGCCATTCTGTAAGTAAATTTATAAGATAGTGCTTTGTCCAAATACAGTTTAAAAACCTGAAGCTTGCTTCTAGATAATTTAGACTACGATACCTGAAATATCCATTTAATTTAGAAAGTATAAATATCAGAATAATATGGCATACAGTAAACGAATACTGCAAAAAATAAATGTGTGAATGATTAAATGAAATGTTTTAAGTAGTGGATAGGGCTAACTCCTTAATGACACTGGAATGTGAGAACACAAGTTAAATTATTGAAATTAAATATTGAAACACCTTTAAATGAATTAACTTCTAAAACTTTTTTTCAACAGGAAAGGGGGATTTATTCAGTGTTGTACATACTTGTATTACTAGCTTTTTGTATACTATTTTCTGTTGCGAATAATGTTGGTTCTAGCTTGATTGATTCACCTTTAGTTTCGAGGAGAAACTACTTAACTGTTATTGCTGTATCTCAGTGACCAGAGATGATTAGAAAATGGCAAAATTGATGTTGATATTTCAGCTCTTGCCAGTTTGATAACATAAAGCCATTCTGAAAGTTTGTCTACAGTTCTTGTATTTAAGGTTGGCGTAATTTAGGTGAATCCCACATTTATATTTAAAAAGCATATTATGAAGTTGAAGAAACTATGCAGCATAAGACATGAATGAAAATAGTGTCTGTTTAAAGTGTTAAAAAAATTCAACTGAGTAAATTTAAAGACCTAATTGGCTTTATTCAATGGTTTATAAATTGGGCAGCATCCCACCTAGGAAATAGAAAGGAGCTCCGAGGCGCTGTACGAAATGGAAGACTTTTATAGGGAGAAACTGGGGAGGGATGAGGAAAGAGTGGATTGTTTCAGGCAAGGTTCCCTACCTTCCCTTAGGGGACAAAAGGGGTCTATTAGGTAGATTACCTCACTAGTGCTGACTAGGAAATTCCAGACTGACTGGTTAAGGTTACATTCCTGGGGGAGGTTGAAACTGTGATTAGGTTAGGTATTAAGTCTTGGTTTGGTGGTGTGGGCTTAGCATAAGTAATTCGATTTGGGGCCTGTGTCTCTTTTTAAATAATACCTAACAACTCTGTGATGATATCTCGTGTGTGTGTGTGTGTGTGTGTGTGTGTGTGTGTAGTATTGTACTTAATTATCCAGAGAGCTGCTTCTGTAATCTGGTGACCTCGTGAATGAGGACCTAGGATGTTCCCATTGTAACTGTGGTCACTGAAGGTGGTTGCTTTTCTAACATAAGGACAGGCATGCTTTCGGTTCTAAGAAGCCATCCATGTGCACTTCACTTGGCTCATGGTTTCACAGAGAACAAACAGAAAGATAAACTGCACGTTTAGTTCAGTGGGAGGAGGGAGGTGATCTGATTTGCCCAAAGGCATTATATTGTGAAGTTCCAAAGATGATGGGAGAGATTCCTTTCCCATGCGTACCTCCCCAAATTTTTTCTGTGAGATAACATAATGCCTTGAAGACTAGTCTCTTTTTTCTCTTAAGATCCTTATCTCTATAATGGTTAGATTACATCTTGTCTTCTTTCCTGGCCTTCCTGGGCAGGCCAGAGCCCACAGCTGGCTAATCTCCTTGCTGTTTCTCTAGAGCAGCATTGTCCAGTGGAAATATAATGTGAACCGCATATGTGACTAAGTTTCAAGTACAAAAAAAGGGAGGTAAAATTAGTTTTATGTTTAAACCAAAATATTATTTTACCACCTAACCAATATAAAATATTAATAAGGTATTTTACATTTTTTGTACTGGCTTCAAAATCTGGTGTGTATTTTACACTTACAACACATCTCAGAGACTGTGAACGTCTAGGGAGTAGGGCTTGGCATCTTTCCTTATTTATATCTGAACCTTCCTCCATCCCCACATTATCTGCCTAGGTTCTTTCCTGTATAGGCTGCTGAATGAATGAATGAATGTTCCATTTTCATTAGCCCTATTGTTTTAATCTTTTAAAGTTCATGTAGATATTATTAAAGTTAAAATTAGTTTTGTGTCAAAATGTACTAGAAATTAGTTTTATAGTGTACTCACATTTATATCTATAAAAGATGGCAGAGGCAAAGCAGAGTTTGGAGACTAGATTTGTATTCCATATAATACTAGCAACCTTCTGTGTGACCTGGGGCTGATTGCTTAACTTCTCTGGTTCTCTCAATTTAATCATCTGTAAAATGTTGTGGGATTAAATTTCTTTTAACGTCCTTTCCTATTCTCTGGTTGTATAATTTGTCGTTGAACAAATGTATTTTTTTGTTTTGACAGTTTATATTATAGAAGAATAGTTGTTTTCTTTTGCTGACCTTTGCAAACAAATCTGTGAACATTTTTATGAATTTCTCCTTTATTCCATATTGTGTTCCTTTTCAAAAATTGAGATTCTTATCCCTAAAAGTAATGGTCTCATTTCTGTATCCTTTGTACATAGGATAAAATGGCAGCAATGAGTGTTAAATGAATTTTTACTTACATTAAAAACTAATGGTGGGCGCAGTGGTTGAGAGTCCGCCTGCCGATGCAGGGGACGCGGGTTTGTGCCCCGGTCCGGGAAGATCCCACATGCCGCGGAGCGGCTGGGCCCATGAGCCGTGGCCGCTGAGCCTGCGCGTCCGGAGCCTGTGCTCCGCGGTGGGAGAGGCCACAGCAGTGAGAGGCCCGCGAACGGCAAAAAAAAAAAAAAAAAAAACAATGGTTACTAACACAACATTGTAAATCAACTATACCCCAATAAAAATTTTTTTTTAAAAACCAGCCAAAAAAAAGAAAAACTACTGGTTATAGTAACTTGCTTGGTGGAGAAAGTTGGGATATTTCAGCAAGTGATGAATGTAGCAGCTGCCTTTTTTCTTACTAAAGAAATTCTGAGTAGATTGCACCCTTAAAAACTAGATTTTTCATATTTTTCAACATTCACTTTTGTCTTTCCTGCAACGCAAATTTCCTATCTTGCTCTTCTGGTCATGTTACTCTCAAGCTCAAAACTCTTCAGTGCCCCCAAAGAATACACTTGAGGCTTCTCAGCTTGGCATTAAAGGGACTGGATACACATTCTGGCTGTCAGCCTGCCTTCCTCACTCTGAATCCCCCTTGAATATGCCATTTCTGTTTGCAGATGGGTCTGCCTGACCCACCTCGACATGCCTCGGGCAATCCCTTCTCTACCCCATTGCCCCTGCTCCTCTGCCCCCAAGACTACCTCTCTTCTCCTCCAATGATCAGACTCATCCCCATTCCTTAAGGCTAGACGGAGTCAGTTTCAAGCCCCATCTTCACCCCAATCCATAATTTGGCAACCTGTGCTGCCGTAACCCTTATTCTTTTTTTTTTTTTTTTTTTTTTTTTTTGCGGTACGCGGGCCTCTCACTGTTGTGGCCTCTCCCGTTGCGGAGCACAGGCTACGGACGCGCAGGCTCAGCGGCCATGGCTCACGGGCCCAGCCGCTCCGTGGCATGTGGGATCCTCCTGGACCGGGGCACGAACCCATGTCCCCTGCATCAGCAGGCGGACTCTCAACCACTGCGCCACCAGGGAAGCCCCGTAACCCTTATTCTTATTTATCATTATCACATGCTGCCTTTAACAAGCGCAGACATGTATACCAGTAGATTTTGGGCTGTTTCTCCTACTAAGCTGCCATGTTCTAAAAACAGGTTAATTTTCTTTTAAATTAATTAATTTATTTATTTATGGCTGCGTTGGGTCCCCGCCGCTGCACGGTCCCTCTCAAGTTGTGGCGAGCGGGGGCCACTCTCCGCCGCGGTGTGCGGGCTCCTTCCCATTGCGGTGCCCTCTCCCGTTGCGGAGCACCGGCTCCAGGCGTGCACACAGGCTCAGTAGTTGTGGCGCACGGGCCCAGCTGCTCCATGGCATGTGGGATCCCCCCAGGGCTCGAACCCCTGTCCCCTGCACCGACAGGCGGACTCCCAACCACTGCGCCACCAGGGAAGCTGCCCCAGGTTAATCTTTTAATTACTGCACCAATTGGATGCTGGATTCTAGGCCAGGCCCCAAACATAAAACGGTCAAATATTCAGGCAAGTAGTTACAATTATAGATCTGATAAGTGCAAATATTGGAATATGTACAAGGCACCTTGATAGACCAGAGGAGGGAGTGGACAACTGTTCCTGAGGGAGATCTGGGGAGGGTTCAAGGGGCCGGTGAATCATTGCAGGAAGTGGGATCGGCGCTATTAAGCCCGAATGCCATAGAGCTGGGGGTGTTCCCTGTGCCTCCTTCGTGGTTCTCCTTTACAGCAGTATGGCCTAGTGATTGGGTGTGCAGACTGTGGTCAGAAGGCCTGGGTTCGAATCTTGCCTCTGTCTCTTATTAGCTCTATCAATTTGGGAAAGTTATTTAGTCATTTTGTACTTCAGTTTTCTCAAATGGAATATGGGAATGATAATGTGGGAAAAGGTAGGGAAAGAGGAAGAGAGAAAGGAAGGAGGAAGGGGGGTTACGTGAGCTAAATTAAGTAAAGGGTTTAGAATAGAAAATGCTTAATAATTATTAGTTATTTTATATCTCTTACTATTCATTCTCAAGGTACCATGCGTATAGACGGTGTTCTATGAATATTTACTGAATGATTGAACGTTGCCACCAGTGAATTAGTTATGTATTCATACCTTATCTATTACAGAAGGCTGCATTTTCTAATGATATCTCTCAGTGATAGGCTACTTATTTGAGGGGGTGGGAGGGCGTGGGTGTGTGTTGATGCTGTGCACTGGGTTCATTTTGGCTCACTAGGGGAAATTTTCCAATTCTAAGATCAATGACCTGAAACTTCTTGTCTGCTGTGATTTCCAGTTGCCTAGATTTCTCATACAGCATGCCATAGGCAGTGTTTGCAGATTTGTTGCATGGAGAGTCAGTACACAGTGTCCTTCATAGTTTCACATCTTATGTGCAGGATATAGTTTCTTCTCTAATGAAATTAATAACATGCCATGAAGCTCTCCTGAGTCATTGTAAGTTAAATCATTTGATATTATTTAAAATTGCTTTTCATATAATGAGCAGTATTTTTTCTCATAGATATACAATGTCTACTGCTTCACAAATTATAAACTAGGAATATTTACTTAGTATGTAACAGGTCCCTCATGTTAAAATTCATAGCATTTTTGCCTTAAACTGAGATTATTGCCAAGTCCTTATTTGGCGCTTTCTTTTTGCAGGACTTGGCCTTTTATTATTAATGTCAGAGTAGTTCTTCAGAACAAACTGAATTAAAAACACACAAAACACAGGCTACTTTTAAAATACATATAATAGCTTATTGAAGCAATAATGGAATAATAAATACAATATTATAGAGCCATAATTTTACTAATAATTATATGTTAGGTTTTTCTGTTATAGCTATATTTTTGAAGCATTTAAAAATAAAATAGCAAGAATCATTCCTAGCAAGTAAAATTCAGAGTCTACTAATATAGTAATGAAAATCATTATAATTGTATTTCCACAAATGTGTGCCAGACCTTTTAGGCTTGGTTGTCTAAATAGGCTTCATCAACACTTTTTCCTGGTCTCTCACCAAACACCTTGGGGAGATAGGTAGGGAGCCTGTTCTAGTGATTTTACAGATGGGTAAACTGAATCACAGTACAGTTAAACGATTTGCCCAGGGTTGTGTAGTAATCAGGTATCTGTATCTGTGCTCTTTTTATTAGATTATTCTGCTGCTCAAAATGTTGATTCCTATAAGCATACAAATTGTGTGTATTTCTGTAATTCATTTGTTTTACTTTATTTTATTCAAGTATGGTTTTCTGTATTTCGTCTTCTATATAAGAAGATAAGAGAAGGATAGGTAACTATAAAGTTACCTATAGAGAGGGTATGTATTTTAGCAAGGTAGGTCTAACATCTAGTTCTTTTTTATAACATATAACTAAAAATGTGTCCTCCTTGGGACTTCCCTGGTAGTGCAGTGGTTAAGAATCCGCCTGCCAATGCAGGGGACATGGGTCTGAGCCCTGGTCTGGGAAGATCCCACATGCCGTGGAGCAACTAAGCCCGTGCGCCACAACTACTGAGCCTGCGCTCTAGAGCCCGCGAGCCACAACTACTGAAGCCCATGCACCTAGAGCCCATGCTCTGCAACAAGAGAAGACACTGCAATGAGAAGCCCGTGCACTGCAGCAAAGAGTAGCCCCCTCCCGCCGCAACTAGAGAAAGCCCATGCACAGCAACAAAGACCCAAAGCAGCCAAAAATAAATAAATAAATGTATTTTTTTTTTTTTAAAAGTGTCCTCCTTGAGAGTAGGAACACATTTTGTCAAATTCATTTAATGGCATATATTTAACAAAAAACTTAGTTTCATTTCAAATTGGCCACCTTTTATTTTTATTTTTTATTTATTTGTTTTTTGCGGTACGTGGGCCTCTCACTGCTGTGGCCTCTCCCATTGTGGAACACAGGCTCCGGACGCGCAAGCTCAGCGGCCATGGCTCACGGGCCCAGCCGCTCCGCGGCACGTGGGATCTTCCCGGACCGGGGCACGAACCCGCGTCCCCTGCATCGGCAGGCAGACTCTCAACCACTGCGCCACCAGGGAAGCCCCAGGCCTCCTTTTAAAACAATTATGTTGGGCTTCCGTGGTGGCGCAGTGGTTGAGAGTCCGCCTGCCGATGCAGGGGACACGGGTTCGTGCCCCGGTCCGGGAAGATCCCACGTGCCGCGGAGCGGCTGGGCCCGTCAGCCATGGCCGCTGAGCCTGTGCGTCCGGAGCCTGTGCTCTGCGACGGGAGAGGCCACAGCAGTGAGAGGCCCGCGTACGGCAAAAAAAAAAAAAAAAAACAATTATGTTAAAAGATACTTTAACTATTATCAGTCTGTAATGCAAGCCTGAAGAATGAAGCTCTTATTTAGATAATTAAAAAAATACTCTTGGTACTACCCTGGTGGCGCAGTGGTTGGGAATCCGCCTGCCAATGCAGGGGACACGGGTTCGAGCCCTGGTTCGGGAAGATCCCACAGGCCGTGAAGCAGCTAAGCCCGTGCACCACAACTACTGAGCCTGCTCTCTAGAGCCTGTGAGTCACAACTGCTGAGCGTGTGTGCCACAACTACTGAAGCCCATGTGCCTAGAGGCCGTGCTCTGCAACAAGAGAAGCTACCGCAATGAGAAGCCCGTGCACCACAACAAAGAGTAGCCCCCTCTCGCCGCAAATAGAAAGCCCGCGTTCAGCGACGAAGACCCAACGCAGTCAAAATAACCTAAATAAATAAATTTATTTTTAAAAAATAAAATAAACTGTCTCCTCAACGCAGTCAAAAAAACCCATATAAATAAATAAATAAATTTATTTTTAAAAAATAAAATAAACTGTCTCCTCAACGCAGTCAAAAAACCCCAAATAAATAAATAAATTTATTTTAAAAAATAAAATAGAATAAAAAATGCTCTCTCCCCAGATACCTTCATCCTGCCACAAGACAAGAAACACTTCTTTTGGGATTCCTTTCCTGTATGGCAGAGGGTTCGTTACAACAAAAATACCTAAAGAAACCAGAAAACTCTTCAGACACTTCTCATATAACTGATGTTTGAAAATGTTAGCTTGACTGATATATGAAAATAAAATTTTCCATAGTGTGGTGTTTCTATCATGAAGAAAGAGGAGAACTTTGATTATTCATTTAAAGGTAGTTTCATGCATGCTGTCACTGAGATTTTAAGTTTTTTAAGTGGGTAAACAAGTTTCACTGGTGATAAATATTATTAATGATTATGAGGATAATTTAAGGTGACTGCTGATAGTTTGGGTTAAAAATGGCCTTACCTTTTAAGACCTTATCTCTTTGGAACTTAAGTGTCTTTACATATTTTGCCTCATTTACTTTTACAGCATCCTTATACAGTGATTTGCATGGGTGGTGCAGTTCTTACTATGTAGGTAGTGAAACCCAGGCATAGGTTAAATGATTTACTCTAATTTTATGCTGCCTTTTTTTTTCAGGCACTTTCTAAGGCTTTATGTTGCCATTATTCTAAGCAATGCATGATTCAAAACAGTGAGGAATTCTGGGGATAGACTCACGAACACCAGTGCTCAGAAAATCAAGGTTATTCAGAGCCCTTAATTTAGCCCTTACCTCCTAAATGCAAGAATGGTTAAAACTGTTGACATTTTACAGTCATCCTAAAAGTAAGGCATTGTAACTGGGCAAAACATAGTCAAAATACCAGGTAGTATTCTGTTCACTGCACATCTGATCAAGGCAGATGTCTTCATTAGCTGGTGATGATTGTACCAATTCTGGAAGCTTTGATAGTGAGGGCACACCATCCTGCATGGTAGATGGGATTATTGGAAATAGATGACCTGGTAGTAAATAGAGAAGTTCAGAGCAGAGACTTCATCCCATGCCAGCCCTCTCCCAATGTGCTGTGATGCATTTTGAGCTCCTCTAGTTTAGTTTCCATTATCTACCACCCAAGTTCTCAATTCAATTTCAGACTCTGGCAAAAGCCTATAATTCTATTTGTTTTGGGTAAATTTAGCAAGCTGCTCCTGATTACACCTTAGCCAGAGACCATCTGTTGACTGGCGTGCCTCTCAGAGGAGTGGTTTTTGTAGGCGATGAATGGGAAGAGGATTGGAACGCTGCTGCTGTTAGTAAGCACATGCACCGTATCAGGGATAGTCCTTCTGCTTTTCAATCTGCCAGCTCTCTATATTGATGGAGTGTCCTATGCCTGCAAGCCATTCAATCCTGAGGCAATGAGAAGTGCTCTCCTAGGGACCATTTATCAAGTGCTTCTACTGGCATTTGATGGAAAGGAATTTAGAAGTCATAGTTTGATACACTTAAAGCACGGCCACATTCTGCTCCACACATCCCGAGTATGTATGTATGTGTGTATATATCAACCCCGTGTACATGCTTTTCAGCAGCTATAGTCATGTGCTGTCAAAAGCCCCACAGACAAAACAACAGGATACAGCTGTGCTCTGTAATGTACTGTGTAAACCTCCTCAGGATCAGGCTCACAGTTCTTTAAAGCGCTGCCTACTCCACTAAAATTATTGCTAGTTCATTTGCATCAGATGGGGAAGATGTGCTAGATAAATTTAGAATGTTGAGGAACAGTTTTGATGCTGACAGTGCTATGATGAGGGTTCTTTCTAAATGATGATGGTATCGTTAGCTCATGGCTAAGATGAGACTGGTCTAAACACGAGGTATGAGGGGAACTGGAGAAAATGAACATAAATTAGCCTCATCTCGTTTTCTGAAAGAATCAGAGGAGGGAGGTGAGGGAAGGAGGCGCAGTGGATTGCCAGGGCGCTTGAAAACCGAAATTAGATCAGTGAAGTGAGAGGATTGGTTACCGCCCTGTGTTGGGGGAAAGGGAACAACGTCTCGGCACTAACAGCTGCAGGTTGGCGTAATTAACTGACTTGTGTAGGAAGTGCCCAGGGTCATCTTAGAAACCCATCACATAGGGGATTCCTCCTTGAATTCAGCTTCTAAGGGTTGGGGTGGGGGGGAGTGTAGAATTGTATCAGCTGCAGGTCTTGTCTTTAAGGCAAGAAAGAGTTTAAATTTGATTAAAAAAAAAATCTCACAGGATCCTAGATCTGCTACTTTTTTCCCACCTAGTTGTTACCTATCATTTTGATGACATGTTCTCTTTTTTAAATTTTAATGCCATGAATTAAAGTGGGGTAGTTTCCTCCACCCATATCTTTCACATACAAACTCAGCATTCTTTAATTTTCGATATGAAAATCATCACAGGTTCAGCGAAGTGAGGGTTAAGGTACCAGAGCAGAAATGTAGTGTATAGTATATATCTAAATTTTAGTTAATAATGACTATTAAAATGTTATTACAGTTTAAAAATTTTTAAACAAATAGTGAATGACTGTGCTAAAATAAAGTATCAACTATATTATTTTTTAAAGGATTAAAATCACCAATCTTGAATGAGCAAAAATAGTTTCTGGGAATTTCTTTGCTAATCAGGGCAATTTGATTCATTGCTACTGAACTGATGAATGTGAGGCTGATTTAATAAGCTATAATATTTGCAGTTACATGTCATCTCTAATATAACAGGATATAATGTATTTAAAACTCCTGCAGATCATCACCAAACCACATAACAATTGTTCTACAAATTGAATAAGAGGCTTAATTTACAGATAAAGGCTGTAGTTTGCTGGTTATACAGTTGATAGTATGAAGACAGTAAGAAATATCCTGAATGAGCAAAGGACTATTTGAAAACGATACTTAAAAATCATATGGTTGATCTACGTTCTGTGAATGAGGCTTAACCCATACGAATAAATGGTTTTAGCAAGGGTCTGTGGTCTTTAGGAAATGACACTTGAAGGATATGCCAAAGAAGGCTTGTAGAAATCATCCTCATGTTCGTTTATATCATGCATACAGTACTTCCTTATCTAGCCCAGTATGTACCAGGAAGCATAAAACCAAGACCATACCGGATATGAATAAATGGTAAGAGTTCGAAACAAAAGCTATTCCAACGTAAATGCTCCCCGCTGGTTCACAGGTTTCTTCCTGCAGGCTCCAGGATGAATGGTCCTCACTGAAACATTCCCAGGAAACACTTTTTAAAAAAAATTTTTTTTCAGCTCTTGCTGAGAAGAAACAGAGTCAGGGTGATTTAAGGGCAAGGCAAATATGCCTTAAAGACCTTTGTCATAATATAGCTCATGTTTGCACATATGTTCAGTCGCCTGCAGTGTCTCATGTTCTAGTCCTGGCAGAGCAGGCTAGTTTTTTGGGTTTTTAAAAAATTTATTTTATTTATTTATTTTTGGCTGCATTGGGTCTTCGTTGCTGCGTGCGGGCTTTCTCTAGTTATGGCGAGTGGGGGCTACTCTTCGTTGCGGTGTGTGGGCTTCTCGTTGCGGTGGCTTCTCTTGTGGAGAGAGCCGACTAATTTTTAAGGGACTTGGTTCAATGACAGAAATAGGGAAATAAATAAGACTAACAACTATGCATTCAGGATAGACCCAGAAGAAGGTAAGAGGTAAGACAGCCACACCTTGTGAGGACAATGTGAGGTGGACATAAGGCCAGGCTAATACAGAACCCTGTCTCTCCTCATCTAGAGAAAATTGAATTTAGTTCAGTAAATAGTGAGGCACTGTGGAAGAGACAAGTATGTGATAGGTCTCTGCTTTGTACCAAGCTTACAGGGGACTAGGCTTATGCTGGTAAAATCATTCGAGAATAAGAAGGACTTTGCAGTCAAGTGTTACGGTGAGAAGACTATGCAGAGCCATAAATGCATTCCTTAGGGGATATTTATAATATATATATATATGTATATATATATATATATACATATATATATATACACACACCTTGTACAGAAGAGATGGAAGATCAGTCTTCATGCCCTTTGGATCATACTTACTAATGATAAATTTGCATTGGTTTTGACTTACTGTAGATGATAAGCAAAATCTCACAAAACAGATTATTACTGGGGATCAGTTTATAGATGGAGGTGGTTATATTGTGGTGGTCTCCCTGGATGGGGGAATCTGCTTTGAGAGATCCTACCTAGGAGTGGCATTTGGGAGAATTAAACAGAGTCAGAGAAAAGCTACAACTGAAGCTTTAGTAAGAATATTGTCAGTGCCAAGTCACAACTGCCTTGTGTTGTGGATTCCTTCCTGCAGGCTGCAGGATGGATGTTCTGGGCTGAACTTGCCCAGTGCACTGCAGAACCGGGGCCGTGACTCGTGGGGGTTCTCCTGCTGGCCCCCCTCAGATATTCCAGTTGCTGTTGCCAGCTTTACAGTCTCCATGGGCCTATTTACCTTGGTAATTTTCACCTGATGCATTTATATTGGTCATTTTTTTTCTCCCTGGAATCCTGGGATCTCATTCACTAGTGCAATAAAAGTGGTGGAGTGAAAATCCCTCCTTAAAGCAAGGAGAAGAATTGTTTAGGGAAAACAGCAACCACGCTAACTGCCACTCTAATTAAGGCACCAAAAGAAGCCTTGTTCTCATTTAGAGGTGGCTCATATCCGCATCTCTGTGTACATACAGGCCAATGTTAGTCCATCTGTGGGCATCGCTGCTAACTTTATTTTTTTTTAAATCCAGTGTTAATGTGTTTTCGTTTCAAAACAAAACAGTAACAGCCCTAGGATTGAAACACAAGAATTCTTTGGCCGCAGCTTGCCAAAACCATGCTTGGTTGTGTGTGTAGGGAAAATCACTTTGAATAACAAAAGCACAAATGAGAACTGATAGAATAATAAGTAATTAAGGTGGATTAACAACAGTTGCTGAATTCCAGCTGTTGGCTGCAGATGCAGTTTGGCTCCCTAATTCAAATTGGTTGAAACCTGCTGCTATTCGGAGTGCAGGAGGGAGGGAAGTGTGCCCAGGACAATGCCCACATCAGGTGTAGCTTTCTTGTTGTCCATTGTGGAGGATTTAGGTACAGTATCGAGGGCAGGTTTTACTTTCTCTGGATTTCTTTTATTACTTAACTTCCTTTGCCTTCTGTTATTTTGACACCTTCCTGCATATTTTTTGGGTCCTTGTTGATTTAGAATGACTAACCAAAATCTGTGAGCTTGCTGTTTGGTTATGGCACATTGAAAACCAAGAGAAGAGAGAAAAGCATGTGTTACTTTCCCGTGGCAAAGAAGAGCTCACAGTAAGAGAAATTATACATTCCTTTGGCTGCTATAAATAATTATCTCGGTTGTTTCCTGGGCTAGCAGCTAGGCCACATTCAGAGCCTCCTTAAGGAGGACAGCCCCATATAATTATACGCCCAACCACACACCCCAGGGAAACTGTGTGAACAGATAATTAACAGGGTAATCACCATAGGCAGTCAGTCCCCTGCAGCCTTACCACAGTGTGTTCCGTTGCCATCACACCTCCATCCTTGGAGAGCCCCGATCCTGTCGGTGATCAGGAATCGTCCCTCTCACAACAATGGCCAGGGGTCCGCTCACAGAAGGGCCCCATGCTCCATTTAAGGCTCTGCTGTCACCATCTCACAAGTCTGAGTCTTATCTTTGAACCAGCGTTTTGTAAGTGGAGCATGTGCATCAGAGGAAGTGGTATATAAAATATGTGTGTTCACCTGTTGGGGCACAGTTTGCAAAAAGTGTTCACAACGTCCCATGAGCACAGACTGCGATGTATTGGAGTTCAGGGACTCCAAGCGAGTACAAGGTCAGCATTTTATGGCAGCTGCCCATTTCCATAGAATGTTGGTAGAATGTGCATGTATCAAGAAGTAAGATTTTGGGCTTCCCTGGTGGCGCAGTGGTTGAGAGTCCGCCTGCTGATGCAGGGGACGCGGGTTTGTGCCCCGGTCTGGGAAGATCCCACATGCCGTGGAGCGGCTGGGCCCGTGAGCCATGGCCGCTGAGCCTGCGCGTCCAGAGCCTGTGCTCCGCAACGGGAGAGGCCACAACAGTGAGAAGCCCGCGTACCGCAAAAAAAAAAAAAAAAAAGATTTTAAAGTTGAGTTAGTTTCAGTTGAGTTAGCCACATGAAGTGTTTCCACTGTCCTAGTAAGGACAAAATACATATGCATGTATGAACTACAATATGCAAGTTGTGTTGTTTGGTGATTCCACATACAAGTTAAATGCCATTCCTTTTGCATTTAAAACTGTCATTAAACCATATAAAGATGAATGGTAAAATGCATGCTAATAATTAAATACTTTAGTTTTTCTTTGTTTAGAATAACATTAAATAGTAAATTTAAAACATCATGAGAAATTGAGAGAGACCATGGAAGAAAGGAAAAAGCTCTATATTTTAGTGCACTTAATGGCACTTTTTTTTTTTTTTTTTTTTTTTTGCGGTACGCAGACCTCTCACTGTTGTGGCCTCTTCTGTTGTGGAGCACAGGCTCCGGATGCACAGGCTCAGTGGCCATGGCTCACGGGCCCAGCTGCTCTGCGGCATATGGGATCTTCCTGGACCGGGGCATGAACCCGTGTCCCCTGCATCGGCAGGCAGACTCTCAACCACTGCGCCACCAGGGAAGCCCAATGGCACTTTTTTTTCCTGCTTTTTGAACAAGGGGCCCTTCATTTCATACCGTGCCCTGCAAATTATAGAGCGGGCCCTACTCAGTGGTCTATAGTTTCAGATAAACTGAGTCTGACTGAAGAGGATGCTAAGATCAGATGCTTCCCAGGCAGCCTGTGAGACGCAGACACCAGATACACACCTATGCCGCCTTTAGGGCCTTACTGAGGCAAAGGTTCCCGTTTAACCAGATCCCACCACATTTCAGATTTTCTACCTGTTCAGAGAACTTTGGCAGACTGTACGTTTAGGCAACCTGGCTTTTCATGACTGTAATCTTCTCCAGTGATATGTGAGGGTCCTTTTACCTTCCAGACATGGTTCGCAAAAGGAATTCTGTACCAGCGTTATAACACCATAAAATACCTCCCCCCTGCCCAGCCTCTGCCTCTTACCCTCTCCTGCCTTTTCTGTTTTCAGCAGACTGTGCCCTTGTCCCTGCAAATGAATTAGGAGGTATAGGTGTGTTGATTTATTTGCCCTCATGAACATAAACTGTTCTCTGATAGAAGTGTGCCTACCACCACAAACAGAAACGCTGTCCTGCTAACAGTTTGCTCTAGATATGTGTAAGCCCATATACCACTCTCACCCAAGGCGACTTACTAACCGACTTCTAGGGATTTACTAAGTGGAAGCAGCCTTGGGGAGCTGGTTGGTTATAAAGCCACAGATGTCTCCTTGGAGCCAGTGGGAGAGCTGGTGAGGAGGAAGGCAGGCAGTGAGCCATGCAGAGGGGCCCAGGGGACATCGATCGTTTGCCAGAGTTTAGCACAAAGCCAAGAATGACTTGCTCCTAGGAGCCAACCATGCCAAGTGTCTACTTGATACTATCCCCAAACCATTTTATTTCAGCAGGAGAGATTATGGCCCAGGGTGAGAAGGAGACGCCAAAAGCCCTACCCCCATCTGGTTTTTGTTATAGGTTTGCTGACCCAGATTTCTTTCCCAGCGTATTCCTCCCTAGGAATCGGTCAGGCACTTAAGGAAGTTGCAGTTATTCCTTAAGTATGTACACTTGATTGCTTAGCAAGCCCCAAACACACTGTATCGGCTGTGGTCTTGAGCAGGAGTTGGCAGCATTTCCCCAGGAAAGCCATGTTTGTTTCTTCTGCCACAGATCTGTTTTCATGAGGGCAGAAGGAATGTGGGAGGAACCCCATGTGGGAGATGGTTGTCATAAGGACTTCACATCCCCTCTTTGAGCCAAATGATCATCCTCTGTTGAGATGCAAGCAGACTAAAAATGGAGTAACTCACTAAGACATTACCTCAGAAACTTGATAGGAACCAGAACCCCTCATCTTGTCTGTGGCAAAGAGCTGCGGAGGGGAATACTATTGTTTTTAAAATTAACATTGGGGCGATTGTGTGGACGTTGGCGGAAGGAGAGATAAAAAACGTGGACAGGCAGTCAGGAGGGCGACTTCTTGGACTCATCTCAGGCCAGTACTGGACGTGGCCAAGGCTCTCCTCCTGCCTTTGACTACAGAGACCACCTGTACCCTGACAGCCTGTCCTAGAACTCACTTCTGCCTACCCTGGCCCTGGCAACCAGTCAACACCACCAGTCAGGAGCCATTTTATACCAAAGGCTGTGGGTATTAGAAGAGCCTGGCTTCCAGGGATGTTTGGAAATGTTCTTCTTAATGTTTTTTCTTTTCTTTTTCTTTTTTTGAGAGAGAGGAGGGCCAAGAAGTTCCAAACTACTTGAGAACATGTGTTGTCACCCCTCCTCATATTCCTCTCAGATATCTGACACAAGACTTTGCACATTCTAGAGATTATTTACTAAGAATGGATAATAGTAAGAGATCAGGAATTTATGGATGCGTGCCGAGTCAGTGAATCATAATAATGATAAGTGCCTGTGCCTCCGTTTTCCTTGTCTGTGAGGTGAGGATGATAATCGTGTGAGCTGAATAATAAATGAGTTAATACCTGTAAAATGCTTAGGACTGTGCCTGCGTTCAATAAGTACTCACTACTGATATTATGCGAAAGGCAGAGTGTACCAGTTATGACCAAGGGAGTCACAAAAAAGAAATGATGGCTCATCATAAAGTACGTGCAGGTAGCTATTAAAGTTAATCTCTTGGTACATGAAGGTCCTTTAGAAGTACAAGTTAATATTCTCCTGCCACTTAGTAGTTTGCAAATACAAATAAGAGCAGTGTAAATGTATGACTGATTTTTCAGAGTCTTGTTATTTACCTGGTTTTTCTTCATGGAAAAGGAATTTGGGCCTGGGAACCATTCTACTTAGGCAACTTGCTTTCGATGCCTGCAGAGCTGGCTGGTGGGAATGTGATGACTCTTGGTGGGACCCAGCTGAACAGAAACAAGGTGTGGGAAACCTCTGCAAATTACCTTACACATTCAGCTTCTGAGTCCTTTAATTTTTCTTATCAGTAATTCACTTCAGATAACAACTCTGGAGATAAAACAGGCCTTAGGGGGGTGGCTAAAGGGAGCAAGAACAAAGGTTTTATTGGTCTTTTATCTCCTGTTTACTAAAAAGTGTTTGGTTGTAAAAGGTAAAGACAAAACTATTGTGTCTGCTCCAGAAAATGAACAAATAAAAATAATTATTGCAGAGCGGCATTAGTAACAAATAGGATATACTTACTTTTCCCTAACTGGTGGCTTCAAATCTCGACTTCATTATTTTTTAGCACTTTTTGGCTCTCCATTTGAAAATCAAACACAAGAATAGGGCTTAAGGCTAATTTTCTTCCTGGGTGAAATTGAGGGACTTGACTTATCCGCAGCCTAATTTTCTTCTATGAGGACCGTAAACAGGTGGCTTCTTTCTCTAATGGGATTCCAGTGTGTGAGAATGAATGAATGTGGGTCATATTGAAGAGAATCAGATGCTCACAATAAATAAAGAAAATAATACATATTTGCTTGAAATGCTAAATATTTGTCAATAATATGTTAGAAGAAAAAATAGCATGCTTTGCTTTAAAAACATATTATCTGCTTTAAAAAATCTCTTTTATAATACTGAAGTAGGTAATGATCTTTCTGGCTGAATAGTAATCATAATAAAAGGATGACATATGATTCTTAATAGTGTCTGCCTAAGTGCAGTGTTTTAAGTATAGAGTCTTTGAAGCATTTTCATAAAGTCGATTGTGAATACTGGTTTGCTTTTTACTAAGTCTTTTTAAGTTTTGGTAACTTTATAAGAATGGATGATTTCCTTTAAACATAGATTAGGAAATTTGGGGTTGGTTTTTTTTTTGCTTTTATTTACTCTTCTAAAATTAAGTTGCTTTTTAATTTCGAGTGTGGAACACATGTACGTGGTACGGAATTGAAAAGCTATGAAAGGGTTACACGGTGAAAAATGTCTCCTTCCCACTTCTGCTCTCAACTATCCAGTTCCCCCCCTCAAGTGGCAAACCTTTATTCATAGGTTTTGTGGGTACACAAAGAAAACCATAAAAATTGCAGACTTCCCTTATTACAGTCCCGAAGGGGAGCGGGGAGGGGCACATAGTGGAAGCCTTTTGTATTGCCACAGAAAATGTTAGAATTAAGAGTGCGCTGCTTGGAGCACATCTCATCTCATAATTTTTAATGTGCCCAGAGGAAGAGCCTTGTTGTCTAAACTACCTGGAAGCAGTTTGGCTGGGCCATGGAAAACCCAGCATGTGTCCTGTCCCCGATGGTGACAAAGCCAAGGGGCCCTGAACATTTTATAACTGAATTCTGATAGCACTTGTGCTCCCTAATTCATAAATCATGTCAAAATGTGGCTTGAATGAGAATAAATGTAAAATGTGTTCTTAAGCCTTAAGCAGGCATGGAGCCCAGTTTGCTCTCTTGGAGGTGCGTTTTAAAGATGATTGAGTAAAAGGGTTAATGACATCTCATCCTGTTTCCAAATGTATAATGAGTAGCATCTCTGAAAGGTACCATATCACTGTGGGAATGGTTAAGATAATGTCACGTCGGAGTTTGTGTGACTGGGGTTCATACTGATCTTCTTGTGAACATTGCAGCCCCCCTGGCATCTCATTGCTGTAGGGTGAGGGAGCAAGAAATGCTCGACTTCCTCTGAAATTAATGACTTGCTGATTCTTTTTTGGCAAGTATAAAGCAATTCATAGAGAAAGAATAATTGTTTAATTCAAAGTATGAGTGGGGTGGGTTAAAAATGAATGTACTGGGAAGGCATGGTCCTCGCCGTGGGCGTGTGCTTTTTCTCCATTTGTAACAAATACATGATTTGAAAAACTGCTTATGTTCAGTTGCAGGAATGAAATATTGATGTTAGACCTTGTGGGTTGTAGGTGTGAGTCAAATCAACTAAGAAATATTCAGAAGCTTCAGGGTCCAATGAAGTAAGTTCTAGGTACCTTCTTAGTTTACACTGGAGTAATGCTTTCTCAGGTATTTTATTTATTTATTTTCAATGTTCCTTTAAAATTAACCCAAGGCAAATTTAAATCTGAACTTTGGTTTAGATTTTGTTTAGTTCAATACATGTGTTTGCTATAGATTAAATGACATATTGAATGTGTTAGTAACAATGAGAATGCTTAAGTTATTGATAACATGTTATGTATGCCTTGAATTCTGTTTCAAATACATTTTCTATTTTGGAATATTCGAGACTGAGTTCCTCAAGTTTGAGTATTAGACGATCTCTTAAGAGAGAGATTCTGTTTTCACTCTTAATATTTCTTTTAAGGGTATAATTTAACTAGATCATTGTGTATGTGTGTGTGTGTGTGTGTAAGAGAGAGAGAGAGCTCTTCTTAAGATCTTTTGACTTGGAATTCATAAAATAATTCATAAGATAATTAGATGCCTGTAGGACTACACGTTGACAGCTATAGCTTTCAAAACAATGTTTCGACAAGAAGAGGCCCCTGCAAACCTTGCCTGATAGTGAGTAACCAGAGAGATTTGGGAACCAAACACAATAGAAGAAACAGGCACATCATTCCTTTACCTCACTCATCATCGTTGCCTTTGGGGAGTAACTGAAAAAGGGCAAAGTGAAACAGACAATAAATCCAAGTAGACTTTTGAATAAACTTTGGAAAGAACATTGCCTTACACAATGTGAATAATTTGTAAATATTAAATGAAAGAAGAACAATGAATGAATCAGTGAATCAATCAAAATTTAAACACATCCCAAGATGGGGGATCAAATTTGCATACGACAATTAGTATTTGTAGCTGCTTGTAGCTATAGTATATTTTCTTTTGTTTGTCCCATTGCCACTCTAGAAGCCACATCGTCAGCATAGAACTCATCTACCCCATGGGAAAAACAAATCTTCCTCCCAAGATTTGTATTTTAATTATACCACCATTTTTGTAGGACCCCAGGCTCAAAACATCCATTTACATTAGAGACCCTGAAACCTGGCGACTGGACTGTTAGACTCTCTTGGATTTCTACTTCCATACTTCCATAGGCATCACGCCACCCAATCCCCACCAAGTCCATTTCCCATCTAATGCTGTATCCAATACAATAGCCGGCTGGCTTGTCTCTCCAGCCTCACAGCATAGGGAGTAATTTTTCTAGAATTAAATTCAGCAGATATTTGTTATACAAACAATGTGCTTGTCACTATAGGGGATACAAATATGATTAAGACACAGCTCCTGTTTTCAGGGAGCTTTTACAGTCGAAGGGCAAATAAGAGTGGTAGAAACATAGGTGTCATTCAAGGTACAAGGTGCTATGAGGCTGAACAAAATTTTCATTATTTCCCTGCTCAAGAAGTTATAATGACTCCCTGTCACCTTTTGGATCAAGTGAAAATTTTCCAGTCTTCATAATTTGATGCCATCCTAGCTGCTTACATTTATGTTTTACTATAGTTCTCTGTGCAGCTTCTGTCCTCTGCCTAATACGGCCCTGAATACATCCATCCACACATTCCTTCCTTCCTTCCTTCCTTTGCTCATTCACTATTTCTGCAAATACCACAGCTTGTCAGATACTGTTCTCGGGATTCTGGGGGAAACAAAAATGCATCAGTCCCTGCCTTGAGCAACTTACCGTCTAGTGGGAAGAGAAAGACAAGAAAACAAAGTTCTTGAGCAGTGTGTTGTGTTAGAACAGAACACACGAAGTGCTGCGGGGAGGACAGGGGAGATGGAGGCCTCACAGAGGAAGGGAATCTTGCCAGCAGTTGGGGTGCTCACCAAGGAGAAGAGCGAGGTGAGAGCCTCACAGACAGAAGCTTAGTGAAGCAACTCATGGATGCAGAGCAGAGTGTGGCTTGATCAGGATGTTGGTGGCAGGAATATAGCATGGACCCGAGGGGGCAAAGAGAACACTGGCAAAATCCGGGAGCCAGATGATCATGGGCCGTGACTCCTATGCCAGGGAATTTGTTCTTTAGCTTCTGTGTTAGCAAAATCCACCTGGAGCTTCAAACAGATGGAAACAGATGTGGGTCTTAGAATGCTCTGGCAGCAGTGTGGAGGGTTTGAGGGAGAGATGCTGAAAGCAGGCCAGAGGGTTGGAATATTCCCAACCCAAGGGGGAAAGGCAATGAGGAGGTCCTAAAATCATTTTCAGAGTTGCTTCCTCTTGATCTTCTCTGCCTTGGTATACATATAATTTTTATGACAGGATATGTTGTGCTGCAGTAACAAATAGCCCCAGGATCTCAGGGACATAACGAACTTTATTTCTTAACTGCAGGTAACTATTCTCCAGTCAGTGACTCAGTATAGCCTCAGTGAGGCTGCTTCAGTGTTGTGGCTTTGTCATTTCAACACAAGCTTCCACATAAGAGAACACGAAGGGTCTTATTACTTCAGCCCACGAGCGACTTCCTTCTGCTCACAACTCTAAGGTGGTGGGAGGGTGTTTAATACCCGCTGTGCTCCAAAGGAGGAGAAAGTAGATATGCTTGAACCGTAGAAACCCCTACCACTCCATAACCTACTGTCATTTTTTTCTTCTGTTTCCTCAGGATTTCTGTATATTGCCTGATCCACTCTTTACTATTTAGTTACACATTTCCTTAGAATTATCATCTTGTTGCTCCTTGTGCCTTGTTCCTCTTACTGCCTGAAGCTGGTAAGCTCTCAGGGGTGGATTTGTGTTTTCTGAATCTTCTCACTTTTTTTTTTTTTTTTTTTTTTTTTTGCTGTACGCGGGCCTCTCACTGTTGTGGTCTCTCCCGTTGCGGAGCACAGGCTCCGGACGTGCAGGCTCAGCGGCCATGGCTCACGGCCCAGCCGCTCCGCGGCATGTGGGATCTTCCTGGACTGGGGCACGAACCCGTGTCCGCTGTATCGGCAGGCGGACTCTCAATCACTGCGCCACCAGGGAAGCCCCATCTTCTCACTTTTATAGTCCCTCACAGGTCCTGACACTGCAGGACAAGCCAGTAAACTAAGTGGATTCCTGTGAAAACACTTTGGACTAAATTTGTCAGGTTTGGGTTTTTTTTTTCTATCCAGTCCTAGATGCTCTTTTACACACAGTCAGGAATCATCTGATTTGTTTTTCTTTTTGTTGGGGATTTCATGTCCATCAGATGATTGGAATTTGTAAAACGAATCAGTAGAGGTTGACTGTTTTACTGTAAAGCCTTTAATGCCACTTTGCCTGTGAGACGCTTATTCCCGGTCCTGGCCTCGCAAAAATTGCACATTTACCCTGAATGTGACATTGCCGTGGCACATTTTAAAGGTGAATTTGAACGTTTACGGGCATCTAAATATGCCATCCTCTTTTCAGCATCCAGTTGGCGAGGTTCAATAGAAAACAAATCAATTGCCTTCCCCAGTTGAAAATAAGCACACAAAGATCTTGATTTAAAAGAAAAAAAGAAAGGATCGTTGCAAAATGAATTCATACGCTGTAGAAGGTGAGGTCGAGACCCATGGAGCACTTTATCTGAAACAGTGTTTGCTTACCCAGACTGCACATTTATTTCATCCTTTCTTGGTCAGTCTCTTTGACTTTTTCTTCTTTCCTCCTAAGCCTGACTTTTAAAATAAGTGAGAATCAGTGAAGCACACCCCAGTTCCTCTTAGTTCCCTGTAGAATAAAAAACAGTAAGTGAGTATCTGTAGCTTTTGAACATAATCCATAGGAAGTAGGTATGGCTATAATTATTTCTGGCCCAACACAAAAAGCTAACAGATCAATTAACTCTTTCTTAAGGACCAATTCTACCACAAACATTTTCTGCCCTGAAAAAAGAGAGATTCATTCAGTAGTAACAGGGCTAGCTATTTATCTGTCATCCGGCAAACTTGAAACACTTACATTATACTAGACACCTCAGGGAGTTACTTTCGAGCTTCTGCCTGAGAATTTGCTACTATGAAGTGTTTGTGGAGTCTTGCTTTCTTTTTTACATTGTATTTGCATTTTAACGTTTTTCATTCTTCATAGCTAAGAGGGAACTTTTTTCTCTTGTCATTTCTACCTCGGGACTGCTGCAATTGGAAACTGGGCTAAAACTGGGCCATATAGTGCAGACGGAGTTGAGATGCAGAAAAGGGATTTGAACAGAAGTTCAAGGAAAAAAAAACAGGATTAGGAATTCAAACCCTCCTCTTAGATGTGTATTTCCTGCCTTTCCTCTTTGTTTCCTTTTGCATTATCATTCTATTTCTGTTGAAATTCCTTTTTTTCTCTCTTTCTCTCCCATCTTCCATGTTCTTTATTTCTTGGTTCTCCTTGGCACATTTATTTTTAAGGTAGATTTCCTTCTCCATATACACCTCACTGCAGTTGCTTGCAAACTCTGCTGTCCCGGATTGTGATGCAAATGCAACATAATCATAACTGTCACAACAGTAACAACTCCTCATCTTATGCCCTGCCTAGCTGCCCTGGGCTTTCGATGTATGCTCTGTAATCCTCCACCATCCGTCTTATTTAATTAATCTGCCCGAGGTCTTAGAGCAGGAAAGTGGAAGAGCTGGGTTTCCTAGTAGTCTTACTTTCAGTGCTGATGTTCTTAGAGTAAAATCTAATGTAGTTCGTATCACCGACTCATGTATCTTAAACTCAGATAATTCCTCAGGAGACCATCTGGTGCCACCCCAGCTTTCTGATTAGTCTCTCTGATTCCAGTGGACTACATGCATAACGTCTGTTGCGTTGGATCCATTTACATCTTCTATATTAGCTCTGAATCAGAGCCTCAATGTGATTTGGGGGCTGTGCAGTGAGAAAGAAACTTCTCCGCTGTTATGGTTGCTGGAAGCTGGCAACTTCATATGCTGACTCTGTTAGTGGTAGAAGCAGCAGTTTGGAGATCCAGGCATCCCCTCTCACTCTGGGCACCTACTTCACAATTCTCAGAAGACTTGAAACCATTAACCTTGGCAGGGGAGCAGAGAGAGCTCCTGAGCTCAGCTTGGTAGAGATGCTAGAGGTGTTCAGCAGTTGCAGAGTCGCAGCTGTGTTACCTGCTCTGCACTAATTAGGAGTTACCATGAATCTGCTTGACAATTAAGGACAGAGTGAACTTTAAGGCAGATTGGTACCATGGGACGGTAAACAGTTCTCAAGCAGGCAAAAAAGAAAATTTGCACCAAGTACCGTGTTTTACTGAGACTATAAAATGTCTTTAATAATGTGGATTCAAATGTATAAATAAGTCTGAAGGAGGTTTTCTGCCACTTGGAAGGAGTTTCTTTCAGGGAATAACATTGCTTCAAAGCCTTAGTAGTGCAAGTAGTTATGTGTGTGCTACATCACCTACCAGATGAATAATTATTTCAGCACTAGCCTTCACCAGTTCTTGGATTTCAGGTGCCTGGTTTTGGACTAATATATCATAGCTGTAACAGCCTAGCAATTAAATAGCGATCTAGAATAGGAAGGCACAAAAAGATGCCGTTTCTCTTAAAAGTCATACTTGATGAGCCATATTTTAAAGCTGAATCTTTCCCAGCTTGTTTTCGGTTCTTCCTTGCTTTTTTTCTCCACTTAATTTGTGCACGCATGATCTATTTCCATTCATACGGCTCTGGGTCATGAGGGCCCTTAAATCATGTTCTTTTGGTGGGCCGTAATACTACCTGAGGGTAGATTTATCAGGGCTCTATTCTTTAAGGACCTGATGCTAAGTTTCAGGCAAGGCAAGATGGTCTTGTCATCATCCAGAATCTAAGAAAGAGATAGCAGCCTAGATGTGACTTATAGCTAGGATGCAGGAAGATGTGCAAAGTTTCAGGGGAAACCTGCATGCCATGAGGTATAGTTGAAAACTGTAAATATAATTAAGCCAGGTGGATTCCATGCCAACAAAGAGGATTAGGGCCTGGTGGATCTGGTAGACCATTGAGACCTCTGCGGATAGATGTCAATTTATTTATACTCCTTCTCCCTGGGGGAAACAACAACATAGTTTGATGTCTTAAATGAAGTAATCTCTAGAAAGAAAAGGGAGATTATATTTGTTAAACTGTATAAAAAAATCAGAAGATAACATGGCTTTGTTCACAGTATTGCATAAAGAAGATTAAAGAGAGGAACAAGCTGCTTAAACACTGTAAACTAATTAGTTCTACGAATTGTTTTCCCGAGGTTCATGAGATGTGAAACATTGGCACCAGTGCGTGAAATACACTCTGCCTCAGTGCTCTTTTCAATTTATTTTTCTGTTAGTGTCATATGTATATAAAAAAAAGAGCAGCCAAAAAGAAAGAGGTTACAGAAGGAGACCAAAGCCTGTCAGATGACTGAGGCTGACATTTTGTCATCTTAAGCCTGGCGCGGGAGGGTCCCCCTCTAATACCCTGTATAAATACCAGCTTCGTTTTCGGCCATCACAGGCTACATTGCACAAATGATGTCATGACAAGGCCCAGAGGAATTTCTGCTGCTGCTCAGAGCACTCTGGCAGCTCGCAGCGCAGCAAGGCCCGATCCAGCGGGTGCATCCTTGCTTCCCAGGACCTGGGTCTTTCCTGAGAGCAGACAAGGGGGGACCCAGCATGAGGGCTGGGCCGGGGGCCTGCCATCCTCAACTTCTCATGCCCTTCCTTGTTCAAATGAGAAATTTACTTTTTTTGTTCTAACATCAAATAGTTTCTAGGTGGAGGACCAGCCAAGGCTAAGTTTTTTATTCCCTAAACAACAGATAATGATATTTACTTAATTTAAAGTAGAATAGCAAGTGTTTTTTTTTTAGGTAACACATTTTCTTTTTCAGAACTTTAACTCAGAGATATGTTACTAGGACAATAGATGAACTCTGTTGTCACTCTGACTCTCCACCCTCTCTTTTCTGCTTCTCTTCCTGTGTATATTGTGCAAAAACAGGGAACATCCTTGCTTCCTACCATAGGCTTTCCCAGGTCTCCTAGTCAGAACAAATCACCACTTTCTCTGTATTCTTAGAGAACTAGGTGTAAAACTGTGCATGAGAATACCATCCTTTTTCTTTTTTTTTTTTTTTTTTTTTTGCTGTACGCAGGCCTCTCACTGTTGTGGCCTCTCCCGTTGCGGAGCACAGGCTCCGGACGCACAGGCTCAGCGGCCATGGCTCACGGGCCCAGCTGCTGTGCGGCATGTGGGATCTTCCTGGACCGGGGCACGAACCCGTGTCCCCTGCATCGGCAGGCGGACTCTTAACCACTGCACCACCAGGGAAGCCCCATCCTTTTTCTTCTTATTTTACCATCAAACTTCTTAAAGGTGCACTTCCTCCCTGGCTCCTGGCCCAACCCTGGGAGGAGGCTATCTCAGCAGCACCTGGTGAACTTGTTATCAGGTCCCCTTGACCTCAGTTCTCATGGAGCCAGGCTTTCACTCCCACCAACTCCAGCTGTGGCCCAGCCTCCTTTCTGAAACTCTCCTGAATCCAGGAGAACCGTGGAGTTTCCTCACTGTCCAGTCCTTATTTCTGGCTTTTGCTTCTGCAGGAGACACTCATTCCCTATTGCCTGTTGCACGTCTCTGATGTCTGTCTTGTTCACTGTTGTATCCCCAAATTCTAGAACAGTGCCTGCCATGTGGTAGGAGCCCAATAAATATATGCTGAATGAATTACATACATGATTCTCCCTAGGATGTCCCCCTGTCAGCTCCTCAAACCCAGCAAGTCAGTACCATACCTATTTCTCCTGACTGCCAAACCTACTTCTCCGTATTTGTTCACCATTTTGGGCTAGCTCTCCTCTTTCCCTGGTTCAGATTTCGGTCATTATCAAGTTCTCCTTTCTGCTCACTGCTGAGCAGTCCTTCATCCTGGGAGGTCGGCTTCCCCACCGTCTCTCAGTCCTTCCAGTCATCTTCACTCCCCTTACCAGGCCCTCGTGCAAGCCATCCGCTCGTCTTTCCCGGACAACTTATAAGAGGCTTGTAACTGCCTTCCCCGCGGTCCGTTCATCCCCCACTCTGCTGTCAGAATGACTTCCCCCAGTCACAGATCTGAATACATCGAAAAACATAAGATCACTTCTTGTCGTAACGAAGTCAAGACGATTCATGATTAATAGCATCCAAAGCTCCTTTCAATCTGGCACTTGTTTATGTCTCACTTCACTCTCCACTATTTCTGTGTCCTCCCACTCAAGCCCAGCCTCCCAGTGTCTCAGCAACTTGGTTCTGCTTAAATTGTGGCTTCTTCGGAGAAGGCCCCTGAGAAGCCCTCCTTTAAGGTTGTTTGCCTTTCATGCACTTACCAAAGGGAGCCAGGTGTTCGCATAACTATTGAACACCTCCCCCTTCCAAGAGAAAGCTTCTGAGGGCAGAGTCTGTGACATTGGTCTTGATATCCATCTGGTACCTAGGAGGGTGCTTTACATGTAGCCTGGTGTGTTACATTAAAAAAAAAAAAATTGAATTCTAGCCTTTATTATACTCTACCATATGTTATAGTTGTTATTGGATAGTTGGCATTTCTTGGTCCCTGACACTAAACTCCTTAGGAGCAGAGAGCATCTCTGATACATCTTTGTGTCCTTTCATAGGGCAAGAAGTAAGTTCACAGAGAATGTGGTTGAATTTAAGTTTAAATAAAAAGAGTGAATGTTGACTGGATAAAAATGCAAACAGTGCTGGCAATATGTTGATTTATGGAAAAAAATTCTTGAGTTTGAGTGTTAGTATATATTTCATTAAGCACTCATATCAAAAGTAGTAATATGTTGGCTTTTCCAATTTCAACTAGGGCCTGTGTGTATGAAGCATATCTGTAGGGCACTTTGGACATAGAAATATGTATTATTCTGAGTTTTCTAATGATTTTTTAAAAAACTGATACAAGCAGGCACTGGTAGGTTTTAGTTAGACATCACATTGTAAGAATTAAATCAGTACTATTCCAACTGAATTTTAGTATTTTACCTTTTTTTATAGAAGAGTATTTTCAGAGTGTAAGTATTGTACTTGGGAAACCCTATTTCCTTTACTTGTTTTTCAAAATATACTGGTAAGTTTTTTTTTTTTTTTTTTTTTTTGCTTTCAGATAGTATAGCAAATTAAAATGAGGGCTCTGGAGTCAGGAGCTCTGAGAGTCAGTTTTCTTATCTGTAAGATGGGGCCAATCATGATCCTACTTCATTAGGATGCTGAAGATTTGAGATGGTACCTTTAAACTCTTAGAGTACTTGGCACACACTCAATACATGGTTAGGTAATATTATTCTTTTATTTTAACTGGGATTTGTATAGGGAGGGGGTTGTGTGTTTTGTGGGGGAAACTGGGAAGAAAAGTCTCATGGACTTCCCTGGTGCTTTCTAATTCGTGAACAGCAGTGGCCATGAGTGACTCCCCAGAAGACTTGTGTCACCTGTAACCTTAAAACCCTGTGGCACCAGTAAATCACTTTTTTGTCCTGAAAGAGGATAGCTATAATTTAGCTTTTTTAAAAATATGTTTTCATTTATTGAGGTCAGTGCATTTGTGTCAAACAATTGAAACCTGACAAGAAAAATCAAGGGTAGCCCGGGCACTGCTCAATTATTACTCCGATCAGATTTTAATTAGCCCCAGATGTAGAAGAAGTGATATTTTTATTATACATTACCATGCATTTGCTTACATATTTACCCTGGGGTTAGAGGTGTTTTATTAATTATTTTTGTTGGCAACCAAGACAATAGTTTTGATTTCTGAACTGAAAGTTGCCAACCTGTTTAAACACTAATAACCGTCATAAAAAATGAGCAGTGCTATTTACTAAACAGGAATAAATCTCTACAAACTAGAGTAATTCATTGTTCACATGAGATCAGCCTTAACTTTTATTCACGTTATTCCGGATCCCATCACTAACAAATTATTTTTTTAATCTAAATTAAAATTACCTTTTAATTTAATTTTACTTTTTGGCTGCGTTGGGTCTTTGTTGCTGTGCGCGGGCTTTCTCTAGTTACGGCGAGCGGGGGCTACTCTTCATTGCGGTGCGCGGGCTTCTCATTTCGGTGGCTTCTCTTGTTGTGGAGCATGGGCTCTAGGCGCACAGGCTTCAGTAGTCGCAGCATGTGGGCTCAGTAGTTGCAGCACGTGGGCTCTAGAGCACAAGGGCTTCAGTAGTTGTGGCTCGCGGGCTCTAGAGCACCGGCTCAGTAGCTGTGGCACACGGGTTTAGCCACTCTGTGGCATGTGGGATCTTCCCGGACCAGGGATTGAACCCATGTCCCCTGCATTGGCAGGCAGATTCTTAACCACTGTGCCACCAGCGAAGTCCTAAAATTACTTTTTTAATTCGAGGCCTTTTTTCTAGCTTTGTTGAGGTATAATTGACAAATAAAATTGTAAGATATTTAAAGTATACCATGTGATGAGTTAATTTGAGGCCTTTTAATTGATACGAATTGTCAAAATGTATTTGCATCTCTTTTAGTATAGTATACCTTTCTGATCGAAAGGTTGGCATTGCTTAATTGTATGTTTTTGGAGCAGCGTGAGAGAAGTATAACAACTTCCATAAATAAAATGAAGGTTTCATTTTAGAAAATGTTCTAATGACGTACGAGCAAATCTAATGACAACAATAAATGGGAGTATGAAAAGAATTCAATCCTTTCGCAAAAATAATTAAATTAATTAAAGGGATGTCTGTTGATTCCAGAAGTAAACTCAGGTGACCCTGTCTTATTTATTGGGACTGATGAGCTCCAGTTGGTATGTTTATTCCTTTGCCCCTGCCACTTTTCAGCATTTTTTACATGCTGTCTAGAAGTTTGCAACTTTCATGCTATATATTTTTTCCTGTCTGACTTTTATGACTTCCCCCATAAAATGTATTGGTTGTCTGAGTCTCACAAATCCTAAACTACTTAATGGCTGTGGCTGCATCCATTATGCTGTTCTGTGTGTTTGTGTGTTTTTTCTTAGACATCTGTGTAGATCGCTTCTGAAATTTACAAAACCTTTGTAACTAATCCCATAGGTTGACCCGAGCAGGGGCAGTGTTTGTTGCTGCAAAGATCCCACAGTGCAAACCATTGCAAATTGGCCCTTTGTTAATGATGCATTTGAGCAAGCAACTAAATATTCCTGGGTAACACTGAGAGTATTAACTTGCCTAGGTCTCTCTGCTTGTGGATCCCCTGCCTGTCTCTTCTTTTTACATAGATGGCTGGCCACTGTGCTTGAGGTGCGGATTAATTGGTGGATGAGGAAGAGAAGGGAGACACTTTCTTTGGCAACAGGGTGTAAACATCTGCGTGATAAGGCACAGGTGGATTATTAGGTATGACATAATAAGTAGTATTTCTGTCGTGGCGTTATATATCTATTAGGGTTTTTTTTTTTTTTTGAGGCTTTTTCCTTCCTAGGGCTTGAAAACCTGCTCCTCCTATACTGCAGTGGTTATCCCTAAAAATGGCCAGAAATCCCACTGCTGCCAGTCAGTTATGCTACCTCTAAATATCAACCTCTGATTGATAGCTTGTTAAAGTGAGTTTCAAAACTAAGGGGAACTCTCTTTAGGGCAGGTATATATTTGATGTAGGGGGTATTGATTTGCATAATTTAGCAAATAAAGCACTGTAAAATTAAAGGTCTGGAGATATTTACTCTTACCTAACTTAAAAAAGAACCCCAAAACATTCATATATTGTGGCCTAGATTAGTCACATAAGAACCACCCTGTAAAAAGGAAACAGTACAGCTGGAAATTAGTCAAGAGAACCCAATAGAAAACCTTGAGAACCTTTCACCTGGTGGCTTGGTTATTACTATCAGTTCCACCTGAAAGAAAGTAGCGTCATATAGAGAAATAAAAAGGATTTGTAACATGTATCACCAAAAGACACCTGAAAAACAAAGGAATGTAATTGCCAGAGATTCTTTTACAATTACAAATACAATATAGAAAACTTTTTTCTAGAAAGTCCTTTTCCAACATGTCTTTTCTGCTTTTTCATAAGTAGCATATGCAATTTTAGGTCTAGATTTGCATCTGTAAACAGGCAAGAAAGGTAAGGGTTTCCCCACGTGTTACTCAATTGATTTCTTAGTTCAAAAGGTTACAAATTATTTAACCTGTTTTAGGAGAAAGAGAGAGCCCTAACATAGGTACAGTGTACAGATAACTATTTTAGTTCTCTTACTATTCTGTTTAGTATCTACTTTACATACATTGACCTATCCATTAAATATCTCCTCAGTTTCTTACCAAGAAAATCTTTCCCTCTCTTGATAAGCCAGTAACTTCCCCCTTTGAAACTGTGATGCATTGTTTCCTTTTTTGTTTTGGCCACCAGAGAGCTCAGCTAAGTTTTGTGTTTGCTTGCCACACAGCATCTCCTGTTCACTGCCTCATGCTCATTAGCAGCACTTGCACATAGCAGTACATGCTTACTAAATATATACTCGATCAGCAGGTGTATGACGAAGTTGTTTTTCATTAAAATCGACTTCCCATTCTCTTTATATTTGACTTTTTGTTGTTGTTGTTTTTTGTTGTTTTTACGGTACGCGGGCCTCTCCCGCTGCGGAGCACAGGCTCCGGACGCACAGGCTCAGCGGCCATGGCTGACGGGCCCAGCGGCTCCGCGGCATGTGGGATCTTCCCGGACCGGGGCACGAACCCGCGTCCCCTGCATCGCCAGGCAGACTCTCAACCACTGCGCCACCAGGGAAGCCCCCTGTTGTTGTTGTTTTTAAGCTAAGATCTAAATGGTTTCATTAGGTCTGATTCTTATTTGTGAACCCCATCAAATTATTTCTTGAAGGTGTCAGGATATTATAATAAACATGAAATGAATATGCTTTGTTGTATATGATAACAACATGGTTTGAATGTTACTCTGTGTGTGTGTATATGAAAGTACACATTTTAAAGGCAGCTAAATGGACTAAGAATAAAGTATTTCTTTAAGGAGTTAAACTCAAAAAATCTTGACACATAAAATTCTAGGAATTGGAGTTGGTGGAAAGGTAATGAAGTATTCCTCCCCAAATTATACTCAGATATTCTCATTGAACTGGTCATTTTCTTTTATTTTATAGTTAATTAAACCAGAGGGGAGAAACAGCAGGAATAGAAGGGTCTGTTTTGAAACTCCAAACAAGTCAGTTGATGGCTTTGTTTATCAGTGAAACAGCACCAGATCCCTGCTTCATGAGGGAGTCATGAAAATATAAACTTGTAAAGGTTTACATATTTCCATTCTAAGTATTATGTACTCTGTTTTGCTCTCAAGAGTGTAGTTCCTTAAAAACTTTCAAGCCACCCTGGTATCTTCCATCTCATGTTTTATTGATTTTCAAACTATACCATTTCAAACAGGTGCCATGCTGTGAAAAACATGAACACAGTTTGAAATTCACTCCTGTAAAGTATTTCGACATTAGACATTTGAAAAGGATCTGGGAAGTGTTGATATTAATTAACAACATCCCATTGCTCCAGAAGCAATTCAGCCTGGGTATTTTGAGACACTGAAGTAATGTCATCTTAGGTAGAACAATCCACTTTCTCACTTCAGGGTGGTACAAATATGGGATGTTCTCATGAGGAATATGTACCAAGGTTGAGGATAGCCTAGAACAGTCTATCTTCTAATGTGTGAGCCCTGTGCAAGGTTGCAGTGCTGTTGACAGAATCCTTGAGCATCCCTCAAAATTACACTGGCTCTTCAGGCTCTGATCCCCTTTTAGCAATGCAGCAGGTTAAAATAACTTCTGGAGCACTTTGGCAATATTGTACTACTGAAGGCCTTAAAATCTCTTGACATTTTTCTCCCAGGTGCCTCACTGAATCCTTTGACGTAGACAGGAGTAGCATTTTGTTTTCTTGAGTTCCTTGGGAAGTTTGCATAAACCACCATCCTTCATGAAAACCCTTGTAGTTAGCTCTGCTGAATTTTCATAGGGCATCACTGAGCACCACAAACCATCTGCCATTTCACACTCAGCTACTTGAGGTCAGTGATACTGATAGCTGGGTAGGTGTGAAGTGTGTGAAATGATGAGCCATCTCACAAGAGTGGGGTGAGGTTGCACCAGTACCTGTCTGGAAAGATAGTGTGTGTTCATTCACAAAGGCAAATTAATTATTAACATTTAATACTGTATAACTTACAGGGAGAAAAAAAAAGATTGTTTATTCTCTGTGCCATTGTGACAACTTTGTTCAACAGGGGACGTGTTACAAACGCCACTGGTAGTAACTTGAGGATATGTTCTTTAACAGCTCGTTAGTAGTCATTTCCCAGTCAAGTAAACATCTTAGCCTGGAAGTTTATTTAATAAGGTGCAGTCATAGTGTAGAAGCAGGAAGTAACCTCAAATTGCACGATCGCTATCTTAACAGTGGGGCAGAATTCTTCTAATAGACAGTGGTTTGGGTGGAAATGTAGTAGCTTTTGCATGGTTGGAGCCTGGACAGTTATGAGTTACCACAGTTTGTCCTTTCACTTAGAATGGCCTTGAATAGTCACACATGCCATCTACATTGTCTTTGATCTTCATGGCTTCTCCTTGCTCCCTCCCACTGGCAAGTCAGCCAGCATCATTCTGGAACAGGTGATGGTTTTCCCTCTGTCTTTAGAATGAGTGGCTCTTGGCTGAAACATGGTGGCCTGGTATCAGTAATTTTCATTCCCAAACAGGTATAACAAGATCGAAATGGTATTCCCTGCATGAGTCAGTGTCTGACACCATCAAGCCTGGCATCTCCTAACAGTAGTTGTTGACCTAGAGGTATGCTCTCCAGCATGTTAAAGCCATCCCAGGACACTTTAGGTAGAGGATTGCAATTGAGCCATTCCTCATTGCCATCTCAAAGATGCATGGTTGCATGATAACACCTGCTGGTATTGTATTAGTCATGCTTGGAGGAAAACTCAACAGGGGTTTCTGATCCTCTGGGAAATTTTTACATTCAAAATTGGAATTCAGACTGTCTGAAATCCTTGAAAACTCTATTCTGGCTGTTCTGTGCTGATGAATATTTCTTAAAGTAGAAGACAATCTGTAAAATATCATTGATTATATGGCAGACTCAGAGAAGTGACAAAGACAGAGGTTCTTTAGCAGGAAATGCAAACTTTCATGGCTACTGCAGCCAGACAGATACCTCAGTGAGAAAATCAGGCCTGATGTACAAACTTGGTGAGTAAGGACCCTACTGAAAGGGATGGCTGCTCACCCATTCTAGCAGAATATTTCTGTGAAAGAAGAATATGGAACCAGTGATGCCAGATCTTCCAATTTTTCACTAGAAGGCCAAAATCTGTACTTTATGTGAAATCTCTGGATTCCTAAAGATTGGTTCAGATTAGTCTGAAACACTGGATTGGCCAAAACTTACACACATGGAGTCGAAATTGGTTCATAGGCTACCAGTTTACAATCTGGCTTTTATGGAGATTTATTTCTAAATCATGATAGTGGTGCATGTGAATGTTAAAGTCAAATGAAAATATAATTATTAATAAATTAGAACACTGAATCAAAACATGTTCTGGGGATGGAAGAATATGTCGTGGTATGATATCCATCCCACATCAAATTATAAATGGCTAAGCGAATTGTATTTTCAGATTCATTGAGCTTTGAGAATTGGGTCTATCATAGCCACAGTTCTTGACTTGGGGCACAGTTCTATCAGCCTCTCCAGTGAGCTGTAGTTAACATTAACACAAGACATCATCCCTAGTAATAACCTAGAGAAAACAGCTTGTTTGTCATTGGTGAAGATATCTAGTTCTTCTCAGTGTATGTATGCAAAGCACAGTCAGTGAAATCCAGTGGAATCCTTGAGAAGCTGGCTGCTATCATTTTTGGGAATTTAAGAATAATAAGAACAAAGAGTTGAATAAAATAAATACTTTAAAGACTCAAACTCTGCAAACTTCAGTGGAGCCAGACTGCTAAACACCAGGCCTGGAATGCAGCGTTTGGGAATGATATGTGGCTTCCTTTGAGCCAAGAGTTGAGCTGTGTGGAGTGTTAAGTTCCAGAGGCAAAGTTTCAAAGTGTCAGCTATACAAAGGCTACAACTTCAAACACAGGGTATCTCTGAGCTAGATCTCCATCTGAAACAACATCTTGGAAGAGGGCAGAGTTGTTTGCAGAAAAACAGTGGGCAGGGTCCCTGGAATGAGTTGGAGCAACCCCCCGGGAGGCAGGTGATACATAGGTGAATGAAGAGTTCAAGCAGGTGCTGGGGGTAGACTCCATTTATAGTGGTGAGATTGCTGCCAAGAGCTAAGAATATCAAAGGTTTATTCAAATATCCTTTAGCCTTTTGATCAACTGGACATTTGCATCCCTTGGTCCTACCAGCTTTATTTCAGCGGAGAGAGTATGCTCGGATGACACAGCAGCTCACATTACTGATTGCTATCTGTTTGTCATTCTAGCCCTCTTACCTCCCACGTGAGTTGTACCTTTTTGGTGCAAATAAGCTGCCCGGGCTAGCCTGGCTTGATCTCTGTGCTGCAGATGTCTCTAATTAACTTGATTGAGACAGGTCCCTGGGATCCTGTTGCACAGTCTGACCAGTCCCCCTGCCCTGGGTGGCACTATCTTGTCACCTGATGTATGCTTCTTGCTAACGTCCTTTGAGCAAAGTTTATTAAGGAGTGAAGTCTTCAAGTGCCCATGCTTTTCATATGAAAGCCGTGGCGTGATGGTTGCTAAGGAGCAACAGAGGAAGGCAAAATGTATCTCAGGTTCTTCTTTAGGGTCTGAGAAGATGTTATAATTTTTATCATTACTAGTGTTACTAACATCATTATTTGTCATAGCTGAAAGAAACCTGGTCTCAACTCATTGCAAGCATAGATGCTTAAATGACTCTGTTGTGCAATAAGTGATAAAACAAGTGTTTGGAAGGACTGGTTTGACTAGTTCAGAGATCTGCAAGATGTCCAATTACGTAGGTGAAACCAGCCTCAAGCACTGTAAAGATTGGAGTTGTTTTTATTCCCTCAACATCTACATTGTCGTTTTTTTTTCTGTAGTCATAAATTATTCAGTTACCTGTTATATTTTGTGTATGTGGTTTTGTGCATGTGTGTATGTGTTTTCTCTGAAGAGCTGTATAGCTTTTTCTACAATTTCCAGAATTTGGTATATCAGTTCAGACTTAAGGCTATTTATTCTGACTTTCTGCAAGGATATCTTACAGCAGTTATTTCTAAAATATTCTGACACAGTAGTCACTTACTAAATGTTGAAAGAAATAATAGAGGAATCTTCAACTATGTATAAGAACTACTCTACACGTAATATTAATGACTTTATTATTCCTTATAATGCCAAGCTGTGAAGGGAAATACTGAATTTTTAAATTTTTTTATTTTTTATTTTTTTTTTTGCGGTACGCGGGCCTCTCACTGCTGTGGCCTCTCCCGTTGCGGAGCACAGGCTCCGGACGCGCAGGCTCAGCGGCCATGGCTCACGGGCCCAGCCGCTCTGCGGCATGTGGGATCTTCCTGGACCGGGGCACGAACCCATGTCCCCTGCATCGGCAGGCGGACTCTCAACCACTGCACCACCAGGGAAGCCCTTGAATTTTTTGATTTTTAAATTCTGTTTTCCTTGGTTACCATTTACACCTGAACTGATAACCAAATACATTCCTTTTGGCATCTTTTGGTAGAAGGCATACTGTCATGAATCACTGTTACTTGGCAGCAGAGCTACTCAACGACCCCGGCTTGTGGTCACGGAAAGTACAGCATTTACTGCAGGGCACCAAGCAACAAGAACAGGCAGCCAGGGCTTAAAAAACCCGAATTCCCCAATGGCATTCAGGCAAGAATTTTTAAAGGCAGCATTAGGGGTGAGGGTGGCAGGGTGCGTGCGTGATCAGCTCTTGAACATTTTCCCGATTGGTTGGTGGTGAGGTAACATGGTGATGTTTCAGGAATCTTAATTCTCACCCCTCTGGTTCTAACCAGTCTGAGGTCTGTGTGCTTGTGGTCCACATGTAGCCACCATCCTCCACCTGGGTGGGGGTCTTAGTTCCTGCAGAACAGCTCAAAGATATACATTGGATTGTTATTTATAGCCCTTTAGGAGGAAGTAGGAGTCCTGTGGTTCTACTGCCCTAATCATTAACTGCTGAGTCTGCTCTTTGGAATTCGGGGAAGGCCAAACAAGAAGCAGAGGGCACTGAGGGGCTTGCATCTGGGAGGGACCTGCAGGGTCCTGCTTGGTTTCAGTCCCCCCTTTTCTTTGATTTCCCTCAATCCTGAGAGGACTAGGGGCAGGGCTAGAAAGGGAATAAAGTTTTGGGTAGAGAAGTTAATCATAAACTCAGCAAAGGACCTTGGTTTTAGGGGGACTTGCTTTTATCGCCACAGTTCATGGTCTGGCATCACTAAGCAACATGGCCTTGCCTTCTCCATAATTTGCAAGTGGACTAACCTGTTAGCTGAAGTAGTTCATTATTAGTCAACCAAGCTGCATTATTCATTTGGAGGATTGATATTTCTATCCTCACCTGACTAGCATGAATTTGTAGACCATGTACCCCAAAATGAAGGCTAAAGAGAAGACAGTGATATGGTCCTTATCAATGCCAAAGAATATAAAATGCAGTTGGGATCATGCCCCAATTTAGAAAAGATCATCTCTATAAATATACACTTCCTGTGTAATAATGTCCTCAGTCCTGTTGGATTTCAGAAAGGGAAGAGTTCTTTGTGGGCTATGAAGGTGGTGAAAGCTTTATAGAGGAGCCCAACCACTGAAAAAAGTCCAGGGGAGAAATTGAGGGAATTAGAGGCAAAGGGAGAATCAGCAGAGACCTAAGGTGGGAGCTCACAGGGCACGTGAGAAGGCCAGGTTGACGGAGGAGTCTTGGGAATTGAGGTTGGAGAGGTTCCACGGTGCCAAAGGATGGAGGACATGATGAAGGACCAAGTATGGATTCGATTTGCTCCTACAGAATAGGGGGGTCTTCTGGGTTCTTCACCTGGGACGGCCTGATAAATTGGGAAGAGAGAATGGAAAGGAATAAGGGAGACCAGCTAGGAGGTGATGATGCTAATCCACATGTGTGACGGTAGGGCCTGTGTGAGCCTGTGGTGTTAGAATAGCTCACGATAGCTCTGAGCAGGACCGCGGAGAAAGAAATCATCAGAATATAACAGATGAGCTTGTGTAGAAGAAAAGAGACCCCAAAAAAGAGACAGCTTTCTCCTGATTTAATTTAATCATTCTTGTGGCCATGTCTATCAGAGAGCAGGGAATAGAGTAATGAAATTTCAACATGTTCATTTTATTCATTATTAGTACTGTTAAGCTTTGAATGAAAGGGGAGAAGGATTTATGGATTATTGAAGGACTGCTAACATCGAGGGTTGTCGTGGAATTTAGAAGCACATTTTAAACTTCCATCTATGCATCATTAGGAAAAAGCATTAGCAATTGACTGATGCTATCAGCTTCTCTGTTTAGTGCTCCAATTTTAATCAAATAAGACCGAGACAGGCATTAATGGTTGATCTGCTGTTATACCACTCTCTCTGGTCAAGTCTCAATGCTGACATGCATATGGTAATTGGAGATTAGTCATTTCCTGGGATATGCTTCATCATCCTTAGAAGCCATACAATGACGATTGGGTGTCATTTGCTTCTGGTCCAGCTTGGAGGCTTAAAACGGCATCTCTGGCTATTCAGATAAGCCTTGTTCAGGACTGGATGGCAGCTCCAGGAACAGCAAGCTAGTGGTCCCAGGACCCCCACTGCAGCCATTTTTCAGGAGCAAAAGCGGACGGCCATCGAGTGCCTGTGCTGGCACTGATGGGGTCATCCTTTCAGGGGAGGAGAGGCTCCTCCAGCTGTAGGTGTGCATCTGAGTTTTAGAGCTCCTCCTAATGGATTTTAGACTGAGAATCTCATTCTCCTAGAACTATCACTTGAGAATCAGAGTAATTATTTCCTATTGTCCTTTGTGGAATACAGTTATAATTGCATTACTGTTAATGGTGTTCGCATTAACACTTAATTGTTAATGTCCTCCTAATTCGGAGGAAATCATCACCTCTTCACATTTCATTGCCAGAAAGAGTTGTTAAACTCAAAGAGGATCATCTGAAGCTTCCAAATGGAGAAAAGAGAAAAGATGCTGGAATTTAGGGCAGAATTGGTGGGATGACTGCTCTTTCTGGTGTGTGTGTTTGTTTACTTTTAAGGTACTATATGTCTGTTTCATTTTGAGGTTAAGCCACAACGTACAGACGGATTGCTGGGAAGTAACAGGGATTCCTGTGAGGCGTGGAAATGGCTCTGGGGTTTATAGCAGGAAAAGGGCAGAAACTTTCATTCATAGCTGACATCCTGTTTGAATGTTGAAAGGCACATTAACATGAAAAGAAAGACGCCACTGTGGCAAGGTCAGCCAGACGGTGGTGGGCTCCAGGCCTTAACTTTCAGATGATTGTGAACTTCTTCCTTTACAATACACTGAACTGCCTGTTGTTCACAACCAAGCGGCTCCTTGGCTTAGCTCTGCAACAGGAAACTGAAATATTTTGAGACATCTTTATTCAGGCTTGCAAAAAAATAAAGTAAGTAGAGCGAGCGAGAGGAAATACCGAAGTTTATCAATCTTTGAATCTGTTAACTGGAATATTGTTTGGGGCATAATAGATCCTCAAATGTCCCAAATAATCTGGACCAAGACGTTCATTTGAACATAGGATGGGCATCTCTATGACACTGGTTTGGAAAGAGCTTTCTTAAGGGCTGGAAAGAGGTATAACAGGCTCCATGGATGTTCGACCTGGGCATTCATTCATACAGGGCCTGACGCTTGATGTAATGTTGTGTTGCTGCTGTCTTGCACATTTTCATTTTGCACTGGGCCCTGCAAATGACATAGTCGGTCCTACTGAGCACTCATTGGTGACTGGGGCAGAATGTGGTTTAAAATTTCACCACGTGTGCTAGAAGTCAGATTCTCCTCAACCACCCATATGTAATTAAAGTCTGTGCTCTTATCAACACACAAACTGGTTTGACAACATTGCAGGCTTGTTCCTTTTTTAAAAATGTCATTTAGTTAAGCAGCTGTATTTCCTTGATACAGGATGCCAAATAACCTGTTTGACCTTTTTTTTTTTTTTTTCTTTTTACTTTTCAAGTGGGTGTTTCTATATCCAATGCAGGCTATGGATTCATGTTGAAATATAAAGTAGTAATTAATGAGCTTAGTTTCATAAATTTTTAATGTGTATTTCAACCAAAAGAGCTGTTAAAGCTGGTGGAATATCAAACATGGTGAGGTTTTAACACCCACAAACCCTGGGGCACATTCCTTAATTTCTAAGGGTGTGGCTGTTTAGACCTGGAAGATTTCAAAAGCACCTTCTAAGGAAGGTCACCTGGCACTGGGTCAGTGCAGAATGGACATTCAATGATTCCTGCTGGCGGAGCTTGGTTTCTTATCAAGTTTTATACTGACAAGTGAGGAACTACTCCATTTTATTTTGCTCTGTGACTCATTAGCTTTATTTCTCATAAACGCCCTTCCCTTCCAACTACAATCTAAAAAGTTCTGTCATTAAAAGCAATTTTGTTTTTCCTGCCTAAGGGAGACTATTTTCAACAAAATATGTGCATTTTGACAATGTGAGTCTTGCCCATTTTAAAGCTGTAAGTATAATTTCTTTTTTATTGGGTGATAAACTTTCTTTCTGACAAAACAAAGGACAGCCAAGATTTCTTCCCTTTGAAAAATATTGTGATTTCGCATTTCTTTGCACGTTTTAAAGCACATTTTACATAACTCTGCTCTTAAAAAGGAAAGTTATATGGCTTTGTGTGTTATCAGTTCTACAAGGATGTCAGTCGTGTTGAGCATCAAATGAAGCATAAATAGGTCGTGAAAAGAGAACAAAATGCTATGTTGCATTTGAAAATTGGGATTTAAAGTCCTCATTCCTGTAACTATAATATGATTCTGAATTGACTGTAAAAAACCCGAAGCCTGGTTTTGATGTCAGCATGTATGCATACGTACTTTTGTTACCTTTTCTGATTATTTGTGATCTGCTGTGCAAAGGAAAAGACCTTGGACATGGGTCACGGATCGCTTTCCTGGGAAAGTCAGAGTGGTCGCATTTCCGTACCCTGCCTCTAGGTCTGCTGCCCTTAGTGCTCAGAGCTGGCTTTCCCTGCTGACTCTCACTCTTCGACTTTACTTCCAGGTCAGTAAAGTCAAAAGGTAAAGCTGCCTTATGGACAGGCTATGAGACAGAGTTTCTCAAAGTTTGCTCATCTATGTGCCACTTTCAAAGTTTTGCTATGTGCATGTGTCACCTATGCCAGAATTAACATATTTTTGAAACTAGACCCTAATATTTTTTTACCTAGTATTTTTTTCCTGGAAACTTTATATCCTTCTCCTAAATATGCCTTTGCCATGAATAATTACTTGCCACAAGTAAGCAAACAAGGCTCTGTTCCTGAAACCTACTGTTAAAAGTAGAGATTAGCTGGTGTCAGGGAGGTATTAGACCTGACCTATTAGCAACATACTGAGATTTGCTCCTTGACTGTTTGAAAGAGGGTTCATAAAGGACTACTTTTCTCATCATGTGGTTCATTGTTAGTTAATGATGTATCTGCATATCACCGGTCGGTCTCATAATACTGCTGGGGTCTAGATCACTCACTTTGAAATGCTGCCTTAAGTGATGAGATTTGAGAGATGCTCAACGGGCCCCTCATTTGTCATGTTGTCTCAGATTCCACCGTTATAATCATTCCTTTAGATTTATGTTTCGATTTTGTTCAGTAATTACCTATTTAAATGTAAATTACTCTGTATCTCCTTAGTAGTCTTCTAAAGATAGGTTTTCCTCATTGAGACTAAGCTTCCTTCAAAGGGGGACACATGGGTGAGAGATTCTGGCTGTGGAAGAATAAAAGAAATACTTTAGACAAACAGACACTCTTTGCAATTAACTTGGGTGGTAGTTTCTTCTTAGACATTTCTCTCAGCCTAGGACAGTCTCTCTCTCGTTCCCCCAAGACTCTGGCTGTCACACTGCCTGTAACACTGGGCTCGGATGCCAACACCTCTGTGTCCTCCTCCGATGGCCCACCCCAGATGGTGAAGGCTCTGTGCCTCTTCCTTATGGAACTCAGCCTGCTAATTTACATTATAGCTAGCGTGAGCTCACCTTTCCTCCTCTAGTTGACACTAAGTGAGTGGTGTATCAACAGGAGATCTGACTTCATTGATTGCGACAGAAAGTAGGAGAAGCGAGTGTCACAGCAAGTTCTCTAAGCTGATTTCGCAAGAATATTCCTCATGCAACACAGCTGGGGAGGGTAGCATTCCATTCACCCAGATTTGGCCCAGTGACATTAGCTGTGTTCTCTTGTGTATGAATCATTAAAACAGGCAGACACTGAGGCTTGCCGAGCTGTGGGAGTAGGTGAGGGAATTTGGGACAGAGAAACCATTTCTATCGTTTCAGCTCTGGAGCCCGGCTCCACTTGAGCTATCTTTCTCCAAGCCTAGCTGACTGGCTAGAATATGTGGACAGGCAGGATAAAGCATTAGCTCTGCAAAGCATAGCAGTGACTCAGCATTTAATACCTGCACCTTTGACATAGACTATGGCTTAACACGATTTATGAGCTGTCCACTATCTCTTAATCCACCGTGGAACTTTGGTATCATAGAAAAGCACTAGCAGTGACTGTTTCAGCAAAGGGATGCATCTCTGAATAACTCGGGCATCATCTTTGGAGTCATGGCGTCATGAAACATGCTTGGGGGTCAGAAATACCTGGGATCTAATCCTAGTCCTGCAGTTAGAAGCTGGGTGACTTGACATGAGTGAGTCAGCCTTCTAGTGCCCCAGATGTTCTCATGTGAGCTGGAGATGATAATGGGACCATGGGTCTTAACTTGCTGGGTGTGCTGAGGCAGGCAGGGTGGTATAGACTGCACGGCACCAGTAGTCATGGAACCTGCTTCATTCCCCTTTTTCTTGGTTTTCAGTGTGGATCTCAGGCCCCTTCTTGCTTAAATTGTGTGTATCTTTGGGAATGCCCCACCCCACCCCCATTTTTTTTCCACAATATATTTAAAATGAGGGAACATTTCTGCAAGCAGACTGAAATAGCCAGAAATGGGGAGAAGAGTATTATCATCAGTGTTCATTACATTTCTTATGCTGTTTTGATGGATCTGCTTGGGAATAAAACCTCTGGTAATTATTTAGCGACCTTTTAATTTGATTTTCAATGGTGCTGGACTCGAGTTCTCACACGCTGACTTCCATGCTTCATGAACACCGTGGTTTTGCTGTCATACTTGCTCACGCTTTATTAGGCAAAGCCACGTGTTTATGTGGTGTCCTTGGAGTGAAGCAGTAGACCCTTAGTCCTCTGCCCTGTAAGAGCATACACGACTCCTTTTTAGGAGTCACCTGGCCATATTACTTCTTCTAGCGTCCTACATAACCTGGGACAGAACAAGATCTAGGAAACAGAAAGAAACCACATTGGGTCACCATCTTAGGTAACATTCAACCATTATCTTTAGAGGCTTACATGTTGATGTTCGCTCTCTCCAGGTACACAAGGTAAGATGGCCTTGGCAGGGACTTGGAAAGAAGTGAAGGTGAAGTCTGGGATAAGCCGTAATTTGGGTCACATTTGAAAATAAAGAACTTTTCTGTCGCTGTTGGTAACCATTGGCCTCAGGAAAAGCAGTGGTTCAGAAACTTCCCTTGAATTGTTTTTCTTTAAAAAAAAAAAAAAACACCTCACAGAATGGAAAGTTTGGGTCACAGGTGTAAACCCTTAGGCCCTGCTTCCTCCGTGAGCTCAGTGCTGGTCTCAAGGACAAAAAAGAGAGGGAAAAAAGAAGTTTTGCTTAAGAAACAGATTTACCTCTCCAGGCGGAGGGTTGGCTGTGAACAGAGTCTCTGTCGGGACCCAGAGTCAGGAGGGAGAGTTGGAATCAGTAGCCATGGACTTGAGGTGTCGATTTCCCCTTTCCTCTTTCCTGGCATGATGAATTCTGCTCATGGGTCTGGTTTGGCTTCAGAGTTCTTTCTGTGCAATAAGTGAAGGTTAACTACTTGGGGACTGGTAGTTAATTTGAGCCTATGGGCAACTCCCTTCTTGCCTGGGATTCTGTTAGTAACATTTTGCTCTGTGGGTTTAACTAAACCGTCAGGACAGCAGAGGGCTGAGTTATTAGAGTTCATTGTAGAAAGCTCAGGGAGGAAATGAAATTGTTCACCATCCCCAGAGAAAAGAGTTGTGGCAGGAAGGAAAAGTCTGTGCGGGGAATCCTCTGTGATGCTTTGCTTCTCTGGAAAATGATGTGCAGAATTTCTCCCCTTGTCCCCTGAGGACATACACACAGTAGATTTTGAAGCAGTGTCACCTCCATGTTTTGCTCCTCACCTTTGCTAGAGCACAGCCTTGCTCTAGTTTATTCTGGGTAGGGGCGGCTCGGATATTGTCATCGTATCAGAAAGCATCCCAGGACCTGAGCTGTGACAGGGGTGATGAAGGATGTAGGGATAGGCTGAGACACCTAGCCCTGGAGGACAACAGAATGGACCAGACTTCCTCTTGGCTCTAGAAACCGCTGATGTGCTGTCCCTGAGGCTGAATTAAAGCCAGCCCAGTCTCCTTGATTCGATGTTAGGGCAGGTATGCCTACGTTATTTCCCTGCCTGCTATTTTTTTTTTTTTTTTTTTTGCGGTACGTGGGCCTCTCACTGTTGTGGCCTCTCCCCTTGCGGAGCACAGGCTCCGGACGCGCAGGCCCAGCGGCCATGGCTCACGGGCCCAGCCGCTCCGTGGCATGTGGGATCTTCCCAGACCGGGGCACGAACCCGTGTCCCCTGCATCAGCAGGCGGACTCTCAACCACTGCGCCACCAGGGAAGCCCCTGCCTGCTATTTAAATCTCATAAAGTTACTGTTGTCACCTTTCTGTACTCATTGCTTCTGGTTCAGAGATTATTACACCTTCCTAAAAGCTCACCTAAGCTTTAAAATTGCTTTCTGAATGCTTTCGACCACTTCCCTGGCTGCTGTCATACAGAGTAAACTTTGGTCTAATATGAGGTGGCTGATTCTGCCCGCGACATTCTCACAATCAAGGGCTTAGATGTGGTGGGGGAGGTGTGACTTTATGCCCTTGACGTCCACATTAGTGACTTCAGGTCATCCTTGTAGGGAAGCAGTGTGCATAGATTTTATGGAAGGAATGGATATGGAAGCATATGAAAGAATATAGAAAAGCTCAATCTTAATAAATTTTACTTGATTATAAGAAAATTCTTATAGCTAGATTAATTCAAGCAATAGTTTTAATTTTGTTGTACACTGAATTTATCTTTTTATTGATTATCAGAATTCTTCTAAGCCCTCTAACAGATTTTAATTTTTAATTGTTTTCTAAAATGTTGAGGTCAGTTGTTTTTACTAAGTGTCACAATTTCTCTCACTGAATCTCAGTGCTTTATAAATTATATACACACGCACACACAACCATGTACGTATGTCACAAATGTTTGTTGGGGAAATCTTGGAAGATAGTCCTGAAAACAGCTAGGCGTAGTAACTTAACTTTTTCATGCCAGTACTATTTTTCTGATAATAAAAGAAGTACATTATCATTGAAGAAAGTTAGAAATATATATATATATATTTTTAAAGTGCACTGATGAAAATACACTTTATTCATAATACTACCATTCAGAGTGTTGATTTTAGATATAGGGTTTAAGATAGATATTTGTGTGTGTGAGTATTTTAACATAATCAAGATTATTTTTGTATTGTAATCTGCTTTTTCGTTTCGTAATACAATATTTATTTTACTAGAGAAATGACCAAACTGAACTGTCTCAAGATCTTTGGCGAATGATTGTGGTTGTATTTTGGAGCACAATAAAAAGTGTGCCACCTTAGGATTAAAGAATGTAGAACTAGAGCCCCCTCCCCTATCTCACTGCAGCGCCGTCTCTTCATAGATAAGGACACTGAGCCCTGGAGAGTGTAGGACAGACTCAAGGTCACTGGAGTTGGTGGCAGAATGAGGACTGGAACCCAGGCCTCCTCCCTCACAGCCAGCTGGGTTTTCTCCCCAGTACAAATCTTTGTGTGGTAAGTTTCTTTCCTCACATGAATGAGCCTCAGGTTCATGGACCTTTTGAATCCTAGCACAAAAAAAAGACGTCAACCATCCACACAAGGGATTTGGGAGTAAAGGGAAGAAGAGGGAACCCAACTTAATTGAGGCCAGGCTGCGAGGTTGCTTACTAACAGTAGTTACCGGGCAGTGCTTCAGTCTGGAGAGCGTGAGTGAGACTGTCCCTCACGACGGAACACAGCTTTATACTTTGCCAGTCGTTTTGATCTCTCTTCTTGGTTTTTGATCATCGCAAAGATTAGTGGGGATGGTTTGCACTGAACTCATGGCTTAAATTCTGGGACTCAAGGATACACTAGCTGTGCTTGAACCTTTAGGTCTAGCTCATAGACTGGACTGGGGGCCATCTACTGTGGGCTTTCCGCATTGTGGGTGTTTATTGTGGAGCAAAGTTTCTGTTTGAAATGGTGATATCAGTTTCTCAGTATAGCGTTTGTCCCATTCTTTTGCTGGATTTCTCAACATAAAGAATTCAATCCGGAAACTGTTGCTTTAAACAAAAGATGCTCCTCTCTGTTTCTCTTTTTTCCCATCTCTCCCTTCTCCCTTCTGATTTTTTCTTGCTGCAGACCTCCTCCCCACACCCTATCCTCCTGACCTCTTCTGAATTCTCTCGGTTCTTCACCCTTTGCTGTGAAGATGACGTTTCAAGATGCATGCGTTTTAGGACCACGAGTTTTGGGGTGTGAATGTGTGTGTCCTGGCATTTTCAGGATCTCTCCAGAGATCCAAGGGCCTAATACAGAAGGAACATTCTGAAGAGTCGCAGGAAATAATTGATCAAGAGGTTGGTCTGTTCAGGGCACACTGGAATTTAGTTAATGTGTAGCCCGAAGCAGAAAGTGCCCAGCTGCTTTCACTGCCCTTCGAAAACGTGTACAAGTACTTGGTGAGAACTTCAGAACTCAGTTAAGCTGTCTTTGATTCCAAAGATATCCCCAGGGCCAGTGAATAAATTACAGATGCTTAAAAAAAATTTTTTTTTTACTTAATGCCTATATTAAATAATTGATTTTTTTATGAACCAACATGACTACATAGGTTAATCAAGTTATTGCTGGATTTGCTTAATTTTCCCCACTTTTTTTAATAATGCCTTGTTTATAGAGGCAATAACAGGATCCATTGTTATCCTTGTATAAAATTAAACACTTTTGACCTATAGAAGCAATGCTGCATCTATATAAGCTGTTTCAGGTCTGTTTAGTTGAGTGGTGGTTCACCTTTTCCCCTATACTCTCTAGTCTAGATTCCAACCTGTAGAAAGGGTCTTTTTCTCTGTATTTACTATCCAGCACATAGGGCCTCTCTTTAGGGGCGTATCGACTAGATTCACAAAGATGCTATTTGGGGCTTGAACTCAGTGACTTACTAAGTGGTACCTTTGTACCCTTAAAGAATTCCATTTAATAGCTTTCTCTCTACTCTTAGCCAAGTTCAATTTCTACATCTGTGTACTTTGTTCTTGCTTTATCTGAAAGTTGCATAGGACTACATGTTGTAATTATGAGTATTTTAACCCATGCTTTTACGCGCAATCTCTCTTTTCAGAAAATCTTAACTTTCCTTGTTCTATCCTTTACTTTTTTTTTTTTTTTTTTTTTTTTTAAATTTCAAGGTCTCCCAGAACCTGGGAAGTAGAAGAAATCTTGGGTGTCATGTAGTCTGATTCCTACCTCTTTCATTTAAATGGGCAGGTGGTCAGAATTTGAAATTTCTGTACTCAGAAAACACAAAGAAATAACGGGGCACGTTTCAGAAATAGTGGGCTGCTGTGCCCGAGGGGCTACTCTTCCTTTTTGGTTTTGACACCTACATCCACCATATTTGCATGACGAATGTGGAATGAGTGCAGAGTGCCCTTTCGTGTTTCTCACAGAATATCTTAGGATATTTCTAAGGGAGGGGTTAATGAGAAGCTCATTTTTTCTTGTTTCAGTGACTTAGCTATATTCCTCTTAACAGTTATAGACACCCATACGAACACACAGCTTTCCTTAGGAAATTTGAAATTGATTAGCATCTCTGATGAGCCTTCAAGGTTTGTGGTAAGGTTAGTATCATTTTCTCCTCCTCCTCCTCCTCCTTTTATTGGTGAAGAAAGAGGAACTAGGTCAGCTCTATGCCAGTTTCAGCTTTTTCCACATTTTAAATTACAAAATCTGAGTTTGCTCAAATTTGTTTCTTTTACCAAAAAAAGTAAAAACACACACACACACACACACACACACACAAAACCCAGCTGATGCCTTCTCTTAAGAATGAGAATTTACGCAGTCAGGTTTTCAATAAATCAGTTACCCTGATATGCTTGCTGTGTGACAGACTGCAACTGAACCTCATTATTCATACATGTCTATGTGATGTTACTGAATCAATTTGTGCTGTATCCATTTTCCACTCATGGATAGTTCACGGTCCCTTATGAGCAGAAATAGTCAGCAGGCAATAATAGAAGACACAGAGCACAAATGGATGGGGTCCATAATCCTTTGCTCCATGGTGCTGGGTCCATTTTTTAAATTCATTTTTAGTGTCTTTTTAAAATAAAAATCCTGGTCTCATCAATATGAATATGGCATCAGCAAAAGAAAAAAGCAGATACTTTCCAAACCTTTACAAATCATTCTGCTTTTATTCTAATAAAGATTGTTCAATCATTGTCAAATGAAAGGGTCTCTGTCCCTTCTGATGAGCAGAGCTGGCCATTCCTGCATGTGGTTCCTTATTGGATGTAGGAGTTGTCTGTGTGGCACAGTAGCCTTTCCTGATTCAAAAGATAGCATGAAACAAGAAAAGCCAAAATATACTCCAAAACGTTTCCTTTGCAGTGGTGAACAGTTCCTAAGGACAAGGAACTGAGTGGCACAAAACAGAGTAGAGGAAAGAGTATGAAGTGGCCACGGCACCACCTGTAGCCACCTGGGTCGGGCAGGTTCTGGTGTCTGTTGGCAGCTGGGGAGTTGTGGCTACGAAAGCAGCAAACCCCCGTGGAGCATCCTGCAGGGCCCATCGTCAACTGATGTCTCCTCACTGAGATGCTGGTGTGGACCCACTGAAGAAGTGGTGTAAACTCACCCATCACATTTGAAGCTCAGAACTTGCTTCTGCCTGTGCCATTGCTTGACAACTCAGTTCTGACCAGTCCTCTCCTCCACTGGTATCTTCATGATGTTCCTGAGGAAGAAGATAACAACCTTACAGGGTCTTCAATTCTTTTGTACTCACAGAACTCCAGGAGACAATTTTCATAACATTGTCCTGGAACTCAGGAATTCATTCTACTCTGAGCTCTGTCATTAACATACTTGGTGATCTTTCCAAGTGAGTCCACCTCTCTGGGTGTCAGTTACTCAGCTGTAAAACATGGGCATAGGACGAAAGATCCCCAAGGTCCCCTAATATTTAACCCTCCATTTGTTTGCAGTTCTGGACTTTTGTTGTTCCCTGGGGCATTTCATTTTTTTGTGTCCTGGACATTAAAAAAAAAAAAGTATTCCAGTTGATACTTGAGGTTCTAAAATAAAACACTGTTAATTTTAAAAGTAAATTTAAAGGAAAGAAAAAAGTGTTCCTTAGGTCAAAGAACAAAGGATTGTCTGATAAGCTTTTACAAAAAAGTATATTTCAATGTCAAGGTAATATGACAAGGTAAGATGTTACAGAAAAACCCGAATGAACTTTTTGACCAACCCAATAATTAAGACTTAAACCTAAAGAGCCTTTATAAAAGAATCAAACTTAAAAACACAAAGACCTAAAATGCATTTATTAAGATATCAGTTATATACTGAAATTTCCAAAGAAAGATTAAAATTATCCTGTTCTTTTTCCCTGATGTTCAATGAGTGATGAAGTTTCTGAGTTTCTGTTGCACATAACAGAAAGATAATGAAAAAATACTTCCTAAAAGGCTCACTGTTCCATACAGAGATTTGGTCCTTTTAACAAATGTTTTAAATGCAGTTGTGAGGTAGAGGGAGTTTGGAGCTTAGTTTCCCTTATGATTTCAGCAGATAATTCACGATGCTGACCTACACTGAGATTTTCCAGCACTCTGTTTCTGCATCACAGAATTGCTATAACAAAGTATTTATTTATAACCATGGTTTATTGTCTCACTACTTCCAAAATGGCTTAAGTAGACCATGTTCCATGCATCCTGCTTTTCCCTCTGCGCCTTTTGTTTCCCTCATGCTGTCTACCCTGCCTAGATTGCCTCCACTGCCTTGAGATAGCTCCTATTCAAACTCTGACTCTAGGAAGCCTTTTATCTCCAAGGATATATTTGGAATCCCATCTTTACATCTCAGAATATAATTGCAAGTTTATGTGTCTGTCCCCCTGAGTAGGCTGAATTCTGTGAGCAGGAATTGTATCTCATTCATCCTAGTACTCTTGTCCAACTTGATACCTATCACTTCAGTAGAGCTCAGTGAAGGCTTTTGAATGACTGTTTGAAGGCATGTCACATGAGACCGTTCAAATAGTAATAATTATAATAATAGATAAAATGGAAAGAGGTGGGGGAAAACAAATATATCAAAGGTAATATCTTACTCTCATTTAGCTCTAAGCTGCCTGGCAGCCAAGTCCAACAATAAATATGATGTGACCAAAATATAGTAGAAAGCAATGTGGTTTAGAGGAAGCAGTGTAAGATTTGGAGGGACAGAGAAGGGGATTTGAATCTTGGCTTCATTATTTACTAGTGACCTTGGGCAAGTTCTAGGATCTTTCTTCATCTCATTTACTTCATCTGCAAAATGGGAAGAACAAATCTACTTTATAGAGTTGTTCTAAAGAATTAATACATGTGAGGTGAACATAGATGCTGCTCAAGACTGAGGTCATTCAGAGGGTCTCTATGGGTTTTTTAATTGTAGACTTTACTTTTTAGAACACTTAACTGCTGTTTTTCCTTTTTTTAACTAGATAACTTACTTAAGTTATATGGTAAACATATAATTAATAGGGTCAGAGGCCAAGTAAAGTGCCTTTATCTCTAAAGACTATTTGGCCATTTTCTATCACCTCTATGGAGTGCAGTATTAAGTGGCAAGTGAACTTTCTTTGGGAGAAGATAACTTGAGACATAACAGCTCAGTGATAAAAGTTAAAACAGGAAAAATCATGTAAGTTATGTTTCTTTCACTAGCATTTGGAATTTAGAATGTACACACTTTTTAAGTCTGTTAAGAAGAAAAAGAGTTTTCAAGCAGAGTTGCGTGGGTCACTGAGTCTGTTCACTGGTAAGTCGACTGAAGGGCCTGTGAGTCTGTGGGCCCAGCTGACGCTGGGAGAAGGGGAAATCAGTGCAGAGCATTTGACCTGCCAAGAGGGGACTCTCCAGCTGGAAAAGCACAGTGAGCGTGACGGGCAGCAGTGGACAAGGGCCGAGCCACTGAGCACAGAGTCAAAATGGACATTCGGGGTTATGCATATTCTTGGAAAGCTCTCTGCATATATAAACAGCATCTGTCATTAAAGGAATTATTGGATTTTAAAAGCCCAAAGAAAGTTCTTGCAGGGCCATCTTGAACAAGGTAGGAGCTGACCCACACACACCACCCCAGAGCTCTTAATTAGCCCTCTGCATGTGGAATATGGACCTGTAGCCACCCACCGGGTTCCTAATTCTTTTCGAATTAAGAGTTCTAAGTTAAAGGGACAGTCAATATCTCCAACTTGTACTGTGTCTATCAAAGCTAAAACTGTGTGAATCAAACAACAGTAGAGTATGGAGCATTTCCAGTCAGTGAATGGCTTTTCTCTGCAGGAAGTACTCAAAATCAGAAGTTTGCCTGCACCCAGTCAGGGCAACTGTGCATTAAAGTTGTTCTGAACATATGCTAACCGGACCAAAGTGTTAGTTTTACAGATCATTATGATGCTTGTGAAAAAGAAATATTAACACTGAGTAAAGTGGAGAGAATTATCCATTACCAGATATTGCAACAATGAGCTTTAACAGTAAAGAAACAGAGACATTTTTGGGTGTCTTATATTATATGACTGTGTGTTGTCCTAGGGAGATGGAATCAAGACAGGTTAAAGGCAGAGAGTGAGGACCTTTCCATCCTAATCTAATAGATACAGTATTTTAAATAATTTTTTTTGATAAAGGCAGTGCCCACTTCTGATATATATAGTATGTCAGGTCTTCCCTCAGTTAAAGCTTTTCAAGTAAAATGTTGGTCAGATTTGAACACCACATATTCATGAGTTTCCAGTGTGGCTGGTTAGTAATTCCTCATCCCACAAAGAATTTTAAAAATGTGCCAGCTTAAGCAGGTCAGAGGCTAAAGCATGGAGGTGTTTAATGCGCATTTTCTTCTCTCCCTAATAGACTGTTGACATGGGTCTTTTGTGAATTCCGAAGCTAACTAAATATATTAACGATCTGAGTGAGGGGAGGAGCAGAGACTGCTTAAATTTCAGGATATAAGGTTTTGTTTAATTTCAGTCAATCATTTGTTGATGGCAAGTACACCAGATGAAATGCCTCCTCCAAATAAGGTCTGAGGTCTTTGGGTCTGTGTATATAAATCATCTTGCCTGCCATGACACCGCATCCAACAAAGCCTGTTGACACTGACAGGGACCAGCTGTGTAAGGCCATGAAAAGACGTTAGGTTTTGACATTAGCTGACTGACAGTTACATTTGGAGGCACCATTCGAGGCTTTGAGATTTTTGTCGAGTCCGTCAGGTAGATGGAAATCACACTTAATGTTATCACATGTCTTTAAACACTTAACTGAAGATAAACTCACCTCTGTCCATGGAATTGAGCTCAAAATAACCTAGCTTTAGCTGACCTAAATACTTCTCTCTCTCTCTCTCTCTCTCTCTCTCTCTCTCTCTCTCTCTCTCTCTCTCTCTCTCTCTCTGATTTTTGTAGCCACAGCAGGAAGAAAGTTTAAGAAGTAAAAGTTATATTTACAAAGTAGTTATAAAATGGTTTTTCCTGGAATGTTTTCTGCCTTATCCCTACCCATCTCTAAATACACTAAACATGATAAATTTATGAGCAAATATAAAACTAAACATAATACATTTTACATTCTCACACTAACAAAATGCCCTTAAATTTATCATGGCTACTGAAAATGTTAGTATTTGCATATTACAAAATTTCCCTAAATTTTCACTTTCAACAGCTTAATAACTTCTGGAAGTTTTCTGTTCCTAAATCTCAAGGTTTAAAAATCACTAACAAAGGAATATTAGTTGAAGTAGATTACCACTCTAGGTAAAAGATTCTCTGCACAAAGCTAATGAAAGACTGAAGTCAGTTTAATCTAAAATTGAAAGAAGCAGACGATCACAAAGTAGGGTTTCAGATGATGAATTGAACTGATTTTAATGTAGCATTTTGAATGATTAAATATTCCTAATCTTTATTTAAAAAATTAAACTTAAAAATTTTTTTTCATCAATATTTAGGTAAAAATAAGTAGAAACAATTAAGGAAAGTTTCCTTTATCTTAAAACAATTTCTCATTGAGTTTAGCATAAACTATTTTAAAATAACTACTAAAAAGTGGGTTATAGAATGTTATGACTTCAATTTTCCATCTTCAAAATTTCAGTGACAAAATATGAGTACATTTCTACTTTTAGAAAGCCTGAGTATCAGCATTTGTTTTAGTTTGTATAAAAGCAACTGCAGAGTGACAGAAGGAAAATGTTCACGCTAATTATGAAGGGAATTATTGGCTTTGTTCATATTGGAATCCCTTGAATGTTTGAAGAGTGGGTTAATGGTGATCTGCATTCATTCAGCTGTGCATTCATCACACACACACACACACACACACACACACACACACACACACACACACACACACACACACACACACACACACACACACACACACACACACACACACACACACACACACACACACACACACACACACACCCTCAGGTGGCATATTTGCCTACAGGAGGCTTCAGAGCTGATTATTCGTCTAATCAAAACTGTCACAATCAGGGGAGACAATTAGTCAGGTTAGGGCCCTGCTGATTTCACGTGTGGCCCTTCGCATCAGGTTGCCTCGAGCACTCTTGAAACATGTCAACAAGTGCTTCAACAATACCGCCTCTGCTCCACCTGCTGCCATTAGGGTCTGCCTTTCATTTCTGGAATTGCTTGAGTTTGTGAGTTCTTGTTTATTTAAATTGAGACTACAAGGTACTGAAATTTTCAAAAGTGGAAACTTGGCAACCTCCATTGCTGGTGCCATTTTAAAATTACCCAGTCAATAGCTCTGAAAATCATGAAATCAATTACCTATAAATAGGTTTCTGTATTTATTATGCACTTACGAAATTCGATTTATAGTTCAATTCCTATGTAAAATGCATACAACATATAGTGCATAAGACAGTTCCACATATAATAGGCCTAGCATATTTTAAGCCTTAGTGAAATCTGACATAAAACCCATTTGACAATAATATGTTTTCATATTTTTCAAATGAAATAAATTTTGTTCTGAATGTTAGATTTATTTATTATAATAGTCTGGTCATTGCCTGATTTTCCAGATACTAAAAGTTTTCTAATCAAAAAAGCAATGCCGGGGCTTCCCTGGTGGCGCAGTGGTTGAGAGTCCGCCTGCCAGTGCAGGGGACACCGGTTCGTGCCCCGGTCCGGGAGGATCCCACATGCCGCAGAGCGGCTGGGCCCATGAGCCATGGCCGCTGAGCCTGCGCGTCCGGAGCCTGTGCTCTGCAATGGGAGAGGCCACAACAGTGAGAGGCCCACGTACCACACACACACAAAAATAATAATTAAAAAAAAAAAAAAAAAAAGCAATGCCTTTTATCAACTCTTTTAAAACCTGGTATGTCTAAATAGGCGTCACATCTTTCTAGTTGAACATTCTGCCAGTTTTAGAACTCAGTCTATAATGTAACTCTGTTCTAGGGTTTTGTAGTCAAATACATATCATTTATTTCTATCTAGTTTAATGAGTATATTATCATTTAAAAGTAAAGTGTCTTTAGAAGCAAGAAGATTAAAGAGAGATTTACTTAAAACAGTGTGGGGCTTGTTATTCTATATAAGGATGCAACATTCATAAAAATTTTTTTAAAAAAGAGAAAGGGAAAACCAGACAAGCATTCCTTTTTAGTTACTTGAAGGCTTAAGGTGTTTTACTGAAATATTAATTTTATACTTTTGAGTTAGGTCTTCGTGTGTGCATGTTGTGTATTCATGAGTTTTCACATGTGTATGCATTATAATTCTTATATTTAGCTAATGACTCTAATAGGGAAGACCTAATGACTCTAACAGGGAAGATCAATTTGAAAATGATTCTTTAAGACTTTAGTACATAAGAAATAATAGTGTGTTTTATATAAAGAGATTTTTCTTTCATAGTTCTGATCATTTAATGAAAATAAACTTGAGTTTTTCCAAGCAAATGTCATAAGTATGACATTTCTTAAATGGGACCAGGCTTGGGTAATTTATGTAATTTCTCTATGCATTTATTTATTCACTCATTCAAGCTTTCATTTATTTATTCTTTAAGTCATTCATCATCATTCATTCTCTCTTTATGTATAAATAAATCTACATATAAAAACATATATTGAGGATATTTATTCTCTACCTCCCTGAACAGTGAAGTAGTTAATACCTCCAAGTATGTTTTTAAGGTTTTTTCCTTTCTATTTCTCAAAATTTAGAAATATTTGTTGGGTCTGTTTCTTCATAAGAATCGTATTTTTATCCTAATTTCTGCAGTTTATAGCTTGAACAATCTTACTTTTTTTTTTTTTTTTTGCTTTTACACATACGCATAGATAGCTAATACAAACCAATGTAGCTGATTTAACCAGTTGCTCCATGAGCAATTAAACCAGGAGTATTATCTCAGCAGGAATAAGTGGGCAGATTACACATGTGAAGTAAATGGGTCTTTGAAGCTTGAGCACATAGGTATTACTGTACAAGAGGCTGCGTTAAGATCCCTGTAGAGATCAATGGGATGAATACCAGAGAAGAGAGAAGTGATGTCATAAACTTTTAACAGTCTAATAAACTATGTTTAAGGTTTCCGATCTTGGTGAGATCTACAGCTTTTATGCAATAGAGGAGTGTTGCCCTCGACACACTGAGAAGAAAGCTCTCTGACTTCCCAAGGGAATAACCCCAAGGGATCAAAAGCCAAGGCCACGTAGCTCTCAGTTTCCTGCGGTTGTCTAAAGAAAATGAAGTCTCCAGAATCATTACCTTGGTTCTCTTAAGAAATGTAACAAATGATAAAGCATTGTGACTTTTTAAATCTTGCTTATGAGTTGTGACATATAAGCAAAACTCTCATATCCTCACGGGTTTGAGTGGTCTCCGGTTGACTTCATGTACACTATATAATTTTAGAATTCTAAACACCCCCAGTGTCTCACAGAACAGAGTCCAGTTCATGTGAAATAATGAGTACTTTGTTTGAGGATTTAGTAGATGAACCACATAGAGCCAGTGCCCTGGTTTTCACCCTTCGTCCTCTAATTGCTCGGCGTTTCATGCGTTTATCAATCATAAGCAAAATTTAAGGGGCAAAAGTAGAAAAAAAAAACATTTGAGTTACTGAGCAATACTTTCAGGCAGTAGGCTCTTATGAATGTTATGTATGAATTATAGCTTTGAACATGCTTAAAGACATCAAGAGGAGAAAATACTTAGTCAGCAAAATAGTTCAGAAGAGAAAATGGCAGAAGGCGTTTCATACTTCAAGACCTGTGACTTAATTTAAAGCAAGCCACAATTAGGCTGATAGCACCAGTCTTCCAGGAAGTGAAGTTTTTGCTGTCAACCAGAGAAGCCAAGAACTTTGTCTCTGGAATCCTAAACGTAAACATCCAGAGTCACAGGGTGTTCAAAAAGCCATTCTGTTTCAATGAATCAAAATGACCCAAACACATTTTTCTTTGGCACATCCCATTCCCTCTCTTATAACCCCCCTCCTTCCTATTAATGCTAAAGTTGAGGCATATAAAATATTTCAAGGCTCTGTGTTATAGTTAACCCAACTTTATTGCCAAAAATAACAGATCGTTTGAAAGGACATGATTTGCCTCACCTTTGGGACCTGCAGGTCTATCTACCATGCATAACAACAAAGCATTTATGTCAGCATATCCTTCGTCAGAGACCCAAAAGGGAAAGTTAGAGAAATAAAAGAAACGACCTCCATCTGCTTAACATATTGTCAACAGTTTTGGAGACAGACAAAAATCTTAAATTACCTCCACACTTAAGGTCCCTAATTACCTTCCAAAAGACTTTGGAAGAGAAGAAGTTTTATCTGTCCAGAGAGGGTAATACAGATGTGGGGTTTTTTTCTCATTGTTTTTAGTAGGAGGGAACAGGTGTAAAACAATTTTGATTAAGTACACATTATGTACTTATATCCCTGAAATTGGGATGTGGACCAATTTGTTGGAACCAGGAGAGCTCCTCAAGGACTTTAGATGTTAAGAGACCCCATGAAACAGTTCAAAAGATACTTGGGGGGAAACTTCTAAATGATGACCTCACTGATTCTTCTCATCATTATGCTCGCCATTTCCTGTTGTGCTGCTTCAGCCCTCGGTAGGGTTGAGAGCAAGTGTGGGGGGAATATGATGATGTGATAACCTGTAACTACAGCTTTTCATCAGTGGTGACATTCCTATCAGTTGTCACCACATAAATGGTCCCTAGTTTTTGCTGCTTTCCATGGGAAAGGGTGGAATCCTCTTCATGATTTTAGCCATATTTTTGCCCTTCTAACCTTACGTACCAGACACTAGACACCTATTCATCGTGACCCCCTATCGCCCCAGGCACTGGACATGATACCAACTTGAGAGTTTGGTTATAGCTGCTCCTCACTCCGCTGAAATGGATGTAATGAATGGAAATCTAGGAATGGAATTTGGCAAAATCTTAGTGTTCTATTATGTCATATTTAGTTTCTGAGATGATTCTGCATTATCTCTATGCCAAACCTAAATAGCATTGTAGAACCTTTAGGACATCGAGTTTTTTGTTTATTTATTCAAAATGTGAGATACAGAGAGATTAAATGACTTGCCCAATTCACACCATATTTAAGACAGAGACAGTACTTAAGCCTAGGTCTTTTAATGCCACTATCATTGTTCTTTTGGCCACTGCAGATTAACTTTTAATACATGCGGTGATACTTAAGCACTGCAAAATATGGTCAAATGTTAAGGATTACTTTTAATCTTCTTCTGATGTTTCTGCATCTATGAAATTTCTTTAGTCCATGTCCTTTTGTTTAATTCCACAAATGCTCTACTTCAAGATCTTCACGTCTAGACAATCCTAAGAAGCTGAGATGAAGCGTTTGGGTCTGACTCATGTTGTAGCTTCTACAACACAAAGTATCTTACACAAAGTAGGGCCTCTATAAATAATGGTTGAATGGGTGAATAAGGGAATAGTTTATTGTCAGGTGTGATTCCTCACACCTTACCTGAGTAAGGAATCCTCAGCTGAAGCCTGTAATGTCTGTGTATATTTGTTTGCCTGGTCCATTGCAGTAGACTCCTGTGATCATCCTGCCCCAGGCTTTCTCCCCACCCAGTCTGTCTTGTCCAGGGCTAACGATCACTTAAAAATACATACCCAATCATGTTCTGAGCCTTCTTAAAAATCTTCCCCAGGGCTTCCCTGGTGGCGCAGTGGTTGAGAGTCCGCCTGCCGATGCAGTGGACACGGGTTCCTGCCCCGGTCCGGGAGGATCCCACATGCCGCGGAGCGGCTGGGCCCGTGAGCCATGGCCGCTGAGCCTGTGCGTCCGGAGCCTGTGCTCCGCAACGGGAGAGGCCACAGCAGTGAGAGGCCCGCGTACTGAAAAAAAAAAGAAAAAAAAAAAAATCTTCCCTGGTTCTTCATCAACTCCTTTTTCAAAATAAGGTTTTCACCTCCCTCTGTAGCCTCATTTGCCCTCTCAACAAACTCCTTGCTTTCAAGTCTCAGGGTTTGCACCTGTCACCCGTGTCTAGAAAGCCCACCCCTGCTCCTTCTCTTGGAATGATTCAGTCCATCTTCCAAGACCTGGCTCCTTTGTGAGGTCTTCCAGAACTCTTTCAAAGTCTCTTGCTGTTTCCTATTTTCCACAGTATTTGGTACAAATTTCTCTTATGACATGTATCACATTTTATTGCAGTGATTTATTTACTGTCTCCCCTACTAGATTGTCGGTTTCTTTAGGGTAGGACTCTGTCTTGGTTCATTTTTGTTTGTCCACAAGAACAATGCCTGAGCCCCTGGAGGCGAACAATATACTTGTGTTGAATGAATGAATGAATGAACAAAGAGAGATAGGACATAAATATGTGAAAAGTCAATCAAATTAAGAAAGGATAGAAGGTCAGTCTAGTATATTGTTCAAGGGAAGTATAATTTTAAATTTTAAGTTAAAATCGACCTTCTTGAAGAGAATGCCATTTATTCTAATGAAATGTGATGACACTTAGTCTGTAGAGCTGACCTCAGCAGAATTGCGAAGTGTCAAGTGTTTCTCTAGTACCTTGCCCTACACCTCTGTCCAGTGCCCCTTTCCTGAGGCTTGTTCTCCCAACCCTGTAGACCACTTACTCTTTCTCATCAGAGTTTACCTACTGTATCCCATAGTCTTTCAGGGGCCTTAACTCTGCTTAATTAACAGGTATTAATGAGTCAGAGAAATGAAAATATGTTAATGCATTGGCTTGCAAGTATAATTTCCCTCCCAGACAAAATAACACTTTACACAGTTAAGAACTGAAATTCCCTCTTGGGAAGTTATTTTTGTTTAAAGATGGCTTTTGTGTCCCAGAAATCACACGACACGGGCAACTGCCCATGCTTCCCTCCATGTATTTTTATATCCAACACACTTCCACAAGGCTGAGTTGCCTTGTGTATGCCCAGTTCCTCTGCAGAGTCAGCACTTGTCCTCCCATATTCTATAAACTTCTTTTCCTTATTTCATAAACAAAAATCTATTATAATTATACTCTACCTATTCAAGAGATGTTGCAATGGCTATCAACATTTTTATTTCTAAAGATCTTTGAGATTCTCAAGATATTTTTCAAAGTACTAAAATTCTTTGTCTTCAGCGCTCAAAAAATACCTTTTTAGTTATGTAAATAATGTAAATTGTACATGTTCCTCTTACCTGTACTATTTGTCAAGCACTATTTAAGCACTTTACAGTCAGTCCTGATTTACTCATTTAATTTATTCATTTGATCCTAACTGGTGATCTAGGGGTGCAGTGTTATTCTTATTCCAGTGTTACAGATGAGGAAACTGAGGCATGGAGAGGTAAAATAACTTGCCAAGGTTCCAGAGTCAGTAGTAGCAGAGGCCAGATTTGAAGCTTGGCAGATGGCTCTCTGTCCCTTTCCTGTGACCTCTTTCCTGAGCTGCCTGCCACAAACGATCAGATAGTAGTCCCTTCTCAGTCGTCAGGTGGTGTCTGCAAAGTCTGGGAAATGAAGCTAAAGTTGAAATATCTTTAATCAACCCTGATTTCCTTGATAACCACCAGACATTAGCAAACTTTACAAACCATATGTGCTGAAAAAGCCAGGTGTCATGAGGAGGATTGGAAATGAAATTTTCTTTCCACTCTGATTTTCACTTTTTATTAGTGACGCCTCCCAAGTGGTTCAGCGGATGCCTATTAGTGTTTCTGGACATCTTGTACGATTTGCAGCCATCCTTAGAGAGGTCCGGGTGGTTGAACTCCACACTTGCCAGGTGTCCCTCTGCCCCTGTTGACATCCCTGCCTGAGCAATTCTAGAATGCTCAATAAGCTGAGGAGTCTCCCTGTTCACAGGCTCAACAACTTGTGATTTCTCCATTGTCAAATCTGTGTTGCTAGTAGTCATCCCGCAGGAAGATGAGAACAGATTCTCGCCGGGCTTTTACATTTCCCCCATGCCTTTTTGGACATAGGTAAATTAGTGAGGTGGAAACAAGAAGAAATAGTTATAAACTTTTCAATAAAGCAGGTATGTTCTCTGTACAAAGTGGATTAAAATACTCTTTGGGGTTTAAAAATCGTATCTCAAAATGACAACTTTTGTATCCTTTTGTCCTATGATTGACAGCTTTGGATCACTTCATACTTATATAAGTTATTTTATTAGTCCCAAGACTAATAAGTTATTTTAGTCGCAAGACTAAAATTAAATTTGTTTACTTGGGCTTATAAACAGAAAGCATTTAGACTAATACATACTGAAAAATATGTGATGATATATACATTTTTTTTTTCTTCAGAATGAAGCACTAAACAAAAGCATTATTTGAGACTGGGAGCAAATAAATAGCAGACCATGTCTGAAAATTGTTCTCCTGGGGTCTAGCCCTTTTTCTAGTTTTCACAGCAAAGGTTATTTTACTTCCACAGTTGACTGTCTTACAAAAATGGATTTGGAAAAGAAGAGCCATTCCTGCCCTGCGTATAGCAGCTGTGCTTACTGGTTTTATAATCTGTTATCCCAAATTGCACTTCTATTTTAATTTCAGCATGCCTAAAGCACAGGAGTCTTTTCAAATGTTCAGACATGACTATTTAAAATTGAAGAGAGAAGTTCAACCATTAAGTCTTCTCATCTTCTCTAAGTTTTTCTTTCTGATGTGATGAAGCGAAATACTTTTTCATGTTGCCCATAACTTCTGTTTACACCATCATCTTGCTTATGCCAACTTTTAAATAGGCTGTAGATGCAAGAGCATATAAAAATCTGTAGTACACATTTTGGCATTATTGTGAGGTCAGCGAGGATTCTAATGGAGTGCAGGGGATGAAACAAGAATCCAATCAATAGACGCAAAAGGCAAATGAACTTGCATAAATTAGCACTCTAATAGGAACAGATAAATGCACCTTCCCTTTTATCTTTCAAGTGATACACATTATTGAAAGAGGTCTAACAGACACCGTCCTGATTTTTTAAAAATCTTTTTTTCAGGGGTGCAAAAACTAGAAAATGCGAGTGAAGTGAGCATTGAGGTGACTGTTCTGAACCGTTGAAATCAGATCAGTGTTTCAAATACAGTATGTAGAACTCAGAGTGTTGTGTCCACATGGATGACACTATCCAGTGTTGCTCATAGAAATATAAACACTCAGAAAGATCTCCAGAGGAAGGTTTGTTCCAAGACCAGAGTTTGTCTTGGAGGAACTAGTCTCTGATCCTGACATTCAGGCCTTTTCAGTGAACTCTATGTTTACACCATGTCCACTCAGGAAATGGCAGGAAGGATTTGTCAGATGAAGAATGTCTGGGTGTCTAGGACCTGGGCAGTCACGGATCATCTGCCACTAGAGCACCATACAGTAATTTCATTATCTGTCACTGGCTCGACTCAAGGAGTTCTTCGGGAATGACAGCAACGTGCTCTGTTCCCCATTATACCAATTGTTTTCTGCTTTCGGGGGGGGATATGGTAGCTCTGGCACGAATGTCAGAGGGTAGCAAGTGTCCGATGCTACAGCTTCTAGGCTTAATATAATTAGCAATGCCGAAGAATTTTCCCTGCCACTTCTTCCTGTGCCCTCCACCTCTTTGTTTACTGCTTCTATCTATGGGAAAGGAACTGGGAGTATAAAAGGCTGCCAAGTAACCTTCAGGGCCCTTTTGCTAAAAGGCAGATATCTCAGCCATGCACCTCTGTCTCACTGGGGCAGCCTTCAGTCCCGCCCGGCAACCTGATCATTTGTGTTGCTGGTTGATTTAATACGGACCAAGAGAAAATACCCTGGTGCTTTCATGATGGCACTTCTCTAAAGGAGCTCAATTATAGACGGTGAGAAACCTGCACCCCGGGGAAAATTTGGATATCCTCTTTTCATGATATTAGGGAATCCTCTGGTTTGAAGTAGGCACTTTTTTTTTTTTTTTTTTTTTTTTCTTTTTGCGGTATGCGGGCCTCTTTTTTTTTTTTTTCTTTTTGCGGTATGCGGGCCTCTCACTGTTGTGGCCTCTCCCGTTGCGGAGCACAGGCTCCGGATGCACAGGCCCAGCGGCCATGGCTCACGGGCCCAGCCGCTCCACGGCATATGGGATCCTCCCAGACCGGGGCACGAACCCGTATCCCCTGCATCGGCAGGCGGACTCCCAACCACTGCGCCACCAGGGAGGCCCATGAAGTAGGCACTTTTTAAGACCAAGTATGTGTGAAATCCACATTGTTATCATTGTTATTATTATTTTTTACAGCACCTGGAGAACTTTTGCTCTTTGGGAAACCTTCTAGAAATTCTATCTCAGGGGAAATACCATTTGTATTGTTGGAAGAGAAAGAATTAACTTGTCAGTGTTGTTTTGATCTCAATCCAGAAAGCCAAAAAGAGTTTAAAAAAAAAAAATGTCTGCTGAGTATCAGCATTTCGTATCTTTTTCTTTGCATATTTTAAAAATAGGTCTCTCCTTATCTCTCTTCCATCATTGCTGTTAACTGTAATCAGTACTTTATGGTTATATTATATAGCTTTGTTTCATTAGGGCAATGAAAATGGTATTGAACAATAGCAGTATAATGCAGGGAAACCGTTTGTAATTCAGTTGGAAATTGCTAATGCAGTAGACAGTCGATAATACAATCAGCTCGACTTTCCTAGGAAAACATGAGCTAAATTTCCTCTATTTTTCTCTCAAATCTTCTCATCGGGCGGGAGCGAGGGAAATGCTCTGAACAACACTGGAAAGCTGGTTGCCCCTGAATAGAGAATTTCTTTATGCATTGGATTTTGAATGACATCCACAGGTCCTGGGAAGACCTGTTTAATACTCAAATTCTCCCTGGAGATTGTTTTTTTTAAGAGACTAGATAATTAATAGTCCTGAAAGGAAACAGCTGGATGAGATGGTGCTCAAAGTTCCTTCCACCAGTGTGTGTCTCTCTAGTCTTGATGCAGAAGTAGGGTTCTTGTGAAATTATTATCAAATATCGGGTCCCAAGGGAAGACCAGAGGCTGTCTCTTTACAAGCCTATGTCATGCATGCTTTGTGCGCTGAAGAATTTATAATTACTGCAGGTTAAGACTAGTAAACGTGAGTAGTGTCTAGGACTACAAAGGCAAGCAACTTGGTGTTTTTAAGGAGTGGTGAGTTAGGATTTTATCGCTCTAGACTCTAGTAACTCGGTTGTGGTTGTTCTTGAGTCAAACCAACTATAGAAAATTGTATATGAGGGGAGTGTGTAGATTCAGTGGCATACATAAATACTTAGCTGCAACTGTAATGCTGAGAGTTCCATTTTTAATTCAGTGAGTGCTTGAGGATGCTGGGTTGCATTTTACCATTAAGAGAAACAGGAGTGATATGTCTAATTTTGAGTTGCCCTATAAATTTTCCTAGTCATTAGAACCAACACAGTTCCCTCATGTGATACGAATTTTTACATATCCTAATTTTCTAACAGAGAATAGCAGTATTTCGTGTTCCCATAGACTTCCACACATCTCTGACGTCTTTAGAGATTATTAATTATATCTGGAAGCCACCACCCTGATTTTAAAAATAAATAACACTAAATTTAATACTCTGCCGGGAAGTGCTGCTGGGCATAATAAGTAAGTTGATTCCTTCGGCTTCATGCCAGAAACTCGTATTTAAACTAAAACAAAAGCCAAAAACACTTTCCAGAGTTCCTACTGTTCAGTTCATGTCCTCCAGTGGGTTAGAATGGCTTGTAACTTCTTAGGATTCACAACCCTGTTGAGGTGCGTGTAAGCGTCAGACCATGTCCCAGGCCTGTGGCAAACACAGCTCGAGCTCACTTGGCTGCCGGTCGGAGGAGAGCAGGAGAGGCGTCTCTGCAGCCAGATGCTATCTCCTTTCCTCCAGCCCTGCGTGCAGTGCCCGCCGTAGGGCGGCACCCCCCCCCCGCCCCCCGGCACCAATAGTGGGTATACTCTCTACCAGCCTTGTAGACTGTACTTCTAGGCTGCCCACTTGGCCAGCGCATGACATATGTTACTTTCTCTAGTCACGTTCATAAAACCAGAGTCACCAGCACTTTCAGTGACCAAGACTCAGGCTTTTCAGTTAATGGCTGGATTCATGAAAACATCCTTGGGTAGATTTTGGCTGCTGTGAATCTTTTCTCAGCTACAGCGTGCCTGAGACAGAATCTGAGAGTGTACTAAAGGGAATATCCTGTTTGGTTACCCTTTTACTTCCCAGAGATAGGGTGAAAGGTATATTTTATATTTGTAATTTATTTAGGTATAGTTTGTATTTAGAATGGAAAAAAAATCTACGTTCCTTTTAGAATACCAAATGGCTTATGATTTTAATTAAATAATTGGCACACACAGAGTAGGTACCCAGATGTTGAATTAAAGCATCAATAGATGAAATTGCCCTATTTTGTAAATAAATTGATCAGTGCGATATAGTCCCATTTGTCTCTACACTGGATACAGATTGTCCTAAGTTCCAGGCTCATTTAATAGCTCCCATAGGTTTCGTTCATGCCTTTGTTGTTTTTTGACCCAGCTTATCAGCACTGAGTGGATAACTCAGTAGTAGCTCACATTCTCCCTTTCTTGAACAGCAATGAAATGTTAATGTGCCCGTGGACGAAACTTTGGGATCTGGGATTGTACTACTGAGTGCTGGAGAAAGCCAGTTGTGACGCTGTCCTCTCAAGGCTTACGGTGCTGAGCTGCCACCCAGCATGGCAGGCCCGTTATCACGCTCTTATTTCATCATCTTTGTGACTTGGCATTAACCATCCCTCTGAAATCTCACAATCTCTACAAGTGGCTCATTCAGAACTTGTAGCAGGACCAAAAATTCTGAAAGTTCAAGAGGAGGGTCATGTGCGTTTGCTTTGAACTACAGTTCTTTTCCAGGGTAGACACTTTGAAAGTAGAGTTTGCTAAAATGGAAGGGGGAGGGGAAAAACAACTCTCTTTTCTGTCATTGAGATAGACAAGCATTTAAGTAGGTAGGGATATTATAGCACTTGAGAATCCCCTAAAGTGCTTAGATATATTTCTGAGAAATAAATGGTGAATTGTTTATTTCTTTCTCCCCCTTATGTTTCCTTGGGATAGAGCAATTAGTTTCTTATTTTTTATGATTACATTATTCTTGCATATATTGTCCTGTGGCCCAGGCTATAAAAGTAAATAGAGGGTCCAGCTGTATGAATGAGTATCCTTTTAATGAGTGTTGGGAGGAAATGATAATAGTAAGTGGTGCAAAACCATTTTTATGTGATGAACCAAAGTACCTTTGTTCCCAGCTCCCCAGTCTTGAGCCACAGGCCACCAGTAAATGTGTGCATAAAATGACAGTTTTATGTATTCCGGTGTTAACAAAGGTACCTCACGGTCTGTTTTGTCCCCAGAATGCACTTAATATGATTTTTGAAAGGCAGTGTCATATTCTGTTTTAATTTCCAGGGTGGAGGAAGGGTAAAATGGAGTATGTGACTTTTCTGTAACACTCTTCATTCTATCTTTGGGCGAAAGCCTTGCTGAAACAGTGAGATAACAGTTGCTGGGTGAGAATACAGTCATTTTCGTGGTGCTATGAGTTAATTTCAGGGGTGAAACTATCCTTACGTAGGAATATAATGTGCCTTCTCCCCTCAGACCAGCCGCTTGCTCAGAACAGCAGGTGGATATTGAGTGTCCCCCCTGCTCCAGGGTATTGTGGGGTGCCCGCAGTGGCTTAACTCCACTCTCTTGCCTCCTTTACTCCCTTCCTTCCTGGCCATTGTTCCCTTATTGTTGTTCGATAATTCTTTATGTCTCTGAATCCCTGGCAGTGATGTAATTCAATAGCACCCACCCCCAAATCTACCATTAATTAACTTTTTAAAAAAATTAATTAATTTAATTAATTTATTTATTTTTGGCCGCATTGGGTCTTCGTTGCTGCGTGCGGGCTTTCTCTAGTTGCAGCGAGCGGGGGCCACTCTTCCTTGCGGTGTGCAGGCTACTCATTGCGATGGCTTCTCCTGCTGTGGAGCATGGGCTCTAGGTGCGTAAGCTTCAGTTGTTGTGGCTTGCGGGCTCTAGAGTGCAGGCTCAGTAGTTGTGGCACACGGGCGCAGTAGTTGTGGCTAGTGGGCTCTAGAGTGCAGGCACAGTAGTTGTGGCGCATGGGCTTAGTTGTGGGATCTTCCCAGACCAGAGTTCAAACCTGTGTCCACTGCATTGGCAGGCAGATTCCTAACCACTGCGCCACCAGGGATGCCCCATTAATTAACTTTTAAACTGCCTATATTAGTCTGCTTAGGCTGCAGTGACAAAATACCATAGACTTGTTGGCTTAAACAACAGAAATCTAGTTTCTCACAATTCTGGAGGATAGATGTCCCAGACCAAGGTCCAGCAGTGTCAGTTTCTGGTAAGGGCTCTCTTCCTGGCCTGCAGAGGCACATGAAGGGAGAGTGGAGAAGGGGAGAGGGGGCACTGGTGTCTCTTCTTGAAGAACACCAATTCTGTTGGGTTGGGCGCCCCCCCCTTATGATCTCATTGAACCTTAATTTCCTCCATATCTGTCTTCAAACACAATCACATTGGGGCTTCAACATATGACTTGGGGGTGACAAATTCAGTCCATAATACTGCCCAAATAAAAGAAAACAAACCCCTAAAATAGAGAACCATAACATGACATGAACTTTGTAGCGGTTAGTAAACTTTTGACCTGACACTCTGCGCTTCCTCCGCTGGCAATGGCCCACGTGAACACACTCTGATGACAGTTGCAGGGGAGAGTTGAGAAGTCCCAGGAAAAAGCCAAAGGAAGACTCTCAAATACCTGTTTGCCTTCCCACCTTCCAACAGTAGAGGGATGGGAGGGGAGATTTCTAACCCCCGGAAATGTCCAAGGACAAGGGGTTGGTTCTAGTCTTTTTCTACAAAGATTTGAGCTACTATTTGGTAGCTTTGAGGTGACGAGGAAGTTGCTTTCTTCTCGTGATCCTGGCCTGAGCAACAAAAGCCGGATATCCTGACAGGAGAGGCACAGTCTGTATCCCTAGGACTCCTGTGAACTGGGGCAAACCCTGGGCATACCGCAGCCTGGTCTAGTCCTAACCTGAGCAGAAGGGAGCCTCAGAACCAGAAGATTCTCAGCACTGCCAGCTTGCCATTGCTGGGACACAGCTCAGAGCAGAACAGTGGTTGGCAGAGGCTGAAAGGGAGCCTTGGGTGTTCCTGCCAATGTGATAGGCGCTTGCAGGATTTTGTGAAGCAGTCTGATGAACCCTCTCAAATAGAGGCACCTAATGCCATTCAGCTGTGTAATTGGGATGGAAATGGGCCAATGAGAGGCGGCAGTTTGGGCTTAACCTTTGGGGAGTCTTGTTCCAGGAGACTGTATGTGGGGGGAAGAAAGAAGCATTACAAATAATAAGCTTCTCCGCTTGATTTGTAATGAATTGGTAATAAATGGCCTAGCGCTCTCCGGAAGTCTGACGATTACAGAGCAGTTCCAGCTAAGTGCACGGGACCACATCTTATTTTGATCAGCTGTAGCATAGCAAAGACATGTAATTATCATAATCTAACAATTAGCCTGGCATCACTTTCCAGTGTTTAATTACCCCAATAAATGGTAATTGAATAGAGGACTTAATGACAAGAGAAACTTTCATTCTGCGTTAGGTGCTTAAGTCATCTACTTGGCTAGGCATCATTTTCTAGCATTGCTTGAACAATAGGCCTGATTATCATTTTCCTATCTGCCGTGGGCCATTATTTTGTTTCCTGATCTTGACCTTTGTTTGTCATATTATTTAGCTGTTCTCAAAATTTGATACTGGGACCCAGGACACAGAAGGAGATTATTGGGCACTTTACAAAGTTTTTTCTGTTTTCAAACATTGTTTCTAATATCCATCAGCTACAATTTACTTTCTGGGATGTCTCTCAAGTCACCACTTCGTGCAGACACTGTGCTGAGCATTGGGGATGCAGCGATGAGTAAACACCAGCACCACCTTCAAGGAGCTCTCAGTGTAAAGAACGGAGGTCTCCATAAAAATACTAGAATAATTATAGTTCCAGTGATCTGCTCTCAGTGCAGTCCCAGTTTTTTTCGACATCTATGCATCTACCTTGAATGAATTCAATATTTTCTATGGCTCTACCCACCACCTAATTTCTAATGACTCCAGATCAATTCTCTCTCACCTTAGCCTCATGCCTGGTTCCAGGTTTGTATCCAACTGCTCACAAGGTCCTAACCATAACAAATAAAAATAACTACTTCTCCCGTGCCAATTTGCATAGAAACAGCAATAGTTTCTGCTTTGCATCCTAAAGCTTTGTATAAAACACTATTACCATTATTGTGCCCTAGCGTTGCAAGATATTTGCTTACCCTGGTCCTATGAAGATCAAAAATAAAAGAAAGCCATAAAACATTTGTTTCCTTTATTCCAGCTTGCTTTTTGTTTGTTTAACAATAAGCTAATGGACAGTAGTTCCATGCCATGTAGATCTCGAACACCCACGCGGTTTTTGAAAAGTCGGGGCCAAATTTCAGACTTAGATGGTAATGATTCCAATAGGTTATCATCATCAAGCCATAATACAAATACTTAATTTACTGCTTGTACAGCAGTACGTAAGAACTACGAAATCATTATTTGAGGTGGTTAATAGGAAGGACTTTTACTATATCTCTTTGGTTATTATTCTTAATTTTGAAACTAGGAATAACCTGAAATTCTGCTGGGTAACTCCATCCTCGTAGGATACAAAAGGGCTACATGTATGTAAGCAGTTTGGCAGGTGGCTTATTTGTTTGACTGACTCCCCACCTCCTGCATCCTCAGAACAGAATCAGTTTGTTGAATCCTGTTCTCCTAGGACAGTGGCTGGATAAGCAGGTCAGTGATTTCCCACATCTGCTTTTGGATCTGTGTGTGTGTGTTTCAGCTGCTCTGTTCCGTGTACTTGACATGATGTAAAACTCTGGATAACTTAGGGCATGACAGGCAGCTTCGTCAGGAAGCTCCTGGCCAGCAGGAGTCAAGAAGGAGCCTCTTTTGCCTTGTGGAAGTGACCTCTGTGAGGCCGTACGCTGATTGCCAGACAATAATTCTTTATTTATTTTAATCCCTTTTTGAAAACCATTTGCAGTGGTCTGCAATGTGTCGGGTGTGTGGAACTCTGCCTGCTTTGGCTGATTTAGCCGGTTGACGTTGACACATTCTTACTCCAAGCCCGAGGCCTCTTTGGGGGCTTAGAAGCAATTAGACTGTCACCCAAAGCTCCGGGTCCCTTCCTGAAGGAAAGTCTTGTTTAGGCTCCGCCAATTTAATGCTTTGTTTCCTTTGGAGCTCCTCAGTCAGGCTAATAAAACAAACTCCAAATGAGTTAAAACACTGGAGGAGAGAACATTTTGTGGGCCCTGTATTTGAAACAGGTACTCCTCCTGGGAGATATCCATTTTAAAAAGTCATTCAGCCTGATGTGACTTGAACTAGAAAAGCAATAACACAAGGTATTTGAGATTTCTATCCATCTATCTGAGATGAGTAATTAATGTTAATGGAGGAATTTTTAAACCACTTGCTTTTAAAGCACGCGCACACACACACACACACATACACAGAGAGAGAGAGAGAAAAAGGGACAGGTTAGTATACTAGACCACTAATAAATTCTAAATATCTGGCTAAGTAAATTACATCTTATTCTCATCACCAAGTTATTAAATTGAAGACAAAGCTCTCATGCTGCAGAATTTGTGATTACTATAACATTTATTTCCTTTCTTCCAACTTGCATGTGTAAGAACTTTATTCTAATTTTCATTAATGGATAAGCAGATCACCAACTCCGGGTTCTAAATGTTTTCTCAGTATCGTGTGCTTCGTTGAATGGAAGTGTGTGTTGTAGCCTACAGCCTTTCAACTGCAAAAGAATATGTAGGAAATATCTCTGAAATTCATCCTTGAGTAGGTTCTTTTTACACTTGTAAATCTTCACTTTTATGGGAATTTTAGTTGTTTCTTGGTATGTTCTAGAGCCTGGAAGAGCTGGATTGGGCTGCCTGAAGTGGTGGGTTTCGGTCATCATGTACTATACCTCATTCAGCCTTAACAACTGGCCTGGTAACAGTGAAACCGTCTATGACTCTGACTGTCTCAGAACTGGAAACAAAGGTCAATGACCAATATATTTGAAAGGTTGGCATATTTCAGCCTGTAAGAGAGAGGGAACATTTAAAATCAGCAAGTCTTTCTTCATCCCCCACTGATGCTAAGATGATTTATCTACCCCAAGTTTGATTTGCTGTTTGTATTTCTCGCTTTAACCTCTGCTGGGGGGAAAAAAAAAAAAAAGAGCATCTTCAGATTTAGGATCCGAAAGCCATAAGGCTTACATTCTGTGCTGAAGGGAATAACAGAAGGAGACAAGAAGAGACGTGTTATGCAACGCAACAGAGACTGCCATCCTGCCCATCTCCTCCCAAAACGTATTTATAAAACAAATTCTGTGTCTGTTGCTGGGCCTATTAGGCCCTTCAGGACAAATGAGAAATGCTTCTGGTTAAAAAGACATCCTATTCTGAAATTAGCCTTTAAATCTATAATAGAATTGAAAGACTGTGCTGTCAAGACATATTCACTTTAGATTTCGTTTAAAATTTGGGAGGAACCCTGAGCTGATAAATTTGCTTAATCTTTGACCATAAATCATAGCCTTCTTTTACATTTCAATTTCAGAATGTAACATAATAAGTTGCCTTGTAATGAAAGACGTGACAATGTAGTTCTGTTCAAATAGGAATATGAAAACAATCACCTCCGTGACAGATTAAAATACATTTAAAACGTCGTAATCAACTATCCAGTTCATGAGAAATAGCATTTTCATCATTGAGTCCTTTAAAACATGACATGAAAGGGGGATAAAAGTGCCTCACAGCTTCTTAACCTCTAATAAGCAGTGTCTCCTCTCAGTAACGCCGTTTCTCTATTTATGGAGTAAAGAAACTTCACTCAGGAGCTGCTTGATAAAATGCCTCAGTACATATTTCCCTGGAAGCAGGCTCTCTGCTGTGCCAGCAACATATGCTGAGGGCCAATTTAGAACGTTTTAAATATGCACCGTGCCCTTCCTTTTCCAGCTACTAAAATGAAACGCATTTTGGCTTTAGCAAATGAGGGATGGAATGAGAGGAGGAACACTGCAGGGAAAAGTGGCTAAAGATGAACTCAGAGAAGGATGATGATGATGGTGCTGCTCCGCTGCAGCCTCAACCCAGGGCACTGCCTGTGTGTCCTGTGAACTCGACCTCCCAGCTGTCAGTCTCCACAGCACGAGAGCATATGGTGATAGAGGAGGAAGTAAGGTCAATGATGTGAAAAACTATCCATTGAGAAAGAAAGCTAGGTGATGTCTCCTTGCCAAAACAAAGAGGAACCAAGGTCAGAGTAGAGAACTTCCACTTGAGGTCAAGGACTGGAGTGTTCAAGTACTGGATGTCCCCAGTGGAGCGACCCAAGTTTGAAAATAAATTAGTTAGTTAGGAGCAGAGTTAACTATGGTCATGAAACAATGTTTTGGTCCCCGTCTCAGTAGAAACTTGGGGGCACATTATTGATAACTAAATGCAAAGACAGCCTGTCAACTCTTTTTTTTTTTTAATAAATTTATTTATTTATTTTTGGCTGTGTTAGGTCTTCGTTGCCGCCCACGGGCTTCCTCTAGTTGTGGCGAGCGGGGGCTACCCTTTGTTGCGGTGCGCGGGCTTCTCAGTGCAGTGGCTTCTCTTGTGGAGCACGGGCTCTAGATGCACGGGCTTCAGTGGTTGTGGCACACGGCCTCAGTAGTTGTGGCTCGCAGGCTCAGTAGTTGTGGCACACAGACTCAGTAGTTGTGGCGTGTGGGCTCAGTAGTTGTGGCACACGGGCTCAGTAGTTGTGGTGCACAGGCTTAGTTGCTCTGTGGCATGTGGGATCTTCCCCAACCAGGGCTCGAACCCGTGTCCCCTGCATTGGCAGGTGGATTCTTTTTTTTTTTTTTTTTTTTTTTTTTTCAGTATGCGGGCCTCTCACTGTTGTGGCCTCTCCCGTTGCGGAGCACAGGCTCCGGACGCTCAGGCCCAGTGGCCATGGCTCACGGGCCCAGCCGCTCCGCAGCACATGGGATCCTCCCAGACCGGGGCACGAACCCGTATCCCCTGCATCGGCAGGCGGACTCTCAACCACTGCGCCACCAGGGAGGCCCTGGCAGGTGGATTCTTAACCACTGCGCCACCAGGGAAGTCCCAGACAGCCTCTCAACTCTTACTTCACCTCTGTCATCTTGATTTCACTTGAATTCCAATACCCAATCCATGATTCACTTTCTCCAGACAGGTTATATAAGGAGAGAGATATTAATAGTAGTTTAAATTTATAATAAAAACTGTATTTAGTTGTGGAATGTCATCAGGTAAACACTGAAGACAAACTAAGACAAAAACACATGTCTGCATAGAGACTTTGTAGCTCACATCCCACCTTTAGTTGTTTTTTTGCTATTGGTAGCCCCAAACTGTATTTTGTATCCAACCCTCCAGGCAGCCTCTGGGTCATCAAAACAATCATAAAGTGCATCATTCATTTTCAATAGTTGAATTGATTACAAAGAATTAGTTGCTGTACTGAATTTTATTCTTCTTAATTAATTAAAATGACCCTTTCACAATATATATGACATTCTCAACCAGCCTACTGCCACATTTTGATAAATGTACACAATGTGTTCTTGTCATAACAGGATATATATATACTATTATATGTTATATGGAACACTGACCTGAGTAGCCATGCAACCCAGCGGAGGACAAGGGCCATCACTGTATGCATATGAGATGTTTCCTGGCACTTGGGACTTGTATTGTGAGAACACAGGCAGAGCGGTAATCATTTTACTCAAACACAGTCACTTTGCTAAGTGTGGCAACCATGCCTGCTTTTACGTCGTAAACCACTGTGATAATTTAGTAGAGATTGTATTGTAATTATTGTTGGCATGTTGGTATGCAGCCAGAAATTCCTACAGTTCGTAATATGCAGTGGTTTCAGAGAGGTAGAGAACCACAGATACAGTAGATGGAATTAAAGATTAGGAGTAAAGAGGGGACATTTATAAGAAAATTTCCCAGAAATTTACAAATGTGTCAAAGCAGTGGCGGGCTACCCATGAGATTTGTAAATATTGGCATGTGGAATCATTCTTCCTAGAGGTGAATTTGCTCATTTAATACGAACTAAAGCTCGTGAAAGTGTCCTGATGGGGAAAAAAAAAAAAAAAAAAAAGTTCTCTTCTTGTGAATGGCTACGGAGCCTAACAGCACTTTATCCTGTGAAAGGTTGGAACGACGTGCATGAGTCAGGAGCTAACCCTGTGATCTGAGGCTTATTCAGATGTTGAGGCACCCTTCCGCTTTCAGTGCAGGAGTTTAGGATCAACCTAGTGAGGAAGAGAGAAGGGCCAGGACCCCTTGCAGCAGACGTTCCTAGAAGATCAGTGTAAACAGGATGAGGGGAATTACAGTCAGTAAAGCTTTGGGCCGTTATGATTAGGAGGAAAGTATATATGCTTCAGAAGCCATCAGACTGGGGTTGAAATCCTAACTCTGCTACTTATTTCCTGTGGAAAAAAATTGAACTAAGTGGATAACAACTTCTCTGAATGTCATTTTCTCATTGGTATAATGAAACTAATTATAACTACCCAATAAGGATTTCATGTGACAACAGATGTTAAGCCATAAAATAGCAGATCCTGGACATGGCAAATATTTGTTGCATCAGTGAATGTAGGAGAGAACTGAAACCCCATCAAGAATTGGGGGCTTCCCTGGTGGCGCAGTGGTTGAGAGTCCGCCTGCCGATGCAGGGGACGTGGGTTCATGCCCTGGTCAGGGAAGATCCCACATGCCGCAGAGCGGCTGGGCCCGTGAGCCATGGCCGCTGAGCCTGCGCGTCCGGAGCCTGTGCTCCGCAACGGGAGAGGCCACAACAGTGAGAGGCCCGCGTACCACAAAAAAAAAAAAAAAAAAAAGAATGAGAATCATCCCTCTGGCGAAATACAGAGTGGACCTAAGAACTTGACTTTAGCAATTAAATCTCAGTTCTGAGGTCAGGCTGCTTGGGTTTGAATTCTGCCTCCACCTTTTATTATTCCTGTCACACTGGGCATGTTGCTTGACTTCTTAATCTCAGTTTCCTCATCTCTAACTGGGTGTACTAATAGTGTCTATTCTGTGGCGTTGTGATGGAGATTAAATTGAGATAATGAATGTAACGTAATAACCACTCAATAATATTAGCCATACATATGTGCTTCTTCACAGTAAGGCCAGAAAAGAATGATTCAGTGTGACTTCGTAGTCAAAGAGCGTAATTTGGGATAGTCTTAGACTGTCTAACTCTCAACCTTTCTTTGGATTGTACTTAGCTACATTATGCAGATGCCTTTTATGAGTTCCAATTGGTCACTGTTTTTATGTTCACATTGTCCATTCTTTGAAATTTACATTAGTAAAATAATTTATGCAAATTGAATATCTGAAACAGAAGTGCAAGTTGATTCTATGGTAAATCATAATCATTTCTTTGTCATGTGCATAGAAGGGTATAAGCGTTAATTGCTGGGACAATCTCATGTTTAAAATTGGCTCCACAGTGATTCACTTAACACCCCACACAAAGTAAATTGTCACCAGAAAAGGATAACTGGTCAACCCAATGTAAAATGGGTCTTCAGTCTCATGGTTTGCTTTATTAAAATTATAGCAGAATTAACAGGGATAAAAGCTTAGAAAAAGGGTAGCTAAACTTGAGGCACCAAAAACCTGTGACAATTTGTAGAATAAAGCAATAACCGAATGGGTCCAGACAGTGGCAGTTTTCTTAATTTTCACTTTTAAGCAGTATCCAGTGCCAGTAGAAGCTAAGATGAGTGGCACTTAGGGAAAGGAAAAACTTCCCCCTTGAATGTCTTTAAAATCTATAATAATAATATAATAATATAAAGTGCATCTGGGCATTGCCTTCTGCTGCAGTTCTTGTCTGGCTCTCAGCCAGAACTGTCAGCCTACTCTGAGTGCTGATGATTCACATCCCAGCACCCTTTTATCTGAACGTTGCAGTGTCTTTTCTTTGTACTTTGGCAGTGATGTTACCTTGATGTTCAAAAATCTCTTAAAAGCAACACAGGCTTTCCTTGTATCTTGACAAATCGTTGTCTGCCAGTAATGAAGAAAAAGAAAACCTGGTTTCGTCATCACTGTAGATATAAGGAAATAAATACTTCTGAGGGTTTGTTTTTAAAAATGGTTATGTATTTTGAGATCCTCTAACTGAGAAGTGATCTGATCATCTTTCCTTATTTCTCTTGAATAAATCAACATGCTGCTTTTCAAAAGCACAGATCAAGTGGAGTTTCTGGGGATCATTTGATATTTGAGGACGGACAGAATTTAGGATTTTTATATGATTTCCTTTCTTCTGGGATTTTTAAAACGGGAAACCTGGGGATTATTTTTATTTCTGTTGTATGCTCTTACTGCCATTGTTTAAAAAGTAATACTTTGTTACTTACCTATTTTAATATATCCTGTTAATAGTAACAGTGCTTTATATTCACGTATGCTTTTCATACATTTCCTCATCTGAGGCTTGAAGCAGCTGTGTGAGGTCAGCAAGGAAGATTCTCATTATTATTCTACTTCACATATGAGGAAACTGAGGCTCAGGATGGCTTATGACTCTCCTACTCAACCAGCAGCAGATCTGGTTCTACTCACTCAAAATAAGTAGCTCTTCCACTTTTACCACGGTGTATTTCAGAAGGGAATCTCGACTTTGTCAATGAATATTTAGCATCCAGAGCAAAGGTAGTATTCACAACAACCTGTCAGAGGTCCTTGTTATGTGTGGGTGCTGCATTTTAAGGAGAACACTGGGAAACTAGAAGATGTGAAGAGGGTCAAAATACTAGTATGATGAGGAGTCTGGAAACTATACCAGAAATAACCAAAGGAATCAGGATTTTCAAGTCTGGAGAAAGGAGGATACAGAGAGAGATACAGCTGACATCTCCTAATGTTTTATGTACTACCTGGTGGAAGAGGAATTAGATTTGCTCTTTGTAATTTCAGGCAGCAGAAGTAGGATCACTGGATGGAAATTACACAGAAGTGGATTTATGGTCAATATAAGAAGAAACTTGCTAACATTTAGAGATGTCCAAAGATAGAATAGACTAGCTCACCGTCACTGGGAAGTGTTCTCCCTGAGACTGTCTGACTTGAAGATTTTATGACTTTATGGGCATTGTATTTCAGCAGTGACATAGTTTTGTGATGACCCTCCTAAGGGCTCAGAGAAGAATTTCCTCACCAGCTAAAAACAAAGGTGTTTTGTAGGCTTTTCCACTCTGATTTTAGAAAGTTGTGTACATAACAATTCCTGTTTCACACACCACTGGGTCCTGGGAAAAACTGTTCAGTTGATGCGGAAAGGCACATTAGTTAAAACAAATAAGCAAAACTTTTTTAAGATAAGAATTGAAGCAGACACTGTGATGTGGGCAGTGGTGTGTTTGTGTGCACACATTTTAACTCTTTCAGGATGAAGTGGCCGTGGTTTTGCTGTTTTCATCTGACTTCTTACTTTCTCTACCCCTCAGTCCAGCCCTAGAACACAACCTATGAAAGTGAAAGAAATGGACAGAAAAGTCATTCGACCTAGATGGTTTCAATTTAATAGGGAAAGGGAGAGGGCATCAAAACAGAGATTGGCTAAAACGAGTTTGTGACAAAAGCAGATTTACTAAGGGAAACACCTAACTAGGATCCTAAGTCTTGGTTCCAGGTCTAGCTCAGTGGCTCATTGCTTCATCATTATGCCTTTGGGTTTTATTTTCCTCTAGAGTGGAAGTGTTGTTCTAGGAATTTTCTTTTCAGCTTTAAAATTTTATGATTCTAATTCTCTCAATTTTATCACTCTAATTGTCCACAGTTGCATAGGAAATTAAGAATGGTCTCAGTTATAACAAAAACAATTCATTTATTCTTTAAATTTCTTACTCATTTATTCAAAAACATTTATTAAATGAAACACTATTTTAGAAATATGAAAACTCTGATTTTAACAATGAAAGGAAAACAGCAAATCAGTACCTTTAATACTTAAAATGAAAGTGAAGCACTCCGTTGGTAGGGTACTTTGAAACAACGGTAATAGCATTCCTCTGTAAAATGGCATGCTGTTATTTAGATTTGGAACAGCAACAATTCAAACCATGCCTCAAATCATATGGCACCAAATAAAAACTTACTATAATAAATCTTTAGCCTGAGCGTTATTAATGGGTTCAACCACTGATTCCAAGCAGGAAGCTGCCTTTCCTCTATGAATAATCCTATCTTTTTCTTCTTCCAACAGATTTCAGAGGGGTGACTACCACATTGACGTCTGTATCAATGACTACCTGGACGTGTTCTGCCCTCACTATGAGGACTCAGTCCCGGAAGATAAGACTGAGCGTTATGTCCTCTACATGGTGAACTTTGATGGCTACAGTGCCTGCGACCATACTTCCAAAGGGTTCAAGAGATGGGAATGTAACCGGCCTCACTCTCCAAATGGACCACTGAAGTTCTCTGAAAAATTCCAGCTCTTCACACCCTTTTCCCTAGGATTTGAATTCAGACCAGGCCGGGAATATTTCTACATCTGTAAGTATACAAAGATTTATCATGTTGTAGGGCAGCTGTAAGAACCCAGACTGATTTTTTTGCCGTGCTTCAGAGAACTGCAGAGTGCTGGACTCTGCGTTATAGATGTCTCCTTGTACATGCATACATCAGGATCCCTAGATACATTAGCTGGGAATTGAGAGCACAAATTAGATTAAACACACAGCGCCTCTCCCCCTATGAAATTGCGTGTCAGCCTGTTCAGTGAACCACTGCTGACTTGTATTTCTTTTAAATGAAAATTGCTACCAAAGCTCAGGAAAAGAAAAAGAGATTCCTGAAAAAAGAATTAAAGGAAATAATTAGATTTACATAGCTTGGAGTCATTGGATTTCTCATTCAGGTGTCAGCAATATCCTTTCAATCATCCACATTTTCAGTTGGAGAAAGCCAAAACTCCTGCAAATGTCAGCAAGCTGATGATAAATACTCTCTTTGCACCAAGGAGAAAAGACAATTATTAAGAGCAGCTGTGTCTTTAAACAGGAAAGAGTGTGAAGAAGTATCTTGGTTTTTTCTCCATCTTACACACCATCACTTCTTCAGGCATCATACTGGTCATGTATTCTAGGTAAATGCTTCTCAAACTTCACTGTTATAACGCAGATTCTGATTCAGGGGGCCTGGGGTGGGGCCCGAGATGTGGTATTTGGAAAGCTCCCCAGTGATGTCACTGCTGCTGGGTCTATGGACCACAGTTGAGTTAGCAGGGTTATAGGAAATACCTAATTTAGGCAGCTTGCTGTGTATCTGGACTTGCGTTTAACTAGTATCAGATAGTTAAGCTATCTGGCCTTTCCCACGTGTTTTGACTGTCAGCTGAAGGAGTTAAATGTTAAAAGTACTTTGTTCAAAAGTACATTTACTAAAAAAAAAAAAAAAAAAAAAAAAAAGTACATTTACTGACCAGCTTATCACGAAATTTGGGGGATTGCAAGAGGAAAAGACACTCCCTGTCCTCAAGGAGTGACTGTCTAGTGGGGAGCAGACATTTAAGTAGGCAGTGAAATTGGAAATAGACAGTTGCTGAGTGCCGATGCGTGCAGGGAGCCGTGGGAATGTAGGGGAGGTTGGACCTCACCTGCTTGGAAGAATCAGGAAGTGCAGAGCCTCCCAGTGTGCTGAGCTGCTTGCTCGTCCGCCTGCCAGGCAAACGAGATTAAGAACGTTCCTGGTTTTCTGATTCATTTCTTCAATCCCAGTGTCCTCCCCCACCTCTCCTCACCCACATGTTTTAAGTCTACAAGGATTTCCAGCTCCTCGTCTTCTCCAGAAAACAGAGTTTTCTAATAAGCCAGATTTCCCCATCACAAGGGCACTCTCACTTCTATTGGAATTGAATTTAAAAAGGAAATTGAACAGCACCAGTTTTATTATTTCAGTACATATTTCAGTCGTTAGTCATGAAAAAACATGTAAAAGCCTTGACAGTATCTCACGTTCGATCCATAAAATAAGAAAAGGAATATTGAGTCCCGAGGATGGAGGAAACACTAGCATACAGTGAATTCACATGTTCTCAGGCAGCAGGCTCTTGCCTTTTGCTGATTTTTTACTTTGTGAAAGAATCTCATTCAGCAAAGGAGAAAAAGGAAAAAGGAAGACTTCAGCTGTGAGACAGAGACTCATTAATTGCCTAACTCTAAAATATCATACTGATGTAAGAGGAAATTATTGCCAGTTTCAAAATTTTCACATGGTTTCTTGGATTAACAAACAGCAACAAAAGCAAAAAGCAAAAATGAATAGAGGGCACTAAGATGGGAAACATACTCACCAGCTAACTAGTTGATTGCATGATTATTAGAAATTATAGAATCCATTGAGGTTCATAAGCAAGATGTTCTTATTCAAATACACCCATAGTGCTTATGACTGGTTTTTCCTCATTTGTGGTTAAATTCAATATTTCACTAAAAATCATTATGTGTCTTCTATAACATTCATTTAACGGAGTCATTTAACTGTCAAGGGCTCCTGTCAAAGTAATTGTTCAAAATATCAAGAGCTTTTTGCTGTTCAGCTGAGTTTAACCTGAATTACTTCTTTTAATGAAAGGTAAAATAGCACAAAATTAGCGGCAAAAAGACGTTCATTTACAAGAAGCGCAGTGGCCTGGTCATCGGTTAAATTGAATTTTCAACCATGTTTTAGAACCATAAGAGCATCCTTCCCTGTTTTTTTAGTGGGGAAAGGGTTTCCTCTCTTCCTTTCACTGCTGAGAGTGGACACCTTACAGACATTTCATATACTGTGGTCATAATTAAACTAAAGGATTCTTAGGGGAGAATTGGCCCTCAGTTGAATTTTCCTCTTTCCTAATGTGCATGGAATGAACAAGATGATTGGGAAATGGCTCTTTTCGCACTCATTACATTACACGGAGCCCTACTGCTGATCTCAGGAGCCAGCCTGACTGCCCACTTGTCAACTTTATAAAATGTCCTTACTAGGCCAGGGGTATATTTCAGCTCCTCAAGGCCTTAAAATCTCTTCCAAGTTTTCCAAGAGAAGAATGAAAGCTATAGCTTTTTGACGGTCCTGCTTCAAGGTGCCGGAGGAAGGCTTAAGCTCAGGGGTGACTGCAGAGGACCGAAAGTCAGATACAAGCTTGAACTGGGGGTGGGGAGGGAAGAGGAATAGTTCATAACAGGAAGTCCACCTCATCACTTAGACTCAGGACACAAATCGGAGTGTTCTTATCAAGTTCTGCTTTATCTTCAGCGAGCTTTATTTCCTTCTTAATTTCTCCAAGTTATACAAAATTAAGAAAATACAGTAGTTGGAAATATCTCATGAAGTTTCCTGTTTACATTAAAAATAAAATACCATTCACGATTCTAGATCCTTTATTTGTCTCAAGAACGACTCTATGCCATGTCTTCCTTTCCTTGGGAACAGGCAGTGTACTAAGCTGTTGGAATTGCCGATTATCGGTCAGGCAGACTGAGCCCATCCTCTCTATCTGACAGATACTGTTTTTAATCTACAGGAGTCATTTTGGTAAGAGATTGGCATACTAAAATAACTAGAGAAGGTCGGTGGTTTTTCTACCAGTGATAGATTTGCAGAACTGCCCGTCTAATAGATTATGGCAGGAGTCATTTATATAGACTTCCTAAGGCAAAGAGTTATTTTAGAAACTTCAAAAATTCTCATTTTAGAAATGATTCTCAAAAACATTAACCTAATGAGGACATGTTTGAAAGAAGTTTTGTGTCGTTATTTTTAATTTTATTTATTTATTTATTTTTGGCTGCATTGGGTCTTCGTTGCTGTGCACGGGCTTTCTCTAGTTGTGGAGAGAGGGGGCTACTCTGTTGCCGTGCGTGGGCTTCTCATTGCGGTGGCTTCTCTTGTTGCTCTGGAGTGCAGCCTCAGTAGTTGTGGCTTGCAGGCTCTAGAGCGCAGGCTCAGTAGTTGTGGCTCATGGGCCTAGTTGCTCCGTGGCGTGTGGGATCTTCCCGGACCAGGGCTCGAACCCGTGTCCCCTGCACTGGCAGGCGGATTCTTAACCACTGCGCCACCAGGAAAGCCCTGTGTCGTTATTTTTAAATCAGAAGATGCAAAGGGGAATAAATAAGGGCACCATAAGTTATCTTCGTAAGTTAGTAGAACTGCTGATTTTGAATGTCCTCTTCTGTAAAGTAAGGAAAACTGAGTCCTGGGCCCTTCTCTTGACCTAACGAGGTATATGATTTTGGATAAATCATCTAATCTCTCTGGGTTTCTATTTCCACATCTGTAAAATAATGAGGTTGCAGTAGATGATTTCAAACTTTCTTGGAGCTTTAATATATTTTATCATAGGGTCTGCACACTAGGGTAGAGTTAACATCTGTGAAATGGCCCAGCCCAAAGCCTTACTTAGTAGATGTTCAATAAATGCCAGTTAAAGGGATATTTTTAAGGAAAATGGAGAGTGGAGCAGCATATTAGAATTATTGAACTAGTTCTACATTGGCCACCTGATCCACGCCACCATCATCCATTTTCTTGACTAGCGTGGCAGGCTCCTATCTGTTTCCCCTCCTCATGTCACTTCTCTGTCAAAGCCCTCCAGAGACTTCTTGTCTCACCAAGACAAAATCCAAAGTCTCTAACCTGTCAAACAAGGTCCCCGGAGACAAGTCCTCTTCTCTTCCCCACCCTCAGTCTCTTGGACTTCTCCTCCTACCACCTCTGCCTATTGTCTCTATTCTGGCCACCCTGTCCCCCTCGTTCATCATACCTGCCCAGCGCCCCCTGACATCAAGGCCTTGGTTCTTTATCTTCTCTCTGCCTGAGGTTCTCACTGGCCCAGGTATCCACATCCCTTGCTCTCACTTGCTTTATGTTGGGCCAAAAAATATCTTTATCTGAGAGGCTCTTCTGACCTCCCTATATAAAGATAATATCTGTACCATTCTCTACACTCTTAACTCTGCTTTATTTTCATTCAAGTACTTAATCACATTATATATTTATGGTGGTTTGTTCATGGCTATTTCTGCTGTATGCCCTCTATTATATTGTTTGGCATGTAGTAGATGATCAATAAGTAAGGCTCACTAGTGTTTATGTGGCACTCACTCTGTTCCAGGCACTGTTCTAAATACCCTACGGTTCTCAAAACAGCACTGTGAGGTACTGTTCTTATTTCCCATTTTACAGGTGGAGAAACTGAGGCACAGAAAAGTTAGGTAACTTGAAAAAAGTTCACACAAACAAGAAGTATGTAGCTAATCTGAGAAGAAATTGAGTAAACAACTAAAAGGAAGTGAAGAGATAAGGTCCTAGGTCTTATATGCTTAAAAAGAAAAAAATGTATTTTGTATTAAAAAAAGATTACAAATTATTAGCACTACTGTTTAGAGAATATTACTTTATAAACTCTACTGGAACCCCAAATCAGGTAGTGCAAGATACATTTTAAACACATTTTTACGTTTTCAGCTCTCCAAAGGATACTCTTCCATCCCAACTGTATCTTCCCAGATGGTTGACCTTTTTAATACAATAACTTCAGAAAAGTTCTACTTTCAAAGAAATTCTTCTTAAATCCACTGAATAGTCAGCATCCAGACTAAATTATGATTGCACACTCAATTCAGGAAACGAGTGCTTTTTAATGAGAGACCTACAATAAGGAAGACAGATGTCATTTTTTAAAAATGATACTAAAAAGGCAGAGAATTCTTCTAGCATTTGCCACATCTAAGGTATAGCTGATCTCCTTCAAAAGAAGATACTTGGAGTAAAGATAGTTTATAGTCATAGTGCTCAGATGGAATCCAGGAGTTTCTGGGAGATTATTAGGGAATACTCTTCCTAAGCTTATTGGCAAGTAAACTTGAATACCCATGATGCTTTAGTTTTACTCCGTCATAATTGACATGGTGATGTAAGTATGGAGCTGGAAAATGTCCATTTCCTTGAAGTTAGAATTAATCCTAAAAAATCTCATCAATGAAAAGAACTTTCAAGGAGCTGAAACTTTCTGCTCCAGTCTTTTTGGTATACATATTTTTTTTAATTAGAAAGAAAATCATGAGGACAGTTTATGTTTCTGTGGGCATCATTCTTCAGTGCATACTTGAATGTATGTGGTTAACTGCTAATTCTCTGCTTTGTATACTTTAAAACTTACAGTCTTAAACTGTGAAGTAATTTTAATATCTACTACACAGTTTTTAAAACTGACAAAATAAGAAACCTAAATTCTGAAGAGATATCTTATTGAAATGATCAAGATCAGCTTCAGAAACCATTTGATTGTATAAGATGGTTACTGAGTATCCTTTAAGAAGTGTAAGAATATTCAGTAAATCCAGAGAATACTAATATAAAGAAAGTGCTTCACTTGCCAACGGGATATGTTCCAAAAGCTTATTTACAGGTGAGTTGTTTGGAACTTAGAGTGCAGTTTCTCACACAAGTGTTTCTAAAATCAGTCAAGCTCTCTATAATGTGGAAAATTTGCTTAACCATAATGTTGATTTAAAACTGTATATTTTAAGTGAAAAAAATAGTAGAAAACAGCACATAGAAGAGTTGTTGAGTATTTGTTGAATGAATAAACACTGTAATAGTAAACCAAATAGAAAAAGCAATTAAAATTTTTCTTAGATGATACTGTTTGAGACAAGCAGATAAATTAGAAGCATTAGGTTTTGCTGCACCCACTGCAGCAGTTCCCTAGTTTCTTAGTAACATTTTTTGCTCATATGCTGGGGATTATATCAAAGGAGAGCGGGATACATTGCATCAAAGGAGAGAGTGGATCATGGTTTAAAAAAAAGGCACAGACTCTGGTGAATGCACCTTTGGGCTCAAATCCCTCATCTATACTCTTAATAGCTATGTGACTTTGGGTAACTTAACCTCACCAAGCCTCACTTTCTTCATCTGTAAAATGGGTATATAATAATAGTTTATTATCACAATCTTTCTTATTTCCAAGGCTCAATTAAAGAAATATTTTTAAAGGACCAATTGACCACCAAAAAGATAACTTCAATAATCGACATCCCCCAAATTTTTCACCCTTTCAAGTTACAGCAACTTGAATAGCCCTGATTGATATTTTAGTTTAGTAAAAGAAAACCTCATAAATGCCTCATAAAAATTCACGTTTTAAGCCCATGCCCTATACTGTGAAGGAATATTACGCCAGTTTTACATATGCCTAAGGAAGTCTTCATCCCCCTTTAGATGTCTGGTTTTTCAGCAGCTTACTTTAGTAATCTACATTAAGAATTATTTTGGTCTTGACAGTTCACATGAATCTGCCTTTTTTCTGAGTTGCTCTTATTGAAATAGAAGAGTATCAAAACAGCATATTTATCAAAGCAGGAGGTAATCTTTTTCATCTTTCATAGTCTTTTACTCTTGCAGGGGAGGTGACCTGTAAGTACAATGTACTTTATTAAAATGAACAACTCAATATTTGCTTCAACGTGTGTGTGCATTTTGCTTTTATTATCGAAAAATGTTTTTGATTACTGGAGTCTTATTTTAGCATTAAAGGTTCTAGCACATACTTCAGCTGAGATTCAAGGGGCTTATAACTGAAATTTCCAGGGCTGTGGTCAAATACTAATTCACCTCCTGCATTTTTTTAGGTATGTAGAGTCAGAGCATGGTACTGAGTGATGCATATTTATATTAACAGAGAAGGGAGTTGAAGGGCAGTGTTAGGAAACTGACAAATTTTAATATTTTCTAAAGTGGAAAAGAATGAATACGGCACAGACATCAAATAGTAATTGCTCAGATACAGAGTATATCTTTTCTTTTCCTTTTTTTTTTTTTTTTTGCGGTACGCGGGCCTCTCACTGTTGTGGCCTCTCCCGTGGCGGAGCACAAGCTCCGGATGCGCAGGCTCAGCGGCCATGGCTCATGGGCCCAGCCGCTCCGCGGCATGTGGGATCTTCCTGGACCGGGGCACGAACCCGTGTCCCCTGCATCGGCAGGCAGACTCTCAACCACTGCACCACCAGGGAAGCCCCAGAGTATATCTTAATTGCCAAAATTTAGGGTTTTTCTTAAGTTTAAAAAAAATTTTAACAAACAATGAAATAGTTTTTCTCTACTTAGACACTAGACGTTTGTCTGGGATTATATCAAATTTCTGTCTGAAAATAGTCATTCTATTCCCTTCGTATACTTCCAGTGGTCTTTAGTGAACCTGCAAGAATGCACCTTTTTATTTAAAGAATGAGTTTAGAGAATTGTGTCGGTTTCAAGTTGTCCATTGCCATCTTTTAGGAAAGCTTGAATGGATTTCAAGGGCTATTAAATGAAGGATAAAGAACATAAAAGAGGATATTTAGAGACTTCAGGATATTTTTCTGTGTTAACTGTAGGTTTCCCTTATGAAAATGGTTGTTTATTGCCAGGTACCCTGTTAACCTTCTGAACGGGAAGGCCGGGTGTCAGCTCAGGCACGTCTAGAGCACAGATGCTTCACCTGGTGTGTTTCACAGAGTCTGAGTGAAATCAAAGGTGGAGGAGGCATACCGCAAAAAAAAAAAAAAAAAAAAAAAAAAAAGGTGGAGGAGGCAATTAATAGGAACGAAGGATGTTTTAAAACACTTTATTATTTTTAAAATTTTGGGCAGTATCATTTGATCAAGTAGGGAGAATTTTAAAAAGAAATGCATGCCCTATTAAATGACTAAAGGATGAGATACTGTTAAAAAGAATCAGAGAAATGAATGCTGGGTTTGTGAAAAAGGAAACTGGGGCAAACATCACTGCTTAATAGATTTTGACTTCAGGACTGTTCTTAAAGTTTGCAAAGGGAGCCTTAAAACCTATTGAATAATTGGGGCTTGCTGGCAATTCATGGTGTCAGCCATAAGAAACAGAAGACTCATAAGAATTCTTCCCCTTTGCTCGAATTGTTCAAAGGCTGCCACACTCAGATAAGTTCAAAAACAAAATAATTTCTGTGTTCCTTTTAAGAGTTTAAAATGCTACATTACAAGATGGAGGGAACATGTAGAGTTCTGACCTCCTAAGGGGGAGGAAGCAATTATGTCACCTTTTGCTTCCTTTTACCCCACTGCGACTAAATGCTGATGTGGAAACAAATGAAAGGACTGTTCTTTTTAATCCCTAAATGTCAGAAGTGGCTGCATTGCTGAGAAAAAACGCACCTGATTAACTGTGTAATTTCACAGGGAAGCGGTAATTCTCAGCCTTATAAACAAGTAATGTACTAATTTGGTTTCAGAGTTAACTGAAAGCAGTTTAATGAGCTGCTGTATCATGTGTATGTGCAGTGTTACATAGAGCAGATGCCAGGAGAAATGGAAATAACATGCCAGTGACACTTGGAATAACAGTGTTTATACTCCATTGACTTTGGGTTGTCAGCGTGGGATTCTCTGTGTTTCCCTTAGTAACTTATTAAGGCAACTGTACTCCAGTGTGATGATGTCTAAGTGTCATTTTTTTGTAAATTAACACAAGCATGCACACATGAAATGCATAGTCAATCTTCAGAAAAAAATAGTATTTCCTCATATAGATGACCAAAATATTATCCATGAAGCATGCACACAGAGTGAAAGGTGACTCTGTCAACATTGTGCATGCTGGAAGAACAGTATTTTGGCCTTTCGTCAGAAGAAATACTGTTTCTACAGATTTTCCCACTCATCTATTCGTGCTCTATTTTAACAGAACGGTCGTGTAACTCTCAGTTTGAAAGTTGTCAGACAGCCTCACAGCAGGCTTATATTATCTACAGAGTTCTTTATGAGGAAATATAAATCACCACAAATGAGACTTTTCACAGCCAGAGATATGTAGAAATTTGTGTCAGTGCTTTGCTGGCTTGCTAAAAAATATCTCTAGGCTCCAAAGCTCTCTCACAACTCATCCCCACTCCCTACCCTTTTGGGAAGCAATTCTCAAAGCTTGAGATTTATGGTCCAGAGGGCTGATAGTGGCTATAAAGTTTTCTATTTTCTCTTTTCTTTAATATTAATGCAGAGAACGAGACGTTATCATTCATTATTTTAGTTCATGAGTATCCTGTGGGCTTGAAATATGGTTTCTGGGGATATGGCTCACCTCTGTTTAATGGGGGAAATATGTGGACTTTGGCAACAGGCTTCCTTCCCATCAAATATTTTTAGGCAGGTTGTAGAAAGTCCACGTTAGGAAGAGAACTTTAATAGATGGCCTATATCCAGGTTTAGTTTTAAAATTTAAAGCTTTACAAAATATTAATTCATTCTGAGCCCCAAAAGTAAAATATCATGAATTGGAGAATAGCCAGCCAGTCTATTATTGTTAGAAATTGGAATTACAATATCTTTTTCATTTTACTATTTTCAGAGATGTGCAATATTTCCAACTAGTTTTATCTACATTCATGTTAGGTAAGTTTTAGTTTATAGTTAGCACTCCCATTTACAGCCAAATCTTTAAAAACAATGTCTCTGAGTCATTAAGAAAGAATATATATTGTTTTTAATTTGAACCTGCCCAAATTTTAGTAGCTCCAATATCTGGATTCTAATGTAAACTGTCTTTTTCAGACTTTTTAAAAAATAAATTTATTTATTTATTTTTGGCTGCCTTGGGTCTTCGTTGCTGCACTCAGGCTTTCTCTAGTTACGGCGAACAGGGGCCACTCTTCGCTGCCGTACGCAGGCTTCTCATGGCGGTGGCCTCTCCTATTGTGGATCACGGGCTCTAGGCGTGTGGGCTTCAGTAGTTGTGGCTCACGGGCTCTAGAGCGCAGGCTCAGCAGTGTGGCCACGGGCTTAGTTGCTCCGCGGCATGTGGGATCCTCCCGGACCAGGGCTCGAACCCGTGTTCCCTGCATTGGCAGGCGGATTCCTAACCACTGTGCCACCAGGGAAGCCCTTTCAGACTTATTTTTAACAAAAGTTTCTCAAAGTCAATTTTCTCCCTAAATACATCATCACAGGCTCTGACTAAAATCTGAATTGATGAGGTTTCCCTGTATGTTTTGCTTTAACCATTTCAGTGGGTCCTCAGCCTTGAATTCAGAACTTCTTGCTCTATTGTAGGCCTCATTTTTAAGGAATAAATCTAAACAAGGAGAGTAAAAATAGATGCCAAATATATGACAGGTGATTTTTTTTTTTTTTTTTTTTTTTTTTTTTACTTTTAATAGATTGCTTAAAGATCTTGCTATATACACCAGGGGCAGGGGCAGTTCAGTTTGGTCAATTTTGAGACCACGTAATGAATATTGTAATGATTAAATAAAGGTCAGTTCAGAGTTTTCTGGGGGTTTTTTTTCCATAAAAAAAAAAAAGATTGTGTCGAGAGGAAGACAGTAAAGATGTGAAGTGCTGATTTGACAGGCAAGGTGGAATTCAGGTCTCAGGGCTTAGATACTATCCTAACTTTAGTGCCCAACCTGCATAGGGGAGTAAAAAAGCATCCTTTTGCTAAAGGCTTAATCATACATTGCCTGAAAACTGCTCCCCTAACAATAATGCTCCCCGTGGTAATCATAATGATGTGATTTAGCATTTATTGCAAGTTTACTATGTGCCAGGCACTGTATCAAACACTCTACTTGTTTTAACTCATTGAATTCTCATCTGTGAGGTGGGTACTGTTATTATCCCCATTGTGTAGATGAGGAAACTGAGGCTGAGAGTGGTTAAGTAACTTGCCTGAGATCCTGTAGTTTGCAGTGGAGTCAGGATTTGAACCCATGCAGTTTGATTCCAAGTCTAAACTTGTTATTCACTTGTATCATAATAAATATTTTTTATAATAAATATTTTAAAAGAAGTTAAAAGGAGAGAGATTTGAAGCACCCTTGGCAAGTGATTAGGTAAGTCCTACCTATACCCTGGAACTCAAGGCAGACCCAGCTCTAAAAATGGCTAATGTGATGTATAGAGGGATGTTTCATGTCAACCTATCCCTGAGACTCACATACTAGGATGTTCATGGATTTTTAAAACAAAGTAGAGCCCTATTGAGTGGTCTGTGGGGTCAGAACATGATGACATAATAAAATAAAAGCATGCCTGCTTCAGTTGGAATGAAGACATTTAATGATTAGTGAGACTATTGGAAGTCTGTGTCTCTTTGGTACCCTGAGTCATTTTTCAGAGGTTTAAATTTGATGAACAGAATCAGTAGCACATTGTAGGCATTGGTGGATATTACGCAAAGCCTGGTGACTGTCTCAACATCGCAGCTTGTTAACATGACACGCTGGGGATTGCCTGTTGCCTTCGCACATCCTTAAGCAGCACAGCAGCTGCAATTACTGTTTCTATTATTATTAGTTGTACTTGCTGTTGCTGTCGTTGTTATTTAAAATCCACGAGTTTTTCACAGACTTGGTTATTACACATTTTTTCAAATTCAAGAAAAAGGAGTAGAGATTCTATGAGAAGAAGAGCCACTTGGAGAACTTACAGCATTTGAAATCTTTAGAATGAGGTTCAGGAATCGCAGCAGCCAGCCGTGTGCAGCACCCAGATATTTTTTTTAACTTTTTATTTTGTATTGGAGTATAGTTGATTAACATTGTTGTGTTAGTTTCAGGTGTACAGCAAAGTGATTCAGTTATATACATGTATGTATTCTTTTTCAAATTCTTTTCCCAATTAGGTTGTTACAGAATACTGAGCAGCATTCCCTGTGCTGTACAGCAGGTCATTGGTTATCCATTTTAAATATAGCAGTGAGTCCCATTTTACAGGTGAGGAAGCCAAAGCACAGACTGGTCAAATAACTTGTCAAAAATCACACTGTCCGTGTGTGGCAATGGCCAGAGTTGAGCATCCCAACTTCAGCGTTCATGCTCTTAGCTCTTTTCCCTGAATCGCAAGTAATGTTTGGAAGCTTATTCCATAAATACTACCGATACTTATGAAAAAATTATTCTCATCTCAGAGATATAAATACCCTTTACTTCAATTTCTATTGTTTCTATATTGCCTTCAGCTTCGTTGCCATTGCTGCAGAGTTTTAGGGTGTTTGTTTTTTGCATAGGTTTTTATGATGTTTCTGTTAAGTGAAATTGCTAAATCAATAACATTTGCTGGATTATTAATCAAATAGCTGAATTTCTGGCCTTTTGATATGATGTGGTAGTTTATTAAAGTCCATTTTAGAAGATTTATTGTAGTTATTTCCTAAAATATTTATATTAAAAATGCTATACAAATCCATTTGTTAAACTTCACTTAGGCTGTCAGTACTTGTACAACATTAAATTTGTAGAAAATCTACAGTGGCTACAGAAGGATATACTTCAGTATTATGTACTATTTTCTCATTAGTCAACCCTTCAGTTCTCACTGAGCTGTGTTTACCCATCAGGCCAATGTAGCAGACACCATAGGGCAACAATAGAAAGTACTCGATGTAATTTTTTTCCTCCGGGAGCTCATAGTCCAATATGAGAAAAATGTATCCATGAAAATGATAGCAAAAAAAGGAGTAAATCACAAGATTGACACTGTCCATAAAAAAAAAAAAAAAAGAAGATTGCGTCAAAAGGAAGACGCTAAAGATGTGAAGTGCTGATTTGACAGGCAAGGTGGAATTCAGGTCTCAGGGCTTAAGATACTGTCCTAACTTTAGTGACCCACCTGCATAGGGGGGTAAAAATGCAGATTCTTGGAACCCTCTCCCAGGAAGTCTGACTCATTCAATTTTATTAGGTTGCAGTAGGGAATTTCATTTTTAACAAGCCCTCGAGAAATTTCCCCTGAAGGTGATTTCGTGCCACACTTTGGGAACATTGGCTTAAAGTGGGAGTAGATGGGTCTGAATTCAAGACATAGAAGAAGTGGGTATTGGAGGATTTGAGTGAATGGAACAGCAGCATCAGTGTTGAGAAAAGGCAGTCTTTGTTATATGAATATTTGTTTAAACTGGGGAACTCTGGTCAGAGAGAGACCATGCTAGTCCTAGTCTACGGTAAAGACTAAGATAAACTAAGATTCTGGGAGTCAGCTCACTCACCAGGGTCCTAACAAATTTTTCCTCTGCCTCACAAAGCAAACTGTCTCATTTGCTTCATCTGTAAATAAGATACAATTTCACCAGGCTGCTGCAAAGAAGAACTAGGTAACCCTTTGGAGGGTTTTGTATGTCTTATACAACTCTAAAAATTTTTGTTATAAAATGAGTTCCTTTTACAAAGTGGTAGACTTTGTTAAGTGAGGATAAGAATCAGAAAGCCATGTAAAAATAGAGAGGAAACAGGCATGATATCAAGTGATAAGAAATATTCATTTTGGACCAAGAGTTTAGAAGGAAAATGTGTGCCTGGGGAGGAAGGAAAGAATAGTGAGTAGTTCCTGTAATATTCTATTTATATAACACGAGGTTTTGGGAAGGTACATTAAAGAAGTGGGTACCTATTGTCTGTGACCTTTCGTGCTTGTCAGTTTATGTTTTCTTCTCCCTGATGTTCAGTTAGAGTCTGATGAAAAAGGACTATATCTAAATGGAGCCATGATTTGGTTTTGATTAAAGGTCAACAGTGATGTATATTTAATCACTATTTACTACTTATAGAGTTAGACAGCAATCATGTTTTTAACCATATAATATGTTCTGATTCTTAGAAAATAAGACCATTATTTAATAGGTTCCTTTTAAAAATACTATTAAGTGCAGAAAAATAGATGAAAATGAGGAGATCTGGGTCTTGATGCCTTGCCTCAAGTTTTCCATATATAAATGAGTTAAAGTGCTAGTTTAATAAATGGTATTCTTAATATTGATATTTGAAAGGCAATTAGTTACTTTCCGAGTTTCTGTCAAAATTAATGGTAGCTACCATGACAAGTTTTTATGGGTACTTTAAATTATACATCTACTTGTGTCAAAAATAGTTCCTCTCATCATCTAGTTTGAAATACACTGGTGGTCGGAAATAGCTGACTGTCATTTACTCACAAGAGCATTTTTCTCACACTCTTTGCAGGATCAAATATGACCAAAATGTATTAAATTCGTTCACTGTGGTTCATTTAGAATATTCTACAAGGGTAAAGATGCAGAAATACCAGCCTGTCACTTAGAGAACCATTCTTTGGATCACGTCCAAGTCTGCAGTGGTCAGTTGAATTTGTTCAAAATATTTTCCAGGGCTAACTAGAAAATTGCTTCACCATTAGCAGGTTTTATGCACCTGTTTTTTCCCCCATAGAGTCTCATACCTGAGAAATATGGAGAAATGTTCTTTTCCTAAACTGAAAAACTCAGCTGTAGTCTAAATGAAATGGGATAAATTATCTTTTTCACAATTATCCATTAAAGGAAGAATTAGAATTAATATTAATCACAGATGTTTCATCAAGTTTTATTATCAACCAGATTGACTGCCAAAGTGCTTTCTGGAAGACATTTTCTCTCCCTCCCCTGCCTGCTACTGAGAACAAACTGTTATTATGGGTCCTTAGATAAAGATGAATGGTTTTGGCAATTTATTTGAGGAAATCTGTATTTTACTGTACATTCCACTTCAGTTCAAGGCGTCTCTGAAATGCATGGCTTGTCATCTCCTTGATAAAATTATACAATGAAGACAAGTTGGTGTCTTCCAACTTGATTCTTAATTCTTTCCACCATCAGAAACAGATTAATCAATAAGGAACCCAAGGATTATATCACCTGACCCATATTTTTTAAATTGTGGCAAGCCTTGTTTATAGATAAAATAAACAAAATGCCTATCTAATCTTAGAATATGAGCAGCTATATTTTTACCCATCACCCTTAAATTTCATTTTTATATCCACTCTCTTTCCGGAAAAATTCATCTCCAACTGCGTGACCCTTATAATAATGATGAATATTTGATAATGTCCCTCATCCATTTGCAATGTACCCCATAGATGAGTACTATATTCATTAAGGGTTTCCACTTGTAAACAATTTTTATCAATTCTAGCGAACTTAAACAAAAAAAGAATTCTTTCCCTACTAAAGAGATTATTTCAACTGAAGACCTCGGGATGGACAGAAACCGAGGCAATGCTGGGGATCTAGAACATAGAAACAAGTAAATAATTAGAATTATCTCATCAAGACCCAACCATTGGATTTCCTCAACTCTAACATTCCTCCGTTCCTTGGATCAGTCTACTCAGGATTCAGATTCCTGGGAAAAGGAATTTGGCATATATGCCTTTCCTTTGGAAAGAATGAAGAGCACCTTGACTGACAACCCCACCAAGACTGCATGGAATAAGGAAAGAGGAGTTCTTCAACGTTTTTGTTATTGTTGTTTGGTTTTTAACCTAAGGAAGTTAGGCAGTGATGCTGAGTAGGTGGAAACCACCACTGACCAAAACATAGGTATATTTCATTGACGAATAGTAGTGTAGAACACGTGGAATTGTTCAAAAGGAAGAGAAAAATCTATGTAATAAACCCTTTAAGTGAAAGAGGGGCAGAGCATCAATTTAACATTTATACTTCTAGTTTGTTTTACAATAATATTTTATCTTTGTCTGGTATTTTTGCAGGCTTTACTGTGCTCCAACAAGTTAAAAAACGTGGCTCGTATTTTTCAGTTAGGATCTCTCTCACATTTAATTGCTTTTCTTTCTTTTAATGGAGATAATATGAGAAAGCAAAGACTCCAGACCAACAACAAAAAAAAAAGGGAAACACCCTATTTCTTGACTTCCAGCTTTATTTCATTGACATCAACAGAATATAAGAAATGTAGTGGAATGGGGTAAGTCCCGTTTCTGCCACTGCCCAACTCTAGTCAGATTTGGGTCATATAACTGTTTCTTCAAATGTAAAATGAGGGGGTTGGGCTAGATTTGAAGATCCCAAGGTGGTTCCAAGGAACGAGAAAATTATTCAGATGTTACAATTTCTGACAATCAAGCTTAAGTTTGGGAAATTCTGGGTTAAATAAAGTTAATTTTTTTCCCTGTAAGACTTCTTGGGGCCTTAAATGTGATACCATGGATTGTAACTCTCCAAAGAGAGTGATATAATATATATTGTTTACCAAACTTACTAGATTTTGGAACTCTTTCTTCATTGGAGCATCTTGAGGGACCTGGCTTCCATAGGATAAGGTTAGATTATTTATAAGATCCCATTCAGCTTTAAAATATACTAAGTATGGGCTTCCCTGGTGGCGCAGTGGTTGAGAGTCCGCCTGCCGATGCAGGGGACACGGGTTCGTGCCCCGGTCCGGGAAGATCCCACATGCCGCAGAGAGGCTGGGCCCGTGACCCATGGCCGCTGGGCCTGCGTGTCTGGAGCCTGTGCTCCGCAACGGGAGAGGCCACAACAGTGAGAGGCCCGCGTACTGCAAAAAAATAATAATAATAAATAAATAAAATAAAATAAAATATACTAAGTATATTCTTCTCCTAGTCGTGGAAAATGTGGAATACTTTTTTTTTTTTAATGAAGGTGCTAATATAAGTATGATAGCAAGGACTATATATATATTTTTTAGATGTTGGGGGTAGGAGTTTATTAATTAATTTTTTTTTTTGGCTGTGTTGGGTCTTCGTTTCTGTGCGAGGGCTTTCTCTAGTTGCGGCGAGCAGGGGCCACTCTTCATCGCGGTGTGCGGGCCTCTCACTGTCGCGGCCTCTCTTGTTGCGGAGCACAGTCTCCAGACACGCAGGCTCAGTAGTGTGGCTCACGGGCCTGGTTGCTCCGCGGCATGTGGGATCCTCCCAGACCAGGGCTTGAACCCGTGTCCCCTGCATTAGCAGACAGATTCTCAACCACTGCGCCACCAGGGAAGCCCTGGAATACATTTTAATAGCATTCATCATCCAGCCCTCTCTATGTAGTTCGCGTAACCAGACTTGCTGTGTAGTTCAATCCATGTCCTTGCATCTCATCCTTTTTGGAGATGAGCAACAACTACAGGCTGGTTGTTTCATCCTTCAAAGATTCATGTGTTCGTAGGGAATTATGCCACTTAAATTCCTCTGGCTGTTCCTATGAGAGCTGTTTTAAGTTTTACAAATAAGTTTTGTAACTTTTCTGGAGTCTTATTTTAAATGTAGATCCAAAACATGAAAACAACACTGTGATTAGATCTGATAAGTAGACCCGTGTGATGCACGTTCACTTTGTAGTCCGCCATGGGGGTTGTCTTTCCTGCGATCCACCTATGCCTGCAGTCTGCCATTCTTCTGTCCTGTGTTATTTTTACTGAACTTCATCCCACTTCTGTGGACCAGTTCACTGGTTGTCTGAGAGGACTAGTTACCTCACCCAAATAATTCTACTTATAAACCTATTCTCAAATCCATCTCACATCCTCTGATGAAAATACTAAGTAATACCTCAAGAATGACGTAGCAGCAGGCTACAGGAAGGGAGGCACTCACTAATATGCCTTCAAAGTTGGTCCTGAACAGTGATTATCCTATTTTTGCAAGGAATACTAGCCAGTTTTACACTCTCCTGTACAAGGTACTAGACTTTTCATCTATGAAAAGTCTTTTCATCTAACAGTCTTTCTCTCATGCTGCCCACGTAGCCCCTCCAGGCCTTGTCCCTGCTGAACCCTCATGAGTCCTTCTGTTCCCCACAGACCCACGTGGAAAATGCCCCTGGAGCTTTGAATCATGAGGTTCTGCTCGCTGGGCTGAAAGGGTCCCCAAATCCTTGATATCTTTGGAAGCTATTCTGGGATGTAGCTATATAGGGGCTTCTTCCTATGCTAGTGATACCAAAACAAAGGATGGGGCATAGTTCCTAATCGTTCCTACCACAACACATTCGGTCCTAGGGTGAGCATGGAATAGGTATTTGGTAATGCTTTTTACCTGCCTTGTGTCTGATACTCCCTTCCGGTGAGCAGGAGGGCCAGAAGGCCCTAATTGAACCTGCCCCCTTGGAGGCTTTTAATGTCCTTGTGCCCAAATTTGATTAGGTCCTTTGGTTCAGAGTCGATGGAGCCACCCCATCCCATACAAAGCCTCCAGCCTCCATCTGTCTGTCAAATCCTTGCTTCTTCCTTCAGAACCCTGATGACAATTTCAAATTTTGTATTGTACTCTGTAAACTATAAGGTCCTGAGGGCAGGGACTTAGTGGCACGGGGAATGGAAGGACGTACAGATACAGAATAAAAATCTACCTCTGGGCCTCCCTGGTGGCGCAGTGGTTGAGAGTCCGCCTGCCGATGCAGGGGATACGGGTTCGTGCCCGGGTCCGGGAGGATCCCATATGCCGCGGAGCGGCTGGGCCCGTGAGCCATGGCCGCTGGGCCTGCGCGTCCGGAGCCTGTGCTCCGCAACGGGAGAGGCCACGGCAGTGAGAGGCCCACGTACCGCAAAAAAAAAAAAAAAAAAAAAAAAAAAAAAAAAAAAAATCTACCTCTATGAGAGTTCAGGGGATTCAGACACAGCCCACCAAGGCTTTGACAGTGAGGATTTCTGCTTTCTGGAATGTTTGATCGGTACAGATTGAAAGAATCTAAGACAGACCCTGCAAAATAGTTTTAAATTTTTGCTTTCTATTCTAGAGGAAGTTTTCAACTGAAATGGGATAGAAATAATTAATGTTGATTTTATCCCCTTGAGGAAATCTGAACAGGTCTGTATCATTTTAAACAAGCATGACATACGAAAATTAGGATTTTACCAAAGGTAAATTGCAGAGTGATCATTCCATTTACAGAAATGGAATTCTTTTCAGTAGCCCTTGAGCATTTTTTAAATGATTTCATTTCTAAAAACCCAGTTTACATATATTTTTCAGGATCAAATTGGTTGCAAGGAGCAAAAGTAGTTGAAAATTTTGAAAAGACAGCTATAGGGAATGGAAAGAACATTTCTTTGAGAGTGGGACAAAATTCCAGATGCCTGAGAATTGAGATAACATTTTATAAACCTCGTCCTCAGAAAGATGGTGGCAGTGGTGGGAGAAGGAGTTAACGTGTGTGTTATATTGCGGAGGGCGGGTTGTGGCGGTAGCTCTCACCTTGGCTGAAATTGTACATGTTAATACAGTTTTACACTGTGCAGAGAATGAGGGCTGGTAGCTACTTATGAGAAATAACAGTTCTTATAACTTCATTAGTTTTTCAAATTAGTATCAGAGACAGCTCCCACTTTTCACCGCTGTGCTTTCTGGAAATAGAATCATAAAGCAGAGAGTTGTAAAGTGCCTCTCATTATCCTCCAGGAGTAATATCTTAATTGAGACTGTGTCTCTGACCATATATTTGAGAAAAAATAAATCATAACTATGATCACCCCTGTGTCAGAGGCAAAGATGGCAGTAGCCATACCTTCCACATTTATTTAAAATACTAAAATTAGACTCTTTTCTATAAAGGGGACATATATGTATCATATACATTGATTTTACATGCACTCTAAAGAATATGTTCAGCAGATAAGAAGTTCAATTAGACTATTTCATAAATTTTAGCAGAACTAGCTATACTATAAATTCATTAATTATTTACTTCCTGATACTTTGGTTCTTTGTATTGAAGAGTAGCTTTGGGGATGATTTCTTTGCTCTAGTTAGGTCCAAGGTAGTTCGAGTGAACTTTTTTTTTTTTTTTTTTGCTTTTGATAAATGTCCCTGGGCCATGTCAGCCTGTTCAATATCCTTCTCCAAAGCAAGATGGACTTTGGTGGGCTACTTGGCCTCCCTGAAACCCTGAAGCTCAGTTCCTTAAACTTGTAAAGTGAGGAGACTGAACTAGATGGTCGCTAAGGTTCATGACCTTGAGTTTTATGAGAGTGATTTAAGCTTGCAGGCCGATGTAAGGATGCAAAAGTGCCCATTGTTTAGCTCTTCATGATTATGGTGATGAGATTCGCCTCCAGGTCCACATCACCCCCTTATGCATTTTCAGGCTACTCAGGGCTGTTGCTGCTCAGCATTACTCCAAATAAAGGCCACCAACAGAAACCTGACCTCCTTCTTGCACTTGATACTTAGCTGATATCTTGTCATCATCTGCCTTCACCCTTCACAGGAATGCCTTGAAAACAGCCATCAGGTTATTAGTTACTAGCTTTTTCAAAGGTACTTTTAAAATCATTTTGCTTTAAACAAATATGTTTTAGTGCATTTTAATTGAATGTGGGGGAAAAAAACCCACTGTATCTTGAAAAATAAGCCACTTATTCACATTTATAGCAGGCTTAAGGACCTACTTACATTGCAGGAAACCCACATGCTTACTCAGTTATTGGCCTTTTTATTTTACCTTTCTACTCTGAACTTGTGACTTTGTGGGCATTTCTAGTAGATCAGTGAGCAAACAAGCATTTTCTTGGGCTCACTTTGTCTTTTGCTCATTTATTCTTTCTTTCCTTCATTCAACAAATACTTATTGAGTGCATACTGCTGGCCAGATATATTTTAGATTCTGTGAATACAGTAGAGAAAAAAATAGGCAAAAGCCCTGCTTTAATGGAGCCTACAATCTAATGAAGAGCCAGGGAGTGGGGAGGGGGATACACAAGCAGATAAATAAATATGCGATATGTCATGCAGTTGGTAAATGCTAGGATGAAAAAATAAAACAGTAAGGAGAATAGGCAATATAGAGGTAGGGAAAAATCACTATTTTATATATATTTAATATATAATGTATTAAAATATATATCTCTATAGGGTAATCTATCTTTCCATATAAGGTGATCAATATAATTTTATATAATTATATATTTCGATAACTATATAGGGGTGATAAATAGAAAGTGAGTGATCAGGAAAGGCCTTTCTAATAGTTAACACTTGAGGAGGAACGTAAAAGAAGTGAGGCAGCCAACCACGTGTCTGTCTGGCAAAAGGGCTTTCTGGGCAGAGGGAACAGAAAAACACTAAGGGCCTGAGGAGAGTTGCCTGTCTACGTCCGCACGGTTGGGACAGGATGAGCCGGGGGGAGAGCTCTGTAAATGTGTGCAAGGGTGTGTGATGGATTAGAGGGCGGGGTCGTGGTGGACCGTGGTAAGGATCCGGGATTTCACTCTTGAGTGAGATGGGAGCCGTTGGAGGGTTTTCAGCTGAGGAGTAACATGATCTGACTTAGGTTCTGCCAGGATCACTTGGGACTCTTGTCCATTTGTCCAAAGTGGAGCAGGGTCTTTTATTTCTCTGGCTGGATGGGATCCTTTGGATGTAGTCCATTAAGAGGAGGAATTCTTGGAAAATAGATGGTGCAGAAAAAAATGTTACATGTGTGTTGAGTAGGACATTCATGGATCAAATACCTATACTGCAAGAGAAAAAGAAGAAATAGATACAAAATCACCCTTGGTGCACTTTATTAATGAACCCATATCCTTATTGAATTTAAGGTAAAAGTTAGTGAATCTGCTGAATCTGTTATTTTTCTGAAGCATCAGGAAAGGCGGTTGACTCTATATATATACAGGCAGGCGGCTTTGGGCTCAGCAGGCCTCTCCCCCAGACACAACCCTCTTGAGTTGGGTTTTGGAGAAGAGGAATTTCTGCTTAACATGTGAATTTCGGTTCTTGTGCCACAACGTTGTCAGCTAATTTACTTCTCCTCTGGGCCAAGGCTAAGGCACCACAGGGGTGGGAGCAGGCAAGAGCTGCTTAAATCCCAAGGGATGCCATGAGGTCAGAGACAGCAATGCCAGGCTGAGAAATCTCTCCTTTAAGGCTGTGTGTACTAAGGACACTGCCAATTTTCCGTTTTCTTTTTGGAACATTGGGTGACTGTGTTTTGTTTCATATTTCCTCCTACAGTGGTACATCGGGGTACTTAGGAGTACATCAGTTATAGTAATATAATATTAAAAGGCTTTTTCATGACATGCATCTGATTAGGAAATAGGCATAGGGCATGTCTCTGCAGCAAAACTCTCACTTGGTTTTCTTACTAAAACCCACTGAGAATGCTTAAGACTACATGGTCAAGTTCCACCAAGTTTTAATCTACCCCCAGACTTTTTGGAAGGACTTCTAAGAACTTATGGGAAATTATGAAACAAATATTTGAAGTGGGGCTGTCATGAAGAAAAGTATGATTTATACTGTAAACTGAGGTTGTGTAGTTTTGGCATCAGAAAGACTTGGATTTGAATGTCTGCTCTGCCATACACTAGCCACGTATGGCATCAGCTAACTACTTATCCCTCTAAGCCTCAGTTTCCTCATCTCTAAAATGAGGATAATAATATCTGTCTTGTAGAACTGTTCTGAGGATTAAATTTAAGAAACCTGGCACAGTGCCTGGTGCATAGAAATAGTAGATAAATGGTAGCTATCCTGAAATGAAGTTCCCTCCCACCAAGTTCCATATCAGTTAAGCTTAATTTTATGTTTCTAATTTGTATTTGGTCAAGCTAAATAGAGAAAAAGAAACATTATGGGGAAATAATAGTCTAGAGTAATTGGTACCAAAAGAATCCTAAAATAAAAATATAGGTCTTGTTATTAATCCCTTAAAACAATAATTTGTAACCATTGTGCAACAGATTTATTGATTACAGCATTCATTTAGAAATGCTAAACTAATGAGAACTTGGCCATTAGTTGTGATAATGGTCTACCATTTCGAGCTTGAACCATGTGTACTTATTTGGCCTCGTTTCAAAGTAATAAATTATTTCAAACTCATTTCATTTCTTGAAAATGCCCCTATGATTTAGGTCATGCTTTGGATTATATGACTAGTAGTCCTATAATCCGACATCCAGAATAACCTATATGATTCTGTGCTATTTTAAGACTGGGAAACTTAATACATTTTTTCAGAAATTGCATAAAGAGGTTAGATAGGCTTCTCAAGCCTCTGATTTATCTTTTTACGCCTATGTTTGATTGTTATTCCGTATTAAGTTTTATTTTCCTTTTAAAATAGCTCTTCACAAAGAGACTATACTGCTAAATACTACTGCAAGGGAATGTTTACAGATGCAAATAACTTCTATTTAAGGAGCTCGAGATTAAAACTTGAAAGAATATGAATATGGGATGTTTTACAGCATAAGGGGATATGTGAATATGTGTGTTCAGTATGCTGCAAAGGACCTCACATTGAAACTTGTTACTCTAATTTTACTTTAATTTAGATAAATTAACCATTTTTTAAATTGGGAAGCTGTAATGTGGAATCAACCTAGAAGGAACTAGTGTTCCACTTGCCGGTGACAGGCAAGCCGGACAGTTTCCACAATTTCATCTTTCTGATAAAGACAAGATACCTTTCTGATAATCTTTCTGATGAGTTCTTCATTGGGACATTGCAGTCTCCCATAGATGCTTTGAGGCTCCAAGTACATTTCAGTTCTTCACTTTTTTTTGCTGCTCACAGAGCAGACTGCTAATAAAGTTAGAGAAAAGCTGTGATCATTTTCAGACATCTTTTTTTCAATCTATTCGTACCCCGATGATTTCTTGTTTTTAAAGACTAACCTTCTGGGGTCATCCAAGAGGTCAGGCCAAGTTGTGCATCTCATTCTGGTGGAAAGCATGTCTTTGACTCCTGGGCAGAGTCAGCAGTCCTGCTCCTGCCCAGCATCATGGGTTCCAGAGAAAGGCCTGGTTCGGGCCTGGCTGAACAGGAGAACTAATGAACATGTCATGCGCGTCTCAAGTTTTCCAGGCTCTGGCACAGCTGTGGCACTTTCCCCCCCTGCTGCGAGGCACAGCACGCTGGCCATTTGTTGGCAAGTTCATATTTCACACTGCAGGGAACTGAAATGATTGAACAGACAGAAGAAGAGTTTTATTTGCAGTAGCCTACGTATCCCCAGACTCTGATTTGGCATAAAACATCTGCTTCATGATCTGCTTCAAGGCCAGTTCCTTTCCTCCAACAAAGGTTACGACTTCGGGCAAGCTGTGCTTCCACTGGCAGAAGGAAATTCACTCGAAGACTTGATTTAGTCAGAATCAAAGCATCCTGCCACAGAATTTCTTTTTTCAATTATCTCCGAAGAGGCAGTCAGACTGTAAATGTATCAGTATAATAAATGTAATGAAATAAGGCAGACACTCCTTTCCCTCTGTTGCCATCAAGGGGAGGTGCATCTACCCTTGGGCATCCACACCCTGAATCCTGTGAGACTTACCCAGCTATCTGCCAACATGCATATCTTGGCAACAGCACACTGTAGGGATGGCCCGTGGATGTGTTCCGGCCCATCAGCATGATAAACAAGCGCATACTTTGGTTTTACCTGCAGTGTTTACATCTTTCCGATTATAAAAACAAATTGGCATGACGCTGAACGTAATTATTACTATTTTTCATGGGGAGGACTCATCGTATAGCCTTTGTTTTGTGATAGGTCCTAATTACTAATTATATTTACCCGCGTGATTTTGTTATGCATAAGTCATATTTTTTGTTCAAGGGAGCCCTCGCTAGCCTTACAGACATATATACAAAATTAAATCCTGGCATTTTATTATGCTAGAGCAATTAGATGCCATCCTCATAATGAGAAACATGACATCTTCATCGCTCTCCTCTGTATTTTCATGTTGTTTTAATGCAGGCATTTACCAGAATTGAATACTGTCTTCCAAGTACACACACACACACGCACACGCACACGCACGCACACATGCCTCTAACTGAATATCTGCATATCTCCAAGGAGTCCTGTGGGTGAAACCATGTATTCATCTTTTTTAGTTCTTAGGCCACTTTGGTTTAAGAGTAAGAACTGTTGCTTTTATGAAGTGCCTTTTTCTATAAAGTCAAAACCTCACAGCAGTGCACAGAAAGCCAATGGTATAAAGGAGCTAAGTAGACTCTTTAATAGAGAGAGCTGGGTTGTAAGTGTTTTTGTTCCTACGGAGCAGATAGATTTGGCTCCATCTGTTCCATATTCATAACAAAGGAGTACACTTACAGGAGGGCCAACTTCCCCAGAGCCGCCTGGTAATGATCTTTTCACCAGAATGAAAGCATCTGAACCCAGTGGCTTGGCCCTGAGAAAAGCAGCTAGCAGGATGGCCCTTCAGAACCCTGATTTCCTTGCGACTCAGGCTGACATTAATTTTCCCAATATATAGAATGTACAAAAAGTTGATGATTTCTCATCTCCCTGCAGCACTGTGCAGTGACGAAGTTCAGAATGTGTAAGTTTTACCTCCCCTTCCTGTAACCACAAAAGATTTATAATTAGATAGTATGGGGGGAAGTTTGCACTTGAAGCATCTAAAGGTATCACAGGGGAGAGGCTGTTCTTCAAACTTTTAAGTTGTTTCTCTTCAGACTTTTTAATCTTTTTAAAACTGGGGTTAATGAATAGAAATATGAGTTACACCAAATAAGGAAAAACCCCTATTGAGTTTTGTAATTAGCAAAACTTCAAAGCCAATTTCAACTGAGACCCCTTAGATTAAAAAGATAAGTTGACCCAAGAGTACATACTTTTTCTTCTACTAAGCAGAAGAAAAATAAAATGAATTTTTTGCCCAAAATGCCATGCTATATACAAAAAAAAAAAAAAATTTCCTGTTAATATGACATATGGAATCAGTATCAAAATGTGATTCCTGGTATTAATATCATAGCTCGTGGATAGAATGCTTGTGTTTATATGCTCGCTTCACAGATTTCGTAAGAAATAGGAACATATTTTGAAGTATGGTTATCCTTTTCTCCATTCTGTGGACTTCTCAAATACTAGAAGCTTTAAAAATTACATCATTGATTTATTTACTATACTTCATATTAGAGTCATAATTGTAATGTATCAACCTTTTATTATCTCATCTTGGTATCATCTGTGCATTATCTGCTTGGTAAACGAGGCTTTCTGGCAAATCAGATAGTAAACAAATATCTCAAAAAGTTTGCTGCAGCAATAAAGTGGGCAAAGTTTTCATCTAGCTATGAGATTTCTCTGCATTTTAGCAAGAGGAAATATAAAAGTAATATTCAGAGAGTGAAAAACATAGCCCATCAGTCAGTGAAGATTTCAAGTTTCGACACCTTGGTCCCTTTGGGGTTTTTTTGTAATATACAGACCTGAATATTTCTGGCTTATTCAGGAGCTAGATGCTCCTTTTATAGGTCCTAGTATAATTGGCAGTTAGGGATTTGTTTGTTTCCTGGTTTATTGTCTCTATCCCAATTAAACTGTAAGCTCCAGAAGCAGGAACCATTTTTTTAATACACCACAGTGTTTCCAAAACTTGACACAGTGCTTGGTACAAAGGAGGCATACAAAAAAATTTTTTTGAAGGAATAAATAAATGAAGTAAAAACTGAATAAGCCAGAGATATTCAGGATAGTACTTTGTCTTAAGAAAGATTATTTAAAGAGTTAGTTTGGATTTAAATTTTGATATTTGATTTATTAAAGCAACAAATTAAAAAAAATAATTCTGTAAAACATCAAATTAGTAAAACATCAGATTAGTTTATACATCTTACTATTCTGTATATAAGGTGAGTAAATTTAAGTATTTGGCTCTATTTACAAATTTGGTTAATTAAACTCCTCTAACCATTAAAGATTTAATATATTTTCTTTCCTTTTTAAGTACTTAAGTTGACTATAAAACTTTCCAAGTACTTAAGTAATTCTTATCATTCATCATAATTTAAACTTAAAAATATGATGAGGTTTTAGTCCTCTTAAATGGTTTAAAACTGCATATCAACCTAAAATTTCACTTAGTCACAAGTCTAAATAGTTGTTCCATTACATATTTTAAATTGGAGTTACATGTCTGACATGTTACTCTAAATGGCCAAAGTATTCCTAAACTTTACAGCTTATTAAAGTTCCACATTCTCAGATGCTTTTTTAACACAAAATTTACTAGCTCTGTGGTCTTGATTCTTTTAAAAATGCCTCTACTTTGTTTTTAAACTCAACTGTGACTAAAGTATGGTTGTATCCCCGCAACACAATTGTGGGATTACGTTCTCATTTAACATTTGAGGTACCTTAACTTGCCAAGGCTTCTTAATGACTAGAGGGTTTCAGCCAGATGGCTTCACTCTCACCTTCCATCATAATCACCCCAAACATCACTTTCCTGTCCTTACTGAAAGCAGCCCGTGATCACCTGGATTCTAGCACCACTTGCCTTTATTCTCCTGTTTACTGGAGAGGCCTGCAACCCCTACTGAGGCTGGGTATTTGATGAGATTCTGCATGTCTTTGGCTTTAATGATGCCCACATTCCCTTCATTTACTTCTTATCTCTCAGACCACATACGCAAAAACATGAAAATAATACCTGCTTGAATTTTGTATGTCTCTTTGGGTTTTGGCTATCAAGTCACAATTTCCAACATCATTCCATAAGAAGGAGCCAGTAGAGAGGGCTGAGGAACCTTCCAGGAAAGGGGATTTAAAAAAAAAAAAAAAAAAAAAAAAACTTCTTTAACCACTCTCTTCATTTTTCTTTTTCATTCTAATCCTGAGTTTGTTTATATTTGGTCAACAAATCAGTTTGCAGCTATAGAGATTTTTGTTACCTGTAGACTAATCACATCTTTATCGAACACGTTAGGAACAAAGCAGTGGGCTCCCCAGAACTAAGAACCCAGCACAGCTCCTGCCCGCCGGAAACTCGTAACTCTAGCAGCTACATGCAGTGTAGCAGCCAGCTCTGAGACAAAACAGAATATGGGTTGTGTGCTACCAAGGGGACAGAAACAGACCAGTGTAAGAGCCCAGAAGGGTTGTGTGTTGGAAAAATGGAGAAATATCTCACGTGGCCAGAGCCAGCTGGGATTTTTAAGAGGCAAAGGGAAGGTCACATGAGAAAAGGGAGCCGGGGAGGTTCTGAGAGGAAAGATTGTTGGGACTAGCTGTTAATGTGGATTAAAGGAGGGAAAAGAATAGGAGGGAGAAAGAAGGAAATCAGGGTCAGGCAGATTATGAAAGACCCTGGCTGCTATCCGTGGTGTGATGCCCTGCAATGCACAGCCATTGACTTGACTAGAAATGGTCCTACCTAGAGACAACCAGAGCAAAGAAGAATACAGTCCCTATCGTTAGCTTTGATTTTATTCACTCCATCAACATAAATTCTTCATCAAGGAAAGCATTTTTGGTGTGAAACAAAACGTACAGTCCTGGTGCCTAAATAACTCCATCCTTGGTAGAACTCAACTTTCCAAAGAGAGAACACTAATTTGTTCAGGACTCTAGGGTTCCTTTAGGGGACTGCTGCCTAAACAAATGCTACTCCTGCCTAGATACGAATCATACCACCAGAGATGGCAGACAGTGGGGGAACCGTGACCTGCTGACTAAGAACAACCAAAGAAACGACTGATTTGTGTAGAGAGATATTTACCCAAATGTGATGCAAAAGAATATTAAAGACAGGAGTAGGAACCATTTACAGCAGCACAACATCCAGAGATGGGTGTAGGCATGGGTGCAGTGTTTGCACCGCCTCTGGACTGGTTTTATTTAGCGCCATCGCTGTAGCACAGTTAGTCTGTGCAGCTGCAGAGGCCGTCTCAGTGCGCAGCCCGGTTGCTTCTCTACAGGATTTATGTCCTCATCTTTGACAGTGTCCCTCTAATATAATCGCATGCTCACATTCTTAAAACGGGTTGAAAAAAAGAACTCACAGTATCTAAGCATGATTTTTCCAAAAGGAACAGGGTCTTTCACTGCCCTTTCTGATTTCTCTAAACTCTCACCCCAGCTTCAGTGCACATCCTCACATAAACCCCTTTGCCCTCCACCCCCAACCTCCATACACACAAAACTATGGGAGAATCCAGTTTGTCTAATTTAGGCTAGAAATAAAGGGTCACACTTGTCCCCCTGGTTTCCCTTATGCCTCATAAATAACTTTTTTGTGTGTGTGTGTGATATGCGGGCCTCTCACTGTTGTGGCCTCTCCCGTTGCAGAGCCCAGGCTCCGGACGCGCAGGCTCAGCGGCCATGGCTCACGGGCCCAGCCGCTCCACGGCATGTGGGATCTTCCCGGACCGGGGCACGAACCCGTGTCCCCTGCATCGGCAGGCGGACTCTCAACCACTGTGCCACCAGGGAAGCCCATAAATAACTTTTTGCCACAACTATCCAGAGCTGATCCTTTCCTCACCGCCCCCCCCCAAATTTGCACTTAGAACCAGAGGCTGCTTGCTTTAGGGAAATCGCTGTGCAGAGGGAGCGATACGGGCAGAGCTGATGGTATCAATCTGTGGCACAGTGAAATGATATTCTAGATCTAAAGGGATCTGTCACCTGAGTTTCCAAGTGCAATATAGAAGTTCACAGGCCCTCTAAAGTTGGTCATACTTCAACTTTTCTTCTAGAGGGGTAATCTCACAGGGAAACCAAAGCCTGTGTGGGTTAACCAGCGGACTGCAAGGCAGAAAACAAGTCAGAATGGGTAAACCAGGGAGAAAGTTCAGATCATCATTATACATGCACTCAAAACCACTAACCCATGTCCTTTCCAAGGCCCTTCACCAAGGAAGATAAGGATGAAAGTGGTTATGAAAGGTTCAAAGAAATACTATTAACTTTTTTCTAGGAGTTTCTTTGGATTGTATTAACTTGATGTTTATTAGTAATTTGCTGTCTTGCTACATTAGTGCTGTATGATAATGACATTGTTTCTGTTAATACTGTACAAATGAGTAATGGGATTTGTGGCTTTCAATGCTTATCAGTTAACTGTCACCCCAATAGCATATCACAGAGATGACCCAAGGGCCCTGTGTCAAAGTAATAATAGAAATAGTTCCTCCTTGGGATTCTAGGAATTCTGCGTTTGAGTTTTTGTTTTTGTTGTTATTACCTTTATTATGTGGCTTCTAGCTGAAGAAGAGTTCTTATAAGTGAATCATTTTTCCTGTCTTTTGCCAGATTATACCTATTTGGTAGAGCAGGTGAAATTCACCAAAATCACCACGAACAAGAGACACAGCTATCTGACCTTAAAGGCCTGGTACAGTCATTTCAGTAGTACTGCCTCAGGCAAGCCCAGGTCTCAGAAAAGAGTTACAACACTCGTGTATAATAGGAAACTTTTTTCTTCCCTAACTGTTCAAAGATGTTCAGTGAATTTTTGAAAAATAGTAAAATATCCAATTAGGAACTGAACTATATATTTCCTCGTATTTAAGGTTTTGTTAACAATTCAAATGATATCTAAGTGTTATGTTGCATTCTGTGCCTATGTGGGCTGGAATTTGCGAGTGATATCATGGAAGAAGATCAAGTCTAGGTTCAGAATCTGAGGTTTAAGCTGACTTAAATTTTTCTTAAAAAGAATTAGAAATGCTTCTTATAGAGGATATTTTAAAAGCATTCTCTGAAATCCAGGTTATTTTTTGGTCATGCCTTAACAGATATCAAAATACATGGGACTAGCCTTCCTCAATAAGCAGTAGAAACAAGTTTGTTGTCACTGTGCTTTAAAAAAGCAAGTAAAAGTTTGCCCACACTTCAAACAAATGTGTACAAAAACATGATAATGTCTTATTTGTTTATTCCTAGAAATCGCGGAAAGAATTTGTCCTCAGCCATTTATTTGAGGTTGCTAAGAAAAAGTAATTGATCTACTGAGGCTTAGCTGCTGGAACTTAAATAACACTTAGGTTAGCCGTTTGCAGGGAAACTTTGCCTAAGAGGGTAGAGAGATGGGGGGGCATGGGTGTGATGGGTGGGTACCTCCTATTTTTTCTTTTGTCTGAGGCTGCACAGCTGGAACTTATTTTACTTCTCTCACCCTGAACTCTGCTCTAATTTTTTGTCCCTGTTACAGTTCCCTGGTGTTGAAACCAAGATTTAGCTTGCAGAGTACACTCTACCTTATTTTACTGTTGGAAATACCCCTCTTCCTTTTCTAGTTTTTTAAAAAGAAACATCCCCAGAGCCATATCAAGGTATCTGTTGTTTACATGATATTTTAAATTTCTCCAAGGCTTCCACCTTTACTTAGTAACCTCATTTCCAAGTTGTACCTCTGGGGCTTTGACCTTAACCTGCCAGTGATTCAAGTCTTGTGACACAGCAGGCTGTGGGAGATGAATTGTGTGGGCAGAGCAGTCGGCGGCTGAGGTTGCTCTTAGGGTGCAAGCTTGATAAACCCGGGGCCAAAAGCAGGTTATTAAAACGTGACTTTTAAATCTCAGAAGGTAGACTGGTGAGATGTATTGCATCGTTAACTGGTGACTTTGTTTTTAATATGAAAATTAGGTATTGTGCTGCTTTTAAGAAGGGCAGATAGCCAGCTGCAAGTTGTTGCCGGGGTCTTCTTTCAAGAGGCCTAACTTTTGTTTTAAGACTTTTCCTGAGGATCTGGTAACCATTTTCCAAGAAGTCCATATGGCTTTGGTTAATCTCTATCCTATTCCCACCACTTCTTCTTTTCCCCACCCTCCACCCACATACGCAAAATGGATTTTATTGACTCATTAAATTCTACAAGACATTTTCCGTAGTACCATTTGTTTAAATGGGCTTTACTTCTTCAGCATTTATTGTGAAAAGAATATTAATGCTTAATTCTGCCATCACCTGTCTAATTTACATATATCTATGTTGTATGTGAGACCCCATGAAAACCTACAGAGGAAAAACTGGGCTGTGCTAACAGCTAATAGCCCATCTTTTCTTTTGACTTGCACAAATTAAGAAATATTGTCTGTGGCAAACACAATGGAAAACTGTGTTTTTAATACCCCCCCCCAACACACACACTCATTTCTTTGGAAAAGCAGCAGCTGATTATTTTTTAAAAATAAAATTTCCCAAAGTACCCAGGTTGACAAGGGACACAGAAAAGGAGAAGGATTTGGCTTTTGGAATTACAATTTGAGGATGAATAAGGTTAGGCGCAGAGGGATGATAAAATGAACTAACGAGTACAGGATTGGGCCTGAAAATGTGAAGAAAATATGAGAATCTCACCCCTCTCCTTCTAAACTTTCGGTTCCTTATGAAGAAGATTTGTTTCCTTGATTGCTTTTGAGTTGCTTAAGATCTCATGATGTTTATGTTTAACGTGATAGCCTGTGTAAAAGATAAATAGGAGTTTTTTGATACGAAGAGAAATTTTAACTTATTATTTAAAGTCCTCTTATTTCCGGTGTTTTCAAGCCCATCTTTATAATCTATTTCTCACATTTGAGGAAGGGCATTCTCTCTTATGATTTAAGTTTACGTTTTGTATCAAAGCTCATTTAGGTTCCCCCAGCAATTTGGAGTTAATGTGAGGCATCATGCTAATTACGAGAAACGGCACAGGCTGGCTGCATTAGCAAAAGCTAAGTGGCATGGGAGGAAAATGAAAAACAGTTTTTAAATGCCGGAGTGAAAACAAATAGAGATGTCTTGTAGTGTTTCCTCAACAGCAGTTTATAATTACCTCTCTTCAAGGCCTGTTTTAAGTGGACTTGTACCAGTAGCTTGAAAAGTAAACTCCTAAGGGGTGCGTTTGTTTAGACATGGCAGCAGAATCAGGGAGGAGCTGCTGTGTGGGAGCCTTCAGCACAGTGCACTCCGGTGCCTTAGTCCTAAAGCCTCAAGTGGGCATGGGAAACCCTTGATTGCACAGCATTATGTCAGTTAGCTCTTGAGTAACAAATCACCCCCGGATTTGTGGCTAAGACAGCATTTATTATTTCACAATTTCTGTGGGTCATGAATCCAGGGGCAGCTTAGCTGCGTCCTCTGGGTCTGGGTCTCTCCCAAAGCGACAGTCATTTGAAGGCTCGGCTGAGAAGGATTCAATTTGTAGCTCACTCTCATGATTGTTAGCTGGATTCTGCTCCTTGCGGGTCGTTGCACTGAGGTGTCAGCTCCTTGCACGCGCTTGTCTGGAAGTCTCCCTCTGCTCCTTGCCATGTGGGCCTTTCCACTGAGAACCTCACAGTGTGGCACCCTGCTTCAAAAGGTGAGCAAGCGTGCTAAGGAGAAAGGAGGGCACAGTCTTTTACAACGTAATCACAGAAGTGACATCCCATCACTTTTGCTGTATTCAACTCACCAGAAGCAAGCAACCAGGGCCAGCCCACTCTCAAGGGGAGGGGCAGACACAGAGCATGCATACCAGGTGCGGATTGTTGGAGCTAGGTCAGAAGTTGCCTGCCACAAGCAGGATGCCGCATCCAGCCGAGGGGCCCACAGTTAACTGTGTTGTGAATGCTACAAATATTTGCAATGCTAAATACAGCCTTTGGAAGTACTGATTTGGAGGCATTGAATGTGGTCCCCTTTATGTATCAAATTGGCTGATAAGTGCTGAGCCATGCTCACCTGAGCCCCAGGAGAGCAAGCAAACAGGTTTTCAGGAATGGCTGAAGTTAGAGCTCCTGTCTGAAGTCATGAAACAGAGCGAAGATAAGCAGCCCTTTTTTAGCAGGATACTCCAGAGGGCCCCTAGATTATATTTCATTATGTGTTGTAAGGTTGTGATGGGTACTTTGCAGATCATCAGGGGGAAGGGACTCTGTGGATTGATTTATAAAGTTGCTATTAAGATCGTGGAATGGGAGGCTGTGCTTGTTTTAATGGTCCCCACACCCCTACTCCCAGCTTCCTGACTCCAAATGTACATTTTCAGCAGTAAACTGAGTAAAGGGATATGAATTTGGACTATGTGACAAATGTTTAAGACATGAATTTAATTTCTCATTTTAATCTGACAAATTCTATTTTAAAATCCATGTATCTTTTTTTAATGGAAGTATGGTCGATTTACAATGTTTTGTTAGTTTCTGGTGTACAGCAACATGACTCAGTTATATATATATATATATATATATATATATATATATATATTTCAGATTGTTTTCCATTATAGTTTATTACAAGATATTGAGTATAGTTCCCTGTGCTACAGAGTAGGACCTTGTTTATCTATTTTATATACAGTAGTTTGTATATTGTAATCCCAAACTCCCTCCCCGCTTTTCCCTGGTAACCATAAGTTTGTTTTCTATGTCTGTGAGTCTGTTTCTGTTTCGTAAATAAGTTCATTTGTATATTTTAGATTCCATATGTAAGTGATATCATATGGTATTTATCTTTCTCTGTCTGCCTTACTTCACTTAGTGTGATAATCTCTAGGTCCATCCATGTCACTGCAAATGGCATTATTTCATTCTTTTTCATGGCTGAGTAATATTCCATTATATAAATATATATACACATCTTCTTTATCTTTCCATCTGTCCGTGGACGTTTAGGTTGCTTCCATGTCTTGGCATTGTAAATAGTTCTGCTGTGAACATTGGGGTGCATGTATCTTTTCGAATTAGAGTTTCCTCTGGATATATGCCCAGTAGTGGGATTGCTGGGTCATACAGTAGTTCTATTATAAGTTTTTTAAGGAACCTCCATACTGTTCTCCATAGTGGCTGTACCAATTTACATTCCCACCAACAGTGTAGGAGGCTTCCCTTTTCTCCACATCCTCTCCAGCACAGAAAATCCAAATATCATTATAGGAAGAGTTCAGGTCTAGGTTTCCTTCCCCTGTTGCAGGTGAAGACCTCTTTTTGGTTGCTAAAGCTCCAATTTGGGAACTCAGAGATGAAATGTTATAATTCTTTTGTCCCAGTTGCTGTTGGTTGGCTTCTGGAGGACCTGTAAAGCCTGGATAAAATTCCCTCTGATAAACACTCCCGGGACACCCTCACATGCCCAGATGAAGCTCATGCAAACCTCAGTTACCACATGGATGCCTCCTGGTCCCTAAACTGTGTTTCCTACCTACGTCCCCAGCTGGGATAAGCACAGCACAAGGACAGAAAACAGTTTGTCTTACACATCTTTGCGTCCACAGCACCTAACAGGGCAACTGTACATAGCAGTTTTAAAAGCGTTTGAGTGGATAGATAAAGCTGCAGTAATATATAATAAATGGTAGTAATTATTTACTATCAGTTTCCAAACATTCACTATTAATTTTCTAAGGAAAACAGAGTATTGTTTTACCTAAAATAGTGTTACTTATTATAAAGTGATGTGTGTCTCTAGAATCATAGAGATCAATAATACCGACCTCCTGACAAAGGCCAGACACATTTTAAGTTTTTACTCCCTCATGTCCATCTTCAGCCTTGCTCATAATTGATCCCAAGAGGATTTTCTTTATAAATTTACTTGTGTGACTATTACATTTTTCAGTTCCTCTGTTTTGTGTTTTTAATGCTTCAAGCCTCTGCTTTGTTGTTTAGGTGTGACTAGTAAAGCACTTTCATATTACCTTATATACTCAAATATTACTAATAATCGCTCTTATTAAGTGGTATAAAGGCACTCTCTATTTGTCAGGCAAGAGGTGTGGGGTTAGGAAGCCTGGAACAGGACATGGAATAAAGCCACACTCCCAGTTTTTTAAACCTTGCATAAAAAATTGAGTTTTCCTGACATATGGGAAAAGTTTTTACGCCTTCCGGTATTATTTTTGTTTTTCAACGTGGCAAACAAGGAACCCAAGTTATACTGACTTAGGTTAAGATTTCATGAGCTCAGGTCGGAGGCTGTGGAGTCAAGTGACTTAATGTAATCTGCACTGTGTACTCACATTATATGTTTATATTCTTTGTTCATCAGTCTTTCTAAGGATTAGAGTATAATAGTCAAACAGCATCATAAGGTATCAGTCACGTTATCATTGTCATACAGCTTTTCTGGTGATAGAGAGGAGATGAGGAAGTAAGGGAGAAGTTTGATGGGGAAGAGAGGTCTTTATATAAATATAAGTACATTTAATATTTTTAGTGTACAGAATAACATAGCTCATCCAGTAACTAAGGCTAATTGTCCCTCTTTGTGAGCTGGTGAGGGAACTCTCTTGAATTTTTCCTGGACAGTTTATCATTTGTTGGTGTTCAGTTATTTCAGTGTGCCTGCCCCACAATGATTTTTATGTCCTGGATTTATAGAATTTCTCCTATATATAAATCTGAAAAATGTGTGCTAACTCTAAGAAGTTCCCCCACTAAAACAAACATTTGATCTTGCCTTGAGCCTGTTATATCTTACAGTATCAGTTAAAATCAGCTATTGCATGTGGTAAATCAAGTTCACAAGGCTTGCAGTAAGTTCTTCTCAGCTCAGAAATCCATAGCACAGCAGCGTAAATATCCATGTGTCACTTTTTCACACCACCTCTCATAAATAAGATATAAACTATCTCAAGAACCCATGGTTTTTCTAATGAATTGGAGTCACCTATGTGTACTGTATTTGTGACATGCGCATTTGCAGTTGGGGTCCACAGGAAGGACATCATTTCCTGGATCAAACCACAGAGTGCAAATATTGTGCCCTAAATAACACACTAGTTACTGTAAATGTCAGTAGAGGGAGTTTTTCCGACTTTGATTTAATGAAAGCCTACAGCAAAGCCAGCTGTTAGCACTTCTTAACTGCTTGTCAGTCAGAGCGAACACGAAGATGGGGAGGGCTGAAAACATCTTTTCTGTATCTACTTTGGTCTAAGAATGAAGAGAGTTTTCAACAGGTGTTGAATAGCGACACAGGGGGTCCTTTCCAGCTTGATGTCTTTTAGGTGGTGACTTCATAAGTTCTCCTCCAGGATGTGGACCTGGAGTTACATGAGGAGATTGTTGGGAAATTAGTCTAGAGTTTGCATCTTGAATCCTCTCACCTGCAAAATCAGCATTTTAGTTTTCTGGGCTCACCATGAGGGACATGAAGAATAGAGGAGGGAGAAGGCACACTGAACACCGGTCCTCTCTTTGTCACTGAGGCTATTACCAAACTAATTGTGAGCCATGTGTGTTTTGACTGATATCATCTGCTCTTTCTGAACAAAGAAAACACTTGAAGCAAACACATAGGGAGGAAAGTATGCAGCACTCATGTCTGTAATTTTTGTCATCTCTAGAATGCATGTGTAAACATATGTGTGATTGTTAAGGGTCTTACTGCCTTGGAAATCCCTTTGACATTATGCTGGGTGTACTGAGGGGAGATCATCTTTCAAACGCAGGGGAAGTTTACAGTCTTATTATCTTGAAGAGGAGAAGAAAGTTTCTTCCTCAAATGATTTATAACTTGAAACATGTTGTCATGTTTTGGTAAGCCCACTTTATTAATTCCATCCTTCTCTGTGGCAAATTTTTAAAAATAAATGTACCATTGCAACCCAGTACTTTCTCAATAGCATATTGTACTTATAATAGCCTGATGGAAGTTGCTGGGTTCGGTTTAGTCATACAGAATGTGGAGCCAAGTTCTGAGTAAAACCTCTAATTGAATTACCTGCAAAGCACTGACAGACAGGCTTTCAGGACAGACAGAGGTTTGCTTTCCCCAGCAGAACTAGGTCATGTTTAAGTTGGCCTTGTAACTGTTAACTGGATTTTGCCAACGCTTACACCCTGGGCTCTGGTGGCTGCGGGCCCCTTTCCTGCAGCAGAGGAGGAGCTCTCTATGAAAGCAGGAGGACTCGCGCGGCGTTATCTTCTTATTTTAGAGAAAACTGATTACAGATCAAGTTAAACGCAAGAGCCTTTGAAATAAGAATCCAAAGTATTCTTCTGTAGACTACCAATGTTCTTACATGATTCTTTCTTTATTGTATTGCAAAGGCAAGATAGGTATAGGAAAGTAGCCCTTTCGATAGCAGTCAGTCAGTGTCAGTCTGAGAAGTATTTGTTTCATCTTCTGGGAAGAATTAGAGTAAGCAAGCGCCCATTGTTCATGAGAGAATTTACTGTGGACCATTTGCGTTTGAAAATGAATAATCTGGTGGTGTTCTCTCCTTTCTCTCTTGCTCTCTCTTTTTGTCTTCTCCACAGCCTCTGCAATCCCAGATAATGGAAGACGGTCCTGTCTAAAGCTCAAAGTCTTTGTGCGACCAACAAGTAAGTTCACTAAAATGAGCTTCCGAGGGTGGCTTCACTGCGCATGCTCTATTGTGTGGTCTGGTTCACAGCGGTAAAACTTTTTTTTTTACTGTAAATCCTGTGTGGTATCTGTTTTGTATTATCAACATCCATGTTTCAGTTTTCATCATATTTTTTCTCATTATTTTTCATGATGCCTTTATTTTAAGTACACAGCAGTTGCTAACTTGTTGTTTCTCAGACTGTTGTACGTGCACAGCAAATGGGAACAATATTGGCATTTGGATACATGCCACTGATTGTAAAACAGTCTCTCCATAAGTAAAAGGAAAAATTAGAAAGAAAAAAGAAAGAAACGGGAGTTTAAGGGTGTCTTCACTAACATATTTGGCTGTTATCTCTATTTTTGTTATAGATAGCTGTATGAAAACTATAGGTGTTCATGATCGTGTTTTCGATGTTAACGACAAAGTAGAAAATTCATTAGAACCAGCAGGTTAGTATGCTTAGAGAATCTCTCTTAACAAATGCATCTCTCTCTGGTGCTTCAGTACTTTTTTTCCTTTCTTCCTCTCCGCATGTTTGCATGTTACAGTTGCTCTGCTTTTGCTCATTGCTAGCAATGCTAATATTACTTATATTCTACCTCATTCCTCCAGTATCTCTGTGTAATGCATGTTAGATAAATTATGACTTTTCTTTTTTTTGACATGGGTTTGATACAATGCAGTATCCTAGTATAGAAGCCCCATCAGAATGCTAAAAGTCTCACTACTTTTTTACCATATCCTCTGAGCATGCTGGTGAATTACTGTGACTATTAATGGATCTGTTTTCATGTAAGACAGAAAAAAATTTCTACTGTCTGTGCTTATAAAACGTTACTTTTATATTATATCCAAATCTATGGATAAAAGTAATAAGACTATTGCACAAAATAGCAACTAATTCAACCTATTTAGTTTTCTCTAGAAATGCACATGCATCATTGAACTGATCTAAAGGACTTCATTTTACTTCAAATATTATTTGTGCTGTTGTCAATAGAAATAGGTCTGGAGAAGCATAACCATGTTGCCTCCTAACAAACACCACAAACTCACGCACCTGCTGCTCCCACAGACGTATCTGCAGTAGTCTGTCGAGCCAAACGTGATCCTTGATTACTGAGGCAAAACAAGTATTGAGGAGAAGTAAATCTTTTCTACTACTTCTATCTTCCATACACCCAAACTTTCCCACCATCACTATGAAGAAAAATAAAACCCACCAACGGGATCGTTGAAGCCTTTGTACTGCAGCATACTGTGGATAATGTAAACTCTGTAAACTCTCCATTTGGTTATAAATTCAATCTGGCTCTTTAATGAGCTAGACTGATTATGAGGTGGGGGGAGCCCTCTATCCTCTGTTCACTGAGGAGTGTGCCTCAAAGCCCCTGGATGCCCACCTACCTGTGGTTTCCTTTCCTCACCCTACTTGCTTGAGATCTTCACTCGTTTCCTTACCTATCTCCTGTGACTATCTCAAAGCTTAAGGACAGTAGAATTATTTCCTCTTCCCAGAAAGTTGTAAGCACCCTCTTATGTAAACAGAGACTTTTTTCCCCACCTATTTGCAGTAGGACTTACCTTTCTGATGGCCCTGGAAATTAAAAGGTTGTGAGGTCCACTTTATCCTTTGAGTATTGTTACTGGGACACACAGTCCATGAGCCTTAGGAAAACCTACCTTGAGTAAATGTGGTGCCTCAGGGCATACAATAGCTTCCACGTTGTAACTGACAGGTCAAGAGTTAGGCTTTTTCCCCAAGCGTTCCTGTTTTTCTAAGGCAGGCATCTTAGCTAGAGCACAGAGGAGAGGTGTGTACAATAAGCTCTCAGAGGCCTTAGTGGCTCCCCAGGGATCCGTTAGCTGCTTTAGAAAGTTGCAAAGAATGAGTGCTGACATGGAGACATTTTAATTGTGTTCTGGAAATCTGGAAGCATTACTGTGGCTTTTCAAGGTTCCAGACTCCTCACAAGCTTGAGGACTTGGGCCATCACAGGATCTGTGAGTGAGATGAGATCTTTTAAGGACCCCAGAGTCTACACTCTTCCTTTTGTAACTTGCCCAGGCCATGCAGCTAGTTACACACAGATCCAGGTGTAATATTCATATTTCTCAACTCCCATTCCTACACTAGTATAAAAGGATTCTCTTACCATTGCTAGACATAGAGATGTCCATGGAGAGAACTTTTACTATCTTGGCTTTGTTCATAAGTCATGTGTAGGCTGACCGGCAGGGTTGGGCACGTTATAAGTTACCCTGAATTAAGAGTTTTTGATGTACACCGTTGCAGAATGTAGGCAGAGCTTTCCAGTAATCTTTTTTCCAGGTAAATTCCATTGCCTATCGGGAAAGCAAGAGGCTGTTTAGAAACATAACAGATTGCATGTTTTTCACTGGTAATGAAGAGGCACACTGAGGACTGTTCTGACATTAGGAAAACTACCTTTGAATTCAACTAGTGATAAAATGCAAGATACTAACATGCACTCATATGTGAACGTATTTCACTGTCTTTGGGGGAAACAGACTATTTTTCAGTGAGCATTTAAGTCCATGATGGCCCCCAAATCTATACACCTGTAACTGATAGAAGTTTGCAAAGCTTTGACAGAATGTGGTCGGTCTGTGTGTGTGTGTGTGTGTGTGTGTGTGTGTGAGAGAGAGAGAGAGAGAGAGAGAGAGAGAGAGAGAGAGAGGCATGCAGGTGTGCTTGCAGGAAGAAGCTCCCTGAGTCAGTCAGTCATGACTATATATTTAAGGGCATTCTGGTGATCACCTTCACTAAAGAAGAAAGACGAGGTTGAACTACGATCCCTGGCTGCATGAATGCAATAATAGATTTGATACTTCCCTGTACTCCTTAGAAAATTCATACTTGCAGCTCCGCACCACTGTGCTGGATGGTTGAGGGCAGACCCAGACCTTACGAAGCCAGCAAGGCTGAAAGGATTCCACTGCATGTTCTCAGCAATGTATACTAATTCACCTGTCTTTGGAATGTGTTTGTCTTTTTTGTTTGCTTGCACACTCTGCCTGCCAGTTTCCTATCATCAGGGATACAGGATGATCTCAGGGCACACATATGCCACATAATATGCTCCAAAATATTGCCAGTATTCTCAGTTAACAACTGAAAGCCTCATGTTGTGGAATCCTGTAGCCAGGAGGCAAGACTTGATTTGGCTTCTGAAGAGAAGTATTTTCTTTTTCAAGCCACATTCACTGTTACAAGTTTTAGAAATTCTCTCATGTTTAGGTGTAATTTCCATTGGTATAGATTTTGCTTATGAATTCCTCTTTGGAATTCTGAAATTCCTCAGACTTACCTAAATAACAAACAGCCTGTTTTTCATTTTGCTTCCTGGGGGCCACAGAATCTCCCAACACTGAGGCCCTGTTTAATCAAAGGATGCTCTGTAGAATCCTGAGCCAGGACCAATGTTACAGTGAGAAGAGAAGAACCCTGGTCCCCTAAGGGGACTGATTTTCTCCTTTGAGGGCAAGAGGGTATTTACTGGTTGGTTGCTTAGAAAAAGGCCAATTCCAAAGATGGCCATGATTTGAGGATCAAAAGGCACATTGGCCTCATGGCTTCTCTTATATGATAAACAAACGCTTTCGTCTCAAAGGTGTGCAAGGTTCATTCCCCCGTCTTGTGCTGTGTGGGCCTAGAGCAGGGACAGCGCTCGCTGAGCACCCTGGTCAGACTGAGAAGGCGAGTCCCCTTCAGGCTCACAACTGAGTATCTACGTGTTACTTGGGTACCTCTTTTATCAGTACACTTCCAAACTTTACAAGGAAGAGGACTGGGTAATATGTTGGTGAAGATAAGACTGAGAAGAACCCAATAGCTGATGTAATTTCAGGTGTATAAATATAAGTAAGTGGTATTTCAAAATGAACTCTGGAATCCTCTGGGTTTATGGTTCTTTCACAATTAAGCCTGAAGTACTCTATTATTCCGAATAACAACAGGTTGGTGCTTTTAAGACAGTGATTTGGATTTTCTTTTCAGGGCTGTTAAGGGCATTTATGTCTACCTCCTAACTACATATTTAATACATTTGCAAGGCTAAGAAACGGCAGAGAAAAGAGTCCACAAGTATTTGACTGCATCATGTGCGGCTTTACATTTTCCCCTGCATCCATTTAACTTCCCATTCTTGCTCCCTAACCTTTTATAGTCTCTTAAGCTAATAGGTATTCCATGCAGGTTTGCTAAGGTCCAGGAGAGGAGAGCAAATTTGACACAGGGATGCAGCAGCTTCTACCCGTGGGGACAGGTTAAAATGATACGAGCACTCCAGAGCAGAAGCCTCGATGCTGAGAAGACATATTTCTAAGTTCATATAGGGAGTGAATGTAATGAACAGAAACAGCCCACGTGAGCATACCTGAAGTAGAGGCCAGCCTGAGCCTGAAAGGTGGTCGCTTTAGGACGAATAACAGGGAGTGTGACTCTGCCTAGTAAAGAAAAACCATCCCTATTGTGACATGCTGTGTGATGTGAAAACAGAAATGAATTTAATAGAATAGAGTTATTAATCCATTAAGGTGTTCGAGGTGGGTCATTCAGGGATGTCTAGCGATTATCCTTTGAGGTCTACAGAATTGGGAACAACCACTAGAGTCTCACTTGTACCCATTCTCTCTGACTGACCATAGAGTGAATCCAGCCTGACAATCGCTGAGCTCCTACAGGAAGTTCCCCTGATGCTAAAATAAAATCTACCAAAGAATCCCACTGGTGGCCTCACGTGTAGTTCAGAGATCACTGAGTCTAAAAGCACGAGTTACGCCAGGTGGAAGGAAGAAGACTGGCCACACCAGAGCATAGCTTGGCTCATAGGCAAGCCTCCAGTCTATCTTTGGGTACTAATTGCTGCAAAGTTCCTGTTTCGAAGTTAAGCCTGTTAATCATGCAGCTCAGGAAGGCTATCCAAAGTCAGAGGCAGTCTCATAGAACACTTTATAGCTAAATAAAAGAAGCTTACCTCACTTAATCCATTTTGTTTAGAGGAAAATTTGCATCCACACTGATAATTGATGTGCCCAGCTTCAGCCTGACAAAAATAAAAATAGTCAAGTTCAAGTAATTTAATCCTGGAGATACAGGGTTTGTAACAGAACTAGCACCATAATTGATTCTTAATTGTAGGCAAGCCAGTGGGCACCAATTTATTTAGGTTTAGTGAGCATTATATGTAGTTTAGTTAAAATGCTGTTGTTTTGGCATTTAATTCTTCACATTTGAAAATTCACCTAGACATCCACCAACCAGGCGTTCAACACTAATCCTATGAAACCGCTAAAAAGAGGAAAAAGAGCAGCCCATTCTGGTTAACCACTAATATGCCAACATTAACTGCATCCTGCCACCCCCACCCCCGTTACTTCCTTCTCCATGGCATATTGGGTTTAAAAGTACATTCAGATACCAAGTTTGTGCATGGTGTGTTCGACTGCTAGCAAACCTGAGTAGCTCACGTGCCAAAGGTTACAGTGTGCACATTTTTCACCTCAGTTTTTAAGTATTAATATTGCCAAGAAAGTCCAATTTTCTCTGCCTCTCCTTTGTTTGCTGTAAATAATGAGTGATTATGCAGACATGAAAGTCAATGGTGGCACAAGGTTCATTACCCTACTTTGCAGAGGGTGGCGCGGTCTGTTAACAGCAGGCTGCTGCAAGAGAGTTATTAAGGATGTGAAATCTCATTGGAATGTATGCTTTCTATTTGAACAGATGATACCGTACACGAGTCAGCCGAGCCATCCCGCGGCGAGAATGCGGCACAAACACCGAGGATACCCAGCCGCCTTTTGGCAATCCTACTGTTCCTCCTGGCGATGCTTTTGACATTATAGCACAGTCTCCTCCCATCACCTGTCACAGAAAACATCAGGGTCTTGGAACACCAGAGATCCACCCAACTGCTCATCCTAAGAAGGGATTTGTTATTGGTTTTTTGGCAGATGTCAGATTTTTATTTTCTTTCTTTCAGCCTGAATTCTAAGCAACAACTTGGGGCCGGGGGAGCTAACATAGTTGCTGCCTCCCTCACCTCACCCCACCCCTGCCCTTGCCTTCTCTCACCCCTTGCAAATTAGATGGACTCCAGATGAAAATGCCCAATGGTTATAGTGACACCCGTGGTTGTCTGCTCCTGTGCATTCTCCTCCAAGAGCTCACCTCCTATAGCGCACTGTCAGCGGTATGTGGACGAGGAAGGATAGTGGCAGATGCAGCCGGTGATGGCGAGGCCCAGGAGGGTTTTCCTCTCCCATGCAATACTTACGCCTTCTCATTCAGGACTGTGAGATGATCATGCAGGGCATCATGTCACCATGTCAAGTCCAGAGGGGAGGTATTAAGAACAGATATAATATTACACCATTTCCTCTAGGAGTGTATAAATGAACAGGCTTCTGAAAGGTTGAGACACTGGTTTTCTGTTTTTTGTTTTTGTGTTTTTTAAAAGGTGACTGTCTCAAAGCATTCTTGACAGTAAAACTTGTGCTCCGTAAAAGAAGCCTTTTGTCTAGGAGGCGGGTCGAGTGCCGGAATGTTAGCACAGAGCAAGTGTGAAAACACGCTCCGTTGGGTGGGGGATATATATGTGTGAGTGCCTCCAATTTTTTTGGTGACTGGGCAGCGCACACCAGATTATGTTTTTTCCTTTGAGTACAGATCACCATGGTGCTACAACTTTTTTTTTTTTTTTTTTTTAAAGAAACTGAAAGAGGCATTTTTACAAATAAAGTGACCTTCCCCGAGGCTGACAAGCCAGGGTTGATGAGTGTATATGGAATAGCTTTGGATACTTCTCTGGGGGAACAATGTGTACCAAGGAAAGGGTGTCAGTGGCCAGAGGAGATGTAATTTGGCTTTGCTGGAGCGCCAGTGTGCTGTGGCCTTTCCCTGACTCCCACCCTCATACCCACACTTTGCTCCACACTCCACGACTACAGGGGCTCAGACACAAACCCCTGTCCCCGCACGAGTCAATACTACTTGGGAGGGCTAAAGGGAAATTTGGAATAAAAATTCCAAAGTCTGGAACAAAAAAATTCAAGAGTTGATTTTATATTCTTTCCCTTTCTGACACAGCCTGAAGCGTAGGGGGAACATATGTTTATCTGTGGGAGATAAACAAGATGGAGTCCCAAAGACTTTAACAAACTATTTTTTTAAAAATCCACTAGAATAGAATATACATTATTTAGATATACTTTATGCTGAGAGTGAGTATATATGCTTGTCCTATTTAAACTTGTGAGAAAAAGTGGTATCCCTTGATACATTTAGAAATATGGGGGGGCTGCCTTGTCTCATTGTAGGGGTGGGCAAGAGGACAGTAAGTCAGCACGGCCAACAGGGATGTTCCCAGTCGATTACCAGGAAATGCAAGCCTTGGGGGTTGCTAAGGGTGAGGCTGTCACGAACTTTGAACTCCAAAGCCTAGGCAGGGAAAAGTGTCAGACCAATGGAAAAGAAAAGAAATCAAGCAAGCCTTTTTTGCTGTTGCAGGACATGTCAATAGAAACCATGCCTTTCAAAACAAAACAAAAAATAAATGCAATGATCATGTAAGATGTGAAAAACTGGAAGCGTTCCAGCATAATAAGGACTTTTTAATATACTGGGTTTTTTTTTTAATGTACATGTTAAAAAAAAGAGGGGTCATATTATGGATAGACTTCATGAATGGGAATTTGCTAAGAACTGTGAGTAGTTCTGAATTAGAGAGATATGTGAATGAAAGGCAGCTGTAAAGGCGCTGCACGCTGGAGAGTTGTACACATGTTGAAATGTAATCTGGGCTTACCCGATCCGTTTGGAGTGGATGTTAATGCTGGGTCTGTTCGCACTTGGAACCATGTGAGAGGTTGCCAGCCTCTCCGATTAAATCCTATTCCCCCAGACATCAGGAACTTCTCTGGAGTGGCAGAGTCTTATCACAGAAGGCAGCCACCATTTCACTGAAACAGAAGTTCACAGCATTGGATTATTTTTTGCATTAACTATTTGTATACTCAGAACTCTCAGTAATATCCAGTAATACTTCTTTTTTATTAATAGTTAGTTACAGGCTTGTTGGTCCGGTGGGATTTGGGTAGGGGGAAAAAGATGCCTTCTAAAATGGATCAATAGAACCAAGATAATATTGCATGTTCTATGACCACAAGGAAATCAAATGATCCTGTAATGATTCCAGTTAGTCATAACTACATTACCAGTGCTAATTTCATTTTAGAAATGGTGACTTCTGTGGTTTTTCTAGCATTTGTCTCTAACAAATGATAAAATAATTAATTACTCATGGCCCTCTCTGCCACTGTCTTTCATTTTTCACAGTGAAATTAGACCCCTTCACCACTGTGCCACTACAAATTAAATGTAAAAAAAAAAAAAAAAAAAAAGCCAAGACTATCCACACCAGTAGACAATGTGCTTCTCTACCTAAAAGTGACGTTAATTGCAGGTAACGCTTGCCACGGAGTTTTCAAGAAGACGATTGGTATCATGCGGTTTTCATCTTGTCCAAAAAGTGCTGGTGGCCTTTTGTGATGGTGTTACAACCCTCAGGGGGCTTAGGAGGATGTCGACGCAACTTTGTAGCAGCTTTTAATTTCAAAAACAGTTCAAAAGTATGAGGGGCAGCCTTTGCTGCCTCGCCTCTCAGCCCCAGTCGGTCAAACCCCAGCGACCTTTGCCCCTGGTTGCCAAGGGCTTTGAAACGTGAAGCAGGGAAATAAGGATCTGTCTGTTTAGTGGATACCGTGTATCCTTTAATAGACCAGGTAATAGTTCGTGTTAGTTTAGACTATTGTTTTGTACTGTACTTTCTTGGGTGGCAGAGGAAAGAAAAGTAAAACGTTAAAAAAAACTGCATTCTTTAAATTCTGTATTATTAGCAACCTCTGTTGTATATAGTGTTTGATAATAAAGTATTAATTTGATTCTTATGTCTTTTGTAAGTGAGAACAATAGTCTTTCAGGATACAAAACATGCATTGAGGCTTTGAAACATCCAATGTATACGTGGCTAAGAAGAGTCACAAATGGCCGAGACACTGCTCCATACAGGACTCACGTGTGGTCATCGCCCTCCCAATCTTAAGACTCCACCATCTTGGGACCTGGAACAACATGACTTTTTTGATCAACATTTTGTCCTCAATGTTTTCAAGGTCTGATGTTGGAGCCCTGTGGTGTTTTTTGCCCCCGGCATGTTGGTTTGAAAAGGTTTAGGGAATTTAGTAACGGTTCTGTACTTTGGTTTGGTTTTCTGTTTGTGGTGGTTTTCATTCTTTCCCAGGAAGAGTCTTGTCAGTATCATGTGCAGCCCAAGCATGGGAAAGGTTTCAAACCAGTTCATTTAGGTTAAATGGGGGTTCTTTCTCTCTGAGTCATTGTGAAAGGAAGAGTCACACAGTACCTGTGGACTTTCAGGGACTCTGTCTCTGGTGCCTTAGCAACAGCAGTAGCCAATTTTATTAATTTCCCCAAAATTTAAAACAAAAAACAGTTTAAACCCCTTCCCTCCATTCACTGCTCTCAGAGCTGTGATCACTAGTTTTTCTTTTGGAAACCACCTCCACCAACAAACACCCCCGCTTGCCTACACACCCCCCCCTTTTATTTCTTATGTTTACTTTTTCTGTCTCTCGACTTCCTCCCACTTTTGGTTTTCCCTCAGAACCGTGAATGGGCAGGTCTGTCTCTGGTCTGGCATCACTGAGTTTTTCCCATGCATTTGCCCCAGAGCTGCTCAGATGTGAGACAAATCTCCCTACAATGGGCTTGCTCCCATTGTCTGTACAGTTTAATAGATGCTGGCATGTTGGAGGTTACCCATGAGTCCAAATCCGCTTTCCATGCTTACTCTTGACACCCCATTGAAGCCACTCATTGTGTGTGCGTCTGGGTGTGAAGTCCAGCTCCGTGTGGTCCTGTGCTTGTACTGCCCGCTTTGCAGTTCCTTTGCACTTACTCATCGAGTGCTGTTTTGAAATGCTGACATTATATAAACGTAAAAGAAAATGTAAAAAAAAAAAAAAATCCACACACAAACAAACCCATATGATCTGTATTTGTATATACACGTGTCCGTACAAGTATACCTAAATAAAAATTAAAGATTTTCATCATTTTAATTGGAGCCCTCCTTCTACTTCTTTGTTCCTTGAATGACGCCTTTATTTCAGGGGCTACTTGTACTCTGCTGATTTTTTCAAAATCTTTGTGGACAGAAAAGATAATACGACATGCACAAGAGAAGGCCTGAGAAGGTCAAAGAATGTGCAGGGTTTGAAATGGTCAAGTATCTAGGCACATTCCAGTTATTCTGATGAGAAAATAGTGAGAATTCAGTCTTGTCTCAGTATTTGAGCCTTAAAATAGGCACTATGACAAGCCCTGCATCCTAAAACAAGTGTTAAATTCAAGAGCTAAACAAAAATTATGTTCTTTTACTTTGCATGTATTTATCTATTTTTTTCACCTCATCAAGAAAAAGATAAAAATAATCATTTTACAGCAAATATACTTCCAAAAGAAAGAAAGAATGACAGTAATGACAATAATCACCTCAGTACAATCCCAAGCCACAATTCTCACTACCAAGGAAAATTAACTTACTGCTGTGTGACCTTGGGCAAGTCACACAATATCTGTGGGACTCACTTTCCTTATCAGTTAATAACAAGGTTGTATAAGTGCTTTGATTTTTAAAATATTGCCCTTACTGGACACTGCGAAGCCCATTCTGCATCTGAGTGATGTGAGTTTTTTGTCTTTGATGATGACACTGCTATAAGCACAATTTGAGAATTTCACCTGTAGACAGAAAAAGCATCAAATGTCTGACAAAATAGACACCTAATGCATTTCAAGACTTGGCTTTAATTATACCATGTTAACATTAAACTCATTGAAAGCTTTTTATTATACTTAATTATTTGACAGGGCACTAAACACTAATTACTACTTACTGTAACCTTTTTTGCTAATGAAGAATGACAGCTTTATAGAATGAAGAACAACTCATTAAAAAAAGATGTACTGCACTACCTATGTGGTATTTTCAAACCAGAACAGCATTACGTGGTCATTTTCATCATCACCATCATCATCAAAAGCATTTAAGTGATCATGACATTGTGCTCAGCGCTATGCAGAACAAAGTTAATGTTTACCACCTGTACTTGTAAAGTTTACAACATAAGGCAGACATTACATGTAAACATAACATAGTAACGATTTATAGAGAAAATATAAGATTCAAGCATTTTTATTATACATATATGAGAGAGGAGATAGATATGAAAAAAAAGATCAGGATTTTAAGATTAGAAAGCTTAGAGTTAAAGGAAATTATCTTGTCAAAATGGGGTGAAGAGCTTCGTATAAAATAGAAATCTTGGTGGGTTAAAAAGCACTGTGGGCTTAAAAAGGACAGTGAAGTGCATGGAGTCAGTTTTCATAGTAGCTACAAAGGTGACTCTGGAGATGAGAAAACCTGAGTATCATTGAAACAAGTTATGAGGAGACTGGTCCAGAGAAATCACCTTAGTGCCCTAAGAAAGTAGGGGAAGCGATGAAAAGATGACAACTTCAGATTCTGCTTTAGAGAATAATCATACACCTGTTCTGGAAGCTGAGACTATATCTACATTGAATTGTGAGCTGTCCAGGATCTCAGCCAAGATGAAGCCTACATTTTCTTAGATTAGAGCAAAGGGATAAAAGTGCAAAACATTGAAAAGTGGGGACTAAGATCATTTGAAAGTGACTGTGAGTCCCTGATTAAAGAGGCCAGTTCCTGATAGACAGTGCTGCACACATAACAGGAAGGCAGGTAGGACCGGAGATAGGACATGAGCACTCTGCAAGAACCACACTTTGGTAGCAAAGTATTTGGAATTCTTGAGTCACCTAAGTTGTTATACAAAAAGAATCAAAGGAGAAATTGTGGTGAGTAAGACACATATATGGATTTGACTCTCTTACCCCAGTGATAATGATTAGAATCTTTCACCTCTTATTATAGGAAGGTGTATAACCTAGGTGCCATAAAGAAAGTTCAAGATAATTCTGATGAACTGCTCATTGACCATTCTAACAGTTTTTTAGGAACTACAAAAGAGTTTCTTAGAGATTGTTTGCAAAGCTTAGTTCCATATTCTGCTGATAACATAAGCATACTTCAGGAAAGCTCTGGCAAAAATGCTGTGAAAAGCATGATGATTTTTGCACAGTCCCTCTGGAAAACAAGTGCTTCTGAAAATGATTGCAAATAACTAATCAGGCCGATATTCTCTGTCAGTTTTTAGCTTGATACATTCCGCTATATTGGTCAAGTTGTTCAGTGGTTACATACATATGTGTGCCTATTTTTAAAATGGAGTTGTAAGTGCTGATGGACCCTGTAAGCAGTAGATTTGCAATAATTCTGTGTCCTTTTTAAAATATGGATGATAAATGAATGTACAAGATTCTTTTAAAAAGGCAAGAAATTGCATTGCCCAAGGAATTGGTCAAGAGCATCACCAAGGGTTCATTTGCTTTGGGGAAGGGGTGATTAGCCAACCACTCTTAAAAAAAAAATAGCACCTAAGTAAAAACAGTGAGCTTGTTGTACAAATGCTGCTTCCAGGCAAGTTCCCTCCCTCCCTTCCCCTTTCCAAACAGAAAGCAGCTTCTAAGCCCTTCCTATACATGATGTCTGGAGTGGCAGAAGAAAGGGGACCAAGGGCCTCAGGTACAGCACATCCCAACATAATGACCCTTTTGACAATTCCCGTCAGAGATCGTCATACTCTCTTCCCAAGAACTGCAGTACACGCTAAGATTAAAGCATGATTTCATTAGTTTTCATTTAAAAATCACCCCTGGTTCCATTCTAAGTGTTCCATGAGTTCTGCCATCTTACTACCAGCAATGGCACTACTTAGTGTCCACCCTGAAGGAAGGTCAAATAAAAAGAATGTTCAGTTCCTCTTCTTGCTGTCTGCTTTTTGACTCAGTTTAAGTCCTAAATATGGGGGTTTCTGTAACTTTAATAAAAGAAACATTTTTAGTAACAACCCCTATCACAACACCCTGGGACGAGGATGCCAGCATCAGAGCCACGGTGCGGACATGGGAGGACCTGACAATTTGGGGTAAAAACCCCTGATGCTATCACTGAGAGTTAATTCAGAAGAATTCAAATCTACTGGGTGGCTCTCTGAGTCAATAATGTGCTTTGAAATATTCTGGATTTTAGTCATGATTATTCAAGCAAGAACTTCACGTCACTTGGTAACACACGGATGCTTGTCGATCTTGACAAGAACAGAGAGGGACCAAAAAAATCTCTAAGATTACAATGGTAAAGCAGAACAAAATATTTTTGCATGCTGTTTTGTTCACAAGTGCCAGGTGCTCCCTCAAACTGCATATATCATTTGAGATGCAAGTAGCCAAAGTCATTTGCTTTCCATCACAGCCATGAAACAAGTCACTAAAATAAGAGAAAGAACATGTTTCTTCCTACACACATCTTAGAAAATGCATTTTATCAACACCCTATCCTCTCCTTTTGTGTTCAGAGCTTATCCTGTTGGGCCAAACAACAAAAACCCTGATTTGTGTAGCAGAGTGTGGAACACATAACTCCCCTGAAATCTGTGCTTTGCTTTACTAGATCTGGACACATTTTCTGCAGTAGACAGAACAAGAAGTTCTGTGTCTTTTTTTATTCTCTCCTAAAGACAGTGTGCCAGCCAGCAAGCTGACTCCATTTATTTCTCCTACAGGGAGTCAGCGTGTTCCTTCTCCTGGAAGATGCAGGTACTTAAAATAGTAATAGGCTTTGTGGTTTACTGAGAGTATATTTCATCCCAAGATCTTACGGGCATAAAGAAGAAAACATAAACTAATGGCTCTTTCCAACAAGCTTGGGAAAGGAGGACTGTCATCACTCTTCCCTGGAGATACAAGAAGAAAGCGACTTAAGTCAGGTAGCCCAGGGAAAGAACCAGAGTCAAGTTGATCCAAAATTTGGACAGAGGCCCCCAGTCTGTTACTCTTCATTCCTAATAACTTGATTAAGAGCTCCAGCAAAAGGAAAACAAGTGACATGTTTATCCCGTCTTTGAGAAGTTTCGAATGCAAAGCAGTTGGGAGAGGGGCGCTAGGCAACTTCCCCAAATCTTCTTGTCTGTGAGTCAACTGTTTTATTATAAAAGTGGACTTTTTAAACAAAACTTTAATTCTGTAATGTCTCAAGATAGTCCCAGTTTCTGTGCATATTCAAACCTATCTAAAACTTAGGAAGAATCTAAGAGAAGAAGAATTTGTATCATCTCCTCTTTCATTCGTTTTCCCCTGACCTATATTCACACACTCACACTTTTACATTTTTTTCTAATTTTATGTTTTCACAGCACTTTTTTTCTTGACATCACCTATGCTAAGCAGTGTAAGGACACTGAGGGTCACCTGAGATACATTTAAACATCAATCTGATAACATCAAAGCCCTAGTGCAAAAACTTAGTGGTTAAAAGAAATCCTGCTAGGGCACGGCCAGCCCTGGCCCTGTGGTGTTCACAGATCTGACCACAGCGTGGATAATTTCCCAGAGCCCAGCTGTAAATGGAAAAGTTTCTACACTGGCAGGGAGAATCACTTGACATTTTGAATCCTTGGTGTCTTTTCCTCAACTCAGCTGACTTTCCCACCCACAGAGTACCCCAAGTTCTGGAGCCGGACAGAGCCATCGTTACATCAGTGTTCAGGCCTACAACTTGCTTGATCGGTCTAGCTGACTAAATATGAGGGTGTGGGCTATGAGCACCAGAGGATTAGGATCTGTTCCTCCAAAGGGCTGACTAGCCATGGCACAAGGATCCACAGAAGACTTCCTTGAACTCTCTCTCTAGGTTTAACTTAGTCTGGACTGGAAACCAGTGCAAATTACAAACCCTCCATTTACTTCTACTTCAGAGTTGAGGTTACCATGAATTAGAGTGCCCTGAATTCTGTGTGGGTCCTGCCCGTCCCTGGTCCCTGTCAGTATTCAACAAAACAAGTTAATCTCCCTGGTAAGTGACAGCTCTGCCCCTTGTAACTGGCATGGAATCAAGTTTTTAACTTGATTTGAGAAGTGAGAAGAATTCAGTACCAGCTAGAGGATTCATTAGCAAGCTGAATCAGTTTTAGCTGGAATCTGTTTGGCTGTCCTCATCTCTTAGTTCGGCTTTTTTTTTTTTTCCTCTTATTATCAATCCAGTCCACAAGACTTATCAACCACTCTGTCTACTGAGGACACCAGGCTCCTTTGCTAAGCTGTTCACAGCCGGCTCACACAACCCACTGCTCTGGCCCAAATTTTTTTTTTTTTTTGCGGTACGCGGGCCTCTCACTGCTGTGGCCTCTCCCGTTGCGGAGCACAGGCTCCAAACGCGCAGGCTCAGCAGCCATGGCTCACAGACCCAGCCGCTCCACAGCATGTGGGATCCTCCCGGACTGGGGCACGAACCCGTGTCCCCTACATTGGCAGGTGGACTCTCAACCACTGCGCCACCAGGGAAGCCCCTCTGGTCCAAATTTTGATAGCTCCATAGAGAGGAGGGAAGGGTGGGGGAGTGCTACATTTCCACAGAAACTGACCAAAACTCCCCAAAATGCCATGGGGAAGCAAAAGCATCAGCAGAAATGGAGTCATCAGGAAGCCTAGTTATTGTGTGCAGTGGGTAGCCTGTCAGCAGCAGCCCCCCAAGTACCAGAAAATGTTTTCCATTCAAGCAATATGGGAAGAACCAAGAATCTACCTCAAAGGAACAGACATTCATTTTTTTGGTGGGTGATTTACAAAAGGGAAGATTAATTTTTCCACTCACTACAATATTTTCTCTGCTTCTAATCCCATTCTCTGCCCTGATCAAGTATTATGGATGTGTAGGCAGAAACAACTGAATGACGATTATGTGATGGGACATAAGGAAGAAGCCTTTGTCTAGCAAAATCCTGTAACTGGTACTGCACGTCTGTGCTGCCCACTGTGGTCACAGAATCTTGGTGCAGTTGTCATCTGAAGACCCTCCCACTGGGAAATCTACATGAGAGACTGAGGCATAGTCATGCAGTGTGCCTGAAATCCCTGTGAGGGGGCTGACCCATGCCCGCCCTAACCCCTACCCCCAACATCTGTGACATCTATCCATGGCCTTGCAGAGCACACCGTTTAGCGGGAGTTCACATTATGAGGAAGGATCTCAGGCTTCCCTCTAAAGAAACAGGCCCAGACCTCCTTGAAACCAGAATACAAATTTATATTCCTCAGAACAACTTGTTCCCATGGAAGTTGGTGGGGATTTATTCTAGTCTCCTGCAGAAAGTGACTCCAGGGAACCAGAGAAAACAACTGGAATCACAGCAAGTTTTTCATCTTTTTTTTTTTTTTTTTGCGGTACGCGGGCCTCTCACTGTTGTGGCCTCTCCCATTGCGGAGCACAGGCTCTGGACATGCAGGCCCAGCGGCCATGGCTCACGGGCCCAGGCACTCCGCGGCATGTGGGATCTTCCCGGACTGGGGCATGAACTCGTGTCCCCTGCATCGGCAGGCTGACTCTCAACCACTGCGCCACCAGGGAAGCCCAAGTTTTTCATCTTAAAATGAGATTTAGCCTTGATGTGGACTGCATGTTTGCGTCCCTCCAAAATTCATATGTTGACACCCTAGTCCCCAGTGTGATGATATTTGGACATAGGTCCTCTGGGAGGTGATTAGGTTGTGAGGGTGGAGTCCTCATGATGAGATTAGTGTCCTCATAGGAAGAGACAGAAGAGAGCTCGCTTCTACCTGCTCTCCACCATGGGAGGACCCAGCAAGACAGCCATCTACAAACCAGAAGAAGGCCCTCACCAGAACATGGCCATGCTGGCACCTTAATCTTGGACTTCTCAGCCTTTAGCTGTGAGAAATAAGTTTTTATTGTTTAAGTCACCCAGTCTATAGTACTTGTTATAGCAGCCTAAGCTGACTAAGACTTCACGTCATAGAATACTAACTTGCTGACTCTACCACAACGGCTTGGTTTTGATAGATGAAGGAAAAAAATCTACTGGAAAAGACAGAGGGAAAGTAAGATACACCGTGCCTTAGAATCCAGAATCCAGCAGGGATGCTGTTGGCAAATAAATGATATCAAATCACAGGCAGACTGCAAGTTATTTCACTTCACCTAAAACAAGCTCCAAGAAAAAATACTAAGATTTGCTTATTCATTTAGCTATATTTTATGGAGCACCTACTATATTCCAGAACCTGTGCTAAGCATTGTGGGTATTTTTTAATAGGAGAGTGACTGCCTTCATCCAGGTAAAGCTCCCAGTCATTATGGGCTGTACATATCAGTTATAGGGCCTGTCATATCCACAGTCCCTTCCAAGGAAACCAAGGAGGCAGTTCTCAGAAGCCATGTCATATACGACGTCTTCACATCCATGTTCACAGCTGACTGGACAGGCACTGGGCACCTGACTCAGAGGCAGCCAATCCAAAGGGTAGTCAGTGTCCTATATGTGTCCTTGCAAGGAAAAACCATCTCTGCCTTTACTTGCTGTTTAGTAATTACCCAGGAAAATTAGTATGGCCCTTTTGAGAGATAATATAAATAGAATGAGTTGGGGGGGGTGATAAACAAAAAAGGAGCAGATATACAGAAAACAGTTTGGTCACATTTCTTCTAGCAAAGCCCTAACTTTCACCTGCTCAGTTCCATAGGGCTGCTTCCTTAAACCCAGGACCACTTTCGAGTTCCAGTCACTGTAATGCCTGGTCATTATCTGGCTTCTATTTTGAAGTGTTCATGAGATTCTGATTCCATTATTGGCATAGGCATCCTTAAAATAAGCCCTCATTATTTGAGCTAGCCTGAGTGAATCATAGTTCCTTGCAAGCAAAATAGTCTGTTAAACAAATATGATAGGATAAGAGGGGTACGAAGAAAGTGCAACAGAATCACAGAGGGAGTAATTAACACTGCTAGAATTTTCAAAACCTGATTTTGAATTTCAGTGTTACAGTACTGAAGAAATTTGCCGTATTTCAAAGGTCACCATATCTAAATTGACACAGTGAATTATATAAAATGACACATGTGATTTTCTTGAAGACTTGTACTTTTTTTTCTTTTGGTGGGGTCAATGTAAAAAATGGTGAAAAGAGCCTCTTCTCCCTGCTGATACCCTGTATCTGTTAGTACAGAGAGGAGTTACAAGAGTTAAGTCTCCACTTAGTATTTGAGATGGGCCAACAAACAACGAGACAACTGCCAAACACCACTGCAAATGAGCTCAATGATCAACAGTGGAAAAAAGGACCCACTCTAGGGCTTCCCTGGTGGCACAGTGGTTGAGAGTCCGCCTGCCGATGCAGGGGACACAGGTTCGTGCCCCGGTCCGGGAAGATCCCACATGCCGTGGAGCGGCTGGGCCCGTGAGCCATGGCCGCTGAGCCTGCGCATCCGGAGCCTGTGCTCCGCAACGGGAGAGGCCACAACAGTGAGAGGCCCGTGTACCACAAAAAGCAAAAAAAAAAAGGACCCACTCTAATTCCACAGGAGCAGACCAAGGAGAACCCTCTTTAACTGGTCCTCTGTTTGGGAACCAGGAGCACTCTCCTATTAACATGTGACATTTCCTTAACAAGGTGATGTACACGAGCAGCCAGGCTAATACTTGGGTTGGTGGTAACTTGTTTCTACTTAGGACAAGCTCCTCAGGGAAAGCAGAAACTGCTGAGCAGTCTCGATTGTACCCAGTATGTTCCAGCACCTGGTAGCCGTTATGCAGGGAATGAATCCCATTATCAAACATAAATGCTGTCAGAATGGCACGGAGGAATCCTCAGCTTGTGCAGGCAAGGGCCATGAAACATACTGGTATAAATATTTTCTCTCTAGAAGCTCATACCTTTTAAAAATTCCTTTTCAGTGGTGAGAATCCTTAAGCTGAAAAGGCAGGAAAGAAACGTTTCAAGGCATGAATTTGTGGTACAAAACAACAAGATGTCTCCACTGGTTTAAATCTGTGTGCTCTGAATGGGAGGGGGTGGCCGTGGGGAACACATTATTCCAATGCTACTTGGCTGCTGCCAAAGTTTGCTTGGTTCTCTTTGACTCCTGTGAAAAGCTCTCAGAACTGATGGAGAGTGCACGGTTTAGATAAACTGGATTAGAAGAAGGGAGAGAGATGGATATAATTCTTTCTTAGATACTAAAAATGGGATGGCTGTCTACTATAATAAGACCAAGAAAGGAGCCATGCTTATCTCAACTCCAACCTGATGTCAGTAATCATACAGAACATGAGAAGAGAGGTCCCTGTTAACCGAAGCAGGGGGTTTATCTGGCCTTTGTAGGCTTCTGGATAAATCCATTAGCACTGCAGCCTCGTGAGGCCCTCTCTGGTAGTACAGCGTTTACCCGTATCTTCTGCTTGACACAAAAGCACCATCAAGACAAAGCCGAGGAACGTGTGGCTCTTCACTGCAAGGGAACGCCACCGCTGCTTATCTCTGCTAATTATTATTTATAGTCTACATTTGTTTTCAGGTGAAAATCAAATAACAGAAAGTAGAAAAGCCACCCTGCATTTCCTGAGCTCTGGTCTCATTAGCCAGATTTCCTTAAAACTCCTGGTACTTCAGAGTTTTGCCAAGTGGCTAAATGAAATGCACACAATTGCAAAGTGTTATGAATATTTATGATGGTTTAATGATGGGATTTTTTTTGCATCCATGAATAATAAAGATTCTAACAAGAACAGATAACAAGATGGGGACAAAACAGTGAAGTGGTTAATACAAGAACTGCTCTTGGGGGGACCCCACTGAGAACAGCAGGAGCTGCAGCCTCTCCTCCTCTCTCACCAGAACCAAGTGCAAAGCAGGGGCACAGAGGTTAGCCTAATTTCTCCACTCTTTTAACAGATATCTTCAGCTAAAATAGGTATTTTATCCCTACTTTGTGCCTAAGCTCATGGTGTCCTCTGGAGGTAAGGGAAGCTCAGAGTTACAGACACTGTCGTCAAGTGACCTTACACTGCTAACAGTAGTATTTGTTTCAGGCTTCGGTCACCAGCAGAATTTGCTGCTTTGCCTCTTCTGAGCCACTTACTAGTTAAAAAGCACTTGGCTGAGGCTAAAGTTGCTAGGCCCTTGCTCTGGAAGCTGCTGACTCTCTCACAAACCTCGACTTGTGAAGGGCCTTCAGCAGAAGTTTCCAAAAGGTAAACGTTACAGTTGTTATCCCCACCAATATTTCATGTATTAAAGGCAAAGGATTCCCTATGTGAACCTGCCAGGCTCTGGCATGTAAGGCCACTCTCTGTCCCAGTTCCTACTCTCTTGCAGCCTGACTGGCAGTGACTCAAAGGACAGCCACTGACATAATGAGGGATTAGATCAAGGAGCTCTGGGCTAGCTGCCACCTTTGGCTTAGGTGATTTACTCATGTGAAGCAAACCTTCCCCATCCCCCAAGATCATTCATTCATTCAGTAAATATTTACTGAGCACCTATTACATGCCACAAAATGTACTAAGCGCGTGTAATACATCAAGGAAGAAGAAAAACAATGGTCTTGTGTCAAGAATCTTACAAACTGGTAGGTGGAAAAGAATATAAAACATAAGCAAACCGGGGGTTCCCTGGTGGTGCAGTGGTTGAGAGTCTGCCTGCCAATGCAGGGGACACGGGTTCGTGCCCCGGTCTGGGAGGATCCCACATGCCGCGGAGCGGCTGGGCCCATGAGCCATGGCCGCTGAGCCTGCGCGTCCGGAGCCTGTGCTCCGCAACGGGAGAGACCAAAACAGTGAGAGGCCCGTGTACCGCAAAAAAAAAAAAACAGACCCCTAAGCAAACCAAGTAAATGGTGGATCCTTGATAAAGTGACTCAGGCAACAAGGAAATAGGACTTCCATGTTTATCTTGGGAATAGGCTCGCTTGACGTCATAAATTCCAGGAAAGTTGTATGAAAATCAAATGATATTTTTAAGTCCTTAAGGAGCATGTGTCTTTAATACAATCACATGATGAATACCTTCCTTAAATAATGACCACGTCCTGCTTTATCTCCTTTGGGAGTCTGAATTTCCATATATTGAGTTTGGTATACACAGACATAAATGTCCACTCTACATAAACTATACTTGGGATTGGAAAACAAATACCAAACAATAATATTGTCTAATATTTGGTTAACCCTTGTGCTGGGAAATGCACCATCATGCTCATAAATCTATTGATGCAAATTTATGGGAAAACAATTCTCATCTGGAAACTCATTTAAAGAGTAAATTAGGTGCAGAGAAAGAATGTCTGATAGGCCCCTATGATTCCTTCACTCACTCTCCATCTCTATATTCCTCACCAGTATCTCACACAGTCCGACTTCGCTGCCTGCCTATTTTATTAAAGCCTGCTGTGTGGGAATTTCCTTTCTCTGCTTTACTAGCTACCAAGAAAACCCCGTCAACGTGATTTTTCACACATTTTCTCTTCCTGCATTCTGCATTTCAGTGAAGTTTCATCTCCCTGACTCACTGTTAAGTGTTTCACATCTGAAATCACATTCACTCATAATCTCAAATAAAGCGTAAAAAGAGGAAGTCACAAAAGGAGAAATTACAGACCAAAGTCCTTCTCTCTCCAATTACTCAGACATTAAGCAAAAGCTACATGGGAATTGCCCACTCAAGACTGAGTACCAGCATCTACAGAGCAGAAGATTAGTCTTGGCACACAACATACCGCATTCCACAGCCCTTCTCATGGAGCACACACATCTGTCTAGGTATTAAAATCTGAGGAACTGATGATAGGTGTTTCATAGAACAAAGAGTAACTGGGAACTGGATTCATACAGGATGGACCCTGGATGGCCTCCCCAGGGAATTAGAAACAGAGCTAGAGGAGGGAAAGCTAAAAGAGAAGGAGGAAGAAGAAAGGATGGAGAAGAAGAAAGCCTAATAGAAAGGAGACTAAGTAGCCTTGGAAGAAAAGTCTCTGCCCTTGCCACCTGATTGGCAGGAAAAACTTAAAGATCTCTTAGAAGAAATAAGCAGGTTTTTTTTTTTTTAATCATACAAAACAAAAAGCTTAATCACTCCAAAGGCTGAAATCTATGTAGGTGCATTCCAATTCCAATGGACCTAATTCCATGGACTAGGAGCACCAACAATTTATTTGTGCACCATGTACAATAATAGCTGACAGTACCAAAAAATAAATGATTATAACATCACAATAATGTTAAGACAAAGAGCAGGACCTCAGGTCTGACTTTTGCTTCTGATGTGTATGGTGGTCACACTTGGTCAGGTGGAGATCCAGTGTAACACTTAGCTGGACATGAGTCCTACTATCAAGGACTTGATGTCTAAAACCATAGGAAAAACATCCATGACAGAGATTGGAGGAAAACGACCATTTAAAATAGTTTGCGTGGGGCTTCCCTGGCGGTGCAGTGGTTGAGAATCTGCCTGTCAATGCAGGGGACACGGGTTCGAGCCCTGGTCTGGGAGGATCCCACATGCTGCGGAGCAACTAGGCCCGTGAGCCACAATTACTGAGCCTGCATGTCTGGAGCCTGTGCTCCGCAACAGGAGAGGCCGCGATAGTGAGAGGCCTGTGCACCGCGATGAAGAGTGGCCCCCACTTGCCACAACTAGAGAAAGCCCATGCACAGAAACGAAGACCCAACACAGACAAAAATAAATAAGTAAATAAAATAGTTTGTGTGGTTATCTGGGGTCAGAGGCCAGTGGAAGACTTTCTGCTTTCTTGCTCCATTTATTTCAGTTTACAAAGGATGAGCAGGAAAGGATGTGTGGGATGAGAGAAAAAGAAAAGAATGGAAAACCTAAGGCAATAATGATCTGTAGAAAAATATCAGCACTAGTCTGTGTCAACTCTTCCCATTCCATGGGTATTTCATTAACTAAGGTAATTAATTCTTAATGATTGCTTTTCGTGGCATTGAAGTATTAAGGTCATGGGGAAAACAGACATGGACCAAAAACCTATGTGGAAAAAATTTACACAGTTTTAAAATGAAAGTTAATCAATCAAATAGAACAGTACTAAGTAGTACCATAGTGACTAATTTCAATCTAATTGTGGTTCCCTTGATCCCAAGCATGTACTTTGAGATCTCAAAAGATGGGCCAAGTCTAAAATAAAGGTACATGATGGAATCCACAGAAACCACATGAGACAGGTTCACAGTGACAGACAGGTTTAGAGTGACCAACAGATGGTCCTAATCCCGTGAGAGACTTAGTTGTATCTAAACTTGCCATCTTACTAAAAATGAGTGAGATGCTGATTTCTGTTAGCTTCTTAGTACAATTTAATAGATCACTAGTTCTGGAATCAGAGAAACATGAGTTTGAATCTTGTCTAGGCCACTTACTTACAGGAAAAAAATCTCCCCACCTTTTCACCCATAAAGGACTGGTAAGGACACCTCCCTTAGATGCAGTTATTAAAAGAATTATATAAGACATTATATGTCAAATAACAACCATGGTGACTGGCTCATGTTAAATGTTCAATAATAACTGTCACCAACAAGAACATTTAAAACAGTATCTAGGAAATATTGGAACATAGTAACTAATTCCTCCTACTTTGCCTTTTTGTGCTTATCTTCTCCTGTTTTCTCTTCCCTTTCTTTTTCCTTAACTTGAGATGCAAATGTGTAGCTTTCCCAAATTCTACCCTGATCTCTATTGCTTGTCATACTCCTTAAGAACAGAGGAAATAATTAAAATGTTCTTGTCTGACAGAATTACAAAAGTTCTGCAGATGGTACACCTGAGATGACAGCTTTATAAAAAGAAACCCATCAGAACATATCCTGCCAAATGAGAATCTCTTGCTTCTGAACAGTCCCTCTGGAATCCATACATATACTCCCAATGTTGCTACCCTTGTTTAAAAAGTTTTCTCAACATTCCCATTTTGTACATGTTTTAAAAAGCTTTCAATGTCCTCAGTGATGATAAATTTGTGTGCTTTGAAGTTGCATTTAATTTTGAGAAATAGCCAAAAGTTCTTGAAAGCAAAACTGATAAGTACAGAAAGTGATCTGTGTAGTACTGTTTTTAAGCAAAAATGAGATTTACATTGTAAAGCATCGATGTAATTTTCTTGCATGGATTTTAAGCATTTCTGAGGGAAAGTCCAAAGATATTCTGAATAAATTCAGTATTTCTGGAATCAGTATGAGTTTCTAAAGTTATTCCTTTGAAGGACAACTATTTTTGCTACTTAACTCTCTTTGTGTTTGTTTAAAATACACAGTCACAGTCATCACTTTATAGAGCCAGAGATGGTGACATTTCTCACATCTGTAATATATCATGTAATTAAAAATGTGTGAAAATTTTAGCAATTAGAAATTTTTACTATGGAGTAGATCAGATTTCTTATTTTTCAGCTCAAGATGTGCATTTTATATGCTGTGTGAAAGTCCTTGTGGCCTAATGGAAACATTCTGGTCTAGAAACTAGTTAATAATACTTGTAAGGCAAGTGAAGGTTGATAGCATTCAACACAGCAAACTTCTGTTTCTGGGCATCTTATTTACTAGTATTTTTTGGCAGTACAATAAAAATCTCCCATAATCATGGTCATCTCAAGGTGTACAGGATAGTATACTTTATGAACGATCAAAAAAAAGTGTGGACTTCCCTGGTGGCTCAGTGGTTAAAAATCTGCCTGCCAGGGCTTCCCTGGTGGCGCAGTGGTTGAGAATCCGCCTGCCAATGCAGGGGACATGGGTTCGTGCCCCGGTCCGGGAAGATCCCACATGCCGCGGAGCGGCTAGGCCTGTGAGCCATGGCCGCTGAGCCTGCGCGTCTGGAGCCTGTGCTCCACAACGGGAGAGGCCACAACAGTGAGAGGCCCGCGTACCGCAAAAAAAAAAAAAAAAACAAAAAAAAAACAAAGAATCTGGCTGCCAATGCAGAGGACACGGGTTCAATTCCTGGTCCGGGAAGATCCCACATGCCACAGAGCAACTAAGCCCGTGTGCCACAACTACTGAGCCTGCGTGCCACAACTACTGAAGCCTGCACGCCTAGAGCCCATGATCCGCAACAAGAGAAGCCACCACAACGAGAAGCCCGTGCACCGCAACAAAGAGCAGCTCTGGCTCGCTGCGACTAGAGAAAGCCCACGCACAGCAATGAAGGCCTAACGCAGCCAAAAAATAAATTAAAAAAAATTAAAAAAAATGACGAAGGTGCTGGTTCAAGATGGCAAACCAGACACATGGATACATTGAATCTGCAGTTATATACAGAACAATTTCTTCCAAAAAAAAAAAAAAATTCCCAAACTAGCTGAGTGACACTTATATACCAGGCAAATGGGGAAAATCCCACAACAAAGTAGGTAGGAGAGGCTGAGACACAATATTGCAATAAACCCCACTCCCAACTAAGTGATCCCACAACAAGAGGGAATTCAAAACCCTGAGCTTCTCCCAGAGCAGCACAGGCTTTGAAGCCCACATCTGGCACACCAACTTTTAAAATCTGCAGCTGAAAGACAGGCTCCCAAAACATCTAGCTTTGAAAGCCAGTGGGGCTTGTGTCCATGAGACCTGCAAGGCTATAGCAAACTGAATAGCAGTTCTTAAAGAGCTCACATGTAGGCTCACCCACGCCAGGACCTGACTGAAAAGCATCCAGACATTCTGTGAAAGATGCTTATTTGCTTATCTTAAAGTATAGCCCTGAGGGGCGGGCATCTAATTTAACACACATCCAGGGGCCTACTGCTATATTCTCTGAAGACAGGGGCCACCTTTACACTCTTTCTTTGCCTTATTCCAGCTCATCAGTATCTCTGAGAGAGGAGCTTGTACCTTCGTCTAGCACCCCAATTTTTGCTTCTGCCATCCAGAAGACAACTCTAGATTGCCTGGCTCTGGTGACCAGGAGAGAGACAACAGACTGTGGCATCCAGTCTTTCAGTGAAAGAGGCCTATCAGTTTTTCTTCAGAGCAGAGGCCTGAGGGGCAGATGTCTAATTAAACACACAACTAAGGGCTGACTGTAATCTTCTACAGAGACTTTGGAGGATGATCACTATCTTCATGATATCCTTCTGTCACTCTCCCAAGCAACAGTAACTCCCAGAGGGGGGCCTGTACATGCACCTTGTGCCCCAGTTTTTATGTCTGGTGCCCAGTTTTTTGGTTGCCATCCAGGGGTGCCCTTGATCACCAGTGAAGCTTGTGTTCACGAGTTCAATGGGACAGTGGCAAAGAAACAAACAGTTCTTACCTGGCAATTACCCCATGGCTAAGCACAGAGGGAGCAAATAGAAAAACCCAGCTCCCTGTCTCCTCTGAAAGAGGTATATTTTCAGGCATTAAAATCTATTACCTGAGAGTCTGGTTTCCAATCAGCCTGAATCTAGATGCTGACTGAGATCCTTCCCTTTGGGACAATGACAGATCTTGGCAAACCCTCAACTACAGGGAGTCACTAAAAATAAAATAGGCTGATTGGAAAGTCACAAAGGTTTGAGACATAACCAAGAGCCAGGGCAGATCCTTCAGGATGGGGAGATGTTGTTCTTTTATATAATGCATAGACACCAACTGAGAGTCAAGCAAAATTAAGAAAAAGAGGAATATGTTCCAAAAAGAACAAGATAAAACCTCAGAAAAAAACCTTAGTGAAATGGAGATAAGTGATTTACTGTATAAAAGCTCAAAATAACAGTCATAAATATGCTTACTGAGCTCAGAAGAACAGAAGAGCAAAGAAAATTTCATTAAAGACATACAAAATGTAAGAAAGTACCAAATAGAAGTCATTGAGCTTAGGAATACAATAATTGAACTGAAAAGCACAATAGAGAGGTCCAACAGCAGACTAGATGAAGCAGAAGAAAAGAAAAGTGAACTCAGAGACACAGTAGTGTAACTCACTCAATCAGAGAAGCAAAAAGAAAACAGAATAAAAAAGAGTGAAGATAGTTTAATGGAGTCATGGATATCAAGCAATCAACATTTACATTTTAAGAGTACAGAAAGAGGAGAGAGAGAAAGGAGCAGAAAACTTATTTGAAGAAATGATGGCTGAAAACGTCCCTAACTTGTGGAAAAAGACACCCAGATCCAAGAAGCTCAGAGAGTCCAAACAAGAGAAACCCAAGGAGACCTACAATAAGACACATTATAATTAAAGTGTCAAAAGTTAAATAAAAGGAAAGAATATTAGAAGCAGCAAGTGAAAAACAACTATGTACAGGAGAACCCACATAAGACAATCAGCAGATTTTTGAGCAGAAACTTTGCACACCAGAAGGGAGTGGTAAGATATATTCAAAGTGCAGAAAGAAAAAAAAAAAAACTGTCAAGCAAGAATATGCTACCTGGCAAATTTATCCTTCAGAAATGAACGTGAGATAGAAAGTTTTCCAGATGAGGAAAAGGAATTTATCACCACTAAACTGGCCTTACAAGAAAAGTTAAAAGGACTTCTTTAGGCTGAAAAAGGGGCACAAGTAAGTAAGAGGAAAACATATGAAAGTATAAATCTCATTGATAAAGCCAGGTAAATAGTAAAACTCAGAATAAGCTAATGTTATAAAGTTGATAAAATAATCACTTGTAAAGCTAATATTAAAGTTAAAGGACAAATTAGTAAAAAATAGTTATAACTACAATAATTTGTTAAGGAATACACAAGAAAAAAGATGTCAATTTTGATATCAAAAACATATAACATGAGGGGGGCTAAAAATGTAGAGCTTTAGAATGTGATCAAACTTAATACGTTATCAACGTAAAAGGACTGTTATAAATATAAGTTGTTTTGTGTAAGCCTCTTAAGCCACAAAAGATAAAGAGAATGGAAATTAACATATCATTACAGAAAATTATCAAATCACAAATGAAGAGAGAAAGAGAAGGAGGAACAGAGGAATTTTCAATCATCCAGAAAACAAACAAAATGGCAATAAATCTTATCAATCACTAATTTAAATATAAATGTACTAATTTGATCTCCAGTGAAAAGACAAAGTGGCTGAATGGATTAAAAAAAACACAAAAAAAGACTCAACTATTTGCTGCTTACAAGAGACACACTTCAGGTTCCTGTTCAGTTGAAGGCTTCCCTAATTAGACAAGATGGCGGAGTATAAGGACTTGAACTCACCTGCTCTCACAAAAACACGAAAATCACAACTAACTGCTGAACAATCATTGGGAAAAAAAATAACAAAAAAACAACAAAACAAACAAACAAAAGAAAAACACTGGAACCTACCAAAAAATATATCTTACATCAAAAGACAAAGAAGAAGCCACGATGAGAAGATAGGAGGGGTGCAATCGTGACAAAATCAAATTCCATAACTGCCGGGTGAGCCACACAGAAACTGGAAAATAATTATATTGCAGAGGTTTCCCCACAGGAGTGAAAGTTCTGAGCCCTACATCAGGCTCCCAAGCCTGGGGGTCTGACATTGGAAGGAGGAGCTCCCAGAGCATCTGGCTTTGAAGGCCAGTGGGGTTTGATCACAGGAATTCCACAGGTCTGGGGGAAACAGAAACTCCACTCTTTGAGGGTGCACACAACAATGTCTTGTGAGCACCAGGACCCAGGGGAAAAAAGCAGTGGCCTCATAGAAGTCCAGGGCCAGACTTACCTGCCGGTATTGGAGGGTCTCCTGTGGAGGCAGGGGCCTCTGTGGGGACATAGACCCTGGTGGCAGTAGTTCTGGAATACTCATTGCTGTGAGCCCACCTGGAGGCCGCCATTTTCTCAACAAGATCTGGCCCCACCCAACAGCCTGTAGGCTCCAGTGCTGGGATGCCTCAGGCCAAACAACAAACAGGGTGGGAACATAGACCCATCCATCAGCAGACAGGCTGCCTAAACTTGTCCAGAGTGCACAGCCACCTCTAAACAGACCCCTTGACACAGCCCTGACCATCAGAGGGACAAGACCCAACTCCACCCAGCAGTGGGCAGGAAACAGTCCCTCCCACCAGGGAGCTTGCAAAAGCCTATTAGACCAGCCTCATCCACCAAGGGGAAGACAGCAAAAGCAAGAAGAACTATAACCCTGCAGTCTGCACAACAGAAACCACAATCAGAGAAAGTTAGGCAAAATGAGATGGCAGAGAAATATTGTGCAGACAAAGGAACAAGATAAAACTCCAGAAGAAAAACTAAGTGAAGTGGAGACAGGCAATCTATCCAAAAAAGAATTCAGAGTAATAATAGTAAAGATAATCCAAGATCTCAGAAAAAGAATGGAGGTACAGACCAAGAAGATACAAGAAATGTTTAACAAAGAGCTAGAATATGTAAAGAACAAACAAACAGAGATGAACAATTCAAAAACTGAAATGAAAAATACACTAGAAAGAATCAATAGCAAAATAAATGGGGCAGAAGAATGGATAAGTGAGCTGGAAGACAGAATGATGAAAATCAGTTCCATGGAACAGAATAAAGAAAAAAGAATGAAAAGAAAGAGGACAGTATAAGAGACCTGTGGGACAACATTAAATGCACGAACAGTCACATTATAGGGGTCCCAGAAGGAGAAGACAGAAAGGACCTGAGGAAATATTTGAAAAGGTAATAGCTGAAAATTTTCCTAACATGGGAAAGGAAACAGTCATCCAAGTCCAGGAAGGACAGTCCCAGACAGGATAAACCGAAGGAGGAACACCCTGAGATACACCGTAATCAAACTGACAGCACTTAAAGGCAAAGAGAAAATATTAAAAGCAACAAGGGAAAAGCAACAAATAACATACAAAGGAAATCGCATAAGGTTATCAGCTGACTTTTCAGCAGAAACTTGGCAGGCCAGAAGGGAGTGGCACAATATATTTAAAGTGATTAAAGGGAAGAACCTACAACCAAGAATATGCTAACCAGCAACACTCTCATTCAAATTCAACAGAGAAATCAAAAGCTTTACAGACAAGCAAAAGCTGAAAGAATTCAGCACCACCAGACCAGCTTTGCAACAAATGCTAAAGGACATTTTCTAGGCAGAAAAGGCCACAACTAGAAACAAGAAAATGATGAATAAAAAAGCTCACCAGTAAAGACAAACATACAGTAAAGGTAGAAAATCATCCACACACAAATATGATATCAAAACCAGCAATCATCAGAAGAAGAGAGTACAAATGCAGGATACTGGAAATGCATTTGAAATTAATAGACCAGCAATAGAAAACAATCTTGTTTATAAACAGACTGCAATATCAAAACTTCATGGGAACTGTAAACTGAAAATCTACAATAGATACACACACAAAAAAAAGAAAAAGGAATACAAATGCAACACTAAAATCAGTCGTCAAATCACAAGAGAGGAGAACAAAATAGGAAGGGGAGAAGAAAGACCTACAAAAACAAATCCAAAACAATTAACAAAATGGCACTAAGAACAAACATATTGATAATTACATTAAACATAAACAGATTAAATGTTCTAAGCAAAAGACAGACTAGGGACTTCCATGGTGGTGCAGCCATTAAGAATCTGCCTGCCAATGCAGGGGACACGGATTTGATCCCTGGTCTGGGAAGATCCCACATGTTGCAGAGGAACTAAGCCTGTGCATGACAACAGCTGAGCCTGCACTCTAGAGCCCATGAGCCACAACTGCTGAGCCCACGTGCCACAGCTACTGAAGCCCGCACGCCTAGAGCCCATGCTCCACAACAAGAGAAGTTACCGCAATGAGAAGCACACGCACCACAACAAAGAGTAGCTCCCACTTGCTGCAACTAGAGAAAGCCCATGCACAGCCATAATAAATAAATTTTAAAAAAAGACAAAACAATTAACAAAATGGCAATAAGAACATAGATATTGATAATTACCTTAAGTGTAAATGGATTGAATGCTCCAACCAAAAGACATAGACTGGCTGAATGGATACAAAAACAAGATCCATATATATGCTGTCTACAAGAGACCCACTTCAGACCTAGGCACACATACAGTCTGAAAGTGAGGGGATGGAAAAAGGTATTCCATGCAAATGGAAATCAAAAGAAAGCTGGAGTAGTAGTATGCATATCAGACAAAATAGATTTTAAAATAAAGACTGTAACAAGAGACAAAGAAGGACGCTACATAATGATCAAGGGATCAATCCAAGAAGAAGGTATAACAAGTGTAAATATATATGCACCCAACATAGGAGCATCTCAATATATAAGGCACATATTAATAGCCATAAACATAATAGTTATGTCACTATTATGACAGTAACATAATAATACTGGGGGACTTTAACAGTCACTTTCATCAATGAACAGATCATCCAGACAGAAAATCAATAAGGAAACGCAGGCCTTAAATGACACATTTGACCAGATGGACTTAACTGATATTTATAGAACACTGCATCCAAAAGCAGCAAAAGACACATTCTTTTCAAGTACCTTGGAACATTCTCCAGGACTGATCACATGCTGGGCCACAAAGTGAGCCTCGGTAAATTTAAGAAAACTGAAATCATAGCAAGCATTTTTTCTGACCACAACGTTATGAGATTAGAAATCAACTACAAGAAAAAAAACTTAAAAAAACATAAACTTGTGGAGGCTAAACAATATGCTACTAAACAACTAATGGATCACTGGAGAAATCAAAGAGGAAATCAAAATATAACTAGAGACAAATGAAACTGAAAGTACAATGATCCAAAACCTATGGGAAGCACCAAAAGCAGTTCTAAGAGGGAAGTTTACAGTACAATCTTACCTCAAGAAATAAGAAAAATCTCAAACCACCTAACCTTATGTCTAAAGCAACTAGAGAAAGAAGAACAAACAAAACTGAAAGTTAGTAGAAGGAAAGAAATCATGAAGAGCAGAGCAGAAAAAAACCGAACTAGAGACAAACAAAACAAGAGAAAAGATGAATGAAACTAAAAGTTCATTATTTGAAAAGATAAACAAAAATGATAAACCTTTAGCCAGACTTGTCAAGAAAAAAAAGGAAGGGGACTCTAATCAATGAAACAAGAGACATTATAATTGACACCACAGAAATATAAAGGATCATAAGAGAATACTACAAGCAACTATATGCCAATAAAATGGACAACCTAGAAGAAATGGACAAATTCATAGAAAGGTACAATCTTCTAAGCCTCAACCAGGAAGAAATAGAAAATATGAACACAACAATCACAAGCACTGAAAATGAAACTGATTTAAAAACTCCCAACAAACAAAAGTCCAGGAACAGATGGCTTCACAGGTGAATTCTGTCAAACATTTAGAGAAGAGACAACACCTGTCCTTCTGAAATTATTCCAAAAATTGAAGAGGAAGGAACACTTCCAAACTCATTCTATAAGGCCACCATCACCCCGATATGAAAACCAGACAAAGATACCACAAAAAAGAAAACTATAGGCCCATATCATTGATGAACATTGACACAGAGATCCACAACAAAATTCTAGCAGTCTGAATTCAACAATACATTAAAAGAATTGTACACCATGATCAAGTGGGATTTATTTCAGGGATGCAAGGATTTTTCAGTATCCACAAATCAATCAGTGTGATACACTACATAAACAAACTGAAGAATAAAAGCCATATGATCATCTCAATAGATGCAGAAAAACTCTTGACAAAATTCAACATGTATTTATGATAAAAACTCTGCAAAAAATGGGCACAGAGGGAACATACCTCAACATAATAAAGGCCATATATGACAAACCTACAGCTAACATCATACTCAACATTGAAAAGCTGAAAGCATTTCCTCTAAGATCAGGAACAAGACAAGGATGTCCACTCTAGCCATTTTTATTCAACATAGTTTTGGAAGTCCTAGCCACGGCAATCAAAGAAGAAAAAGAAATAAAAGCCATCCAAACTGGAGAAGAAGAAGTAAAACTCACCATCTGCAGATGGCAGATGATGTGATACTATACATAGAAAATCCTAAAGATGCTACCAGAAAACTACTAGAGCTCATCAATAAATTTGGTAAAGTTGTAGGATACAAAATTAACACACAGAAATCTGTTTCATTTCTCTACACTAACAAGGAAAGATCAGAAAGAGAAATTAAAGAAACAATCCCATTTACCATCACATCAAAAAGAATAAAGTACCTGGGAACAATCCTATCTAAGGAGGCAAAAGACCTGTACTCTGAAAACTGTAAGATGTGGTTGAAAGAAATCAAAGATGACACAACAGCTGTAAAGATATACCATGTTCTTGGACTGGAAGAATCAATATTGTCAAATGACTGTACTACCTAAGGCAATCTACAGATTCAATGCAATACCTATCAAATTACCAATGGCATTTTTCATAGAACTAGAGCAAAACATTTTCAAATTTGTATGGAGTCACAAAAGACCCTGTATAGCCAAAGCAATCTTGATAAAGGAAAATGGAGCTGGAGGAATCAGGCTCCCTGACTTCAGACTATACTACAAAGCTACAATAATCAATACAGTATGGTACTGGCACAAAGACAGACTTATAGACCAATGGAACAGGATAGAAAGCCCAGAAATAATCCCATGCACCTATGGTCAGTTAATCTACAACAAAGGAAGCAGGAATATACAATGCAGAAAAGACGGTGTGTTCAGTAACTGGTGCTGGGAAAACTGGACAGCTACATGTAAAAGAATGAAATTAGAACATTCTTTAACACCACACAAAAAACAAACTCAAAATAGATTAAAGACCTAAATGTAAGACTGGATACCATAAAACTCTTAGAGGAAAACATAGGCAGAACACTCTGACATAAATCACAGCAATTATCATTTTGGATCCACCTCCTAGAGTAATGAAAATAAAAACAAACAAATGGGACCTAATTAAACTTAAAAGCTTCTGCACAGCAAAGGAAACTATAAACAAAATGAAAAGAGAAACCACTGAATGAGAGAAAATATTTGCAAATGATGCAACTGACACGGGATTAATCTCCAAAATATACAAACAGCTCATGTAACTCAATATCACAAAAACAAACCCAATCAAAAAATGGGCAGAATACCTGAATAGACATTTGTCCAAAACCAGATGTTCTTGTTATTTTATGATTGTCTGGTGGGATATGATGGTTAACTGAAAATGTGCAAAGATTGAATTTGTTGCACCTACTGTATATAAATCATCAACATAAATTATCAGTTTTGAAATATTGTTATTCCTATTAGTCTATAAAAATGCAACAAATCTTTGAATATTGATTTTTGTATCCTTCAACTTTTTAAAATTCATTTATTCTAATGTGTTTTTTTGGTGGAGTCTTGAGGGTTTCCTATGTATGATATCATGTCATCTGCAAACAGTGGCAGTTTTATCTCTTCCTTTTAAATTTGGATGATTTTTATTTCTTTTTCTAACTAATAGCTCTGATGGGACTTCCAATACTGTGTTGAATAGAAGTGGCAAGAGTTGCATCGTTGTCATATTCCTGATCTTAGAGGAAAAGCTTTCAGATTTTCACCATTGAGTATGATGTTAGCTGTGGGATTTTCATATATGGCCTTTATTAGGTTGAAGTAGATTCCTTTCTATCCTGTTCCATTGATCTGTCTGTCTTTGTGCCAGTACCATACTGTATTGATTACTGTAGCTTTGTAATATAGTCTGAAGTCAGGGAGCCTGATTCCTCCAGCTCCATTTTCCTTTATCAAGATTGCTTTGGCTATACAGGGTCTTTTGTGACTCCATACAAATTTGAAAATGTTTTGCTCTAGTTCTGTGAAAAATGCCATTGGTAATTTGTTAGGGATTGCATTGGATCTGTAGATTGCCTTGGGTAGTACAGTCATTTGACAATATTGATTCTTCCAATCCAAGAATATAATATATCTCTCCATCTGTTTATGTCATCTTTGATTTCTTTCATCAGTATCTTATACTTTTTTGAGTACAGGTCTTTTGCCTCCTTAGGTTTATAGCTAGGTATTTTATTCGTTTTTGATGTGATGGTAAATGGGATTGTTTAATTTCTCTTTCTGATCTTTCATTGTAAGTGTATAGAAATGCAAGAGAATTTATTGATGAATGCTAACAGTTTTCTGTTGGATCTTTAGGATTTTCTATGTATAGTATCACGTCATCTGCCATCTGCAGATAGTGAGTTTTACTTCTTCTCCAGTTTGGATGGCTTTTATTTCTTTTTCTTCTCTGATTGCCATGGCTAGGACTTCCAAAACTATGTTGAATAAAAGTGGCAAGAGTGGACATCCTTGTCTTGTTCCTGATCTTAGAGGAAATGCTTTCAGCTTTTCAATGTTGAGTATGATGTTAGCTGTAGGTTTGTCATATATGGCCTTTATTATGTTGAGGTATGTTCCCTCTGTGCCCACTTTTTGCAGAGTTTTTATCATAAATACATGTTGAATTTTGTCAAGAGCTTTTTCTGCGTCTATTGAGATGATCATATGGCTTTTATTCTTCAGTTTGTTTACCCAGTATATCACACTGATTGATTTGTGGATACTGAAAAATCCTTGCATCCCTGAAATAAATCCCACTTAATCATGGTGTACAATCCTTCTAATGTATTGTTGGATTCAGACTGCTAGTATTTTGTTGCGGATTTCTGTGTCTATGTTCACCAATGATATGGGCCTATCGTTTTCTTCTTTGTGGTATCTTTGTCTGGTTTTCGTATCGGGGTGATGGTGGCCTTATAGAATGAGTTTGGGAGTGTTCCTTCCTCTGCAATTTTCTGGAATAATTTCAGAAGGACAGGTGTTGTCTCTTCTCTAAATGTTTGACAGAATTCACCTGTGAAGCCATCTGTTCCTGGACTTTTGTTTGTTGGGAGTTTTTAAATCAGTTTCATTTTCAGTGCTTGTGATTGTTGTGTTCATATTTTCTGTTTCTTCCTGGTTGAGGCTTGGAAGATTGTACCTTTCTAAGAATTTGTCCATTTCTTCTAGGTTGTCCATTTTATTGGCATATAGTTTCCTGTAGTTTTCTCTTATCATACTTTGTTTCTGTGGTATCAGTTGTAACTTCTCCTCTTTCATTGCTAATTTTATTAATTTGAGTCCTATCCGTTTTTTTTTTGATGAGTTTATCTAAAGGTTTATCATACAGATGGGCAAAGAGCACATGAAAAAAATGCTCAACATCGCTAATTATTAGAGAAATGTAAATCAAAACTACAATGTGGTATCACCTCACACCAGTCAGAATGGCTATCATCAAAAAATCTACAAACAATAAATGCTGGAGAGGGTATGGATAAAAGGGAACACTTCTACACTGTTGGTGGCAATGTAAATTGGTACAGCCAATACAGAGAACAGTATGGAGGTCCCTTAAGAAACTAAAAATAGAATTACCATATGATCCAGCACTCCCACTCCTGGGCATATACCCAGAGAGAGCCATACTCGAAAAGATACATGCAACCCAATGTTCATTGCAGCACTATTTACAATAGCCATGACATGGAAGCAACCTAATGTCCCTTGACAAATGAATGGATAAAGAAGAGAAGATGTAGTATATGTGTGTGTGTGTGTGTGTGTGTGTGTGTGTGTATATATATATATATATATATATATAGTGGAATATTACTCAGCCATAAAAAGAATGAAATAATGTCATTTGTAGCGACGTGGATGGACCTAGAGATTATCATACTAAGTGAAGTCAGACAAAGACAAATATCATATGATATCACTTATATGTATAATCTAAAAAATGTTACAAATGAACTTAATTACAAAACAGAAACAGATTCACAGACTTAGAAAACAAACTTATGTTACCAAAGGGAATGGAATGGTGAGGCAGAGGGATAATTAGGAGGTTGGGATTAACATATACATGGTACTAAATATAAAAAAGATAATCAACAAGGACATACTGTATAGCACAGTAAGTCTACTTAATACTCTAAAATAATCTATATGGGAAAAGAATCTGAAATAGAATAGATATATGTATAACTAGCTCAATTTGCTGTACACCTGCAACTAACGTAACTTTTTAAATCAATTATCCTCCAAAAAAAAAAAAAAAACCCACCTGGTTTTGTCTGAAAGTCTCCAGTTAGCCTCTTGTTCTCTCCTTGTCTCCTTAGCACCTAATTTTTGAGCCACTATTATGTACCAATCTCTTCCTCATGTTATCTCCCTCATCTTCATAACAACCCTTTAGAGGTAAAGAAACTAAGCTGCAGAAAATTTGGGTCATTTGCCCAAGACTCCTGTCTTCTAAGGAGTAGAGCAAGGACTTGAAGCCATTCGTGTATGAATACAAGTCCAGCATCCACCAAGAAGTCCTGGTGAGTCAAACTGGCTTAAGCAAAAGCCATCAACTGACCTTTGCCAAGGTCTTAACTGAACAAGGGGAAGAGGCTTTAGGATTATCTAACCAGTCCAAGAGTTTCATGGCTGTTATGACACACTTTGTGGATTCGAATATGTCCTTCCCTTGCTCCTTCAGGTAGCATTAACCATGTGCCTTCTGGCAGCCCTGACTCTGGCTTTCTTCAGAGTTTTACTATTTGACTCCTCATTAACCCCACTCTGTTAGGGTAAACAGGGAAACGCAAAAGAGAGTAACTAAAAAGATATTACTTTAGTTGTTTATCCCTACATGACATATAATTCACACCAACACACTAAAATATTAAGACACTTTTCTTGACAACTTCCTTTAAACAACAGGAAGAATTCCTTCTGTCTTATTCACTTATACGAACTATAATTTTCTTCTGTGTGTGGGTTTATCTACAGGCACAGAATTTGAGATTATTTAGAAAAGTACTTGGTTTCTTCATTTAGTTTCATATGTGTGAAACTCAAGTGACAATTTAAGTGGGGATTCTTTTTCAAACTCTGAAAATTGGTGTTTAATTTGGGCATTTCGCCAGCTTCCTTTGTTTATTGTTATCCATGATAATCTAGTGTCCCATTACTGTGAAAAATTAAGGGGTGCCTAATCATGAAAGACTACTGAGCAACAAATATGCTCAATTGGCTATTCTCAATATAGCTGAGAATAAGAAATGAACCAGTCTTGATTATGGGACCACGTTTCTTTCCTTATATTAACTACAATTTAGGTCCTTTAAAAAAGTGAGAGGACTGGGCTTGGACATAACTGAAGTAGGCAGGTAACTCTCAGGGAGTTTGTATTTTAAGAGGCACAACAGAAACTTCTAGTCACCTATCCAATAATTATTATCTGCTTTTTCCTTAATATCAAACCCCCCAAATTTATTTAGGGCAGAGATATTCCCAGGCAAAAGTTATGGTCAGTAAGATGTAAGCCCAAAGTTGTTTGGAGAACTTCTGAGGAAATACCATAAAAGGGAGACAGTCAGACCAGCATACCCTCCCCTATCCTATTTCCTGCCTGGATGTGAACATAATGACAGCACCCATCTTACAGCACAAAGTGAACTTGAGGATGAAAACTATGCTTTCAGAATAAAGAGGCAGAAAAGTATAAGAGACTGCATCCCTAATGACTGTGGAGTACCCATATTCCTGGACTGCCTATCACTGGACTTCTTTATCTGAGAGAAACCCACTTATTTAAGTCATTGTTATTTCTAGTCTCTGTTACTAGCAGTCAAACAGAATTCCTAATTGGTATCTGGAGTAAAATACTCACTACTGTCTAAGTTTAGAAGGCAATGGGCCTTGTTAGTCTTTTTTTTTTTTTTTAATATATCTTTATTGGAGTATAATTGCTTCACAATGCTGTGTTAGTTTCTGTTGTACAACAAAGTGAAGTAACCATATGCATACATATATCCCCATATCCCCTCCCTCTTGAGCCTCCCTCCCACCCTCCCAATCTTGTTAGCCTTAAGCTTTGATCTCTGTAGAAATGTGAAGTCCCCTGGAGGAGGTCCCCTTGTTGAGTTTATGGTCATTTCTGTCCAGCAGGTTTTTCAAAGGACAGAGAAAGTAGAGATGGAAGGCTTTAGAGTGAACGAAAGAGGTGTTTGTAGTTGTCATGGAGGGCATACAAAATAAACAACTACAAAGATATTAAATTGCCTCATTTTAATATAAATGGAGGAGTGACCAAGAGACTTCGCATTGAGATTTTTGGAAGATTCCAAAACAGAGAAAAAAAAAGTGAATCACATCAGCAGGGCAACTTGTGCTAAGCCAAAAGAAAAACAGTGAAATCCTGTTCATCTGACATGTTTCTCCCTTGAATTTTATAGTCACATTTTCCCCCCAGACTTTCAGAGTAACTAGGCAAGAAGGCTCCACCTGGGGGCACCTTCTTATCACCAGATATTCAGCCCCCTCCCTGTCCCATCCATAAAATTTACTATGTTATTCTCAGATTGATCAGCTCCTGCTGATTTCAAGAATCAGGGATTTTTACAAAAATATTTTAATACATTTCACTCTTCTTTCTCTTTCAAGTTCCAGCCATTATAATTCAGCTATTTCTTGGCTCATAAACTTGGCAAGGCTTTCTGAAAAAAAAAATCATCTCATTGGCAGAGAGGTTTCTCATATGCTGGCAGTTCAGCTTATATGAAATCGCTGAGTAATAAGAAGGATAAAATAAGGATTTTCAGGGGAACAGGAAGCAGAATGCCCTCCACAGACGAATCCCAGACACTGATTTTTGCTTATCTAAGATGAAGGGACTTTCCTTTGAAGCAGTGTTCACTGACCTCCTGCTAAAACTGTTTATTCAGTGTGATTTCTCCACTAGATGGACAGTGGTCTTGTACTCTTCCCCAAACCTTCCTTAAGTGCTGTTTCAAACGTAATTTGGCACTATCACATCAGGGCAGCCTCGTCTAACCCCTTCTGCTAAGGAACACAGCTGGAGGCCGAGGACCATTTAGGATGCCTCACACTCAAGTAGCCTTCATCTCAAAACAAACCTCTTAAAAATATTCCTTGGAGCAAGTCTTTGTAGACAGTTCTGCCTGACATCTCATAAAAACTGAAAAGAGGAAGCTTGTGTACCTCTGAAGAGAGCCCATCTCCATCTCTGCATCTAAAGCACATGGAAAATATCAATTAGCTAAGTCCATGAATACACAATGCAGGAGACATCTGCCCTTGTTTTCTCCATGCTAAATCCCTTTTCCATGCTAAAGGGAAAAAAAAAATCGCAGAGAGTAAAAATGGTTCAAATGAAAAACATGCTCTTTCATACAATATCCTGTCCTGCTTAACAGTGCCATAATTCTACTGTACTGTAAACAATTAGGTAGGGATATTGTAAAATTAGCTCCAATTTACATAATAATGCTTTACTATTATAATTTAGTGACTGTATTTACACAAATTTAATAAGAATTCAGCTTGCATTTTTTGTTTTAATGTACTTTATAAAAATAATGTCGAATTTACAGATGACTAGGTTCCCCAAAGCAAGTTAAATGAGGACACTGCATTTTTGCAAGTTTCATATACCACATGATATGATAATTCTAGCCTTATTAAATTAAAGGTCACCTCCTTTCCTGATTTTTTCCTTAAGCAGGGGGGAAAAAATACAAAGTTTTTGAGACTCCTAATGATCTGGAACAAAGAAAAATATACCAATTATATACCCAGCGACATCTAAAAGAGCTTAAAATATTTTAAATATATTTTCCCCAATTTTACTTTCAAGGAACTATAGAATTTAATCCTAAAGTCTAATTTTAAAGATATTTTAAAGTTTAAAATCAATTACATTTAAATCTTGGGATGGTGGAACAAATTACATTAAAAGATGTTTTTATTATATTTATTGTCACAGATGTTAATTTAATGGATCGAACCATTATTGTATTTTGGATTTCAGTATAATTCCACCAGATAGAAATTAAATTGCCACATAAGCTCTGCTCTTATCTGAGGCTTTGTGCTCCCAGGGCCACTGGGTCAATGTTGAAATCATTGCAAGTCATGAACCAATGCTTTCCTTGAGGAAAATTTCAATGATTAAAATTTCAATGTGCCTAACACAGGGCATCTGTTTTTCACAAATGAGAACAGCAGTGGGTTTCTTGTGAAAAATTTGAAGGGTTATTAGTGTATAGAGGTAAGTGACCTGGTTTGTCAAGGTAGTTGGTTAATTATTGAAAAGACTTTCTTGATAATATTGGTTGTTAAACATTCAAACAAGTTGTCAAGAAGAAGTTCAAAAAGATATATTCTTGATGATACTATAGAAATCCTTCCTTCTGTTCAGGGCTGTCCCATACAGCTGTGCAGGTTACTGGCTAAGGGAGGGACAAAGTGAGGGCTGAAATCCATCCTACACTCCATCTGCCATGCTGAGTGCTCTGAAGTAGAGCTGTGTACACCCAGAGGAAAAAGCAACTATTCTGGTTTGCACAAGGGTACTCTATGAGCTCATGGCAGCCCTTAGTCTGACTCTCCAGGTTGGGATAAATGTGGTTTGGCCTAATGAAAGAATTATTTTCTAGGGTGTCTCCTTCCCCCAATTCCACAATTTAAAGTAAAGCCCCTGGGCTTCCCTGGTGGCGCAGTGGTTGGGGGTCCACCTGCCGGTGCAGGGGACACAGGTTTGTGCCCCGGTCCAGGGGGATCCTGCATGCTGCGGAGCAGCTGGGCCCGTGGGTCATGGCCGCTGAGCCTGCGCGTCTGGAGCCCGTGCTCCGCGGCGGGAGAGGCCACAGCAGTGAGAGGCCCACGTACGGCAAAAAAAAAAATAAAAAAAATAAAAAAAAATAAAGCCCCAACAGGATATAAACTGGAATCATTTAACTCAAAATGCTAATGCCACAATAACTGTAACAAAGAGCAATCCCCATAGTAACATCCAAGTCAGTCCTGGTTCAATGTATATTTATGTCTTACCCACAGTTTCATTGGAACTTGTGATTATATCTGTACCAGACGAATGATATCAACACATAACCAATGAATTTGATCATTTGGACATTTGATCATAATAATCAGGTTAAAATCCCATCCTATATCCCACTTCTATCTTCTTCTAAGTGACCAATATTTTTGTTATTTTATTTTATCTAAACCCTTAGATAAATACTTCAACTGTTGACTTTGGTTTTCCAAATAATCAACCTATCCTTCAATCTTGCCATCTCTGAGGTGGTTCATAACATTGACCCAAATGCTTCTTCATTCATAGAGTTGTCTAGAAGAGTTATTGATAAAAAACTGGTTCTGAGAAATTTTGCATTTTATAAAAATCTGTGTAATTATTTGCTATGTGAATAGCTTTATTTGCCAAGTATTCTGGTCTTTTTTTTTTCCCCTATTAATTAATTAATTAATTTTTTTAAAATTTTTGGCTGTGTTGGGTTTTTGTTTCTGTGCAAGGGCTTTCTCTAGTTGTGGCAAGTGGGGGCCACTCTTCATCGCGGTGCGCGGGCCTCTCTTGTTGTTGTGGAGCACAGGCTCCAGATGTGCAGGCTCAGTAGTTGTGGCTCACAGGCCTAGTTGCTCCACAGCATGTGGGATCCTCCCAGACCAGGGCTCGAACCGGTTCCCCTGCATTAGCAGGGAGATTCTCAACCACTGCGCCACCAGGGAAGCCCCTATTCTGGTCTTTTAAAAGACATCTGGCATATTTAAATGACCAGACAACACACATGACAAAAAAGAAATAATGTACATTTTTAACTAAGAGAGAAAAAAATGTGGATAAGGTAATAAAACAAAAAATGCATGTATTGTTTAGAACATAAACTTTTAATTTATATGTGTGTCTTGCACATAGCTATTTCATTAGTGGCCTGAAAAAACTATTTGAATGAATCCCCTCTCTCTAACATGTTTTTCTGTAATCAGCTTTGTAGCTTGTGAAATTTTTTCTTAAAGATTACTTCGTATTAGCCTCTCTAGGTCTCCATACCTAAATTATCAGAGTGCAACTAAGACATACTGTACAGAAGGAACAAAAATAATATGAATTTAGGTGTATGTATTATAAACACAATCGTATATGTAAAAGAATATGACTGATGTCCTCCTTCAATTAAGCCTAGAATGTCAGCTGAATTCCTATTCTGAACTGTCTCTGATGGGTATTGATCAGGAGCTACCCTTAATAGCCACAACCCATGAAGCTCTAGCTGAAACCCCTCTAGGGCTGATTTAAGGAGAAAATATAACTTGTTCAGTGAATGCTAAAAACAAAACCTAGATTTTTCTTCTACTACTCATATTAAAATTGGAAGCAAACAAAAAAAACAGAAAGACTGCATTCATTTATTTTCTAGGCCAGAGAAGAAGAGATCTCTCTCCAGAGTCCTCAGTAATGATTCTCAAACTCCATATCTGGACAACTTTAGTATTTTAAAAATCTGCATGTCATCTGTATTATTTGCTTATATTTTCCTTAAATGGCTTACTTTTAGCAAAAACCTATACACATTTTTTGAAGAGAAAAATTTATGTCACTAATATAAAAGGAACAAGTCAATATCACTTGAGATAACTGTAAAAATAAATATAATAAAAATAAACCAGTTTTAGTAAACTCCAGCTGGCAAGTTTTGCTGTCAAATGCTCTGAGCCCTAGCCTTGCTGTTTGTTAAAGTAAGGGGGGTTGGGGGAGGTGGGAAGAGAGAGACTGGCAAGTTCGGGAGAGACATTTTAGTACCACCTGAGTTTTTCTAAGAGCTTGAAAGACTTCTGAAAGGGACATATATTGTATTCCTTCATGTGGCATTTAAAGTTATATAATGTCAGGTCTACCCACCACTTAGAATCACTCATCTTTAACAGCAGTAGGGGTACATGTCTCAAACCTTTGGGAACAATAAACAGAGGTTTCTGCCATCACTGGGATGCTCTTCTGCACATTTCTGACTCAACGCCACTTTCATCCCTTTGCCACTTAAAGAAATGGGACCTGATTGTGAAAAGCTTTTGAGAACAGCCAACAAAGATTATAGCATAATTACTCAACCTATTTAATTATATACTCAGTAGACATAATAGGTACAAAATTAGGCAAACACAGTGCAAGCTGGTCTGATTACAAAGATTCAGTACCAGTCATTTATATGCTTAACCCAGTGAAGGATTATTTATTACCCCAAATTTTAGAACTGCAATTTTGAAAAAGAAAAAAAGTCTTGCATGTCCTATATTTGTTATGCATTTCTTCCATCTTCCATTAAAAAAATGTCCCAGCTTAAGACAGCAATGTAGACGAATCCTGAACTGAATCTACAGCAACATACAGAACAAATCCCTCTGAAGAAATAAAAAAACTAGCTGAGTAACTCCTACACCTCAGATGAAGAAGAATAACCCCACAACAAAACAGGTAGGAGAGACACAATCTTCCATAAAGGCCATCCCCAGCATGGTGACACAAAATTAGAAGGGAACTCACAAATCCCAGCTTCTCTCTGAGAAGTGACAGGTTTGAAGCCCCCACCCTGGAGCCCCAACTTTTAAGACCTGCATCTGTGAGATGGGTCACCGAAACAGTTAGCTTTGAAAGCCAATGGGGTTGTGTCCATGAGACCCTCATGGCTACAGCGAACAAAGAAAAAGTTCTTAAAAGGTTTGTGTGGACTCACTGTGGCTAACACCCCAGGGTACAGTGCAGAGAGTTGACTGACTGTGAAAGAGGCCTATTTGCGTATTGTAAAAGCTTCAACTTTAGGTGCAGTTGTGTATTCTACACACAGGACCCTATTGAAATATTCTCTAAAGACCACAGAGGCCAACAGATACCACCTTTTGAAACTCCATCTACCCTGTTTCAGGTCACCAGTATCTCCCAGAAAGGAGACTGTGCAAATGTCAGGCACCAGTTTTTGTGGATGCCACCTAGGAGATGCCCCTTGATTGCCTGCCTCTGGTGGCCGGTGGGGCTTACTTTTGTAGGTCCAATAGGATTGAAACAAACAGAAGAAGAGTTCTTAACTGGCTACCCCCCAAACTCCTGCCCCAAGTCACAGTGCAGAGGCAGCAGAATTAAATGTGCCCAGTGTTTCTGTGGAAGAGGCCAATCGACTTATCTTAAAGCTTCAGCCTAAGGGGCAGGCTTCTAATTTAACACACATCAAAAAGCCTACTGAAATTCTCTCCAAATACAATGAACACTGGCAGATCACTACACTAGTGTTATAAGAAATGTTAAGGGGACTTTACAACTAGTGACAGGAAAACATATAAAATATCACTGCTGAATGTAACCAGTAAAATTAAGAATAATCTAATGTTGTAAAGGTGGTAAGTTAGTAACTTATAAAGCTAGTATGAAGGTTAAAAGACAAAAGTAGTAAAAATAACTACAATAATTTGTTAATGGATACACAATATAAAAAGAAATATCAGACAAGGAATGAACTACAGAAACACAGACAGATACCTAAACAAAATTAGGAAAACAACGCATAAGCAAAATGAGAAGTTCAACAAAGAAATCAAAAATCAAAACAAACAAAGAAAAAAAACCCTAACAAATCCTAGAGCTGAAAAATACAGTAAGTTAACTGAAGAACTCAACAGAGAGCTTCAAAAGCAGATTTGAGCATGCAGAAAAAAGAGCCAGTGACCTACAAGGCAGTACATGTGAAATTCTCTAGTCAGAGGAGTAAAAAGAAAGAGGGCTGAAAAAGCATAAAGAAAGCTTATGAGACTTATGGAACACAAAAAAATACACACATGCATATAATACCTGCATTACAAGAATTCTGGAAGGAGAAGAGAAAGAGAAGGGGACAGAGTACATTTAAAGCAATAATAGCTGAGAACTTCCAAATCTGGGGGAACAAAAGGACATCCAGATACATGAGGCCTAAAGGACCCCAAATAGGTTTAACCTGAATAGGCCTGCACTGTGACACATTATATTAAATTGTCAAAAATCAAAGACAGGGACTTCCTTGGTGACGCAGTGGTTGGGAATCCATCTGCTGGTGTAGGGTACATGGGTTCGAGCTCCGGCCCAGGAAGATCCCACATGCTGTGGAGCAACTAAGCCCATGTGCCACAGCTATTGAACTGCGCTCTAGAGCCCACGCACCACAACTACTGAGCCCGTGTACTGCAACTACTGAAGCCTGCGTGCCTAGAACCTGGGCTCCACAAGAGAAGCCACCATAATGAGAAGCCCACACACCATAATGAAGAGTAGCCCCTGCTCGCTGCAACTAGAGAGAGCCCACGTGCGGCAACGAAGACCTGATGTGGCCAAAAATAAATAAATTAATTAATTTAAAAAAAAAATCAAAGACAAAAAAAGAACTTTGAAAGCAGCAAGAAAAAAGAGAGAAGTTACACACGAGGGAAAAACCCTAAGGCTATAGGGAGGTTTTTCAACAGAAACTTTTTAGGCAAGGAGAGAATAAGATAATTTTGTATTCAAAATATTGAAAGGAAAAACTGTCAACCAAGAATTCTATATGCAACAAAACTGTCCTTCAGAAATAAGTGAGATATAAAGACTTTTCTGAAAAAACAAAAGCCAAGGGAGTTCATCACCTCTAGACCTGCCTTATAAGAAATGGTAAAGAGAATTCTTTGAGTGGAAGTAAAATGTTGATAATATCATAAAGACATAAGAAGGTAGTGTAAAACACACTGGTAATGATAAATATATAGTCAAAGTTAAATTATGTTATATAGTAGTGGTGGTACATAATTCACTTATAACTCTAGTTTAAGAGTTAAAAAATATAATAAACATAACCATAACTAAAATAATCTGTTATTGGATACACAATGTAAAAATATGTAAAATGTAACACTGATTACTTAAACTGTAAGGGAGAGGAGAAGGAAAAGTATAAAGGTTAAAAATGCTATCAAAGTTAAAGTGTTATCAGTTTAAAATGTAATGTTATAATTAAGATAGTTTATGTAAGTCACATGGTAACCACATGGGAAAAACCTGTTATAATTACACAAAAGGATACCATAAAAAAGTCAAAGCATACTGATACCAAGATATCAAAACACACAAAAAAAAGACAGCAAGAGAAGTAGCAAGGAAGAGTGGATCTACAAAACAGCCAGAAAACAATGAACAAAATGGCAATACTAAGTCATTACCTATCAATAATTACTTTAAATATAAATGGATTAAATTCTCCAATCAAAAGACACAGAATGGCTGAATGGATTAAAAAACAAGATCCAGTGATATACTGCCTACAACAGACTAACTTAATCCTTAAAGACAAATATAGACTGAGAATAGAGGAATGGAAAAAGATAACTCAAGAAAATGGTAACCAAAACAGCAGGGTAAGCTATACTTATATATCAGACAAGTAGACTTTAAACTTAAAATGGTCAAAAGACACTAAGAAAGCCATTATATAATGATAAAGGGGTCAATCAATCAAGAAGATATAAAAATTATAAATTTGTATGCACCCAACATCAGAGCACCCAAATATATAAAGCAAAATTAACACATTAATGGCTGGGGGATTTCTGCAGAAACTAATGCCTGTGGCCAGCAATTTGTTACATAAGTGAATACTGAAACACCCACATTTGAGTAAATATCAACAAAAGTTTTTGCACCTAATGTATTTATTTGAAACTCTGTATATCTTACTAAAGCATTCTAATATTTTGTTAGAGTGTGATAGGCAGTATAGCAGGCAGCTCTGTGCAGAGGAAAAGAACATCTATTACAGATATACCGTGTTTCACTGTGTTTTCCCCTGGAAGAGCAGACTCTACACTTTCTGGTGGCATTTTTTTTTCAGTCCTGTTGGTATTATTTCCTCTAGAATATGTTCTTTTATTTTACCTGATAGTTGACAAAGTGGATCTTTGTGGGGGGCTCTTTTAGAAATGCCACATGAAGGACCAGGTGCGGGACTATCACTACATTCATCAGAATGGTCAGTTAGCCATTTTCTAGCTACTGCTAATGAAAATTGCTTGTAAGTCATTTTATTCTGTGCATTAAGGCTACAATAAATTTTAAATGCATTAAATAAACCACAATTACTCAGATAGAAACCCACTTTTTAATATCATTTTCTAGTTTTCTAGAGGATATTGAAATTTGCCAGATATTGATCAGACCAATCAACTCCTTTCATATATTTATTATACTCTAGTATACAAGTGGGCTTAGTTATTTGATAGCCAGTCTTCCTGTCTTATTTTTCTGTAGATGCTGTGGAGGCATTATGAATAGTTGTCACCATGCATACTAGCCTCGTCTTTCCATAAAAGAAGAATCACTTCTCCTTTCTATAAGAATGTCATTTCTCCCCTCTATAGATTTTGAGATTTCTCCTTTAATTGGTTTTGTAGACCACAATTATCTCTTACAGTCCCACAAACTCTGGTTTTATTTTTCAACAATATTTCAGATGCAGACACACTGTTGTAATAATAGTCTTGGTAAATATGGTGCTGTGAACCAAGATAAGGTTGTAGGACCGATAATATTGCTTCTTGAAGTTTCTTTCCTTCCCCTACATAAATCTCAAGGTTGCATATATATCCAGCATCACTTTTGCTAACTATCCTGATGAAAATTCCATATTTTGTAAGTTTTCAAGGATTATAGGTTTTGAATCTGAGTCATCCTCTCCATTTTATCATTGCCTCCTCAAGTGATAGCTCTTGTTTGGGTATATAGATCAATTGAAATTTTGGTAGAAAATAATCCAAAAGAGGTTTAACTTTAGAAATTCTGTCTGCAGGAAGTGGAGTGTCCGAGTTATCATGAAAGTGAAGAAATGTCATTATTAGTTTGAACTTTCTTCTTGTTATAATCTTTGGAAAGATAGATGTTTCAAGTAAGAGATCAGTCGACCAATATTCTTTCCAGTGTGACTTTCTTATTTGTCCCATCAAAATTATTAATCCAAGAAACTTCTTCATGTCACTATTGGTTACATCAGTCCATTTTAAAGCCTTATCATACTTTTTATATGATTTTTCATTCTGTTGGTGATACAAGTTTGTTTGAGAAGCAACCAACTTGAAAAAGTTGTTACCAAAATTAATTCTGTTATTTCACTAACACTTTGCAGGTTATTACATTCAATAGTTACATCTGACACACCTGTAATGTCTTGTAATTTCATGAATTGTTGTCTTCAATCCACAGTTCTCTAGAAGCAAAGGAGCATTCTCCAGCACCATGAGTTTCATTTTCACTTTCCGTATCAGAATCAAACACTAAGGTTTTTTTTGTCTTTTTTGGTCTAATATTCACATCGTCTGAATCAGAACTATATTCTTTTTTTTTTTTTTTGCATACGCAGGCCTCTCACTGTTATGGCCTCTCCCGTTGTGGAGCACAGGCTCAGTGGCCATTGCTCACGGGCCTAGCCGCTCCGCGGCATGTGGGATCTTCCCAGACTGGGGCATGAACCCGTGTCCCCTGCATTGGCAGGCACTCTCAACCACTGCGCCACCAGGGAAGCCCCAGAACTATATTCTTAAGAACTATCATCTTATGAGACACTAGTATATATGTTGCTCAGACAATCAGAGAAAGCATCTGCATAAAATTCACCGAAAAATTCTTCTTCACTCAAAATTTCGCGATGCATCATTTTTGAAAATTTTACAGTAATAAACATGTGATTAAAATATATGCAAGATGGAACAAAAACCTAACGGAGCAAAATGTGAATGATAACGACAATCATAAGTTGTATAATGAACTCTTGATCAATTTTAAGCTCTAACAACTTTGCACAGTGATGTTACTTGTATCACTTTCTAAAAACGGATTAATACTTCTCCGGTCAATAACGTTCGGGTAACAAAAGATGTATTAACACGTCTCCGGTCAATAATGTGTTAACAAAGCTAAAAAGGAGACATACATGGCAATAAAATAATAATTGGGCAATTAAATTCCCCATTCTCAACAACGGTTAGAAAATCCAAACAAAGAGCCAGTAAGGTAATAGAGGATTTACCATAAATAGAGGATTTACTATAAGTGAAAAGGACCTAACAGACATATATAGTACATTTTATCCAACAACAGAACACACACTATTCTCAAGCACATAAGGAACATTTTCTAGAATGGACCATATGTTAGGCCATAAAACAAGTCTTAGCAAATTCAGGAAGACTGAAATCATACCAAGTATCTTCTCTGAACACAATAACATAAAACAAGAAGAAGGAAACTGGAAAACTCACAAACACATGAAAATCAAACAATGCTCTTTTGAGATGGTGCCCAAAGTTGTGCAGAACAACAGGCGGGGCTTCGTGCAATCAGGTAGGAAGTGATCTGAAGCCCAGGACTCGGAGATAAGCAGAGCTGTGATATGCAGTATGATATTCTCCTCTGATATTGGGCAGTGGCAGAGAGCCACAGCTCCCAATCAGGCTATCATGAGGATTTAAAACAAAAATAAAATCATGTTATAAAAGAGAGTATAGGAGGTGGAGACAAGATGGCAGAGTAGAAGGGCTTGAGCTCACCTCCTCTCATGAAAACACTAAAATCACAACTAACTGCTGAACAATCATGTACAAAAAAGACTCGAACCTACCAATAAAGATATTCTACATCCAAAGAAAAATGAACCACAATGAGAGGGTAGGAGGGTACTTTCGTGATATAATCAAATCCCATACCTGCTGGGTGGGCGACCCACAAACTGGAAAATAATTATATCGCAGAACTTCTCCCACAGGAGAGTTCTGAGCCCCATGTCAGGCTCCCCAGCCTGGGGGTCTTGGCATCAGGAGGAGGAGCCCCCAGACCATTTGGCTTTGAAGGCAAGTGGGGCTTGAGTGCAGGAACTCCACAGGACTGGGGAAACAGAGACCCCACTCTTGGAGGGCTCACTCCAGTTTTCATGCACACTGGGACCCAGGGAAAACCAGTGACTCCACAGGAGCCTGGGAGAGACATACCTGTGGGCCTTGGAGGGTCTCCTGGTGAGGCAGAGGTCGGCTGTGACTCACTGTGGGGGCAAGGACAATGGTGGCAGAGGCCCCAGGAAATTTCATCAGTGTGAGCTCTCCCAGAGGTCACCATTTTGGCACTGGGACCTGGCCTCACCCAACAGACTGCAGGCTCCACTGCTGGGACTCCTCAGGCCAGACAACCAACAGGGTGGGAATGCAGACCAACCCCTCAGCAGACAGGCTGCCTAAAGTCATCCTGATCACACAGCTAACTCTAAATACACTCTTTGACACAGGCCTGCCCACCAGAGGGACAAACCCAACTCCAACCACCAGTGGGCACGTACCAGCCCCTCCCACCAGGTAGCCTGCACAAGCCCCTGGACCAAAATCACCCACCGGGAGGGAGACAACAGAAGCAAGAGGAGCTACAGTCCCACAGACTGAGGAATGGAGGCCAAAAACACAGGTAGACAAAATGAGATGGCAGAGAAGTATGTTCCAGACAAAGGAACAAGATAAAACTCCAGAAAAACAACTAAGTAAAGTGGAGATAGCCAATCTTCCTGAAAAAGACTTCAGAGTAATGATAGTAAAGATGATCCAAGATCTCAGAAAAATAATGGAAGCACAGACCACGAAGATACATGAAATGTTGAACAAGGAGCTAGAATATTTAAAGAACAAACAGAGATGAACAATACAATAACAGAAGTAGAAAAATACACTAGAAGGAATCAGTAGAAAAATAAATGAGGCAAAGAATGAATAGTAAGTGAGCTGGAAGACAGATTGGTGGAAATCACTGCTATGGAACAGAATAAAGAAAAAAAAATGAAAAGAAATGAGGACAGTCTCAGAGACCTCTGGGACAACATTAAACACAGCAACATTTGCATTAGAGGGGTCCCAGAATGAGAAGAGAAAAAGAAAGGGCCTGAGAACATATTTGAAGATATTATAGCCAAAACCTTCCCTAACATGAGAAAGGAAACACTCACTCAGATCCAGGAAGCACAGAGAGTCCCATACAGGATGAACATAAGGAGGAACACAGAGAGACACATATTAATCAAATTGACAAAAATTAAAGACAAAGAAAAAAGATTAAAGACAACAAGGGAAAAGCAACAAATAACATACACGGGAATCCCCATAAGGTTATCAGCTGATTTCTCAGCAGAAACTCTGCAGGCCAGAAGGGAGTGGCATGACATATTTAAAGTGATGAGAGGGAAAACCTACAACCAAGCATATTCTACCCAGCAAGGCTCACATTCAGATTCAATGGAGAAATCAAAAGCTTTACAGACAAGCAAAAGCTAAGAGAATTCAGCACCACCAAACCAGATTTACAACAAATGCTAAAGGAACTTCTCTCTAGGCAGGAAAGAGACCAGCAACTTAGAACAACCTTGTACATATATAAATTGCTATATAAAAACCTCATGGTAATAGCAAACTAAAAAAACTACACACACAAAAAAAGAAAAGCAACCCAACACAATCCCAAAGATAATCATCAAATCACAAGAGAACAAAAGAGGAAAGGAAGAAAAAAACCCTACAAAGACAAATCCAAAATAATTAACAAAATGGCAATTAAGAACATACATATTGATAATTACCTTAAGTGTAAATGGATTGAATGCTCCAACCAAAAGACATAGACCGGCAAAATGGATACAAAAACAAGACCCATATATATGCTATCTACAAGAGACCTGCTTCAGATACACATACAGACTGAAAGTGAGGGGATGGAAAAAGGTATTCCATGCAAACAGAAACCAAAAGAAAGCTGGAGTAGCAATACTCGTATCAGGCAAAATAGACTTTAAAATAAAGACTGCTACAAGAGACAAGGAAGGACACTACATAATGATCAAGGGATCAATCCAAGAAGATATAACAATTATAAATATATATGCATCCAACAGAGGAGCACCTCAAAATAGAAGGCAAATCCTTACAGCCATAAAAGGGAAAATCAACAGTAACACAATAATAGTGAGGCACTTACACCAATGGACTGATCATCCAGACAGAAAATCAATAAGGAAATATAGGCCTTAAATGACACATTAGACTGGATGGACTTAATTGATATGTATAGAACATTCCATCTGAAAGCAGCAGAATACACATTCTTCTTAAGTGCACACGTAAATAACATTCTCCAGGATAGATCTCATGCTGGGCCATGAAGCAAGCCTTGGTAAATTTAAGAAAACTGAAACCATATCAAGCATCATTTCCAACCACAACACTATGAGATTAGAAATAAATTACAGGAAAAAAAAACTGTAAAAAAGACAAACACATGGAGGCTAAACAATATGTTACTAAATAACCAATGGTTAACCAAAGAAATCAAAGAGGAAGTCAAAAAATACCCAGAGTTAAATGACAATGAAAACATAATGATCCCAAACCTATGGGATACAGCAAAAGCAATTCTAAGAGGGAAGTTTATAGCAAAAAAATCTTACCTCAGGAAACAAGAAAAATCTCAAATAAACAACCTAACCTTACACCTAAAGCAACTAGAGAAAGAAGAACAAACAAATCCCAAAGTTAGGAGAAGGAAAGAAATCATAAAGATCAGAGCAGAAGTAAATGAAATAGAGATGAAGAAAACAATAGAAAAGATCAAGGAAAATAAAAGCTGGTTCTTTGAAAAGATAAACAAAATTGATAAAGCTTTAGCCAGATTTATCAAGAAAAAAAGGTGGAGGGCTCATATCCATAAAATTAAAATGAAAAAGAAGTTGCAACTGACACCACAGAAGTACAAAGGATCATAAGAGACTACTACAAGCAACTATATGCCAATGAAATGGACAACCTAGAAGAAAGGGACAAATTCTTAGAAAGGTACAATCTTCCAAGACTGAAATAGGAAAAAAAAAAAAAAAGGAAAATATGAATAGACCAATCACAAGTACTGAAATTGAAACTGTGATTTAAAAACTCCCAACAAACAAAAGCCCAGGACCAGATGGCTTCACAGGTGAATTCTATCAAACATTTAGAGAAGAGACAACACTTATCCTGCTGAAACTCTTCCAAAATTTTTCAGAGGAAGGAACACTCCCAAACTCATTCTAGGAGGGCACCATCACCCTAATACCAAAAGCAGACAAAGATACCACAAAAAAGAAAATTACAGGCCAATATCACTCATGAACCTAGAAACAAAAATCTCAAGAAAGTACTAGCAAACCGATTTCAACAACACATTAAAAGATCACACACCATGATCAAGTGGGATTTATCCTAGGGATGCAAGGATTCTTCAATATCTGCAAATTTATTGGTGTCATAGGCCACATTAACAAATTGAAGAATAAAAACCATATGATCATCTCAATAGATGCAAAGAAAGCATTTGACAAAATTCAACACCCATTTATGATAAAAAGTTTCCAGAAAGTGGGCACAGAGGGCACATACCTCAACATAATAAGGGCCACATACAACAAACCCACAGCAACTTCATTCTCAATGCTGAAAAGTTGAAAGTATTTCCTCTGCGATCAGGAACAAGACAAGAATGTCCACTCTCACCACTTTTATTCAACACAGTTTTGGAAGTCCTAGCCATGGCAATTAAAGAAGAAAAAGGAATAAAAGCAATCCAAACTGGAAAAGAAGTAAACTTGTCACTGTTTTCAGATGACATGATACTATACATAGAAAATCCTGTATATGCTATCAGAAAACTACTAGAGCTCATCAATGAATTTAGTAAAGTTGCAGGATACAAAATTAATACACAGAAATCTCTTGCATTCCTATATGCTAACAATGAAAGATCAGAAACAGAAATTCAAGAAACAATCCCATTTACCTTTGCATCAAAAATACCTAGGAATAAAGCTACCTATGGAGGTAAAAGAACTGTACTCAGAAAAGTATAAGATACTGATTAAAGAAATTAAAGATGACACAAACAGATGGAGAGATATATTATATTCTTGGATTGGAAGAATCAATATTGTCAAAATGACTATACTACCCAAAGCATTCTACAGTTTCAATGCAATTCCTATCAAATTAACAATGGCATTTTTCACATAATTAGAACAAAAAATTCTACAATTTTTTCCTATCATTTCAAGTATTTTATTATCAAATATTGGCTACATTTTTTTTTTTTTTTTTTTTTTTTTTGCTTGCGGTACGCGGGCCTCTCACTGTTGTGGCCTCTCCCGTTGCGGAGCACAGGCTCTGGACGCGCAGGCTCAGCGGCCATGGCTCACGGGCCCAGCCGCTCCGCGGCATGTGGGATCCTCCCAGACCGGGGCACGAACCCATATCCCCTGCATCGGCAGGCGGACTCCCAACCACTGCGCCACCAGGGAGGCCCTTGGCTACATTTATATAATTTATTATATGTAAGATATAAAACATAACAATTAAATAGCCATAAACTCACCACCTGATTTGAGAAACAGAACTTTACCAATGTTATTGAAGCTTTCTCTCTAAAAGTCTGCAATTATGTCCTTCTCTCTCCCACCTAAAGATAACCCCATTCCTGAATTTTTAAATTTATCATCCTTTTTCTTTTCTATATGCATTTAGCCTACTAAAAAATTTTACAATTCTATGGAACCACAAAAGACCCCAAATAGCCATAGCAATCTTGAGAAAGAAAAACGAAGCTGGAGGAATCAAGTGCCCTAACTTCAGACTATACTATAAAACTACATTAATCAAAACAGTATGGTACTGGCATGAAGATAGAAATATCGATCAATGGAACAGGATAGAAAGCCCAGAGATAAACCAACGCACATATGGTCACCTAATCTAAGACAAAAGAGGCAGGAGTATACAATGGAGAAAAGACAACCTCTTCAATAAGTGGTGCTGGGAAAACTGGACAGCTACATGTAAAAGAATGAAATTAGAACACTCTTTAACACCATATACAAAAATAAACTCAAAATGGATTAAAGACCTAAATGTAAAGACTATGAAACACTTAGAGGAAAACATAGGCAGAACACTCTCTGACATAAATCAAAGCAAGATCTTTTTTGATCCACCTCCTAGAGTAATGGAAATAAAAACAAAAATAAACAAATGGGACCTAATTAAACTTAGAAGCTTTTACACAGCAAAGGAAACTATAAAGAAAATGAAAAGGCAACCCACAGAACGGGAGAAAATATTTGCAAATGAAGCCACCAACAAGGGATTAATCTCCACAATATGTAAACAGCTCATGTGGTTCAATAACAAAACAACAAACAACCCACTCAAGAAATGGGCATAAGATCTACACAGACATTTCTCCAAAGAAGACATACAGATGGCCAAAAACCACATGAAAAGATGTTCAACATCACTAATACAGAAATTCAAATCAGAACTACAATGAGGTATCACCTCACACCGGTCAGAATGGCCCACATCAAAAAAAACTACAAACAATAAATGTTGGAGAGGGTGTGGAGGAAAGGGAACCATTCTATACTGTTGGTGGGAATGTAAACTGGTACACAGCCACTGTGGAGAAAAGTATGGAGGTTCCTTAAAAAACTAAAAATAGAGCTATCATATGATCCAGCAATCCCACTCCTGGGCATATACCCAGAGAAAACCATAATTTGAAAAGATACATACACCCCAGTGTTCACTGCAGCACTACTTATAATAGCCAGGACATGGAAGCAACCTAAACGTCCGCTGACAGAGGAATGGATAAAGAAGATGTGGTACATATATACAGGGGAATATTACTCAGCCATAAAAAGAGTGAAATAATGCTATTTGCAGCAACATGGATGGATCTAGAGATTATCATACTAAGTGAAGTAAGTCCGAGAAATACAAATATCATATGATATCACTTATATGTGGAATCTAAAAAAAATGATAAACATGAACTTATTTACAAAATAGAAACAGACTCACAGACTTTGAAAAGAAACTTATGGTTACCAAAGGGGAAAGGGGGGGTGTTAAATTGAGAGCTTGGGATTGACATATACACACTACCATATATAAAATAGATAACAAATAATGACCTATTGTATAGCACAGGGAACTCTACTCAATACTCTGTAATGATCTATATGGGAAAAGAATCTAAAAAAGTGTGGATATTTGTGTATGTATAACTGATTCACTTTGCTGTAAAGCAGAAAGTAACACAACATTGTAAAGCAAGTGTACTCTAATAAAAATTAAAAAATAAAAATACTCGAGTATTAAAAAAAACCCACTCTTTTGAACAACCAATAGATCAAAGAAACAATCACAGGGGAGATTAAAAAATATATCTTTTTACAAAAGAAAATGGAAACACAACATGAAAAAACTTATGGCATGGAGCAAAAGCAGTTCTAGGAGGGAAGTTCATAGCAACAGATGCCTACATTAAGAAATAAGAAAGATCTAAAATAAACAACGTTACTCTATGTCCAAAGGAACTAGAAAAGAATGACAAAGTGGGTCTAAAGTGAGCAGAAGAAAAGAAATAATAAAGATTAGGGTAGAAATAAATGAAATAGAGAACAAGAAAACAATAAAAAGATTAACAAAACCAAGAGTTGGTTCACTAAAAAAATAGACAAAATTGACAAACCTTTAGCTAGATTCACCAAGAAAAAAAGATAATTCAAATAAAATCAGAAATAAAAGAGGGAAGGGGATCAAAATGACAGAGTAGGAAGACCCTGAGGTTATGTCCTCCCATGGACATAGCAAAACTACAACTACATGTAGAACTATCTCTGAGAAAAATGTGAAGATTAGCAGAACAGATTTTCTAAAACTAAGAATATAAAGAAACTGCCACATCTGAGACATATAGGAGGCACAGAGTCACGGTCTAGTCAGAACCCATGCTTAGTGTGGCAACCCACAAGTGGGAGAAATATCACAACTGTGGAGATCCTCCCTGAGGAGTGAGGGGTATGAGCCCCACATCGGGCTTCCCAGCCCAAGAAACCTGCTCCAGGAAGATGAGCCCCCATAACATCTAGCTTTGAAAACCAGCAGGGTGTATATATGGGAGAGCTGAAGGGCTGTTGAAAAACCAAGACTCCACACTTTAAGGGCTCGAGCTCAAGTTTACTTTCTCCAAGTCCTGGCCTAGAGGCATTAGCTTGAAAAGCACCTGGGTTATATGAGAAGGAGACTCGACTAATTTTATAGTGTGTGCTGGAGAGGAGAGGGATCTGGTAGAACTTTCTTCAGAGACAGAAGTGCTAGCAAGTGTCATTTTGTTTTTACTCTCCTTCCACCTAACTGGCCTGGTGCTGGCAGACACCATTTCTGTCACTCTCCATTAACCTAGCTAACACTACATGCCCTACTCCAACTCTCCTGAGGACCAGACTTGACCAACCTACCTGACCCTGCTGGCCTCACCAAAGTGACTTCTGCATTGCCCCACCCAGCAAGCCACCCCAGCCAACACCGCTGCCCCTTCTCCCTCTGGGGGGCTAGCTCTGCACAACAGCATACGCACGGTGGTTGCAGCTGTGCCTCACAGACAGTCATACCAGGGGTCAGCAATGCCCACCAGATATCAACAGCAATCACAGCCCAAACACAATAGGAGGCCATACATTGCCCACACAGGATATGTCTCTAGAGCACCTGGCCCTGGTGTCCACTGGGCCCCACAGGACACCTTCTACATGAGACCATTCTTTCAAAACAGGAGGCATAGCTGATATATTTAACACAGGCATACCTCATTTTATTATGCTTTGCTTTATTGCACTTCAGATAGTGTGTTTTATTACAAACTGAGGGTTTATGGCAACAAACTGTAGTCAGAGGATGCTTCGAAATTTTTAGCAATGAAGTATCCTTAAATTATGTACTTCATTTTTTAAACATAATGCTATTCCATACTTAATAGACTACAGTATAGTATAAATATGTTTTTAAAAAAATAACAAAGATATCAGCATTTTATTTTTTAAATTTTTTAAAAATTTATTTATCATCATTTTTTTGGCCGTGCCACATGGCATGCAGGATCTTAGTTCCTTGACCAGGGATTGAACCCATGCCCCCTGCAGTGGAAGCACAGAGCCCTAACCATTGGACCACCAGGGAATTCCTAAATATAACTTTTATATACACTGGGAAATCAAAAAATTTGTGTGACTTGCTTCATTAGGATATTCACTTTATTGCAGTGGTCTGGAACTTAACCCACAGTATCTCCAAGGTATGCCGGTACAAGAAACAAACACAGAGAATTAGGCAAAATAAGGAGACAATGGAGGGCCTTCCAAACAAAAGAAAAGACAAAACCTCAGAAAAAGAACTAAATTAAATGGAGATAAGCGATTTATCAAGTACAGTGTTTAAAATAACAGTCATAAAAATGCTTACTGAACTTGGGAGAATAGATAAACTCAGTGAGAAATTCAAAAAAGATATAGAAAATATAAAAAGTAAACAATGAGAACTGAAGAATATAAAAACTGAAATGAAAAATAGACTAGGAGGAATCAACAGCATATTAGAGGAGGCAGAAGAACAAGTTGACAATCTGGACGACAGGGTAGTAGAAATTACCCAATCAGAACAACAAAAAGAAAAAAGAATGGAAAAAAACCCACAACTAAGATAGTTTAAGGGACCTCTGAAACAATATCAAACATACTAATATTTGCATTATAGGGGTCTAAGAAGGAAAAGACAGAGAGAAAGGGACAGAAAATCTATTTGAAGAAATAATGGTTGAAAATTTCCCTAACCTGGTAAAGGAAACAGACATCAAAGTCCAGGAACCAGAGAGTCCCAAAAAAGATGACCCAAAGAGACCCACAGCAAGAAACATTACTTTTCACTTTCACCATTTTAATTGTAAAGAGGGAACCTTAAAAGCAGCAAGAGAAAAACAACTAGTTACATATAAGGAAACCCCCAGAAGACTATCAGCTGACTTTTCAGCAGAAATCTTACAGGCCAAAAGGGACTGGCACAATATATTCAGAGTATTAAAAGAAAAAAAAACTTACAAAGAAAAATGCTCTACCCTACAAGGTTATCATTCAGAATTGAAGGAGAAATAAAGAGTTTCCTGACAGCAAAAGCTAAAGGAATTTGTCACCACTAAGCTGGCCTTAAAAGAAATGGCTAAGGGACTTCCTTAGATGGAAAAGAAAAGGCCATAACTAGAAACAGAAAATAAAGAAAAAACTATCACTGGTAAAGGCAAACATATATAGGTGTACCTTGTTTTATTGCACTTGACTTTATTGTGCTTTGTAGATACTGTGTATTTTACAAATTGAAGGGGTGAGGCAACCCTGAATTAAGCAAGTCCATTGGCACCATTTTCTAACAGCATTTGCTTGTTTCATGTTTCTGTGCCACATTTTGGTAATTCTGACAATATTTCAAACATTTTCATTATTATTTTATTTGTTATGGTGATCTGTGATCAGTGATCTTTGATGGTACTATTGTAACTGCTTTGGGACTCCTTGAACTGCACCCACATAAGACAGTGAACTTAAACTGATAAACGTTGTGTGTGTTCTGACTGCTCCACTAACCAGCCATCCCCTCCATCTCTTTCCCTCACCTCAGGCCTCCCTATTCCCTGAGACACAACAGTATTCAAATTAGGCAATTAATAACCCTACAGCAGCCTTTAAGTGTTCAAGTGAAAGGAAGGGTCACACATCCCTCACTTCAAATCAAAAACTAGAACTGATTAAGCTTGGTGAGGAAGGCATGTCAAAAGCCAAGATAGCTAACTGGAGCAAGAGGCCTAACTTCAGCATAAGTTGTAAATGCAAAGGAAAAGTTCTTGAAAGAAACTTAAAGTGCTACTCCAGTGAACACATGAATGATAAGAGAAACAGGCTTATTGTTGATATGGAGAAAGTTTTAGTGGTCTGGATAGAAGATCAAACCAGCCACAACATTCCCTTAAGCCAAAGCCTAATCTGGAGCAAGAACCTAACTCTCTTCAATTCAATGAAGGATGAGAGAGGTGAGAAAGCTGCCGAAGTAAAGTCCTAAGCTAACAGAGGTTGATTCATTAGGTGAAGCAAAGAAGACATTTCCATAACATCAAAATGCAAAGTGAAGCAGCAAGTGCTGATGTAGAAGCTGAAGCAAGCATTCCATAAGATCTAGCTAAGATCATTAATAAAGGCGGGTACAGTAAACAACAGATTTTCAATGGAGACAAACACAGCCTTCTATTGGAACAAGATGGCACTGAGGATTTTGATTGCTAGAGAGGAGAAGTCAATGCATGGCTTCCAAGCTTCAAAGGACAGGCTGACTGCCTTGTTAGGGGCTAATGCAACTGGTGACTTGAAGTTGTAGCCAGTGCTCATTTAACATTCCAAAAATTCTAGGGCCCTTTAAGAATTATGCTAAATCTAGCCTGCCTATGCTCTATAAATGAAACAACAAAGCCTGGATGACAGTACATATGTTTATAATATGGTTTACTGGATATTTTTGCCCACTGTTGAGACCTACTGCCCAGAAAAAAAGATTTCTTTCAAAATATTACTGCTCATTGACAATGGACCTGGTCACCCAGAATGCTGATGGAGATTTACAATGAAATTCATGTTGTTTTCATGCCTGCTAACATTATATCTATTTTGTAGCACATGGATCAAGGATTAATTTCAACTTTCAAGTCTTAAATATATTTCATAACTCTATAGCTGCTATAGATAGTGATTCCTCTGATGGATCTGGGCAAAGTTAATTGAAAACCTTCTCAACAAGATTCACTATTTTCAATGTCAGTAAGAACATTCATGATTCATGGGGAGAGGTCAAAATATCAACATTAACAGGAGTTTGGAAGAAGTTTATTCCAACCCTCATGGGTAACGTCAAAGGTTCAAGATTTACAGTACAGGAAATCACTACAGATGTGGTAGAAATAGAAAGAGAACTAGAATTAGAGCTGGAGTCTGAAGATGTGATTGAACTGCTACAATCTCATGATAAAACTTGAATGCATAAGGACCTGCTTCTTGTGGATGAACAAAGAAAGTGGCTTCTTGAGATAAAATCTATTCCAGGTGAAGCTGCTGTGAAAATTGTTGAAATAACAACAAGGGATTTAGAATGTCACATAATTTTACATAAGCTAAGTTGATAAAGCAACAGTAAGTTCTGAGAGGATTGACTTCAATGTTGAAATAAGTTCTAGTATGGTATAATGCTGTCAAACAGTATTGCATGCTACAGAGAAATCGTTTACGGAAAGAAGAGTCAATTGATGTGGCAAATTTTATTATTGTCTTCTTTTAAGAAATTGCTACAGCCACCCCAACCTTCAGGAACTATCACCCTGATCAGTCAACAGCCATCAATACTGAGGCCACACCATCCACCAGCAAAAAGATGAGACTCACTGAAGTTTCAGATGATGGTTAGTCTTTTTTTAGAAATAAAGTATTTTTATATTAAGATATGTACCTTAGGGCTTCCCTGGTGGCGCAGTGGTTGAGAGTCCGCCTGCTGATGCAGGGGACACGGGTTCGTGCCCCGGTCTGGGAAGATCCCACATGCCGTGGAGCGGCTGGGCCCGTGAGCCATGGCCGCTGAGCCTGCGCGTCCGGAGCCTGTGCTCCGCAATGGGAGAGGCCGCAGCAGTGAGAGGCCCACGTACCGCAAAAAAAAAAAAAAAAAAAAAAAGATATGTACCTTATTTTTTAGACAAAATTCTATAGCACATTTAATAGACCATGATGGAGTAAAAACTTTTATATGCACTGTGAAACCAAAAATTTGTGTGACTGGTTTCATTGCAGTATTTGCTTTACTTGGTGATCTGGAACCAAATCTGCGATATCTTCAAAGTATGCCTGCAGTAAAGGTAGTGGATCAACCATGTATAAAGCTACTATGAAGGTTAAAGATATAAGTAGCAAAATAATCTATATCTAAAATAATTACAGTTGACCCTTGAACAACATGAGTTTGAAATGCATGGGTCCAATTATATATGGATTTCTTTCACTAAATAGTACAGTACTACAAAATCCATAATGGGTTGAATCTGCAGATGTGGAATCATGGACATAGAGGACATTAAAACAAAGACCAGAACAAGAGACAAAAAAGGGCATTACATAATGATAAAGGGATCAATCTAACAAGAGGATGTAACACTTGTAACTATCTATATACCCAACATAAGATCACTTACATACATAAAGCAAATAGTAACAGAATTAAAGGGAGATATTGACAATAACACAGTAACAGTAGTAAGGGACTTTAATACCACACTTACCTCAATGGATACATCATCTAGACAGTAAATGAAAAAGGAAACATTGGCCCTAAATGACACATTAGTCCAGATGGACTTAATAGATACATATGCAGAACATTGCAAACCAAAACAGCAGAATGCACATTCTTTTCAAGTGCACTTGGAACACTTTCCAGGACAGATCAGATGTTAGGCTACAAAAAAAGTCTCAATAAAAGACTGAAATCATACCAAACATCCATTCTGACCACAACCGTATGAAACTAGAAATCAATTAAAAGAAGAAAACTGGAAAAAACACAAACATTTGAGGTTAAACAACAAATGAGTCAAAGAGATCAAAAAGAAAATTAAAAAAGATGCAACAAGACAAATAAAAATGGAAACAAAATGTTCCAGAAAGCTATGAGATCTGGCAAAAGTAGTAGGAGGGAAGTTTATAGTGATGAAGGCCTACTTCAGGAAATAAAAAAAATCTCAAACAATCTAAACTTACACCTAAAGGAACTAAGAAAAAGAACAAACAAAGCCCAAAGTCAGTAGAAGGATGGAAATAATAAAGAACAGAGTGGAAATAAATGAAATAGAGACTAAAAGAAACAACAGAAAAGATCAGTGAAACTAAGAGCTGCTTCTTAGAAAAGATAAACAAAATTGATAAACCTTTAGCCAGACTCATCAAGAAAAAAAGACAGAGGGCCCAAATAAATAAGAAATGAAAGAGGAAAAGTTAAAAATGACACCACAGAATAAAAAGAAACACAAGAGATTATTATGAACAATTATAGGCCAACAAATTGAACAACCTAAAAGAAATGGATAAATTTCTAGAAACATAATGTTTCCAAGACTGAATCAGGAAGAAATAGAGAATCTGAACAGACCAAGTAATGAAATTGAAGTAGCAATAAAAAAAAAAAAAAAAACCAATGAACAAAAGTTCAGGACCAGATGGCTTCACATGTGAACTCTACCAAACATTTAAGAAGAGTTATTAACTTTCTTTCTCAAACTATTGCAAAAAATTGAAGAGGAAAGAATGTCCCCAAACTAAGTCTATGAAGCCAACATCACCCTGATACCAAAATAAAGAGATTACAAAAAAAGAAAATAACAGGCCAATATTCCTGATGAATATAGACGCAAAAATCCTCTACAAAATATTAGCAAACAAAAGTCAACAACATATTAAAAGGATCATACCTCATGATCAAGTGGGATTTATTCCAGGATGCAGGGATGGTTCAATAATACCCACAAATTAGCCAATATGATACACCATATTCACAAAATCAAGCATTAAATTATATAATAATCTCAGTACATACGAAAAAAGCTTTTGACAAAATTCAACATCCTTTTATGATAAAAGTTCTCCACAAACTGGGTATAGAGGGAATATACCGCAACATAATGAGGGTCAGAGCTAATGTCATATTCAACAATGAAAAGTTTAAAGCTTTTCCTCTATGATCAGGAACAAGACAAGGATATCCACTATCACCACTTTTATTCAATGTAGTAGTGGATGCCCTAGCCATAGCAATCAGACAAGAGATAAAAGGCAACCAAATTGGAAAGACTTTCACTATTTGCAAGTGACGTGATATTATTTAGAAAACCTTAAAGACTCCACACCAAAAGCTACTTGAACTAATAAATGAATTCAGTAATGTTGCAGGATAAAAAAATCAATGTACTGAAATCTGTTGCATTTCTATACACTAATAATGAACTTTCAGAAAGAGAAATGAAAGAAAACAATCCCATTTACAACTGCATCAAAAATAATAAAATACCTAGGAATAAATTTAAACAAGGAGGTGAAAACTGTACCCAGAAAACTATGACATTGATGAAAGAAAATGAAGACACAAATAAATGGAAACATACACAGTGCTCATGCATTGGAAGTTAAAAAGGTATAAACTTCCTGTTACAAAATAAGTGTTATGCCAATAACCATATGATTTCTCTCATATGTGGAAAACAGAAGATAAACAATACAAAATAGATGAACAAACCAAACCAAACAAAAATAAACACATAGATACAGAGTAGTAGTTATCAGAAGAGGAATGTTTGGGGGAAGGTGAAACTGTTAAAGGGGATCAACTGTATGGTGACAGATGGAAACCAGATTTTTGGTGGTGAGCATACTGTAGGGTACACAGAAGTAGAAATATAATGTACAAATGAAACTTACCTAATGTTAGAAACAAATGTTACCTCAATAAAAAATAAAATAAATAAATGTCATGGGGATGTAATATATAGCTAATAATACTGTACTGTGTATTTGAAAGTTGCTAAGAGAGTACATCTTAGAAGTTCTCATCATAAAGAAAACAAAATTTTAAACTATATATAGGGTGATGGATATATAGCCTTATTGCGGTGACTATTTTGCAATATATACAAATAAAGAATCACTATGGTGTACATCTGAAACTAATACGTTATATGTCAATCATAAAAATAAAATTAAAAAAGAAAACAATCTCACATACCATTGCATCAAAAAGAGTAAAATACCCAGGAATAAATTTAACCATGTCGGTGAGGACCTATACAGTAAAAACTGTGACACTGATGAAAGAAATTGAGGAAGACACAAATAAATGGAAAGATATTTTGTATTCATGGATTACAAGAATTAATACTGTTAAAATATCCATTCTACCCAAAACAAACTACAGATTCAATGCAATCACTATCAAAATTCCAATGGCATTTTTCATAGAACTTGAATAATCCTAAAATTTAATGGAACCGCAAAAGACCCTCAATAGCCAAAGCAATCTGCTGCCTCTGTACTGTGACTTGGGGCAGGAAAGAAGAACAAAGCTGGAAGCATCACAAACTTGGATTTCAAATTCTATTACAAAGCTATAGTAATCAAAATAGTATTATTATAAAATAGACACAAAGATCAGTGGAATAGAATAGAGAGCCCAGCAATAAACACATCTATATATGGACAATTAATTTATGGACAAAGTAGCCTAGAATATACAATGGAAAAAAGTTGGTCTCTTCAATAAAAGCAAAAATAAATAAGTAGACTATATCAAACTAACTTTCTGCACAGCAAAGGAAATGGTCAATAAAATGGAAAGCAACCTACCAAGAAAATGTTTCCAAATCCATTATCTGATAAGGGGTTAAGGTCCAAAATATATGAAGAACTCGTAGAACTTCATAACAAAAAAATCAAACAATCCAATTAAAAAATGGGAAGAGGATCTGAGTAGGTATTTTTCCAAAGAAGACATACAGATGGCCAAGAGATACATGAAAAGTTTCCCAACATCAACTAATCATCAGGGAAATGCAAATCAAAAATTATAATGAGATATCACCTTGTACTTGTTAGAATAGCTATTATCAAAAAGAGAAGAAATAATAGTGTTGGCGAGGATGTGGAGAAAATGGAACACTGTGCACTGTTGGTGGGAATGTAAATTGGTGCAGTTACTATGGAAATGTGTATGGATGTATCTCAAATAATACAAAATAGAACTACCATATGATACAAGAACTATAGTTCTGGGTATTTATCCAAAGAAAATGAAAACACTAATTCAAAAAGATATCTGCACTCTCATGTTCATTGCAACATTATTTATAACAGCCAAGACATGGAAGCAAACTAAATGTCCATTGGATGAATGGATAAAGAAGATGTGGTATAGGAGAGAGGAATGGCCAAGAAGGTGGAGTGGGAAGATCCTGAGCTCACCTCATCCCACGGGTACATCAAAATTACAACTATTTACAGAGCAACTACTGATGAGAAAGACTGATAGACAGAAAAGATCTACAACTAAAGATATAAAGAAGAAACCAAAATAAAACAGTAGTAGGGTACGAAGGGCAGAAACACAATATAGTCAAGATCCATACCTCCAGGAGGACTACTCACAAAAGGGAGAATAACTGCAATTACAAGGCAGCATTTCTCCCCAGGGAGAGAGGGGTCCAAGCCCCACATCAGACTCACCAGCTCTGGGGGTCCTACACCAGAAAGAAGAGCCCCCAGAATGTTTGGCTTTGCAGGACAGAAGGGCTTACTTTCAGGAGACCCAGAGGGCTGTGATAGAGACTCCACTTCTACAGGGTGCACACATAATCTCACACACTCCAGGACTCAAGGCAGAAGCAGTAATTTGAAAGGAGCCTGGGTCAGACCCACCTGCTGATCTTGGAGAATCTCCCAGAGAGGCAGGAGGCAAGTGGAGCTCACCCTGGGGATAGACACTGGAAACAGCCATTTTGGGAGTTCATTATACCACGAGGACACTAGTGCTGGCAAGTGTCATTCTGGAGTCCTCCCTCTAGCTTATCAGCCACAGGACCTGGTCCTGCCCAACAGCCTGTCAGGAGCAGTTCTGGAATGTCTCAGGCCAAGGAGCTAGCTGAGCAGGGAGACAGCCCCACTCACCAGTAGGCCAGCTGCCTTAAGGCTTCCTGTGCCCACAGCAACCCTGTGAACTGACCCCAACCGCCAGAGGACCCAGGACCTGGACCCACCTACCAGTGGGTCATCACCAACTATGGGATCCCCCAGGGTCCTGCTAGCCATCTCATAACACAGCCCTGCCTACTAGCAGTGGGTAGTCTCCACACAAGGCAAGCCTGTCAACCAACCAGATGAGGGGCTAGCCACACTTACCAGATCACCATGCTTAATCAGCTCAGCACAACAGGAGGACCTACACAGTCACATAGGGGTCTCCCTGGAGCATACAGCTCTGGTGACCAGAGGGGAGTGCACTACCGGAATACATCACAGACATAAAGGGAGAAATTAACAGTAACACAGTAATAGTAGGGGGACTTAAAGACCCCACTTATATCAAGGGATAGATCATACGACAGAAGATCAATAGTTAAACACTGGCCTTAAATGACACATGGATCGGATGATATTAGTAGATTATATATATAGAACATTCCATTCAAAAGCAGCAGAATACACTATCTTTTGCAGTGCACATGGAACATTCTCCAGAATAGATCACTAGGCCACAAAAAAGTCTGAGTAAATTTAAGAAAACTGAAATCATATCAAGAATTTTTTCTGGCCACAATGCTATGAGACTAGCAATCAACTATAAGAAAAAAAAATGCAAAACACACAAACACATTTAGGCTAAACAAAATGTTACTGAACAACCAATGGATAACTGAAGAAATCAATGAAGCAATCAAAAAATACCTGGAGCCAAATGAAAGTGAAAACACAATCCAAAATACTGGGATGCAGCAAAAGTAGTTCTTAGAGGAAAGTTTATCATTATACAAATCCACCTCAGGAAACAACAGAAATCTCAAATAAACAACCTAAACTTACACCTAAAGGGACAAGAAAAATAACAACAACAACAAAACACTCTAAGTTAGTAGAAGGAAATAAATTTTAAAAAATAGAGCAGAAATAAATGAAATAAAGACTGAAACAAAGCAATAGAAAAGATCAATGAATATAAGAGCTGATTCTTTAAAAAGATAAACAAAATTAATAAAACCTTACAGTCTCATCAGGAAAAAAAGTGAGAGGGCGCAAGTCAATAAAATCAGAAATGAAAGCAGAGAAGTTATAACCAACACCATAGAAATGCAAAGCATCGTAAGAGATTACTACGAACAAGTGTACATCAATAAAAGGGACAACCTAGAAGAAATGAACAAATTCCTAGGAAAGTACAATCTTCCATGACTAAACTAGGAAGAAATAGCAAATATCAACAGACCAATTACTAGTAATAAAATTGAATCAGTATTTAAATAAAACTCCCAACAAACAAAAGTCCAAAACCAGATGGCTTCACAGGGGAATTCTACCAAACGTTTAGAGAAGAATTAACACCTATCTTTCTCAAATTATTCCAAAAAATTGCAGAGGAAGGAGCACCTCTAAACTCATTTTACAATGAGTCTGATACCAAAACCAGACAAAGATGCCATAAAAAAGTAATTACAGGCCAGTATCACTGATGAACACAGATGCAAAAATCCTTAATACTAGCAAACTGAATTCAACAATATATTAAAAGAATCATACACCACAATCAAGTGGTATTTATCCCAGGGATGCAAAGGTGGCTTGATATTCATAAATCAATCAGTGTGATACACCACATTAACAAACTGAAGGATAAAAATCATATGAGCTTATCAATAGGTGCAGAAAAAGCTTTTGACAAAATTCAACATCTGTTTATGATAAAAACTCTCCAAAAAGGGGTATGGGGGGACGTACATCAACATAATAAGGTTCATGTATGACAAGCCACAGCTAACATCATACTCAGTGGTAAAAATCTGAAAGTATTCCCTCTAAGATCAGGAACAAGACAAGGATACCCACTCTTGCCACTTTTATTCAACATAGTTTTTTTTTTGTTTTTTTGCGGTACGTGGGCCTCTCACTGTTGTGGCCTCTCCCATTGCAGAGCACAGGCTCCGGACGTGCAGGCTCAGCGGCCATGGCTCACGGGCCCAGCCGTTCCGCGGCATGTGGGATCTTCCTGGACCGGGGCACAAACCCATGTCCCCTGCATTGGCAGGCAGACTCTCAACCACTGTACCACCAGGGAAGCCCTCAACATAGTTTTGGAAGTCCTAGCCACAGCAATCAGACAAGAAAAACAAATAAAAGTCACCCATATTGGAAAGGGAGAAGCAAAACGGTCACTGTTTGCTGATGACATAATACTACACATGGAAAATCCTAAAGACACCACCAAAAACTACTAGAGCTCATCAATGAATTTGGTAAAGTTGGAAAATACAAAATTAAAATACAGAAACCTTTTGCATTTCTATACACACACAACTACCAGAAAGAGAAATTCAGAAAACAATTTCATTTACCATCATGATAAAAAGAATAAAATGCCTAGAAATAGGTCTAACTAAGGAGGTAAAAGACCTGTACTTGGAAAACTTTAAGACACTGATGAAAGAAATTGAGGACAATACAAATGGATGGAAAAATAAATCGTGTTCATGGAATGGAAGAATTAATGTTGTTAAAATGCTACCCAAGGCAATCTACAGATTCAATGCAGGCCCAATCAAAATATTAATGGCATTTTTCACAGAAAGAGAACAAATAAGTCTATAATTTGTATGGAAACACAAAAGGCGCCAAATAACCAAAATAATCTTGAGAACACAGCTTGAGATATCATGCTCTCTGATTTCAAACTTTATCACAAAGCTACAATCATCAAAATAGTATGGTAATGGCACAAAAACAGACACATAGATCAATGGAAGAGAATAAAAAGCCCAGAAATGAATGCACACTTACATGGGAAATTAATCTATGAGAAAAGGAGGAAAGATTATACAATGGGTAAAAGATGGTGCTGGGAAAACTGGAAAGCTGTTTGTAAAGGAATGAGATTAGAAAACCTTCTAATGCATTAGAGACCTAAATGTAAGGCTGGAAACCATAAAACTCCTAGAATAAAACATAGGCAGAGCTCTCTTTGATATAAATCATAGCATTTTTTTTTTTTGGATATCTCTCCTAAGGTAAAGGAAATAAAAGCAATAATAAACAAATGGGACCAATTTAAACTTAAAACCTTTTGCACAGCAAAGGAAACCACTGATGAAACAAAAAGACAACCTACTGATGGGAGAAGATATTTGCAAATGATATGACTGATAGGGGCTAATATCCAAAATATATAAACAGCTCATAACAACTCAACATAAAAAAAGACAGCCCAATTAAGAAAATGGGCAGAAGACTTGAATAGACATTTTTCCAAAGAAGACATATGGATGGCCAACAGGCATATGAAAAGATGCTCAACATCACTAATCATCAGGGAAATGAAAATCAAAATCTCAATGAGATTATCACCTCACACTTGTCAGAATGTCTAGTATCAAAAAGTCTACAAATAACTTTTGGAGAGGATGTGATGAAACGGGAATTCTTGTACTGTTGGTGGGAATGTAAATTGATGCAGCCACTATGGAAAACAGTATGGAGGTTCATTAAAAAACTAAAAATAGAACTACTTATATAATCTAGCATTTCTACTCCTTGGTATATATCTGAAGAAAATGAAAACATTAATTTGAAAAGATACATGAATCTCAATGTTCATAGCAGCATTATTTACAACAGCCAAAATATGAAAATAATTTTAAAGTGTCCATCAACTAACTATACATATATGTGTGTGTGTCTGTATATATACATATATATGCATCAATATGTGTGTGTGTGCGTGTGTGTGTATATAATGCAATATTACTCAGTCATGAAAAAAGAATGAAATCTTGCCATCAGCGACAACATGGATAGACCTAGAGGATGTTATACTAAGTGAAATAAGTAGGAGAAAGACAAATACCACATGATTTCACTTATATGTGGAATCTAAAAAACAAATGAATAATCATAACAAAACAGAAACAGGGTTATAGATACAGAGAATAAACAGGTGGTTGCCAAAAGGGAAGGGAGGGGGTTGCAGGGACGAAGAAAATATGTGAGGCAGATTAAGAAGTACAAACTTCCAGTTGCAAAGTAAATGAGTCAGGGGTATGAAATGTGGGCAACATAGTCAATACCTATGTAATCTTTGTGTGGTGAAATACTGTAACCTGACTTATCCTGTTGATCAGTTTGAAATGTATAGAAATATAGAACCACTATGTTGTGTAACAGGAACTAACATAGTGTTATAGGTCAGCTATACTTCAAAAACAAACAACCTCACAGAAAAAGAGATCAGATTTGTGGTTACCAGAGGTGAGGGTTGTGGGGAAACTGGATGAAGGCAGGTAAAAGGTATAAACTTCCAATTAGAAGATAAAAGTACGAGGGATGTAATTTACAACATGATAATAATTAACACTGCTGTATGTTATATATGAAAGCTATTAAGAGTTAATCCTAAGAGAGCTCATCACAAGGAAAAATATTTTTCCTCTATTTCTTTAATTTTTTATGTATATGGATGGATATTCACTAAGCTTATCGTGATGAATATTACATGCTGTAAGTCAAGTAATTACACTGTACACCTTAAACTTATACAGTGTACTGTGTCAATTACATCTCAATAAAACTAGAAGAAAAAAAAGTAGATGTGGTAAATATACAACAGAATATTACTCAGCCATAAAAAAGAAGGAAATTCTGCAGTTTGTGGCAACATGGATGGACCCTGAGGGCATTGTGTCAAGTGAAATAAGCCAGAGAAAGAAAATACCATATGATCTCACTGAGATGAGGAATCTAAAACAAACAAATCAAACCCATTGATACAGAGCACAGATTGGTTATTGCTAGAGGTGGAGTGGGAGGGTGTGGTGGTGGGGAAAAGGATGAAGGTAATCAAAAGGTACAAACTTCTAGGTATAAAATGAAGTCTGGGGATGTAACATACTGCATGGTGTCACAGTTAATAATACTGAATTATATACTTGGTAAAAAAAAGAAGTGTAGCAGGAAGCAAAAATGAAAATGTTTATCTCAGATGATCACAATTCTTAATATGGTTATCCCATTCTCACACAGCTTTTTCAAATTCTTACTGATGTGTTAATTGCTAACATATGGAACTACCCTCAAAATCTGAAGGAAAAAAAGCTATCTAATAAGACTGATACCAAAGCTATAACTTAATGCTTTGGTTTTATTATTTTCAGAACACAACCATATATATTTTCTCAACTGAACCTCATGATGTTCAGATACAACTCAGAATCCCATTTTAGAAAGTAAATAATTTGATATCCAAAGGTTGCTGGTTTGCCCCTGGTCCCATGGCTAATAAATGGGAAAATTAAATTATAATCTTTTGATTATTTTCTCACCAAAACACTCTCTCGTCATGGATAGTTTGGGTGCACTCCTTCCTCTGTCCAGTTTTATGCTCCATGTTCATGTCAGTTTATATTTATTGGGCACCTAACTTGTGCTAGGCACTGTGATGGGAAAGGATGTGAAAATGAACAACATACTGTCTACTTAATTCGGGTTCCTCAGATACAGCTTTAGGTCCTTATAGCCACTCTTATGAGGAAGTGTAATCCCCGGGATTGGGGTGAGGGACAGAGGCAGTTAGGCAGGGAAGGAGGGAGAGAAACACAAGGAAGCATTACAGAGCTCACCAACACGAAGTGCAACTGACCCCTCAGAACCATCCTCTAGAAGTATGATAACCTTTGTTTCAGGACATTACATGGTGGTGGAGGTTGGAAAGTTGTGGAGAAAGGGGGACAAATTTATCTACCAGCTCCCATGCATTGGTTGTAGGTTTGCTCCTTGGGGTATTAACTTCTTTACACTGGTGTTGCACACATGTGAACACCTAGGGGGGTCTGCCTTATCCCTGTATAATCACAGAAGCCTCGGGTAGGAGGAGGGGGCCTATGGCGTCAGCATAAAGCAATGCACTGCCAGGTAAAACTTCCAGGTTCCCCCAGTGGGATGATGGAATGAGAGTCAGGACGGGCCAGCGGGGTGATACATGAAAGGAGTCGTGACATAATTCAATGTGAAGATTTTAACACTCACCATTCACATTTCCAGGCCTCACAATGGCTAGTAGGAATCTTCACACAGGAGTCTCTCAGCAGCTCTAATGTTATATATTTCCAAGCCAGAAGTCTTGCGTCTCCCTCTTCAAAGTCAACTCTCCTCCTAAAACAAACAGTGAAAAGATTTGTCTTCACGATGATGAAGATAGTTTCATGGTTACAATTAAATAGCCATGATACAGATAAAAGAAAATGGGACATACAATGAGCATGCACCTAGGAACAAACTTTAAGCCTAACTCACTCAGTCAACGTTGAGAACTAACATTCTCTGTTGTTAGGCTTTGTGTTAGTAGGTGCTGGGATACAAACGTTACCCGTCCTTGCCTTGAAGAAACTGACTGACTACTGGCTGCACTTAGAATTTACCTGGGGAGTTTTCAAATGACTGTTGGCCCAGGTGCCACCCCTTGAGGTTCTGATTTAATTGGATCCGGGTACAGCTTAGGCATTAGGATTTTAAAAGCTCTCATGTGATTCTTCTGTGCAGGTGAGATGTTTCAAGCTGTGATGCAATGCAGGCTTCAATGCAGGCCTAAAGGATGTTGAATTTTAGTGCATCAGAGTCACCTAGGGAATATTTTTAGGCATGCTGATTTCCAGATCCATTGGCAGGATTATGATTCACTGAATCTAGGGTGAAGCACAGGGATCTGCGTAGTTAATAAGAGCTCCAAGAGAACCATGTGCAGAGTGCTTAGACCCCACTTTGAGAACCATTTCCAGTCTTAAGAGGGTAATGGCAAGAGCGAACAGATTTCAGAAGAGAGCACAAGTGTTGCTCATCAATTGAAAGAAGTATGAGGAAATATTAAGATTACTTATTCTGATGACAGGGCCAAAGGAGGACTTAAAAAAGAGGAGGCTAGAGACTGTTCCTCCTGCAGGGGAAATGTTTTGTGTGGTGACCAGCTGTTCTTCATCTCCTCCAGGACAGATGAAGAGTAACCACCTTTAAACTGTAGCATGTGGGCTTTAGGTTATATGCAAGAAAGGAATTCCTGGTAGTAAGAGCTGTTAAGCACTGATTTAGGTTATTAAGGCAGGCTGTGAATTTTTTTCCCTGGAGGTTTTCAAAACCTGTATAGATTCTCATCTATCTGGGCTAAGGTATTATCCTGCTCAAAGGCATAGGGAGTAGACTAGATAACTTTTTAAATTCTTGGATGGTTTATGACATGGATTTGTAACTAACAGCAACAGTAGTTAAATGTGAAAGTGGAGGGCTTCCCTGGTGGCACAGTGGTTGAGGGTCTGCCTGCCGAGGCAGGGGACACGGGTTCGTGCCCCGGTCCGGAAGGATCCCACATGCCGCGGAGCGGCTGGGCCCGTGAGCCATGGCCGCATCCGGAGCCTGTGCTCCGCAACGGGAGAGGCCACAGCAGTGAGAGGCCCGCGTACAGGGAAAAAAAAAAAAAAAAAAAAAGTGGAGGGACTTCCAGAATGGCAGAGTGAGGAGCCTGGCAGGCCCTCTTCCCAGCAAGACAACCATTTAATTGACGAAAATTATATATATATATATATATATGTAAAGGTAAAGCTCTGGAAGTAGGGGCACACAGCAAATGGAGAAACACTCATTTGAGAAAATCTACTCAATTGCAGCAAGAACAGTCAGAGTCTGAGGCATTTGAGTCACGGGCCCCTCCTCCTCCCCCTCAGCTCTGTGTTTGGGAAACTTTTTTCTGGGAGTTCTACTCTGGGTGGTGTAGCCCAGAAGCCTAGGAGGTGTCAGGGTGGAGGGGAGGGGACTCCCTCCTCCCCCAGTTCCCAGTCTAGGACGTTTTCACTCTGCGAGGGGCAGGCTGCAAGTGCTTATCAATCCCGGCTTCCCACTCATATTACAGAAACTCTATTTAGGGCAGGTGTGACTGAAAGGATGGAGGTTCCCATCCCCCACCAGCCCCTCAGAGGGCAGAGACACTATCCCAGGTGTGGTAGTCTGAGAATACTGGGGCCCCAATTGCCCCTGCCCCAGAAGTGTGGATGTGCTGTGTTTGGGGAGGAGTGGGCAAGTTGAGAAGACAAGGGGCTACCATCCCCCACTCCAGCACTCACCTGTATAGAGAAAGGGTGTCACTTGGGAGAGGCAGACCACTATCCCTGCTCCCAGCTCCTGTGCAGCAGTCTAGAGGTTCTGCTCAGGGAGAGAGGAAAGTTGTGAACAACTCCGTTGGAGGGGACTGACTATATTTGTAACAGAGCTTGGAGAATTCCAGGCCCAAGGGTGTTTTTTAAAACAACGGAGATCTTGGCGGAGGGCAATTAAGAGGGTCTGGTAGCTCCATGGTACTGGTAGCAACAAGTGAACTAGGAGAACAGCCAGAAGTTTAACAGAGAGAACCATGGAAAGAGACAGCCAAGAAAAACCTTCCTGGAATCACAGTCAACTCTGTGGGTAGAAATGGCTGTGCCCATGTACTAGGCACCTACTCAGAAGGACTCTAGGAGTTGGGCTGATCTGAAATCATTCCCCAAGTTGCACACAGATCCCTCAACACAGGGTAGAAGCCTTACTGGCACAAGAAATTTAAGCATAACCTCTGACCAAACATTGGTTGAACAATAAACTGCTCTGGCCCTGGGGCAACTCCTAGGAAGCCAGGTTTAAAAATAAAATTATATGCATCCCCAGCAGTTTGGAAGACTGTGTACATGCCCCAAACAGTAAACTCTCAGGAGCTACTAGGCCCTGACTGATTGTGGGGCAAAAACATAAACTCTGTTAATTGTGATGGTAGTCTCCAAGCCACACAGACACTCAATGGTAAAAGGTAAAGTCTAACTGACTATGGAGGCTTAAAACAACCTTTGACACATAAGTAGATTCAGTGACAACCTCTAGGAAGGCAGAGTAAAAGAAAAAATAAGGGGAAAATAATCTGAGCAGTGACATCAGAGACTGAACATTATGGGGGAAATAGATTTCAGAGAGTCAGTTCAGCCAAGTCACTGAACAAATAAATAAATGAAGCAAACAACAACAACAATCCCTCAGGGGATATCAGTGTCCACGGTTGCTACAATATATTATCAAAAATGTCCAGTTTTCAATTAAAAATTACAAGATGTGTTCAGAAACAGGAAAGTGTGACACGTACACAGGAAAAATGGCAGGTAATAGCAACTGCCTTTGAGGGGCCAAGATATTGGACTTAGCAGACACAGACTTCAAAGCATCCATTAAAAGTATGTTCAAAGAACTGAAGGAAACCATTTCTATAAACTTTAGGGAAAGTATGGTGACAATGTCTTGTCCAATGGAAAATATCAATGAAAAGATTCAAAGTTTAAAGAGAATCAAATGGAAGTACTGAAGTGGAGAAGTACTATAACCAAAATGAAAAACACTAAGAAGGGCTCAAAAGTAGATCCGAGATGGCAGAAGGAATCGGTCAAGTTGAAGTTAGATCAACAGTGAGTACATAATCTGAAGAACAGAGAGAACAAAGAACAGAAAAACATAAACAGTCTCGTAGAAATGTGAGACATCATTAACGCATGTGTAAAGGGAGTACCTGAGGAAGGAGGAGAGAGAGAAATAGGGAGAAAATGTATTTGTTGAGCTTTCTGGTCATGTGATATTCTTCATCAAATTTGGAAGTTTTCAGCCATTATTTTTTTCAAACTCCAAGTAGGATAACACAGAGAGATCCATACCTAGATACATCATAATCACAAAGTCAAACACCAAAGATAAAGAGAACATGTTGAAAGCAGTAAGAGAGAAATGAATCATCATGTTCAAAGGAACTCCAGGAAGATTAATAACTAACTTCTCATCAGAAACAATGGAGGCCAGAAGGCAGTGGGACAGCATACTCAAAGTGTGAGTGTGCAATGGGAGACTGGAATTTGTGGACATTATTCCCCAGGGACTTCTCATACATTTGTCTTTCTCTATCCTGTATGATTTCCTCATTATTCCCCACATTATCTCCTGATGGTTTCTGAATCATTGTGGGGGAAATATTTTATTATTTCACTTAGTATAAATTTATCAAAGTTTTCAGAAATAGTCCTGGACTTTCCATCTCCTCTAGAATTAAGTATGTATTTTTGATTCTTGTTTCAGGTTGTGAGGACAGAGATCTTTGTCATGGACATCTACTGTTATTTGCTCTGCATCTATTCCTTCTTGATGGTACATCTGATGTTCTTTTGGGGAACCATACCTCCCTCCTTCTCAGTCCATATGGTTTACCTGAGGTTGATCTAAAATCCTGGCTTTATGGGAGGCATATAACAAAAATCTTCTCAGAGATTTCCTCTGACCATACTGAGCCCTGACAGGTTTAGGGATAGGGACATACCCAAGTCATGCTAATGAAACTCAACTTGGAGACTTTGGTTAGAAGTTGGGCAGAAGGAGATGTCATTTGATTACAGTCACTCAACTGGTTTGATGGAAGCCTTTGGCTGTCATGGGCCACCAGGAGGAGAAGGCCTCCCGGAGATATGGGCTGACACAAGGGAAAATAGAACTGAGAGACTGGGAGAGAGAAATCTTGTCCTCCTTATGGCATTAATTTGAGCCATAATGAATCCAGTTGTGACTAGAGCCAACTTTGATCTCAGATTACATGAACAATATATCCCTTTTTGCACATCAAGTTTGAGTTGGGTTTCTAGTAGTCAAAATTAGAAGAGTCATGAATAATGATATGTTCTTCTTCTACACTTTTCATATACCTATGAATGTGTTAATTTTATAACTGAAAAAAAACTTTATACAAGAGGCAGAACAGATATAGGTACACAGAGACTCAAAATTAGCTTAGGATGGTATGTTAGAAAGTCATTTTCTCTTTTTGTGAATTTGTTTTTAAAACTGCAGTAACTTTAATAATGAATTCAAGAAACTGATGCCAATTTGATCTTCTAATATCGCGAGTGTTGGACAATGCCCAGCAGGTGATGTTGATCTAAGTGTGAACATATCCATCATTAGTGGCCCTACATCTCCTTAACCATCCAGGCCTGGAGAGGTTGTTGAGGTTAGAGTTGAGGGCAGGGTGGGCAGAGGTGACTAGCAAAGAGAGCCCTGAACATTAACTCAGCGCCTTGTTGAGCTATGTAGGACATACTAAAAGATCCAAGGAGGCCACGTTTAAAAATAGCATAATGAAATTAGTACACTGCAGTCTGCCCTGAGGAGCAGACATGACCTGACTTGATGAAGTTTCACATACAAAATGGATTTTATTTTTAGGGCATTCTATCTGGGATAACAATGGCTCTGCTGATAGGAAGGTGGTGGGTATAGTTTGTCTTAGTGGCTGGCACTTATGCTTGAAAAGAACAAAATAGCACATTTAAACTGTCAAGCCCTAATTGTTTCATTAGATAGGGGTAGTCTTTGACAAAAGGAGCCGGTTAACTGCTGAAAGCAAGAATGATGAACAGTAATTCTGGCAGGGCACCGGGGCGCTGCACTAGTTACCTCTCCTCCTTTGTTTCTTCCCAGTTCATCTCTGTTATGAGGGAAAGTCTCATTTTCTAATGTAATGACTGCTATTAAAATCAGTTAAATGCCTTTCACGAGCTCAGTGGTATATCTTCCACATATTTTCAGATATGAATGAACCACGGAGGCAAGTTCCAGCATTTGTATGCATCTATTGGGTCTCCAGCATTCAGTTGAATATCAGTTACAGTAATGACAGATATTTATTTAGGACGTTGAACCTAGCAGGATCCTAAAATGACTTACACATTTTATACGTTACGGAGGAAATGTCTTGTTTACCACTAACTTGCAGCCAACTCACCTTTGATGCTAAACACCACGTCACCACCAGCTGCCTGTCCTTTGTGGAAAATGGAGACCTTCGTGTCTGACAGGAACGAAGGAAGACGTTTTGGTAAGCAGGAGGTAAGAACTCAGCTTAATATCTTGATGGGACACGGCAGAGAAAGCCCCAGGCTAGGCATTTGTGGTAAATAAAGCGGTTTCCACATATTAATTTTACAAAGCATTTCTGCTCTTCCCTCTAACGCTGCACATCTGTGAGGTATCGGGGAGAGATGGGGGTGTGAGAAGGGGTGGCTCTGATTTATTTCTTGCTGCTCAGTGGAATAAAGACCCACAGCATGTTTTCCATTTACACACATTTAAGAATTTAGAGGCTGCTTAGAATGAGAGAATGGTTATATTTCACCAAGAGACATCATAAAAGCTTTCTCCAGTTTGAAACAGAAAACATCAGATCCCAGAGATAGTTATTTTTTCTCAGGTACAAGGAATCAGATGTGATTAATGCCTTTTTCAAGGGCCAGCGTCTCCTTTCGTGGACATCCAGAAAGAGCTCGCAGAGGAATCCTTCCAGCCGCCCTGGTCTCTGTTCTTGGCAGGGAGGGAGGGAAACTCCTCCGCTGGTGGGCTGTGTGGACCTGTGCTTTGGACGCTGCCCCTCTAAGTTCAGAGAAATGATTTATCTTTGATTTGGGTTTTTCAATTAGCCTTGTTTAAAATTGTCTATCTTTTTCCAAGGGCAAGCTTTCCTTTTAACCAAGCTTCACGTTACATACTGTATATAAATTTCAGCTGAGTTGTTTTCCAGATTCAAGACTGAAATGTTGAAGCCCATGTTTATCATCATTTGGGCTGAGCTGGAGCAAGCTTGTCCTTGTCAGACAGTGGTTCCAAGCCTGAATGGGCCCTCTGCTTTATTGGTTCTTGCTCCATGTTGAAGAATGATGATTTTGTTGGAGAGATATTCAGCGTTTAAACCCGCCCCTCCTCAACTTAGACAGCTGTAGACTGATGAAGGGTCGCAGTAATCGAAAAACTCCATTAAGTGAGAAGAAACCGTCAGGAAATGTGGAAAGTGTATTGAAGAGGAAAGAGACTCCCTGAGCTGAGCTCAAAGCTCAAGTGGAAGGACAATGCTTATAGCCTTTCCACCTATCCTGGTGAAGAAGTGCTGCAGAACGTTCCAGAATCTGAGGACACTCACCAGGAAGAAACTGCAAGTTGGACACAACATGCCTTATGGTTTAGAGAATGAGCAGGCAAACACTGACCTTTAGTGAGCAGGGCTAACTACCAAGGCATAGTAAAAACAGTTTTCCAGCACAGTGTGTCTTGCTTCCAGCGTGGACAGGGCTTTAGCTACTGCTTCCGGCAGGTGCTGACACAGGGCTTCTTTGACTTTCATGGCTCACTGCCATTTCCACAGGCTTAGCTGCCATACAGCAGGTTCCATGGAGATGTGAAATGTTCAGAAGCTGGAGATAGGCCCCTTGCCACTGGAGACCATTGAGGAGAGGGAAATACAGTCTCATTTTCAAATGTTAATTTGGTCTGACCCATGTAAGAATATATTTCAATGGTCTAATTTGGCAACCTGGTTTTCTAGGTAATAAGATGAATAAAAAACCTCTAGCGAGGATCACCACCTTCCCCCACCCCTGATTCTTTAATTTTCTAACAATATATGAGTAGATATGGGGGGGAAAGGGATTTACTTAACAATTACAAAATGCTTTTGGTTCTGAAAAAAAATTCTAGAAATTGAATACTGCATATATTCCCCAATTTTTTTTCTTTCCCAAATGCAAACAAATAGCCTGGAAACCTGGGGAAAATAGTGACCTGGTTTTGGATACGAAGCAAATAGCCTCACCTTAGGTGAAATTAAAATATATGACAATAAATTTCTCTAGGTCTGCATAGAACTATACTATTGATCAAAATTGTCATTTGTAGGTTAATAGGTACATTTAATTTCTTATGTTTACATTTTCACTCTGAAAATTAGTATTCACATTGTTTTCATGGATCGTTACATTACACTCATGAATTGATCAAATGTTAAATAAGTGCTTTGAATAGCAGGCTTCTCTAAGTTTAAGGAGTTATCATCAAGACATTAACAATAATTCACATGCTCATAAAATTGCCAAATTGGAATCTTGGTGGTAAACTGAATCAGGAATCTGCCATCATGAACCATTTTGACAGGCTTCATGAGACTCTCTGAGAATATGCATGGAATTATAGAGTGATGGGGCTGGATATGAACTTAAGAGCATCTGGCATCTGGCTTAACAGAGGGGAGACAGGTCTAGCGAGGTTGAGCAGGCAGTTAAAGATGGAGCTAGTCATCAGGTATCCATTTGCAGCTGGAATTTCTTCAAAGGCCATCTAGGAGTGTCAACTATAAAGGGTAACACTGATCTTAGTGATTCTGTTGCTATTTTTGTGACCTTTTTCTTTTTAATAATCCTTTAGGGAAAAGAGTGGTCAAGCTTAGTAATGAGAGTTTTGTGGTAATTTTTGAATGCTACCTTTTACAAACACTCATATACAAGGCCTAAATTTGTGCCCCAAGTGAGAGCAGAACAGCATGAGAAATTCCACTGAGAGAACCCCTCTGCATTTGCCTCAGCCCTAATCCTTCCTAAGAAATGTGAGCACTAAAGGATCTCTAAGGTGCTCTTCAATGTAGAGGTCTAAGACTCCATGCAGGGAAATGCTCTTTGCCAAAATGCTTTACTTATGGTTCACATACACAACATACTTCACCCCAATCCTTGCCCCTTATCCACTAAATCTAGTCTTGCTTTAAACAATTTCTGATTCTTTTGAGTATCTACTGAAAGTTCAAATAATTTCGCCAAGATTGGAAAATACAATATAGTTTAAAATAATTCTCTGTACATTATTTTGGTACACATTCTGGATTTTAAAAATAGGGCTGTTATAAAATTGCTTCAGCATCACTGCTAAGACTCAGATAAAGGGAATAAGAAAAACTAAGAACACTGAAATTTTCTTATGCTTCAAAACAATTATATGGAATAATAGTGTATGTAAAATATTAATGCTTCAGAATCACACTAGGTCAGCCTATAGTAGCATGCCTGACTTCATAGAAAAAATAAAATCTGACATATCTAATGCATGATACTGATAAACTCCATGAGTACTGGGAGGGAGGGATATTTAGACAACATGGCTCAATTGGCTATGATCCATTAGAGTTGAATAAATTTTGATGTAGACAAAATGGTAATAATAATTCCAGAGTGGTAGGATGTAGCTCATTAAAAAAACAAAACAAACACAACAGTCTAGTATTGTTCCTGGGGCAGTGGGTGGGAGGGGAGATATTGAATACTATTGAGTACGCTACATAGGGAGAACATAAGTGATATTATAATTTTCACCCTAAGACTTGCAGATCTCTCTCCTAAATTCTGCTCCCCTGTATCACTTCCCTTTATGTGTCAGACATCAACAATGAGATATCTTGCTGTCACCTCAATCGTAGTATCTTTTAGATGGAACTTCTCTTGCCTTTGAGCACTGTTTTCTAACTCCCCACGTCTGTAATAAAGATCTTCTCTAGGTTACCCAAGTTTGAAATCCTGAAATGACCCCTGACTTATCCCTGTTTTATCCAAGAAACTTGGAGATTTTTCCAAGAATCGACTCTATTCTATACTCATTTTTTAACGATGTTATTGTCATCTAGGCCAATCTATTAAATAACCTATTGGCATCCCATATCAAGAGACTTCATTCATTGTCCATCTTTCCTCTGGGTTCTGTGAATCCATTAAGGCTCAGTTCAAGACTTATTTCTCCATGTAATTTTGCTGAATTTTACCAAACTTATGCCCTTGCTCTTCTCTTTATCCTCTAAACCTGGACTATAAGTTAATTTATACCAAAAAAAAAAATAAACCCACTAAATTATTGCCTGCCTCATGATGTTTGATGTTGTTTGCACACAGTATAACCTTCCCACTGAAATATAAGCTCCTAGGGTGCAGAGATTGCCTCTCACAGTTATTCTAAATTTCCTACAGAAACTAGTTGGTGCTATGGAAGTGATATGCTAAAACAGTATGCATTAATTGATTTCCTATTTATTGAGAGCTGTCAAAAACATTATTTATATTTCCATGAAAATGGTCTTCATGTCTTTCAGAAAATTGAGGGTAAGTTACATATCTAAAATATATATATATTATATATATATATATATATATATATATTTTAGATATGTAATTCACCCTCAACTTTGGGTATTTTTTCCATGTACCTGTAATTCTTTGCTGCAAGCTGAAGACAACACATAAGGAGGCAAATGTATGGGACTAAGGAAAGTTTGGTTCAAAAATAAAAAATTCTAACTTCTATGACATTTGAGAACCCTCAGAAGGTTATATAAATATGTTTTTGTTTTTATCATGAAATGTTTGGCATTTTGGCTACTTCGAGTATAGATATTACTGAGGTCATATCAGATTACATGTTGAGAGGTCTAGAACGGATATATGTCAACAAGATTTCTGATAGTCACATGAAAACTGGAAAACATGTGAAAATGCAAATGCTTTACCTAGAGTCCATAACTGACTCTATACAGTAACACAAATAGCTTCATTGACATTTTAGAAACTCAGTTCAGTGGTAAAGATATCATCCAAAAAGAGAAGATGAGCAATGATGCATCAGATTCACAATAAATCTATGTGAGTCTTTGAATTTTAGGCAATAGTTGTATTTATTTTTATTGTAGTTTTTATGAGGAGCCTTTGGAAAAGCTTATGTTCCATGATCTGATGTTTATGGTCAGTTCAATCTTTCTTTGAAGATGAGCTACACCCATAAAATAGGCCATGACCAGGAGTTTCCTGGTGGCGCAGTGGTTAAGAATCCACCTGCCAAGGGGACACGGGTTTGAGCCCTGGTCGGGGAAGATCCCACATGCTGCGGAACAACTAAGCCCGTGAGCCACAACTACTGAGCCTGCGCTCTAAAGCCTGCCAGCCACAACTACTGAGCCCGTGTGCCACAACTCCTGAAGCCCGCGTGCCTACAGCCTGTGCTCTGCAACAAGAGAAGCCACCGCAATGAGAAGCCCGCGCACTGCAACAAAGAGTAGCTCCCGTTTGCCACAACTAGAGAAAGGCCTGCGCGCAGCAACAAAGACCCAATGCAGCCAAAAATAAATAAATAAATTTATTTTTAAAAAAAAGCGTCATGACTCATCCAAATGCTTATGACTACATGATGCTCATTTGTAAGGTTCGGATCTTTACAACTTTATGGACACACCTTTTCTTGACAAGCCCGAAGTGCCTGGGCTCAGTAGTGATGTAAGTATGTGCCACCACAGGCTCAGGAATGAGCATGCTCTTCCATTATCCAGGCTGACCTCAGTGTCTCTGGCTATATAAACTAGTCTGTCTGCTGTGAATATTAATCATGTTGGCTTTAAACATGAGAGTCTTTTAAAAGAGAAGCTTTCAACTCCTCAACAATAACAAACAATTTAACATTGTGTTTAGCAACTTGTCAGCTACTTCATCTCTGTCAAAGGCATCTCTTTGGTGATTATATCTCAATCATGGCTGGACCAGTTTGAAATATGCATTATACAGAAGTGAGGTGTCCATAAAACAATTTAATAGCATTTCTTACTGTGAAAAAAAATTAAAAATTGAGAGAGAGTTGTGTGTGTGAAAGAGAGTGAGAAAGAGAGAGAGGGAGAGAGGGAGAGAGAGACAGAGGAAAAAAAATAAAAGGAGGTTATAGGTAACACTCCTTGGGCACTACCAGGAGCTTCTACAAACATCATATGGATTGACTCATTTAATCCTCGTCACGACCCCATAAGACAGCTACTGTTATTATTTATATTTTTTTCTGATGAGGAAATTGAAGCACAACGAGTAAGTATAGATTTAAGATTTGAACCCGGGCAGTCTGACACCAGAGCAGAACCTTTAAACCTCTATGGCATATTTCCTCTCTATATACAAATTGCTGATTGTTATTTTGAAAATAGTTATAACACAAAATAAATTTGGGTTTGAATTTTCTATCATTTTATTGAGTACATGAAATGGAGCTATTTGTTCAGTTGGTGGCAGGTAGAATGAACTGACAAGTAGTTTTCATACAATGGGGAGAAATTAAAGTTATTTGAAATCTCATAATGGTTAAGCAATGCACCTATTCTTTGGGTTCGGTTGGCTTTTTTCATCAAGTCTTATTCTTGATCACTTTCCTAATTTTACTTTAGAGTTTCATGCCCAGCCTTTATAAATGTCAAAGCATTAGCCAGCAAATATTAATTAATTAAACGTTCACTTCCCTTCCCGATGTACATGTCTAGAGAGTAGAATCTTGTGGGTGCTTTACTGAGGGTTGATCAGTAGAATTAGTCGTTCAGCCAAAAGTAAAGGGTAAAGTGTGAATATGAAGTGTGTAATGTTTTATCTACAGACCACTGGAAAAATGGTTTGGTTTTAATAGTCCATATCTGTTCATGTGAGGTTAACAGAGCAAAATTAGAAGATTTTATTGTTTTGTATGAAATTATTTCCAGGCATCACTAGCTGAGTACTGTGTCAACTATGGTGAAAATTTGTTGTTTAGCTGCTGGGCATCCAGGTTATACATTGGTAGAACCTCCTCTCCCCCAGTCTTAGCTCATTTCCAATTCTAGAGGTAGAGCATGTGCCCAAAGCCTAAGCCAATTAACATATGACAATCCCTTAACACTTGTAATTAATTCAAGTGTGTCCTAATCAGTCCATTAGGACGCTTGGGGAGTGCTTGAATTCAGGAGGATGTAGCCATGGGAGTTTCTGGCAGTCAATTTGAAGCCAAGAGAATGGAGCCAACTTTGAGCATATCAAGTTAAGAAATGATGAGAAAAAAAAAAATCCAACAACAAAAAAATTACAGATAAAACCATCCAATCTCTGGATCATTCCTTGCTTGAATCCAGAATACCTTGTCTTGTTTGATTATGAGAGCCAGCAGATTTCATTTTTTTGCTTAAGCAAATTTGAAATGGGGCTTCAATGATTTACAATGGAAAGAAACGTAAATATAAAAGTGAAAAGAAGTGGAAAAATGAACAAAGCAAAAAACTTCTTAAAATATATTTAACTTCCCTATTGGGATATTAAGGTGTTAAGTGGGATAAATTTGAAACCATTTTCCTCAGTGTTTTTTTGTTGCTGCTGTTGTCGTTTTTTAGCAGACACTATTTGGGCCTAGCAGAATCCCCCCTTTTAAGTTGCCACCGATGTCCCTGACAGTACTTGCGGAGGTGGTGATCCTCAAAGGCCATGTTTGTTTCATGTGATACTGAGCTCCTGCCACCTCTTTGGGACCTGAAAAACGTTGGGTCAATCTAGAGGTTAACTGAGCCAAATGTTTTATCTCATTTGAGTATCTGCACTATAAGACAGGATTATTACCAGAGAATGATGAGCACTTGAATTGCAGGTCATGTTGAGCCTGGAGGTAATTTTCAGCTGTGTGCAAATTGACTAAGCAGAAAGCAAAATTTGAAGAAAGGAACAGGAGACTTCAATTGACAAGCAAAACAAACGAGAGAGAGAGAGAGAGAGAGAGAGAGAGAGAGAGAGAGAGAGAGAGAGAGAGAGATGAGAAGATGTGGAGTTCTACAATAAATGAAAGAATCATCTAAGTTTATGACTTCCCAGTTTCATTGCTTCTGTAACTTTACTGAGTGTCCTGACTGTCCATTCATTCATTTATTCAGTTGTTTATAGTCATTTAACAAATAACATTGAGCCATTTGGGGGCTCTGTGTTGTACTGTTCTAGGTTCTACAGATAGAGTGATAAACGAGACAGATAAAGTTCCTGCCTTTCTCAGGGAGCTTGTAATTTGGAGAGAGAGAGAAAGAAGGAAAGAAGGAAAAAAGGAAGGAAGAAGTAAGGAAAGAATGAAGGAAAACCTGCCTATATATGGAGAGAGAGAGAGAGAAGTTATAAATGCTTTAAAGAAAAATGTAGAAGTGTCAAAGGACAGACAGTGGTCCAGAAATGCATGTGAGGCTGATGGTATTTATTGGTTGATCAAGATTTGAACCTCTAAGGTGACAACTGACAATTGAAAGCAGTGAGAAAGTAGGCTACTCTGCTAGCTGGAAAAAGAGAATTCCATGGAGAGAGTAGAAAATGCCAAGATAGGAGAAAGGGTGGTGCTGGGGAACAGTAAGAAGGTCAGTGTGGCTGGAGCAGAGTTAGCCAGGAGGAGGTTGGGAGAACTTGAGATCAGAGAGGTATGCCAGTGGGAGAGTCTGTAGAGCCTTGAAGGCCATGCTAAGGATATTTTGAACAGGTGAATGGGAATTGCTTGTGTTTTCCGATAATAATCGTCCAATAATTCTGACTATTTACTTAGAAGTAGCTCGAGTAGGTTTCTGTTCCTTGAAAACAAATCCCTGATTAGAGTAGTTATAAAATAGTTTTTGTTGTTGTTGTTGTTTTTTGGGTTTTTTTTTTTTGCAGTATGTGGGCCTCTCACTGTTGTGGCCTCTCCCGTTGCGGAGCACAGGCTCCGGACGCGCAGGCTCAATGGCCATGGCTCACAGGCCCAGCCGCTCCGCGGCATGTGGGATTCCCCCAGACTGGGGCACGAACCTGTATCCCCTGCATTGGCAGGCAGACTCCCAACCGCTGCGCCACCAGGGAAGCCCTAAAATAGTTTTTATAAAAATTTTTTTTCTAATTCAGTATCATATAAAACCCTTTACATATAAAAGAGATGAGAGCAGTGCTATTTCTGAATATTATTTTAAAAGTTCACATTTGTAACATTTGCTTACTATAAAGCCAAATTAATGAGAAAAATGACACTGTTTTAATGAACACAAAAATGTGTACTCTGGGTTATAGCTGATAAATGCAGTCTCAATCTTCAATCTTATTTTTGTATTTTGCATTGCTTGCACAATATTGAAAAAAAAATCTGATTCACACCAATAAATAGGTGCAAATGATAAGCAATTTTAAGAGCTCACCTTGAAATCTCAGAACTTTCTTCAAATAAACTGACCTAGAAAGTTGAAGGTGAGGCAATGGTTAATTTTCTTTAAACATTTGGATTCTTACCAGTATCTAACATATCTGCCTTCTTTATAGTGACCATAAAAGGGAGGCATTAAACTCACCAAAAAATTTACCAAAAAAAAAAAAAATGTTAAAACTACTTACAATATGGTATGACAAGGTATGTATTATGCTTCTTTGTTACTGCAGAGCTGGCTGTTGGTACGCTGTGGCTAGAATATACACCAAGGGAATCTGGCTGAGTTTGGGTTGCAGTAGGTACTTCCCAGAACCATTTTCCACAAAGTGCATATAGGAGAAAGCAAATTTACTGAAAGGCCAGGTCAGAGATACAACCTGCTTTATCGATAATCCAATTTTAAGAAGTTCAAATGTATTCCCAGAGATCATTATGAGGTCTGTACAAATGATTGTTAACCTACATGCATACATTATCATCCAATGGGCTAAAATTTGCTGTAAAACACTATTTGTGCTATTTGCTTTACTATAGTTTTTAAGTGGTTTTTAAATTATTTGAAAAATTAAGTTTTTAAATCAAAAGTTTGCAAGACCCAAAGCTTCTCTGAGGAATTCCAGTGATACCTGATCAATTTTTTTTTTTTTTTTGGGGTACGCGGACCTCTCACTGTTGTGGCCTCTCCCGTTGCGGAGCACAGGCTCCGGACGCGCAGGCTCAGCGGCCATGGCTCACGGGCCCAGCCGCTCCGCGGCATGTGGGATCTTCCCGGACCGGGGCACGAACCCGTGTGCCCTGCATCGGCAGGCGGACTCTCAACCACCGCGCCACCAGGGAAGCCCTGATCAATTTTTAAAAAATGATGAATCAAATTAACCCTCAATATCACAGATTATGAAATTAAAGCCCAGTGAGGGAACTTGTAAAGACAGAGGTCTAAGATAAGAACACAGGTCTGCTTGTCTTATGGCTTGTGACTCCTTCCCCTTTGCACACTGCTAAGTTTTTTTCTTAGTACCAAATAATGAAAGTATGTCAAAATTTTTGACCTTGTAAGATTATTTTTCAGATCTTCTAATATAGTTTATGAAACATATTATAACATCTTTACATTTATTTCTGTAGTGTCTGTAAAAGGAAGTTAAAATCCAGAATGAACTTCTAGTTACTAGAGGTAGCTTATATTAAAATATTTATGTAGTAGGAAAAAAGCCAAAACCCCCAAATCTCTTTTATACCCAGAAACAGGACACCTGTTTCTGAAATGAGACATACTGGTCTGTCTCAGTTGCTAGTACGTAATCTCCATGGAGTAAAGGCTCTTTCTGCCTTGTTTACTTTTGAATCACCAGCTTCTAAAACAGTGTGTGGCACATAGTAGGTATTCAGTAAGTTTTTGCTATCTTTTTGGCAATGAAGCCAGAGAAAGCAGCTCAGGACTTAATTCCTAATGGCCTTAGCTTAGGTGGAATTCATAAATAAAAAAGTTATAAAGGCCAGCTTTATTGAAAATTGGGGGTCAAAATTCTTATAGTATTATCATTTAATGTGTAGATTCAGATCTTAAAGTCATTTCCTATCCAATTTTAAACAGTTGAGAGACCATTCTTATTTCTAACACCTATAAAGTTTTTCAAGTTTTCTAATTCAGGTGTGATGAAACTACATTGTGAATGGCTGATCCTAATTTTAATAGTGTCTCCATTTCACTTAAGAGTGTTATTCTGAAACTCCAACTATTAATGACTTACACCCTAAACATGGAGGGACAGTAGACTCTGATTTGTCTCAGCTGATTGTGGTTGGCATGGATGTGTAGGTGTATTAATGCTGGCCCATTTTCAATGGATGCCATGGATAACTTGAGTTTCATTCATTCAGTGACTGATTAATCAGTGTCTCTGCATTACTTGGAATCTGGGTGTGTGTGTTGTAAAAACTAAAGATAGGAAAAATTATAGAATCAAAACTCTATTTGTATTATATCCAATGGCTATTTCAAGTTTTCATCCTGTTCAAAACCTGTCTCTCCTGTCTCTCTCTCTCTCTCTCTCTCTCCCTCCCCCTCCCCCCCCCCCCTCTCTCTCTCTCTCTCTCTCTCTAAGAACCTGTTTCTTAAGCCTCCCTTTGTTTGGTATTATAGATATCACTGATTCAGTGTGTAATTCACTTTGCCCCTGAGATTAGTTCCTTTCTTTCTTCCTTATTCCTGGGCTGCCACTCCTTGTCCTAACAATGGTCCTTTATGCTTTTGTGCCAACACCTAACTGTTGTGCTCATGTGTTGGATTATTGCCAAGGGTGAAACTCTGAAAACTTTATGGAAGTGCTGACGGCAGTAAAGCTCCAAATGGAAGAACATAATAATATGATCTTAAATTTCTAGGAATTGTTCAGTCTTAACAATGACACTGATAAGACTCTTTCTCAACTGCTTCCTTTAATGGAGTGGCCACTACTCCTCTGGTTAATGATCCCTTTTTAACTGTGGGAAAGCTTTGGGAAGAATGATGGACAACACTTAAGTATTGTTGCTTTTTTGGAGAAAGATCACATTTTGTGGGTTGAATTGTGTCCCCCTAAAAGATGTGTTGAAGTCTTAACCCTGAGTACACAGGAATGTGACCTTAATATGTAAATAGGGGTCTTCGAAGATGTAATTAAGTTAAAATGAAGTCATGCTCCATTAGGGTGGGTCCTAATCCAGTGACTGGTGTCCTTAGAAGAGGAAAAGAGACATAGAGACAGACACACGGGGAGAACATCATATGATGACAGAGGACTGGAATGATTTGTTTACAAACCAAGGAATGCCAAGGATTTTTGACAACACCAAAAGATAATAGAAAGGCATGGAACAGATTCTCCCTTAGAGCCTCAAAGAGAGCACTACCCTACTAACCTCTTGATTTTGGACTTCTGGCCTCCAGAACTGTGAGAGAATAAATTTCTGTTGTTTTAAGCCACCCAGGTTGCGGTAATTTGTTACAGCAGCCTGAAGAAATGAATATATTCGTGAAGGTAAAAATGTGGATGACCTGGAGAGAATGAATTTTAACCATTTTAGTCATTATATTCTTATCTCTTTCCCAATAAAACTTTTGATGAATGAGTTTCACAAACCATGTTTTTCCATGTTTTCTGCTTTCTTCCTCTATTATCTGGCAGACAGAAACAAAGCCCTCCTCCCCACGAACCCCAGTTCGCTGAGTTACTTGGCACCTTCCAGTGGCCCTTTCCAGAGCTGTCTTCTAATTTCTGACTGCCCTCTCCCTTGGCAATGCCCAAGCTCAGCACTGCATATTTGGGGCGTCTCCTGTGACCTCCTTCCTCCTCTCCTTACTAAAAAGTCTGGTCTCGTGTCACATTTTCTCAGAACCTTGAGCTCTGCCAGGAAGCACATTATCTGGTCTGTTCAGTAAATACTGGGTCACTGTATAAGTGACCATTGCTGAGTTAAGATGTAATGTCTCACAAGTAATGCATTTGTTTTAATAGGGTCCATCTTCAGGCATGACTTTGGCAGAAAAAATAAGGCAAGAAGGGAGAATTTCATGATGGGGAGGTGTGGGTGATAGGGAGGGCAGATAACTTGGAGCAAACACACCTGTCATATCCTTTGGGTTATATCACATAGCCAACCGCCTACTGTCCCCTGGGTTTGAACTCTGCTGGTGGGAGTTCAAGTATTGTCGCAAGGGCAGGCTACAGGAAGAAGTGCCCAGGAGCCTAAACAGAGCACACTCAGATAACTGCCTCCTGAACAGTAAGAGCTTAAAGTCTGTTCACGGTCCCTGTGCTGCTTTTATTTTACTTTCTCCATAATATATATATATATATATATTTTTTGCGGTATGCGGGCCTCTCACTGTTGTGGCCTCTCCCGTTGCGGAGCACAGGCTCCGGATGCGCAGGCCCAGCGGCCATGGCTCACGGGCCCAGCCGCTCCGTGGCATGTGGGATCTTCGCGGACCGGGGCATGAACCCGTGTCCCCTGCATTGGCAGGTGGACTCTCAACCACTGCGCCACCAGGGAAGCCCCGTAACTTTTTTTTTTTTTTTTTTTTTTTTGCGGTACATGGGCCTCTCACCGGTGTGGCCTCTCCCACTGCGGAGCACAGGCTCCGGACGTGCAGGCTTGGTGGCCATGGCTCACGGGCCCAGCTGCTCCACGGCATGTGGGATCTTCCTGGACCGGGGCATGAACCCGTGTCCCCTGCATCGGCAGGCGGACTCTCAACCACTGCGCCACCAGGGAAGCCCCATAAATTTTTTAAACACAAAATTCCTCCTCTGTGAAGTGCTTCCCTCTACCACCAAATGATGTGAATGAGAGCACCCATCCATGTAACAATGAAACAGAAAGCCTCCTGCTGCCATTATAGTCTAGGCTTCTTTAATTCATCAAACACCCAGTTAAATAGTTACAGAGTCTTGTTGGTATAGAGTTTTGGGGTGTATATACACACACACACACACACACATGCACACACATACTATACATATATTATTATACTTATGTCCTACTAAATAAATCACTTGTCTGTAATTTGATACTTTGAATTTTTGACTGACTGGAATGAGCAATTAAGATTTTTTTTTCTGCCATTGTATAGACACAGCCCAATTCAAAGGATAGATGCCCAAAGCTAATTGCATATCTATTGTGACCTAGTCTTACACAACTTTGCATTTTTCACTTCTGTTTTCTGGGTCCAGGTGATTGAATATCTGTCTTCTCTCATTGAGCACCCACTCAGGAAATAGCTCCATGAGTGTAGCGCCTCAGCAGTAAGATTTAAATAATGACAACTCCTACTGATTTTCTGCCAGGGTAAATAGCTGTAAGTACTTTTTGAAATAATAATGCTGGACTAAGTGATCATACTCAGTTAATCAATGTGAAAACAACCTAGAACTTATTTAGGTGTAAAAATTGAGAAGGTATCAATCTTGAAAGGAAGGTTTTTTTCAGGTAAAATGCTAATTTCCTTCTATTTTTGTCATTGCCGACAGCAGTCCTAGGGCTACTACAAATAAGCCATTGTTTATTGACAGATAAAACTAGCATCTCTGTAAGGGAGGAAGCGTGTAACAGCACAGGCTCTGGAGCCAGAATGTTTTAGTTCAAATCGCAGGTCCTCTATTACAGGCACTGTGTCCTTTGGCAAATTACTGAACTTTTTTTCCCTTGATGTCTTTATTCATAAAATGAAGATAATAATAGTACTTATCTCATATGGTTGTTGTGATGATTAAATGAGTTAATATACATGATGCTCTTCGCATAGTATCTGGCACATAGTAGGCACTCAATAAATGGTAGCTTTTTTTTTTCTTATTAATGTTGTGAGTTTTTCTTGATTTAAAAGGGACCAGCCCGGGCTTCCCTGGTGGCGCAGTGGTTGAGAGTCCGCCTGCCGATGCAGGGCACACGGGTTCGTGCCCCGCTCCGCGAAGATCCCACATGCCACGGAGCGGCTGGGCCCATGAGCCATGGCCGCTGAGCCTGCGCTTCCGGAGCCTGTGCTCCGCAACGGGAGAGGCCACAACAGTGAGAGGCCCGCGTACCACAAAAAAAAAAAAAAAAAGGGACCAGCCCTTCAGCTTCCTAGCTGAAGCTGGAACCAGAAGATAAAAGAAACTTTGGTCAAGTGCCTTCTTGCTGCTGAAAATGAAAGCTGCTTCTAGCAAAGGAGGGTTTATGGTAAGACGTCTTGAGGGCATAGAAAAGTATGGCAGGGACCAAAATGGGCAAAAGCTGGGTGGCAGCTGCAGCAAAGCAGTTATTTCTCTTCAATCAGTAATGGCCTGAATGATCTCCAGATTGCTCTGAGTCCCAGGCTACATCTGATGTGCATATAGCACTATCAAGATCCCTGCTTTAGACAAGATCTTGTCATTCTGTAGGAAATGACTGGCTTAGAAAACATTTGACACAGTTCAAGTCTTTGCTAATATATCGTTTTACAGAATGCCAAACCAGGCCATCTAACAAAAGGACTATCCAAAAAGTGATGTTTGTTACCAAGCTGGAGATGAGTCCAGGATCAGGAGAGAACAGGAAATAAGGTCAGAGTGAAGGGAGGCTGAGTCAGGAGGCCTGACATGTGCAGAAATGATTACTGTGGAACTGTATCTTACCAGAGCATTAGATTCAAAAGTCCGCATTTGTGAAAGTTACAGAAAATTACCCTTAAAAATCCCTTTTATCCTTCATGAAGTATAGTATAGTTTTGTACATATAACCCTACATGGTATATGTATAATATATGAAAAATTAAATAGTATATGAAAAATAGTACAAATGCAAAATTACATTTTATAGCATTTTATAATATTTAAAACTGAATCTTAGCAGGGATTCTTGAATTCATTTAAGTTAAATGCACCTATTTTATGATTCTTAAAACTGTGGTTGGTCCCTGGGCTAATTTCTATTCTCTGGGCTGCGTGTTCTACCATTTTTTCTCAGCCTGAATACCTTTTCATGCATATTGACACCTAAAGACGAATGTATTTTTTCAGAAGAAAGGTAGTTGATGAAAGGAGATATATTTAACATGTGGATACTTTGCTCTCCAAGGTTTTAAATATTATAAGTAATTGAATATCAGTTTTAACAAAGGTGCCTCTAAGAAAGTAAAAACAGAAATTCTTGTATCCATGTCTGTTTCTAAGAGGGATTGGTAGGAGTTCCACGGTTTAGGAGATCAGCAGAGAAAAACCACATGTGCCATCACTTTAAGATAGGTCACCAAAATGACTGAGCATTTCTGCTCAATTCTTCTTGGTTGTTTACTTCCCAGTGAGATCACAGATCATTTATACAGGTATATCCTTAAATATTGAATGAGAAACTAAATTACTGTGGTGTGATTGAGAGGATAGCAGGGAACCCCTTCCCTCAGATCTGGTCTATAATAAATTCAGAATTTTATTGTGAGAGACTAGTTTTTTTGTTTCAAGGTTAGTCCTGTTTTGGAGTGGAAACACATTAGACTTGACAGTCATTGTGCTAGAGTCAAAGCAAAATGAATCTCCATTTCGTCTTTCCAGGTAATGTAAACCTGCATTTCCAATCTCCCTTGCAGTTAGGTTTGAGCTAAAGGAATGTCAGTGGAAAGGATGCCTACCATTTCTAGGTCTGGACTTAAAATCCCCTGCTTGATTTTCCAACCTCTCTTTCCTACCTTGGTGATTGAGAAGGTTATACTGGAGATGGCGCCATTGCAAAATGGAAGCAGCCTGAACCCTCATTTGGAGGAAAGCCTCCTAGAAGAGCTTCCCACTCACACCATACTGTGTACAGATGACAAATATATCTTTTCATTGTTAAGCCTTTGGGATTTTTGAGGTTGTTTGTTATAGTAGCTAAAGTTATTTATCCAAATAGAGAGATTTATTTCAGAAGTGAAGTACTGCCATTAAAAAATATGTATTAGTCAGCATTGACTTAACTGTTGAGAGGTAAGTAGTGAGCAAATTGATATTGGAGTCTGGGAAGAAGGCTGCCCATGTGGCGCAGTGGCAAGATATTTAGTACAACTGTCACCTGCAATAAATTGAAGGTCAGAACAAGTCCTTACTCAGCCTGCAGCTTTAGGGGTAATGGTTGAAATGAATCAGAGTATTTGTATGGGCCAGTTATTATAGGCTGTGTTTTCTAAGGTATTACAGAAAAGAGGTGGGATCAGGAAAGAACTGGCTGGTTTACCAACATAAATGAAAGGGAATAGGTGGAATCCAGAAATGTATGGTTGGAAAAACTGTTTCTAAATCCTAAACAGGAAAAGTTGGGTTTAAAAATCATTAGCTGAATCAAATAACACAGGGTAAAGATCAGATTAAGGATGTGTGTTTCCTTTAGCTGACTAGCAACTAATTCCTGCTGGTAGTTTACTGAAAAGGAAGATTACCTCATCCTCCAGGTTGCAGATATAGCCTCAAGATAGCCATCATTAAACTGGAGGAGAGAGGCATGAGAGTGAGAAAGCAAAGTAACAAAGCTCATTTATGAATTGCACCTCAGAATGGTGGAAGCGTTTACCTGCTCACGGCAAATGTATTGGAAGCCTATTAAGTTGTTGAGGGAATTGTATTGCCAAAGAAACAGTGAATCCAGACTAAAAAATTCCTTGACTGAATTTTAAGTAACTCTCAGGCCCTGTAGCAAATGTTATCATCGCACCATTATTATTTTCTCAGCCTGTTCCAAGATACAGCCGACACATCCCATGCCTACATCTCTCTGTTCTGGGGGACTCTTGTCACCTGCAGGACTGCTTGGAATTAGTGCCCCAGGAGTGACCTTAAATCAAAGAGAGGCAGGAGTTTCTATATCTCTCAAGGAAATTGTGTTCCACGTAGTCTCTTAGTGGGTCCCCAGAGGTTTTGACCTCCAATTCACCTACTCATGAATGCTCCCTTTACCGACTCTCCTTCCTTCCATGTCTTACTTCTCCACTACTCACGGTGCTTATCAAGATCACCTCTCAGTTCAAGTACTTCCACCAAAATCCTTGTTCAAGGGTTTTATTTTTAGGGAACGCACATTAGGAGAGGTCTCAACCTTCCACGAACAGCAGGCAGGGCTTCAAATGCTCTACATCCTCTGAAACACCTCCATCAGATGTCACCAAGGAGGACACGGGCAGGAACAGGCTGCCCAGAAGATGGACCCAGGGGTCATGGAGAACAGCTGACCAAGGAGTTTCTCCCAAAGAACAGAATCAAAGCCAAATTAAGGAACTGTCCAATCTGTCTAGTAGAACTACCATCAACTACTCTGTAATTCTTATTCTTCTTTCTAAACAGAAGTGTTTCTTGCAGTTATGCTGCCCCTCTTCCACCACTGAATAGGGAATGTGCAAATGAGGAACAGATAACTTGTCCTTTTGGTTCATATGTGGCAGCAACTAGATTAGTTACATCCAGACTGGGTGAGAGGACTATGCTTTGCCCAGACAAACAGGATTTTGCACTAGATACCGACTGTGACCAGAAGATACTGTGGGAGAAACACTGAAATAGATATTTAATGACCAGAGGGGGATTTGTGTCACAGACTGATTAGATGTTCATCAATCCCATTTCATTCTCCTGAGCACAAAAGAAAAATACATTTTTAACTTCTCTCAAAGTTATTTAGGGACTATGTTATATGGGTAAACGTGATATCTACAACTTCCAGCCCTGGTCATAAAGTCTCCTGTATCATTGCCCACGCTCTCTCTTCCCTTTCCTTGGTGAAAATGTAGGCCATATGTGGAAGATGGTGGCATAATAAAGATGCAAGGAACTTTTATCCCTGAGCCACTAATTGGAGAAGACCTGCCCAGGGACATTCCCCAAGCTTTTTGGACTGTGATGTGAGCAAGAAATAAACATTAATTTTGTTAAGCCACTAAGATTTTGGGATTGTTTGTTATAGCAGCTAGGATAACTCATGAAGACTCAGAGAGACATATATATTAGTGTATTTATCCTTCTTATGTTCTAGAATATGCTTAGAACATGCTTTGATGGTAGAGAAGGTAGCTAGATCATGATGGGATCAGTGAACATTTAGCAAGGGAGGAATTGCAGCAGAAAGAAACCAGATGGTGCTAAAAACGGACCATACATTTCTGCCTGGAAATGACTCTTGGTTCTCCACTGGATTCTACAGCAGTGTGTGTGTGTGTGTGTGTGTGTGTGTGTGTGTGTGTGTGTGTGTGTGTGTGTGTGTGTGTGTGTGTGTGTGTGTGTGTGTGTGTGTGTGCGCGCGCGCGTGTGCGTGTGCGTGTGTGCACATACAGTATCTATATACATGAGGAGAACAGAGGTGGGGCCAGCTGTGTGTGTGTGTGTGTGTGTGTGTGTGTGTGTGTGTGCGCGCGTGTGTGCGTGTGCGTGTGTGCACATACAGTATCTATATACATGAGGAGAACAGAGGTGGGGCCAGCCATAGGTAGTATAGTACAGTAAGTAGCCTCCTTTCTACATCTTCTTGCAGTGACCTCTTCAACTTCTTCTTTGTCCACTACCAAACCCTTCTTGTTTCACATTCAAAATTGTGCCATTTACGACATCCATAGTCCTAAGTACAGATTGCCAGAGTTGCTCTGACAAATCAGGCTGGCTGGGGAAGCTCTGCCAGGACGTGAAGAATTCACAGATAGGGAAGGCTCACCCTGGGTTAAGGGTTTCTCTCAATCCCAGCTGGCTATCAGCTAATTCTTGCAAAACTGTGCCTATTTTTCCAGAAGCATTTACATGTCAGTTGGAACTTCCAGAGGATTTCTACAGTTTTAAGACAATCTTTTTCTTTAAATTAAAAAATGATTTTTAATAGGTAATACATGGTAATACATTCACATGGTTCAAAATAAAAACAATAAGCACCGAGAAGAATTTGTGTCCATTCTGTATTACCTACTCTACCTCTTAAAAGTAAACACTTTTACTAGGCTCTTATATAAAATCAACATTTAACGACAAAATTTCAGGTGCCAATAGCTGATGGGGAAATATTTTAAGACAGGGAACACTCTCCTCAAATTACACACTTCCCTAGTGTTTTGGCCATCTGTTGCAACTATTACAAAATGGTCCTGAAATTGAGAATAAACATTGAGCAATTGTCTCAACCCTGCACCCTCCCAACCAAAGACCAACCATTTGATTTCTATACCATCAGATTAAAATAGCTTAATTTAAACTCTTTGTTGCTGAAATAAACATCCAAACATTAACTCATAGCAAATTTTAATTCTGAGAAGTGTTAATCTTTGTAACAAAGGTTTACATATATATCTTATCACTTCTCCTCAGACATATTTCTAATCTTCCTGAGAGTATCCAAGAACAAACATGCTATAGTGATCATATAGGTAATACTATCACAGCTCTGCTCTGTTTCCCTAGTGTGAATGCAATCAGCTGCACCAGACTTCCTAAATTTCTTTCCTATAGATTTTTCCTATTACTTTTCTCTACAGCGACAGCCTGAGAAATTTAAACCCCTTTTATTTAGAAAAAACAATTTTATTTGAATATAAAACCCTGAATAAATTTAGTCTTAAAGACATATTTGATATTACCTGTTCTTTGAATTTCATTTCTTGACAGTTTCACTCAAAATTATAAGTAGTGAAAAATGAAAATGAAGTTCTGGATGTTAAATACTAACCATGTGTTTGAGATGGTTGGAGGGGAGACAGGGATCTCAGGGCTTTTGGATCTATACAACAACAGATGTAAAGATCAAAAAGGGAAAATCAGGAGTATGAATATAGGGAAAATACTTTGAAGTGTAAGTGTTTTTTACCAGAGGAAACCAATTTTCCCAATTTACTCACATAACACTGGAATGAATAAACCCTCGGCGTGCATGAGCTGATGCTAAAACATTGGTAAACAGGCTAACAGAAGGGAGAGGGTGCTCTTAGTTTTCTGCCTTCTCATTCTCTTTTATTGTATGAGGAGCATACAGAAAACTAAACCATACAACAAGCAAAAAAAAAAAAAGGCAAAAACAGGGTTTGGGAAGTACTTGGGACTACTTAGAATTTTGAGAAAGAGGACAAATGGGACATTCTGAATAACTGAATATGTCTCTATAAGCATGAGACCAATGATCAATTAGTCAGCATCTTTAAACCTCTAGGCTTTGTGGGAACAGATGTATATGTATGACTGATTCACTTTGTTGTAAAGCAGAGACTAATAAAATAAATAAATAAATAAATAAATAAAAAATAAAACAATAACTAGGCAATGTTCTCACACATAACTAATAAAGTTATAGAGCTATAAAAAAACAAACCTCTATGCTTCTTCACGTCTTTAGTATATTATGGAAGTATTGAGATACTATCCTTTTGGTCTGAATTTAAAAATTTAAATTATGGTTTAGCATTTATAACTACTGTCCAAACTTTTAGTAATTTTTTATTGCCCTTATGTGATGAGTAATAATTACTAGTTGGGGATCTTCAAAGCTTGCCTAATCAAGAAACCCTAGGAAGTCTTAGAGCAAGAGCATCATGTGGTTTTTTTTAGAGCCCTTTGCTTTTTGTTTTTTTATTTTTTTAAGAGGTTTCAGAATCATCTGTTTCCTCTGGCTTCTCTGGAACGACTGTGGACAACTTCGCCTCTTCCTTTGGCATATGCGTTCTGGTGATCTCAATGAACAACATGTTGGCCTCTGAATTTGCTTCCATATGGAACAAGTTAGCAGCTATTTAATTTCTAAAAATGTTTATGAAGTCCACAGCCCATTGTTATTTTTAGAGAGGCTTGTTCAGATCTTTGCCAGACAGTTATTTCAGGACTCCAGAGATTCTTTATGGAACTCCTTCAGACAGCACACCACCTTAAAACTATACTGAGTTATTATAAAGATTAAAATAAAAGTATTGATTCCTTGTCTTATTCACATCAACTCTCTTCTAATAGAAGTTAGTTTATATTGAGCCACATGACAAGCAGATATTTTTAAATTAGAAGATTTGCCTATAAGCTTATTTAGTTTTATAATCAATGAGTGAATTGCATTCATATTTGAACCCAAAAATGTATATGATAGTTTTAGTAATCATGTAAACACTCAGACAAACTTTTTTAAAAAGCTGATTTAAATTCTTCTGTTTGTAACACGTAAAGTGAGCCTTAGAGACAATATTTCACTTATGTTTATTTCCAGGTTTCCAATACCATGGTCCTTAGGTGATTTAATTTTTCTTCTTGGCCTATTAGCTCAGAGTTAACCATTTGTTCAAGGATTTGGCACTTTTTAGTATTCAGCCTTCATTACTCCTTCTGAAAGCTTCTTGTGGTTGAATGTTGAACGCTTACAAAAACTGATAGGTATTTAAATGTGAAAATGAATTCTTATAATTAGATTTACTCTTTTTTTTAATCAAGTATGCAAAATACTGCTTCTTGTTCTCAATGAAATTTAGAGAATGAAGTTGAGAATATGCAAAAGTAAATTCATCTGTTTCTGCCTATTTGAAAATCTGAATCTCTTGTTCTTATTTGATAATGTTCTTCTCATTACATGATTACTTAGTTGTAAGGGAATATTTGAATTATGAAAGTGCCAATCTGGCAGCATTAGAGAAACATATTGTAGGTGATGCTTATCTTTGGGTGGCAACTGAGGGTAAAACAATCATGGAAAAAGGAAATGCCATGAGAAAGGAAGTGGGAAAGGAAAATGATTCATGTAAGGAAGTGTAATTTGGCTTCTGATAAGTTTGGAATTGTAGAAACCTTATAATTTTTTACACACAGTACCTGTTGTGGAAGACATCATAGACAAATAGTAAAATGAAAGCTTCTTTTTTTCTTTTTAAAGTTGGTAGAGATTCAATGGAAATTTTTTTCTTAAAACATTAATTTTAAAATAAAATGAATTTGTCAGTCTCAGGAACCAGTCTCTAAGATGAAAAATAATTTTGTTTTGATTTATGCATTTAATATTTCACACTGGAAATGTAAAACTGCAGCAGTTATTTTATAGTGACTGAGATCAGGAAATATGGAGGTAATTCATTATATTTATTATTTTTCTTTATAAAACTATAAATCAATGTTATTGAAAATTAAATGTATGGTCTTCTGTGGGGGCATTTCTGAGGTATAACACTACTTTCCATAAGGCTTTCTACGATCTGACAGAAATTTGAATTATCCATAAAAGCCTTGGATTTTCCTTCAGCCTAATCAAATTAATAAAACAATTTCAATTCCAAAAGCTATTAATGCTCCATGGAAGAGAGCAAAAAGCATGAATTTATCTTCAGTTTCCTTGTGCATTTTGTGTCCTTCTGGGAATCACCAAGACAAAAAAGTAGATCTCAAAAAAAGTCAGAGTACTGACTGCTATACCATTGTTACTTTGCTAGTATAACACAGTCGTGTGATCATTTTTGTTCTTCCATCGTCATTGTACTTCTATTCTTGTAGTTCCCTGAAGGGTCTTTAGAACTCCTTTTTTAAATAAATAAATATAAAATAAATAAAATTATATAGAGGCATTCTAGTTTTAAGGATTAATTACCATACTACACCTGAAATGTTTTGAAGTCTTTTGTGAAATGGAATCATAACACGGGATAACACAAATATAGCAAGCAGCTACATAAAACAAATGTAGAAAGGAACAGGGGTATTATGTCACTGGGTATAGTAGATAAATTCTTTTTTTTAATTTACTTACTTATTTATTTATTTATTTTTGGCTACGTTGGGTCTTCATTGCTGTGTGCGGGCTTTCTCTGGTTGCAGCGAGAGGGGACTACTCTTCATTGCAGTGTGCAGGCTTCTCATTGCAGTGGCTTCTCTTGCTGCGGAACAGGGGCTCTAGGCGCTCAGGCTTCAGCGGCATGTGGGCTCTAGAGCACAGGCTCAGTAGTTGTGGCGCATGGGCTTAGTTGCTCTGAGGCATGTGGGATCTTCCCAGACGAGGGCTCAAACCCGTGTTCCCTGCATTGGCAGGCGGATTCTTAACCACTGCGCCCCCAGGGAAGTCCCCCTAAGAGAATTTTTTTTTAACTTAATTTTATTTATTTTATTTTTGGCTGCATTGGGTCTTCGTTGCCGCACATGGGTTTCTCTAAGTTGTGGCGAGCGGGGGCAACTCTTCGTTGCCGTGTGTGGGTTTCTCATTGCGGTGGCTTCTCTTTGTTGTGGGGCACGGACTCTAGGCGCATGGGCTTCAGTAGTTGTGGCATACGGGCTCAGCAGTTGTGGCTCACAGGCTAAGTTGCTCCATAGCATGTTGGATCCTCCCGGACCAGGGCTCGATCCCGTGTACCCTGCATTGGCAGGTGGGTTCTTTTTTTTTTTTTTTTAAGGAAACTACAGACTTTATTTGGATTTCAGCAGTTTTCCACTAAAGTTCTTTCTTTGTTCTAAGATCCAATCCATAATCCCACATTGCATTCAGTTTTCCTGTCTCCTTAGTCTCCCCAAACCTGTGACAGTTACTCATTCTTTTTTGCCTTTCATTTTATTTTATTTTATTTAACATCTTTATTGGAGTATAACTGCTTTACAATGTTGTGTTAGTTGCTGCTATATAACAAAGTGAATCAGCTATACATATACATATGACCCACATCTCCTCCCTCTTGCATCTCCCTCCCACCCTCCGTATCTCACCCCTTTAGGTGGACACAAAGCACTGAGCTGATCTCCCTGTTCTATGTGGCTGCTTCCCACTAGCTATCTATTTTACATTTGGTAGTGTATATATGTCCATGCCACTCTCTCACTTCATCCCAGCTTACCTTTCCCCCTCCCCGTGTCCTCAAGTCCATTCTCTACGTCTGCATCTTTATTCCCGTCCTGCCCCTAGGTCCTTCAGAACCATTTTCTATTTTTTAGATTCCATATATATGTGTTAGCATACGGTATTTGTTTTTGTCTTTCTGACTTACTTCACTCTGTATGACAGAGTCTAGGTCCATCCATCTCACTACAAATAACTCAATTTCATTTCTTTTTATGGCTGAGTAATATTCCATCATATATATGTGCCACATCTTCTTTATCCAGTCATCTGTCGATGGACACTTAGGTTGCTTCCATGACCTGGCTATTGTAAATAGTGCTGCAATGAATACTGGGGTACATGACTCTTTTTGAATTATGGTTTTCTCAGGGTATATGCCCAGTAGTGGGATTGCTGGGTCATATGGAAGTTCTATTTTTACTTTTTTAAGGAACCTCCATACTGTTCTCCATAGTGGCTGAATCAATTTACATTCCCACCAACAGTGCAAGAGGGTTCCCTTTTCTCCACACCCTCTCCAGCATTTATTGTTTGTAGATTTTTTGATGATGGCCATTCTGACTAATGTGAGGTAATACCTCAGTGTAGTTTTGATTTGCATTTCTCCAATGATTAATGATGTTGAGCATCCTTTCATGTGTTTGTTGTGGCAGGAGGATTCTTAACCACTGCGCCACCAGGGAAGTCCCAAGAATTTTTTATGTGTATCTTTGTACAAGGGACTTTTAATAATAAAGCAAACGTCTTCAACTCCAGCGTCATCTTACAGAAATATTGTTCAAGATGACACTTCTTGAATCAGTCCTCTTTGAAGGATGAGTATATAATATTAAACCATTACTCAGTCAAGGCATTCCTAAGGGGGCTCAGATAGTAAAGTATAAGTATTCTACTTGTGGATGATCTGGCTTAATACAGGGAGAGAGTGGGCAGAATCCAGAAGGAGGAAGTAATTTCAAATCTCCTGGGCGGTCTCTCTCAAATTTCAGATGCTTTAAGCAGGCCTATAGTAAGTGCTGGATCACAGTCAATTTCAGGATACAATTCTGAACCAGAAACCCACAGGTAGGACTGAGGTACAACTGTTCTATAATGAAAGTCCAACTTGCATTCTCACCCACTCAGAAAGCACTGCGAGCTTCAGCACAATTATGGGGAACTGCAAGGCTTGAAGATAGTGCCAATATGTTTCCCAAATCCTCCTGTTTGCCTAGCTATTGTAAGTATAGAGCATGATGGATTTGAATTAGCCAGAAACATGTTTCTCCTAGCTGTGGAAAGTCCAGTTTCAAAGCAGAACTATATTTTGATAACCCTGCCAGGAATAGTAATCTGGAAATACGTACAACATACATAAATCTGCAGAATGGTATTATTTGAAAATATCTTTTTAAATGTTAGAGGATGCCTACCAGATGTTACCAATATTGATGGAAATGAGACTGAGTGACCCCTTTTGATTTTTACAAACTGATGAGTCCAATGCTTAAGGCCTCTGCTTGTTTTATTGTCAGAGAAAATTCAACTGTTTGGCCAACATAATGAAGGATGTTTGGCATCTTGTTTACTAAAGCAAGAGGGAATGCAGTTTATTCACCGAATGGTTCTACCATACCATGTATTTGAAAAAAATAAAAGCAGTGAGGCTAGAATGCAGCACTCTTAGAGACCCAGACCAATTCAAAATTAGAAAAGTGCTTGTCATGATGCCCATATGTCCACTCATACACTCATAGTCTAATGGTCATATTAAGTTTGGGCTGTTTGTCCCACAGACTGAAGAAAGATGTGTGAGCTAAGAGGAGGTTCGGTTAATATATTGGAAGTTGAATAATGGTGCTAGAAATCAGTTTGTGGCTTAGAGTTTAAAGAACATGTCCAACAGATCAAGCAGTTGAAATTAAGAACACCAAGAGTATCCCTTGGTAAAAGCTGGCTCTTCTGAAGGACTTTGATCTCTAATTTTCCCAAGATAAGAATGTGGTAAGAATAGACTGAAAATAGTTTTGGGGAAAATAGTATCATGTGAATTTAAATGGAGATTTATGCTTCTATTAATTGTCTCTCAACAGTCAAATTATAGATAACCATTTCTCCATATCTTCATTGTTTCCTCTATGCCTGAATTCAAAGCTTCTCATTGAAATCTTATATGTTTTATAAAATATATCACATATTTTTGTATATATAACACATCTTATATATTTATTGTATATTTATAAATTCTGACAAATTTTGGAAAGTGGAAGTAAGAGTGTGTTAGTTTCCTAGGGCTGCCATAACAAAGTCCCACAAATGGGTGTCTTTAAAGAATAGAAACTTATTCTTTTTACAGTTCTGGAGGCTACAGTGTGAAATCAAGGTGTTGGCAGGGTCATGTTCTCTACAAAGTCCCTAGTGGAAGATCGTTCCTTGCCTCTTCTAGCTTCTTGGAGCCCTAGGCGTTCCTTGGCTTGTGGTAGTGTAACTCCAATCTCTGCCTCAGTCTTCACATGGTCATTTTCCTTTAGTGTGTCTCTCCTTCTCTTCTTATAAGGACACCAGTTATATTAGATTAAGGGCCTACCCTACACCAGTATGACCTCATCTTAACCTAATTAAGTACACATATGCATCCAGATAAGGTCATATTCTGACGTGCTACTGGTTAGGACTTCCATATATCTTTTGGGGGGACATAATTCAACCCAAAACAAGGGAATATTTTGTTTTGTTTGTTTCTTTGGTGGGGTGGGGGGAGTGTCAGTCCTTATAGCATTAAGAATCTGTAAAGCCATACCTTTGTTTTCCCAGATTAAACAGCCAACACAGGGTTTACTTCTTGATTTCCTATGATTTGAAAAGAAAAGGTAGAAATTAGTTGAAGAATTGGTGAGATATACCTTCTATCTTGACTTCTTCACTGTGCTGTAATAGCCTCATATTCTCACCCATCCAATTCTGGAGTCAAGACTCAGGAATAATGATACTGAAAATCAAAGTACGTTTAAGGAAGAAGTAAATAATTTCAGCAGAGCTAGGAATCAATTTGAAGAGTGAAAATAAAATAAAATTGTAATATTAATTGATCATTAATGCTGATATCTCTCAGACAGCCCAGAGGGTACCCTTTATACTATAAAGTTACAGAGAATGATTTTAACCAGCTAGTCTCATCCAAGATTCAAACATTTATCTCTATAAAAAGAGCCCACGGGAAACAACTTTCGGATCCAAATTTCCTTTACATGGAAGGAGATGTGAATTCATCATTCATTAGTTTAATGACCTTGGGTAAATAAGCCCATTACTCTCTGAATTTTTTCCACATTTGTAAAACAGGAATAACAGTAACTTAACCATTAATTTAATAGGGAATTTTAATATAAAAGCTGTTTATACACTATATTGTTGTATATACAAATCTAAGAATTTATTTCTGGACAGTGTCTTCAAGTATCCTTCAAGAGGCACTAAGGCACAGCAACTCATGAGCAGTGGTTCTGAGTTAAGACTGATTCGAATAGAATCTCAGCTCCACCATCTACTAAGGTGTGATCTTGATCTCTGTGCCTGTTTATTATCTGTAAAATGAGGATAACAGTATTCACTTTCTAGGTTGTTAAGAGGATTATACAAGTTAATAAATGTGAAGCAACTAGGATAGTGCCTGGTACATAGCAAACACTCAATAAATGTAAACTGAAGATGATGATTACCATAAACTCTGGCATTCAGGTCTCCCTAGTGAGTGCTTAGAACATACGCTTTTTAGAAGACAATGAAATTGGTTCCAGAAACACAGGCTGGTAGTCAACCCAACTGAAAACAGCTTAAGCAAGGGGAAATGACTGAATTTAGTGCCCAAATAATGTCAATGGTTTCTCTCTACCCCTTAATTTTGCCTCTTCTCTGCTGCCTCCTTTCTCAGTTCTGGCAGTGGTCAAAGAGCTGCACTGATTTCACAGTCTTCTTCATTTTAGAATAAATCCAGTAGAAAACAAGTGAGCTCTATCAGGCAGCTTCCACAACAAATCTGAACTTCACCGATTTAGCAGTTTTGGTCACATCCCATTCCTGAACCAACTCCTATGCCTGGGGATGGATGATGTGCTGATTGCCTTCAAGTGGTTTAAAGATTGAGACTGAAGGAAGGGTAGAAGCTGAAATGATATTGAGGGCTGTTGAAGAAGGGAGGCTGGATGTTGGCAAAACAAGTACTAAATACCCATTGAAAGCCAATGCATCTTGGACAATTGCCTAAAATATCCTTGACATGATTAATGTGTTGAACCAACTACAAGAAAATTGTATAGTATGGAAGCATAGATCTTATTATGGGCAAGTACTAGGAGATGATGTGCTTTGAGTTATTATAAATATAACTCTGTTAATTTCAGGCATATAGGCTAGTGATTTCCTTACATTTGTTTGGATGAGGTAATGATTGAGGATATGACCCACCTTTATTATTTTTCATTGAAAAATATGGATTCTAGCTAGTCACAGAATTGAAAGGCTAATTTAGATGAACCTCTATGAATGCTACTTGTCTAAAAAGCAACTAACATTTGTTCATGTTCTTTTCATTTAAATATGATAGATTGAAATGTTTAAAATCAGTTTTTCAAATGGCTTAGACATTAAAATTGGCTATGATCTTTTAACATGCTTTCATTCTTAAATTTGTGTTACACTGTTAATGTAATAGGAAAAGGATATTTAAATTGAATTAAAAACTGGGCTTGACAGCTAAAGAGGAATAATTATAATTTAAATAAAAACAAAAACTGTAGACATCTATTTTTGTGACTACAATTTTATAGAAACACTTTCATGACTATGGACTTTATAAACTATAATTTAAAAAAGTGACTACAATTACATTTACATAAAATATCATGAATGAAAAGAAAGAGCATATGGTACCAATTTTTCTACACTACTCCAGAAAAAAAATGGGTTTTATTATATTACTATTCTTTAGAGAAAAAATAGCCTTAATGTAAAAGTATTAGCTAGCCAGAAAAATGTTACAAAAACCTTAAAATTAGGCTAATGTAAATGGTATTCCCAGTTCTTCCCTGCAAAAGAAAAATACCAGCAACATACTGGAAGCAAAAAAGTCTTTGAAGAAATCACAGAGCTAGACATTACATTGATGTACAGTGTACTTCCAGCAAAAAACAGGTCCCTAAACACCATGAGAATTATCTATTAATAAACAATTTACTTTGTATCTCATGGATCTAAATGTTTCATTATATGTTGATATGTTTATTTATATGAATTATAAAGTAATCACTTAAAGGCACTTGAAAAGTTATATGGTTTAAAGATGGAGAGATTTTTTTAAATCAGAAATTCTGTAACTGATTATTTCAAATTGGGGTGTGAGTATTTATAAAAACTCCTTGAGAGGAAGAAATGTGCTTCTGAAAAGCTATCCAAGGTAGATGCTGTGTTGGTTGTTGTTTAAGAATAATAACTGTGAGTATGTCTGCTACAATACCTTTATTACTAAATTGTGGCTAACCAACTAATATTCACTGGCAAACTATTCTCTGTTGTACTATGACTTGGTGTCTGTATGAGGACAACAGTCTGGTTCAAGGCTGACCAGACTGAGGTGGGTGGTGTTTTCCTAACAGAGCTGGTTTGATGCAGCTAGCTATTCCAGCAAAAATGTGTATGGGAATCAGTCTGTTCTCTCACAGTGAGGGAAAACTTCCAGTCAATACATTTGATTGTTCTTGTGTAAACAGCCCAAGTATTTGAAGGAAAGAGTTGACACAACTTTATGTGAAACCAGCTCCTGCCTGTTTCTGCTGGACACATCCGGCTCAGCATGCTCTTTGTTAAATTATCCAGGAGACAGGGTAATGTAGACAATAATATCAGCATGGCCCTAAGAATTGTTAAAATATTGAATTACGTCTGTATTAGCTGGTAAATAGCCACTGTCTTGAGTAGCCTCCCTTACCAACAATCCCTGCATCTTCCCCTAGACCCCTAAGACCTCTCCACAATTCAGCAACTCAAGGTACAATTCCTGGCAGAGCAGAGGCCCTCTGTCCCAGTGCTACAGGCAGCATCTACTCCAATTGACCAGTGCCTGTGTGCTTCTGGTTTTTGAATCTATTATCACCCTGACAAAGAATTAGTGAAGATCAGTTCAGCATATCAGTTGAAGACCAAAATCTCAGGACAACGACAGTGATCAAAGCAGAGGAAAGGGACTGTGGCATGGAACCAGGGGGCTTTAAGATCCCCATGCTTCTTTAAGGACGGTCTTGGTATTAAATGTGATGTAGTCTGTCCTTCCTCATTCTTCCTGCCTCCACTTTTGGAACTGGTTCTGTTTATAATTCTTCTTAGGGCTTATAGCAATTGCTCTAAAGCTCCATGGTGGAGCATTTCGGCTAATGAGCATATGCCGGAAATGTGTGGGTAGGATGATAACAACCCACTCACTTTTAAGCTTATTTTAGAAGATGCAAACATTAGAAAATGAAAATTAATTAATGAGCAAATTAAGACAAATGCCAAATATCATGTATTAGAGATGTCTATATTTCCTTTACCTTTTTAGTTTTAAAAACCTAAATTATATTGTACCTCTATTGGTTTAAAACCCGCCAGTGGCTTCTCATTGCTCTGAGAACAAAATCCTCACCCCTTATTATGACCTGCAAGGCTCTCCATGATCTGGCTAAGGCCTCTCTCTCTTATCTGATCTTTCACTGTTCTCCCCATCCTCACTCTTCATCTCACACACTCCCTTCCAAAGACGTGCTGAGCTGCTTCCTCATCTCAGAGCCTTTGCACTAGTTGCTCCCTCTGTTCCCACCCTTCTGTGCGAGCCCATCTATCATTCAGTTCTCATCTCCTTAGAGAGCTGTTCCTGATTGTCCTTTATGATATTGCTCTCCTTTGGTTTATCCATACCTCTAATGACTATTTGAGTCATTAGAGGTCATAGTCTGTTTCCCTCCTCCAGAATGTGAGTTATTGTGAGGAGAGGGACTTCTTCTGTTTTGTTCACCATTGTAGCCCAGTACCTAAAAGAATGAGAAGCAGTGTAACATAGAGGAAGCAATATAAAGCAGTGGTTAATATGCAGGCTCTGGAGCTAGAAAACTTGTGTTAGAAACTCAGTCCTACCACCGAATTGCTGTGTGACTTTAGGAAGCAACAGCACCCATGTGGTAGGGTTCTTGTGAAAATTAAATGAGCTAAAGCATTAAAAAATTCATTTAGAACAAAATCTGGCACACGATGAACACTATATACATATTTGACATTTTTTTTTTTTACTGTTTTCATTAGAATATAAGCTCCACGAGAGCAGTATTTTGCTGTTTTGGTTATTGACCAATCCTCAGCACCTAAGACAATATGTGGCTCATTGTTGGCACTCAAAAACTAATGTTGAGAACATAGTTAGAAGTATCAGTTTAAAAAAATATATATATTAACTGTAGGAATTAGAGAGTAAACTATTCTAATTTCCTTTATCAACCCCTGCCCCACCCCCCACACACACTTTAAAGCACATAATGCCATGGCTACATACTGGGTTTACTTAGGCCTGGAATTTCCAGTTCTGGTCACTATAGTCTATGTAAATTGCTCCGATTTGTTAATTGATGATAATACTCTTTCTTTCTAAGCCTGGCTGGACTTCAGAAATCCTTCTCAAACCAGTGTTGCAGGATGATGACGCTAATCAGAGTAGGCATGCAAGGTAAAGCTCATTTACTATCCTAAGGTCTAGGGAACGTGTTGGTTGTAGGGCTGATATACGTGGAGTTGGTTGCTATTCTACAGTCACCTGAAAAACTTATCTGTCCTTGCATCCTATATGGCCACTCAGAAGTGAGAGGGAGAGAAACAAGGAATGCTATTTCTGATTTCTTCTCATGACACCATGGGACTTTGTTTTATCTTTTAGGGGGTGGTTTATGCTCACATCACAGATAAGAGGACTATGAGAAATTATTAAATCTCACTGCTTTAATTAAATCACCTGACTAATAGCAGCAGAAGAGGTACAAACTTTAATTCACTCTACACTCCTTAGGTGTTAACACTGCCTAAATATGAAAATTAAGTACTACTGGTTTCTCTCAGGTTTTAAAAAATAAACTAGAAAAAAAATGTTGTATATATGGAAAATCTCAGAGACACTGATAAGGTTATCAAAAACATTCATAGGAGAAAGCTACTATTATTTGAAAAACCTTAATTTTCTTTACAATTTAGTGGGATTTTATATGTATTGTTGAAGTTGCATTCACATTTATTTTTTGCTTTCTGACCCAGGTATTATCTAAACTGGTTAGCTGGAGCTTGGCAATAATGAGCTCACAGTCAGGGGTTCAGTTCCCTGTCCCTCTGTCAGAGTCAGTCAGAGAAACACAGAGCAGGCTGTCCTGCAATCACTGATCCTACTGTAATTCTGTTATCTGTCCCACATGCACATGGCCAGGTGTTTACAAGGTAGGGGCTTCATTCTTGCATTCAATTCAACATTTATTAAACTCTAATTACTATTATTCCCTCAACTCTAAGACTCCGTTGATGATAAGATGCACCATCACTTTAATATTAGGAGTAAAAGAAACGTTATTGCATTAAATAAACCCATGGATTACGATACATATAGAAACGTAAAATGTGAGAAAATATATTTGTCTTAGAATTTGGAAAACACGGTTTGGAGTTTAATTCCTTACCCTTACAAGGAAATGACACATAAGTATGTATTTTGTACTTTTGATGGAGACACCTTTAACTTAATACATATTTTATTAGATATAAAGCTCATTCTCTGTATGAGACTAAACTCCTTGCCCTATATACTGAGATAGTATTCATTCATTTATATATCTATTTATATTATTTTAAATATATAATATATTGTATTTATATATAGTGATACATTTTATAAATATAGAGTTATATATAAATATAGTTGACCCTAGAACAAAATGGGTTTGAACTGCATGGGTTCTCTTATAGGCAGATTTTTTTTCACTAAATACATACTGCAGTACTTCATGATCCCCGGTTGGTTGGAACCAGGGATATGCAGGAACTGAGGGTATGGAGGGCTGTCTGTCAAGTTATATGTGGATTTTTGACTGTCCAGAGAGTTGGCACCTCTAGTCCCCTGCATTTTTTCAACGGTCAAATGTATATTATATATTCATGCATATAAATATATGCAAAAATATAAATAAACATAAAATATATTTACATTATAATATATATATTTCCCTGGTGGCGCAGTGGTTAAGAATCCGCCTGCCATTGCAGGGGACATGGGTTCGAGCCCTGGTCCGGGAAGATCCCACATGCCGCAGAGTAACTAAGCCCGTGCACCACAACTACTGAGCCTGTGCTCTAGAGCCTGCGCGCCACAACTACTGAGCCCACATGCCCCAACTACTGAAGCCCGTGTGCCTAGAGCCCATGCTCTGCAACAAGAGGAGCCACCGCAATGAGAAGCCCACGCACCGTGAGGAAGAGTAGTCCTGGCTCGCCGCAACTAGAGAAAGCCCACGTGCAGCAATGAAGACCCAACACGGCCAAAAATAAATAAATAAATTTATTTTAAAAAATCTATCGATATATATAGATATATAGATATATATTTAAAAATAGATATAGATATATTAAAATATATATATCTCCTATTTTCATGTACCAGTAAGGGAGAAACATTAAATATAAAATTAAAATATATGACAGTGATAAGACTACAAAACAGAAACAAGGTAGTCTGTTAACAAGTGCCTAGCAAGACACGTAATCTACTTTGGAGTTGGTTCAGGGAAACCCCTGAGGAGGTGACAGTTGAGCTAAGACCCTGATGAAGAGACATAACAAACAGGAAGCCGTGGGGCAGAATGTCCCAGGCAGAGGGAACAGAGCAAGAGTTCCACGGCAGATAGGAAACTGGCATATTTGAACCACAAGTACAGTAACAACTAAAGTCAAAGAGTATGGAGCTAGAGAGTGAGGAGATAATATGATATGAGCTCAGGGTGGTAGGACAGAGGATAGAGATGGCAGGGTGGCTTGTAGGCTATGGTAAGGAGTTTTTAATTTTATTCTATAATCAACGGGGAGTATCAGAGAGCTGAACAGAATCATAATGTCTTTTGCTTTGCATTAAAAAAAAAAGTTTTTTGGATAGTTATGTGTGTCCTGGAGGGGGCAGGAACGGAGGTAGAAAGACCAGTTTGGGGGTCATAACAGGATAGAAATGATGGTAGCTTGGCCAGGGTGAGAGTGCTGATGATAGGACAGATTCAGGATGTTTTAGAGATAGAGGTAACAGAACTTGCTGATGAGCTGTTTTTTGAGTGGGGAAAAGAGGAATAAAACAGAATTTTGACTTGAACAACAAGGTGGGTGGTGATGCTACTTTCTGAGATTGGAAAAGAATAGCTTTTCTTGTCAGAGGGGAGGAGAAGTCAAGACTTCTGCTTTGACCAGCCTATGACACATTTTGAGGATAGTTTTGAGGAACACCTTTGACACATTCAAGTAGAAATCCCAATGGTCCTAGAAACAACATAAAACAAACTGATAACATGAAAATTTTAATGTTTTATGTTGCTTTGGAAAATGTGAGATATTTAAAATGAAGAAACTAAAGTTACTGAGACTAAGAATTCTCTAGCAAGTTAATTCTGGAAAACCACCATTCTGGTTTCTGAATTCTTGACTTTAATAATAGTCGAATAAGGAATATTGTTCTTTATTGATAGGGCACTATGAGGTAAGATACATTTTAAAGATGAAATGTTAAGAACAGAGTAGTAGGAGATATTATATAAATTCTTATTACTGTTATTCTTTCAACTCTAAGACACCACTGATAAGGTGTGCCATTACTCTAATATTAGGAGTAAAAGAAACTTTATTGCATTAAATAAATCCATGTAATAAAGGATTTATTTCTGTAATAATGGCATTTGAGCTACTGCCTGTAGACCAATGGGTATTCCAAGCACTGAGTCCAAGAGAGTGAAAGAATGATGGACCAAAACTTAACAAATTGTTTTCTGGTAAATATTTGCAAGAGTACATGATGCACAATAAGTTTTTCTAAAATATACTATGCTGTGATCCAGACAGAATATACCACATTCCTTGGAGTTCTTACAGGTGTATCATGTTTTGTTAACATATAAATAGCTTTAGACTTACTTAGGAATAATGAACCATAAGGCTTAGTAACATAGTCTTGTTTACAATACCACAAATATGAGGTATTCAAACTTAATGCAACTGAGGACACCAGAGCTTTTATGTAGTTTTGTAAATGTACAGAAGGCTTTCTAGTAGATTGAATGGTGCCAAAAACCCCCAAAAACAAAGAAACAGAAAGCCAATTGTTATAATTTGGGTTCAATGGGAAGCCAACTGCAATGGAGATTTGTGTGCAGCTGGTCTATTGGGAGTGGTCTTCGGAAAGACACTTCTAATGGGAAGAGGGACGTGAGGTTGTGTAGAGAGAGATGTTGAATAGCAAGGCAGTTGCAGCAGAGCCCTCAGCCAAATTCACACGGAGCTCTCAGCTGGGATGGCTCTTTTGAGATGTCTTGGACTAAGGTAAGGGGTTTCGGCTTTTGTAACTCTCATTGACTAGTGATTTTTTTTGTGTGTGTGTGGTATGCAGGCCTCTCACCGTTGTGGCCTCTCCCGTTGCGGAGCACAGGCTCCGGACGCGCAGGCTCAGCGGCCATGGCCCACGGGCCCAGCCGCTCCACGGCATGTGGGATCTTCCCGGACTGGGGCACGAACCCATGTCCCCTGCATCGGCAGGTGGACTCTCAACCACCGTGCCACCAGGGAAGCCCTGACTAGTGATTTGATGTGGGGTAACCCACGTTGAGGGCAATCCCTGAGGAGGGACTCAACAGTGGGCTGTCAGCAGACAACACAACCAGCAGTTGGGAATGAGTGTCTACGTCCCAAAAGGGGGTGCTAGAGCCCACCACATGTGCTACTCAGACCCGCTTGCCTAGTATTCCCTATCTGGGAATGACTCTTTTGGGATTCCAATTGATTTCTTTTCCTGGGGAAACTTACTACAGTAAGGTTTGTAAGATGAACTATAGCACCCCACCACAGCCTTTGGTCTCAGGACTGCAACGAATATCATCTCCTTCCTTTACTACCCCTTCTAGATTCCTCTCCACTTCAGCCTGCACCTGTTTGTCTAGGTGGTTCACCTAGACCTTAACTCTGACCCAGACTTTAACTCTGAGTGGTCACCATGTCCTTCTCAGGTCATAGCTGGTGTACTTGTCCATTTATTTTCAAATAGATGACTCCTTGGGGAAAGTGTTTCCTTAACTGCCAGTCACTTGACTCAAGGAGCCCAAAGTGACTGGGAAGTAGCTTAAAATACGGTGAGAAGCTTTCTCTCTCCCATCACGAAAGCATTCTACTCAGTCATTGCCAGGCAAGATGAACTGCTGCCACCAACAGAGACCAACACTGAACTGCTGATACGGCACTCTCTCTTGAGGAGACAAAACATTCTTTGGTGGCAAGTCTGTTACACTGGACTTTTCTTCTACCCTGGAATCAACTCTATTTTACTACCTGTTCCAGGAGGGAAGAGGTCCAATGTCATTGATGGCCACCATGTGATGTTTTAATTCTCCAAGGGCTGATGCCATAGTTGGGGCTTGGTTTTAGTCTTTGTTGCTGGCAGACTGTCCATTCAGGAGCAGAGTAACTAGACAACCCTTAGTGAGTGGGAAGTCTATGCTGTTTGGACCAGCATATCCTCCATCCCTGCCAATGAAGCTACTCTGTTCATGCAAATATTGTTTCGGCATTGGGATGGCTGATGACGTAGGCTGTATAATGTCCCCTGCCCAAGTCATCTTGTCTACTTTGTTCATTAGTGCCTGCTCTGGGGTGCCTGATTTCTGGTAGGCACTAACACATGATACAAAGGCCTTCAGACTTTGTGCCCATTCCTGTAACTACACACCTCTTTACCTATTGTCCCTGATCTTTCAACCTTTCTCCTTCCAGCCTCCTGAACAACCATCCACGTCATTTGCCACTTTGGGTGATTTACTTGCCTCAGGCCACTTCTTTTTTCACACAAAGTGGATGACCAGTAGCACCACCTGAAGCTCCATTGAGAGGATCTCCTCACTGATGGCAGACCATTTCTGGTTTGCATCTGCATGCTAAGCTAAACGATCCAGGACTTTCTCCTCCAGCAGCTGGTCATAAAGGGATACCCCACCCTCATGCAGTCATAGGTGTGAGATGAGGAGGAGACACTGGTGGAACAGTGATGGATGACCTCTAAGGAGGTATAGAAAGTAGGGTTGGGCAGAGAGAGATGTTAAACTATGACTCAGTTGCAAGACAGACTTCAGCAGACCCCACAGGGAGCTGGAAAGCTAGTATGGTTCTTTAGATCCATATTGAATCTCAAACCAAAGCCAGAGGCTGGGACTTCATACTTCTGCCTGGACCAGGCATTGGATGTGTAGCTGGAGGAGTAAGTGCCTAAGTCTTGAAGTAGGGGACCTTGGTGGCACACCAAAGATCCATTACACCAAGCCCAAACCATGCAAATTTTGCCTGGATAATTTAGAGTATCTGAAGGAATAAGACAGAAGAAAAAGTACTGGACTGGTTGAAGCCAAAATAATACACAAGTAGCACTTTGAATTTGGGGGACTATTGGCATCCCAGTAATCTCAATGACTGTGCATCATACAAGTAAATGTTGAGAGTTGAAAGGCAGGAATTAAGGAGCAGAGTATTGGGATGGAAATGAGATGTGTTATCACATCACTGTCAATCTGAAGCCTGATCCGCCTCTCCTCATTCTTGAACTCAGTGAAAAGCACCGACAGAGTCACCTCCATATATGCAGTCACAAAAGACGACAACCTGGCTGTCACCTTTGACTCTTTTCTTGCCTCCACATTAGATTCAATCACCACATCCTGTGAATAGGCACTCTGTGATTCTCTTGAACTCACCCACTCCTCTTTATACAGACTGCCTCAGTCAGGCTCATAATTACTTTTACTTGGCTCAGAAAAACAGTTGGTTTGTTTTCCTGCCTTCAACGTCACAGTTTCCTTGGGCTCTTATACACTGCACTATACTGTAGCCAGAATGATTTTTCTAGAAGGCAAATCTGATGATGTTATATTTAAAATGCACAGATGGCTACTTATTGCTCTCTTCATAAATTCCAGTTCCCTAAATGGAATACAAACCTCTTCCTGACCTTGTCTCTGTCTGCCCCATTGTACCCTCTCTCATCACTCCTGCCTCATTCCCTTTTGTTTTAGCCTTATAAGCTTGGGGTTTCACTCACACTTACTGTTCCCTGCACCTTCTGGGCTTTACTTTGGCTGTTGCCTTTGTCCAGAACTCTTATGTGGAAGACAGAAGAATGGTTCCCCAAAGACATCCACATTCTAGTCCCTGCAACCTGTGAATGTTACCTTAAATGGCCGAAGGGACTTTGCAGGTGTGATTAAGTCTCTTGAGATGGGGAGATTAGCCTGGATTACCCAGACGGGCCCAATGTAATCACAAGGGTCCTTATAGGAAGGAGGGTCAGAATCAGAGAAGGTGATGTGATGAAGGAAGCAGAGGTCAGAGTGAAGTCATTGCTAGAAGGGGCCCGTGGACCAAGGAATCCTGCAGCCCCTAGAAGCAACAAACAGATTTTCTCTTAGAGCCCCCAGAAGGAACATAGCTCTGCAGACACCTTGATTTTAGCCTAGTAAGACCCATCCATTTCAGATTTCTGACCTCCAGAATTATAAAAGAATACATTTTTTGTTATTTTTAAGCCACTAAATTTTTTGTAATTTTATACAACAGCAATAGCAAACTAATACACCTCCCCTGTGGTTAAAGTCTTTTAATTGCTGAAGACTCAGCTGAAGCAACAATTCTGGTGTTGAGATTCTCCTCTACGTTCCTACAGCTAATGCAGTATTCCTTCTATTCTTATGGTTATCTATTTGTTCTCCCCGCTTTTTTCTTTTAAACCTCTTACACCTGCTTAGAGCTGTAACTGGGTCTCATGTTCTTAGAGTCCCAGGTAGCAAAATGCCTGGCACATAGGCTCCATAAAGTTGTAACACCTCTTTTGCCACTGTCATCTCACCCTGAGGTTTCCCTCTACAATTCAAAGCCACCACTGATGCAATCACTGGTGTAGGCACCGCTGGTGTAGGCAATCTTGTTTTCGGTTTTGAGGACTTATGCTTGTTTGGAGTTTGGGCAAAAAGAGAGGGTAGTAGTTCTTGCAAGTCAGCTCAGACGATCTTGCAGAGTCCCAGGCACAGGGAGGGGTCCTTCTGTAGCGGATTCATGGAGACGAGCAGGCAGCCTTTGAATTGAGGTCCTCACTCCACAGCATCACAAAGAATATCCAATGTGGGTCTTCACCCCAGCCTTTCTGCTGTGCTCCCGGAATCCTGAGAGGTGGCTTTCAGCTTTCCACGAGGCCCCTGGCACTGGCCAAAGCCGCTCTCTGCCGTGCACTGTGACCCCCTCCTTTCTGAAGCCTCTAGGCCTGTCCTGCCTCAGCCTTTTCTTTTACCTTTTCTATTTTTATGGCCTGAACTTGATTATTTGCTTCCCTCAGGCCCACTCTTTTGATTCTCTAGAGACTGTGTTAGAAATTAAAAACAAATATCCAAAATTGACTTCTCCTCAAGGCTGTGTGCTTGCCTCTGGCTGACTGGGGGGAAAGTCACAGGAGTTCAGAAGAAAAACACAAATATTAACAAAAATTTATCTTGCTGCATGCTAGTCCCATTATAAATTAATATTGGTGAAATGAATGAGTAGTGAATGAGAGGAAATGGAAGAGAATATCAAGATTTTGGTGGGGGAACTATTTTTCAACTCTAGGCTTTCTTTTGTGTTTTACTTGGTGGTCTTTATGTCACTGGTTGATCATCTCCTCAGTGTCCCAGTCTGTCTCTGGGGAAGCAAGGGGAAAAATTCATCTCTTCAGCCATGTTTGTCTCATTTGTAGAAGGCGGAATATCCATGGTCATTGTCAAACTTCTGCTAATGGTTTTTAGTGAGTGATAGCAGAAGTTTTCAAAGGATTTCTCATCATTACACTGGTGGGAAGAGGGTGAATATAAAACTATGTGTCACTCTTTGGTGAGGTCTTCACCCTGGGAGGGGGGTGGTCTTTTCATCCTACTGCTCAGGAAGGGCACTTGCATGCTGATGGTTGCCTAGCTTTGTTCCCACAGTGAATTGCTCTTAATCTCTTTAAAGACGTTAAGATCAGATGTAGAGTGGCCACCTCACATCCTCCCCCTTCCCTTTCTGTGCTGCCCAGAAGCCTGGTTTTTAAAACAAGCTCAGGTATTTCACCAAGTGATGTGTCCCTGGTGGGAAAAAGTCACAGCTTTATTGATAAAAATCTTGGTATAACATCCGTAATTGGAGTTTTCCCATAACTTGGTGCCAGGTTGCCTTACCATTTTCTCTAGGGACTATATAGCAAATGCTATTTTTCATGCTCCTGTTTGCTGATAAGGGCTTGAAAAAAACCACTAATTTGACCTGATATTAGATTTCTGGAGATGAAAGTACTGGTACAGATTGCTAAATGTCCTCAAATACACTGACAATCCATACCAATATTTTAAAAGAAATGTATGACTCGGGAAAAAAAAAATCTTTAGGTTTGGGTGTGTGTTTGTGCTTTCATTCTTTACCTTCAGCATGTATTTTTATCCATTGCAAACAATTTTCAATCAATAATTAAAATCGGTAAACAGACCTACAGGGGAAAAAATCCTTCAGTTCGAGTTTAATAGATTGTCTCTCCAAGTCACTCCCTGCCACAGCAAGTTACGAGGGAGTGTGTGCCAGTAAATAGGAAGGAATGAGGTTGATTACAAAGTTAAACAACACAAAACCTGACACCTTGTTGTGAGTTTAAAAATAAAGCAAAACGACTATTAGCACCCCATGCTGATTTCTGTCAAACTATCTTTATCTGTGCGGTAAGGACAAAGAAATAACGCAGGGCTTCTCGTCAGAGTAACTTTGGGCTTTATGGGAATTCGTGATTTTGTTTTACCCTCAAACTTCTGTCTTTTCTGTTTTGTTAGGATGTTTCTCCTGTGGAGACTCATGAGACACCTATTAGTCAGACTGGAGCCTCCAGATATCTGAGTTGCCGCAGGAGGAGAAATGTGATGTCTTTCGGCTTTCCTTTCGTGTAGATTTGTTGCATGTTTACCAAGGTGAGAGGATTATTGCCCTGGAGATCATTTGCTTTCAAAAGCTTTAAACTAGAGCAGAAAAGTTTCATGACTTGATTCTCTTCGCACAGCTCTTTCTCTCAGCAAGGCATAGAGGAGTAAGCTGAGACCTACAGATTGCCAGCAGACTTTTCCAACAAAATTGCCGTGTCTCAGTCAGTTAAACAGGGTGGGAAGGGAGAGCCTCTGCCAGTTTTCTCCCATCTCCTCCACCACGTGCAGAGACACCTGAAGCATTCCACAGGGCTTTATAATCAAGACGAAATACTCCAGATTTCTAAGTCTCAATAATACCCAAACCCCAGACCATATGTATGGGTAATTCACATACTTTCTAACCTTTGCGTTTTGCATATAACCTACCTGTCAAACATTGATTTTCTGGTGTTTCATACAGAATAAAAAATTAAGAAGAAAACTGAAGATAGGCACTATTTCCATTTAATGTGAAAAAAATAGTAATTGGTATAGAAACTAAAAATTTTGCTCTCCAGCAATTTATAGCAGGTACTTTTCCATATGACTGACATCTAAAAGATAATGATTTAAAATGTTGGTTTTGAAATGGAAAATAATAGAAGCTAGAATGACAGCTGCAAAACAAACTATGACCCCAAAGCTGGATTGAAACAAATTCAAAACCAGGTAAATGCAAGAAGGCGCCTGTTCCCAAATTACTTTACTTAAGAAATAAGATAGGGAAAGAAAAACAAAAAGAAAGAAATTATTTGTACTCTTTATATTGACCTTCTTTTCCCCACCCCTCCCCCTGGGAATCAGGGTGTGACAGGAGTGACTATGTCTTTTTATTAATGTATTTATGAGGTAATAGACATCACTTTCTTTTACAAGACAGTGATCTAATTCCCAAATAAACTGAGTAAATGACAGTCTCCATTTTGAGCACTGGAAACAAGGAAACTGTAGGAAAAACTAAAATAAGTTTCCACTATGAAGTCACAGATTTTCCACCTTTATTTTCTTATATAAGCACGGTACTATTATCTTCAGAATAACCAAAAACCGAAACTCTAAGTGTTAAACTGAGTTCCCATTGATCAATTCTGTATTTGGACAATAAAATCTGTGAATTATCTACCACCCCACTCACCCACAAAGAATGAATTCACCTTGTATTTCACCTCCAGGGGAAATATGTAAGGTCTCTTTCAGGTCTCTGCTACAAAACTTACAAAGCTATCCAATACTGCCCCACACTCATTTCCTTCCCTCTGTTTAGGATAGGGAGCCTGCTATTTCTAAGGCTTCCTTTGCCTTTGCTTTAAGTCCCTTCTTCCTCTGCTTCTTGGCTCCTGTTCTTTCTCTTTTTATTCCTTATCTTAAATCTTTCATCTTCTCCAGGATCCCTTCATCAGTGTTTACATGTTGGTATCTCTTCCATTTAAAAACATAAGTAAACAAACATAAAAAAACATTTTCTTGAGTGCAGTTCACTCTCCCTGCCTTTCTCCTTCCTTTCATAGCTACACTTCTCTAGAAAGTTGTTCTTATCATGTGACCTCACGCCAAGTCTGCATTTCAACAATGGTCAGGTTATTTGGTAAACACCTGTAGGCTCTGATCCTTCCAGACAGATAGGGCTTCTTGGTTCCTCCTTATAACCTCCCTTCCAGGTGGTGTGTTACAATGAATGCAAGTCTCAGTTTGAAATCTGCTACTTCTACAAATATTTATTAGAAACTAGGCATAAAATTCATAGAACCAGTTCCCATAAAATCAACTAAGTCCTTAATCGCTGTCCTTTGGAAAGATTTACTCTAAAGCAGACACTGAGATAATCTACAGAACTTCTAGTTGGCATTAGAGCTCCATACTTGGCTGGGGGGCGGGGACTGACAAAGGAGCAAATGGAGCTATAGATCTAGGCTCTAGTTAAAAGATATTAGGCTAGTAGGTTGGCTGGATTCTTTCATTTCTTTCAGTTGGGGGTGGCAGAACCCATATGATCTCTTTTGTTCTCCAAATATCATGAATGCTACTCATTGCACAAAAGAAAACTTATTTCTAATATCCACTACGATAATTAACTATCTAGTGTAGATTGAGATGATATTTGAAGTGCTTGCCTTAGTGCCTCTGTAATCTAGTTTCCTAGTTAAGTTCTCCAAGCTCACAAACCTCGTCTTAGGGTCTAATTAAAGTTAGCCTACATACACATATAAATCACACTACTTATTCTGAAGAATTTTAAAGTATATTAGTACCTAGTTGTCCAATAGGCATCTTTCTCCCTATTTCTGCTTCTTCACCACTCACAGCTCAATCCACTCTGCTGGCTTCTGCCTCATATCCAGTGAACTGGTTCTAAGGTCATTAAAAACCTTCATGTCAAAAAATCCAGTGGATATATTTTATTCTTCATGTCACTTAACTTCTGGTTACCTTTAGCACTGTTGGTCACTTCTACTTTCTAAATACCATACTCTACAGGTTTTCTTCCTGCCCCACTAAGCCGTCTTGACCTCCTTGGCTGATCCCCCAGGCAAAGAAGACAGGGAACTAGCAGAATGGTCCATTTCTCTTGGATGACTTCCCTGGCTTACCTCATATATTATTATCTATTGCTCCCACCAGAAGATGATAAAACACAGGACCAAGCTCTGGAGTGTTCCAAATATCAAGGTCGACTAGATGCCTAGGAACCAAGAAAGGAGTCTGAGAAGGACTGGCCATGAGGTAGGAAGAAAATCACCACAGAGTGGAGAGCAGGGAGCATGTTTTGGGAACAGGGAAACAGACGACCACATTAAATACTACTGAGAACCTGATGAAAATGAGGTCAGAGAAGTGTTCATAGAATCGACAACGTAGAGCTTGTTGCAGGTGGTTGTAACAACAATATCAGTGCAGTGGTGGGCACAGAAAACAAAGAGGTGGGTTCAATGAAGGTGAGTTAAGAATGTGAGAATTTCTTTTGAAAAAATTTCCTGTGGATTGGAACAACGCTATGGAGTGACAGTTGGAAGGGGGTATTTTTTTAAAAAACATAAACAAAACTGGAGCAAGCTTGTATGCTGATGAGAAAGAGCCAATACAGGAGAAGAAATTGATGATGGAGTAAAAAGAATATTAAATCCTAGACAGGATGAAGGCGTTGAATTCTACAACACTTATAGAAGGACTGGTCCCTAATAGCAACAAGACAGTCCTTCAAATGTAGTTAAGAGTGAAGAGAGAAAATGGTTAACTTAGTAATTTTAGAGGTGAGATAAATAAGGATCTAGTAATTTTTAAAATGATTGGGATCTTCAAATAGAAGAAAGAACTTTTGCCTTTAACAAGATTGTATGTAGATACCTTGTCAGAATGCTGTAAGTGGCTGCTGCTAGGGAAAGACTTTCTGTATATTATGCAAAAGTATAACAAAGAATATCAGGTGTGTGTGTGAATGTGGTGTGAGATGCCTGTAGATTCTGGACTTTGACTTGATTAAGATATGCATGTTGTCATTATTTTAAAAATGTTGCTGCATGATTTGAAAGGCACCTGTTCCAATGGAAGATAATAATAACAAAGATGATAGTAATAAATAACTTGATTCAATAAAGTCACTTCCTTAACTGCTAAGCCAGATGATAAAAATGTTGATACCATGTTGACTGACCCCCTCCTGTTCACATAAGAACCACCCTGGCAGTTCCGTGTTGGTTGGTTCTAAAAGGAGAATGTGCCTTCCTCTGCCTGTGAGAACTTCAACTCCAAGGATGAAGTACAGTGTTTTGCAAGTTTGTAAACCAAGTGGTTTTTCTACAAAATTCACTGCTGTCATCACACAGGGGTCTCTGGTAGGAAGGCTTTCTGACAAGAGATTAAAAATACCAAGTGTCATTGGCCACATCCATGGCTAAACAGTTTCAGGCAGCATCCTGCTCTCAACTTTTAGATTCTTCATCCTCCTTTAAATAGAAACAATTATCTCTTCTTTGAATTTTCCAAAAACATGACATTTCCACTATCATTTGGGAGAAATGGAGCCAGTGTTTAGGTTGTCATGCATGGACTTCCACGAATGTATTTTTTCTCAAAGGTAACTTGATATTCATGTTACTACTTCTTTTTCTTAGAAACAGAAGTCTCCCCATTATAATTATAGGCTTAGAGCAAAAGAAACAGTAGGGGAGAAACCCTGAGCTTTGTAGACATTACTGAAGAACCATGCCAAATATATGCATAAGTTCAGGTATGGGGAAAGTCTGGGTTTGGTGTCCTTAAAATGATACTTAAAGAGTGTTTTTAAAAATAAGGTTTTATAAGGACTTTAAAAAATTTGTTTTTAAAGGAAGTTTTAGCCTGTTTGGTTGTGCAGATAATCTTCCCTTCCTAAATCAGTGCCTCGCTGTTTTAAGTCCATGGCCCAGTGGACTGAAACAAAAGGTGTGAAGTTCTTCTCATCCATCTTAATGGGGTGTTAATGACTGTGGAAGTGGACTGTGACCATTTAAATGTAAGCGCTATTAATCACCTAGAAAAAACACAAACACCCAGCTTGAGCCCCCGAAATGTAATTGCAAGGGACAGTTGGGTGCAATTTTGTTTTAGAATGAAGACCTGTATTTAAAAAAAATGAGCTGCCCCCATGCCAGTTTGGCAGATTTAAAGCTAAGCCAAATAGGCAATGGCCTTCTAACTTTCTATTGAAATTTAAAGAGCTGGTTTCTCCCATGAACTTGCCTGTTTAGCTGTTCTGTATCCAGTGAATGACTTTTACCAGTGGTGTAAATTTCTACCAGGCAGTCACTTGCCAAATTACTTTTCCTTAAGAGAACTTTTCATGTATCCTTTGATTTGGATGTGAGTATATGTGTGTGTGTGTTTTAAATGCCTCAAGGATAATTAACTTTAATTAATTAAAATAATTTTCTATTTCTGCAACTTTCTTGCTCTGACTCTTCTTGCAATGAACCTGTCACATCTGGAACTATTGCTTTTCTTCCTTCCTTCCTTCCTTCCTTTCTCTCTCTCTCTTCTTTTTTTTGAAGAGGGGAAATCGTTGCTTTATCATTGGCAAAGTTGACAATATTTGTAGAAATTAAAATTAAAAATCTGGAGGAGAATGTCTTATTGTTGACGTTTTGCAGGGTGGGCTAATGGAAGAGAATGGAAGAGTAGACATATATTGATTCTCTCTAAGAAAAATCAGAGTCTCCTCCCTTCTGATGTTAGCATTTCTATTAATGAGTCAAATTAACAGAAGTACAAGTGGTACAAAGTTTCCACCAAGGAATGTGCAGTTCAGTGTGTACTCCTGGCCACTCATTCATACATTGCCTGAAGTCTGAGATTAGTCATCAAGGGATGGTTTATTTATTTTTGCGTTTCCATAGATAGCACTAAGACTATGCCAAAGTGCCCCCATTTGACTTGGGAGTATGGGGATATGGCGGTAAGGGGCACTATTTGGTCCAACGTTCTTTGCCTGTGACATTATACTTCTCCAGCAATAACTACCATTGGGAGTAGGGCCTGGCCTGGCCTGATCTGACCCTGCTTCATGTACAAGATGCAAGTTTGGAGTGTATGTATGTCAAATGCTGGACATGTTGATTTTTATCTTTTGACAGGAGCAGCCAAGCCACTTTTGGTTTCACCACTCCTTAAATTCGCCCCTTGCTTGTTGCCTGGGGCAGAAGGTACTTGGAAAGTTCACAAAGGAAACAAAATATTCCAGTTGCCTCTAAAGTTAAATAAAATACTTGTGTATGGGTTAGGTCTTTCCCTCCCCCCTCTCCCAAAAGAGAGAGGCAGAAAAGCTGTGGATTTTAATAAGGCTAACATTCGAGGTTTGGAAAAGGTCAAGTGACCACAAATGCCTGATAAAGTATTCGGTTTTTTTCAGCATAATATTTGAATTTTAAAATATGATATTTAAAGCAATTATTCTTCAGAAGTTCACTAACTTCAAATGAGTAGGTTCTAAAGGGCTAAAACTGCTCAGTGTTCTGCGAGAGTTGTCACTGGTGCTGTCACTGAGACTTAAGGGGGAAGGTCTGAAATTTAAGCCATTTAAGGTATTACCAGCCCCTTCCCAAAACTACTCGTGGGTGGGGAGAAAAGCCAACCTGAGCCTACACCAAATAATATCAATGTATACATAAAACACGGGTTATGTACTGTTGTTTGTCTTCTCCAATTCTCCACTCAGGGGTGAATCTTTGGAAAAATAATAAATGCTGCCCACGTCATCTTTTCTCCCCCTGTCCTATTGTGGGTTATTAGTTAGACTTTCTTGAGTCATGCTGAATTGAAATATTTGGAAGATTTAACATTACTCTGCTATTTCTAAGTTGATTTTTAAAACTTCTGAAGTTCCGTCTCCTTAAGGCTACCTGTGTGTGAAGATAGTTATGTAGGAGGGATAGTGGGGAAAATCAACTGATGTAGTTTTCCCACCAGAAGCCCTGGATTCAAATATTAGTTGGCTTTGATTCTGGCTCTGCAACTGCCTCACTGTGTGGTCTTGGCAAGATGTTATGTTTTTGTCTCAGTTTCCCTACCTGTAAAAAAGTGATTAATTATGCTAGCTTACTCAGTAGGTTGTAGGCTTGAACAACAAATGAATGATTGCAAAGTACTGAAAACTACAAGAGAATGTAGAAATTCTAATGTTATAGTCTTATTCTCTTACCGGGGGTGATAAAGTAAAAGTGAGGTTTAATTAGTTAATATAAACAAATTGAAATTCCTAGATGAAAGGGGCTAGAGAAATTCAAAGTCATTTTATCATTATTAACAATAGGTGTTGTACTTCTCTCTTTCACTTTCCTCATCTAATCAGCATCCATTCCTTGGCTTAAAGGGAGTGTTCTCTTTCCAAATAACTTCTATCTACAGCGTTGAGACATTCCTTATCATGTTTTATGGGTATGGAGTTCTGAACGACTAGAAACAACACCCTTTTTCATAAGCTCTATTTCTTTTTCTTTTTTTTTTAAAGAAAGAGGAGGCAAGTTGGCTCTTGGTTCCTAGGCATGTGAAAATGTATTAATGAGGCTCCTTCACAGATTGTGTTCCTCTTCGTGAGACCAAAACCTCCTTGCTTGCAGGTCCATGTTCACTCCACAAACATTCATAGCCAAGCGTTACTCTGTCTACCTGGAGACACTCCACTTTTACTTATATATTATTTTATTTAGATATATATTTACATATATATGTATATATACCTATATATACATATATATAATCTCACATTATATCGTTAATTTTAACATAAGACCTCTATTAGGTCAGAATAATAAGTGAAGGGCACATATACTCTATTTTAAAATACAGTACCTTAAAAATTTGCAATAATAGAGAATGGAAAGTAGAATTCTCAAGTGAAAGGAACCTGGCATATCTCAGACAATTGTGAGCCTCAAGTGGCTGAGGCGACGGGAAGATATGGAGCAAGCACTGGCTTTAGTCAGAGTGAGAATTAGCAAATATAAACACTTAGCTCCAACCTCGCTCGTTCTGTGTCTTTCACCCTTCCTGGTGAAAACCATATCGAAAAAGTATGCAAAATTTATTTGTGCAAAAGAGTAAACAATGACTTACCAAAGTAGTATCTGCTGGGAAGTTCATTGAAGTTTATTATGGGGAGTAGAAGTTCATTATCTAAAAGATAAGAGATACAGTGACCATTTAGATGGCTAGAAATAAGTAATGACAGAAAAAGTTTTCCAAAGCAGTAGATGATTAAATGTCAAATGAGAGTGGCAGGTGGTGAATGCTGTGGGCCTGAAATACTTTTGAATGAGTTCACTGGAAGTAGGTGTCACTGAGGGTTAGAATAGCTGCAAAGTCTTGGTGGCAGATGTAATAGTTGAGCTGACTCTAGGTTTAGGCTTAGGGATTGATGTGGAACGAGAATTAAAAAAAGGCTTTCTAAACTTTCATGAAGAAGATGAATGAATTCTGGAGATCTAATGTACAGCATGGTGAGTATAGTGAATAATACTCTATTGTATACTTGAAATTTGCTAAAAGAGTAGATCTAAAAAAAAAAAGCAGAAGAGTAAATCTTAAGTGTTCTCACCATCCCCTCCACACATGGTAAGTATGTGAGGTGGTGGATATGTTAATTAATTTGATTGTGGTAATCATTCTACCATGTATACGTATATCAAATCATCATGTTGTACCATTTATTTTTATTTTTTTAAATATCTTTATTGGAGTATAATTGCTTTACAATGGTGTGTTAGTTGCTGCTTTATAACAAAGTGAATCAGCTATACATATACATATATCCCCATATCTCCTCCCTCTTGCATCTCCCTCCCACCCTCCTTATCCCACCCCTCTAGGTGGTCACAGAGCACCGAGCTGATCTCCCTGTGCTATGCGGCTGCTTCCCACTAGCTATCCATTTCACATTCGGTAGTGTATATATGTCCATGCCACTCTCTCACTTCGTCCCAGCTTAACCTTCCCCCTCCCGGTGTCCTCAAGTCCATTCTCAACATCTGAGTCTTTATTCCTTTCCTGCCCCTAGTTCTATACAACCTTTTTTTTTTTTTCTTTTTAGATTCCATATATATGTGTTCGCATACGGTATTTGTTTTTCTCTTTCTGACTTACTTCACTCTGTATGACAGACTCTAGGTCAATCCACCTCACTACAAATAACTCAATTTCGTTTCTTCTTATGGCTGAGTAATATCCCATTGTATAGATGTGTCACATCTTCTTTATCCATTCATCTGTTGATGGACATTTAGGTTGCTTCCATGTCCTGGCTATTGTAAATAGAGCTGCAATGAACATTGTGGTACACGACTCTGTTTGATTTATGGTTTTCGCAGGGTATATGCCCGGTAGTGGGATTGCTGGGTCGTATGGTAGTTCTATTTTTAGTTTTTAAGGAACCTCCACACTGTTCTCCATAGTGGCTGTATCAATTTACATTCCCACCAACAGTGCAAGAGGAGTCCCTTTTCTCCACACCCTCTCCAGCATTTATTGTTTGTAGATGTTTTGATGATGGCCATTCTGACTAATGTGAGGTGATACCTCATTGCAGTTTTGATTTGCATTTCTCTAATGATTAGTGATGTTGAGCATCCTTTCATGTGTTTGTTGGCAATCTGTATATCTTCTTTGGAGAAATGTCTATCTAGGTCTTCTGCCCATTTTTGGATTGTTTTTTTGTTTTTCTGGTGTTGAGTTGCATGAGCTGCTTGTAAATTTTGAAGATTAGTCCTTTGTCAGTTGCTTCATTTGCAAATATTTTCGCCCATTCTGAGGGTTGTCTTTTGGTCTTGCTTATGGTTTCCTTTGCTGTGCAAAAGCTTTTAATTTTCATTAGGTCCTATTTGTTTATTTTTGTTTTTATTTCCATTTCTCTAGGAGGTGGGTCAAAAAGGAACTTGCTGTGATTTATGGCATAGTGTTCTGCCTATGTTTTCCTCTAAGAGTTTTATAGTGTCTGGTTTTACATTTAGGTCTTTAATCCATTTTGAGTTTACTTTTGTATGTGGTGTTAGGGAGTGATCTAGATTCATTCTTTGACATGTAGCTGTCCAGTTTTCGCAGCACCACTTATTGAAGAAGCTGTCGTTTCTCCATTGTATATTCTTGCCTCCTTTATCAAAAATAAGGTGACCATATGTGCGTGGGTTTATCTCTGGGCTTTCTATCCTGTTCCATTGATCTATATTTCTGTTTTTGTGCCAGTACCATACTGTTTTGAGTTTATTCATTTATTTTTGCTGTGTTGGGTCTTCGTTTCTGTGCGAGGGCTTTCTCTAGCTGTGGCAAGCGGGGGCCGCTCTTCATCGCGGTGCGCGGACCTCTCACTATCGCGGCCTCTCTTTTTGCGGAGCACAGGCTCCAGACGCGCAGGCTCAGTAGTTGTGGCTCACGGGCCTAGTTGCTCCACGGCATGTGGGATCCTCCCAGACCAGGGCTCGGACCCGTGTCCCCTGCATTAGCAGGCAGATTCTCAACCACTGCGCCACCAGGGAAGCCCCACCATACTGTTTTGATTACTGTACCTTTGTAGTATAGTCCAAAGTCTAGGAGCCTGATTCCTCCAGCTCCGTTTTTCTTTCTCAAGACTGTTTTGACTATTCAGCGTCTTTTCTGTTTCCATACAAATTCTGAAATTTTTTCTTCTAGTTCTGTGAAAAATGCCATTGGTACTTTGATAGGGATTGCATTGAATCTGTAGATTGCTTTGGGTAGTATAGTCATTTTCACAACATTGAGTCTTCCAATCCAAGAACATGGTATATCTCCCCATCTGTTTGTATCATCTTTAATTTCTTTCATCAGTGTCTTATAGTTTTCTGCACACAGGTCTTTTGTCTCCATAGGTAGGTTTATTCCCAGATATTTTATTCTTTTTGTTGCAATGGTTAATGGTTAATGCTTAATTCCTTAATTTCTCTTTCAGATTTTTCATCATTAGTGTGCAGGAATTCAAGAGATTTCTGTGCATTAATTTTGTATCCTGCTACTTTACCAAGTTCATTGATTAGCTCTAGTAGTTTTCTGGCAGCATCTTTAGGATTGTCTATGTACAGTACCCTGTCATCTGCAAACAGTGACAGCTTTACTACTTCTTTTCCGATTTGGATTCCTTTTATTTCTTTTTCTTCTCTGATTGCCGTGGCTAAAACTTCCAAAACTGTGTTGAATAATAGTGGTGAGAGTGGACAACCTTGTCTTGTTCCTGATCTTAAGGGAAATGGTTTCAGTTTTTCACCATTGAGAATGATGTTGGCTGCGGGTTTGTCATATATGACCTTTATTATGTTGAGGAAAGTTCCCTCTATGCCTACTTTCTGGAGGGTTTTTATCATAAATGGGTGCTGAATTTTGTCGAAAGCTTCTTCTGCATTTATTGAGATGATCATATGTTTTTTCCCCTTCTACTAGTTAATATGGTTTATCACATTGATTGATTTGCATATATTGAAGAATCCTTGCATCCCTGGGATAAACCCCACTTGATCATGGTGTATGATCTTTTTAATGTGTTGTTGGGTTCTGTTTGCTAGTATTTAGTTGAGGATTTTTACATCTATGTTCATCAGTGGTATTGGCCTGTAGTGTTCTTTTCTGGGATATTTTTGTCTGGTTTTGGTATCAGGGTGAAGGTGGCCTCGTAGAATGAGTTTGGGAGTGTTCCTCCCTCTGCTGTATTTTGGAAGAGTTTAAGAAGGATAGGTGTTAGCTCGTCTCTAAATGTTTGTTAGAATTCACCTGTGAAGCCATCTGGTCCTGGGCTTTTGTTTGTTGGAAGATTTTTAATCACAGTCTCAATCTCAGTGCTTGTGATTGGTCTTTTTATATTTTCCATTTCTTCCTGGTTCAGACTCGGCAGGTTGTGCTTTTCTCAGAATTTGTCCATTTCTTCCAAGTTGTCCATTTTATTGGCATATAGTTGCCTGTAGTAATCTCTCATGATCTTTTGTATTTCTGCAGTGTCAGTTGTTACTTCTCCTTTTTCATTTCTAATTCTATTGACTTGAGTCTTCTCCTTTTTTGTCTTGATGAGTCTGGCTAATGGTTTATCAATTTTGTTTATCTTCTCAAAGAACGAGCTTTTAGTTTATTGATCTTTGCTATTGTTTCCTTCATTTCTTTTTCAATTATTTCTGATCTTTTTTTTGTGTGTGTGGTATGCGGGCCTCTCACTGCTGTGGCCTCTTCCGTTGCAGAGCACAGGCTCCGGACACACTAGCTCTGCAGCCATGGCTCAAGGGCCCAGCCGCTCCATGGCATGTGGGATCCTCCTGGACCGGGGCATGAACCCGTGTCCCCTGCATCGGCAGGCAGACTCTCAACCACTGCGCCACCAGGGAATCCCCTGATCTGATCTTTATGATTTCTTTCCTTCCGCTAACTTTGGGTTTTTTTTGTTCTTCTTTCTCTAATTGCTTTAGGTGTAAGGTTAGGTTGTTTATTTGTGATGTTTCATGTTTCTTGAGGTAGGATTGTATTGCTATAAACTTCCCTCTTAGAAGTGCTTGTGCTGCATCCAATAGGTTTTGGGCTGTCATGTTTTCATTGTCATTTGTTTCTAGGTATTTTTTGATTTCCTCTTTGATTTCTTCAGTAATCTCTTGGTTATTTATTAGTGTAATGTTTAGCCTCCATGTGTTTGTATTTTTTACATATTTTTTCCTGTAATTGATATCTAGTCTCATAGCATTGTGATGGAAAAGATACTTGGTATGATTTCAATTTTCTTAAATTTACCAAGGCTTGATTTGTGACCCAAGATATGATCTATCCTGGAGAATGTTCCATGAGCACTTGAGAAGAAAGTGTATTCTGTTGTTTTTGGATGGAATGTCCTATAAATATCAATTAAGTCCATCTTGTTTAATGTATCATTTAGAGCTGTGTTTCCTTATTTATTTTCATTTTGGATGATCTGTCCTTTGGTGAAAGTGTGGTGTTAAAGTCCCCTACTATGATTGTGTTACTGTCGATTTCCTCTTTTACGGCTGTTAGCATTTGCCTTATGTATTGAGGTGCTCCTATGTTGGGTACATAAATATTTACAATTTTTATATCTTCTTCTTGGATTGACTCCTTCATCATTATGTAGTGTCCTTGTCTCTTGTAATAGTCTTTATTTCAAAGTCTATTTTGTCTGATATGAGAATTACTACTCCAGCTTTCTTTTGCTTTCCATTTGCATGGAGTATCTTTTTCCATCCCTTCACTATCAGTCTGTATGTGTTCCTAGGTCTCAAGTGGGTCTCTTGTAGACAGCATATATACAGGTCTTGTTTTTTTATCCATTCAGCCAGTCTATGTCTTTTGGTTGGAGCATTTAATCCATTTACATTTAAGGTAGTTATCGATATGTATGTTCCTATTCCCATTTTCTTAATTGTTTTGGGTTTGTTACTGTAGGTGTTTTCCCTCTCTTGTGTTTCCTGCCTAGAGAAGTTCCTTTAGTAGTTGTTGTAAAGGTGGTTTGATGATGCTGAATTCTCTCAGCTTTTGCTTGTCTGTAAAGGTTTTAATTTCTCTGTCGAATCTGAATGAGATCCTTGCTGGGTAGAGTAATCTTGGTTGTAGGTTTTTCCCTTTCATCACTTTAAATATGTCCTGCCACTCCCTTCTGGCTTGCAGAGTTTCTGCCTAAAGATCAGCTGTTAACCTTACTGGGATTCCCTTGTATGTTATTTGTTGTTTTTCCCTTGCTGCTTTTAATATTTTTTCTTTGTATTTAATTTTTGATAGTTTGATTAATATGTGTCTTGGTGTGTTTTTCCTTGGATTTATCCTGTATGGGACTCTCTGTGCTTCCTGGACTTGATGGACTATTTCCTTTCCCATATTAGGGAAGTTTTCAAGTATAATCTCTTCAAATATTTTCTCAGTCTCTTTCTTTTTCTCTTCTTTTTCTGGGACCCCTATAATTCAAATGTTGGTGCGTTTAATGTCATCCCAGAGGTCTCTGAGACTGTCCTCAATTCTTTTCATTCTTTTTTCTTTATTCTGCTCTGCAGTAGCTATTTCCACTATTTTATCTTCCAGGTAACTTATCTTTTCTTCTGCCTCAGTTATTCTGCTATTGATTCCTTCTAGAGAGTTTTAAATTTCATTTATTGTGTTGTTCATCATTGTTTGTTTGCTCTTTAGTTCTTCTAGGTCCTTGTTAAACGTTTCTTGTATTTTCTCCATTCTATTTCCAAGATTTTGGATCATCTTTACTATCATTACTCTGAATTCTTTTTCAGGTAGACATCCTATTTCCTCTTAATTTGTTTGGTCTGGTGGGGTTTTACCTTACTTCTTCATCTGCTGTGTGTTTCTCTGTCTTTTCATTTTGCTTAACTTACTGTGTTTTGGGTCTCCTTTCTGCAGGCTGCAGGTCCATAGTTTCTGTTGTTTTTGGTGTCTGCCCTCAGTGGCTAAGATTCATTCAGTGGGTTGTGTAGGCTTCCTGGTGGAGGGGACTGGTGCCTGTGTTCTGATGAATGGGGCTGGATCTTTTTCTGGTGGGCTGGACCGCATCTGGTGGTGTGTTTTGGGGTGTCTGTGACCTTATTATGATTTTAGGCAGCCTCTCTGCTAATGGGTGGGGTTGTGCTCCTGTCTTGCTAGTTTTTTGGCGTAGGGTGTCCAGCACTGTAGCTTGCTGGTTGTCAAGTGGAGCTGGGTCTTAGCATTGAGATGGAGATCTCTGTGAGAGCTTTCACTGTCTGATATTATGTGGAGCCAGGAGGTCTCTGGTAGACCAATGTCCTGAACTCAGCTCTCTCATCTCAGAGGCACAGGCCTAACACCTGACAAGAGCACCAGGACCCTGGCAGCCACACGGCTCAGAACAAAAGGGAGAAAAAAAGAAAGAAAGAAAGAGAAAAATAAAATAAAATAAAGTTATTAAAATAAAAAAATTAAAAAGAAAAAAAAGAAAAAAGAGTAAAAAAAGAAAGAAAGAAAGAAGAGAGCAACCAAACCAAAAAAACAAATCCACCAATGATAACAAGTGCTAGAAAGTATACTAAAAAAACAAACAAACCAAAAAAATGGACAGACAGAACCCTAGGACAAATGGTAAAAGAAAGGTATACAGACAAAATCACACAAAGAAGCATACACATACAGACTCACAAAAAGAGAAAAAGGAAAAAAAAATCTATATATAAAAGAAAAGGAAGAGAGTAACCAAATCAAGAAACAAATCTACTAATGATGATAAACTCTAAATACTAAACTAAGATAAACACAAAACCAGAAACAAATTAGATGCCGAAAGCAAACCCCAAGTCTACAGTTGCTCCCAAAGTCCACCGCCTCCGCCTCAATTTTGTGATGATTTGTTGTCTATTCATGTATTCCACAGATGCAGGGTACATCAAGTTTACTGTGGAGCTTTAATCCGCTGCTCCTGAGGCTGCTGGGAGAGATTTCCCTTTCTCTTCTTTGTTCCCCCAGCTCCCGGGTTTCAGCTTTGGATTTGGCCCCACCTCTGTGTGTAGGTCACCTGAGGGCGTCAGTTCTTTGCTCAGATAGGACGGGGTTAAAGTAGCAGCTGATTGGGGGGCTCTGGCTCACTCAAGCCGGGGTGGGGAGGGGTACGGAATGCAGGGCTAGCCTGAGGCGGCAGAGGCCGGCATGACATTGCACCAGCCTGAGGCATGCTGTGTGCTCTCCTGGGGAAGCTGTCCCTGGATCATGGGACCCTGGCAGTGGCGGGCTGCACAGACTCCTGGGAGGGGAGGTGTGGATCGTGACCTGTGCTTGCACACAGGCTTCTTGGTGGCTACAGCAGCAGCCTTAGCGTCTCATGCCTGTCTCTGGGGTCCGCGCTGATAGCCACGGTTCGCACCTGTCTCTGGAGCTCCTTTAGGTGGTGCTCTGAATCCCCTCTCCTCGCGCACCCCAAAACAATGGTCTCTTGCCTCTTAGGCAGTTCCAGACTTTTTGCCGGACTCCCTTCTGGCTAGCTGTGGCAAACTAGCCCCCTTCAGGCTGTGTTCATGCAGCCAACCCCAGTCCTCTCCCTGGGATCTGAACTTTGATGCCCAAGCCTCAGCTCCCAGCCCCCACCCGCCCCAGCAGGTGAGCAGTTAAGCGTATCAGGCTGGTGAGTGCTGGTCGGCACTGATCCTCTGTGCGGGAATCTCTCCACTTTGCCCTCTGCACCCCTGTTGCTGTGCTCCCTTCCGTGGCTCTGAAGCTTCCTCCCAGCCACTCCCCCACCCCTGGCTCCACCAGTGAAGGGGCTTCCTAGTGTGTGGAAACTTTTCCTCCTTCCCAGCTCCCTCCCAGAAGTGCAGGTCCCACCCCTATTATTTTGTCTCTGTTTTTCCTTTTTTCTTTTTCCCTACCCAGGTACGTGCGGATTTTCTTGCCTTTTGGGAGGTCTGAGGTCTTCTGGCAGTGTTCTGTAGGTGTTCTGTAGGAGTTGTCCCACACGTAGGTGTATTTCTGATGTATTTGTGGGGAGGAAGGTGATCTCCACGTCTTACTCCTCCACCATCTTGAAGGTCTCCTTCATACCTTTTAAATATATACAATTTTATTTGTCAATTATATCTCAGTAAAGCTGTGGGAAAAAGGCATTCTAAATTGGAGGACCATGGGGAGAGTTATAAGGAGGGATGATCACCCTGTCTGTGTTCATGAAAAATGAGTAAATCTGTGACTGGTGTAAAGGACCTGCAACTCTTTAATAAAAAAACAGTGCAATGTGTAGACTATCCATGGAACTATATAGTTTCTCTAAGTACTCTGTAATTTTCCATTATTTGCTCAAGGCTAAAAACCTAGAGTGAGCTGGAACAAAAGTCTTTTGGGAAACTGAAGCTGGGTGGCTGGCACTTAGCAGGGAGATGCTGTTTTGGGGACTCCTCTTCAGAAAAGTGATAGATAATAATATGTAAGTGTTGGTACTTAAATAGGCTTAAGCTAAATACAATCCTCTTCTAAGGTAGACTTTTAAGCGATTTTAAGCATAAGCAGGTGAGCAAGGCAAAGTCCAGGTGGGTGATGCAAGAACTTTAAGGAGTCCTTAAGTTTGCTGTGACAAAAATCACACCATAGACAACCTCCTACATTTTTAAGTATATAGAACCTCTCCTCACTGCCCCTGTCTGAATGAAGGGATATTGGGGAAATAGCTGATAATTGGAATCTGGAGCCAGAATGAAGAATGACTTGTCAGTGACTAATTCAGTATACCTGTTCTGAGATGATTTTTATAAACTGAAGTTTTACAGTCTCATTAATGAGTATTAAAAACACTGACAAAGAAAAATATTCCTTTTTTCCCCCCATAGTTCCATGTAAAGGTAGCTGCCATTTAATGAATGAACACCTGTTACATTCCAGGCTCTGCATATGTGCTCTCAGATATTATCTCCAATCCTCCCCCAAAGCTCCAAAGAGGGTGTTGTGATTCTCCTTTTACAGTAGGAAAAGTAGGAAAACTGAGCCTTAGAGAGGTTTAACAGCCAGGATTCAAAACTAGGTGTAAGTCTGGTCTGTACTCTTTCCACTATGCCAGTCTGATTCTTCTGTTTAAACATTAATTTAAAAATGCATTATTACTCTTCTAAAATCAGAAAGTAATGTTACCCAGAGTACCCTGAGACCATTTTGTGTTTTGGGGTTTGGTTTTTTTTTTTTGATACTTGGTATTTCATTACACTTCTGTAAGTCTGGAGACATTTCACAAGAGGCTCACTGCACTTATAGCCTGCATGCTACATTTATGCAATCTGAAGCTGTTCTATGAGAGTTAGAGCCATGCACAAAGAATCCCTTGCCCCTCTCCTTGCTGCCACTGCCTGCCCGAGCCTGCTGCACTGCACAAGGGCTGCCAGAACCCATGTGTCCATGCAGATATCAGTCCTTAACGCAGAAGTTGGCAACGCTTCAAGAATGGAAACGGCTGCAGATGTTGAGGGATGAGGAGTTCAAAAGCAGCCCTGCTATGCAGAACCCCACATTTGAGACTCTCTCTCTCTTTTGGTCAGGAAACTAATAACCCTCCAGTTTTGAGTTAAAACACTGTGCTTCTTTCAGTGGAAATATAAAAGAGCACTTGCCTGCTCTGCCTAGGCTGAGGCAGCCCTGCCCTTTGTGGCTCATCAACCGTGTGCTTCAGCCTTGGCCCCAGATTCACACCTCCTCCTTGTGACTGGCACGGGTTGAAAGGAAGGATTATGGCCAAGAGGTGATCTGGTTGAACAGAAGAGTGTGGTGCCAGCACGGAGTCCCTTTCTCATCTCCAGCTCCCATCACTTCATCAGACAAAGCTATTTCTTTGGCTTCCAATTCTTCCATTCTTTTAGAGGCATTTAAAAAAAAATTCAACAGCATCCTCATTATTTATTAAATACAATTCCTCAAATATAAAAACATCAATCTATTACCTAGCTTCCACCTCACACCTTTACCCCTCTGCTGCCACTCCCCCGTCCTGTAAGAAGCATTCAGAATTCAAAATAAACTGAACAGAATTTGACTCTCTTGTACTTTCCAGTACACCCACTTGTTCCCCGGAAAGTTCTTTCTCTTAATTAGGTGCTGGCCAGGGATATGTACCGCCTTTGTGGAGCCTCATGCTCTGTGTCTGTAGGGGTGCACATCTCAGGCTAGTCAATCAGATCAATCTCTCATCTGGGTGTCAATACATTAACTACACCATGTACTCATCAATTTTTCTTTCAAGTGTCAGTCTTTCATTTCTCACTTATGTTCAACTGCTCATAGGACTCAATGAATAATTCCTTTTGTCTCTCTTCTCAATCACCTTTTGTCCCAGCAATAAACTTGGAGGCTGTGACTTGGCCCTTGAACAAGCTTCAGAGTCACGTGGTGGAACTGGATAAGAACTATGGATTACGAGTCTGGAGACAAGATTACTTTTTCTGGTTCAGCAACTTGAGACTTTGAGTAAGTCTGTTTGCCTTTGTGAGCCTCAGTTCCCTCTTCTGAAAAAGGGCTGGATGATTGATCTCTAATGTCTACAATTCATTTAAGAAGTAGCTAATGAGTGGCTGCTTTATGCCTGCCCTGAGCCAGGTGCTGTGGATACAGTGGTGAGAACAGAGACAGTTTCTGCCCTCATGGAGCTTATAGTGTATGGGGGTATCAGCTGTCAATGACAATTCCACAAATAAACATGCATTTATCAACCATCACAAGTGCTATGAAGGAAGAGCACGTATTAACCCAGGGGGAGCAGAGAAGAGGGATATTTCAGGAGAGGAATATGGAGAGAGATGAGGGGGATGGTGCAGGAATTAACTAAGCAAGGAGCAAGAGAGAGATGAACATTTCAGGTAGAGGAAATGGCAAATGTAAATGCCTTAAGTAAGGCAGATGGGAACAAGGTATACACGAAGAAATGAATCAAGACCAGCAAGGCTGAGAGAGACCACACTAAAAAGAGGGGCTCAAGATGAGGCTGCAGAGGTATAGGTCACATTGGTGAAGCCTTGTAAACCAAGTTAAGAACCTTGAACTATATGCTAAGTACAATTAGAGAGTTTGAAAAGAGTGGAGTGGCTTGAGACTTGATTTTAAAAAGGTCACTCTGACCCCCTGAGAAGAGAACTGACAGGAGGCAGTAGAAAAAAAAGAGGGAGTCTTTAGGATTTCCAGGCAAGAGAAGAGAAGAGTACAGCTTAGAAGAGGGTGGTGGCAGAGAATGGAAAGAAACAGACTGTCCTTCCAGTTACCCAGGAAGTGACTTCCTGCACTAGATCTTTGTTTCAACTTCACACACAGCATATCATTTACTCTACTTTGTCTTGGTTATTCATTGTTTTATTTCCCCCACTGGACTGGAAGTAATTATAATATCTTGCTCATCTTTTTATCCCCTGAAAAACCTAGCCTTACATCTAATGGGTGCACTGTGGGTGTTCAGGTGGAATCCATGGTTTCCTCCATGGGCAACTTCATGTGCTGGTATGACACCCAGCCCCAAGACAGAGTCAAGGAGTTGCCTGGCTGGCCTGAGTGCCTCTGTATACCAGTTAAATTTTCTCTGCCATCCCTGAGGTAACAAAGAAAGGGGAAAGGCTGTGGTAGAAGGAGGAAGATGGAAGAGAATTTCCCCTTTTAAGATCATATTTTGGAGTCATATTCTTCCCGTTCTCTTACGGTAATGCTGTTTACGGAATTCTCACATGCACATAGTTGCCTGGTTGTTTCAGTGTAGTACGACAGTGGGAGAGAATTCTGGATTGTCAGGATCATAAAGTCCCCTTGCCTGGTGCTCGGTTAAAGGTTTAGTTCCTTCCAGGCAGCCAGTACTTATTCTCCGAGCTTCAAGGTGCTCCCCTCATAGTCAGGGGTCCTGTTAGCAATCTGTTGATATTGTTCCCATGCTCTCCCCCAAGGCTCAGGTACCCTCTTCAGCTCTTCTGTGGCCTTCAGCAGAGCACAGTCCTTTTTTAGTTGGGTCCCAGATCTAGCCCTTTGGGTGTCCAGCTGAAACCCTTGTTTGAGCACTCAGTTTCTTCAAAAATTAAGAGCCCTATGTTGGGTTCTCTTTCCATGAATTCCATTTTCTCTAGGAGTCTTCTCTTTTGTACTCCTAGGGGCTTATATTAGTCATTCCCCGAGTTCTGGGACTTCAAAACAGTTCATAATGCGTTTTTCCTTTCCTTCATCTACTTTGTTAAAGAATGAAAAAGAAGAAAAAGGAGAAGGAAGTTTAGACTTTCTCAGTGCCCTTTCTTGTTCCTCAGAGCCTACTTCTGTCTCCACCACAATTCTTTTATAGGGCTCTGTAGTAGATGATAATGTGCTAAAAGCAATCTCGGTAAGACTCTGGGAAGTCCTTATTGTCTTTACAATTCTTAATCCCCCCACCTCCCAGCCCCCAAGCACATTTAAACTTAGAAAGCTAAGAAGTTGTCTGCGATCACCCTTCATTCCATATTTATTTTCTGGTGAGAGTGATATATTTCTCTGGCTGATAGTTTTTCAATCTAGAATTACAAAATACTAGCACTAGAAGTAACCTTAGAGACCACCTAAATTTTTATCCATACTCTTAGTCTATTGTTGAGAAGTCCAAAGTCCTGGTGAGTCAAGAAGTTTGCCCTCAATCATTTCATTATTTAGCACTAATGACTCGAATCTTTCTCTTCAACGGCCTAATTCTCTACTCTATGCTTTATAATTTTCTTCTTTAATTTTTTACCGAAAGTTATACAGCAGGCCAATTCAGTGTGTATCCACAGGGCATTGCATCACTCATCCAACAATCATTCACCATATATTTATTGAACACCTATATAAGCATGGTACTATGCTGTGCATAACTAATACGCATAAACAGCCTGCTTTAAATGCAAACCAAAGGTGATTAATTTCTGTTAACCATTTATAAATTTTTAGTTCTTTTCCTAAGAACTGGAGAAATAAAACCAAAAATTTTTTTAGTTCTATAATGTACAGAGTGTCACTTTAGGAAGAACAGGGAGAATGCCATCTATTTATTGTGCTAAGTTATAGATTTCTTAAATTTTATGTAAATGTTTTGGTACAGAAAGAGACAGGTTAACTTTTAGTGTTTGTGAAAAAAATACTGGGAATTAAGGCCATTCACAGAACACCTGTATGGTGGATAAGAGTTTTGGAAAATTTAGATTTAGAAGGAAATTATTATTTCTAATAATAATAATTATTATTATTCTGAATCATCCCTGAAAACTGTGATCGGGTTGTTTGTTTATTTATTTTACAGGTAGCTTGGTATCATAGCTTGAAAGGAGAGGACTGGATAGCTCAGCTCTGTCAGAAATTGCACTTGACTCCCCTGGAGGGAATATAGAAAGACCTAGATAGTTTCTTAGCAGTTCCTTTATTAACTGCTCCCCTTCCAATTTAGCTGTCTGTGGTCATTTTAAATGGCAAGCATAGGAGGCAATGGCCAGGTTTGACAGTAATTGCAAAAGTGGAAGTGGCTGTGCCCAAACCACAACCCAGGGTCAGAAGGATCTTCATCCATCTGCAGATAAGAATCACGATGTGATGCTGAGCGAGCTGTCGCCCGACCTTAGGAGTCTGGGTGCTCTTCCTCGTTCCAGCTCTTTATCGCCGTGTGACTTCAGGCAGGCTGCCCAACCCTATGGATACTCTCCTAGCCTCTCAAATACAGATAAAATCTCCTGCCCTTTCATGGCACAGTGTTGTTCTGAGGATCAAATGATCACTAATACAAAAGTGCTTTGAAAACTCAAAGACCTCTGGAAATATAAGGCAGTTTTATTCCAAAACTCCAGAATTTTGACCAGTAACACAAGTATTTACTTTGCAAAAATTAATATTTCCTTCTTTTTTGTGTGTGTTTGGAGTCTGTGTTCATATTTTACTTTGTAAACTTTCTGTTACTCTTCCTTTGAAACTGGCAGGAGATAGACTCAGTGCTGGTGAGAAATAGCAGGCCTCTCTTATTCCTTCAAACAGCCAAGAACAGGACTGAATTCTATCAGAGAGGCTCAGTCCAATGATAGACTGCTGAGGCAGCAGCCACTGGACAGCCACCAGTCATCTCCCATTCCCATAGTCATGGGGACACTTCACAGATGACTGATGTGAGTTTCCGAGAGTCGTGTTTACAATGTATCTAGGTGATAGCTATACCGAATGTTTTTCTTGCCAGTGCTATGGAGTCTGTTGTGTCATGGTAGAAAGGACTGAAAATCCCTTTGTAATGCTGAATTGCAAAGAACATGTTTTTTCACATTCCACTGGTTCATTCAGTAAGAATTATGGAGTGGGCACCACGTTGGACTCTAGAGATACAGGCCAGTGTTGTTGGGAAGACAGACGCCATGGAAAAATTACATAACATAGTGATACAGTTCCAGGCTGAGGTAAATCTGGAATACTTCCTCCAAACCCGCATCCCTTAACCTGGCAACATCAGAGAATATGTGACCCAGCAAGTACAGCTACAAGATGGTGGAGATTCTGTTAGTTTGACCTCTAGAAAACAAAATTTCACCCCCATTCTATCCTGCCTCTGGTTAGCATTCAGCATTGGAAAGATAACAGAAGTGAGAAATAAATTTGGGGTTTGTCTGAGGTAGCAGCAAGAAGTTATTTCTCTCAATATGTTTATTTGGCAAACATTTAATTCGTAAGCAAGATCTTTGTCCTCAACCACCTAATTCTAGCTAGGGACACAATCGTCAGACAACGTCGAGATTCCTAACCTGAGGCAGAAGTTTTATTGTAAGGGGCCTGCAATAATATACAAATGTAGTCTGAATAAATGATATGCTTGTGCATATAAATGTTACTATTTTAAAAGTGCATGTAGGAGTTGTTGTGATTAATTAAATACATATCCACTTAAAAGTTACTAAATTCGGGCTTCCCTGGTGGCGCAGTGGTTGAGAGTCCACCTGCCGATGCAGGGGACACGGGTTCGTGCCCCGGTCCGGGAAGATCCCACATGCCGCGGAGTGGCTGGGCCCGTGAGCCATGGCCGCTGAGCCTGCGCGTCCGGAGCCTGTGCTCCGCAACGGGAGAGGCCACAACAGCTAGAGGCCCGTGTACCGCAAAAAAAAAAAAAAAAAAAGTTACTAAATTCACTGTGTCTCTTTACTATTTGTATTTTACTTTTGTATGTGTGATTATTATATTATATGTCTCTTCCCACTAGACTGTAGGCTCTACTGTCTGTTTTTATACTGCATTAAGTCCCTGAGTACTCAAAGAATGTTTGTTAAATGTTGATTAAGTATATTTTCTCAAGCAACAGGTTGAGAAATGACAAATATCCTGTGCTGTCGCTTGAAATTTTATAATGTTAAAAAGGTGCCCTCCTTTGGATTGAGGTTGTGACTCTGAGTGTGGGTCACTAAATGAAAGATAAATAAGATAGAGGAAAAGGACTCAGATTAGAAGGGGAAAGATACAAAGACTTAAAGCTGATGGGTTAGAGATGATGAGCTATGGAATATCACCTCTACCTTCATCTCTCATTATTTTGCATGCTTTAATACTCTCTACATTTCCAAAGATTCTGATAAATCTTGCCTCATATGAGCTTTATAATAACACATGAATAACCAGGTGAGAAGGGCAACAGAATGGCTGCTGCCTGGTTCTTTTCTCTTAAGACCTTACAAAGCTGCTGATGTTTGAAGGACAGAGCTGGAGTGACTGAAGAGACTGTCTTGTCCTAAAAGTGTGGTTTTACGCTAAGGAAACAGAATTCCCCAGACACTAAGGTTCTTGTTCAAGGTCATACAGCTAGATACTGGCAGAGGCAGGATGAGAGTTTAGTCTGACTCAGACTCTTTGCACCTCACTTTGCTGCCTATTTGTTGGGATCAGGTTCATCATCACTCAAATGTTTGATTTGGGAGGAGAATGTGGTACAACTTATTTAAGTACGGATTCAAATTTATAGTTAATGTCATCAACCTTCTGTTTTCATTCACTCTTTCAAAATATATGCTCCTCCAAATTAGCAACAGCTCAAAGAGTCATCCAAAAATACAACTGTGAATATAAACTTGATATTAATGTTTATCTAATTCTACTGAATATCATAATCTTTAAGTCAGCATGTATTTATTCTGTTTAGTCTTTACAAATATGCTACTCACCTTAATAGGAGCAAGTAAATATGTTCTTTCTTCACCATCTGGTCATTCTTTCTATACAATAATTCCCTTCCGAAGCCAATATCATCACTAATTCTGCATTTGGAAAGATAAAGACATAAGACAGTGTTGTAATAAATATCTGATAAGCCACAGAGACATTATTTTAAAGGAAAATTGTCTCAAGACACTATAATGCTTTCTATTGCTATGGCTGCAGAATTACATGAGGGCGCATGGCTAAGGGGACCTCTATAACATCTATTAATGAGATTTATAAGAACACTAATAGATAAATCTATACCCAACTCCATCAACAGTGACGCAAATTAAATTAATTCTAACTATTCAACTTGGGGCTGCAAATATTCATGCAAATTGTCTATTACAATGAACACAGACTCTGTATGTTCTAAATATGTGTGCAAAAGAACATGACACATATGTTGACGTCATGACAAAAAGCAAACTATCATCTACAGAGTGAATATCTGATCTCAGTTAAACACACAACCTCTAGTGACACATCTGCTCTTATCATTACAGAAGAAATGTGTACTACTAACTAGAGACACAAGGATAGACGGTTAAAGTATTTTCTAACAACTTTCAATGCCACTGACCCTTAGTCTTTGTCATCAACCTGAGTAGTACTTGTAAGACCATCTGCTGGGTTCAGAGAAGCACCAGTCATTTGGTAAGAGTAAAGGAGATTAAAAAATGACACTGGAGAACAGCTCAGGCATGGAGAAACTGGAAAAATATATCATGGCAGCATGATTCATTAACACTCAGTAGATGTATGAAGGGAGAGATTTCTAAGTAGGTGGAAGTAAATATGAGTCCATGCTATAAAAGGATGTGACCACAGAACTGAATATCTTAGTGAACTTTGCCACTGAATGATTTAAGAAATCTAAGTCATTTCAAAAAAAAAAAATATATATATATATATATATTTTTTTTACACAAATGCCTTACTTTGTAGTTCTCCTTAGAAGTCCTGTTTGATAAATACTGCCTCATTATTAGGTCTCTGTGGTCCTTAAATATGAAAATTCATTTAGATGAAGATAAACACAAGCCTGATTTTTACTTAATTCCAGTGCCACATTCAGGTATTGAGGTGTTGTATATGAAATAAACATGAGTAAATTTCATATACTTGCTCTGTTCCACTCTGTGGCCTCAAAGGGTTAATATATATATTTTTCCAAGTCAGAATAATAAGGAGAATGTACTGTATTTGCCAGGCTTATTAAAGAAGCAAGTTTGTTAATTATGTGCTTTTAAGAATAGTTTTTTATTTACAGGGATAAAATTATTGGACAGCTTCTCTTTCTATAGCTCTATAGATTATTTCACATATAATTGAAGATCCCTAAGTTTATTTTATCTTTTATGATGTAATTCATGATTGTTTAATGCTTTGGTCTGTATTTTGCCTCTAAGAGCCCAACCTCAGATGGCATTTTTGTTTCAAAGGCAGCCATCGGTCTTGATGATGTATAAGCACATTCAAGGCAAGTCACATTGGGCTTGGAAATTAACACTCTTAAATAGTCACTTGATATGAGATTATTTCATATGTGCATTTGTATTTTCTTGCATGCAGCCATTACTTTCTATTTTATACGTTTAAAATCTCTTGCCATAAGATATCCCTCATGCTTCTTCTGAAAATGGTTTATTCTATCAAATGTTCCATCAAGGGCATCTTGCTTCAATGATGCAATCTAATTAACACTATGTGCGCATGTACTTCAGCTTAAGAGGGTTTCTGACCCAGGAAAGGCATCTTTCTCTACTATGACAATATTCATTGGCATTCTAATTCACAAATACCTGCAAATCAGATGTTTATGAATTTTGCCAAGATACCTAAAGGTTAGAAAGAGACCTAAGAAACTGAAGGATAGCCAGCTAGTTAAATCTTCCTTTACCCTTAGATTTTTCCACACCTAATAATCACCACCATAAGTTTAAATAAATTCAACTGCAAAATGTTACATAAAGAAGTAACTTTTATGTCTCTCTCCAGAGTTCTTTCAAAGTATGTCTTTTTAGTTTAAAAAATATATACATAGTAAAGAAACAGCAGCAGCAGCTCCAAACCAGAAAAAAATCATGGAAAAGGAATAATGAGATATAGTGAAAGAATCCCAAATCAGTACCAGCTGCTGAACAATTAGGTTCAACCGCTAACAGGTGTGTAGAAGAGACCATGTACAATGTTACCTTTTATCAATGTGCCTTCTGAAAGGGCTTTTGGTTATAAAATTCCCAGAGCATTTGGACTATTTAGAGGAAATGCTGTGTGTGTGTGTGTGTGTGTGTGAGAGAGAGAGAGAGAGAGAGAGAGGGAGAGAGTGTGTGTGTGTGTGTGTGTATTCATCTAAGATAAAGCTTATTTTCTTTATAGATCAACTTTTGTATTGAAAAGAAATTACATATTCACATCATATAGATCATGAAGTCATGGGAGGGGTGATGGAAGGGAGTGGTGGTACTCACAACCTGTGGTCCTTGGACCTGCAAACTTGCAGAGAGGGCAACAAACTTTTCAAAGTTTATTGCCAAACATTTTTGGGGGGCATTAATTCTTGGGTGAGATTTCAAAGCTTTCATCAGCTTTTCAAAAAAAAAAAAAAAACCCTCCTCCAGTGTTAAACTGGAATAGTCCAAAATGTATCATGAACTTTTAAGTCAATCAGCCCTGTGTTAGAATCTGCATATTATTTGACCTTTTGAACATGTTTCTTCATTTATAAAATGAGGACCGTGTTACTGACATCATTAGATTATTTAACTAATTGAAGCAGCGTTTTTTCCAACTCCAGTGTGCCTGTTAGCCACCTGGGAGCTTGCTAAGGTGAACACTGTTTGACTAGGCCTGGGTGGCACATGAAATTCTGCATGTCCAGGAAGCTCCCAGATAATGTTGAAGCTGTTGGTTGCACAGCACACTTTAAGTGGTAAGGATTTTCTAGCACTGGTTCTCAAATTTCACTGCACATTGGAATCACCTGGGAAGTTAAAAAAATAATACTGATATCTGGGCCCACCCCAAAGCTTCTGATTTAATTAGCATTGGGTGCAGCCTGGGTATCAGGATTTTTTTAAAGCCCCCCAGATGCTCTGAATGTGAAATATGAAGAATCAGTGATTTAAAGTACAGTACCTGAAACATGTCACATGCTCTGCAATCATTAGTTTCCTCAGGAGACACCTCAATTGCTGGGGTAGGGTAATGAAAAATAAAAGACTAACATATTCTGTCTAGTGGTATAAGAACTGAAAAGACTGCTGGTGACCAGGCAAGTTGAATCTCATTCTGCAATAGACTTGCTGTGAGACCAGAGGTGTGGTTTCTAATCGTTTCTGTTTCTTATATTTAAACAATTGGAAGGAAAGGGACAGTTATGCTTTAACCTCACATATTTGTTGGGAAAATTAATGTTTATAAAATACTTTGAGACTCATGGATGAAAGGATATTCAATATATTTAAAATATATAGGGGGAAAGGATGGATACTCTAAAAATTTTCAGTTACGGCTCAAAACAAGGGCAGACAACGTTGGGACAATAGGAAGATAGGTGGTGGTGGGAGAGATGTTGACATTGGCATGTTTTCTTTAGATGCTTGTAGAAATGATGCAAAAACTATATTGGTTCATTTTATTGGCCTTGATAATTTCTAAAGGATTTCTTTTCTACCAGGAGCCTACATTTCAACTCGTTATCTAGGTTTTTGAAGTCTTCTTACCCAGGCACAGGCTGTGCAAGCCACCCCTGACGAAGCTGTTGCTATCACCAATCCTTGCCAGAAAGAACTCCCAGCCTTTCATAGCAACATTTTGGGAGTGTTTTAAGCAAATGTTTCTAAATTTGTAAGTATTGATCTCATTTACGAGTGTCCAAATTCCTTGAGCATGTTCCCTGCCATTACTATAAAACATCAGATATTTGGAAAGGCCATTTATTGAGGTGGGGTCCAACATGGCGTGTGTAAAAGGGAGTGAGTTCCTCTGTGCGCTGGACTCAAGCAGATGGAATGTAAAGATAGACATGCCAGGTCAGACGTCTTCTATTACCCCTCCAGATCAAGTCTCCACTCTACTTCACCCTGCTTGCAGCCCTGGAGGCTGACCTGCCTGGGCTCCATGAGTGGCTCCCTTGTCTTCTGCCTCTGGTTGGATCTGGTCAATGGGGTGCCCTGGCAGGAGACACAGGGAAGGAGGAAATAGAATGGAAGTTTTTATTCCTCTAGTTCCCTCCCTGACTAACCCCTTGGGCTGACTTCACACCTTGACTAAAAATCACAGCTTAGGTCAGGGTGGCCCTCTCCAAAGGGTTCTTTCCTTCTTGGTTCTATTATCTTTCTCTTTACCTACCCTTTTAAATTTATGGTGGTAAAAGTCATGTGTTACTGGACCCAGAGTACTACACGATTGCTTATAGTTTCCTTCACTCTGCCCATGATTTTGTAAATAGTCCTCTGTTTACAAAGGGTTTACCCTCCGTGGATTATTCTCATTTGGCACAAATAGAAATACTATGAGAGAAGGGACCTTATCTCTCTCATTTGCTATTGTATATTCATTGCTATTTCCCTAATGAACAAATGAATAAATATTTGAGCCTCTTCTTCATTGGCTCCCTCTGTACATTTGACTCAAGGGTACTGATTAGTTATCGGGGAGCAGCTTTGTGCACAAATTTAACTCCTTGTGGTTAAATTTACCTAAGGATTAAGGCCCTACATAGAACCTTTCCATGTTCCTTTTGCTTATGTGTTTATATATATATATATATATATATATATATATATATATATATATATTTTTTTTTTTAGTACGCGGGCCTCTCACTGTTGTGGCCTCTCCCATTGCGGAGCACAGGCTCTGGATGCACAGGCTCAGCGGCCATGGCTCACAGGCCCAGCCACTCCGCGGCACGTGGAATCCTCCTGGACCAGGGCACGAACCCGTGTCCCCTGCATCAGCAGGCGGACTCTCAACCACTGACCCACCAGGGAAGCGCCCTATGTTTATTTTTTAACTCTTAAAAGTTACATGGAATTTTGAAAATACGATATAGGAACTGTGCTAAAACAAACACTTGTTTTTAACATTCCTCTTGCATACCTAATTCAGTAGGTTACCCTCAGACACCAGCAGAGTCTGCTGCACAAATCTGCTAAGCACTGTTCAGTAAGTAGTAAGGCTAGATCTCTTGAACCCCACTTTTCTTAGTTGCCCTCTCAGCTTCTCCACCTCTCACTTTTTTTCTCCTTTAGCAGTAAAAGTTGCATTCACATTCTGAGATGATGATTGGTATGCTTCACTTCCCCATTTTGGGATTAAAAAAAAGTCACATTTTCTTTGGTGTTCAATTTGAGCTTCCATCTATTCAAACAGGAGATTCAAATGTTCCTTAGTCACGCTCTTCCAAAATTTTTCTATGGAGCAGCTTAAGCAAGTTTGTGAGTCAGGGCTCCTCCAAAGGAGCTTTGATGTACTCTTGGGCCAGGTCTCTGCCGCTGCTACGTTTTGGACAGCCCCCTCCCCACTCTCACATGCTTCCTCCAGCACCTCTTTGCTGCTGTCACTACTAGAAAATTCTGTTGACATGGCTAGAGCCTGTTTTTGGATACTTCTGACATATGAAGATAAACCCAATGTTATGGGCTAGATTGTGTACCCCCGCCCCCACCAAATTAATACACTGAAGCCCTGACCCCAGTACCTCAGAATGTGCTTGTATTTGGAGAAAGGACCTTTAAAGAGGTAATTAAGGTAAAATAAGGTCATATGGGTGGGTCCTAAACCAATATGACTGGTATCCTTATAAGAAGAGGATACTGGGACACAGATATACATGGAGGAAGACCATGTGAAGACAAAGGGAGAAGATGGATATCTATAAGCCAAGGAGAGAGGCCTCAGGAGAAACCAACCCAGCTAACATGTTGATCTTGGACTTCTAGCTACAAGAACTATGAGGAAATAAATTTCTGTTGTTTAAGCCACCCAGTCTATGGTACTTGGTTATGGCAGCCTTAGCAAATGAATGCATTTCTAGATTCCAACCCAGGAAGAAGTTCTTCCTCCACCAGCACCAAGACCTGCCTTATTTTCTGCCCTAGGATTTTACCATTATCCCTGATGACTGATAGGGTGAGCGTATCCATTTTCTTAAGAGGAAACTCCCACCTACCAAGGTATGATTGTTTGATGTTAGTATATTTCCCAAGGTCTGTACCTTTTCATAGACTTTAACTTCCTTATTAAGTCCACAGTGAAAAAGCAGGAAATACTGTATTTTGTCCTTGGAAAGAAAATTTCATAATTCATACTTTTTAAAACTGATGCTTTTAATGGGCTCCAGATTGATTTAATTAAGGAAAATGCTCAGTTATTCTATCTTTGAATGCTATCTCTCTACCATGATCTCTCTTATCCTGTGGAACTCCCATCAGATGATTGTTTAGATTCTCAATTTATGCTCCATAGGGAGTAACTGCCCTTTTTCTTGCTTTGTCACATTCAGGGTGAATTCCTCAACACTATCCTGTAATTCACTTTTTTTTGAGTTTCCTAGTCTAGATTATAACAAATCTATTGAATTTACCATTTTATTAACTATAATTTTTATTTCTAGGAATTTTTGTTTTTTATATCTTTTTGTTCTTTTTCATAGTTTCTTGGTTTTTTGATTTTTTATTTTTATGGAGAGTGTTCTTTTATCTCTTTGAGGTTTCTAAAATATCCCTATTTTTAAATTATTTTCAGATTACTCTATTATTTTAATTTGGTATTGAGTAAATCCACCTTCCAACTGGTGATTTGGTTGGCTTCATTTTTGGTATTATTTTTTGCTACGTGTTTTGCAATTTTGGTGTGCAGACTCATCTTGAAAGGGAGGTCCATCCCCTCCCTTCTTTCTGGACATACCTATCCCTGTCCAGTGATTTCGTGGTTACATCCAACCAGCTTCCTAGAAACCCATTTTCCCCAACTATGTAGTACTAGGGCTAGTACACATTCAGTAGCTGACTAATGGGCAGCTTGACTTGGAGCCTGACTGTGAGGCTGTGTTTGCATCATTCTGCCTCCACAGGCATTATATTAGTTTGCTAGGGCTGCCATAACAAAGAACCACAGACTAGGTGACTTAAACAACAGAAATTTCATTTCCTCACAGTTCTGGAGGCAGGAAGTCCAAGATCAAGGTGTCAGCAGGATAGGTTTTCTGAAGACCTCTCCTCTTGACTTGTAGCTGGTCATCATCTTCAAATGGCTTCACATGATGGTCTTTCCTCTGTGACTGTGTGTCTGTGTCCTAATCTCTTCTTATAAAGACAACAGTCATGTTGGATAGCGCCAACCCCAATGATCTCATTTAACCTTAATTACTTCTTAAAAGATCCTATCTCCAAACATATTCTGAGGTCCTGGGGGTTAGGCCTTCAACATACAAATTTTGGGAGAACACATTTCAGCCCATAATAGGCATGGCATTTTATATAAGCTACAAACTCAGAAAATATTCAGTTGCATATTGGCTCTGTTTTCAAGTAGAGAGACAGGCTTCAACCCCCACATCCACATGGACTCAGTCCCATTATTCTGCAGGTACCAAGTTCCTGGCTGCCTCTGCCTGTTTATAGACACAGAACCCTGCACAACTGCTCCTTCTGCTCTACTGATGTCTCTGTGCTTCTAGTCCATAGAGATGACCGCCTTATTTTGAGCTGAGCTGTAATTTTCATCTTTCTTTTATTATATTTTATCTATCATTTTTGTATGTTTGGATTGCAGCTGAGAGTTGTCAATGCATGACTCAGTAGTTCAATTTTAATGAAGTTCCAAAAAATATTCTTTGAAGAGAAAAATAAAATTTTTGTTGATATCAAACTTTCACAGGAAGCACAATGTGATCACATTTGATAAAGTCTGTGGTTAAAATTATATTAGACATTTCACCATACTAACATGATTACTAATAAATATAGAAGATTAATTAACTTGAATCCAACAATGTTCTTCCAAATATATAACCAGTTTGTCTAAATACATAGCAGTACAATTAAAAAATTTCAAGCATAGCTCAATTTTTAAACATTGCATAATATAGTCAGTTATTTTACAATTTGAATTATGGGGGCACAGGTAATTTTTGAAAGTTTGAATTATTTATGCTAATAGAGGGGAACATTGATAGGGTAATGCAAGAATGGCAAGTTACAAATAACTCATATATTGTTTTGCTCTATATTTCTGTACTCTATTTAGTCCAGGTGTTTGATGTGTTGGGACTTTATACCATTTCCACTCAAATGATAAAAACACATTCTGAATATCTGATTTGGAAAATTCCCCAGCTTCCCATCCTGTTTTATCACTTGCCAAAGTTTTTCCTGTTACTGATTCCATGCTCGAGAGAGATGCTGGATTGGTTCTGACTGATTCACAACATCTGGAGCTCACCTTATCTCTTTCTAAGCTCATCCATGGTCTGACTCACATCTCCCTTAAGAAGCATATTGGCAGGTAATGATGTGTATTGTCTTCCATGGCTTTATGAAATGTCTGACCCTAGGAGGAACAGAAATACATGTTCTAAAATCCAGCAGAGGTTATATGTAGACTAAGTCAACAGAACTGAGAGCTCATATATCCTCTGTGAGTAATCCACAAAGGGGCTAATTCATTCATAGATTTGACTGTTACACTGCTGAGAGTTTACTGTGACACTTTTGACAAGACTTCAAATTATTATCAACCTGCTCCAGTTCACCTGATCAATGAAAGCAAAAAGACAATTGAACAAAACCATACCCTGAACTACTTTGGTGACTATAAACATTACACAACATCTTGACATGACTTGATATCTTCTGTACACAGACCACTGATAGGCATTCTCTTATACATAGAAGAGTAAATCTACTTGACTGTCCCAAACAGTACACAATCTTTGACCTTGATTTACAAAATTTTTGACCTACAAAAATTTATCAATATAGTTTACTTTCTTACAAATTCATATAGAGCTACTACCACTTGTCAGAACTATTCTAGATGCTGAGATACAGCAGTGAATAGGACCAGATTCCAGTTTGGGAGGTGCTCAGAGCTTGGTGTTCATGTTTTCCAACTGAAATATGACCAAACATTTGGACATTTTAATAGAAGAGTGACCTATGCAATACTTTTCTATAAAAATGTTTATCCAGTGCTTTGCGATCTAAATTTCTGAATTCCAGTTGAACTATTCTGATGCATATGTAGATAAGTTGTGGTCAGTTTTTGACAGCACTTTATGATTGTTATTATTTTTCTGTAACACATAGGTCCAGTCAGTGATGAATATAATGGTTATTTGTATTTAGGTTATGTAAATCGGAGAATCAAAGAAATTACCCAGATAATTTAGACGGAAAAGATGTTGTTAAGGAAAATCTGAGGTTTTTCTTACTCAGATTCAACGGTCCATTACTCAGATTCACAGCATAATTATGTAAATTTCCATTTAGCTTTATGCATATGGACAAAAACCAATGAGAAAATGTTGAAAAGGCAAAGGAAAATGAGTTTCAACTTTTCTAGTATAAATAACTATTTTTTTGTAACCTCAGTTTTATTATTCAACACCATGCCAATAATTTACCATAGTAAAAATGTGCTATAAAAACAGTTCACATGGAAATTGGTTTCTGAAGTTAAAAATGCACAGCCAAGTTTAAGAATGCGCTGACCAAAGTTTGCGTGGAAATTTTTTGTGGTTCTGAAATTGTGTATGTGGATTTAAAACTGGCTTACAATTAATAATACTTTAGGACATTATGTATGCAAAAATTTCTGAAAAATATCATATATGGCTTTGTGTATCCCAAACTTTCTCCAATTATTCAGAATTAAACTTTAACTCAGTGTTTCTCAGACTGTGATTTTTGAGTCTTCTGCTTGAAGATCACTTGGCCAGATTACTAGGTTCCACATCAGACCTTCTGATTTAGAATCTTCACAGCAGTACTGAATCTTGGACTCTACATTTGAAATAAACTGTCCAGATGATTCTAATGCATATTAAAGTTTAGAACTCCTGTCTTAACCTCATCATGTCTGAAGACACTTAATTTGCTGCTTTTAAAAATTGTCTCCTGGCTTATATAATTAACATTGTTCTATTAATTTTAAAAAGGGTAAATTCAGTTTAAGCAATTGATCAACACCAAAGAAAATATGCATTATTGAAGGTTTTTTACATCTTGAAGGACAGTTCACATGATGTGAAAAATGGCTGCCTAACCTGATCTTTGTTTTCCCAAGGTTGACTAAATCTAATAATTCAATTTGGCAAATATGGTTTTGTAAACTGATACTGGAAATAAGGTTTTAAAACATAGCACTATTTTCCTTTGACTTGTGTAATAAAAAGGGAAAGGATCTTTACTATATACATTTAACTACAGTGATTAAGCTTATAATTCTTCTGTTTTTAGTCGATTGCATTGCTTTGTAACCCAAGTGAATCTGGGAGCCCCAAGTAGCACAATTTCCACAGAGAATCATATTCAAAGAAAAGTGTACAGCCAACAAATATAATTAAAAATGAATTCCAGGGACTTCCTGGCGGTCCAGTGGTTAAGACTCCGAGCTTCCACTGCAGGGGGTACACGTTCGATCCCTGCTGGGGGAACTAAGATCCTGCATGCCGTGAGGTATGGCTAAAAAAACCCAAACAAACAAAACGAATTCCAATGTCTACCTACCTCCTTCATATCACATAAAAAGGATCCCTTTATTAGGTTTCTAAAAAATCCTTCTTAAATTCTCCAGTTCTCTTGCTACCCTGAACTGTTATTGAACATCCCATGTCATAAATTTGAAATTCCCTTTCCATCTCCAACCTGGCTAGCCTTTCCCCTCTTCCTCCCGGATGCTCTCTATTATTTAGACAGATATAATCTCTGTGCAAACCCTTCTTTTTCTCTTCACTTGTATTTCACTAACTAATCTCTTGATTATTGTAAGTCAGAAGTTCTGTGAACCGGGTTGACAGATGCTATTACTCACTTCTAATGTGAACAATCAGGAACTGACTGAAAATATGATTGTATACCTGGAAGGTCTGATGGTAGTTTTAGATTTAAAAATTCCATTTCAATCAATATGTCCTTAATATTACTGTTACCAAGTGAAACTTCAGCTGTGTGAGTTCTATGAAAAAAAAAGATTTTCAGACTTCCGGGTAAGATGGCGGAAGAGTAAGACGCGGAGATCACCTTCCTCCCCACGGATACACCAGAAATACAGCTACACGTGGAACAACTCCTACCGAACACCTACTGAACGCTGGCAGAAGACCCTAGACCTCTCAAAAGGCAAGAAACTCCCCACATACTTGGGTAGGGCAAAGCAGAGAGATTCCTGCACAGAGGATCGGTGCCGAGCGGCACTCACCAGCCCGAGAGGCTTGTCTGCTCGCCCGCCGGGGCGGGCGGCGCTGGAAGCTGAGGCTCGGCCTTCGGTCAGAGCGCAGGGAGAGGACTGGGGCTGACGGCGAGAACTCAGCCTGAATGGGGCTAATGTGCCACAGCTAGCCGGGAGGGAGTCCGGGAAAACTCTGGAGCTGCCGAAGAGTCAAGAGACTTTTTCTTCCCTCTTGGTTTCCTGGTGCGCGAGGAGAGGGGATTAAGAGCGCTGCTTAAAGGGGTTCCACAGACGGGCGCGAGTCGCGGCTGAAAGCGCGGAGCCCAGTGACGGGCGTGGGACGCTGGGGCTGCTGCTGCCACCGCCAAGAAGCCTGTGTGCAAGCGCAGGTCACTGTCCACACCGCCCTTCCGGGAGCCTGTGCAGCCCGCCACTGCCGGGGTCCCGGGATCCAGGGGCGGCTTCCCTGGGAGAACGCACGGCGCGCCTCGGGCTGGTGCAATGTCACGCCGACCTCTGCCACTGCAGGCTCGCCCCGCACTCCGTGCCCCTCCCTCCACCCTGGCCTGAGTGAGCCAGAGTCCCCGAAGAGGCTGCTCCTTTAACCCTGTCCTGTCTGAGCGAAGAACAGACGCCCTCCGGCAACCTACACGCAGAGGCGGGGCCCAATCCAAAGCTGAGACCCAGGAGCTGTGAGAACAAAGAAGAGAAAGGGAAACCTCTCCCAGCAGCCTCAGAAGCAGAGGATTAAAGCTCCACAATCAACTTGATGTACCCTGCATCTGTGGAATACATGAATAGACAACAAATCATCCCAAATTGAGGAGCCAGGAGTCAGTGCTGTGCCTCTGAGGTGGGAGAGCCAACTTCAGGACACTGGTCCACAAGAGACCTCCCAGCTCCACATAATATCAAACGGCGAAAATCTTCCAGAGATCTCCATCTCAACACCAGCACCCAGCTTCACTCAACGACCAGCAAGCTACAGTGCTGGACACCCTATGCCAAACAACTAGCAAGACAGGAACAAAACGCCACCCATTAGCAGAGAGGTGGCCTAAAATCATAAAAAGTCCACAGACACCCCAAAACACACCACCAGATGTGGACCTGTCCACCAGAAAGACAAGATCCAGCCTCATCCACCAGAACACAGGCACTAGTCCCCTCCACCAGGAAGCCTACACAACCCACTAAACCAACCTTAGCCACTGGGGACAGACACCAAAAACAACGGGAACTACGAACCTGTAGCCTGCAAAAAGGAGACCCCAAACACAGTAACATAAGCAAAATGAGAAGACAGAAAAACACACAGCAGGTGAAGGAGCAAGATAAAAACCCACCAGACCTAACAAATGAAGAGGTAATAGGCAGTCTACCTGAAAAAGAATTCAGAATAATGATGGTAAAGATGATCCAAGATTCTATTTCCAAGATCCAAAATCTTGCAAATAGAATAGACAAAATGCAAGAAACAGTGAACAAGGACCTAGAAGAACTAAAGATGAATCAAGCATCGATTAAAAACACAATAAATGAAATGAAAAATACTCTAGATGGGATCAATAGCAGAATAACTGAGGCAGAAGAACGGATAAGTGAGGTGGAAGATAAAATAGTGGAAATAACTGCTGCAGAGCAAAATAAAGAAAAAAGAATGAAAAGAACAGAGGACAGTCTCAGAGACCTCTGGGACAACATTAAACGCACCAACATTCGAATTATAGGGGTTCCAGAAGAAGAAGAGAAAAAGAAAGGGACTGAGAAAATATTTGAAGAGATTATAGTTGAAAACTTCCCTAATATGGGAAAGGAAATAGTTAATCAAGTCCAGGAGGCACAGAGAGTCCCATACAGAATAAATCCAAGGAGAAATACGCCAAGACACATATTAATCAAACTGTCAAAAAGTAAACACAAAGAAATCATATTAAAAGCAGCAAGGCAAAAACAACAAATAACACACAAGGGAATCCCCATAAGGATAACAGCTGATCTCTCAGCAGAAACTCTACAAGGCAGAAGGGAGTGGCAGGACATAATTAAAGTGATGAAGAAGAAAAACCTGCAACCAAGATTACTCTACCCAGCAAGGATCTCATTCAGATTTGATGGAGAAATTAAAACGTTTACAGACAAGCAAAAGCTGAGAGAGTTCAGCACCACCAAACCAGCTTTACAACAAATGCTAAAGGAACTTCTCTAGGCAAGAAACACAACAGAAGGAAAAGACCTACAATAACGAACCCAAAACAATTAAGAAAATGGGAATAGGAACATACATATTGATAATTACCTTAAATGTAAATGGACTAAATGCTCCCACCAAAAGACACAGATTGGCTGAATGGATACATAAACAAGACCCATATATATGCTGTCTACAAGAGACCCACTTCAGACCTAGAGACACATACAGACTGAAAGTAAGGGGATGGAAAAAGATATTCCATGCAAATGGAAACCAAAAGAAAGCTGGAGTAGCAATTCTCATATCAGACAAAATGGACTTTAAAATAAAGACTACTAGAAGAGACAAAGAAGGACACTACATAATGATCAAGGGATCGATTCAAGAAGAAGATATAACAATTGTAAATATTTATGCACCAAACATAGGAGCACCTCAATACATAAGGCAAATACTAACAGCCATAAAAGGAGAAATCGACAGTAACACAATCATAGTAGGGGACTTTAACACCCTACTTTCACCAATGGACAGATCATCCAAAATGAAAATAAATAAGGAAACACAAGCTTTAAATGATACATTAAACAAGATGGACTTAATTGATATTTATAGGACATTCCATCCAAAAACAACAGAATACACATTTTTCTCAAGTGCTCATGGAACATTCTCCAGGATAGATCATATCTTGGGTCACAAATCAAGCCTTGGTAAATTTAAGAAAATTGAAATTGTATCAAGTATCTTTTCCGACCACAATGCTATGAGACTAGATATCAATTACAGGAAAAGAGCTGTAAAAAATACAAACACATGGAGGCTAAACAATACACTACTTAATAACGAAGTGATCACTGAAGAAATCAAAGAGGAAATTAAAAAATACCTAGAAACAAATGACAATAGAGACACGACGACCCAAAACCTATGGGATGTAGCAAAAGCAGTTCTAAGAGGGAAGTTTATAGCAATACAATCCCACCTTAAGAAACAGGAAACATCTCGAATAAACAACCTAACCTTGCACCTAAAGCAATTAGAGAAAGAAGAACAAAAACATCCCAAAGTTAGCTGAAGGAAAGAAATCATAAAAATCAGATCAGAAATAAATGAAAAAGAAATGAAGGAATGATAGCAAAGATCAATAAAACTAAAAGCTGGTTCTTTGAGAAGATAAACAAAATTGATAAACCATTAGCCAGACTCATCAAGAAAAAAAGGGAGAAGACTCAAATCAATAGAATTAGAAATGAAAAAGGAGAAGTAACAACTGACACTGCAGAAATACAAAAGATCATGAGAGATTACTACAAGCAACTCTATGCCAATAAAATGGACAACCTGGAAGAAATGGACAAATTCTTAGAAATGCACAACCTGCCAAGACTGAATCAGGAAGAAATAGAAAATATGAACAGACCAATCACAAGCACTGAAATTGAAACTGTGATAAAAAATCTTCCAACAAACAGAAGCCCAGGACCAGATGGCTTCACAGGCGAATTCTATCAAGCATTTAGAGAAGAGCTAACATCTATCCTTCTCAAACTCTTCCAAAATATAGCAGAGGGAGGAACACTCCCAAACTCATTCTACGAGGCCACCATCACCTTGATACCAAAACCAGACAAGCATGTCACAAAGAAAGAAAACTACAGGCCAATATCACTGATGAACATAGATGCAAAAATCCTCAACAAAATACTAGCAAACAGAATCCAACAGCACATTAAAAGGATCATACACCATGATCAAGTGGGGTTTATTCCAGGACTGCAAGGATTCTTCAATATATGCAAATCAATCAACGTGATACACCATATTAACAAATTGAAGGAGAAAAACCATATGATCCTCTCAATAGATGCAGAGAAAGCTTTCGACAAAATTCAACACCCATTTATGATAAAAACCCTGCAGAAAGTAGGCATAGAGGGAACTTTCCTCAACATAATAAAGGCCATATATGACAAACCCACAGCCAGCATCGTCCTCAGTGGTGAAATACTGAAACCATTTCCACTAAGATCAGGAACAAGACAAGGTTGCCCACTCTCACCACTCTTATTCAACATAGTTTTGGAAGTTTTAGCCACAGCAATCAGAGTGGCCATCATCAAAAAATCTAGAAACAATAAATGCTGGAGAGGGTGTGGAAAAAAGGGAACACTCTTGCACTGCTGGTGGGAATGTGAATTGGTACAGCCACTATGGAGAACGGTATGGAGGTTCCTTAAAAAACTACAAATAGAACTACCATATGACCCAGCAATCCCAGTACTAGGCATATACCCTGAGAAAACCATAATTCAAAAAGAGACATGTACCAAAATGTTCATAGCAGCCCTATTTACAATAGCCCGGAGATGGAAACAACCTAAGTGTCCATCATCGGATGAATGGGTAAAGAAGATGTGGCACATATATACAATGGAATATTACTCAGCCATAAAAAGAAATGAAATTGAGCTATTTGTAATGAGGTGGATGGACCTAGAGTCTGTCATACAGAGTGAAGTAAGTCAGAAAGAGAAAGACAAATACTGTATGCTGACACATATATATGGAATTTAAGAAAAAAAAATCTCATGAAGAACATAGGGGTAAGACAGGAATAAAGACACAGACCTACTAGAGAATGGACTTGAGGATATGGGGAGGGGGAAGGGTAAGCTGTGACAAAGTGAAAGAGCGGCATGGACATATATACACTACCAAACGTAAGGTAGATAGATAGTGGGAAGCAGCCGCAGAGCACAGGGAGATCAGCTCTGTGCTTTGTGACCGCCTGGAGGGGTGGGATAGGGAGGGCGGGAGGGAGATGCAAAAGGGGGGGGATATGGGAACATATGTATATATGTACAACTGATTAAATTTTTTATAAAGCAAAAAAAATTAAAAAAATATTTTCATTTTTGTAATTCTGGCATCTAGTAAGTGATATAAAATCTTGTGGTCTACAGTTTCAATATCTACTATGAAATATGATATATAATTAAAAATGGAATGCTACACAGTACATATTTATTGCTGATTCCAGACCGCAGAGAAAACATTTTCATGTTAATGTTGGTACTTTCACAGTTAAATGTGATTTAAACACTATAGAACCATATATGGACGTCAGATTTTTGCCACAGGGAAATTTTTATTGCATGCTTTGTCTTCAATTTACTTTAATAACACTTAATAACAATACATTGTATTTATGTAGCACCTTTTATCCAATGATCCTAAGCACAATATAAACAATATTAAAACTCTCTGGAAGATCAGTATTTTTAAACTCATTAAAATTTTTAATAAAAATATAAATATATGCTATGGCTGAAGCTAACATATTAAATAGCTTGCTTTGTTAGAGAATAGAAGCTTTACAGTTTTTGCTCCTGGATTTTGAAATTCAGTGTTTATTAAAAATGAAACAAAAGATTTTTTTCTGAGTACAAAGTAATATATATTCATTGTAGAAAAATCTGGAAAGTAGTTAAAAATATGAAGAAGAATATAAAAATTTCCCACAATCCTACAGCATAGAAGTAAGCACTCAATATTTGCTATATTTTCTACAAATCTTCTTTACCTGCTCATATACAAATATATTTGATTATTACTAAGTGTGTATATGTATTTTTTCAGCTAATACTACATTTTAAGCATTTTCTAATATTTTAAAATATTTTGAAATATAATTATTTTTCAATGATTACATAATAAACACTAGGTGAATACATAATAATTTATTTAACTATTCATATACTTTTGGATATTTAGGTTATTCCAGATCTCCAAGATTATGAGTAATCTGTAATGACCATTCCTATGCAAAGCATCTTTATCTTCCCCTCTGTTTATTTCCTTAGGGTAGATTTTAGAAGTGGAATTACTGTGTTAAATGGCATTAAAATAACTTAAGCTATTTGTATGTGTTTAGAAATTAGTTTCCAAAAAGTTTTACTGTTTTACTTAACTATTTGTTAAATCTTTTATTTACAAAGTTAAAACCCCTGATAAAATAATCTGAAACTAAAAAAATAAAATAAAATAATATCACAGTAATTACAGCATCAGCTTTGGAGTCAGTCATTCTAGGTTTGAATTTTACCTGTGTGACTCCAGGCAAAACAATTTCTGAGTCTCAATTCCACATCTGTAAATTGGGGATTATAATGCCTATTTTATAGCGTTGCTGTAAGTTTTTTTTTTTTAACATCTTTATTGGAGCATAATTGCTTTACAATGGTGTGTTAGTTTCTGCTTTATAACAAAGTGAATCAGTTATACATATATGTATGTCCTATCCCACCCCTCTAGGTGGTCACAAAGCACCGAGCTGATATCCCTGTGCTATGCGGCTGCTTCCCACTAGCTATTTTACATTTGGTAGTGTATATATGTCCATGCCACTCTCTCACTTTGTCCCAGCTTAACCTTCCCCCTCCCTGTATCCTCAAGTCCATTCTCTAGTAGGTCTGTGTCTTTATTCCCATCTTGCCCCTAGGTTCTTCATGACCATTTTTTTTTTTTTAGATTCCATATATATGTGTAAGCATATGGTATTTGTTTTCCTCTTTCTGACTTACTTCACTCTGTGTGACAGACTCTAGGTCCATCCACCTCACCACAAATAACTCAATTTCATTTCTTTTTATGGCTGAGTAATATTCCATTGTGTATGTGTGCCACATCTTCTTCATCCATTCATCTGTTGATGGACACTTAGGTTGCTTCCATGTCCTGGCTATTGTAAATAGAGCTGCAATGAACATTGTTGTACATGACTCTTTTTGAATTATGGTCTTCTGAAATGAGATATACAATTAGAACAATTTCTGTAAATTTCTCACTCGTTAAATGTCTCATCCATCCCCATGCTTTAAAATGTATTCCTGTGCTGACAAATCACATCTAGACAGCTCCAGCTCAGCCCTGTTTTCTGAGTTCCTGACTTGCATATTCAGTTCTCTACTTGACATTTCCATTTGGATGTCTCACAGGCACCCCAGTCATAAAGCTTTCAAAACTCCAACATTTGGTATATTTTCTGCAAGTTTTGTTTACATGGACGTATGCAAATATATTTTGTTTTACAAAATTATATCATTATTATATGTAGTTTTCAAGGTTCTCCAGAGAAACAGATGAATCTATATGTCTATGCCTAGAGAGAAAGAGAAAAGGGGATTTTAAAAAGTTGGTCCATTTGATTGTGGGGGCTTGTCTAGTCCAATATTTACAGGGTAGTTTGGCAGACTGGAGACTCAGGGAAGCATCAACGTTGCGTGTCAAGTCTGAAGGCAGCTTGGAGGCAGAATTCTCTCTCCTCAGAGATCTCAGTCTCTTTCTCTTAAGGCTTTCAGCTGATTGGATGAGGCCCACTTACATTGTGTAGAGCAGTCTGCTTTGTTCAAAGTCTACTGATTTAAATGTTAATCTCATCTAAAAAATACCCTCCAAACAACATCCAGACTGGTGTTGACCAAATATCTGGATACTAGGACCTAGCCAAGTTGACACATGAAATTAAATGTCTCGCTAAGTGTGTGTACTAATTACTCATTAAATGACTCCTTACTGCATAATCTTATGCCTTTTACAGCTTTCCACATCTCACTATATGCTTTCAGAATTTATCCTGTTGTACAAGCCAGATACCTGGAACTGATACAGTCTTCTCCCTTATCACCATATAATCCTTCATTGAGTTTATGTATTTTGCTTTGTAAATGTTACTCCAACCTACCTTCTTCTCTCATCTACTTCTACTACCCTCGCCCAAGTCACCATTGCCTCCAGTCCAGACTACTGCACTGTTTCCACTCTTGCCCTGTCTATTCTCAACCTGGCAGGCAGAGTCATCTTTAAAAATCCAAATTTCTACTTTAAAAGTTTCCTATGTCTCTAAGAATAAAACCTGATTCCTTACCATTACCTATGAGGCTATGCATGCTCTGGTCCCTGTCTACCCCTCTGAATATATTTCCTGCCCTTCTCCCTTATACTTACTCACTCACTCTCCAACACTGCTGTCTGTTTAGTTCCCAGAAACTACCTCAACCTTTACTGCTTCAGGGCCTTTGCCTAAATTGTTCCTTCTGCAAATTCCCTTGTTCCCTAATTCTTTGTGTGCCTGGGTCCTTCATATTCCAAAGTCTTAGCTTAAATCTTCCATAAAAGCAGCCTTCCCGGAATACTCTGCCTAGAGCTGTCCTTTCCATAGGACCTTGCTCTTTTTCCCATATGAGTAGCCACAATATATTGTTAAGTATACATTTAGTTGTTAACTGAATGTCTCTCAGACTAGTCTATAACTTCCATGAAGGCAGCATGGATCACAGCTGCTTGATTTACCATGAACATCCATTGCCTAAAATACTGCCTGCAGGAAAAGGGCATTTGGTCAGTGTTAAATAGATGAAAGAATGAATACAGGCTTACTTAATATGTAAGAGCCACTACTTTTTATAATTTATTATTATTAAAATTACAAGATTGTAATAATTTGTTATTGGTTACAGTGGGTTGAATGGTAGCCCTGAAGAGGTACGTCCATGTCCTAATTCTCAGAACTTGTGAAGAAGGGTCTTTGCAATGTAATTAAGACTCTAGAGGTGAGATCATCCTGAGTTATCCAGGTAGGCCCCAAGTCCAATGACAAATGTCCTTGTAAGAGACAGAAGAGAAGACACAGATACACAGATAAGTCTATGTGAAAATGGAGCAGAGATTGGAGTGATATATCCTCAAGGATTGCTGACAGCCACAAGAAGCTGAAAGAGGCAAGGAAGGATTCCCTACCAGGGCGCCTAGAGAGCGTGTGGGCCTGCTGGCACCTTGACTTTGGATTCCTGGCCCCCAGAACTGTAAGAGATTAAATTTCTGTTGTTTTAAGCCACACAGTTCATGGTAATTTGTTACAACAGCCCTAGGAAACGAATACAGTAGTGAAGAGTCTGGTATTAAAGACTTGAAAAGTTTCTACAGCAACATTGTAATATAAGAATGTTCATATCATTAAAACCACTAGAAGTGTTATCTGTGTAAAATCCTGACATTATTAATTCAGAATATAGACCACTGTATTGTAATACTCATTATTATCACCACACATACACACAAATTACAACTTATTTGCTGAGATGAAGGGATGTTTGCATTTTTCTTTACCTTTTTATATCACTGATTCCTACTGTTAATAGATATTTCTTCCTAAAATAAATGCAACACGTATCATTATGAAATGGGTTCCACTTTTCACTGTGCATAAGGGGAAGTTTAAATAGATTTAGCCATAAGTTGTAATGAAACAATAATTATCATCATTTAATACTTACAAGAATGTAAGGTTAGTAGTTTTACTAATTGTACAAGGGAGAAAATTAAGATTAAGTAACTTTCAAATCCACAGCACTAGTAGGCAATGGAGACTGGCACTTGGATATGGGCCTGTTTATTCTGTATTCTTAGCCAAGACACCATAATCCAGGTGATGGGTGTGCTATGTTCCTTCTATAACTCATAGGAAGTGATTCGAAAAATCCATTCATTTTAATTAGCTAGAAATTTAATGTAATAGTCCCCCTATGGAGACATTTTGTTTTGTAAGAATACCTGGGCATAAAGCACTTATAGTAGAACTTCTGATAGAAGAAAATTTTTAGGACATTCCTCTTGAATTAAAGCCAGCCTAGGAGATGAAACTGCTTACTGTGCACACATATAAGGTTGACCCTGAACTTGCAGGATGTGGCTCACTTGAAACAGAGGGAAAATTGAAATCTGATTTAGTGATCTGGACTGACTATACAGTTTTATTCAACTGATTAGCTTCATATATATTTGTATAAAACATCATCTGTTCTATACAGGGGGAGGAGCTCAAAGAAACTGTGCCTGTAGTATAATGTGGGCTGCTGAAGACCCGCACATGATGTACAGCTACACTGATCAATGCTGAGCAGCTCAAAGGTGGGAGTGTAACAGCCTTCTACCCTTCCAGCCATTGATGTTCTCTTAATCAGTATGTTTTTCTAATGTTTGGAGCAATAACCTCACCTTGCCAATATGGAAAATTTTACTTGGAGAAAAATTATTTATTTGTGTTCAAATTCTCACTTTGTTACTTACTAGCCATCTGACTTTGAGCAGATTAACCAACTTCTTTGAATTCTGGTTTCCTCACCTTTAGCATACTGATGAAAAAATATCCTAGTATTGTTAAAAAAAAAAAAGGCCCAAACACATAGTTCACTGCCTACCATATATTTATGTACTCAATTCATGTTAATTTCATTCTTTGAATCATTCAACAAATATTTTTTGAAAACCTGCAATGTGCCAGTCAGAAAGAAAGCATCATTAATTGACTTGATGTCAAGTTATGTAGAAATCTGATCAAAAACTTTTAGAGGTACCCATCTTTCCTTTTGCTATCTCCAACTATCCAGTTCAGGGGAAATCTGAGAAAATGAACTGGAACTCAATGGCTTTGGTGGAAGACTGACCTGGTGGAATGCCATCAGTAGCCCCACAGCTCTCTCTCTGGCAAGCCACCAGTGGGCACTGCTGTAGTGACCAGCTGATGGGGGTGCTCAACATCACTTTGTCAGTAATGCTTTTTGACAGTTGTCAATTCTTAGGGAAGCCTGTATGGATGGGGAACTGTCTGTGTAGGCCAAATTATGCAGGATCAGAGACAGGGCTATAAATGACACTTCAAAGCACCTAATCATGCCAATGGAATGGAATTGGAAATGGTATTGGAAGACACTGGCTGGCTTTATGTTCTGATAGCATTTTTGCCTTAATGTTCTACTGGTTAATGTGTTGGCTAGCTATAATTCCAACCCTTTTTTTTTGACTAAATCATATGATTATATCTTCCTTAGTTACACACATAATTCGGCCAAAACAAAAATATTTACATAAATTACTAAAATTGCTCTGTGACAAGAGTAAACTCAAAATTTATAAAGTCCAAATAGGTATATATTACTTGCAGGTACAGAGTTGGCTTGTCAAAAATACCAGCTGAATGAATAATGTATGTAATTAATGAAAGAAGAAACAAGAAGCCTGTCCTCTAGGAGCTTGCAACATAATATTGGTGGGAGGAGAGTCCCATAAACATATATGTAGCCAACAATAACTTTTTCAAGGGTAATGAGTGTTATTAGAATGATAGGATAAAGGCAATGTGAATCTGGGAAGGCTTCATGGAAAATGTGAGTTTTGAGTAAGGTTTGGAATGTTTTGAAGGGATAAGTCTCGGCAAAAAGATTGTTTTGGGGCAACACAGGCAATGAGAATGTCATAGGCAATCCTTTCTCATTTTACATCATTTCTACATCTCTAGGCCACATCAGGTCTTCAAACATTTCTTATTTGTTGAATATTCTCAAATTTGCATATGCAACCCAGTAGATCCAATTTCCTACTGACATATTTACTTGTCTTCTCCCAAAGATTCCTAAACGCAACCTATTTAAAACAAAACTCATCAATGTCCTCTCCCTCGCCCCCACCTTGTTCCTCTTCCATACTGACTCTCTCAGTGAGGGGCATTATCATCCATCCATAGGCTTAACGAAGAAATTTATGGCTCATTCTTGACACCCCTACACCCTCACTCCTACTTCCAATCAGTGGATAAAGCCTATCAATCAGTTTTAATGCAGAAGTACTTCTATTAACTATCTACCCTTCTCCACCTTCACAGCATGTTCCTAGTCCACACCATCTGCAAGAACCTCCAAATCTGTTTCTATGTAATTACTCTTGTCTCCTCCAGTTCATTTTTTTTTTTTTTTTTTATGGTACACGGGCCTTTCACTGTTGTGGCCTCTCCCGTTGAGGAGCACAGGCTCCGGACGCGCAGGCTCAGCAGCCACGGCTCACGGGCCCAGCCGCTCTGCGACATGTGGGATCCTCCCGGACCGGGGCACGAACCCATGTCCCCTGCATCGGCAGGCAGACTCCCAACCACAGCGCCACCAGGGAAGCCCCTCCAGTTCATTTTTTACCTTTTACCTAGAGTGATCTACAGATGCAAGTCTGATCATATTACTCCTCTGCTTAGAATTCTTCATTGTCTTTCCATTATTAGTAGGTTAATAACCAAACCTCTCACCATGGACCGAGACGACTGCTCTAGAATATCACCTCACCCACCTCTTCAACCTTCATTTAGTGCCATGCTCAGTTATACTGGATTCCTTCCAGTGTCACAAATGGGCCACCATCTTTCTCTTCTCTGATCTTTTGCAAATGCTCTTCCCTTTACTTGGAGAAGCAATTGGAAGGATCCATTCACTCAGAAATAGATATTTACAGACCGTGATAAGGGCAACAGAAGAAAAGTACAGGGTGTGATAAGGAAATCCAATTAGAATGGAGGTTGGAGGAAGCTGCTGAGTAGGTTTTGGCTAGTGTGGGGTAAAGAACATTCCAGGAAAAGTGACAGAATGTTCAAAGGCTCTGAGGTAAGAAGAGCATGTCAAGTTAGGGGATATGAAAGGAAAAAAAAAAAGAGTAGTGCATGAGTTGAGGCTGGAGAAGCAGGAGGGAGCCAGAAGACAAAGGGTCTTTATCACCTTGAGGTTTTCAGTGTGAGGAAATAGCAGTTGTTCTGTGTGATGGGGTCAGAGAATCTGGAAATAGAGACGTTCGTTTCTAGGCTTTCAGTACTAATGCTGGTGGCTGTAGTTTAGCTGTGGGAACAAGGAGGTGGAGGTCTGAACACATGAGCCCAAATTAGGAAGGATAAATTGGTAGAATCTGTGCTGAACCTTGGGGACAGAATGCAGAGGGGCTGAAGAGGACCCCACATCTATACTGCTGGGTGCCTAGATGGGTAATGGTGCCCCCTGACCATAGGAGACAAGCTTAAATGGAGCAAGGGTTTGAGGGAGAGGACACTGGGCTCAGCTTTGTCATAATTAGTTTCAGATCTTGGCAGATCACCAAGGAGAGTTATTTTGTGGACAACACAAAACACATCATTAGAAAAAGGATGAGGGGTCAAGACCTGAGATATTGATCTGAGACCTGTCTGTGGTCAGGGAGGAGTAGTTATGTTGCTTTGCAGTAAGCAAGCCAGTGTGACAATATAGAATTTATTAGACCAGGTCAGCTGGGTTCCTGGATTTTCATTAACAGTGCTTAGCTGCATCAGCATGGGGCAGAAGTATGGACAGTGGTGCCTGCAAGGGAAAGCGAAAGCGGACAGAAGGGGAGGACAGAGAGAATGAGAAATGCATGCAAGGCTAGTGGCCAATGCCAGGGTCAGAGTTAAGGAACACCTACAGAGAAAATCGTGTTCACATCAACACTTGGGAAAGCTTTGAACAGTGTCAGGAAGAACGCAGTATCAGAATAGGGGCTGAAAAATATATGCTGAAAAATATATGCAGGTGGGAAGAATGAGCTGGTGGTGAGTGGATTTTATACAAGGGGTGTGTGTGTGTGTGTGCGTGTGCGTGTGCGTGTGTTTGATGCATTAGGGGCAAGTGCCTCTTTTTCTTTTTGGCTGCTCTGCATGCAGGGTCTTAGTTCCCCAACCAGGGATCAAACCCGTGCCCCCTGCAGTGGGAGCACAGAGCCCTAACCACTTGGACTGCCAAGTAATTCCCTTGGTTCCTTTTTGAGTGAGAATCTGGCTATGGCATTTGTTAGCATGGTGATCTTAGAAAAGTCACTTAACCTTTTTGTATTTAAGCTTCCTCAACTTTAAATTAGAGAAGAGAATGCTACTCTATCAGGTGGCCACGAGCTTGAAGTGAGCTGAGGCACAAGAAAATGACCAGTAGTATGTCCACCCCATTTCGTCCCTCCAAGTTTCAGCAGGTAATTGAGGGACTGAGGATCGTTGCCTCTGTTTCTGCACTTGCTGCCCACTGCTGTTGGAGCCCTCACACTATTTCACAAGGCCTCTTCATTTAGGAGGAAATCAGATGCCATCTGTTTGACGACTTCATAGATCTATTTCTATGAAAGAGATTATTGCCATGATTTTTGAATTCATGAGGATTTCATCAGTGCAGCAATGAGCATCAGTGTCCTTGATAACTCTTTCATCTCTAGGTTACACATTATAAGACAGCACCTGTAAACTCATTGTAATTTGCAGGGCTGTACATACCTTTGAAAAATGATTTGTAATTCTCATGGCTAGCTCTCAAAGTATTTTTTAAATGACTCTGAGCTGAACAAGGACAAGTCAATCGCAAAAGGCTTTAAAGAGACACCTGACAGACACAGATATCACACATCTGTTTTGATAGTCACTGGGACCCTAGGAAGAGGTCTAATTCAACTGATCACAAATATATTTCACAAAGACTTATACTTGATTTTTTTTTCACGTCCCTCCTACATTCTATGAAAATATGTTACTTTTGGAACTTTGCTTTCCTTGATTTAGGGGGAAAAAAAAGTAAAAAAGATCTTAGATCTTTTTTTTCCTTTTTTTTTTTAAAGACTAACATGGATTCCAAAAGCACTTATAAGCATAATAACAAGGGAAACAGAGATAATGTTATAAGGATTGCTATGAATAGATGCTCACTTATTTCTGACTACAGCCAAAAGATTCCAACTAACAATCCCCAATTGGCTTGCCAGAACACGTTTATTTTTCTCTGGAAACATTTCAAGTTTCTACATTAGAATGCGGCAAAATACATTTTATTTTTTTTAAACTTGATATCAGGTCAAAACCATATGCAAATGACAAAACCCACATCCTTGAATGATCAGAACACACGTAGCATTTACGTGGGAGCTACTGGAAGATTTGTTCTTACAGTGGGTGAGAAATGGAGTGTTTGGGGACCCATGTTGTGTCAGGGCTAGGAGCTATCCCTGACCTTGGAAGGTAGGGCTGTAATAGGGGTCAGAGGTGAAAGAAAGTCTTAAACCTCACCTACCTACAATTAAATACCCTTTAATTGGCCCAAGGCAAAACTGTTGTGTTCACCCACATCTTCAGAGAAGCCTCAGGCTGCATATTTTGGCTTCGCACATCAATCTTTTAGGTCGTCTCTCACTAGGACTTTACTCTGGGTTCTCTTATGTAAATATGTTGGAAGGATAATGAGAAATTAGCCATAATTAACTGTCGCTTTTAAAGCAAATAAGATTTTTGCCTAGAATACTGTATTCATTCTTAGCAATAAATTATACAAATTTAACCTGAAAAATATGGCTTGATCACTACTGTCTCACTCTCAAAGTGAGAACTTTGGACTTATTAATAATTAGCAGCAATAGTCATAGCAAAAAAATCATAAAAAATATGAAAGGATCACCCACATAAAAACTTTTTTATTTTTAGCCTATAGGTTTTAGTCAGTTAAAAGTGATTTTGTTCCTAAAGATTATTTGATCAGCTCTGTTTTTCTTATGTCTTTTTTTGAATCTGTTTTCTTGTTGCTAGCTAAGTAATTTATTTAAAATGTGACATTATTTAAAGCATATGATATTAGCATGATTTGCTCTGAGGGTGTTAACCTAATTCTTAAAAATTTTAAATTCAGTTTTAATATCTCAGTGGTATTATGCTCTGTTAAAACTGCATTTCTGGAAAAACTCACTCATCTGTAACAGTTTAAACATGAACCCTTTACCCATATACTATATTAGCTGAGTAAAAAATGAATTTCCTTTTTACTGTTTTTCTTTTCAATACATCTTGTGAAACCATAAGAGAGTTCTGCAATTTATATTGGGAAATTTGGCTGCCATTTGCTTGGACTGTGACATATGACTATAATTTGTAACTTTCCTTCCAGCACTTGGTTATTTGTTATCTGAATATCTGAGTTTCAGAAGTATGAATTAGTGTATGAACAATGGAAAAAGAAAAAAGGTACTCTGTAATTCTCAGGGGTTTAGTATGCTACCATCCTCAGAAATATGGGCTGGGAAACACAGTTAGGTACAGAATTTGTATTCTGCTTATCTTGGTGATTTACATTACTCTGTGTGACTTGCATCTTCATTCCATTTTTACATCTTTTTATTTGCATGTTATTCATTTAGTTTTGTGTCTGAGATTGTCCATATCTTTGGCTTTTTCCAAATGTCTTTGAAACTTTATCAAAATCACAACTTTATTCTCTGGGTGCATTTTAAAGAAAAATATATTAAAGCCATGTAAGTCTTGCAGAATAGGGCATTTATTCCTTTAACAAATATTTATCAAGCCACTGTTATGTGTCAGTTGCTGTACTGGGCACTGGGAACACAGACTTAAATGAGGCAGACATGGTCCTGTCTCAGTGAGCAAACAGTTTAGTGGCAGTTACAGAGGAGCAAACGTGATGTGGTAAGGGACAGGTGGCAGCACTGAGGCACGTGGCGGGGGTGGGGGGTACCTGCCCCAGAACTGGCAAGTAAGAGAGGGCTTCCAGGAGGAAGTTCCTTCAACTTGATACTTGAAGGATGCATAGGAATTAGTTAGACAAAAAGATTTTAGGGTTTGGATGGGGGTAATGGATGGGAGGATAGTGTTCTAGTCAGAGGGAACAGCTGTGTTATACAAAAGACTAGAGGTGACAGAGAGCATCAGTCTCTGAAAATTAAAATTAGTCCACACTGGTAGTGGAGGTAGAGCACTAGAGACACAGTTAAGAGATATTTGGAAAGTAATATTCAACAGAGATGGTAAGTATTGATTGGATATGGGCCCGGGAGAGGTGAAAATCCAAGGGTGACACCCTAATGTAGTATTTGAGCAACTGGATAGTTGAAGAAGAGTAGGTTAATTGGGAACAAGGTGGGCCAAATTTGTTTGGACATGATGAATTTTAGCAACATTAAAGAAACATAAAATAACTCTAGGACATTTAGGTGGAGATAGGTTAGGTTGATATGGAGTTCAGGAGAGACATCTGGGCTGGACTTATACTGCTGGGATTCCTTAACATATAGATTGTATTTGAAGCCATGGGAATGGACTTGATAAAGAGTTTGGGAGGGGGTCAGTGTAATTCACTGGAATTTAAGCCTGGATAATAATGTGTAAAAGAGTTGGTTCAGATGCCTAAAAAACACCTGAAGTCCCTGCTTTGAGAGACCATATGCCTTACTGAGTTAGAGTAAGTTGTCATCAAAGAGCATGCAAGAACCACAGAGGTCCTTTGATGGCTCCTGCTTAAAGGTCCACGTAAATAAGAATGTTATAGAAACATAGTCTTAGCTTTGGTTTATGCTTCAGAAGGAAACCATCCTCAAAGATGGAGAAACTAGCATGATTTGAACTGAAGTCTAAAGATCCTACTGGACAGGTCCATCATAATGCCTGCTGTACCAACAGTTTCCTTCTAAGGGAACGTGCCTCACCCACAAGTGGGCTGTGGGAGCAGCCCTGGGTCGCCATGCATCCCCTTTCTACAGACCTATCTGATTGGACCAGGGTGGTCCTATCCCTAACCAATCCCTAAGTTGGCCAATGTACTATGAGGTGGTTTGGCATGAAAAACTGCCTGAACAGGCAAAATGGTGATTAGATGGGTCCGATGTTCTAGCTCAGGAATGTGAACTAGGGCATCTGGGGAGGGAGTCAATTAGTTGGTTTTGGGAGGGAGTATAAGCTAAAAAGAACCACAAGAAGAGGCTTTGTGGCAGCAAGAAAGATGAGAAAAACGATGGTAAAAGTAAACAGAATTTATGAGTAAGCAGAAACTGAGAAAGAAATGATAGAGAGTAGAGGGTAAGGTGGCTAATTAATACCAGTGAGAGGAACAGATGCAGCCAGAAAGGAGCTGAGTCACCACCATAAAGGCAAGAGATAAAGTCCTCCTGTTAAAGGGCCAATAAGGTTAGTAGCCACTGGAACCACGCTGGATTTTTCTTATTCCCAAATATCCTCATCTCTAAGGGTGTTCCATAATACTCTTTTGTGTCCTTGAATACCAGCTCTAATTAATTAGGGTACCAAAGTAAGTCTTTATTTATTGGAAACAAATTGCTTTACAAACAGAATCCTTCAACCCCAAAATTTCTTTGCAGGCTTGCCTGACACACAGCATGATGAAATACACCATTAGAAATGCATTTCTTTGGGCTAAGAAATTGGGGGCTCATGATTCTTTAGTAAAATGTAAATATTACCGAGTGGTATGCTATAGAAAGCCATTTTTTAACACGAAGAACAATTACTGAACCTCTATTATGTATTGAATATTTTGTGTGTGTGGGTGTGTGTTGAGATGGGCGTGAGGATGAGAGAGATGTTGGTGAGAAGCTCTGAGGAATACTGAGTATGCATAAGAAAAAGTCCTTTCCTTTAGAAGTTTACAATTCAGTTAAAAATATATTCAGGACTAGGAAGGGCTTTAAAGATTATCTAGACTAGGGTTTGAAACTCAAATGTCTACAGGGGTTGGGTAAGGACAGTGAGAGTGAAGTGGGCTGAGTGGGAGCTGCGGGGAACTACAGAATGCATGTCCCATCACAGTATGGTCTCTGGGCAGGTCTGCCGATGCTTATACATCAAATTTTTCAAGGAAAGCTCGATTTTTATGTGAAAACCCCAAATTTTAAGTGTTGGTATATACTTCAAGTTAAGGTAAAACAGAAGTCTTGGGAGTCGAACAAAAAAAAATCTGCTGGCTGCATTTAGACCATGGGTCAGCAGTTTATGATCTCTGTTCTAGACTAGTGAGTTTCAAAAGGTCTGAAGACTCAGAACCTTCTTGCAAAATAAATTTTATGCCTAAATCGTACATATAAAAAGATAGAAGCAGAAATATTGGGGTTGAAACCGGATGAGGAATCAGAGTCTTGCCATCTTGACCAATCTTGAAAACCAATGAGGTGGTTCAATCCCACCTCAGTTCTACAGATGAGCTACAGGGAAGATTCCAGAATTACTGGCCCAAGATAACACTTATACAATTATGTAGATAATGTCCGTTTTTACACTATGGAGTGTGACCTGTTTTACAGACAATGATTAAGTGTTCTGGTTCTAGAGCCACACTGTCTGGATTTGAACTCACTTAAGAGCAAATTTAAGAAAGTAGCATTTAGTCTCTCTGCCTAAATTTCCTGTCAGATGGGAATGACAAATATCAATACTACTACTAACCTCATTAGGTAGTTGACAAGATTAAATGAAATAACACACATACAGCATGAAGGGCAGTCCCTGGCACACCTAAGTATTGAATAAATGTTAGCTATTTTTATTACAGAGTATCTTTGCCAGTCTTTAACATCATAGCAAGATTTATTTCATGTGACAACCAGCTGACACCTATAAAATAGTCCTGGGGGGAAGGAGTAAAAGTTTTTTTTTTTTTTTTTTTAGGGATGTTAAGTTTTGATGAGAGCATCTTATACCTGGAGCAACTTATAGCAAGGGCAGGGAATAGTGGGTAGCTTTAGCCTAGGGTTTTTTCCTTCTCTGTAGCTCTGGTCCTTGCAACTCCTTAGAATTAAAGATTATACAGGTTACTGGCAGGCTTCTGACGTTCATGCGTACACACAACCCATTATTATGATCTAAAGGGCTGTAAAGGTACTCAGAATCAGACTTGATAAGTTGATCAAGAAGTTTAAATACTTGGGGATTAATTCTTCATAATAGGAACCACGTATAAATATAACCTAATGGGTGGGTACATCCCCCTACTCCACTCACAATGGTAGGTATGGCTCATTTTACCCCTTGTCAATCAACTGAGGAAGAGAGCTGTCATTACTTAGGGGTCCAGTTTTGCAGGCTCTCTCAGTAGAAGCTGTTTCTGCTGGCAGCCTCCTTGGGATAATAACCCATGTAGACATTCAACAAGTAATTCCTGAACACCTACCATGTGCCCAACTTCACGGTTCAACTGTTTCCCAATCAAGATGGCTTTATCAGCCCCGTGTTGGTCTGGATAGTGATTCAATGGCCTGGTCAGCCCCACCCTGCACCAGCCTCCCTCTGCTGGCACTTTAGGGGCATCTGGTCAAAGGAAGGATTGGAGCCTCTTGGCAGAAAGAAACTTAACAAACAACCATAAAAGGATTTTCTAAATATGTCCACAATCCAATATAACCCTGGGTAATTTGATTTGTAGGAAATGGAGAGCAGAACATTACACACAGTGCTTATCTATAATTCATAATAATTACTGTAATGGGGAATCTATCGTACAGATAGATGTACGAACACAAATTACACTCCCAGAAGAATGCACTTCTGGCCAAAATAGCCCTTTACGCCCTCTTAATCTACCTACTCTTTAGTGCACATCACTGAGTTGCCCAGCAGGTTTAAAGCTTTTGGGGGCCACCTGTTGAAAGCTGATGAGTTTCTCCTTTCGATGAGAGAGATCACTGACCCATTTTGCAAGAGAAATTCAGGCATTTTCTTAGCTTAGCTGTGCTCTAGTATTTTGGCCTTTGGGCAGTCACAGAATAATATTTGGGAATTTATTGAATGATTTATTTCTGATATTTATGATTTAGTGTTATGACAGGAGCATTTTCTCTTCAATGGAAAGGATAGAGCCTCTTCAGTCACTTGTTCCACTGAAGGCTCAAATTCAGTTGGGCTGAAGGCTGATATGCCATCAGGGGATGTGGACCCTTGAAAAGGGGCTGCAGGGATAAACAAATTTGTGAGGAGCAATAAGACGAATGGAGACGGTAACCTTTGTTTCGATTGCACACTTTAGAACTGCATATTCTTCTACTCTAGAGTCCATTTATCTTTGCTGAATTGTGAGATACATACATATATTTACTGAGAGTAACGGTAGAAGATGCTACATTTTTCACAAGAAAATAATTGTGGTATCTTTATTTTTTTCCTTTAAGCATTGTTTTCGTATCTGACATCTCTCTTTCCCAGATGCCCCTTCTGACCCTCCCATTCCACCCCAAGAGAGATTTTGGTAGCTGTTACTTCCAATACTGATCATCGTTTCTTGTAGTAGTTCATTTTACAGTTTATGATTGTCCATCATCATTTACTTTGGTCTGTCTGGGAGACATTCAAAATCTAGCCACTACTTTATTTTTAGTGGCAGAGCGTGTCTACGCTTCAGCTGCTGGGAATGCTGGTTCTGGCTGCGAATCTTGTTTGCTTTAAGTTGCAGTGCTTTTGGTCCCATGTGTTTTAGTTTTTGGAAGCAGCTGTATTGGTAAAGCTTCTGGCTGAATTACTGGACAAAGCCTGCATTATAAAAATCCTCAGCTTGTTTGCTCTTCACTTCAAAAAGACTGTGGGCTGCCAGCTTGTCATACTCATATTACCCACATGCCTGCTGAAGTTTTCACCAGCAGGCATGAACCTCTTGGTCTCTTTTTTTTTTTCTTTCTTTTTTTAATTGGCTGGCCTATAGCTATTTGGTTTGATATGTATCTGTCAAAGACAAATCATATAGGGGCTGGCACAAGACAGCTGGCAGTCTATGGCCCTCCCAGAAGCAAGGAGGTTTTGGATGAAGGATTTTACTTTTTCCCCTGGTCTGAATCTTCAGAATAGGGCTGAACCTGGCATAGAAGACTTCTGTTGGCTTTTGGAAAGCTGATTGCTCAGGCCTTGAACTCAGAATGTGTTTGGAGTGAGAGTGTGTGTACGTACCAGCATCTGGGACCCTGATGCAGTAAAGCAGGCTAAGGTAGGAAACAAAAGCACATTGTGGTTCATAAACAATCCTATATGCCTAGGCATCAAGAGGAGGAGGAAGTTTTAGTTGGTTGGTGGCCCATGAACGCACTGGAATGCCATCAATGCCATGTAGTTTTTCAAGTGGTTTAATTGCCACCATATCACTGCTTTCATTGCTCCTAAACTAATCCTTCTGTTGCTACAATCTTCAAAATGCTTACTGGGCCTTCACTGCCATTTCTGATTTTTATTATCAGCACAACCCAACTATCTTTCATCTTTCCCTATGATTTGTTCTCTCCCTTAAAGAACTTCTGGAGAGTTGAAGAGATTAGTAGATAGAAGCTGAATTGATCTGCAGTTGGCTATTGGTATTTATATTTGATATCATGGATTCCATCCTCCAGTTTTCAAGATAAATGATAGGTGACAAGGGAATTAGCTTCCTTAGGTTTTTACAGAGTTTGGCTCTTACAGGAGATGTCAGGGCAGACTTGAATAGCAGAACTCCAGATTCAGCTTTTGGAAGTGTTCTCAGTATCAAGACCTTAGTTTAAGTAGTAATGGATCTTGTGCTTGAATTAAAATCAGAAATTTTTTTCTGAGCATTGCCAAGATTAGAGGTGCAAACTCTCAGCATGTGGACCTGATCTGGTCTACAGATGAGAGTTTAGCCTGAACATTTATAAATCCACCAAATGATGTTTTTTTTTCTTTCAGTTGACTTAGTTGTCATCACTTTTAAAAACTTAAAAATTGGGAGAATTCACATAAAAATCTTGACTTCCAGCTCCTTGGCAAACTGTAAGGTCTGGCAATACTGGGCTTATGTTTTCTCCTACACAACTGGATGGAGCTTAATAACCGCTGACATTTTTAGATGGGCAAGCGTGCCACAGGCTCCAGGAGTCCCTGTGACTTCTCTGTCACTGAGGCCAGTGTTAATTGCCAGCTCATCCTATTTGCAATTTTGCCTTTTTAAAGGCAGCATTTGGAACCTTTAACATTATGCTCATGTCACCTTGCTTTCTTCTCCCATTGTACCTACCTGCTTGGCTCCTAAAATTATTTATGTTTGTGGTGCCTGCCTTCATCTCTCTATGAGGCATGGAAGTACAGAGCAGAAAATGATGGTTTTATCAAGACACTTAGGCACTTATCAAGACTCTCAGGCACTAGAGTCTGTTGGATTTATTTTGCCATGGTTTGTTTTTGTAAGATTCTGGTGTCTGAATACTTGTGGTATCAGGAATAATGTCTAAGGCAGATGCAAAAGAGAGACTTTCTTATCTCTGTTAGCTATAAGTGATTCAGGATGGCAGTAATGCACTGGGTGTGGGGGAGGGAGTCTGCAAGGTCACAGCTTAAGTATAATGAACTGTGAATCCTTTGAAGAAAAATCAAGCTCTTCATATCCTTCTCTATGCTGGAGATTACAAAAGAAAACCCAGGCTTGAACCCTACCTCCTTTCGAGCTGACATCAAATAAGGAAACGTGAGAGCCATTGTGCATTGTCTTAAAGCTCAATGGAGTACAGACTTCCCAGCAGAGGTCTATGTGCATATGTGGGGAGCCGACCATGGATGGAAGAGCCTGTTAAGAATTCAATCACTTTACTCTGAGCCTCTTAGATTTGGGGCATTTTATGCCCATCTGGCCTCTTTATGGGAAGAGGCAAATCAAGGGGAAATCACATAAAATATCCTTTGGGTGCTTTATAAATATTTTTAGATGAGTTTGTAGCACAATGTTAATTGCTTGTTTGCAACAAGGAAATCAGGGATGAAAAGTGATCGGCTCCTGGCTTTTTAAATTGGCTCCCCAGGAAGATATTGCCATTTGAAATTACTTAACATTTTTCCCCCAATATAAATGCTTAAGGCAAGAACTAGGTTTTATACCTAGCAAATAGCAATGTAAATGTCAAAGAACATATTCCAGAGCATTACACTTACAGTTCTTAAAATGGCATCTTAGAATGGTATTAATCACTGTCAGTTTTGTGTACAACATTTCATCAATTAAATAGCAAGAGGACCTGTCTTTCATGGAAATCAAATAACACATATGGATTTCCTCTTAGCAATCAGCTGAACATTCTGCATTTCCTTCTTGTTTGCAAAAAGGATTTGGACTGAAACCATCAACATGTTTGTGTTCTTCATTGGTAAAGCAAAGCAGATGTGTAACAGCTTCAGTAGAATCCAGATTCATTTACAAAGTATCTTGTGAAACATCTTGATGTGGAAGTATTTCTGTATCGTTAGATCTTTTAGAGTTGGATAGAGGGTGACACCCTATAAAAATTGTGAAGTGCTTTAAAGTTTGTCATGTCTTGAGCCGAGGTTTTGAAGACTGTGACACTACGTGTACGTAGAGGGGAGTTTAAAATGTTCAAGCTTAATGTGAAAAATTTGTTTCCAGCAGGGACTAGTTTCAACTAGGTCTGTGGATTTATAAAATGATGAGGCAATTTTATGCAGCAAAGACTGATGATAGAAATGCAGTTTACATAAATGGCAATGGATTAGCACTTAGACCACTTTCCATGTATGTTTAAACAATCTTCCACAACCCTCAAAAATCTCTTTTTATAAACTTCATCATTTATCTGGGATTAAAAGGGCAATGTTTTGACAACATTGTTGATTTACATGTAACTCATCATTTGTTTATCATTTATCTGAGATGATTAGTGCCTGAACTTCGTATGCCTGGAATGTATATTATACTTGTTTACATTTTTGGCAGATGATGCCCTTTTTAATGTACTTTTTAGAGCTCAGGACAGCTTGGTGACTTTGATGATCCTTCTAGTAATCAGTCCCCTCTAAGACTGAGGGAAGTTGAAGATTTATAACTTTTCAGCACAGTTCAATTTTAGTGATAATCCATCAAAGTCTTTAGTATTCTTCTCAGATCCTAGCCTCAGATCTAGTCTGACAAGATACATTGGTCTCCGAAAATTGGTCCTTAGGGCCATGAAATCCTGTTGAGAGTCAGGAATACAGCACCAGGCACAGGTATTCCCAAATGTATAAGTGTAAGTGAACAAACAGAAATGTGGATATCAATACATCAAGAGATTCTCTATATTAGTAAAATACTTACACATACTCCCACATACATATTCCAAGCAAGATGTAATTATTATACTCCAAAATTGTCTGTTCATCTAAGATAGCTTTTGCATTCATTCATATTTCCAATGGTAGACTACGCCTGTTGCCAACTATTTGTTATGATTTTTTTCCCCATTTAGGACCATCTTAAATTGATTTCGTAGCTTAAAATAAGAAAGAGTCATCCAGAGGAAGTGATTGAAAATAATTTCTACTTGTAGAATAATTTCAGTGGTTGGGTGTTAGGTGAAATTTTACAGTTTATAAATTGAAAGTTTAACAAGGTGGAGAAGTTGTGTTTTTTTTTTTTTTTTTTTTTTTTTTTTTTTTTTTTTGTGATACACGGGCCTCTCACTGTTGTGGCCTCTCCCGTTGCGGAGCACAGGCTCCGGACGCGCAGGCTCAGCGGCCACGGCTCACGGGCCCAGCTGCTCCGCGGCATGTGGGATCCTCCCAGAGCGGGGCACGAACCCGCGTCCCCTGCATCGGCAGGCGGACGCTCAACCACTGCGCCACCAGGGAAGCCCGAAGTTGTGTTTTTATTCAACATAATTCCTGTGAGAGCAGTTTGTAATGAGAAAAGCACACTGAGCAGAGACAAACTCTGCTTCATGGGGACTGCAGATGGTGTGGAGATTCATAAGTTGGGAACTCTAGATGTGTAAGCCACACTGGGCAGAGTAGGAAGCAAAGAAACATGGCAGAAACTGAGCAGGGAAAGAGTTCTCTCCATGAAAGGGGTACTGGGGTGAAAAAGACATGTCAAAAAATTATATTTAAGATGAATTTCTGTGAAATTTTGTGTAAATTGCCCACATTACCCATTAAAGCAATTCACAATCAAGATCTACATAATACTTCAGGTCTTCTGTGGCCAGATTGCTGTTTCACTGAATACAAAGCTCTACAGAGACTTGTCCAAGTGGGAGCTGGCTATATTTGGGCTACATATGGGATTTTGCATCCAAATCATTACCTTATAATTAAGTTAATTTCATAATTTCACTATGACTATCCCTGTTTTGGGATTATATGGAATGAGTACTAAGAAAATTGGATTGCATGGTTATTTCAATTGAATGCCACTTCACAAAACATGAACACATAGGGATGTTGCTTCTATTATGCATATATCTGTCTATAGAATATACCTATAGTAGGGAAAGATAAACACAGAGGTTTGGGAGAAATTTAGTTCTAGAACTAGATCGAGAACAAGAATTGACCTGTATCAATACACATAATGTCCAGGTAGAACTTAGATTCAACTGTATGTTATTAGATGATGGATTACCCAAAAGTATCAAGAGAAGAAGAGCTAACTCAGTCTCTTATCTTCTAGAAGATAAAGCTGAGATGAGAAGGTCATGAGACATCAATAAGAAAACAGTTAAATAAGAAGGAGTATCCAACAGCTAGAACTTAAGGCAATGAGGATAGAGTGGTGAGCTGCTGGGGAAGAAACTGGAGATAAGAAAGGGGAGAGTAGAGGAGACAACGATTTCCTTGTATTAGGTATAAACCAGATCACCCACAGTGTCACTGACTCTTAGCCAGACTCTAAATGGCTAAGGATTGCTTTTAAAGACAAAGCTTTCAGATGAGATAAAGTTAAGGTAGGCCATGCGATGGCTACAATTTTTTAAGAGGGAAGATGGCTGCTGCACCTGGCTTGCTAGGGAACCGTCTTCTGGAAGGGGTGGATCTGGTGCTATCAGTCTGTTTTGTAGCATCCAGTTGGCTGGTTTGAGATTAACGGTTGGGGATTAACAGAGGAAGACTCAAATATTCCCTTGTGAACAAACAGGCTCAAAATTGAATTTTAACTTTGACTTGATGGACACCCCTTTATGAGGAAATTGGAGTGTTCTTGGAAAGGGATGTCAGTGACAGCCATGCTTGGGCTCTTTCAAAACTTTTGCATTATCTCACTGGACAAAAACATCTCTGGGGACTTGGCTGCAACTGTGGGACTGGAATTAAGCAAGCTTTGAGCACATGGGTAGAGGCCAGCTCCCCTGGAAACTTGTGAAATTAATAGGAGGTGCTATGCCAGGGACTGGAGTAAAAGTCTCTAAAAGTGGTTAGAAATGCCACTGAAATAGAACAAGATAAATAGCCTCAGAGCAGGGAAACTAACTGAGAGTCTACAGGCATTCAGATCATCCACAGGTTCAAACTCACCAGGAACTGCCATAGAGAACAGCTGAGATGCACATTTTGAATTGACAGCTACGAATCAACAAGAGGAACATATTTGGACCTCAGTATTGAGACTGAAGCAACTGGGACTGGGGGTCATCCACCAGGGGGCAGTAAAACAAAGCATGGTCACTTGAAGCCAATTTACTTAATAGGCAACCTTTTGGATTTTATAACTAAACACCAAGGAGACATCACAGTTCTTTCTGGAGGAGGAAGAGGCAACTCTAACAAGCCTCCAGGAACACAGACAACTAAGCTTCGATCTGAGATGCAGGCATGACCTGAGCAGCTAAAATGATACGGCTATGCTTCAATTTCATGGAGTCTAACCTCCCAGGAAGTAAGGTCTTCCTAGCTAGGGACAAGCAGATTGCAAAAACAAACAAACAGCAGCAGCAACAACAATAAAAGCCTGAAGAGGCTGCTTACAATCAGTTGGGAAACTTGCCTCCTTGTCTGTTTCAGGAATGCCATGGTGATCATAAGCAAAGTTGCTTTGGTTCTCTAGCCACCCATTCCTCAGGGTTTTTGCAGACCTCAGTACACTCAGTCTGCTCAGAAATCTGGGGGGGGGGGCAAGAGATGATCCCATTTTTGCTCTTGTTGCTTTAGCAAGGGCTTCTAGTACCTGTCAGCACCATGAAGGAAGTAATTAACTGAATATACCTTTTGCCTTATTATTACCAGCAACACAGACTCTATAGGAGGCTAGAATCACCTCAGAAAGCTGACAAGTTTTGCTCCTAGACTTCCTAAGAGAAATGCTGAAGGGTCATAGTGCCCAAGAGGACTCATGGTCACCTCGGTAAAGGATGGGGAAGGAAACTGAGTATGAAATTCCATAAGGTGAACAGGAGGAGTCTCAGGGTAGCACATATAGAAATTACTTGTCTCTATGGAACACTACCAAGATATAACCAGAGAGATGCTGTAACAATACAGACTAGCTAACATGTATTTTGCATCTGCCATGTGTCAGACATTTTTTTTCTAAATGTTTACATGTAAGTTGTCGAATCTACACAATAACCCCCAAGTGACATACTATCGTTATTGCATTTTGTAGGTGAAGAAACTAAGGCACAGAGAAGTTAAGGCTTGGCAACCCAGCTTGTGCTTTTACTATGCTGTCCTGCTTTTGTCTGCAGACAATTTTATTCATCAGTTGCAGGGGGGCAGAGTGTCAGAGTTGATTATTATGAGAAAGGTAGTTGTAAATTTTGAGGAGAAAGAAAACATGTCAAATAAGATATTTAGAAAGCATTTTATGTTGAATGCTATGTATATTCTGTCCCTGATACCCTAATACTTTAGTTTTAAGAAATTATTCATAAAAATCTCTAGTTAGTCAAGATTTCTAGAACTGAATTTTTCTATCTTTGAATGCAGCTATTTTACTATGTGTAAAATTCCACGAGGGTGACCAGCTAGCTATATTCAGGTTGCAGTAGCTGGTATAATTTTGAAGAAACTTTATCACTGGTTATGCAGTTGCTGGTTTTCCTAGGCTTTTATGTAAAGTCCTTTCTCAAAGTTATTAAAGTTCTTTAAAAGTTGGAAATTCAGAATAATAAATGCCGCAGTGTGAGGTGGCATCAGTGGCAGAGGAGTTATAAGTAAGCACTATGTGATGTTATCCTGTTTTGTGTCCCAGTTCCTCTTCTTAGGAGTTGTGTGACCTAAGGAAAATCACAAGAACTCTCTGATATCTTCTATAAAAGAAGGGAGACGCAAGACGGGGGAGATATGGGGAGATATGTATATGTATAGCTGATTTACTTTGTTATAAAGCAGAACCTAACACACTATTGTAAAGCAATTATACTCCAATAAAGATGTTAAAAACAAAGAGAAGGGAAATAATCTTTATTTAATAGGGTTTTTGAGAGTATTAAATGACAATGTGATTGTAAAATGTTTGGTAAAATGACTGGCACATAGTAAGAATATAATGCGATATATTACATTGTTGTTATTAGCACTTCTCTTTCCTGATTGCTAATATCAGTTCTAGCCTGAATTGCAGAACACATCAAATTAGACTGACCAGAGATTTGACTGTAGTAACCTACTACTGTAATCACTAATAGCTGTCAACAGTATTGGACATATCGATAACCCTCCAGTTTTGAAGTAGTTTTTCCACCTGGTTTCTGATGTCCTTTCTACCATGCTAGTGGTAGTGAACAGGTATGACTGCATGCTATGAGTGAATTTCAGTTCATTTGCAAGGCTGATTTCAAGTATTTTGTGTGCACGCACACACACACACACACACACAGAGCTCTTGGCCTCTGTCATCCTAAATGTCTAAATATTTAGGATAATATTTCCTTCTGGGATGTGTAGTTAGGGAAATCATCTTAGTTCTTATTCCCCAGTCCCCACCAAAAAATAATGGAGAATGCCTCAGCAGAGCTAAAAATCATAAGAATGTATTTGTTTATCTCCTCTTTAGTGTTTATGATTATTTTCTTTTCATTCTCACTTGTGACACCACTGGTAATGCAAATCACGGAACCCAATACTAAAATTTTCCTGATATTTGGAATTCAGGCAATAGTTGCCTTCACCATGTGCTCTATTCTTGCCAACAATTGGAGGAGCTATTATATTACACGCATGGACTGTCCAATGAGCAAAAGGCCAGCTGTCACTTTGAGTGACAGCCTTCCAGTTGCAGAAACTGTAATTCTGCTCATTCAGTTGAGTGATTATGTGGCTGAATGTCACTTTGCCTTTGCATATCTCCTCTCAACTTCCATTGTTTTGACTACATTCTGGAGTTGATGTTGCAAAGAGAGTTTGGTGTAATGCAGAGAGCACTGACAGATTGCATCTGCAAGCTGGGGCATATCTCCTGCTGCAGTGTTTATATCCTTGGCTAATAGTGATATAATAACTTTTTTTTTTTAAGTGACAGGTAGTTGGGATTTGTGCTTTTGTTCTTTTATAAAAGGAGAAGCAGATTCATGTGGTCTCTAAGGGTAGGATTTATCTAGTTCTAAGATTTGGATCTAATTCCTCAACAACATTCCTATATTAACTTAGTTGAATGGAAATAATAAAACTATGTCTGTGATAATCTGATTATGTCTGTCGCCTTACTTAGAGTGGAGAGGACTGCGTGGCTGATTTGGCTGCAGCTGTTCTCATATGATGTTACTGTGTCAAGACAGCCACAGTGATGAACTTGGAAATGAACTGGTCTGGTTAACTGGCCACAGCTGATAAGTCAATAGACTGGTGTTTTTCTTAGCAGCATTTAGCTGGGCTGTTTTTTCTCAAGTGTCCTGTGATGTTAAGTGAAAACATCTACAATGCCACTGACACAGATAGTAATATAGCTGCTTTGATTAGTTCAACAATCTCTTAAAAATTGGAAAGACTTATCATTCTTTGGAGTCAGATCTTGAAGTAAGTATAAAAGGCATCTCTCTTTATGGCATAACGGGGTTGGGCTCAGGCAATTCAGCCTTTAAACAATAATGGCATCATATTATGAAGGTCTTGACACTTAGACTGGGGACTGGGACTTTATTCTTTCAGTGAAGACTTTGTCCCTGGGCAAGTTTCTGAGTCCTATATTTCAGAAAGATGAATGTGTCAGAGACTTCTATGCATTTACTGAAATTCATTTTCTGCTCTTCCTGGGTATACAGCTAGACTTATTTCCCAGTCTTTCTTTGGGTATGTGAAGCTAGATGATAAAGTTTTGGCCAATGAAATTTGAGTGGAAGTGATGTGTGTCACTTCTTTATCAAAGTGGTGAAGAAGTGGTGTGACCTCTCTAACTGCTGGCAGAATGGAGGTACTCAAGGATCTACATATGGGTGGAGTGATGAGACAGAAAGATCCTGGATTCCTGAATGCAGATTGCTTTACTGGAAACACCGGTATTGGAGTGTAACATGAGTGTGTGGGGGTGTAGTAAAAGCCAATGAGACTTTAGAATTTACTAAATTACTACCCTAATTTAGCCTTTCAGCCATAGCTAGAATAAATAGGAAGGGGAAGATTCTGGAGTGAACAGGACTAGTTGGGCTGCTCTTGCAGATATAAAGTATATTGGCTGATTCTAGAGTTGAGACAATAAAGAACAAAGAATTCTGAAAGAATATTATATTGGATGTAAAGGATAAATTAAAAGAGACAATAAACAATATTTTAGAAATTAAAACAAGTTACCTCAGATAAAAAGGGATAATTGGGAAAAAGATAGGAAGCAGATACAGTGAATGTTGTTTGACACATGAGTAATAAGAGGAATTGGAAATACAGGATGGGAGACTAGGTGAGAGGTCAGGCTGTAGTTGTAGACTTATGAGTCATTAATGTCTGCAAAGAAACGGAGAGGAGTGGTGGATGAGAAGTGTGATGGCAGCACAGATGAGGATACTACTGTTAAAGGAGAACTAGAAATCAAGTAAAGAAGGCAGAAAAATAACCACTAGACAAAAGGAAAGAGCAATGTGGTGACAGAGAAGAGAGTTTAGTAATTTTTTATTTTAACACTGACAAATGATTCAGGTAATCAAAAAGGACAAGGAATGAGAAAGGGCCATTTGTTTTGACTTTTTTAGGCTTCTTCCTGGGGGCATCCCTTTGTATGACTGTGATAAATCTACATATGTATATATGCCTGCCATGAAATTTTAAAGGGATATAAACTCAGGGCAAAGGAAGCACAAAAACGCATGAGACACATTTTGGATTTAGTGTATGTTTCAACATCTGTCAGATACATGTTGAGTATCTTTTATATACTAAGCATTAAATGAAATGGGTCGAATTGGGGACGGTCAGACCAGTAGCCAGAATAAGAATCATAGGTGCCCTGTGTGCTTATGAACAAGTGCCTTGGGGACACAAGGCTGGAATTGATGGAGTCTTTTTCAGGCCTGTGGGGTGGGTGAGAGAGAAGGTGCTATCAAAGCAAAGTGAATTTCAAACTGAGAGAAAAGAGTGAGCAAAGGCATACAAACATGTGGATGGGACAGAATTGAGCAATGGCAAGAGGTTATGTGTGGCTGAATTCCTGGGTGATGAAGCTGGAAAAGGAGGGCCTTTGGGACATGTTCTGTAGCAGTGTGGCTCTACTGAGGATTTGAAACAGGAGGGACACAGATCTGTGCTTTGGAAATATGATTCTGATATCCTTGAAGAGGATGGATTAGAAAGAAAGAAAGAAAGAAACTAGAAACAAAGGCCCATTAAAAGATTATAACAATTGTCAGGTAAGAAATAATGAAGGTCAGTGGGTAGGGCAGTAGGCATGGGAAGGAAACAGGAAACGTATTTAAACATGTTTTAGAATTGGAAATTCTCTGACTGACTGGATGTGTAAGTAGGTGGAAGGGTTAAGAAAAATCCAGCAGTGCTCCCTAATTTGAGGGAACCATTACAGGCCAAGGGGGTGGGGAATTGGTATTACTTATCTACATTATTACCTACCACATCCAATCTGGGGAAAAAAATTGCCTTCACCCTCAAAGAATATCCAGAATCCAAATGCTACTCATCACTTCCTCCTCTGCTAGTCTAGCTAGACCAAGCTGCTGCCCTCTCCTGCCTGGATTACTACAGTATCTTCTAGTTTTCCTGCTTCTACCTTTAGCTTTCTATAGTCTATTCTCAATGCATTAGCCACAACTATCCTGCTAAGTATAATGACAAGCCTCTCCTCTTCCTGATGTCTTTCAACAGCTTTCCACCTCTCTCAGGGTAAAGTCAAAATTCTCACATGATCCACAAGATATTATCCAATCTGCCATCCCCTCTGTTCCCCTCACACCCACACATACATGCCCACACACCCATTATCTGCCACCTGGCTCCCTGAGCTCCAGTTTCACTGGCTTCCTTGTGTTTCCTATAATACACCAGGTATACTTCTGCCTCAGGTCCTTTGCACCTGCTTTTGTCTCCATTGGGAATGCTCTTCCTTAGAAATCTGCATGATTTTACTCTCACTTTTTTTCAGGTCTTCACTTAAATGTCATATTCACAGAGAGGCTTTCCCTGGTTACTCTACCTAAAATGTAAGCATGCCCCTTCTTCTTCCCCTTCTCTGCTTAATTTTGATTCCTAGCACTTTTCACTGTTTAGCATACTTGCTTTTTATTTAATTATCTTGTTTATTGTGTGTCTTCTTCTCTAGAATGTAAGCTTCATGAGGGTGGGATTAAAAAAACTTTTTTAAAATGCTGTATCAGAGAGTGCTTGGCACACAGCCATTGCTTTATATTTGTTGAATGAATAAAAATTTAGGGAAATGCAACTTACAACGAAAAGGCTAAAATTTGGAAAATTATTTTTGTAAGAATAAAAAATGTTAAGAGATATTCCCAGATCTCCTTCAAACATGTTATTCATTAATATTTCTCCAAAATGCTTTAAATAACATTTAAGATACACTACCTAAATAATAAAGTAATGAAAAAAGACATTATATAATTACTGTTGATTTTTAAATGATGGAACTGGGATTACAGGAAGAATTTTGAGGACATGCACCAAAAAAAATACAGCCTAGAAACATGTCTCTCGGATGCGGTGAGGAGTGGAATCAGAGGATGAGCCAGGCCCTCTCTGTGAATTCCACATGCACATTGGGAAGCTGGATGCAGAGCGTCAGTGAGAGGTTCCAAGTCACTGAAGGGCTCAAACACTTCCTTATATTTATACTTCTTTGACACAGTAAAAAGGAATTCATTCTTGCCTGTTCTCTACCCTAAATCAATACATTGAAAATTATATGACAACATGTCACCGCTCTCTTAATATCTCCAAACAATTCACCAACAATGTAACTATGAACTGTAAGCTTTAGGGAAATGTGTCTTTTACAACAAATGAAGTGTAGGTAGAAAATATAATTGTATAATGTCCACACTAAAGGATTGAAACAGTAAAAAGGTAAAGATAATAAAGTCAGTCTTACGAATTGCATGATTGATTCATCCACTTGTCAACACTGATTGAGTTTTTCCTTTGTGCTAGGCACTGCTCTGATAGTAGGGATGCAAGATTAATAAGAAATAGTGCTCACTGCAGATAAAATTCTTTGTAATCAGGAACACAGGCAGGAAAATGAATAATTATTTTACCGTATGATAGAGTTAAACAAAAGATGCTATGGAAGGCAATGAGAAGAAAATGTTCAACCACAAAAGCCTTTTGTTTGTGCAGTCCAGAATGTAACTGTGATGAGAAAAAGCAGTATGCAGTTTCATGAAAGTATATAAGCTTATAATAATATAAAATATAAAAATGAATGTGGGGCCTCCCTGGTGGCGCAGTGGTTGAGAGTCCGCCTGCCGATGCAGGGGATACGGGTTCGTGCCCCGGTCCGGGAGGATCCCATATGCCGCGGAGCGGCTGGGCCCGTGAGCCATGGCCGCTGAGCCTGCACATCCGGAGCCTGTGCTCCGCAACGGGAGAGGCCACAACAGTGAGAGGCCCGCATACCGCAAAAAAAAAAAAAAAAAAAAAAGAATGTGTATTTATGAATGATGCAGCAGCCTTGCAGGTGACTGTGTTTTCAGCAGTTGAAAATTTGAATCTGAAGTTCAGGACAGAGGTAAGGACTGAAGAGTGACATTTTGGTATCATTGGTTTTTAGGTGATAAAGCTATGTTGGTGAATAAGATTACCAGAGAGTACAGAGCAAGAAGAGGGTCCAATCTCTCTCTCTCTCTCTCTCTCTCTCTCTCTCTCTGTCTCCCTGTCTGTTTGCCTATCTATCTATCTATCTGGCTATCTATCTACCTACCTATCTATCTAAGGATGGGTGGAGGAAGAGAAGGCTGTGACAAAAATGGTGGAAAATTTTCAAAGGAGTTGGAGTCAAGCCAGGATACCCATTCTAAATATCAAGAAGGGAAAATCTGAAGAAAGAAATTCTCAATCTTGTCAAATGCTTCATAGTATCAAAAGGAATGACTGAAATAAAATATTACTAATAAAAGAAAATATTGCAGATGGCTTCTTTAATTGACGGGTACACTCAAAGTTTTAAACTGGTTTTGTTATTCTTTAGAATATTAGACACCTTTGTACCCACAAAAAGTAATTAAGGAACTAGAGAAAAAAATAATAAAATACAGTTTCCAATGTGGTCTTGCCATTGTGTCAGCAAACATTTTTTTTTATTAGTCCAATAAAAGCTATGGCTTTTTCAAAAACTCAGGTTTGGATACCGTCCACATGGTTTCTGGATTTTCAAAATCTACACTGTAAGACCATAAGGAGGGTATAGCATGGATCCAGTGTTATGGTATCTATATATTTTTTTCCAGGTCACTTGTTTCTTGCCCTCTTCTTTCCTAATATTTCCTATAGATTTTCTCTGTGGTTTTCAAAATCCCGCTGGCATATTTTTGTCTTACCCGACATTCATCTTGTTGTGGGATCAGATATTTCTGGAAGATCAAATTACGGAGTCTAATAAAACACAGATAATGGCATTTTTGACTATGTGGCTCATCCATTTCTTAATGAGTTTAGGGGCCACACTATCCGGTAAATGGAAGAACTGGCACTAAGGAAGTTTGGGTCACTGGTGAGTGGTGATATGATTACTGGCTGGAAGAAATGTGGATGAGTTGGTCTATGTCTAATCCTTTTGAGGCTTCCTGTGTGACACACTGTAATGAAAACATCACCGCAAATTATAAGAATTGTCAAATGGGCTACCAGAAGGGTTTTATTTTTCGCCCTAGAGTTTGCTGCTGACCAAAAACGTACAGCGCATTGTATTATACATATAAGCTGCTCTCGCTCAGTGGATGTATATAGGAGCTGAACAATTAACATGTGATAAGAAAGTTAAACTCTCTTTGAAGTCAATGGATTGGGGTGTAGAGGATAGTTGTTTCATAAATTGGAATACTGAAATAGGTTGAAAGTCAAGTTTTACTCACGGAGTTAAAATCATATTTGCTTTTGAATGTTAGGTATAATATTAAAAATAGTTGTCCTTTACATTTACCATTATTTAAGAGGTTTTGGGTGTATGACGTAACAGTTAAATACACACAGACAAACTCTCTTCTATAAAACTGTTTAGTCATTTGGGTCCTTCCAGGAAATTTATATATTACTCATTTGCTTGAGCCGTGTAATGTAGATTAAAGTTCTTTGGGAAATTAAAAGATCTTAACCGGGCTTCCCTGGTGGCGCAGTGGTTGAGAGTCTGCCTGCCGATGCAGGGGACATGGGTTCGTGCCCCGGTCCAGGAAGATCCCACATGCCGCGGAGTGGCTGGGCCCGTGAGCCATGGCCACTGAGCCTGCGCTCCGCAACGGGAGAGGCCACAACAGTGAGAGGCCCACGTACCGCAAAAAAAAAAAAAAAAAAAACTTAATCAACTCACTATTGAAAGCACATCACTAGAGTAATAATAGATATAGTGCTAAATGCTTTTCATTGATTTTCTCACTTCTCCCAAGAGCTCTTGAGATATATACTATTATTCTCCCATTTTACAGATGCAGTATCACACAGGCACACAAAGGGAGCAAGGACAACATCACAATTCAAACCCCAGAAAGTCTGACTCCAGAGCCCATGCCCTTAGCCACTCATCTAGTCTTAGTCCACCTCTGTATACTTTTTCATGTGCTACCATCTACTTTATCTCATTTGAGCTTCTCAGTGCTATAAGGCAGGCAAGTAAGAACAATATTCTGATTCTGAACATTGGGTTCATAGACAATTAAATGACTTGTCCTATAAAAAAATATGCAACAGACTGGACTAAATTCCAGTTTCTTAATTTTATTTTAGACTTGTTATGTTAATCAGTTTCCTTCTTTTAGAGAGACTAGAACTTTTCCTAGGAAAAATAACGAGATGTTCTAAGGCAGTATATCTGTGCTTTTAAGAAAATATATCAATGGAAGCAACCTAAATGCCCATCAACAGATGAATGGATAAAGAAGATGTGGTACATATATACAATGGAATATTACTCAGCCATAAAAAAGGAAACAATGGCATTTGCAGCAACATGGATGGACCTAGAAATTGTCATACTGAATGAAGTAAGTTAGAGTAAGACAAATATCATATGATATCGCATATATGTGGAATCTGAAAAAAGGGTACATGTGAACTTATCTACAAAACAGAAATAGAGTTGCAGATGTAGAAAACAAACTTATGGTTACTGGGGTAAGGGGGGAGGGATAAATTGGAAGATTGGAATTGACATATACTATATATAAAACAGATAATTAATAAGGATCTACCGTTTAGCACAGGGAACTCTACTCAATACTCTGTAATGACCTATATGGGAAAAGAATCTAAAAAAGAGTGGATATATGTATATATATAACTTATCCCCTTTGCTGTACACCTGAAACTAACACAACATTGTAAATCAACTATACTCCAATAAAAATTTAGAAAAAAAGAAAATATATCATTAACATTTCTCTTAAAGGTAACAAAACATAAAAGCATGTTAACTGTTCTTTGATGCATTAATTCAATAGGCAGTTGCAAGGCAGTCTTGTGGGGCCAGAAATAAAACTTTGCAAGTATTTGGTTTATAGGTAGTAAGCTAAGGTCACAGAGAATGGGCTCCCCCAGGGAGAAGTATTGTGAAAGTATCATGCCATGGTCAACAAAGAAATAAACCCCCCCAAAAGATTTTGAAGCATATGATTAAGAGTTTGAAATAGTTCAAGATTATTATTCTACTTTAAACAGCCCCCATAGCTACTCCCACCAAACCTAAAGGACAAAGTGAGTTAAACACATACTTAATGCGTACTTAACATGTCCAAAGCACTAGGAGAGGAGGCCAAGGATGACTGAGACCAAGCCTCAGCTTTCAAGGAAGGTTTTTTTAATAAGGAATAGTCAATATGGCAACAGCATTAATAGGAGACAGAATGTAAGAAGTGCCAAAAGAAAAGTAAACAATACAATGGGGTTCAAGGAAGGGTGAGAGCACATCTGGTTGGGGGCAATCCAGAAAGTTCTGTAGGGAAACATTTTGTAGGATGGGTAGGGTTTCAACAGGGGAGAGGTGGGTGGGGGGAGGGTAGTGGGGAAATTTCAACAGAGTGACTTTCAATCTCCAAGAAAGAATGGAAGGAAGTTAATATTTCACCTTAATTTTTTAAAATTACACCTATTTTTAGTGGTCCTCTGAAAAGAAGAGAAACTTGAAATATACTATAATTAAATCTAAAACTTTACATTGATAAGGCTTTAATTCCAAGGAAGTTAAAGAATTGTACAATCAAGATAATCTGAATGATTTTGTCCTTTGCAGTAAGTGAAAACTTAAGAAAAAAAAAAAAGAGTGCCTAAGTAATTGGCCTTTCAAGAAAAAGTCACTGGAGATTCAGAGTTAGAACCATCTTTGGAGTTTCTTCTACTTCTCTACTTAGTATAAAATGACAGAGATTATAAAAGCTTAATTCTGGAACTGAAAAGTGGATATTAATGAAATGAGTAGGAAAATGTTTTATAATATACTTGCAATCTACAACTTTTTATAACAATTTCTTCTTAAATATGGTTAAGTTTACAAAGGCCCTGCTTTTCACAAACATCCAAAAGCTATTTTCCACCTGATAAAAATCTCTCAGCTCATCATGCTAGAATGTCTGAGACTCATTAGAACATACCAAATACATTCCACTTATCAAATGAATGAAAGTACCAGAAGGTTGCTATGCTGAACACGACCTGTATAACAAACATGTGTGGAGACTCCCTGTGGACCACTGAACTGTGGTGGTAACAGACGGTGTACTCAGTCCTTAGCTAAATCCAAGATTCTCCTTTCTCTCAGGGCACAAAGCATCATTTCCCAGGAATTCTTACCTAAAAATGTTTAAATTATTAGCACTTATGTTTTAGCTAATATAGGCACCAACATGGTTCAGAATAAGAGAAACTGGGGGATGAGGTATCTGCAGTAAATATGAAATTGAGAATGGCCCAATAGTTTTTATACAATATTGTCAGGCTGATTTAGGTGAAGCTTGAAGCTGTTTTAATGAACTCAAACTTCAACTCCTGAGAAAAAAGAATGGAATTTTCTTCTGAGTGAAAATAATGTTCTAATCATATGATTTAAGGCCCTCCTAATCTAATTTTCTATCAATTTGATAACAGGAATTTAGTCTAAGCTGAGGAAGAATAACTGATTAATCCATGATAACAGACCACTTGGAAAGTCCTATGTTTAAGTGGCTCAAGTGCATTATTTTGAGAGTTTAAGAAAATTACTTACAGAGGATTTTGGGATATTATTTTTTTAGTTATTTCTATATTTGGTCCCTAGTTTGCCTTTATTTAAAGATAGACTTTATTTTTAGAGTAATTTTAGGTTCATAGCAAAATTGAGCAGAAAGTAGAGTTCCCATATACCCCTGTTACCTCTCATATGAACTCTGCACCAAAGGGGTACATTTGTTACAACTGATGAACCTACACTGACACATCATTATCACCCAAAGCCCATAGTTTACATTAGTTCACCTTGGTGTTGTACACTGTATGGCTTTGGAGAAATGCATAGGACATGCATCCATCACTGTAGTATCATTCAGAATAATTTCACTGCCCTAAAATCCTTTGTGTCTGTTCCTTTCCTTCTTCCTGCACTCCTGGCAACCCCTAATCTTTTTTACTGTCTTCATAGTTTTGCCTTTTCCAGAATATCATGTAGTTGGCATTATACGGTGTGTGGCCATTTCAGATTGACTTCTTTCACTTAGTAATATGCATTTGTTTCCTTCGTATCTTCACATGGCTTGAGAGCTCATTTCTTTTCAGCACTGAGTCATATCTTATTGTCTAAATATATCACAGTTTATTTGTTCATTCACCTAGTGAAAGACACCTTGGTGGCTTCCAAGTTTTGGCAATTAGGAAAAAAGCTGCTATAGACATCCATGTGCAGGCTTTTGTGTGGACATACATTTTCAACTCCTGTGGGTAGACACCAACAAGCATGATTGCTTGTAAGAGTATGTTTAATTTTGTAAGGAAACTGCCAAACTGTCTTCCAAAGTAACTGTACCACTTTGCATTCCCACCCATAATGAACGAGAGCTCCTGTACTCCACATCCTCTCCAGCATTTGGTGTCTTCAATTTTGGATTTCGGCTACTCTCATAGGTTGGTAGTGATCTCACTGTTGTTTTAATTTGCATTTCCCTAATGACATATGATGTGGGACATCTTTTCATATGCTTCTTTGCCATTGGTTTATCTTCTTTGGTGAGGTCTTTGTTTAGGTCTTTTGCCCATTTTTTAAATCAGGTTGTTTGTTTTCTTATTGTTGAGTGTTAAGAGTTCTTTGTATACTTTGGATACCAGTCCTTTATCAGATGTGCCTTTTACAAATATTTTCTCCCAGTCTGTGTCTTGTCCTCTCATTCGTTTGACAGTGTCTTTCACAGAGCAGAAGTTTTTAAGTTAAATGAAGTCCAGCTTTTCAGTAATTTATTTCATAGAATACGCCTGTGTTGTTACATCTATAAAGTTATCACCATGCTCAAGGTCATGTAATTTTCTCCTATGTTATCTTCTAGGAGTTTTATAGGCTTGCATTTTACATTTAGGTCTGTGAACTATTTTCGGTTAGTTTTTGTGAAGGTTGTAAAGTCTGTGTTTAGATTCATTTTTTTGCATGTGGATGTCCAGTTAGGCAGCACTTGTTGAAAAGACTATCTTTGCTCCATTTTATTGCTTTTGCTCCTTTGTCAAAGATCAGTTGATTATATTTGTGTAGATCTATTGCTGGGCTCTCTACTCTGTTCCCCTGATCTATTTGTCCATACTTTTGTCATTATGGAGGGATCTTTTTTTTGAACACTACAAATTATAATTGTTATTCTGGATTTATGAAAACAAAAGAGAAAGCCCTTACACGTTCTTCAAAGAGGTCACAATATTTCAGTTACACTAATAACTTTTTTCAAGTCTGTGAGACACAGTGGGCAGAACAACACAATTCTCTTTCCAGTGAGTTGTGAAATGGGATACTTAAATTTCTAGAGAAAAGGTCTGGAATTTTAGGTCTTAGAAGAAGGCTTCTTTGTCTTGTCTTTCCACTGCTGACACTGAGACTGCACTGGATTGACTAGTTTTCTCACGCTCACCCACTCCTGGCTGGGGAAGAGAAGGTTCCCATGCCTGTGCTCTCACATGAAAGAACCAATTCTACTGGAAGGAAAGGTGTGGCTGGCAGGGTTTCTATAATCCTGAGGCTTGGCTGAGGGTAGAATCAAGTGAGCAAATTTCCCTCCCTTCACCACCTATCCCTCTCTCTTTGCTCTCTCTCTTCCATTTAACTACAGCCCTTTGCAAATACACTCACTGCAAATGTAGTGGTTCTAAGTCTTAGGGTGTTTTTGAAGCATCTTTTTCAGAATACAGATTCCTAGGTCTCACCATCCAGAAGCTGTGATTCTGCAGGTGTGACTGGGTCACAGGAACCTGCCTTTAGAGCAAGGTGCCAGCAGGTGTTCTAATACAGAAGGCCCTAGAGTGCACTTTGAGAAATTTTGGCATAGAGGTAGTTTAATACTAATAAATCAAGCACTAGGGCATTAAAATAAATAAGTAAAAATAAATACAAAAGGTGGGCTAAATATCATTTAAAATTCAAGATGTTATCAAATAAAAATGCAAATAATCAACTCAAATAACAATATTGCTTTGGAGAGGTTACTATTTCTAAGTTTTGCCAAAAGAACAATGGACATACAAAGACTTATATGCACATATATGTAACTAATCGACTCAGAATATTATAATGAGGCTCATGATAAGGCACTGCAAGTGGTGTTAGTATATATTGACATGATTTGACCATGAGTTTTCTTATTTGATACTACTTATTCCCCCAAACTCATGTTTTCCAAGTGACTATACCGTCAATGGACCTAAAATAGAAATCACAATTTTAGATAATTTGATTCTAAGTGCTGGTACTTTCTAGGAAAGAATTTATGTTAAAGTAAAGACTGACTGAACACGAAGGTGGAACTCACTTCACTAATCCATGGGTTCATTTTGATTGCTAAATATTTTCTAATTTCATTTTTCCCTTTATTAAAATTCCACACTGCCCATGTCCAAGGTATTTTGATTTGCCTCTTTCCTCGTGATCTATGTGGGTTTAGCCAATGTGTATTTCTAACCTAACAGGGAATTTGATTCTTTACTGAGATAGTACTCTTAAGAAGCTTTTTTCATTTAGCAACACACTGCCCTTTCTTTGAAAATTTATTTGAAAGATGTTAAGAAAAATATGGTAGAGCCAGACCTTACTTGCATCATATTGAACAGGCTGCATAATCTCTATTTTAAAACCTTAAGATCTTTAGTATTTTTCAAGAATATTAAAAAAAAAATCCCACCACCAATGATTAAATATATAATTAAACCTATTTTGGTAACAGCTTAATTTTATTATTAGCTTTTCAAGAACAATATGAACAAAGCTTTCTTATGATTTGTTCCTGGAAAGCAACTGTCAGCTGTCAATTCTATCACAGCTCAGATCTCTTTATGGGTGAAATCCAACATTAGTAACTCCTCCCTCATCTCATGGACTAATACCTTCTGAATGTAATAGCTTGATTTATTCATTTAACGACTGTTTACTGAGAGCCTACCTGGAGCAGGGTATTGTTCCAGGCACTTAATGCAAATGAAGCTATTCCAGATTCCATCATTCAGTTCTAACAACTTTTTGTACTAAAAACATTTATAAGAGTGAATCACTCACACAGTTAAAAAAAAATTACACAATGTGCTACTGTTGGAAGGAGAAAATAAAGGCTTCTCCTCATCTTACCCTTTTTGTATCTAATTCCCTAGGGTTAACCCATTTTTCAGATATTCAAAGGTATACATAGATAATTTTCTATGCATACACAAGAATATAAATATGCATAAACATTTACATAAACTTTATAACAAAATGGAACAAAACTAAAAGTATTTCTGAGCAATTTGCTTTTAAGTTTCAGTAAATGTAGAGTGGATATAGTTATGCATATAAGCTGGTACTCTTTTGCTACTATTTATGTAGGCTAAACTCTAAAGAATCAGCACTGAAATTGTTAGGTCAAAAACAGTTATAATTAAAAAGTTTTAAGAGGTACTATCAAATGATATTTATGTTAGTTTTCTATTGTTGTATAACAAATTACCACAAATTTAGTGGCTTAAACAATATACATTTATTTTCTCACAGTTTCCAAGGGCCAAGAATCCAGGCATGGTTTAGTTAGGTATTTTGCTCAGGTCTCACAAGGCTGCAATCAAGGTGTCAGATGGGGCTGGAGTCTCATCTGAGGTTCCAGGCCTCTTCCAAACTCAGTAATTGTTGGCAGAATTCAAGTCCTTGTAACTACAGAACTCATGCTGGCTTGCTTCCTCAAGACCAGAAGGAGAGGTTCTCTGTACCTCTGACTCTAGACCTTCTACTGAGGGCCCACTTAGGACCAGGACCACTCAGGATAATATCCCTTTTAATTAACTTAAAGGTGATTAATTACACCTGAAATCCCTTCACTTTTGTCATCTCATGCAATATGATCATGAGAATGACATCCCATCATTTTTGTCATATTCTATTGATTAGAAGCAAGTTACAGGTCTCACCCTAAATGTGAAGGGAGAATAAAAGGATATGGGTCATTGAAGGTCATTTTAGCATTCTGTATACCACATTATAATAAGAGTGTTATAATAATCTAGATTCTCACCAGACTTTTTGAGAAAGCCTTTATCAGTCAGGGTTTAGTCAAGAAATCAGAGGGTACTCTATGAATTCCATAAATCAGAGATTTTAGTACTTGGAATGAGAAGCTTCTACAACCTTTGGAAGGGCTAAGGAAGCAGATTCAGATAGCTGCCAGCAAGGATTTCTGGCTGCAGCAATGATTTCTGGTGATTCTTTAGAACTTATCAGTACTTACCTGTAAATTGCCCAAATCTCCAGGGGTCTCTGGGAAGCTCTGACTAACTACCTTGGTCAGCAGCAGGGACATGTGGGTCTCTGGAGCTAGTAAGAATCTCACATCTGCACACTCATCTGGCTGCAACAACCTCTGGAGAATGATGTTCCTTCCCTCCCTTCAGCATCGCTAATGTGGCACAAGAGTCTAATTAGCATGGTACCTGGAACTATGCAATGAAGGAGATCTGGAAAAGGGCAACTCCTAGCTTCCTTTCTGTGATGAAAGGGACTTTAAAAGGGGGGATAGTGATGCTGAACTAACACCAAATTAGTGCTCACTCCCCAAATGCATTTCAACAGTAAGAACAATCAGTTTTTTAAAAATTTTGCCATTCTGACAGGTGTGAAAAATAGTCCTGTGTGGTTAGTTTTTTTTTTTTTTTTTCGCGGTACGCGGGCCTCTCACTTTTGTGGCCTCTCCCGTTGCGGAGCACAGGCTCCGGACGCACAGGCTCAGCGGCCATGGCTCATGGGCCCAGCCGCTTCGCGGCATGTGGGATCTTCCCGGACCGGGACACGAACCCGTGTCCCCTGCATCGGCAGGCGGACTCTCAACCACTGCGCCACCAGGGAAGCCCATGTGTGGTTAGTTTTAACTTGCATTTCTTTGATCACCAGTAAGGTGGATCACCTCTTTGTCCTAATATTTTAATCCAATCTGAGCAGTGTATATTTTACCTCTTGGAAGACACTGATATAAACCTGTTTCTACGCATAATATCCAGCCTGCCCCCAGACTCCCATTTAACCACTGATTTAAAAGGAAAAGAAAATAGAGCCAATTCTGAAAATCCAGCTTCATCTTTCATTTTCAGGGTTTTGTTAAAATTACTTTATTATACAGAAAATGTTTAAATATTAAAACAAGCCCAAGGGTCCGATGGCACAGATGACTCTAATGAGTTAAAAAGGGAAAAATTAAAGAGAAAATAACATTTTTCATGTGTCCTAGTGTTAAACTTAGAAGATATCAATGTTGCTATATTTTATATTTAAAAGCTAATTTTAATTTCTTCCTTTTAACTTTATATCTAATAATAAACTGTTGTTTCTGGACACAGTAAATGGGTAACACAAAAAAAAGGCCTTATAGCCAGACTCCTATGTTGTCAATAATTCAAAGGCTAAAAATGGGGCCTAGTGGCAATCACTGCTATTTTAAAAACTCATTATGTTTAATCTCTACATGCTGATCAGTCAACTTGGAAGGTATACACTGATATTTCTTTTACATGATGTTTTTTGTTTCTTATATAGTTTAGGCTCATTTTAGCTATTAAATGTATATGCTGTACAGCATCAAACTTTGCTTTTTTTTAAGTAATGGTTATTATAATTCAAATTTTAATTTGATCAACAGAAAACTAGGTGAACAGCAAATAAATTGCATCTCTTGGCAAACCTGTACATGATTATTTTTTATTTTGGTCATTATAGAAGGTGTTATATGTACTATATAAAAATACTATCTCAATTACTATCCACTGAGTAATAATTCCACCTACTATATCAACAAATAAAACAATATTTTTAGGATGTTCCTGAGCAACTGATTGTATAAAGTGGGGAACTGCCAACTGTAGTAAGAAATAAACCTGTAAAGTTCAATGGCTAAAAACAAGAGAAGTTAATTCTTACTCATGGAATAGTCTGATTCTGCAGGTGTTTCTGATCTGTAGTCAGCTTTCCTCCATGTGGTGATTCAGGGATCTAGGTTTCCATTATCTGTGGCTGTATAATCTCCTAGGACATGAGGGATGTCCTGTGCATCCAGCTTGCAGTGGGAAAATCCCCAGAAAAATCTTTCAGTTGATTAAACTGCCCCTAGGAGAAGATGATACCAAGTGTATGGCACCAGAAAAACTGTTCAGTTGGACAGAAAGGCTCATGCAAAAAAGCAGATTAAAGATTTAGCTTTCCACAAGAAAGCCTGCAGTCTCAAGGAGTGCCCCTTAAATTGAAAGAGAAATACTGTGTGTGTGTGTGTGCGTGTGTGTGTGTGTTGCAGAGGGAGGAGATGATGGAGGTGGTGGTGTTGAGGAAGCAAAAAAAATAAAATAAACATAAATAAACAAAGGGAATATGAGACCATGTCTTGAAATGAACTGTGGTTATTTCATGAAAGAAACCTATCACTTTTTTTTTGGTTAAAATCACATTGCTAAAGAATCCATGAACCTGGACTAAAGGCCTGCGATTGCTCAAGATTTAAAATGTCTTGGGACTCCATCCTCCTCATGTGCATGTAACTGAGAAATCTGTGCATCCCCTATGGGGCTTTTTCTAACAAGCACTTCAGTCACAGTCAAAGAGGATACTGAAAAGGGAAAAAAAAATCTCTTAGAGTATGGAGCCAGGGAGATATTCCTAAGGAGTGGAATTAGGGCCTAATTGAAAGGAAGATCTCGATATTCTTGACTGGAAGACTTCATAATGTTTGCTTAGTAGAATTTCATAATTGCTACAGGCCAGTGGGTTCTGTGTGTCTCTCAACCATCCTATTTCAACAGGACTTTTACTGTGGTAACTGTTCCATCACTGTGCATTGAGTGGCTGTAGGACAGATGGATTCACATTTGAAATTGATTTAGAGATGACTATGCATCCCTCACAGATAATAGACTTTGATGAGGATGCCAAGAGGATGGGCCTTCCAGCTTTCTCCCTTGAGGAGGGCTTGAATGGGATCCATGTGTAGAAAGAAGGGAGCAAAGGAATGTTTGGTGCTCAGAAAGGCAGACTGGCAAACATATTGATGTTCACCCAATGTTCCATCTGCTTCCTGACATTTCCCAGCCTGAGTCCCTGATTGTGTGGAACAGAGTTCTTGCAGAGTGTCAACTCTAAGGGTGGGGTGGGAGGTGGGGGGAAGGGGGGCAGGTAACATGGAGGGTAAGGCATGGAATTGGGAGAAAAGAAAAAAGGTAGAAAAACTGATTTTTTTTAATGTTCTTTCTTTCACTCTTTTTTTTTTAAAAATAAATTTCTTTGTTTATTTTTTGGCTGCATGCAGGCTTTCTCTAGCTGTGGCGAGTGGGGGGTACTGTTCGTTGCAGGGCTTCTCATTGCGGTGGCTTCTCTTGTTGTGGAGCACAGGCCCTAACCACGTGAGCTTCAGTAGTTGTGGCATACGGGCTCAGTAGTTGTGGCTCACGGGCTCTAGAGCGCAGGCTCAATAGTTGTGGCGCATGGACTTAGTTGCTCCGTGGCATGTGGGATCTTCCTGGATGAGGGCTGGAACCTGTGTCCCCTGCATTGGCAAGCAGATTCTTAACCGCTGCACCACCAGGGAAGTCCCTAAACTGAACATAGTTAAGATATGTTTTGCTTATTTTACAATTTATCTAGGAATGATACAGAATTTATCATCCATTTGATAGAAATAATAGTAGCTGCCACTTATCGAGCATTTACGCCAGCCACTGTATCAACTCATTTAGTTATCACAATTGCCCTATGAGCTGGTACTATTATTATTCCTATTTTACAAATGAGGAAACTAACAGAGTGAAGTTAAGTAGCTTTTAAGTGGCATACAGATAGGTAGTGTCAATGATGGTTTAAGAGACCTCAAGCAGATTTATAAACAGAGCAGAAGGCAAAGTTAGGAAAGGGTCAAGAACCAAGGTTAGAGTACCAGAAGGCTCTGTAATTATAATAGTTGGTACGTTTGCCAGAAGGACAGGAAGCATTAGAGACCAGTTATTTCCAACTTATTCTGTCCATTTGTCTAACCAGGTGACTGTTATTTGAGGGGAGAATTTTATGATAAAATTTTACTTAGAGCTATTTCTTTTTCTCCTCTTTTTTTCTTTTTGTATTTCAATCATGAATCTATGTGAAATATGTTTAGCTGAAATACATAATAGGTATTTTATAAATCAAATTTTAAATTCCAAATGCTAGTTTAACACTATATAAAATTAGAATAGGCCTTCAAATTGTACTTAAAAATCATTGTATAGGGCTTCCCTGGTGGCGCAGTGGTTGAGAGTCCGCCTGCCGATGCAGGGGACGCAGGTTCGTGCCCCAGCCTGGGAAGATCCCACATGCCGCGGAGCGGCTGGGCCCATGAGCCATGGCCACTGAGCCTGCACATCCAGAGCCTGTGCTCCGCAATGGGAGAGGCCACAACAGTGAGAGGACCGTGTACCGCAAAAAAAAAAAAAATCATTTTATGTATAAGATATGTTATTCTCTGAAACAGTCTTTTTAAAATTTCCCTAAATATAATATTTTTAAAGGAAAAAAGGAACAAAATATAGTAGTTTACATTAAACTGTTGGTGTTTGGTGATTTTTTTTGTTTTAAATTGAGTTTAATATATTATTCTTCAGAATGATTTGCTCTTAGTGCTACCACACTATAGATGCCATCAAAAATAATGAAGTGTTATTGTTGCTATACTTTGTTATAAGAACTGCCAAATTTAAGGTGTCATGGATGATATTTTCCTTTTCACTAGGCACCATTAATTGGGTGTCAGAACCCTTATTTTATTTTTTATTGCAATAATAGTTACCCATTAACTTTTCTGCTCCAGATTCTTTATTTTTAAGTTTCAAATTCTAACGTTTACATTACTAGAAACTTTAACAGTAAGAAAAGTAAATGAACTATAATACTGTGGTCCTGTTATACTTTCGTCTGATCTTTTCCACTTAAAAATGCATAATTTATGCTGCTCCTATAATATTGCTAATTTTCTTTTTATTTTCTCCATGAAGGAGGATACATAAATTGAAAATAGAACCTAACCTAAAAGTGATGGCTTAGGATAAATATTTGGGTTTGAAGTAGTCCTCCCCTAAAGCACCCTAAACTTCATAAGAAGACACACCCTACCCATAGTACCCAACACAGATTCTCTTTTGTTGGATGAAAACCTTTCTATCATTTTAGTTATCAAAACAAGTTGCTCATTGTAAGATGCAAGTTCAGAACTCACAGTGCCATCTAAGAATAACACCTATTTTAGTTTAAACAAATACCTCTTGTTTCAGAAATGACTTAATTGACATGACCTAAGAGGTATACCATGCCCAATGGACCAATCTCATTTTAGCATGGTTTTTTCCTACAGTTCTCATCACTGTTGCACAAGAGTTGACTTGTGTAATATGAATAATGTTTTCAAAACCTATGCAACAATGTAATGAACTCAGAGAAGGCTGCACTGGCATATAAAGTGCTGAACAAGCACACTCCAATTAACATGGGAATCTTTGTGATTCACATCGGTACTTCAAAAGTAAATTATGTGCATCACTATTTTGCAGTTTATTCCCTGGGATAAATCTAACAATATTAATGAAACATCCAAGGAATGCCCGGAGACTCTAAAGGATAAATAAAATTTTATCTTGCTTTTCTGCATATAAATTTTGTTGCATATACCTATAGAAGTTGTGGCTCTAATGATTGAAGGACTTGCTGCAAAAGAATTCCAGAGCTGCATTTTGAACCTGCAATTACACTTGCTGTTAGGTGACAGGTAACCTCATAAAAAAATATGATGTTAAACATTATCCATCTGTGTATTCATATAGTTTAAAATGTCAAGAAATATATTTTCAGGTTTCCTATAGCTTTTATACAATCAAAATATAAAATGAATATTAAAAAGTTCTTAGCTTTTTAATTTTTGAACTATAAAGTTAGTTAAAAATCATAGTGCTCTTTTAAAATGTATTATTATTGTATGTATAATCATTTTTATTTTTTCTTAATATTTTAAATAATTCAACAGGAGCTAACATCAGTAAGCTTGATGAACAAAAGATCACAATGTATTTCATTTATCTAATCTAGACAAAATAAGAGTCCATCCAAGTAAACATCCCAAGTAGACTGTAAACTTTAGCTGTAAATAGATTTTTAAAAATGAATTCAAGAATAAGCTAAAGGGAATGGAATGTTACAGCAGAGATAGTCTGGGGCCATTAACTGCTTGAGTGATGAGCACCAGGAACAATAAGGCAGACAAAAAGATTTATTCAGTGTCTGGAATATTGAAAAGATATTTGGTGACACAAAAAAGTAATTCTTAAGCTTGTGAGGAAGTATATGATTATTTTTATAAACATATTTTAAAATATTTGTATTTCGACCGTGCAAACATATATTAAAACAATGCCATAACCTTTTAAACGTTTGCCTTCTGCTTTCACCTCATGAGAATAAGTTCTAGTTGTGATTCCACAGACAGGAACTGACCCTCCCAGACGGTCAGGTTTCCAGGGCATGAAGCTTGTGATCAGTGCCTCAGCGCACTCTATTAAAGAAATGTTTACGAAGAACACTGGCTGGATGTGCATTTTGGCGGAATTTATTATAGATAACATTGTATTTCTGGTGGCATTATAAGAGATGAAAGCTCCATTAACCTGTTAAGCACACAGGGTATAAAAATGCTAATAGGTAGAAAATCATGGATACTGGGAGGAAGGATTCTACTGCAGTGCTGTGTTCTAAATGGAAGAGACAGATTCAGAAAGCTGTTTGCACATGGAACTAGGTCTTAATCTCTTTGTCATAAAAGGGGAGGGACTTTTCGAAAATGGACACGTTGCTTTATCTCCTCCCTCCTCAGGGAGCCCTCTGGCAGCAGCACAAGTCTACGTGATTCCAGCGTGGGCATGTACGTGTGGACCTTGGCCACATTTCCCAGCACATATTGCTCTCTGCAGAAGTCTATGCAGTCGTATGGTTGTCCCTGGGTGGCCATCTGTGACCATTCTGCAGCGTGTTGGTACTCACAGAGTGCCTCAGATGTTACTCTGGAGAACTGGCAGTTTTCGTTCCCATTCATGCATTTTGGGAGGAAAATGTGGAAGCTGCCTAATAGGGACAAGGGCTGCAACTGAGCATAGGTTCAGTCGTCATCAGCCTTCGTGCTGAGATTTGAGGGGGAACAAGTACTCACAAGCCTTGTCTTGCTTCAAAGGTGCTATGAAGAATGAGAAAGAATAAATATGGTCTCTAAGTCTGCTGATGTGAAAAGGCAAATTATGCTGGCTGATTTCAGCGCACCCAGGAATGTTCACTGATCCAAAATCTCTCCCTTTTCTGCCTGTCCTTGTTCCTGAAATTGCACCAATCAAGTATTCATTCGTTGGTAATTAAGGCTTTTCCCTTTCTAGGAATAATCTTTGAAAATATATTTATTGTAGTGAAGGAAAATGCTTTTATATTGTTATTTTTTTCAGGAAACAGGAACTTGAAGGAAAGACAATTTGAGAAGGTGAGGACAGAAGATATAGCTCCATTTGTTTCCATTCATTTATTCAGTCATTCATTCAACAAATGCTAGGTTTTGTGGGAGAGATACAGACTACAACTGCTGCTGACCTCAAGTTCTTACCATATAGAAGTATTAATAAAAGTATTTGAATAATAATTCAAGGCAAAAATCTGATTATTGGTGTAACTTAATGGTTGCCTTAAACAGGTCCACTATCAAACTGTTTGCTAAGTACCACCAAAATCCTTTTAAAATAATTATAATAGATAACATGTCTATCAATGTGGCAACCACTATCCTAAGTATTTTCCTTGAATTAACTCATTTAATTCCCACAACAGCTTTGGGAGATGCCTCTATTTTACCATCTCTGTTTTACAAAGTGATTAAATAATTTTCCAAGTTATTCTCCAATTTTTCTCTCATCACTAGTAAGAGAGAGTAGGCTTCTAAATCATGCCTAAACAAAATATTGTGGATACCAAAATATCAATAGAACCAGAAAGAAAAATATAATTGGAGCACTTGCCTGAAAGGACCTAATAGCTGCTGTGTTCAAAGTGCCTGAATATTTGACTGAATTAAACTTTTCTCTCCCAAATTAGCACTACAATCATATTCTTAATCAAAGGGTCCGTGGTGAACCTTCTGTTGAGGTCAATTTGATCCATCTAATGGGATATACATTACTAGGGTCACCTAAGGCTTATTTGTCTATGTGGAAGGGCCTCATCTTTTGCATAAATAAAATAAAAGTAATCTACTTGATGGTATTTGAAGGAAATAAAATATTTACATGCTCCATTTCCCTCCCTGTCTCTTTCCCTCTTCTCCGATTTTCTTGCTCTTAGTACTGATTTTTTTATTCTAGAATTGTTACTCTAGATTGGGATATTGTTTTAAAGTCCCCACTAGATGGTTTTAATGTATATCTACTGCTTTTCCCTGCCCAACATCTACTTCTGATAATAGCACCTTGTTTTGTCTTTGGGGAAGCAGCTCTTACCAACTTCCAATCAAGGTGTTTTGGGCGAGGCCAAACTCATTTCCTAGGGGCCTATGATTCAGGTCTGAACAAAGTGCTACATTTTTAGGTCACCCAGGCCAAGCTAATGGCAGTCAAGACTGGGTTTCTTGTCAAAGCTCTGGAAAAGAGAAATTCCTTCCTTGGTGTTTATAAATAGAGTAGCAGGTGAGATTGTAGCTGCTGTTGGCTATTCTGCCACTGTGTTGGAAGAACCTACAAGAGAATAAACCTGACAGAGGAAAGCAGAAGCCAGAGATAATGAGAGATAACTTTCTGACAATGTTGCTTGACTACCTGAATCCAGCTGTACTTAGAAAATCCCTAGAATTTTCCATTTAATGAGTCAAACAATTCTTTCTTTGTGTGAGCCAATTTGCTTTGCTTTTTCTGTCTTGCAACTGAAAAAGTCCTGACTGACACAATGATTGCAGTCTTTTGCGAATGCAGCACCTGAGACCATTAAAAGCTATTAACGATGAAGGGTTCGGATTTGCTAAAATTCACCAAGAGAGAAGTTGGCCAAGAGTAAGGAGAATCAGGGTGTTGTATTAACAAAGACACAGTAGTGGTAAAATCTCTAGATCGTGGGCTTCTGGTCGGGGAAGTAGCACCTAGTGTGAACTGGTACAGCCTTAAACTTATACCATGATGTAAATTCCACCAAAGCAGGGACTTCATGTTACTCATCATTGTATTTCCATCACCAAGCACAAAGTATGGCACCAAATGGGAAGTTAGTACACTGCTGACACATGAGCATAAGAGGATACAGTGCTAAGGGAGTCACTGAGAAGTTCATTCACTTCATCAAGCTAGATCTGACTACACTGGTTATTGTGAGAAAGTGAAGCCAGGTTTAATCTTCAAGCAATGGAGACACTTTGTAGCTAGACTGAGTGAGTCATACTAGAGAGGTTGTAGGGCAGAGTGATTAGAGCACATGCTTTAAAGTCAGGCAGAACATTTGGATCTAGGCATCATAATTTTCTTCCTCTATGATCTCAGGCAATCTAATTTAATTTTCTTGAGCCTTAATTTCCTCAACTTTAAAACCGGAAGCACAGTATTTCATGTGTTGTTATGCAGATTAAATGCAATAATGAACACAGAATCTTAGCACAGTGGCCTGGCACACTGGTAGGGCTGCCTATCATTTTTTCCTTTTTATTGTTATTCATGTCATCATTATTATTATTACTGTGAACCAGAACAGTAGAGTGGAAGGAGCTGTAGACATTACTAAAATACCTTTGCTCTATTCCTAATCTTTTTTTTTTAAACTCTATTTATTTATTTATTTATTTATTTATTTATTTATTTTTGGCTGTGTTGGGTCTTCATTGCTGCGCACAGACTTTCTCTAGTTATGGCGAGTGGGGGCTACTCTTCGTTGCGGTGCATGGGCTTCTCATTGCAGTGGCTTCTCTTGCTGCGGAGCATGGGCTCTAGGCGCACGGGTTTCAGTAGTTGTGGCTCATGGGCTTAGTTGCTCTGTGGCATGTGGGATCTTCCCGGACCAGGGCTCGAACCCATGTCCCCTGCATTGGCAGGTGGATTCTTAACCACCGTGCCACCAGGGAAGTCCCTCTATCCCTAACCTTTAAAGCATTTTTTTAAAACTATGTTTCTAATCTTGGACAACTCAGATTTCCTAAGTATTGTCTTTTCGGTAAATGTAGCTGTGGAGAAATGAGATTACATATAAAAGTACTTGGTAAATTACAAAGCATAATAAGAATGCGAGATGATATTATTTTCCTCTACTTTATATGGTTTTGTAGTTTGTGCTTTTGGTATCCCTTTTTTGGCTCATTGACCTTGGTTTTCAAACCAAAGTGTTCATAAGAAACACCAAGGGGGCTTCCTTGGTGGCGCCGTGGTTGAGAGTCCGCCTGCCGATGCAGGGGACACGGGTTCGTGCCCCGGTCTGGGAAGATCCTGCATGCTGCGGGGCGGCTGGGTCCATGAGCCATGGCCGCTGAGCCTGCGCGTCCGGAGCCTGTGCTCTGCAACGGGAGAGGCCACAACAGTGAGAGGCCCGCGTACCAAAAAAAAAAAAAAAAAAGAAACACCAAGGAATCTTAAAAATGCAGTTTACTGGGCCTTGCTTTCAGAGATTCTGATTCAATAGGTCTGGGGTGGGGGAAGAAGCTGCATTTTTAAACAAGCATTTTTTTTTGATGCCAATGCAGGTGGACATCCTTTGAGAAGTACCATTCTGTAACGTGTAACTGATTTGAAGACTGCCATGACCACTCTGGAATTCTAGATCCTGCTTGGTCTTAAAGCAGTGGTTGGCGAAGGCTACTATGAGAACTGTGGCCCACTGTGCATCGTCATTTCTATTTGTAGCTGAGTGGAGTTGGCAGCAGGCACAGGCTGGCAGTGGCTTGCAACACACTCCTTGTCAAAGCACATACTGTTTCTGCAGCTGGCATCTATTCCCTATACAACCCAATTATAACAGTATTACTGAGTCTTGTGACAGTCACACATTTCATCACTGTGGGTGACTGGGAAGAGCAGGTTGGCCATGGCATGGGTGCCCTGTTCCCTCCTTTCCTCATATTCATCATGGCTTAGGAATCTTGCTGGTCTCTCTTGGCACTGAGCATTTGCTGTTCTTAACTGGAGATGTTTGGAGCACAGACTAGGTCAGATGTTATGTACAAGCTGCAGGTTATGGAGAGTTTACCTGCTGTAAAACACTAATTTTTGAAGCATTTCTACTATTAAAGTTGTCACTATTATAATGATTACCATGCCTTTACCTTCCTTTGCTGGGCCTGTATGTCTCAGCAAACCGTTCCTACCCCTGGATGCACATGGCTAGCTCTCTATAATTTGACAGAACTATAGGGTGCATTTCACTCTACCTGTGTAATGGAGACCTACATAGCTTTTTCCTCTTAAGGGAAGCAAAGGGGCTTAATAAAATAGATTTTGTATTATTGTATGAAATAAAGTTGCTATATGATACATGCTCAAAATGCCTCTCTTAGTCACCTAATTAAAAAAAAACAGTAGCAAGTTGATACACAGAGAAGCATGTTGAGAGTATCCATCATTTGGAAAATTACCACCACTATGTTGTATTTAAAAGTTACGATTAGGCAAGATATTAAAATATAACAGCTTTCTTCTTTTATATTTTGAAGCTATCCTGACATGTATGTGGAATCAATAAATGTTAGCAATAACAACTTCTCCTTTGGGGGTTAAGACCAAGGCAGTAGAATAGGAGGACTGAGAGTTCATGTCCTCCCATGAACACATCAAGAATACATCTACAGGGCTTCCTGGTGGCACAGTGGTTGAGAATCTGCCTGCCAATGTGGGGGACATGGGTTCGAGCCCTGGTCAGGGAAGATCCCACATGCGGCGGAGCAACTGGGCCCGTGGGCCACAACTACTGAGTCCACGTACCACAACTACTGAAGCCCATGAGCCTAGAGCCTGTGCTCCGCAACAAGAGCAGCCACCACAATGAGAAGCCTGCGCACTGCAACAAAGAGTAGCCCCCGCTCGCCGCAACTAGAGAAAGCCCACATGCAGCAACAAAGACCCAACGCTGCCAAAAATTAAAATAAATAAATTTATTAAAAAAAAAAGAATACATCTACATGTGGAGCAATTTCATGAAAACAAACTGGAGACTGGCAGAAAGACTCTTGTACTACCAAGGCTGTAAGAAAGATCCGCATGGAATTGGGTAGAAAGGGAAGAAAAGCAATCAGGTTGGACCTGTGCACCTGGGACGGGACACAGAAGAGGGGGGATTACATGGGCTCAGAAATCTTCCCTGGGGAGTGAGCAGTTTGAGCCACATATTCAGTACTCCAGCCATGGGGGCTGACACTTATGAGTCCTCTTAGTTCGCTTGAAAACCAGTGGGACTGAGAGGAGGGCTTTAAGAAACCTAGACTCTGCTCGTGAAGATCACACACACAACTACCCAGGAATCTGGCCAGTTTTCTGTGACTGTCCCAGAGTCTGCTCTGGCCCCGTTGGCTCCATGGCACAGTTCCACACAGGGAGAGGACTGCAGTGGCCAAAAGGAGTAAGTACTAGTGAGGCACTGAGCTGGCTTGGACCCAGAATGGCATCTAAATGGGGTGAGGGTGGCCATTGCTGGTACCTACTGAGGAGGTAGATCAGAAACTATCCAGAACACCAACTGGAGCCACCACAGGCCACAACCTGACTCATGCTGAGTGCCTGCTTCGGGCCCTCTTGCTCTAGCACTGCTCACCTCTGGGCCGAGGGCGCAGGTGCTGGGATGGGGGAGAGCACACTCTTTGAGGGAATAGAACCAGTTTGGATTCAACCCTTAGGGATTCTGCTCCAGCAACTTGGGACTCGATCCTACCTCCATTAGGGTGGTGCTGGCCATTGAGCAGAGGAAATGCCCTGGCTCACATGAGACTCTGGCTCTAGCCCCTCATCTCCAGCCCCACATTCCACCAAGGTGATAGCTGCCAGCACACCCTGGGGAAAGACATGACTTGTGCTCACAGTCAGACCCAGCTATCCAACCAAAGCCACTGGACACACGTAGACTATGTATATGTAGGGATGTTCTTATATAAGGACACCTCTTCAAGACTGCAATAGGTAACTGTTTCACCTAATTTCATAGAAACAGAGAAAGTTAAACAAAATGAGACAACAAAGGAATTTATTTCAAATGAATGAACAAGAGAAAACCCCTGAAAAAACAATTAATGAAAGAGAAATAAATGATTTACCAGATAAAGAGTTCAAATCATTAGTAATAAGAATGATAACTGAATTAGGTAAAGACTAGATGAACACAGTGAGAATTTTAACAAGGAACTAGAAAATATAAAACAGAACTAGTCAGAACTAAAGAATGCAACAACTGAAATGAAAAACAGACTAGAAGGAATTGATAGCAGATTAAGTGATGCAGAAAGATGCATAAGTGATCTGGAAGATAGAACAGTGGAAATCACCCATTCAGAACAGCAAAAAATTTTTTTAAAAATTAAAAATGAGAATTTTAAGGGACATTTTGGAATGATATCGAGTATACCAACATTCATATTACAGGGATCCCAGAAGGAGAAGAGAGAGAGAGAAAGGGATAGAAAATGTATTGGTTGAAATTATGGCTGACAACTTCCCAAACATGAGAAAGAAAACAGATATCCAGATAAAAGAAGCACAGAGGGCCCCAAACCAGATGAACCCAAACAGAACCAAACCACGACACACAATAATGAAAAACGCAAAAGTTAAAGATAATGAGAGAATTCTAAAGGAAGCAAAAGAAAAACAAATGAGTCACATGGAAGGGAACTCCCACAAGGCTATCAGCTGATTTTTTTGCAGAAACTCTGCAGGCAAGAAGGGAGTGATATGATATATTAAAAGCGCTGAAAGGGAAAAACTTGCAACCCAGGACACTCTATCCAGCAAGGTTATCATTTAGAATTAAAGGAGATAAAGAATTTCTCAGACAAGCAAAAGCTAAAAGAGTTCAACAATAGTAAACCTACCTAAAAGAAATGTTAAAAGGTCTCCTCTAATTGGAAAAGAAAAGGCTACAACAAGGAGTAAAATCGAGAGGAAAAGAAAAATCCCACTAGTAAAGGCAAATATGTAGTAAGGGCTATGGCGCAACCACTTAAATAAGCTAGTACAAAGATTAAAAGAGAAAAAATTATAGAATCAACTATAATTATCAATACAATAAACAATGTAGGGATAAACATGAAGATGTAAAATATGACATCAAAAACACAAAACGTGGATGAGGAGAGTAAAAATATGTACATCTTTTAGAATGTGCTTAAACTTAAATGACTACCAATTTTTAAAAAGTAGATATATATAGGCCAACATATATGTGGAATCCCATGGTAACCACAAATCAAAAACCTGTAACAGATATACAAAAATTAGAGAGGAAAGCACACAAGCACATCAACAATCATTTTAAATGTCAATGGACAAAAGGCTCCAATCAAAAGACATAGGGTATCTGATTGGATTAAAAAACAAGACTCAACTGTATGCTGCTTCCAAGAGACTCACTTCAGAGCTAAAGGCACACAAAGACTGAAAGTGAGAGGATGATAAAAGATATCTCATGCAAATGGAAACAAGAAAGTGAGGGTAACAATATTCATATCAGACAAAATCGACTGTAAAACAAAGTCTATAGCAAAAGACCAAAAAAGGTATTATACAATGATAAAGGGATCAACACAAGAAAATACGACACAACTTAACATACATGCACCTAATATAGGAGCACCTGAATATACAAAGCAAATATTTACAGACTTAAATGGAGAAATAGACAACAAAACAATAATAGTGGGGGGACTTTAACACTCCACAAACATCAATGGACAGATCATCCAGACAGAAAATCAATAAAGAAAGAGCAGACTCAAATGGCTATTTAGGTCAGTTGGACTTAATAGATATCTATAGTACATTCCATCTAAACCCAGCAGAACACACATTCTCTTCAACTGCCCATGGAACATTCTCTAGGATAGATCACATGCTAGGCCACAAAACAAGTCTCAACAAATTTAAGAGGCTATAAATTATATCAAGTATTTTTTCCAAATACAATGGTATGAAATTAGAAATCAATTACAGGAAGAAAAAAATGGGAAAAACACAAACATGTGGAGACTAAACATGTTACTAAAAATCCAATGAGTCAACAAAGAAATCAAAGAGGAAATCAGAAAATACCTTGAGACAAATGAAAATAACACAACTTTCCAAAATCTATGGGGCGTAGCAAAAGCAGTCCCAAGAGGGAAGTTTATAGCAATATAGGCCTATGCAAGAAACAAGAAAAATCTCAAATAAACAACCTAACTCACCATCTAAAGAAATTACAGGGCTTCCCTGGTGGCGCAGTGGTTAAGAATCCACCTGCCAACACAGGGGACACGGGTTAGAGCCCTGGTCCAGGAAGATCCCACAGGCTGAGCCTGTGCTCTAGAGCCCGCAAGCCACAACTCCTGAGCCTGTGTGCCTGGAGCCCGTGCTCTGTAACAAGAAAAGCCACTGCAAATGAGAAGCCCATGCACCACAACGAAGAGTAGGTCCTGCTAGCCACAACTAAAGAAAGCCCACACACAGCAATGAAGACCCAATGCAGCCAAAAATAAGATAAAATAAATAAATTAATTAAAAAAAGAAATTAGAAAAAGAAGAACAAAGTTCAAAATCAGCAGAAGGAGGGAAATAAAAGAAATCAGAAAGAAAATAAATAAAATAGAGACCCCCCAAAAAAGATCAATGAAACCAACAGGTGTTTTTTTTTTGAAAAGATAAATAAAATTGATAAGCCTTTAGTCAAGCTCATCAAGAAAAATGAGAGGGAACTACCCCTCCCCCCCAAAAACATGAAATATTAAAAGAGGAGAAATAGCAACTGATACCACAGAGACAAAAATTCATAAGAGAGTATTATGAACAGTTATATGCCCAAAATTGAAAAACCTAGAAGAAATGGATGAATTTCTAGAAACATACAACCTTCCAAAACTGAATCAGGAAGAAATAGATAACCTGAACAGACTGATCACTAGTAGTGAAATTGAATTTGTAATTTAAAAAAAAAAAAAAACTCCCAGGACCAGATGGCTTTACAGAGGAATTCTACCAAACATATAAAAAAGAGCTAATACCTATCCTTCTCAAACTATTCCAAACAGTGAAGACGAGGGAACACTCTCTCTTCATTCTATGAGGCTACCATTACCCTGATACCAAAACCAGACAAAAGCACTACAAAAAAAAAAAAAAAATTACAGGCCAATATCTGTGATAAATACAGATGCAAAAATCCTGAACAAAATATTAGAAAACTGAATTCAACAATGTATAAAAAGGACCATACACCATGATCAAATGGAATTTATCCCAGGGATTCAAGGATGAGTCAATATCCACAAATCAACCAATGTGATATACTACATTAACAAAAGGAAGGATAATAATCACATGATCATCTACATAGATACAGAAAAAGTATTCAACAAAATTTAACATCCATTTATGATAAAAATTCTTATCAAAGTGGGTAAAGAGAGAAGATATCTCAACATAATAAAGACCACTTATGACAAATCCACAGCTAACATCATACTCAATGGTGAAAAGCTGCTAGCTTTTCCTTTAAAATCAGGAACGTGACAAAGATGCCCACTCTTGCCACTACTATTTAACATAGTATTGGAGGCCCTAGCCACAGCAGCTAGACAAGAAAAAGAAATAAGAGGCATCTAAATTGGAAGGGAAAGTAAAAATGTCATTATTTGCAGATGACATGATACTACATAGAGAAAACTCTAAAGTCTCCATCAAAACACTATTAGAACTAATAAATGAATTCAGTAAGGTTGCAGGATACAAGATTAATATATAAAAATCTGTTACTTTTCTGTACACTAATAATAAACTATCAGAAAAAGAATTCAAGAAAAGAATTCCATTTACAATTACAATAAAAAGAATAAAATACCTAGAAATAAACTTCACCAAGGAAGGGAAAGACCTATACTCTGAAAATTATGACACTGATGAAGAAAATTGATGACAATACAATAAATGGAAAGATATCCCATGTTCATGGACTGGATGAATTAATATTGTTAACATGTCCATATTACCAAAAGCAATCTACAGATTTGATGCAATCCCTATCAAAATACCCAGGACATTTTTCATAGAACTAGACCAAATAACCCTAAAATTTATATGGAACCACAAAATACACTGAATGTCCAAAACAATCCTGAGAAAAAAGAACAAAGCTGGAGGTATCCCACTCCCTGACTTTTGATTATACTACAAAGCTACAGTAATCAAAAAGTATGGTACTGGCACAAAAACAGACACAACCAATGGAACAAAATAGAGAGCCCAGAAATAAACCCATGCACCCCTGGTCAATTAATTTATGACAAAAGAGGCAAGAATAGACAATGGAGAGAAGACAGTCTCTTCAATAAGTTATGCTGGGAAAACTGGACAGCTACATGTAAAAGAATGAAATGAGAACACTGTTTCTCCCATGTACAAAAATAAACTCAAAATGGACTCAAGACCTAAATGTAAGATTGGAAACCATAAAACTCCCAGAAGACACAGGTAGAATATTCTTTAATATAAATCACAGCAATAGTTTTTGGATCTATCTCCTAAGGAAAAGAAAAGAAGCAATATTAAACAAATGGGACCTAACAAAACTTAAAAATTTTTGCACAGCAAAGGAAACCACAACAAAACAAAAAGACAACCTGCTGAATGGGAGAAAATATTTGCTAGTGGTATGTCTAATCAAGGGTTAATATCCAAAATATATAAACAGCTCATACAACTCAGTATCAAACAACCCCATTAAAAAATAGGCAGAAGACCTGAATAGACACTTCTCCAAAGAAGATATACAGATGACTAACAGGTACATGAAAAGATGCTCAACATCACTAATCATCAAAGAAATGTAAAGCAAAACCACAATGAAATATCACCTCACACCTGTCAGGAAGGCTATCATCGAAAAGTCTACAAATAACAAATGTTGACAAGGATGTGGAGAAAAGGAAACTTTAGTGCACTGTTGGTGGGAATGTAAATTGGTGCAGCCACTGTGGAGAACAGTATGGAGGTTTCTTAAAAAACTAAAAATAGAACTACAACATGATCCAGCAATTCCACTCCTGGGTATATACCCAAAGAAAACAAAAACACTAATTTGAAAAGATACATGTACCCCAATGTTCACAGAATCATTATTTACAATAGCCAACATATTTAAGCAACCTTAATGTCCATCAACTAATAATGGATAAAGAAGATGTGGTGTTCATGTGTGTGTGTGTGTGAATGCACACACACACAACGGAATTTGCAACAACATGGATGAACTTGGAGGGAATTATGCTCAGTGAAGTAAGTCAGCCAGAGGAAAAAAATACTGTATGTTATCACTTATGTGTGGAATCTAAAAAATAAAACGAATGGATATAACAAAACAGAAATAGACTCACAGATACAGAAAATAAACTAGTGGTTACCAGTAGGGATATGGAAGGGTGGAGGGGCAAGTTAGGGGTTGGGGATTAATAGGTACAAACTACTATGTATAAAATAAATACACTACAAGGATACATTTTTCAGTTCAGGGAATACTGACAATATTTTATAATAACTTTAAATGGAGTATATAATCTACAAAAATAATGAATCACTATTTTGTACACTTGAAACTAATATAATTGGTAAGTCAACTATACCTCAATTTAAAAAGCAAAGCAAACAAACAACAAAAATACCCAGCTTCTCCTGAGATCAGTGTTACATTTAAAAGTTATTTGGTATCAGCTTGAAAAACATGATTGCTAATATTAAAAGTCTGGCTCAATATAATTGATACAAATAATAGAAATGACTGACAAATGTAAATATTGACAATAAGTGTGGTAGTAGTCATCTGAGAGGCACAATTAATCTTAAGCTATATATAAGTCTGTAGTAGAATCTCTCTCATAAAAAAATTAGCATGGTCCTAAAATGTAAGAAAATGCAGAAATTAATAAAAGAATTATCTTATTTGAGTGTTCTTCCCTCTATAACTCACAGAAATAGGAGGAATTTGGAAAACGAAAAGAAAATGGTCACAGACTTTGTAAGAATAGAAATCCAATCTTCTATGTTGAGGTTCAAAGGATGAGAGTTATTTAGCTGTACAAGAGACAGTTTGGATTTGATATCAATTTAATAATGGCCTTCAAAAACTGGATATAAAAAAATTAATACAAAAAGTAATCAATTTTCACCCCCATTCCATTTTAGCAAGTGCAAGAAGAAATGTGCCTTAATACAAAGTCTGACAGATTTAGATCTGAAGTTCATGTTTCTAGAAGAACACTTCCTGATGGATGGATTTATAAGAGAGAGAGCTCTGAAAGACAACACAATCTACAGTGTTTTGTTAGGATGATTTTTGAGTGGATGTGCCCAACGTGGAAAGGTCACAGTACTTTTTAAGGTTCCTCAACCCTAGAATTCTATGATTAAGCCTAGTTGTAGAATGGTACCCAGGAGGAACAGGCAATTGCTGTGAGAGAAGTTCTCAGAATTGCCTCAAACTCAAAGGTTAAAAGAAATGACAAGGCAGTTTTTAGTTTGACTTGGGTCAGATGAGCTAGAGCTGTAGGAAGACTGGTGACATGTACCGATCTGAGCTAAATTTCCTGTTGGAGCAGTACACACATACTGAAAATGTGGCATGGCTAAAAATATCAATTAGGACAGTCATGAACCAGGAACTTGGTAAGACAATTCTCACCCTAATTTTTATGCATGATGATGAACAATCATTTCTTTGAGTACAGTTGGCACCACTGATTTCCTTATTCTTCTAAAACATTGATAAAGTTACATTTTCCCCAAAGTTTTTTTTTTATTGTGGTAAAGTACACATAGCCTAACATTTGCCATTTTAACCATTTTTATGTGTATGCTTCAGTGACATTAAGTACATTCACATTGTCATGTAATTATACATCTCCAGAACTTTTTCATCATCCCAAACTGAAACTCTATACCCATTAAACAGTAACTCCTCCTCCCTCCCTCCAATAAAGTTACTTTTATAATTAATCACACTAAGAAACCATTGATTAGTGGGTAGTTTTGTCAAGAGGATAAATTTAATTACGGTTATCCTATGTTACAGAAAAAATTGTGAAATATTTATTACCAGCTGAAGGGTATGTACATTCATGGTTGCAAGTTCCAGAATTGGAGGAAGAAAGATCTACCATGATTAAAAAAAAAAAAAAACTTTAAAACTGGAGCATTATCTACATGGGAGATTCTCTCCACCCCCCAAATTTGTACACATCTAAATATTCAGTCTTTGGTTGGAAATACTTTCTCATTCATATCTATACTGTTACTAGGCTGTAGGTATAATATAGTCCATGTTTGGGCTTATATTAGGAAATCATCAGCTCACAGGTGACAAGAAGATGATTAATTTTACATCACAGCAGCACACCTTAAGACTGCTGTGCCTTCCAGGCTATTTTTTTGGGGGGTGGGTGGGTGTGGTTTCTAATGACCACAGTTTAGCGATCGATTCAAAATATTATTAACTTTGATGAAGAGGATTCTACATTCTATATTAAACTTTATTTTAGCTGTTGTAAAATGTTTGTTGTTTATTTTTGTAAAGATACCAGTGCTATTCTACATTTATTAGCTATAAAATCAAAACAAAACTGGCTCCAATAACATACAGAATGTCTGTAGAGTATGCATAAAACTTAACTGAGAAACTGGAAAGAATATTTAACCATTTAAAGTAAAGTACTTTTTCAGGTAATGTCTATGTCAACTTTCATTCTTTTTAAAAAGTTATCTGTCTTTTCTTGCTGAGCTGTTAATATTTTCTCTTTATATTTATTGTTCTGCAATATCACCATGCTGTATTTAGGTTGGACCTATTTTTATTCACACTTTTTTTACATCTTAAATCTTGGAAAATTCTCAGGTGTTATCTCTTTAAATATGGCTTATCTTCCATATCCATTTGGTGGACCATATCAATCTGTCTTTTGGTGCTGCATTCTGAGTGGATTGGTTAGTCCTATCTTCAAATTTATTGAATATCTCTTTGTGATAATACAGAGGTTTTAAAAAAATTCAATAAATACTTTTGTCTTAAATTTCTAATTGGTTGTATTTTTCTTCATCTGTGCTTGATTTCATTATTGCTTTTTTGTTTTTGTTTTGTTTTGTTTTGTTTTTTTTTTAATTAATTTATTTATTTTTGCTGTGTTGGGTCTCGTTTCTGTGCGAGGGCTTTCTCTAGTTGTGGCAAGCGGGGGCCACTCTTCATCGCGGTGCGTGGGCCTCTCACTATCGCGGCCTCTCCCGTTGCGGAGCACAGGCTCCAGACACGCAGGCTCAGTAGTTGTGGCTCACGGGCCTAGTTGCTCCGTGGCATGTGGGATCTTCCCAAACCAGGGCTCAAACTCGTGTCCCCTGCATTAGCAGGCAGACTCTCAACCACTGCGCCACCAGGGAAGCCCGCTTTTTTGTTTTTTAAAGATAAAACTATTTTTAGAAGGAACTCAAAGCCTTTCTATTATAGTCATTTTGAAATTTAAAAAATTTTACTTTATTGGTAGTGACTGAGTCTCTCACCTATTGGTTTTGTTGTTCTTTTTCTTAGTGCTAATCACTAGGGCTTCCTAAATTTACCACGGCTCAGCTGTCTTTCCTGCCTGCCTGCCTGCCTTCCCCCATTCCCAAACTCATTACTACCTTCCCTCTATTTTGGGGTGGTTTTCCCTGTCCTGGGATCTTGACCTAGACCCCAACACAGATCTGGTGATCAGCACAGCCCAGGTCCGGCCAGAAGACCTTTGAGCTTCCAACCTCTGAGGAGTCACAGCTTTATTCAAGGGTAGCCTCGTGCAATGGAGAGTTTTGTCAGCATTCTTTCACGAGCTAGCAGGGCAGGTTAATGATGCCCTTCCTTGTTTCTCTCCTTGAATCTGCAAAGGTCCACAGATTCATTCTCTGCTTTCAAAGCTATTTGGGGGGCACAAATTTTTTTTTATTATTATTACTTAAAAATTTTTTTATTATTATTACTTCAAAATTTTTTTAGTGTGATTGTATTTTTAGTTATTTATTTTTAAAAAATTATTGCTCTCTTCAGAGTGGAGGAAAAAAAGTCAAGGTTGAACTGACAGTGTCAACCTGCCTATGAGGCCAAGGTCTGTATGTGCAGACTATTGAGATAATTAATGCTAAAATCTGTTTATGAACATAATAAATCAATTTGTCTCTCTGTACCCAACATTAAATAACTTTTTTGTGTATGCTCTAGCTTGAAACTTGGAAGATGAATCAGCTGATTTAGAACAATGCCCCTCCGGTTATTAAATGATTATTTCAAGAAAAAAGGGAGGAGAGACTTAACTGATATGAGGCAGTCTGGCTTCCAATAGCTAGATGATTCATAATTCTAGAGCCCATTATTTTGATATTTGTGTATTTTTTTGTAAAAGCATGACTTGGATATTTATCTCAGATATTCTCAGGAAAATGTATAAGCTGGGGGAAAATGCTTGGTGATTCATAATATGATAAGGGTGAAAAATGGAAACAATAGCCTACAGTACTAATACTACAAGAAAAATTGAAACTAGTTAATTTAAAATTTCAAGTGGGTCAGTGCACTGAGTCACTAACTTTGCAAAGTTTTCTTGCATATATTTCTTTTTCTAATGAGTTGTCACATGTGCTTATAATGTCAACAAGCGCTTCTTGTGAGATTCAAAAATGGTTGCATTTGCTTGAAATATTGAGCATATGAGTCATTTACAAAAGCTTGTACAATAATTAAATTGGAGCAAGAGTAATGAGGTATAAAGATCACATTCACTAGCTAAATTTAAGAGTGATTTTTTTTGTTGAACTGCCAAGAAAATTAAAATCAAAATATTCTCATAACGTTATGAATGGTATATAGAAATCTTTGACAACGGTATAAGATTGTTACTCCACTTTTAAAATTAAACATTCAGCCAGAGATCAGCAAATTTGATGAAATGGAACTGAAAAAGGCTCGTGCCTTTATTTTATTTTATTTTATTAGCCTTAAAGACCCAGTTTTGCTAAGACATGATTCACCCAAACCTTGCCTAAAGGAAACCGACCACGCTTTTTAGTTAATATGCACATAGAGAATATCTGTTCTGGGAATGGACAGAAAAATAGGGATGATGTAAACATGTCTTTTTCCATCCTTGAGGAAGAGGCTGGGCAACAGAAAAAAAAATGTATGTGTACTGCTGGCAGAGAAACTCTAAGGGTACATTAAGCCTGATTTGGCACACCATGTAACTCTTCCAGGCACAATGTACAGTTATCATAAACAGATTGAACTGAAAGATTCCCTGCCATTGTTTTGTCATTCAGCTGACCCTGAGTGCAACTATACAAGATATTTTAAGCTAGGCTATATGCAGTATTTTTTCAGAAAAATAGATTGATAATTAGGGATTCACAAAACTTATGGACATAATTTATAAAATGAACAATGAATCATTTATTTTTTAAGTGTAAGTGGAAAACTTGCTGAATATGTTTCTTGGGCAATCTCTATGGCCCAAATGGCTCATTCCATTAAACCAATATAATCTATTTGAGAATTCATTAAGATATTCAGCAAATCTAGTGACCATGTATGTATAAACATGATTTGTGAATTCCCCATCTTTTTTAGAAAAAGGTAACTGGAACTTTCAGACCTGCCCTCTTTTATGTTTTCATTGAAATATGCACTTGTGTTTTCATTATTATTTCTTTGTGCACTTCCACAAGATCTTGTTTTCTGGGACAAGAATATTGATATTTCAGATTCTTTACTATGTCAAGCACAGTAAATGTAATCAAAGGGTAAATAAAAATAACAGTCAATTTCACATTTTTGGAAATGTGAAAAATTCAGTGGAAAAATTCAGTATGCCAGCATTCCTGTATGCTTCTAAAGAAATTCAAGAACTTAGCAAGCAAGGATGGCAGATGGAACCTTGAATAGAGACTGGCTCACTTTGTTCATCTAAGTCATGGAAGTGATAAAGATCTCTCTGATTAATAATATATTAATAATATTATTAACTGAATAGTTCAGTTAAAAATCCTCTGCCCATTATACGTAGGTTCCTTTTTATATTTTCTTTTCTTCATCCACAGGATATTTAACTTTGACTAGAAACACCAAAATCTCAGTAACATTTCCCTATATGTCTTTGGTCTACTGAAGAGTGTGAACAAGAATTTTTTAACCCAGGGAGAACTACACAAATCAGTAATTATATTGAATAATGATTGTAACATAATACTATGTTTACAACAACACAATAAAAACTGTTTACAACACAATCGAATTTCCAACTTGCCAACAGACTGCATGCGAGTCAAATGCTAATAGATTTTAACTCTTAATCATTCTATTCTAAATATTATTTCCATTTAGATCATAGAAAATAATGTGGGATAAAGATTTTTAGCCTCCTGATCTGAGATTTATATGAAAACCATAAGAACCTACTTTTGTATGTTTTGTCTTCTTTAAAAATTAGAAATATTTAAGACATTCAGAAATGAATAAAAATCAGTATACCCAAGAACCTATCACAAACTTAAGAAATAATACATTACTTGTACAATTAAAGCTAAAAAGTATCCCCTCTGATTCCATTAACCACCACCCCTGTCCTCCTCTAAGGAAAGCACTCTCTTGAATTTGATATTTAAAGTTCCAGTGCACTTTTTATTATTTTACATCATAAATACAGTTTAAGTTTTATGTATATGGTACAAAGCTGGATGCACACTTCTGCTTATTGCTTTTATTGTTTGACATAAATATTTGAGATTCATCCATGTTGATATATGTAGCTCCACTTTATTCGTTTTCAGTGCATTGGATAAATGTACCGTTGTTCACTTATCTCTTTTCCTATGTATGGACATGGCTATGACAATATTTTTAGTATTACAAGCAATGCTGCCATAAGCAGTCTTATATGAATACAACTGTATCATTCATGAAAGTTTCTCTAGGATATATAACTACAAGTGAAATTGCTGGGTCATAGGCTATTCTATCTTCAAATTTATTAATTTCCAAGTGGTTTTTCAAATAGATTGAACAAATTTATACCCTCACCAACAGTAAATAAGGGTTTCCACTTCTCTATATCCTTGCCAACTCTTGATATTATCAGATTTTTTTTTTTCTTAATGTGATTAGTGTGAAATATTATTTCATTATGGTACATTCCATTCTATAAAAAGATGAGCCTCGGGCTTCCCTGGTGGCGCAGTGGTTGGGAGTCCGCCTGCCGATGCAGGGGACACGGGTTCGTGCCCCGGTCTGGGAGGATCCCACATGCCGCGGAGCGGCTGGGCCCGTGAGCCATGGCTGCTGAGCCTGCGCATCCGGAGCCTGTGCTCTGCAAGGGGAGAGGCCACAACAGTGAGAGGCCCGCCTACCGCAAAAAAAAAAAAAAAAAAAAAAAAAAAAAAAAAAAAAAAAAAAAAAAGATGAGCCTCTTTTTTATGTATTGAGTGATTGATTATTCATAGCCCTATGATTCCCTCCTGTGAATCATCTGACTCATAATTTTTGCTTACTTTTCTTTGTGGTATTTATATTTTCCTTATTAATTTGTAAATTAAAAAATATGGATACCAATAATTTGTTGGTTATGTTTTGCCTATACCTTCTTCTGGTCCATGTCTCACTGTTTAATGTTTTTAATACTATATTTTTTTTTTAAAGAAGAGTGATCCTTTTCTAGTGTATGCATACATAAACATATTTATGTTTATGCATATTATACACACATACACACCCACACACAAACATATAAATGCATGGATGCATACATATAAATACACACGCACACATAGAGAAAAAGACTTGGAATGATATATACCAAGCAGCTATCTCTACATGCTGGAATTCAGAATTTTTTTGGTTTAAAATACCTTATCTGGGACTTCCAGTTTCTGGTCCAGCAGGTAAGGAGCTGGGAAGTTATTAGTCTATCCTAACAAGTAAAAAGCTGAGCAAACTAAAAAAATTAACAACTTTCCTTAGACCCATAAAAGAAGCGAGGTCACAAAGCAAACTGCTGCCCTCCCCCCAAATTGGAGAGACAGACAGGTGAATACAGACAATAACAACCAACCAGAATAGAAATTTCTGCAGAAACCAATGCCAGGATAGAAAAACCTGAACTATAATTGATGAATTGCTGGGGGTGCAGGGAGGGCATGCCTGAGAGACAGAAACTCCAAGAGGACCAGTTATTGGAATGCCCCCACACTTTTGTGAGTTTTACCTCCTGAAGCTCTACCAGGTTCTCACAATGAATACTGGAGAAAAATTCCTTCCTGCTTCTGGTAGAGGGAGGGGAAAAGGAACAATTTTTTTTTTTTTTTTTTTTTTTTGCACGGTACGTGGGCCTCTCACTGTTGTGGCCTCTCCCATTGCAGAGCACAGGCTCCGGATGCGCAGGCCCATCGGCCATGGCTCACAGGCCCAGCCACTCCACGCCATGTGGGGTCCTCCTGGACCAGGGCACGAACCTGTGTCCCCTGCATCGGCAGGCAGACTCTCAACCACTGCGCCACCAGGGAAGCCCAAAAGGAACAATTTTTAAATATGCCAAAGTATTCTGTTCTTAACAAGGTCAGCCCTTAGGGGAAAAAATTGAACAGGTCCTAACCTACAGAGATTTTATCAGAGCCTAACTGGCCTGGGAGAAAGGAAATGCCCAACTACAGCCCATGTAATTCTCCCTTGCCTAAGTGGTGGAAAAACTGAGAAGCACGTGTGAATTCACAGTTCAGAGCCAAAGGCTCACTAAAAGACTGAAACCTAATCATAAGGCTATAGAACACTTCCCCTTTCCCCATACCTTACCACATTACTAAATGTCTATTTACAGAAGTTCCTTTTACCCAGTACATCATGTCTGGCTATAAAGGAAAAATTACAAGACACACTAAAAAGCAAAAAATCAGAACCAGATTCAGATATGGCAGTGATGTTGGAATGATCAGACCTGGAATTTAAAACAACTATGATTAATATGCTAAGGGGACCAATGGATACAGTAGACAGCATGCAAGAATAGATGGGCAATGTAGGCAAAGAGATGGAAATTCTATGGAAGAACCAAAAAGAAATGCTAGGGATCAAAAACACTGTAACAGAAATTAATAATGCTTTTCATGGATTTAGTAGACTGGACCCAGCTGATGAAAGAATCTCTGAGCTTGAGGATTTCTCAGTAGGGTTTCTCCAAAACTAAAAAGCAAACAAAAAATACTGGAGAAAAAAATGGAACAGAATATCCAAGAACTGTGGTACAACTACCGAAGGTACAACCTACTTTTTTTCTTTTTTTTTTTAACATCTTTATTGGAGTATAATTGCTTTACAATGGTGTGTTAGTTTCTGCTTTATAACAAAGTGAATCAGTTATATATATACATATTTTCCCATATCTCTTCCCTCTTGTGTCTCCCTCCCTCCCACCCTCCCTATCCCACCCTACACTAATGATGAAAAATCTGAAAGAGAAATTAAGAAAACACTCCCATTTACCATTGCAGCAAAAAGAATAAAATATGTAGGAATAAACCTACCTAAGGAGACAAAAGGCCTGTATGCAGAAAATTATAAGACACTGATGAAAGAAATTAAAGATGATACAAATAGATGGAGAGATATACCATGTTCTTGGATTGGAAGAATCAACATTGTGAAAATGACTCTACTGCCCAAAGCAATCTACAGATTCAATGCAATCCCTATCAGACTACAACTGGCATTTTTCACAGAACTAGAACAAAAAATTTCACAATTTGTATGGAAACACAAAAGACCCCGAATAGCCAAAGCAATCTTGAGAACGAAAAACGGAGCTGGAGGAATCAGACTCCCTGACTTCAGACTATACTACAAAGCTACAGTAATCAAGACGGTACAACCTACTTTTAATGGGAATACCAGAGGAGAAAAAAGGAAGGAACAGAAGAAATATCTGAAACAATAATGACTGAGAATTTCCTCAAATTAACGTCAGACATCAAACCACCGATCCAGAAAGTGCAGGGAACACAAAGAAGGATAAACATCAAAAAACAAACAAACAAAAAACCCCCACAACTATACCTAGGCATATTATTTTCAAATGCAGAAAATCAAACATAAAGAAAAAATCCTGAAAGAAGCCGGAGGAGAAAAAGCTCTCTTCTACAGAAAAGCAAAGATAAGAATTACCTCAACTTCTCCTCAGAAACCATGTAAACACATAGAGAGGGAGTGAAATATTTTAAATGTTGAGAGAAAAAAATTCCATCTACCTAGAATTGTGTACACTGTGAAATTATCCTTCAAAAAGTGAAGGAGAAATAATGACTTACTCAGACAAACAAAAATGAAGGGAATTTGTTGCCAGTAGAACTGCCTTGCAAGAAATGATAAAAGACATTGTTTAGAGAGAAGGAAAATGATACAGGTCGGCAACTCAGATCTACATAAAAAAAAAAGCAAGCATCAGAGAAGGAATAAGTAAATAGGGAGTGGGGGAACCTGAAGCAGACTAGATGGAATATGCCTCTTGTAAAAGTACAGCCATAAACCTTCCATTGATTATGGTTGTGAGGAATCACAGAACCTCCAGATATGTGCATTTCCAGTAGTTGAGCTCATTGTCAGAGCAAATAATCTAATGGTTTTGTGAATTCCTGTAGTCTTTCTGGGTTGTCAACCTCAAGTCCAGGAAAACGAGGATAGAGAGAAAGGAGATCTGTGGAAGTGGTTTTTCCAGCCCATGTTCCTGTTGTCTAAGACTGGAACAGGCTTCACTGCTTGCCAGTATTTCCTGTACTGATGCAGGGCTTCCCTTCCTCAGGCATGAGGAAAGAAAAAGTGGAGTCAATATGGGGTTGCTAAGCCTAGTTATAAAAAAAGAGCGGGAGATCCAGGTTTTTTGAACTATTAAAGAAACTTTATTAAGGTATAATTGACATATAATAACCTATATGTATTTAAGGTATACACTTTGAAAAGTTTTGCCATACATATAAACCTATGCAACCACCATAACCATGATAAAATTAGGAATAGAGGGAAATTTCCCCAATTTGGTAAAGAATATCTATAAAAATCCTACAGCTAATATACTTAATGGTGAGAAATTTGAAGCTTTCCCACTAAGATCAGGAACAAAATATGAATGTCCCCTCTCACCACTGCTTTTCAACATTGTACTGGAAGTCCTAGCAAATGCAGTAAGACACGACAAGGAAACAGAAGGTATACAAACTGGATAGGAGGAAATAAAACTATATTTGTTTGCAGATGACAGATTGTCTATGTAGAAAACCCGAAAGAAGTGACAAAAAAACTTCTGGAGCTAAGTGATTATAACAAGCTTGCAAGATACAAGGTTAATAAAAAAGTCAATTGCTTTCCTATATACCCACAATGAACAAGTGGAATTTGAAATTTAAAACACACTATCAATTAAAATGGCATCCCCCAAAATGAAATATTGATGTATAAATCTAACAAAATATATACATGATCTATGTGGAAAACTACAAATCTCCAATGAAAGATATCAAAGAAGAAAAAAATAAATGGAGAAATATTCCATGTTCATGAATAGGAAGACCCAATATTATCAAGATGACATTTATTTCCAACTTAATCTATAGATTCAATGCAATCCCAATCAAAAGAGCAGCATATTATCTTGTGAATATCAACAAATTGATTCTAAAATTTTAACGGAGAGGCAAAAGACCCAGAATAACCAATACAATTTTGAAGAGGAAGAACAAAATTGAAGACTTGACATTACCTGACCTTATGTCTTATTACTATAAAGCTGCAGCAATCAAGACAGTGTGGTATTGACACTTTTCAGATTGCCTCCTTTCACTTAATAATACACATTTAAGTTTCCTCCATGTCTTTTCATGGCTTGATAGCTCATTTCTTTTCAGTGCTAAAAAATATTCCATTGTCTGGATGTATCACAGTATATTTATCTATTCACCTACGGAAGGGCATGTCAAATGTTTCCAATTTTTGGCAATTAAGAATAAAGCTACTATAAACACCTGTGTGCAGATTTTTATGTGGACATGTCTTCAATTCCTTTGGGAAGATACTGAGAAGTAGTCCTTGTGCTTTTAATATTTTTCTTGTCATATTTCCCTGGTTATAACCTCTAAGTACAATGTTAAGTTAGTCATAATGGGCAATGTTTTCTCCAGATTTATAGAATTGATTTACTACATTTTATAAGTTCATAAGGTATACAATGTAATGATTGGATATATGTATATACTGCAAAATGATTACCACAATAAGTTTAGTTAACATATCCATCATCTCATATAGTTACTTTTTTTTTTTTTTTTTTTGCAGTATGCAGGCCTCTCACTGTTGTGGCCTCTCCTGTTGCAGAGCACAGGCTCCGGACGCGCAGGCTCATCGGCCATGGCTCACGGGCCTAGCCGCTCCGTGGCTTGTGGGATCTTCCTGGACTGGGGCACGAACCCGTGTCCCCTACATTGGCAGGTGGACTCTCAACCACTGCACCACCAGGGAAGCCCCTACAATTTTTAAGATCTATTCTCTCAGCAATTTTCAAATATGCAATACAGAACTGTCATCATGCTGTATACTACATCCTCAGAACTTGTTGTTGTCATAAGGCAAGATTTCCTTCTTTTGTATGGTTGAATAATATTCCATTGTATATATACACCACATTTTCTTTATCCATTCACCCATTGATGGACACTTAGGTTGTTTCCACATCTTGGCTACTTTAATACTGGAATGAACACGGTGGGGAAGGCAAATATCTCTTTGAGATAGTAAGTTCATTTCCTTTAGATATATACCCAGAAGTGAAATTGCTGAATCATATGGTAATAAAAAAATTTTTTTTTAGGAATTCCATACTTTCTAGATAGTGGCTGGTCCCACAAATAGTACACAAGGGTTCCCTTTTCTTGATGTTCTCAACAGCACGTATTATCTCTGTTGTTTTGATAACAGCCATTTTAATAGGTAGGAGGTGAAATCTTATTGTGGTTTTGATTTGCATTTCCCTGATGATTTGTGATGCTGAGCATCTTTTCATGTACCTGTTGGCCATCTGAATATTTTCTTTGAAAAAATATCTACTCAGGTCCTTTGCCCATTTTAAGGTTGGATTGTTTATTTTTTTGCTATTGAGTTGTATGAGTTCCTTATACATTTTAGATATTAACCCCTTATCGGATATTTGGTTTACAATATTATCTCCTATTCCATAAGTTGCCTTTCCATTGCTTTGATCATTTCTTTTGCTGTGCAGAAGCCTTTTAGTTTGATGTAATCCCACTTGTTTATTTTTGCTTTTGTTGCTTAAGCTTTAGGTGTCATATCCAAAAAAAAAAAATTATTACCAACACCAATATCAAGATTTTTCTCTGTTTTCTTAGAGAAAGTTTTGGGGTTTTATGGTTTCAGATCTTACATTTAAGTTTTTAATCAATTTTTAGTTAATTTTTGTGAGTGGTCTAAGATAGTGGTCCAGTTTCAGTTTTTGCATGTGAATATCTAATTTTCCCAGCACCACTATTTGAAGAGACCTTTTTCCAATGAGTATTCTTGGCTCCCTTAACAAATACTAGTTGCCTGTATAGCCTGTATACATGAGGGTTTATTTATGGGCTCTGATTCTGTTTCATTGGTTTTCTGTATCTTTTTATGACAATATCCTGCTGTTTTGATTACTATAACTTTGTAGAGTTTGAAATCAGGAAGTGTGGTTCCTCCTGCTTTGTTCTAAATACTTTCTCAGGATTGCTTTGGCTATTCAGGGTCTTTTATGGTTTCACACAAATTAATTTTTTTTTTCCACTTCTGTAAACAATGCCAACAGAGTCTTGATAGGGGTTATACTGAATCCATCCTACAGCTGGTATGGACATTTTAACAATATTAATTCTTCCAAGACATGAACATGGGATATCTTTCCATTTATTTTGTTTTCTTCATTTTATTTCATCAATGTCTTAAAGTTTTCAGTGTAAAGATCATTTATTTACCTTCTTCATTAAATTTATTCTTAATACTCTGGTTTTGATGCTATTGTGAGATTGTTTTCTTTATTTCTTTTTCAAATAATTTATTGTTATGGGCATTCTTATCTTACTCCTGAATTTACTCCTGGAAATTCTGCTTAAGTTTCACATGTAAATATGATACTTGCTGCAAATTTTTACTAGCTACACTTTATTAAATTAGAAATGCTCCATTATTGTTAAAAATGTTTTTCATGAATGAGAGTTGAATTTTATTAAATACTTTCCTGCATTGGTTAAGATACACATATGGCATTTTGATTTAAGCTGTAAATATCAGTGATTATAATAAAATATTTTCTTATGTTAAACCATCTTTGAATACCTACACTAAACCTAGCTAAGTTATGATTTTTAGTTCAACTTGGAGCATTCATTTCGCTAATACTTCATTAATGATTTTTGCATCTACGTTTATAAGTGATTTCTTCCACTTTTGATCTGTATATTTTCCTAGTGATCTGATCTCCATGATTTTTCCCCAATAAAAATACTTTCTTCTATAGATGACTTTTCAATCATTCTTAAAGAGAAAGATGAAAGTAAGGTTATCTGTGAACATGGGAACACTTATTTATAAAGGAATTCACCAACATTTTATATATTTTTTCCTCTTTTTCTTAAACCTTAAAGCCATCTTCCTTCCTACATTTTACAGCTTTCTTTTCCTCCCGTCTCTCCTAGAACTTATTAACTATAGAATTCATTTACAATTTACACGTGATTTTCTAATTATTTTCTGATGTTGTTTAGAATGTTAGTTATTTTGCTTATTTCATGTCTTCCTCATATATTATAAATACTTCTATTCACATCTTAGTATAGGGCTTTACTCTGAATTTTTTGGGAACTCAATGAATATTTTAATTTTGACTTGATTTTTATTAATGAAAATATTACCTAACTCTAAATAATACTTGGTTTGGTGATCTAAGGATTTTGGGGAAATTCCAAATATCTTTTCAGTCCATAAGTCTTAAAATTTTTGGTTTTCATTTTATCCTTTGCTTTCATTTTTGATCAGCTCTCCACTTCTCCAGCACCTTTTTCTCTCTCCCAGGAGATTGTGAGTTGACACTTCTATATGGTCAGCTTTTCTAGGTCACTGAGGTTACCGTCAGAGGAATGAAACATGTTCCTGGCTAAATATCTGATTATTCTAGTCCATGCCATATTCACTTATTACTAAAAGCATGATTGTCAACAAAATTTCAATATATTCTGAACAGGTTCTGAAGGTATACTGAGTTCTTTTACTTTAAAAGGCAACACAAATCTTCTCAGTGGGAAAATAAATAACTGAATCTCACCTCATTCCAAATGAATTAGAGTTGGCAGGCTTGTGTGTCTGGAGCTGACTTATAGTACTTGATGCTAAAATGTAGCCCCTTGTAGTAGTTATAAAATTAAGACCCTGTCAGAGGCTGGAGTCATGAAAGTTAAAAGAAAAAAATATATTGCTACCTTTTATATTTTAGGCTCTGATAGGAATTTTGGTCTTCAGCAGGTTGACAGCACAAAAGAGACAAATCCAATATTTTAGGATACTGTGCCAAATTTCACGTATAGAAGCCTGTGTGTGTCTTGCATTAAGCTGTGAGTTATAGCGGTAAAGGCCTAGAAACTGAGAAATGGCATATTTCTTGAGGCCTGTAGGGCATGCAAGTTCCGCAGTTCTCCCTTTTGAATGACAATATGGTCCAGCTTCCCAGTGAGAAACATGCTGGTGTGTTTCTCTTCCTGTACTCTTTCCTGAAAAATGTGAAGGTGCTATTAATTTAAAAACTGTCACTCACAGGGCATAAGAAAGTTTTTCAGTTAAAAGTCCAGTGACAAGCAGAAGACAACAATGACAGTGGGTACTGTAAGACAGGTGATAATTTTCTACAGCTAATTATCATTATTTTTCTACATGGAACATTGTCAAAAACATACTGAATAATATATGCTCTGATAAGATGTGCTTATAAAAAGCAGCATTCCACATTAATTCTACCAAATAACTTGACTATCTTTTATAAGAAAAAAGAGAGTGAGAAGGTCACTTCTAGACTATTAGTCTCATTCAGAGCTGGAATAAATTTGCTCGGATTAGTTTTTGTCCTTTTATCTATGTTATCTTTGCTATTGTAACCAAGTAAAAAATGAGGAAAACCCTAAGGGTAAGCTGGAAGCAGTTTCAAGGTATCCGTGTTCTGAAATTGGATTTTGCCTCCCTGTACCTTTCCTTTCTTGATAAATTTCATAGTAACCTAGGACTCTTTCTGCTCCAGAGCACTACAGCAACAGGAAACTGCCCAGACATCTTCCCAGTGCTTGGAGTCATCCATTTGTCAGTGGACTGAAAATAATTTTAATGATGTGACTCACTTGTCTATCCAGTTATTATTTTTTAAATTGTGACAAATTAAGTGGGCATCCTCTGGCTTCAAATGGAGAGCCTGAAATATTAGCAGTGAAAACAATCCAAAATATTTTTAAAAAAAGAATCAAAGAATGTCTCAGATTACCTGAACTATAATTACCATAAAACCAATAGCAATGGAAAACAGCAAGGGTTCATATAGCTTCTGGTGTTGGGTATTAAAAGTTATGAAAATAGAGATGAACTTCGTGATTTCTGAAGATAATCCAAGTAGAGCTGATGCTCAAAAAACAATGTATCAGTACAGAACTGGAAAATGAAAGAAAGCAGATTTATTCCAAATGTGACTTAAATCTCATTATATTTTGAATATTCAGTGAGAATCTCCTAAGGTTTCAATTTCTCTTTGGGAGTAAAATGGTTTCTTAAAAGTGCATTCATCTACACTGCTAGAGTATCGTTTACTAACAAATGATTGCAGCTGTACCCAAGTGGCCTAAAAGAGTTTTAATGTTGCTTCCAGATGTGCTTAATTTATTTCCAGGGTATAATGTTTGCCTTGGGAGCCTTGGGTGATTTTCTCACTTATCAGTGCCAATTTCTTGGGGGTAGGTAAAATTTTAGTCCTATTCTAGATGGTGAAACAGAATAAGAAGGTATTATGACTTCATTAATATCAAATGAGAAACCTTTAACAATCCTGGGTAAAATACTAAATCTAGTGTGTATTCAAGAGCTAGACACCTGGTCTTATTTCTGCAAGGGTTTCCTAGGACTCTTCTTACCAATATTCAATATTATACAAGTAATGATATCTTTCAGGAATTTTTAAAATTTAGAATTTTGCAAATTGCTCTCTAAGTTTAGCTTTCAAAACTCCATTGGTTGCTTTATTACAAAATATCAAGAGAATGAAACAAATCTAATTTTCATCTACTCAAAGGACTACTGAATTGTAGCTATTAACATTCTCTGAATATTGGATATGAATACGAAGGTATTTATTACAGAGCAATTATATAAATTTTATTTTGGAGCACATTAAAATGAAAACTAGTTTAAACGTAAAATCCATAATGTATCTAGAATAATTATGAGATACTTACGAAAGCTACTTTGGTGATGTCCAAACTATGCAATTGGGTTTCAGGAGGTTTTTCACAAATATAAATCATTTGTTGGGACTTCCCTGGTGGTTCAGTGGTAAAGAATCCACCTTACAATGCAGGGGACGCAGGTTCGATCCCTGGTCAAGGAATTAAGATCCCACATGCCACAGGGCAACTAAGCCCACATGCCACAACTACTGAGCTCGTGTGCCTCAACTAGAGAGCCTGCGTGCTGCAAACTACAAAACCCACACACTCTGGAACTCGCACGCCACAACTACAGAGCCCATGTGCCTTGGAGCCTGTGTGCCACAACTAGAGAGGAAAAAAACCCACACACCACAACTACAGAGAAGCCCATATGCTGCAACGAAGAGCCTGTGTGACACAACGAAAGATGTTGCATGCCTCAGCGAAGATCCCACATACCATAACTAAGACACAATGCAGCCAAAAATAAAAATAAATAAATAGTAAATAAATCTTTAAAAAAAAGTCATTTGTTGAAGATATTTAAATGTATTCAAATGAATTTAAATATCTGCTAAAATAGATAATCTAAACTAACACATATGAGAAGCACAGAAATCACCTTGTAAATGGATACAAAAACAAGACCTGTATATATGCTGTCTATAAGATACCCATTTCAGATCTAGGATCACAAACAGACTGAAAGTGAGGGGGTGGAAAAAGGTACTCCATGCAAATGGAAATCAAAAGAAAGCTGGAGTAGCAATACTCAGACAAAATAGACTTTAAAATACAAACTGTTACAAGAGACAAAGAAGGACACTACATAATGATCAAGGAATCAATCCAAGAAGAAGATAAAACAATTGTAAATATATATGCACCCTACATAACAGCACCTCAACATATAAGGCAAATACTAACAGCCATAAAAGGAGAAATCAACAGTAACACAATAATAGTGGGGGACTTTAACACTCCACTTTCATCAATGGACAGATCATCCAGATAGAAAATCAATACAGGAACATAGGCCTAAATGACACATTAGACCAGATGGACTTAATTGATATTTATGGAGCATTCCATCCAAAAAGCAGCAGAATACACATTCTTTCCAAGTGCACATGGAACATTCTCCAGGATTGCTCACATGCTGAGCAACAAAGCAAGCCTTGTTAAATTTAATAAAACTGAAATCATATCAAGAATCTTTTCTGACAACACTATGAGATTAGAAATCAACTATAAGAAAAAAACTGTAAAAAACACAAACACATGCTACTAAACAACCAATTGGTCACTGAAGAAATCAAAGAGGAACTCAAAATATACCTAGAGACAAAGAAAACAAAAATATAATGATCCAAAACCTATGGGACTCAGCAAAAGCAGTTCTAAGAGGGAAGATTACAGCAATACAATCTTACCTAGGGAAACTAGAAAAATCACAAACAACCTAACCTTACACCTAAAGCAACTAGAGAAAGATGAACAAACAAAACCCAAGGTTAGTAGAAGGAAAGAAATCATAAAGATCAGAGCAGAAATAAATGAAACAGAGATGAAGACGACAATAGCAAAGATCAATGAAACTAAAAGCTGGTTCTTTGAGAAGATAAACAAAATTGATAAACCTTTAATCAGACTCATCTTAAAAAAAGTGGGGGGAGAGGGCTCAAATCAATAAAATTAGAAATAAAAAAGGAGAAGTTACAAGGGACACCACAAATACAAAGGATCTTAAGAGACTACTACAAGCTAAAATGGACAACCTAGAAGAAATGCACAAATTCTTTGAAAGATACAACCTCCCCATATTGAAATAGGAAAAAATAGAAAATATGAACAGACCAATCACAAGTACTGAAATTGAAACTGTGATTAAAAAACTCCCAACAAACAAAAGTCCATGACCAGATGGCTTCACAGGTGAATGCTATCAAACATTTAGAGAAGAGTTAAAACCTATGCTTCTGAAACTATTCCAAAAATTGCAGAGGAAGGAACACTCCCAAACTCATTCTATGAGGCCACCATCACCCTGATACCAAAACCAAACAAAGATACCAAAAAAAGAGAAAGTTATGGGCCAATATTGCTGATGAACATAGACGCAAAAATCCTCAACAAAATACTAGCAAATTGAATCCATCAATACATTAAAAGGATCATACACCACAATCAAGTGGGATTTATCCCAAGGATGCAAGGATTTTTCAATATCCATGAATCAATCAGTGTGATATACCACATTAACAAATTGAAGAATAAAAACCATACAATCACCTCAGTAGATGCAGAAAAAGGTTTTGACAAAATTCAACACCGATTAATGATGAAAACTCTCCAGAGAGTGGGCATAGAGGTAACATAACTTAATATAAGAAAGGCCATATATGACAAACCTACAGCTAACATCATACTCAACACTGAAAAGCTAAAAGCATTTCCTTTAAGATCAGGAACAAGACAAGGATGTCCACTCTCGCTATTTTTTTTTTTTTTTTTTACTGTACACGGGCCTCTCACTGTTGTGGCCCCTCCCGTTGCGAAGCACAGGCTCCGGATGCGCAGGCTCAGCAGCCATGGCTCATGGGCCCAGCCGCTCTGCGGCATGTGGGATCTTCCCAGACCAGGGCACGAACCTGTGTCCCCTGCATCGGCAGGCGGACTCTCAACCACTGCGCCACCAGGGAAGCCCTTGCTACTTTTATTTGACATCGTTTTGGAAATCCTAGCCATGGTAATCAGAGAAGAAAAGAAATAAAAGGAATCCAAACTGGAAAAAAAGAAGTAAAACTGTCACTATTTGCAGATGACATGATACTATACATAGAAAATCCTAAAGATGCTACCAGAAAGCTACTAGAGCTCTTCAATGAATTTGGTAAAGTTGCAGGATACAAAATTAATAAACAGAAATCTGTTGAATTTCTATACACTAACAACAAAATATCAGAAACAGAAATGAAAGAAACAACCCCATTTACCATCACATCAAAAAGAATAAAATACATAGGGATAAGCCTACATAAGGAGGCAAAAGACCTGTACTCATAAAACTATAAGATGCTGATAAAAGAAATCAAAGATGACACAAACAGATGAAAAAATATACCATGTTCATGTACTGGAAGAATCAATATTGTCAAAATGACTACACTAAACCCAAGGCAATCTACAGGTTCAATGCAATCCCTATCAAATTACCAATGGCATTTTTTATAGAACCAGAACAAAAAATTTAAAATATATATGGAGACATAAAAGACCCCGAATAGCCAAAGTAATCTTAAGAAAGAAAAACGGAGCTGGAGGAATCATGCTCCCTGACTTCAGGCTATACTACAAAGCTACAGTCATCAGAACAGTATGGTACTGGCACAAAAACAGACATATAGATAAATGGAAAAGGACAGAAAGCCCAGAGATAAGCCCACACACCTACATCAATTAATCTATGACAAAAAAAAGCAAGAATATACCATGGAGAAAAGACAGCCTCTTTAATAAGTGGTGCTAGGGAAACTGGACAGCTACATGTAAAAGAATGAAATTAGATCATTTTCTAACGCCACACACAAAAATAAACTCAAAATGGATTAAAGACCTAAATGTAAGACTGGATACCATAAAACTCTCAGAGGAAAACATAGGCAGAACACTCTTTGACATAAATCACAGCGATATCCTTCTCGATCCATTTCCTAGAGTAATGGACATATAAACAAAAGTAAACAAATGTGACCTATTAAACTCAAAAGCTTTTGCACAGCAAAGGAATAAACAAAACAAAATGACAACCTACAGAATGGGAGAAAATATTTGCAAACTATGTAACCAACAAGGGATTAATCTCCAAATTTTACAAACAGCTCATGCAGCCCATTATCAAAAAACTGAACAACCCAATCAAAAAATAGGCAGAAGGGCTTCCCTGGTGGCGCAGTGGCTGGGAAACCACCTGCTGATGCAGGGGACACGGGTTCATGCGCCGGTCCGGGAGGATCCCACATGCCGCGGAGCGGCTGGGCCCGTGAGCCACGGCTGCTGGGCCTGTGCGTCCGGAGCCTGTGCTCCACAACGGGAGAGGCCACAACAAGGAGAGGCCTGCATACCGCAAAAAAAAAAAAAAAAAAAAAATAGGCAGAAGACATAAATAGACATTTCTCCAAAGAAGACATACAAAGGCCAAGAGGCACGTGAAAAGATGCTCAACATCACTAATTATTAGAGAAATGCAGTTCAAAACTACAGTGAGATATTATCTCACACCAGTCAGAATGGCCATCATCAAAAAAGTCTACAAACAATAAATGCTGGAAAGGGTGTGGAGAAAAGGGAACCTCCTACACTGTTGGTGGCAACTGGTACAGTTAATATGGAGAACAGTATGGAGGTTCTTTAAAAAAAACTAAAAGTAGAGCTACCGCATGATGCAGCAATCCCACTCCTGGGCATATATCCAGTGAAAACCATGGTTTGAAAAGATACACACACCCCAGTGTTCACTGCCATTCTGTTTACAATAGTCAAGATAATGAAGCAACCTAAATGTCCATCAACAGATGAATGGAGAAAGAAGATGTGGTACATATGTACAATGGAATACTACTCAGTTAAAAAGAATGAAATAATGCCATTTACCACAACATGAATGGACTTGTAGATTATCCTACTAAGTGAAGGAAGTTAGACAGAAAAAGACAAATATCATATGATATTGCTTACATGAAGAATCTAAAATAAAAATGATACAAATGAACTTATTTACAAAACAGAAACAGACTCACAAACTTTGAAACAAACTTATGGTTACCAAAGGGGAAAGGTGGGGGGGAGGGATAAACTGGGAGTTTGGGATTAACATATACACCCTAGTACATTTAAAATAGATAACCAACAAGGATCTACTGTATAGCACAGGGAACTCTGCTCAATATTCTGTAATAACCTAAATGGCAAAAGGATTTAAAAAAGAATGGATATATATATATATATATATATATATATATATATATATGTACAAATGAAGCACTTTGCTGTACACCTGAAAGTAACACAACATTGTAAATCAACTATAGTCCAATCTAAAGTAAAAATTAAAGAAAAATGAACCACAGAAATCACCTTGTGAATGGTCACTTAGTGTCTGTACTGAAAGTGAAGCCTTGGTCTCATGCCCTGTACTTTTAGTACTCTTTCTAAAATAGCACGTTCATCTTTAAAAACAATGAGAACAATTTTCCCAATACTCAAGTAACTTAATTCCTTGTTTCTAGTACCAAAGTTATAGGAGAGTGTGATCTTCCTCATAGGATTAAGTATGTAAGTCAATGACTAAAACAAGAATTGGAAAATTGTATATTGTCAAAATTAACCCTGAAAATATTTTATTACTCTTGAAAAAACACACATTTTCCTTCTTTTACATTGGTCAGGAAATCCTTAAAATGATGCATACATTGTTTACATAGGTTTGCCAAACATAAGCATTGTTTCAAAGTTTCATGCATCCAATGTCTGATTAATACAAATGACATGATGTTCAAATGCTTCCTATTTTTGGAACCAAAATTCTCATATGATACAACTAAAATATCTTGGTGGAATATAGGATCATGAGGGCTAAAAATTTTGTTAGTTTTGTTCACTGATGTAATTCAATCATCTCCTAGAATAATGCTGGTCATAAGTAGGCACTCAATAAATATGATTTAGATATACTGAAAAAGTGAATGCATTAAAGGTGAATGAATATGTCTCCTAAGCCTAGTTCACAGAGGTTTTAAGTTAACACCAAAATATCTAGCTAAAAAATTGGTAATATGGAGTTGGATTAAATAGTCTTCTGACATATTTGGCTTTTTAAATATTTCTTTTGGCTTGATAATAGTTTTTAGTTGTTATATATAGACAAATTTATTCAAATTCAAGTTGCTAACTGAATTTACCAGATATTTTGACATCAGTTAGATACAATCTCCTATTGCAAAGTGCCTACGTAAAATAAAAGATATGACATTAAGTCTCTGTACATGAAACTTTTACAGGAGTCAAATTATTTCTGTATGACAATATGTCTCACAAAGAAATTCAACCTTTCAAAACTGAAAATATTTAGATTTCTTATCTGATGGCTTCCTCTCACTAAAATACTAGTTAGAATGTTATCAGTAATTCAGACGTTCTGAGACACTTGCTCTGGGATTGGGTTTCCTCTAGGAAGGCTGTCCTTAGGGTTCATGGTGTCATCAGATTTTGGAAAGTCTTCTCTGTCCTCTGTTTTGTGGAAGTTTTCTAGATTTCCTTTCTTCTTCCCTTCCTCTCTCCTATGCTTCCCTTCCTCCCTTTTCTCTTCCTCCTTTCCTCCCTCATACTCTCCCTCCCTCAACTTTCTTCTTTATCCTTTCAATTGTTTAGAATAGGGTCACAGACTTACTTGACATACAAGAAATCTGAACCTCTTTCCTCTTTACTTCTCCATAACTATCCAGATTTCCATGATGAAGCCTCAAACTGTGAGACTACCCAAGTTGTAGAGAAGAAGAAATAGATTTAGCCAGTTTGAGTAATCTCGATCCTACTAAATAAAAAATGTTATCGAATAAACAGCTAAACGCTTCATATCTTTTTTTTTTTCTTTTTTTTTTTTTGCGGTACGTGGGCCTCTCACTGTTGTGGCCTCCCCCGTTGCGGAGCACAGGCTCCGGACGCGCAGGCTCAGCGGCCATGGCTCACGGGCCCAGCCGCTCTGAGGCATGTGGGATCTTCCCGGACCAGGGCACGAACCCGTGTCCCCTGCATTGGCAGGTGGACTCTCAACCACTGCGCCACCAGGGAAGCCCTCCCTCTTTAATATTATACATTTGATTCATTCTTCATTGGTTTGGTGGAGGAATTATGTATTTTGCTTTAAAACTCTCCAAAGAGGGATGCATTTAGAACTGTAGGAAGCAGAGACAAGAGTTTACTTGCTAGCAAATAATTTAGAAGTATGGAGATAATTATGTATAAAACAAAAATCAAAACATAGTAAATGATGGCTGAGTACCAATAAATTGGATCCGATCCTGAGTTTCTAGGGTCATGGGATGCTAGAACTGAGATTAGTTAATATCATCTCCACATTTTACAGATTTTAAGGCTTTATTTTAATTGCCCAATTTAGTATATTTGTCTATGTGAGTATACAAAATTATTTATTTTATGCTTTTATTTTAATTTGAAAAATCTTAACATATTTGTATGCTTAAATAATGGAATTTTGAGAGATAAAAATTCTACCAGATCTTTGAATTGTTGGAAGGGACTTTACCTTGAAGTTAATGAAACTTAAGTTACACTTCCATGATAACAGAAGAGACCCTAGAAATGTGTCCAAAGAGTCATAGAATTAGATAAAGTTGGTTAAAGTAATATATGGTATTTCTGTCCACTACTGCTTCTCTTCATTCACAACTTTTTTTTGTCAGATGAGGCTGCAATGGTGGGAGGTATGTCTGAGATCAGGCCAAGGGGAAGCTGAGTTGTGGATACACTAAACCTGGGTTTAGTGGCGTATGGTTTCAATCTCCTGATTGTTAGTTAAATTACTGGCTATCCAGTTAGAGCTGGAATACTCCAAATGCCCACTGGGCTGATTCCCAGGGGGGGACAGGGCCAGAGGTTGTATTATGATATGAATGTGTCTTACAGTGGTCAACACCAGAAATATATGGTAGAAGATGAGAAACAAGGTCCAACGTACATAAATACACAAGCTGGTTTGTAGAAAATATTTCTAGTCATCAGATATTTTAAATTATAAGTAGAGGTTTCAATTAACATCAGCACTCAGTCAAAACAGAAGTTCTCTCCTATCCTGAATATACTCTGTAATGCATTTTATGAAATTCAAATGTACCCTACATTATTTTTATTTTTTGATGGATTTTTGCAGTATGGAATATATGAGAATTTCTGAGTTACAGGACACAAATTCCTAGCAGTTCTATGAATGGTGGTTATGTCTGTGCTGACATTTAATGTTTTATGCATCTCATTACTACTAATAAAAACAAATTCAACCAATTATGTTAAAAAGGTTAAATTATCTTTTTATTCTTTTTATAGAAAGATATTATAAAACTGTTGTCATTTGAAGTAGTGATCAAAGAATATGCAGCCAAAATGAAAGAAAAGCATTATAGGAATGTGTCAAGGAGTTCGTTAAATAAGTCTTCTGTATTATTTTTCTACATTTTGTAATGACTGCAATATTTTCCAGATATTTTAGCTTTGATTTTGCTGTCATTTTCTTTCTCATTCCAAATAAATATTCATGTTCATATCTAGTTTTGTATCATAATGTTGTCATCTTTTCCTGAAAGAGAACTACCGAAATTATATGTGGTTCAGGTTCCACAAAACTTAATTCCACCTTGTAACTGAATCTAGAACAACTGTAGATGTGTATAGGCAGGGAGTGGGGCTGTAAAAGGGTAGAGGAGGCGGTGAAGCATGGTGGGTTCATGAGAGGAGGAAAGCCACATCTTCATCAGTTCATTTAGTTGTCCTTATCACTCTTTCTCAGGAGATGTAACAGAAAAATGAGGTCCACAAACAAGTTTTAGATGAGAGTTGGTACCTCCAAATGCATCTGGAAGCTATATGGGAAGACAGAGTAGCCCATGGAAGCCAAGTGTAACTTTTTCTTTCAAATCTGGTTGTTTGAAATATGCCTCTATCTGCCATGAAATGTTTTAATGTTTGGAATCTTTTCATTAATTTTCCATATTCTCCATTGGAGCGGGTCTATATTTCATTTTATGTACTGCCTTTCAAAGTCCTGATTCTTTGTAGTTCAAAACAACCTGACACTGGGGAGCCCTAGCCATACTGCTTTACCCAGGGATGACACCTCTGTCCATTCCATGGCCCAGCTCCATCGTTAGCCCTGACTTTGCAAAGTAATTCCCTACTTGTTAAGGCTAGCACTTTCCTCTATAGGAGCTGTCCCCTAGAGTTTGGGAACTCTTTAAAGGTGTGATAGAAAAGCTAGTGCAAATGTTTCATCTGGTTTTGGTTTGCAGGTTCCAAGCATATGGTTTCCAAATGTTACATTTGGAAAGTGGAATTCAGTAATTCGCAAGCATTTTGATCAAATCAATGACTTTATCCATTGTCTTCTGTGAATGAACAATACATGATGTCTGGCTCTTTTCAAACACCCTCTTCCCTCCTCTTATATATTCAACTGACATGTTCTTTCAAAGGTTAGGAGCATTTGGGAATCTGTATGTTTTGAGAAGAAAGGTGAACTCATTAGCTTCACTTTCTAAATATTTTAATAATGTTACTGAAGCCTGGAATGCCATCTTTATTCAGCTCTTTTGTTTTTCTGCCACAACTTAGCACTTACAGTGAATGGCAATACATATTAATAAGAAGGAAGCTTAATAAGACTCAGGTTAATGATGATAATTATTCCTACATGGTGTATGCTGACAGTGTGTGCAAAAGATATTCACTCTTCAAAAAAGCCCCAAGGCAGTACAGATAATTCTGACACTGAGTACGTTATCTGAGAAGAAGGTTAACAATGTTATGTGATACTTGGCTTTTTTTTTTTTTTCCTAAGTGAACATTTTAATTACCTGGGGATAATATCCATGACTGGAATTCAGTCAGTGGGCATAGGGCCAGTAACTTTTCAGGAGATCCCTGAGACAGACTTAGAATTTTAACCATTAAAAATCATAGGCTTGCAAATAGGGACACTATCTAGAAATAAATAAGCATAGTCAAGAATTAAGAAAAGGTCAGTGTTTTAACTCAAATTCTCATAGTGGGTTCCTAGTTTGAAGTAAATATTTATATTTTGATTAACCATGGCAAAAGCATGAAACTGTAAAGTTCTCCTTCCTTTATTCTTTTCCAAGTCCACCAAATTCTCCACAAAACCAAACACTCTGATGCTTACTGACCTTGTGCTCTGCTTTTTATTCCTCTATTCTAGGTTGCTTTCCAAACCTTCATTTACACCTGAAGAATAATGACAAGTGACTGATTAACAGTTCAGAGAGACATTCCACTTTTTTCCTCCCAGGGTCAATTGCCCTTTCAGAAGTATTACAACCTTAAACCAGGCATCTCAAATAAAACACCAGCTAAAGCCTGTCAAGTAACATTAATGAGTGAAGCTGGCCTACTGAGAATTGTAGTAAAACTGAAAGGGAGGCTTCTAGAATGGGGGCTATCATTGCATGTCTGCAGCAGATTATTTCCAAATAGACATTCTGGTCCAGTTTTGCTAAAAACATACTTTTACAGAAGAAGCTTGAAATGTGGATTTTTGTGAATTTCTCCCATGTTTAAATTTTGTCCATGAATTCAAACACTGCATAGGTCAAGCATAACGCGTCAAGGCCAAAAATGGTCCAAAGGGCACAAGTTTATAACTTCTGCTTTGAATGGAAGGGAATATGTTGCAATAACTATAACTCACACACTTCTGTTCCCAAGTTCAAGAAACTGGAGGACCCACACTCCTCTGATGCACTTGCAACCCTCTGCCCTTCCTCATGCTCTTCCATTTGCTCTGGGTGACCATGCTGCCCACTCCACCCTGGGGACCTACTCACTTTGGATGGCCTCTGTTAAATGTCACCCTCTCTGCAAAGCTTTCTAAGCCCCTTCTCTCTTACCAAACCATATTTCTACTACCTCCCTTGGAGAATGAATCCATTTTCTCATTACATTGCTAGGGTGTATGGCACATACTCTAATTAGCACTTAACATAATGTGCACATGCTAAATATCTGTGGGTGTGTTGGTCTCCCCAGTTACAATGTCAAGTCCATATGCAGAGTCCTTTTTTCATTTCTTTATCAGCATCACAGTATCTGCTTCATAATATACAATAAATATTTGCTGAATGAATGCATGGATTAGTGAAGGAATATTAGAAAGCTACTTTGAAGGCTTAAGTATTCTTGCAAACATCTCTGCTCCCATCAGGGGGTGAGAATATGGAAGACATTCAGTACGTATTTATTAAACAGGAAAAGAATGTCAACCAATGGGGGAGATTATTCTTTGAAGAGTTAGGGGGTGGAACATAGGAAATTCTCAGTGCTTGTTTCCCTGAAATCATTTCCCACCAGGAAAAAATAGGTTCTTAAAATCTCTCTGATCCAAAAATTTAACTTAAAATATAAATTATCATACATATATGTATACATATATATGTGTTTGTGTGTGTGTATATATATATATATATATATGTATATATATATATATATATGATGGAGATGTATTCACTGCTTTCATGATGACCTTTTAACATATCCCTTAGTGTGTCTTCTAATTGAGGCAACTGTGTAATGGCGTCAGTATCACAACTGAGCTGTTACTATTGAGGCAAAACCTTATATAAGGTCCATTGATTATAAAGTAAATTTTTTCAGAAGCAAGTCAGGATGAATTTGAATAAAAAAGCCATCTGGCAGTACTCTAGCCAACTGGTATTTATTATAAATGCACACAGTTATTTGAAATATAGTTGTTTATATCAAAGGTATTTAGTCTGATCATCACATTAGTGAAAATCAGCTTGAGTCCTTCTGTCCTGAGTCTTCTGCTTGAGTCTTCTAGGAAACTGCCTTACTAGAGCCTGATTTTAATTTAAAAATCTAGATTGACTTGGAAATATGTTAATGATTAAGTTAACAATCTAGTGTAAAGGTATCATCCAAGAACCCTATCCTTCATGTTGACCTAGGAAGATACATAAAGGTGAAAGAAATGATGCTTCTTCCATAACAGATATCTGTCATGCTTGTGGTCAGCTTTTATTTTTGCAGGGAAAGTACCAGTAGAAGACAAACTGCTTGTTCTGTAGATGACTCCAGCTAGCTGAATAGTTTTGCAGACAAAATCAAATTATGAAGGCCAGTTGTTTAGTCACTTGTACATCTTAACAATTAGCTAATCAGTTATATGAGAATCAATCAACGAATTAAAGATCTGGGTTTGTAGCCAGCTGTGGCATGGCAGTTGTGCTTTTAAAAAGAAAATAAAAGTTGTTTGTTGCTTAGTTTGTGTTGGCATGCTGCACACATAGCATATCATGATACTATTCGGGAACTTGTGCTATTTTACCTAACTTCGGACACTTCAACAATGAGCAGTTATGAATTGTGCACATTTTTCCCACTGGGGTCGTGCATGCAATGTAACCAAATTTGAATAAGCAGATTTTCAGAGTGTATTTGAATCTCTTCCTGGGGGCTAAAATAGACCTGCCACTGGTCTCTCCATTTCCTTTGGTAAGCCCTTGTATATTAAGCAGTGGAAAATAAAACAACAAATGTTATTCAGCAGAAAGATAAAAGCCCAATCTATGTAAAGTGAGACAGAAGAAATGGAAACAATGTGGATTTTGCATGTGAGCCTCATAAAATGCAAGCGTGAATTTCCTCTCTCAATGAGTGTGGTCCAACATTAAACGAAGCATGGGGCATGCTTATGAGAGATAAGATCAGTAGTTAGAGAACATACAGCAAGCTGTTCTACCCACATTGAATATAATTTCACTCCTCTGATCTATTAGGCCCTCTTGGCGCACATCTTTGTAGATTTTTGCTACTTCTCAGGAATGCATTAAAAAACCCTACAGGCTATAACTAAAATTACTGAATATTTTTTAATGTCTCACATGTTGACAGCCCCAATTTTCATTATGTAAGAAATAACTGTCGATAGTGCCATTTAAATCCCTATTCTTTAGACTTGTGAATGCTAATGGCTGGGCTGTCGAACTTCAGCTTTTCCTGTAATCGTTATTCCTGGTTTCCTGTGGTGGATATGTATCGAACATAAGAAATTAGCTGCAGAGAGAATTAGAGGGTGTAAGACTGAGTCATGTAAATGCCAAAAGCTTTTTGTGACATTTTTCAGACTTTAAAAATGGAAATATGTTATTTGCACAGTAGCTCCTGATGGAATATGACATACTGCAGTGATGTGGTGAGTTTAAGATTGGGCTGCAGGTCATTAGGAAGCCTCTGTGTGAGAGCCTGGGGCCTGAGCAGAGGAATGGGAGTGAGCTATTTGGAAGAAGCACGGCATTTGCTGACGAGCCAAAGAATCCTCGTTAGATCAAGAGCTACTAATGACAACTGAGAACCTGCTTGAACCTGTTACCATAAGTAAGGTTTAGGAATATAATTTTCAACTTGATGTAACCTTTTTTATTCCAGATGGTATTACATCATCATTATTATATCAGCACACACACAAAAAATCATAGGGCTAAGTACATACCTTAACTCTCATATTTCAATTAAGGCTGAGCTCTTTCATTCAGCTGAAATGAGAAATCTTTCTTAATAGATTTTGAAGCTTTTTTTGGGTCCTGAGAGGCATGGAGGATGGTGTGAGGGGCACATAGCAGAATTTTCTCTAGAGGAAAATGGAGGACTCCCATCTGTCACACTGTCCTTCACCTTCTGTTCCAATCCCTTTTAGCTTCTGAAGTCTCTTAAGGGGGCAGAAATGTCTCTGGTTTCACCTTTGGTTAGCAGAAAAGATCTCTCCAGAGGTTTATTTCTACTTCAGGGGATAGCCTTGCAATCCAGTGAGTCCACACTTCTTCTAAACATGGGAACATGGGCTTACTTACTTATTTATTTACTTATTTATTTATTTGATAAAGTAGCTCAGTAATCTTACGCTAATTTTGGTATATTCCTGCAGGGTTTAACGTGCTATCATGAGAAACAAGCTTGCTTAACCTTCTCTGTTTTCTATTCTAGAAAATTCAGTGTTCAGTTTTTGAAAGATACAGAATCTATGAAAACAAACACATGGTATTTGCAAGAAGAAGAGTCAGATGACCAAAAGGACACCTGAAAGAATTTTATAAGTGCAGTCTGGATATAGATGATTAGTGAAAATGATAAGACAAAACAAAACAAAACAGGAGGCAGGGGTTTTGACACTTTTTCCTTTCAAAAATGTCTTTTGGGAAGCTCCTGTCCAGACTTCTCCATGCACCCTATAAATTTAATACTGTTTTTCCCCTTAAATTCTCAGTGATGCTTAAATATGCCATTAAACCTCTTCTCCCAAAGCAAAAAAAACTAGTCGTCATCTTTGACAATTTCCTCTTCATGTTCTCCCTCCAACTTACCATCAAGACATGCTTGTTTTATTGCAAACCTCCTCATTTCTCCTTGCTTTCTCCCCACTGCTGCTTCTTAGTCCTGACCCTTATTTTATCAGAACTAGATTGGACAGTTTTAACTGTTCTCTCATCTTCCTGTCTCACCCCATTTCTCCACCTTCATTATTTACATAAATATTTCAGTTTTATGATTGTGAAATATTTATATATTTTTTCCGTCTTTACTGATGCTCAGGCACCTTGCGAGTAAGTGTGAGTCTGAGAAGAGTAATTCATTGCTTCCTGGGAGCCATAAAACCTGCAATCATGTTCCTTTCCAATCATGTTCTTTTCTTCCCCTGCTCAGTTGAGGAGCACTCTATTTTTCAGTTGTCCATGGGAACCAGTTTACATCAACAGTCAAAGCTATTCACAGTTTGGTCCTTTCTTACCTCTTGGGTTTACTTGCATTTGCCTGTGTTCAACCACCCACAAGCCAGGCTAACAGTGTTATGGCTTCATGAACTGTCATTAATTTTCATAACCTCATACTTTTTTCACATTCAGTTCCCTGTACCTGAAATGCCTTTCCCTACCTGACAAACATCTAGTCTTCCTTTAAGACTCCTCCTCAATGTCATCTCTCTCTATTTTCCTTACACTCTCAGGCTGAGTGAGGGGTTTTCTCCCTGTAGGCCTTTATACTTTGAAATGTATTTATACTTCTGGCTTGACTGTGATATTCAAGGCCCTTTATGACAATGGCTTTGTTTTATTCACCTTTGGAATCCTAGATTTTAGCACTTCAGGGGAGGAAAATTTATAACCCAAAATATGCCTCTTTAGCATGTTGATTATTTTAGGCTGATTATTTTTAAGAAACAGCATACAGAAAAGCTCTGGAAACCACATAAAAGTTTTCCTTTTGTAAGAAAAAGGAAAATTTAGATTTATAAGGGAAATCGCCACTTGTACAGGTATTTCCCTGGCTGTACTGGGAAGAGAAGGATGACTAAATCTTTAGAAACTGTCACCAGTGGAGAAGGCAATGACAAATCTGCATAACTATGTCTGATTACTGTGCTTTTCCTGCTCACCTCCCATAACTGACTCCCCAACCGCAACATCTTTTGTCTTCAGCTGAAGATAATATTTAAAGTGATGGCTTTAGCCATTTTAGAGAGTTACTCATTTTTCCTGGGTCTCTCCCATATATACTGGAAGTACACATGTTATGAAACTTTTGTTTGTTTTTTTCTCCTGTTAATCTGTCTTATATCAATTTATTAGACCAGCCAAAGAACCTAGAAGGGAAAGTTTTTCCACCCCTACATCCACAAAACCAAATCAAACCCATCGTTGCAATGAAAAATAAATGGATGAACTGAAGATATAACTCAATACTTTCTCTTTGCATCAATTATGAAAAGCAGTGGAAATCAAACACACTGAATATCCGATATACTGCCTGTACAGAACATGACCCAGGGAGCAGTAAATTCATAGAAGAAGCATCTGCATTTTTCCTTGAACAAAATCTCTGCTTACTTTGAGGTTTACCCATCAATGCCATTTGAAGAAACACTGTTCTGCTAACAATGTGCCACTTTATTGAATTCTATTAGAAGATTTCACTACAGGTTTAATTACTGCTCACCTTGGTGTCAGGCTGCTTTCTCTTTATTAACTAATCATCTACTGGCCCAGTGGGGTTCTTCTAGCCTCCAGGCTTCTCAAGATATGTCAAACCAGATTATCTGCCCTTATTTTACATGGATTAAAATTTAAGTTTTTTCTAAACTCAGTGAAGAAACAATCTCCCACCATTTAATATATACAGACTATACCAAGGCATGAATTTATATAGCCTGAACTGAGTTAGTCATCAGAGGTTTGTTAATTAGCTTTGGAAAAGTAAGTTAGCACAACTATACTAGTAAATAGATATATTTGATGAAATTTTTATTTTACTTTACAACAGAGAATACCGTTGCGTTGTTTGAATGGTTTCTAAATACCGGTTATGGAACAGAGGGCAGAGACCAGGCTTTGTGTACACTAATATGACAACATCATAGTTCAGAATATTTTTGCTTCAGCAGCTCTCAGAAAGGAAGATTCTATGAACTGGGTTGGCCTTGAAGTAACTGTTATTTGTAAACTGTTTTTGTTGATTCCAAATCAGTATGCTGAGAATTACTTCTATAAAGCCTAGCTTTCTAGAAGACTTTCATGTTGAAATCTTCTGAAACTTAAAGGTGAGGTATTTTGAAATATCACAGAGTGCCAAATGGCATAAAATATGTCAAAAGTATCTTCTGATTTTTAAACAATTTGAAAATCAGAGTTCAGTGTTTTATGATCTTTTGAAGTGTACTTGAGTCCCTCTAAGTTTATACTCTATGAAGCCTAGTCATTATGTGTTATAGATAACAAAGCTTCCTACCTTTTTTTTTTTTTTTTTTTTTTTGTCTTGGGGTATATATTTGTATGCCAGTCCAATACATGGTTAATAAAATGTTAGAACTTTTCTGTTAATTATATATAATTAATAAAATACTTTACATGAATTAAATCAAGAAACTTAGAAGTTATATAATTTATTCACACAAATGAGTTGTTGCAGATCTAAGAGTAAAATTTATGATTTCTCTTCATTCCCAGATCTCACTGCACTTAACAATAACAATTTAATCCAAAAGTAATGGATAATTAGAAAATATTTGTTTTTCCTCACAATTGTTGTAGTTATTACATTGTTTCTGACAGTTTTTGCATTACTATTTTACCTTCAGAAATGCAACAGTAATTTTTGATAAATTTCATTTTTATAACAAGTTTATGAGGAAGGGTAAAACTAAGTAGAAAATATATCTGAGTTGTAAGTTATAATTGGAGTTATAAGTTCACTCCAATTTTATTGAGATGTTATTTGGCTTGAATTTCTCTTGAATGAACCTGGATTTAAGAATGAGAGAAGATTTGAAGGCTATGTTTTTCTCTTCATTTTATTTAGTTATTTAACACTTTGTAGTCCATAACTAATAAAGAACTAGTATGATGCTAGCTGTAAAGTTTTTTTTTAATCTAATAGAGAAGTTCCTATCATTTTTTAATTTGCTGCATATCTTTATTATGAATAGCTGCTGAAATTTGTCAACTGCTTTTTTCTGTATTGATTGAGATGATTACATTTTACTTTTTAAGTCTGTTAATGTGGTGATTTATACTAATTTTCAAATGTTGAAATAGCTTTGTTTAGTTCTTGAATAAGTCCCACTTGTGATTTACTATCCTTTTTATATTTTGTTGTATTCTATTTGCTATATTTTGTTAATCTTTGTGTCTATTTTTATGATAGATTATTGCCCTGTAATTTTATTTTTCCCTCTTTTCCTGCCTTTTCTGGCTTTAACTAAGCATTTCATTTGATTCCATTTCATCTTCTCTCTTTACATTTTAATGTTTCTTTTAAAAAGATGTTAGTGGTTGTCCTAGAGGTTGCAGTATAAATTAACTAACCTAAGTCTACCATCAAATAACATATAGCACTTCACAAGTACGGCAGAGATCTTAGAGTATTTCTAATTCCTCCATCTCATCCCTTATGACATTATTGTCATTCATTTCACTTATGCATATACCATGCATTCATTGCATTACTTTAAATAAAATATAACTATTTTAGATCAATTAAGATTAAGAAAACTAAGAGATCTTGTTTTATCTTTATTTTTTCCTTCTCCAGTGCTCCTTCTTTCTCTATGTAGATCCACATTTCTGATCTATATATTTTTTTTCTCCTTGAAGAACTTCTTTTAACAGTTATTTCAGGGCAGTTCTGTTGTTGATAAGTTCCCTCAGTTTTTGTTCATCTAAAAAAAATCTCAATTTTTCCTTCAATTTTGAAGAATAATTGGTGGGTTTTTTTTCCCCTTCAATACTTTAAATGTTTCATTCCATTCCCTTCTTGCTTGTATGATTTGTGATGTGAAGTCTGCTGAAATTCTTATCTTTGTTTCTCTTCGGGAAAGTTCCTGCCAAACCCTGCCCCAACTCTGGCTTCTTTCAGGATTTTCTTTTTGTCCTTGGTCTCCTGCAGTTGGAAAACGATATACCAAAATGTATATTTTATGGTACTTTTCCTGCTTGGTTACCCCAGAGCTTCCTGGATCTGTGGTTTGGCCTATTTTATTAATTTTCTAAAGTTCTTGGCCATTATGAAAATACTTATTTTGCTCTATTCTTTATTCTCCTCCTGGTATTCTGAATACGCATATGTTGTACCATTTGAATTTCTCCCACAGTTCTTGGATGTTCTTTTCTGATTTTTTTTTCATTCTTTTTTCTCTTTGCATTTCAGTTTGGAAAGTTTTATTAATCTATATTCAAGCTCACTGATTCTTTCCTCAGCTGTATCCAGTCTACTGATGAATCAATCAAAGGCATTTTTCATTTCTGTTACAGTGTTTTTGATGCTACCATTTCCTTTTGATTATTTCATAGAGTTCTCAGCTCTATGCTAGAATCAGAGAAAAGCCCCTCTCCCAGGTGGAATAAGGCTCTGGTAAAGTCTTTCTCATTGGAGAGTAGGCATTTGTTATGGAGAACACTTTGGGCATATTTTATAATGGTTACTCTACCTCTCCCTGCCCTTCCAGGGCCAAGAGAACATCTTTCTTGGCTCCTCACTGTGAGAATCTGGTGGGGCTCCTGGAGTAGAAGTGTGAGCCCCTCCTAAGATTGCAGCCTCAAGATGTTTCTCAAACTAGTTTTCTCTCAAGTTCTAGCAATTCATCAAAATTACCATTTAGTGTCCCTATCATGTTACGGCTTTTGCTCTAGGAAAGCCAACTTCAGTTGTGACTCTCTGAACTTGTCTGTCTCTTCAGATTTGTGGTGGCAGCTTGTCCTGTTGCCTCATTTCTCCCAGGGGTCTAAGAAAAGTTGTTGATTTTCAATTTGTTTATCTTTTTTCTTGTTTTTAAGGGTGGGAGTGATGACTTCCAAGCTCTTTCATGTCAGAACTGAAACCAGGAGTTCTAATTTTCTATTCTTATGATACCTTGTCATTCTTTGCTTTCAGGGCTATACTGTCCTCAAAAAACAAGATGAAAAGAATTCCTTTCTCTGATATTTTCTGAAATATTTTGTGTGAGAGTGATTTCATCTTCCTTAAGTGCTTAACAGAAATTGCCAAAATAAGCCAGGATTTCTTTTTGAAAATATTTTTGATTATAAATTCAATTTCTTTTATAGTTGGGCTTGTCAGATCTTTCTATTTCCTCTTTTGTCAGTTTTTTAAAAATTCAAACTGCTTTTTTTTTTGTCAAAATTCATTTTTATTAATAGAAAATAAACATTTATTCCAGTTGTTATACTTGAAGTTGCTAATAAAAAAGAATTTAAAATCACCACTTAATATTAACTAAGTGAAACTGTGGCTTAAGAAAAAAAGTATTCAGCACCATTTGCTCATAGAACTTTCAGACTTTGTTCTTAAAGTTTCTGGAACTTTCCCATCTGTAAAGTACAGGAATTGCTGAGCTACATGAGGAACCCTCTCTGGGACAACCAACGAGAAGTTAAGCAATCAGTATATATTCAGCCTGGTAACTTGGACTGTACAATGATCCCCTCCTCTCCACTCTGGCTCAGGAGGGACACGCTTCTAAGCACTGAGGTATGATGAGTCTGACTGTTATTAGCTGGAAAGACCAGTTCTAACAGCAAATAACAGTAAATCTCTGGCACAGAGACTACTGTCCTTAATGTTCTGTGATTTTAGGAAATTCTGTAAATAGCTTGGCTTTAGTTCAATTTACTCAGAAATGAAACATGTTTAATAAGATTAAACTACTCTGCTAGAGTAAGTGTCTGCTGGTTTAGTGTCCTTATAAAATACATACATAATTCGTGTAGGTAAATCATAGTCTTAAAGTATACTTAGAATACTGCATTATTGAAACCAGAGTCTAACAAAATGACTACAGTTAGAAGCAGCTAATGAAACTAAATCCAAAGTTATGACAAGGGAGACTCATTCTCACTTGAAGCTGTGTCACTTAGAGAATTAAAGCCATTCAAGGCAAGGTGAAGGTGGCACCTTTAGATAATTCCAATCAGGGCCAGAAATTAGCATTTCTAAATATTTCAGAAAAGTCCATAGAAGTGTTTCAAAGACTTTTATGCAAAAGAATGTCTATCTTTCTGCATCAGTGAGTAGTAGTGCCCATCAGAATTTCCTAATAACACAAAGACAAAGGCAAGTCCATACACTTGATCAGATGTCAAAGGAATGGGAGGTGGACTATTAGGTCACCCTTAGAGCTTCTGCTGGCTTTTTACTATATGCTGTTCACCAGTGTGAGTCAGATGGACTTTTGTGAGAGAATAGTGTTTGGTGGCCAGGACCTCTTTTGGGCGTTTCTTGCTAAGTGGAATACACAACAGATAAGGGAATAGGGGAGGTAATACAGGGAAGCTACTCTTTCCAGCTCAGAAGGAGTTGATGACGCCTATATATGCATTCAAGAAGCCCATGGGATCCTCTAGCTGTGGACAATGGCTAATGTGGTCATCCAGAATCGACACTGTGGACCACGGCAGCATTTTCCTGTACAGCTCCAAAAACTCTGGATAGGGATTCACTAGATCCAGTGGCCCATAGATAAAATGAATGGGAATAGATACAGAGGCAAGAGCTCCCACCCAGTGTCTTCTAAACTTCTTCCTTTGATTGATGTACTGCAAGAGACTATCGATAACCAAGTTCCCGTCACTGTTGTCTATCCCTGCCCACATGTCCCACAGTTCACTCTCAGAGGGTCGGGTGTATGGTCCAAAGACTGGGGTGAGACCTCGCGAGAATACGAAGAAGTTCATCAGTCATGTGAGGATGGGTGACAGCATGCCTCCATCTTTGAGAAGCTTTTGGAGAAGGAGAAGACGGTGAGTCTCAAGAAATATACCTCCATTCGACAGACAGAGACTCTTGATGGTAAGCTGACCAGATCGATTCTGCTTGAACCTATAGAGCAGCTCCTGAGCAACACTATCCCCACAGTCGTGACACAACAGGTTGATCCTACGGTTCTGGAGCCCCAGATGCCGCAAAAGAGCCTCTACGATGCTGGCCTGCTCGAATATGGAATAGTGACGTGATCTCAGTTTGTCACTGAAGCCAAAGCCTAGGAAATCAAGGGCAATCACTCGATGAAACCTGAGGGTCAGACCTTCCCAAATCTTGTACTAGCCATAGCTGGACATTGGAAAGCCGTGTAAAAGTACAACTATCTCTGGACTTCCAACCACACCCACAGAGTCTTGGTAGAAGATACGCAGTCCCTTGTAGGTAAAAAATTTGCCTGATGAGTTCCATGAGTGAACAGCAGGGGAGAGCTGGGGGGGCGGGATGTGCAGATAGGCCGCAAGCAGGGGCACAGCCAACAGCCCCACCTGGACCCACCACTCCCTCATCCTGATTCAGGTAAGACCTGAGCTACAAGACTCCATGTTTGGGGCCAAACTGCTTTTAAGTCTCTTTTTTTCCAAGAAATGTTTTCACTTTATTGTCTAATTTACTAGCATAAAGTTGCTTACAATATTCCATTATATGAACATTTTATAGTAATAGCCACTAATTCAATTCTGCTACTGCTAATTTTATTTTTTCTTCATTAATCTTCACATATGGTTTCTGTTTTATTAGTCTTTTAAAGAACCAACTTTTGGATCTGCTAATTTTCTCCATGTTTGTCAGTCATGGATTTCTGTTCTTTATTGCTTCCTTTTCTCTACTTGCTTTGGGTATAATTTGATGTTTTTTTAACCTTCTTAAGGTGGTAAGTTAAATGATTCACTTTATAACTTTCTTCTTTTCTGATATTGGCATTTAAAGTTATAAATGTCCCTTTGAGAACTGCTTAACTGTATCTCATAAATTTTGATGTTTTACTTTATTATTCAATTAAAATTTCCTTCTGATTTTTGCCACCTACTGTTAATTTAGAAATGTACTGCTTAATTTCCTAATATTTTAGAATTTTCTAGATATCATTTCTATTCATTTCTAATTAAATTCTTTGTGGTCAGAGAACATACTCCATAGGATTTCAGTCTTCTGAAGTCTATTGAGATTTATTGTCTATCTAGGTACAGGCTTTACCTTGGTGAGTGTTCTACTGGCATTTGACAAAAATTTGCTTTTTGCAGTCTTATGTTAATGTCAATTAGCTCATAATGGTTGATGTTTTTCCCATCTTCTGTATTTGTACTGTTTTGTATATTTGTTCTATTAGTAAATATGAAAGATGTGTTTAACATTCCAACTTATCTGTTTCTCTCTTTAGTTCCATCAGTTTTGTTTCCTACTTTTCAATGATTTCTCATTAGGTGCATATTTAAGCTTGTTTTGTATTCTGCTGGTTGACCTGTTATTACTATACAACATATCTCTTTATTTTTTGTAATACCTGTTGTCTTGAATTATACCTTGTCTCATAGTAATATAGCCATAACAGCCTTTTTAATGTTTATTGCTGTATGGTATATATCTTCCATCTTTTTACTTTCAATCTCTGTGCCTGTTTTTAACGTATGCATCTTGTAGACCGCATATGGCTGGAATTTGCTTTCTGAAAGCATACAATGTCTGCCTTTTAATTTGAGTACTTAGTCCATTTACTTTTAATATAATTATTGGTATGGTTGGGTTAAAGTCTATTATTTTAACCCATGTATTCTTTGTATCATTTGTTTTTTGTTCCTCTGTTCCTTTTTTTGATGTCTACTTTTGGTTTAATTGAATATTTCTAGTGTTTCATTTATTTTCTCTCATGCTTTTTAGCTGTACCTTTTTATATTATTATTTTAGTGGTTTCTCTACTAAATAAAATAATATCTCACTCTCACTGAAGTCTATTTAGAATATTTTACCATTGCACAATTTGCACATCACACATCACAGATGTAAAAATCTTACAGCAGTATACTCACAGCCTTCTTCTTTTGTTCTAATTTGTCAAATATTTTCATTTTACATTGGTTATAAAGCACCTTACAATTATATTATTTTTGCTTTAATTTTTCACTTGTTTTTTTTGTTTGTTTGTGTTTTTTTTTTTTTTGCAGTATGCGGGCCTATCACCGTTGTGGCCTCTCCCATTGTGGAGCACAGGCTCCGGACATGCAGGCTCAGTGGCCATGGCTCATGGGCCCAGCTGCTCCGCGGCATGTGGGATCTTCCCGGACCGGGGCACGAACCCGTGTCCCCTGCATCGGCAGGTGGACTCGCAACCACTGAGCCACCAGGGAAGCCCTCACTTGTTTTTAAAGAGAAATTCATAGACCAAAAAGAAGATAATTTATTTGCTCATATATTTAGGATGTCTTTGGCTCCAGTATTTTCTGATAAGTCAGTTTTATGCATATTCATGGTCCTCTATATGCACTGTGTTGATTTTCTTTGCCTGCTTTCATTTCTTTGCCTGCCTTCTTTATGTCTGATTTATGGCAATTTTACTATCATGTGTCTAGGCATAGTTTTGTTTGAATTTATTCTCATTTAATGAGCTTCTTAGATCTGTAATTTTACTTTTTTAATTTTTTCATCAAATTGAGACAACTTCAACCATTATATCTTCATATATTTCTTTCATGCCTTTTTATCTCTCTTGTCTCTTTTGGGGACCCTATTTGCAGATGTTCAACTGCTTGATATTTCCCACAGGTCACTGAAGAACTGATCATTTTTCTTCTTTTTCTATGTATTATTCAGATTGTATGATTTCAATGAAAGCATTTTGAAGTTTTCTGCCCCTTTCTGCCATCTCCAATCTGACATCAAGCTTATCAAAGTGAAAATTTTCGTTTTAGATATTCTAATTTTTTATTCTAGATTTCCATTTGGTTCTTTTTTGTACTTTCCTTGCTTATCTGAGATTTCCTATCTCTTTACTCATTAAGGCCATATTTTCCTTTAAGTTTTTAACATCTTTATAGTAACTAAAGTCACTATCTTTTTTTTTTTTTTTTTTTTTTTTTGTGGTACGTGGGGCTCTCACTGTTGTGGCCTCTCCCATTGCGGAGCACAGGCTCCAGACGCGCAGGCTCAGCGGCCATGGTTCACGGGCCCAGCCGCTCCGCAGCATGTGGGATCTTCCCGGACCGGGGCACGAACCCGTGTCCCCTGCCCCGGCAGGCAGACTCTCAACCACTGCGCCACCAGGGAAGCCGCAAGTCACTATCTTTTAATTCTAATATTTGGATCATCCTGGAGTCTTTTTCTATTCACTGCTTTATTTCTTTATGATGGGTCATATTTTTCTGCTTTTCAACATGCTTATTAATTTTTGTATTGTTTTTGGAAGTTTGCAGGTGATATAAATGGTATAGATTATGTAGTCATTTTTTACATAGTGTTGAGTTCTGTTCTGGCAGTTTGACAATTTACCAGGGGGCTCCTAGATCCTATCAAGGCTTGGCTTAGGCTTTGTTACGGTATGGTCCTTATTACTCTTAAGATATTAATTTTCTAGTGTTTTAGCTGAATGCCCAGGGGGCTGATGAGCTCTTTCAACTCTGGCTGGGCTAGAACTTAAGACTTCCATACTGTGTAACCTCCAGTATCTTTGTTTCACTCCCAATCCTTGTAAGCACCACGCTCTGCCAGACCTCTGAGTCTTACTCTCTAAAATCTAAAGTGAAGCCCTTGATCCAAGGGCCTTACAGAGATTATTGAGACCACTCTTTTCCCAAGCAACCTTCTCTCTAACATTTTGCCCTGCAAATTCCAGCTGCTTTCTGCAGCTCTAAATTCTGGACTTTGCCTCCTCAGCCAAGTGGGACTGCCCTGTTTCTGTTGGTCTTCAATTCCTTATTCTGGTTTAGGGAATTTGTCCCTAGACAAAAGCCTAGGCGATCAAGCAACTCACCTCTTGTGTTATCCTTTTTTCAGAAGGAATTCCTGTGCTGCCTACTGTCAAATGCCAAAAAACAGTCACTTCATGTATTTTGTTCAGTTTTATGGTTACTTAACATGTTTGGACAAGTCTGGAACAAGTTAATCTTTCATATTTGGAAGTAAAAGTCCCACACTGTTATCTTTTAAACAGGAGAATAACTTCTGGAAGGTGGTAATTCCAATCTTCTACAAGGGGATGCACTGATATTATATTTATTGCTGGTAAGCATTGAGTACCTGAGACAACAAAGCAATGACACCTCACTGTCCTCAAATAAAGGTACAGGTAGAGGAAGAAAAATCTCTAGTTTGGTACTATGCCATATATTCTCAAAAGTGATCCCTGACTTTGATATCTAGTGTCTCAGTTTTCTGGTTAGAGCATCTAAATACAAAATACAGACAATGAGGAGGTAAATCCAGAATGCGTATTTGGTAGGTTAGTAAATATCTGTAATTAATTTTTCCTTCATGTAAAAAAATTAAAGGCAAAACTTGAAATGGTGCAATTCAACATTATATGTTTCAACATATAATAGGAGATATAAAATGTCTAAAGTCATGTGATATTAACACTTGCCCATTTTATTTGATTTTAAAGCTTATCACCTTTTACATTATGAATAATAGTTGAAAGAATGTGGTTAAGCTAATAATATGATAATTTAAAATTTGGGCTTTCTTTCTTTTATTAGTTTCTAGTTTTTAGATTTATTTTTACCTAACTGGAGATTTTCCACATGAAATATATTTCATAGTACTTTTTATATAGTCAACAGAGTGAAAAAGACATGTGTTAAACATAGAATTTTACATGGCAAAGTATTTGGCATGGATCAGATTACAGTGGCCATTTTTTTTTTTTTTTTTTTTTTTTTTTTTTCTTTTTGTGGTATGCGGGCCTCTCACTGTTGTGGCCTCTCCCATTGCGGAGCACAGGCTCCGGACGCGCAGGCCCAGAGGCCATGGCTCACGGGCCCAGCCGCTCCGCGGCATATGGGATCCTCCCAGACCGGGGCACGAACCCGTATCCCCTGCATCGGCAGGCGGACTCTCAACCACTGCGCCACCAGGGAGGCCCTACAGTGGCCATTTTTGAACATAAGAAAACCCATGCTTCCTCATTTGATTTTAAGTGAAGACTGAAGCAGCTGGGTCCCATCCTTTTTCATTCACCCTGCAGACCCAAGAGCACTGGTTTTTAGCTGTCACTCTTAGCATTTCGTTGAGTTTTCTTTGTTTGTTTATTTATTTATTTACTTTTTAACTTACTCCATTCCTTCAAAATGTTTCTACACATTTTCTTCTTATTAATTGTACTATGTGTATATTGGACACTGAGAATTCTCTTATCTTCTTGCCTAGTATTAAACAACAAAAAAGTTTTGCCTTTAAGATTAAATTTTCTTAACTGACATCCCACTTGAAAAAGAATTCCCTCTCTATTTATGTGTCCTGTGAAATTATCTGCTAATCCAATTCCTCCCCCATCTTGAGACTATGTTTCCAAAAATCCCTACTGTTGGAGATCTAGTAGAAGTTCTCTGTGCTTTGTGTGATAGTAAAACTTTGAGACTTGTGTAGTCTGAGGAAACCATAAAAGCTCATAGTAATAGTTTTTACTTTCACCAAAGTAAAGCAATGAAAATGTCCTGTTTCACTGTATTTTACTTAGTAATAAAGTGTCATGTACTACTAATATATAAAAATCACTTGTTTGCTAAAAACAATGGATGTCCCTCCTTCTCATCCTTAACCCAATCATCTGTGATTGTGTACACATTTATTCCAGTTAATGTGTGCACTAAGGAGTGTTTCTTTCTATGTTTGATACTCCATACAAATGGCTGACTTCTTTACAACTTTATAACTCAGGCTGGTTGACTCCCTCTGTTCAAGTCCTCTGTGGTCCCAGTGAGCCAGAGTGACTCTTTATTGTCACATGAAAAAGCATTTTCATGTATTAACATGATCTTCCACTCATTTTCACATCCTATTTTCTGTTCCACCCTGAGTTCCTTCCCTTTTAAATTCTCTCCAGAAAAAAAAATACTTATGATTCACACATACATGATTTTCATGTAAGGATAATATGAGCTTCAGAAGGATTTGATATACTTATTTGTTCCCTTGTTTAAAGAACTTAGAAAAACATTATGTTTTGGAATAACTCTTCAAATTTATTATTACATTGAGCATATGATAGATGATCAATGAGTTCTTGTTTTATGAGTAAGTTAAAGTTTTAGCAACCCATTCACACTGTCCATGCACTTCTAATTCAACATTTGATTTCCTTCCAGTTGTGTTTTAGTAACTGCAATTATTTTCCCTAGTTCATATGCAAATCATGGATTTTCTGGAGACTTTTCATGTGTAGAATTTGTTCTTGCAATTTAGAAAACTTTAGATGTTAAAAATTGATAAAAATTCAAGCAGCCAAGTTAAGTTGCAAAATGTAAAACATTACAATGGAGACTTCTACAAATTAATTTTTCAGAATTTATGGTTATTAATCTTGTGAAGCAGAAGTTGTTTAATGATATATTGTTAGACCTGGAGGACTCCCAAAATTTAGAAGCAAGTTAAATAATTTCCCTATCTTAAACTAGTCCTAACAAAAGACTAAGAAAAAAATTTTAGATCAACTATTTGTACAGTCCTTATAGAAAATGTACCATCTGGTTACAAAACATGGGCTGAACTTACTAGCAAGTCTGCTGAACCTCCAAAACTGAGTACCAATCTCTAGTATATGGTGGCTTTATCAAAGTGCAGCTACCCTGTGTAGCTTAAAATAACCTGGGAACTCTTCAAATCACTTTAAAGATGTTATCTTCATAACATTTTAGCTACTGGTAATCCTAATGGGTAGGTTTGTCAGTGAGAGGTTGGCACTGGTCATTACTACAAAATTACTTAATTGAAATGATGCTGAATGGTTTTATGGGAGCTGATGTGTTCTCAGCTCCAAACTCACATATTTAATGGCCTACTCCACATGAATATCTAGCTTTCCACATTCAAAACTCTACAAGTACAAAACTGAACTCATAGTATATTTCTTGTCCCAAATCTGCACCTCCTGTGGTCTTCTCCACTTGTTTCAGTTCTGAAACATCAACATCATCCACAACCCTTTTCTTTCCCTACACCCCAAGTCCAACCAAACTGCAAAGCCTCTTGACCCTATCTATCTTCTATATGTTTAGGATCTGGTATCTCCACTGCTACCACCATGATCTAAGTTACATCATTGTTGCCTAGGTTACTGAAATAATCTCCTATTTCTTAAATAAAGTTACTTATGGCTACTATCGTCTGCGCATTGTGCTTAGAACTTTACGTGCATGATTTTGACTAGTCTTCATAATTGCATTAAAAGATGATTACTAGCCCTCTTTTATATATTAGGGAGCTGATACTTTAAAAAATATTTTCCCTAAGACCACACAACTTGTAAGCCACAGAGCTAGTATTTCAACCCAATTTATTTAATTCCAAACCTGGATTTACAACACCTCTATGATGTTTAATCTTTGTGGCAATCTTAGTTCTAGTAACTACAAAACTAAAGCAAAGTTAAGATAAAAACTATAGGATGAGAATCTTTTTATAATACTTATGAGATCTAGAAGGTAAACAACCCCCCCCCCCAAACTCTAAAGTAACTCTGATACAATTAAAATGGCAATTTGGGGTAGAATCATTAGGGTAATTGTTCTACTTCTTTAATTCTGACTGTGCATATGGCAGGAACAGTGAGAGGTCTGTGATTTTACCCTACTTGCAAGCTAAAACGTTTGCCTACCAGAGTTTCATAGAGGCTTGCAGAAGACATGAGAATCCTCAGTCAGGGGTTATAGTTAATCATTTATCCTTTAGGCCCAGCCTGGGAGAAATCTTTCTCATATTAATATACTAGGATATTTTAATAGCACATAAATATCTGTGGTTTAAATGCAATAAGGGCCCTAACTTCAGACTATATTTCAAAGCTACAGTAATCAAAATAGTATTTCTTACTAATAGTACAAAAACAGACACATAGATCAATGGAACAGAATAGAGAAATAAACCCATGCACTTATGGTCAATTAATCTATGACAAAGGAGGCAAGAATATATAATGGAGAAAAGACAGTCTCTTCAACAAATAAGTGGTGCTGAGAAAACTGGATAGCTATACTGGACAGAATAAAATTAGAACACTTTCTTACACCATATACAAAAATAAATTCAAAATAGATTAAAGACCTAAATGTAAGACCAGAAACCATAAAACTCCTCCTGGAAGAAAACACAGGCAGAAAACGCTTTGACATAAATCGTAGCAATATTTTTGGATCTGTCACCTAAGGCAACGGAAACGAAAGCAAAAATAAACAAATGGGACATACAATTAAACTTAAAAGCTTTTGCACTGCAAGGAAACCACTGACAAAATGAAAAGTAAACCTACTGAATGTGAGAAAATATTTGCAAATGATATGACTGACAAGAGGTTAATACCCAAAAATATACAAACAGCTCATACAACTCAATATCAAAAAACCCAAAGAACCCAATTTTAAAAATGGGCAGAAGATCTAAATAGACATTTTCCAAAGAAGACATAAATAGCCAACAAGCACATGAGATATCACCTCACACCTGTCAGAATAGCTATCATCAAAAAGACCACAAATAATCATTGTTGGTGAGGATGTGGAGAAAAGGGAACTCTTATGCACAGCTGGTGGGAATGTAAATTGGTACAGCCACTATGGGAAACAGTATTGAGGTTCCTTTAAAAAGCTAGAACTACCATATGATACAGCAATTCCACTCTGTGATATGTATCCAAAGAAAACAAAAACACCAAATTGAAAAGATACGTGCATCCCAATGTTCACAACAGAATTATTGACTACAGTCAAGATATGGAAGCAACATATAAGTATCCATCAGCAGATGAACAGATAAATACGTACACAATGGAATACAACTCAGCGACAAAAATAATGAAAATTTGCCATTTGCAACAACATGGATGAACCTGAAGGGTATTATGCTTGATGAAATAAGTCAGCCAGAGAAAGACAAATACTGTATGTTATCACTTCTAAGTATAATCTAAAAAATAAAACAAACAGATGAATAGAACAAAACAGAAACACATAAAGAGAACAAACTAGTTGTTACCAGTGGGACGAAGGAAAGGGGAGGGGCAAGATAGAGATAGGTGATTAAGATGTACAAAATACTATGTATAAAACAAGCTACAAGGATACATTGTACAGCACAGGGAATGTAGCCAATATTTTATACTAATTTTAAATGGAGTATAATCTATAAAAATATTAAATCGCTATGTTGTACACCTGAAATTAATATAATATTGTAAATCAATTATACCTCAATAAAATTTTTTTCAAATAAAATTAGTTACCATTGTGGGGAAAAAAAGACTAAAACATTAAAGGCAGTAAGTACAATCTAATGTTAGTTTCACAGCTAAACTGATCAGAACTAAGGGTAGAAGAGCATTTTATAGTTTTTACAGATTTACAAACTCACTAATATTCTTTGTGCTCAGTTGAGTCCTAGGCAGAACTTCTCAAGGGAGAACTTCAAAATAACTGAGGGTGTTAAGAAAATCAGCATGTCTGAGTTAATGATTCCAAGCATTGAAATTTTAATTTTCTCCTATTTAATAATAATTTGCTTGTTATGTAGTATATTAATAACTATTCTACTTTATAGTATTCTTTAAACACAGTTTAACTGCAGATGAATTTAACACAAATTCTGTTGTTTGGGTAGATCTCAGTGTGCACGGAATAAAGAAAGAGGTGAAAATACCTCCAACTGAGCTAAATATTAACTAACTCCAAAAAAGGCATCTTATACTACAAAGCTACAGTAATCAAGACAGTATGGTACTGGCACAAAAACAGAAATATAGATCAATGGAACAGGATAGAAAGCCCAGAGATAAACCCACGCACATATGGTCACCTTATTTTTGATAAAGGAGGCAAGAATATACAATGGAGAAAAGAAAGCCTCTTCAATAAGTGGTGCTGCAAAAACTGGACAGCTCCATGTAAAAGAATGAAATTAGAACATTCCCTAACACCATATACCAAAATAAACTCAAAATGGATTAAAGACCTAAATGTAAGGCCAGACACTATAAATCTCTTAGAGGAAAGCATAGGCAGAACACTCTATGACATAAATCACAGCAAGAACCTTTTTGACTCACCTCCTAGAGAAATGGAAATAAAAACAAAAATAAACAAATGGGACCTAATGAAACTTTAAAGTTGTGCACAGTAAAGGAAACCATAAACAAGATGAAAGACAACCCTCAGAATGGGAGAAAATATTTGCAAACGAAGCAACTGACAAAGGATTAATCTCCAAAATTTACAAGCAGCTCATGCAGCTCAATATCAAAAAAGCAAACAATCCAATCCAAAAATGGGAAGAAGACCTAAATAGACATTTCTCCAAAGAAGATATACAGACTGCCAACAAACACATGAAAGGATGCTTAAAATCACTAATCATTAGAGAAATGCAGATCAAAATTACAATAAGCTATCACCTCAAACCAGTCAGAATGGCCATCATCAATAAATCTACAGGGCTTACCTGGTGGTGCAGTGGTTGAGAGTCCACCTGCCGATGCAGGGACAGGGGTTTGTGCCCCGGTCCTGGAGGATCCCACATGCCGCAGAGCGGCTGAGCACGTGAGCCACGGCCACTGAGCCTGTGCGTCCGGAGCCTGTGCTCCGCAACGGGAGAGGCCACAACAGTGAGGCCCGCATACCGCAAAACAAAACAAAAACAAAACAAAACAAAAAAATCTACAAACAATAAATGCTAGAGAGGGTGTGCAGAAAAGGGAATCTTCTTGCACTGTTGGTGGGAATGTAAATTGATACAGCCATTATGGAGAACAGTATGGAGGTTCCTTAAAAAACTAAAAACAGAACTACCATATGACCCAGCAATCCCACTACTGGGCATATACCCTGCGAAAACCATAATTCAGAAACAGTCATGTACCACAATGTTCATTGCAGCTCTATTTACCACAGCCAGGACATGGAAGCAACCTAAGTATCCATCGACAGATAAATGGATAAAGAAGATGTGGCACATATATACAATGGAATATTACTGAGCCATAAAATGAAACAAAATTGAGTTATTTGCGGTGAGGTGGATGGACCTAGAGACTGTCATACAGAGTGAAGTAAGTCAGAAGGAGAAAAACAAATACCGTATGCTAACACATATATATGGAATCTAAAAAAAATGGTTCTATAGAACCTAGGGGAAGGACAGGTATAAAGACACAGACTTAGAAAATGGACTTGAGGACATGGGGACTGGGAAGGGTAAGCTGGGACAAAGTGAGAGAGTGGCACTGACATATATACACTACCAAATGTAAAATAGATAGCTAGTGGGAAGCAGCTGCATAGCACAGGGATATCAGCTCGGTAGTTTGTAACCACCTAGAGCGGTGGGATAGGGAGGATGGGAGGGAGACCCAAGAGGGAGGAGATATGGGGATATATATATATGTATAGCTGATTCACTTTGTTATAAAGCAGAAACTAACACACCATTATAAAGCAATTATACTCCAATAAAGATGTTAAATAAAAAAGGCATCTTTCTGGTACCTAGTAATATGGAGTTAAGTATTTTAGAAAGATTTAAATTCAGTGTGCATGGTTGAAATTTTTTAATGCTGACATCACTGTTTAAATAAAATGTTTTTCCTCACCAACGATTTTTGATTATTTCTTATTTTTAAATGTATTCTTAAATTTGTTTGACAAGCAAAGATATGTTGTTCAATAATGAGAGAATTTAAAGTAATGTCCTTGTATACCTAATGTACAAAGCATAAAGGATATCTAACAAAGGCTTTGGGCAGGACAGGGGCAGGAGGAGAATGAGTAATGGGAGAAGAGAATATCAACTGATGGCTGTCATTTTTTTTTGCTAGTGAAGTTGACACAGCCTTAAGCAGATTTGGTTCTCATTGCTTCAACAAAACATTTTATCCAAAGGATAATTCCAAAGCCATATTTAGGATAAATTTATTGAGTCCAACTTGTATAGACAAAACTGAAGCAGAATTTTGAAAAATTTCAATGAAAAGGTTCATTATGTGGATCTTGATTGCCGTGATGTTAATCAATTCAAGAGCTATGATAAAAGTTGCAATGGGATTGGCAGGCTAGCAAGAATCCTCACCCCATTCCCTACTTATAACATTAGTCTTTATGAATTGAAACAATTCCAATTTTCATTTTATGTTTTAATTAAGGAGTGTGCATCTGAAAGTCTAAGACATTAATTAGGTGATTCAAAAGGTTTTCCACAAATGATTTCTATTTTTATGCCCCACAATGTCTGATGTGACACTGTTGGAAGAATATAATTTTTATTGATTTTTAAATTGATGTATAGTTAATTTACAGTGACATGTTAGCTTCTGCTTTGCAGCAAAGTGATTCAGTTATACATATACATACATTCTTTTTTATATTCATTTCCATTATGGTTTATCACAGGGTACTGGATATAGTTTCCTGTGCTATACAGCAGGACCTTGTTCTTTATCAAGAATGTAAGTTTTAAACAGTGAATTTAGAAAGATTTTTCATCCTGAACCAAAACTTATGGCCTTACATTCTAAACATGGTAAGTGAAATCTATGGATTGAGTGCACTGAACTATATAATATATATATATAATATATATATACATATATTATATATATGATATATATAATATCATGTCTAGTGAGTGATCTCCATTCCATGTGTAGTCTTTCCTCTCTTTATCTCTCTTACTTACCATTAATTTAGTTTTTAAAAAACAAGTATGTAAGCATTAGTTCCATTTTAGCTTTTTCTTCAAAAGTGTATAAGCAGGATTCAAATCTGTAAATAATTTGTGCTTTCTATGCTGTTGAATTTGAAAATGTTTATTCTGTGTCTGAAAAATAGCTAATGTAGACATTCTTTGAAGATATTCTATAATTCTCTCTTTGATCTCCCAGATTGCCCAATGACAGATCATTTTTACTATCTGACAGGCTGCTATTCTTGCTGATGACTGTTCCAACTCTCCAGAAACAAAAATCTACTGTTTTCTACTTAAAGTTCACCTGTATTATGTTTTATCTTCTATGTCCCCCTCTTTTTATGTTTGTTTGATCTGGTGGTAGTTGTCACAGTTCAGTTTATCAAACAGAATACCTTATAGGTGCTCTCTCATCTGGTCTTTATATATATATGGAGATATGTATTAAACTGATTATAATATTTTTTCTTTTATGCATCATATATTATTTTGTTAGAGTATATCTCCTCTGAATAATACTTTAAAATTTTAAAAAAATATTTTATTTATGTCTCCAGTGAAAATTTATAATCATTTTGTTAAATTTTCTTAAAAATATCACAAGGAGACAATGAGTAGAATATCATTATGCTTATGAATTAACTAAGAATTGATCATACTTTACAATACTTAGTCTTATAATTTGGAATTTTTAAAGAATATCTAATAAAGAAGATCTCACAAACCAATGAATAAATAAAGGATTACTGAAATGAAATGAATTGGAGAAGTCAGTTAACTGTGGGACTTACATCTTTAATTCAAACATTCACATATTCCAGCTGAATTAAAGATTTAAATAATAAAAACATGTATTGCAAGAAAAAAATTTGAAAAAAAGTAGATGTTAATTTTATAAACTCTCTAAAGTGGGAGACAATCTCTAAGACGGTAAGTGCTAGAACTAGTGAAGGAAAATGTTAGTAGTTCTGAGTAACATAAAAATAAAAAAACTTCTTAAATGTCATTAAGTGAATAACAAAGCCAAATTGGAAAAATACATGTAGCAAATATGAGAAGACAGAAGTGTAGTATAAATATTACATAGGGAATTTATTCAAATTGATAAATAATATAATCACACTAGATAAATGGGCCAAAAGTATGAACAGATAGTTCATGATTAAAATAAATTTACTGAGAATTGTTTTATGGGCTAGTATATGGTTTAACCTAAAAAATATTTAATTTGTGCTGGAAAAGAATATATATTCTGGTGTCGTCAGATATAGTGTTCTATAGTATTGGTTAGGCTGTTCAAATTGTTGCTCTAGCTGTTAAAATCTTCCATATATTTAATGATTTTATGTTTAGTAGTTTTTATCAATTATTAAGAATGTGGTATTGAAATCTCCAAATATAGCTGTTGAATTGTCTATCTCTCCCTTCAATATGTCAGTTTTTATTTCATGTACTTTTGGGTCCCTGTTGTTAGGGGCATATACATTTATAACAGTTATTTCTTTCTAATATCCCTTTATCATTTTAAAGTAACTCCATTTATTTCTAATAATGTTCTTTGCCTTAAATATCATTTTGTAAGGTATTATTATGGCTACACCAGTCTATTACAGATCTGTTTGCTTGGTATATGTTTTTCCATCCTTTTACTTTTATCCTATTTGTGCCTTAGAAACTAAGGTATGTCTCCTGTAAATAGCATAAAGTTGAGTCTTAATTTTTATTCAGTTTAACAATCTACTTTTTGACTGGAGTATTCATTCCATTCATATTTAATGTAATTATTGCAAAAATTGATGAAATTTTTAGCTTTTAGTAATTAAACTATGTTGTACCTAGATATGGCTCTCTTTATGCTTTTTCTACTTAGAGTTTTTGGAGCTTATTGATTCTTTTCATTAATTTTTTTTCTCAAATAGCCATTACTTCTTGGACTATTTTTTTCTACCTTTTTCTTTCTGTGACATCCATTGTACAAATGTTAGTATGCTAGCTGTCTCAGTTCAATGAAGAACTTTATTTCTTCAATCTTTTCCTCCCTGTTCTTCAGACTGGATCACTTCAATTGATTTATTTTCAAGTTCATTGAATTTTTCTTCTGTCATTTCAAGTTTACTTTTGCGCACATCTAGTGGGGGATGGGAGCAAGTCCACATGGGAAGGCCTCAGACTTTCACCATTCTTTCTTGGAGGTCCTGCAATTCTTCATGAATAAGCATCTCTCCATTTGCTACTTGGTCACTTTTCAGAATTCTGAAAGGGTTGTTTTTGACAACACTGCCCAGTTTTATAATTATTTTTTGGGGGAAAGATTTGTTGACAACTTTATGTCACCATAGTCATTAAGTCCTGCCCCCCAAATCATTAAATTAAATTGCTTAACATGTATTTTTAAAATAGTTCAACTCCATTATCTAAGGAAGGTAAATTAAAGTAATAAATAAGATATTGATTTGCCTGTAAAATTAGCAAAGATTGAACACTTGTGTACACTGAATCTGGCAAGAATTCAGGGATACAGCATTCCCATGTGTTTCTGATCATACTGTAACATCAAATTTTTAAATTTATTTTCTCTTTTATTGATTATGTTTCCCTGAACCTAAATTTATAAAATGTTTTAAAATCATTGCTTAGATTGAAAAAACTATTAATATGAGCACATTATAACATTCAAAGAATAATTTAATAGAGTATATGGTTAAAAGTAAGTCTTTCTCTCAGGCTTTCACATCCTGTCCCTGGAGGCAATCATGGTTATATCTTTCTTGTGAATATTTCCAGAGCTATTCCTGTATATGCAAGCTCAAGTGTCTATAATATAAGCTTTTTAAAAAAATACAGACACTTGAATATTGAATACGCAATGTCCTCCAGCTAGTGTTTATTATTAACAAAATATCTTTATTATCATGACCAATCAATATATGAAGATATTCTGCAACCAAATCCTTTACAATTTTCATATCAGGAAAGTTACAGAATTTGAGTTTGTTTTTTTAACCAGTTTCTACTTTTTCATACTTAAGAAAATTCTACAATGAACATTTATTGATTTTGTAATTGTAAAATAGACTTTATTATAAAATATGTATATATATATATATATATATATATATATATATATATTTTTTTTTTTTTTTGCGGTACGCAGGTCTCTCACTGTTGTGGCCTCTCCCGTTGCAGAGCACAGGCTCCGGACGCGCAGGCTCAGCGGCCATGGCTCACGGGCCTAGCCGCTCCGCAGCATGTGGGCTCTTCCCAGACGAGGGCACGAACCCGTGTCCCCTGCATCGGCAGGTGGACTCTCAACCACTGCACCACCAGGGAAGCCCCATATGTATATGTTTTGACCCATTAATTTTACTTTCATAAATGTATTCTAGAAAATGATTGCAAATGAAAAAATTATTATGTATAAACTAGTTTATCACTGGATAAATATTAAAATAAGAGTTTTAACTAAACTCTAAATTTACTGACTATGTACAATATGGCTCATTGATTTGAAAGATATTTAAGCAGCTATCAAAATAATAATAGCTAACATCTTATTAAATACTATTATTCCATGCCAGGCACTGTTCTAAAAACTTTAAATGTATTACCATTTTTTACTGTAAGAATAATTCTGTGAGATAGGGGCTTTCTTCATTTTATAGATGAGAAAACTGGAGCATAGAAAAGTCAATTAACTTGCCAATGAGAAGTTTATAATGATATGCAAAAATACTTATGTTGTCTTAGGTCAGGTTCCCGAGAGAAGGCATTTTGAAATTACGCAGGAAGAGGGGGCAACCACGAAGATAAATACCAGAAGGGAAGCAGAGGAAACAGAGTTAAAATGTGATGCAGATGTTGTGTGGTCACAAAAAAGGTCTCAGCAGACCCTGCAGGGCTCTCTGGAGCTGCGGTGGCCCTTCAGAAATGTCCTGAATTGAAGTAATGTGGCTGGGCCTTTATACCCCTGCAATGAACGTGGACAGTCATTAGTGGATGGGTGTGGCAGGGTTAAGAGGTGTGATTTTGGCAAGCCTGCTTTCTCTGGCTGAGGGGATCTCCCTGAGAGTGCCTCAACTGAGCTATGCCACCTGCCAACCCTCCTAGCATTTGAGGAAACTAGTGCCTTAGTCCTGAAGGGGGATCTAGGTGGTACACACAGCAGCTGTTGCACATGAAATGATAAATCACTGTAAATCCTTATAGGGTTAAAAATAAAAAATATTTATACATGTATAATTTTTAACCCTATATGGACGTACTATGTATACACACATACACAGACATACGTATGCTTAGAATAGCAAGAAAATATGCTTTCATTATGGGAAACAATTTTTTTTCTAATTTAAATTACCTCTTTTATAAGGACAAATACTTTAAAATAAATGGTTACTCTCAAAACTTCTGTCAGCTTGGTAAACTGAAAACATCCCAGGTGTGTAAGATTTTTCTAATGCACATATTGGAGTATATAAGATGAAAGTGTTATCAATGGAAAGAAACCCAGGGTTTAAAAAGACTATTAATTCCATATTTAATTAAGAAGTATAGCTACAGTTATAGGTCAAGTATAAGAATATTAGAAGAAAATGTGTACTCTTGAAAGTTTCATATAATAAAATATAACTTTCTCACTACTGTTGGAAAGTTCTGTAATTAAAATAACCCCTTTCAGTCAAAAAACTTCAAAGATAAAATCCATTCACAGTTAGGCAATATGAAGTATTTGACCATATGTAATTTGCTTCTTGAGTTATTCTAATAGACTTAAAATTTCAGCTTTTCATTTCTTAATTTTTGCATTTTCTTTTCCATGGAAAAAGTAAAGAGTCGAGAAAGAAGAGGAATAAAAGGAACCTGGAGTCAGGAGGATAAAAATCCTCTAGATTGATGATGGAAATAGCTGCTTCCAGGTGTGTCAAGAGTACAATTTAGCACATCTTCTGGGCAGGTTTCAATATTCCTGACCAGCACCAAGGTGCCAACTGCTGATTGCCTCTGGCTATTGCAGAGATATTTCCACAAATATAAACTGGTCTTTTACAATTTTCTCATCTTTGCTCTGAGCTCTCTCTCGTGTGCTCTGCTCTTAGGAGATCCAATATTAAGTTGACACAGTCACTTTAGGTACTCTTTTCCTGTATTCTTTTTGGTGTTCTTAAAGCCAACTCTTCCTTCTAACGCAATTTAATTTCTCCATATAGTTGCTGTTGCTGGGCACCTTTGGGAATCCAGGAAAGCAGCTAGGGCTTATTGATTTGACCCATCAGGATAATGCTTAAGCAGTAGCTTGAAGAGTCATACATGGTTAGAACACGAAAGTATCAAAAGTCACATTCCTGGGTACTAATTTATTACATTTTGCAGACATCCAGCATATAATTGTTTATGGAATTTTTATGTTTAGGAATTTCTCCACTTTAGGAACTTTGAAGGGGCAAGTCTTCAAGCTCATAGGAGCTGAAAATACTACAGCATAGACATTTGACCTGAGCTCTGTTAAGCAGACTCACCTATGTCAGACTTGGACTCAGGAGGTAACGTCACAGGTAAAAATGGACTGAGAGCTTGTTGTTTCTCATTGGTGGTGACAGTAGTGGTGTAGGCTGAATGGAGTTCCAGGGGTAGAGTGGTATCAGAGTGGTATTAGAGGTGCTTGCTGTGGTCATTATTGCTCCCCCTTTGGGATACATAGTAGGATCACTCTTGCTGGCTTCTTCGTCATTGCGTAGAGATAGGTGACTGGTCTTGACAAATGACATGAGCAGAAACGATAGTGTCACTTCTGGCTCAGGTGTTTAATAGCTGGCAGGAGACTCTCTGGAGCTCTTTCTCTCTGCCACAGTGAATAGCAAAACTCCAGATATTGGCTTCTGTCAGCCTGGGTCCCGGAGTGGGGACAAGGCAGAGCAGAGCTGCCTGTGACCTGTGATGGGCAAGTAGTGTGGATGGGAAACAGCCTTTGCATCATGACTGATGTAGTAGCCACAACAGCAGTGTTCCTGGTATAAAAGTGGCAGCTGGGCTGATTGGTGTTTGGCTAGAATCCTTATCTAAGCAGTTTTTAAGCAGGATTTTGGGCTATTTCCAAACAAAAGAGTCTTTAGCCTGGTTCTTCATCCTTTCCAACATTTCTGTGAACTACCTGGCATCTTCCATAGACACCTTTTTGTCTCGAACAGTAAGATCCAGCACAACTCTGCCCAATCCAACTCCTAAACTGCTTGGTTTCCTTCAGGATCCTGCTATGAATTTCTCTTCCATAAATTTGTAAAAAATCTTTGGAAGCTACTGATTTTTAAAATCTAAACTTCCTCTCAAGAGTAACAAATTTCAAAAATTTGCTAAGTGTATAAAATTTGTGCAGGCTATTTTTCCCTAAATTTATCACTTTCAAGCTCCAAGGGTTTATCTTAATTCTGTGCAGTAACATTTGATGAATAAATAAGCATTCACCCCTGTTTTCCTTAAGCATGCTATTAACCTCAGAAATCTCTCTTCCTACTCTTTGCTGTCCGGATTAAGCCAGCTTGATCTCATTAAACTGACCATTTCAGATGGCTCCCAGGGGATTCTAGGACTGTGTTAGCCACTGAAGATCTAGTCCCTCCTATGTTCCCACTCCACCACTGCCAGCCAGGAGTGTGCAAACTGTGCAGAAGTGTGCAGCATGCCTTCTCACTGCGCCACGCTGTCTTACTCTGTTAAGTGAAGTCTGTATTGGATAACCTCTCATGTCTCTTCATACTCTAAGTTTTAGGATACCTTTCTCTCCTAAGTAACAACTGGTACCTTAGAACTCATCTTAGCATAAACACAGTTTTGTGGGCTTCTACTTTCTAATTTTACCTTTGTTCATTTTGAAGTGCAGGTGGTTCCTTGGGCCTTGAGTGCTCCCTCAATGGAGCAGTTCCTAATTTTTGGCACTACTGACATTTGGGGCCAGGTAATTTTTGGTTGCAGAGAAAGGGGCTTGTGTATGGTAGGATGTGCAGCAGCATCCTACCTCTACCTGCTAGATGCCAGAAGCATGCCCAAGTTGTGATGACCAAAACTGTCTCAAGACATGGCTAAACATCTCTTGGGGGGTCAAAATTACCCTAGATGAAGATCAGTGCATAAGAGTATCTACATTTGCACCGTTTCTCCATTTTACTTTCAAAAGAGCCGTTTCATTTTTAAACTTGAGAATTTCACTCTGTTATGCCTCTTCTAGAAAATTTATAAAAACATTAATGTTACTTCCAAGTATAGGAAATAGCAATTTTATCCCTCATTTCAATTACCACTAGACTTCTATCATTGTAGAGAGGTAGTCCTGGGCTATATACAAACATTTACAATTTTTAAAACTGGAATATCATGTTACTCTGTCTCCATTTCGAACACTCTCTGTAAACGCTTTTACAGAATTTTAGCACTATCAAACTAGTTTAAATCTCAGCTAACAAGGGTGAGGTAAGTCTTTTCTTTCCTTAAAAGAATACAGTATTCCAGAGGTTTAAAATGTTTTTAAGTGTCTTCTCTGTAGAGAGTAAGGAGAATTAAGCTTTTATTATTCTGTGTATTTAGTGGTCACACCATTGTTGGTGATAAAATCTCTGTGGTCAGAAGAACTTATTTATTACTTTTCCCTGTTCTTATTCTTACACCCTTTAACCTGGAGGCCACTGGTATTCAAAGTGAAATAGCTAGCAGGGGTCCAGAGTGAGAGCTGACAGATTTGTTTGGGTGGTAGTGCATGTACATGTGTGTGTGTACGTGTGTGTGTATGTGTGTGTGTGTATGTGTGTGTGTGTATGTGTGGTGCATATGTGTGATCTGTTCCCATACATCTTGCCATTCAGTGCTTTCTGGGTTTTTTTGGTGCATGAGACAGATGTCCACCCTGATAATCTTTACTGATAACCTTGTGACTGGAAATTGACTTGCTACCTATGATAAAGTGAAAACGAGGCTGGGTCAGATAAAGAGGAAATGAAACAGAGTCTGTAGAGAAGAAAATGAGCACAAAGTCAATAGGTGAGAAAGAAGGCTGTGGCACAGTGATTCAGGATTATTTGATCAATGCAGGGAAAAATGCAGGGGGAAATAGTAAGCCACCCGGTTGTTTAGTACTCTATCTACAAATCAGTCAGATAGTTGTCTGTGAAATGATTAGTTTTTTCAGCATTGAGTAGGTAATGTTATAGTGGGAAAAGCAGGAGATGTGAGGGAACCAACTCAGGTCACAAGATGGCTGTATGGGTAGATGCTGTCTGGACCAGCAATCTACTCATAATAAAAATAGTGTGAAATTATGATTTTAACATTATTAGTATCAGCACTACCCTTGAATATGATATACAGTCTGCATTCTTTTTAGAATAAACAGTACATTGAAGGGAGAGCAAAGGCAAAAGCAAAAGAGGCAGGGCTTCCTTGAAAGTACAAGCATAGGTTTAAAAATTAATGAGAAGGCAGATGCCAGAAGAAAGAGGAAGCTTGAACGGCTGGTTATTTTGAAGCAGACAGACCCCTGTGATCCTTTGAGGCCTGCCTATCACTAATGGTCGCCTCTCTGAATCTTCTTAGAGTCTCTTCACTATTATCTTTTGAAAGTGGTATTTGCATTTTTTCAAGTCCGGCTCGGGAATACGTTTTAACTCAATTTATTTTTTTGCTATGTCAAACTTAAAAAGAGCTGCTTTGATTTGGTTTCTCATGAGTTTTGAAATATTTTCATCATATGCCTGAAGATATGTTTTACACAGCAGGTGTTAAGGATCCAATAAGGTCTGTTGGACAAATGATTCATAAATATGTGTTTGTAGGCTGTACAATAGTTGAATAGAACCACACAGATGGAGCCACCCTATTGTATTGAGGAAGTGGTATGTGTTTTTGTAAAAACTGTGATACACATGGTTTTTAGCCAAGGAGCCAGACTCTGAGAAAGTTTTTGGAATAATATACTTATGTTGTACTGATTTGTTCAGTGGGAGTGTGATGTAAATATACCCTTATTACATATTACAGAAAGGCCTGGAGGGTCTTAAGAAAAGAAACTTGAGACATCTCAGGGGAACTATGATAAGAATATAGATAAAACGAATGCTACTGATGGAAAAGATATTATCTGGTATTTTTAAAGTGATGGAGATTAAGAAGTAAGCTTGAATACTTGGGTGAAAGGTAAGTTTTACATCAAATAGATGATGACTAAAGACCAGATTTTGATTCCAACACGTTCCATTTTGTACAAATGTCACACTGGTGAGCAGGAGACATAACTGTTTTCTGAAGGCCTGGGAGATGGGGTTATCTAGGGCCTTTCTCAATCATGTTTTAGCTAAAAACTAGTAACTGAAATGACAGGATTTTAGTACTCATACATTTCATCCTATGAAGCAGCTTTCTAATTCTGATGGTGTGTTTAAAAAGCATGAAAGACCTTGCTCCACCATCTACATGCAAACACCCTTTTACCTGTTACCACATTTCCCAGTGTGTCTCATCATCACGTAGGCATTCACAGTGATGGGAGATTACTGAAGAGACCCATAGAGCCTGATTTGAGAAGAATGCTAGGAGGAGCAGGTCAGATTTTATTCTGCATGCACAGGGGACCCATCAGGCAGAGGAATGGCAGGATCACAGTTGGGTTTCGAGAAGACGATGTCAGCAGAACTAAGAAGAAGGGCTTTGAGGAGAGGGAATGAGCACAGTGACAGTGAAATTTCTTAGTGGTGTTCTTCCTGGCTGTGGTTAGTTAGCTATGCACACAAGTTCACTGAACGACTGACAAAAGCAGGCCACGGGTGCCCCTAGGCTGTTCAGTGCATTTGCTTAGGATCTCTTTGCTCATTCTATATCTGTGCAACCCAAATTTAAATTCTTAATTTCTGCTTCTTGCCTTTAGATTGTCTGTATCCCAGTTTCAAGGGCTGTGGATAATTCTTTTCCCCAGAAGACTTTGAACTTTTCCTCTCTTAGAAGGCTACCCACCATGAAGAACCCCTTGCCTGTCACTTGGATTGTTCTTCAGCCTCAAATCCCCATGTGGTGGATAGAATTTGGATGATTATAACGATCTTTATATTCTGGCTGAGAGTTAATGCAGGTTACAGCAGAGAGTTAAGAACTACTGTGGATATTAGAGTCAGAGTGACAATATTTGGTGACTAATTTAGTATGAGGGGCAAGATAAGTAGAAGGCAGATTTGTGATTGTGACCCTAAAGAATCTAGAGGACTATGTGGGAGCTTTAACCAAGACTGGAAGACACGAGAGCAACAGGGTTTTTAAAAAGTGAGTTAAATATCTGACATGTTAAGTCTGAGATATCTGGGACATATTTTGGTTGAATTGTGAGTTGTGAATGGCAGTTCTTACGGAAGACTACATTTAGATACACAGATATGCAAGTGATTTTTAGAGACGAAAGCTGAAACAAGTGGAGTGCTGATATTTGCCATAGGAAAGAGGAAAGGAGGAAGACAGAAGACCAACGAGGGATACTCGTTTTATTCATCCTTAATTGGTTACCAGAGGGACAGAAATCAGCAAAGAAAATTGAAGGAGGATTCAGAGAGGCATGAGGAAAGGCAGGAGTGTGGAAAGAAGGAGAGTGGAATGTCATATATCCTTATTCTTCTTAATAAAAAGGGTATAAAGTCTACTGAAGAGGGAGCCAACAATGAAATACATTGGCATGGCATTTTTCTGAATAACTTATTGTTTGATGGCTTTCTTTGGTTAATTGCACTTCTTCTTGGTTAACTGTGTTCTGTTCACTTGAAAGTAAAGACCAATAAAAGAATAAAGCACAGTTCCCACTGAGCACAGGTGAAGGCAAGCCTTTGATTAGTGACTATAACTCCAGCTTAAGTGTTTGTCACTACTTTTGACTTGCTTGCTGGATTCATAATTTACATGAAAATAGCTAATAGGTGTGCAGCTGTGGGGTTCCTCAGCTGGCTACTTGGTGTTTTTGGAAGCTTCATGTCAGCGAATTCTGGAAATGCTTCTTCTAGCCTCCTCACTTGTAACTTCCCACTTCAGCTGTCTATGTAATTACTTGCCTGTGACCATGTTGCTCTTTATGGTTTAAATGGTCCAAATTAGCTGATTCATATTTTGACTGGTATTGGTAGGATTTAAATTATTAGTGATATATTTCTGTTCAGTAGGTCTTTATGTGACAGTGATGAAATTTTTAAAGAAGTTCATATGCTCTTATCTTTTGAACATAAAGGAAATACATATGTATAGGTGTGTGTGAGAGAGAGAGGGGAGGGAGAGCGCACGCAAGCGGGGGTGGGGGGAGGGTGGGAGGAGGAGTGAGAGCAGAGAACACTCCTGATGGGTTTTCAATTCAATCCTTTTGGGACTAAGACAAATTGATCAACCACCTGAGTGTTCTGATGACCATTTAATCAGATTTTTCTTTATTTCTTCATTCTTAGTTTTATTCATTGCTTCTGTCCTGGAAAACTTAATATGATTTCCAGAGGGTCTGATTTAGAAAACTGATGAATATTAGACCTTATGGGAATTAGACTCAATAGTAGATGAACTTTTATCCCCTTAATATTTTTCCTTTATATATAAGAATAAGGAAACAGGGTTTGTTACTATAAATAACGAAACATTTGCATACTACCAAGAGATTACTCCCATTCTTCAAAAAAGCATCCCCAGATTTGCATGACATGTACAATTATTAGTACCAACTCTAGTTTAACAATGCTTTATGTACCAAACTATTTGATGTGGATGAAAATTATGTACCCATAAAACTATGTATTGGTCAGAGATCTTTCCATGTGTGATTAATAATCCTGCTAATTAACATCAGTAGTATTTTAGAATTGAAAATAATGTAAATAATCTCAACATACATGTGAAGGCAAATATATTCATGTCTTTGTAATAATGGTTCTATATAGTGTAAGACGTGGGGTAAGAGAAAAAGAATCAACAATGGAAAGGGTATTTGCTTGAGCAACTGGAAAAATGATATTTCTACCTAACGAATATGGGGAAGGAGGGGTTGGGGTGAGAAAAATCTGGAGTTCAGTGTTGGACATTTTAATTTTGTAATAGTTATTAAATGGACATGTGAAGTTCACCTTCATAAAAGTGTGGATAGTTATCTTATTTACTGTGGGATTTCCATTGCCTTGATGCAATTATTTCTTGAATAAATGACTGAACAGGGCTCAGGATAGAAGACCAGCTTGAGACATAAATTTTGCCACTGTCAGCATATAGGTTGTATTTAAAGTTGAGTCTGGACGAGATCATAAGGGTGAGACAATAATTAGAGAAGAGAAGAGATGCTAAGAAGGCAAGTGTCTGAGTACTGGAGCATGCTGAATTCTGGAAAATGAGGAGAATCTCTGTCTCTATCTCCATCTCTATATTTATATGTACATCTATATCTACAGTCATATCCATGCTGTTATCCGTAGCTCTATATCTATCTGCATATCTATATCTACATCCATATCCATTTTATATCCATTTCCATTTCTAAATATATCTATACAGACATAGATACACACATGAACATATATCTCACAATGTATATAAAAGGGAATACTCCCAATCTTTGGCTGTTTGTATTTTCAATTTAGTAATACTCCTTGAAGACTCTTCTATGTCATCATATCCTGCTCCACCTTATTCTCTTCTAGTAGCTGCATAGCATTGAACTGTGCAAAATTCAATAGTTCCCCACTGACTGACATTCAGTTTGTTTCTATTTAGATTATTGCCATTGCTTACAGTGTTCTAGGGCACATCCTTGTCTCTACATCAGTGCACACTTAGAGGTGTCTATCTGAAGGACATATCCCAATAGATGAGTTTCTGGATAAAAATATATGCATTTTAAAGTTTGATAGACATTGTCAAAATGCTTTACAGCAAGGTAGCCCTCTCACTAATAGTTTATAAGGTTTTTTAAAAAGGTTATTCATAAGTTGAGTGATTATTGTGTCAAGTGATTCATTTGTGTAAAGTCAAAATAGTAACTGACACAGGTCACAGGGAATAAAGTTTTGACTGATGCTAGGAGGATGGGGAGTTCTTCCATAGTCACAAGATCCTGGAATACCTGTGTGATTATGACTTCTGGTTCCATAAATGTCCAAACCATATAAGAGTTTTTTACTTTTGATGTGGTAACCTTTTTATTCTAAAAAAATTTTACTGTGATAAATATAAGCCAAACTCCCAAGTAAGCAGTTAGAATTTAAATGCAGGATGTACTAGTGATAACTGATTAGCTATTTGGACAAAAGTAAATTCATATATTCACACTTTATCACCTAAAACAACTTCAAACGAATGGGAGTGCTAAATATTAAAGATTATATCATCAAAAGGCTGAACATCTACCACCACTATCACCACCACAGCAATAGAAGCAACAAAACCAAGCAATCTAGGAATGAATATTTAACTATAATCTTAAGAGGAAAGAACTTTCAAAACCCCCAAAAGATAAAAAAAAAAACCCAATAAATTTCAGTAAAGGTAGAAAAATCTGATTCATTTTAGTAAAAATGAATATTTTTGCCTAAGATAGCCAAATTAAAACATTCAATACTTTAGAAAAGTATATGAGAAAATGTAAAATGTAAAGGTTAATATTGGTATAAAAAATATCAAATCAAATAGATTATATAAAAAATTATACTATTAAACTAAACAAACCAACATTAAGGTTTAAGAAAATAGGCCAACGCATGAAAAACTGTGTTAAAGAGAAATAAGAACCATAAACACATATCTGGAATAATAATGTTCAATTTCACTAGAAACCAAATAAACACAAATTAAAATGATACACTACATTTAATCTATGAATTATAAAACACTTAAAAAGATACTGAGAAAACCATGTGGCTGGCAAGAGTGAAGTGAATTGGACATTTTAATAAATTGTTAGTATCAATTTTAGAAAGCAATATAGTACTAGTGACCACACTTATAGTTGTTATTATCTTTTGATCCACATATATTTTCTCTCTCCTGAGAAAATAACATATATATAAAATAAAACTTAATCATTAAAATTATTAACATCAGCAGTATTTATGAAACAAAAAATTTTTATTCTACCTAAATATTCAATGATAAGGAAACAGATACCTATGAATATACATATGATGGACTATCATGCAGAATTTGGTATTGCTTAAGGGAAACAATAATAAGGACATGGCTAGTATGTAATAAGTGAAAAAAAGACACAAAATCCAATAAACATTATGATTAGAACTTTAGGAAGAAACACTCACTGAGAGATTTAAAAAATACAAGGAAATACACCAAAATATTTATAGTGGTTATGTTTGGTTGGTGGATCTTTACGTGGTTACTTTCAAAATACATACTTCTATATATATTTGAATGCTCTTCAGTTGGAACATACAAATTTATGGTGAAACTGTAATTTCATGAAATGAAAAATATTTTTTGTTCTGCATTGTAAAAATTCATTCTGATGTTTCTTTTTTTGACTTTAGAGAAATAAATAAATTTTAACTTCTGGATTTTGAGGCTTTTTCTTAAATTCCAAATGATACAAATCCAAGCCTTACTTGAGTGAGGAATTACATACCCGAAAGCAGCAGTCTCTGTGTCATTAATTTTGCCTCCTAAAGGATTTTTCAGAGTTTCCCAGTCTTCAAAACACTCCCCTCCATCCTATTTGAGAAAGAGAAACTCTGTGTTGTACCCGTATTGTGGTAAGTGCCAACTTTAGCAACAGGCAGTGACTCCCCACACCCCTTCATGAACCTGTGCAAGCACATTCATTTTGAGGTTTCCAAGAGTGTAAATCTTGCTCAGTGCTTTGAATTTGCAGAGAATCTATCACCAGGGCTTGCAGACCAAACATGTGTAAGTACTGTGCCCCAGCAAAGGGAACAGAGAAAGAAAATTGAGGCTCTGAATAAGTTGCCCATGGTAGAGGAGTTGAAAATTGATACTCAAAATTCCCACTAAGTGATTTCCACATCTTTTAAATTTTTCAAATTACCATGATACACTGAAGTCTTTAGATTTGTTCTATCTTATGACCACTGAGTTAGCAGAATTAAAACTCAGGAACATGAATGATGGCGTGACTGACAGTAAAGTTTCCCTTTAGGGCAACTCAAAGTAGGAGTAGATGTGCATTCCAAAGACAGGGCTTTTCTTCACCCAGCTCCAAGGTCAAAGTCTTAGCATTTTTTTTTTTTCTTTCAAACTTCCCCTCTGAGCCACCCAGAACCTAACTGAGAGAATGCCTGTGCCCGATGCCCTTGAGATTCCCCCAGTCTGGATGCTTAGCCCCTTCAGGGACCTCCCCCCAAAACTGGAAATTATGCCCAGGCTTTGCCCCTGAGGCCCATCTAGGACCACCCAGTCCTGGGAGAGGCACCCTCAGACCTGAGAGGTTTCAAAAAGATCCTGCCCCTTGGCCATTCTAGAGAATTCTAAGACCCCAAGTTCTGGGGATCCCCTATCCCACCAGACCCAGACCCCCACCCTTCCCCAAGGAAAACCCACCACTCCTCCATCTTGAGTTTTCCTCCACTCCGATTCCCCGAGCCCCTCTCTGAAACTCTGGCTAGCCCCCAAATCATCTCCATAGAGTAAGTCCCCAGATTCTTGACACCCCCAGAAAGACCTGCTCCTTGGGAGTTTCTCTGATATCTTAAATGCATCTCAGGGTCTTTAAGGTTCTGTAGACTCTATAGTCTATGACAAACCTCCCAAATGCTCCCGAGCCCCCAGTTTTCACCTCTGAGCTTCTCCTGATGTACTTTGCAGATACACCCCTAATCCCCTCAGGGCCAGGTCCCTACACCCTCCCTCACCAAGCACCCCCCCCCCAACAGGCAGGATGTAGCCTGCAGACCCCCAGCTGCCAAGTCACCACTTCTCTCCTGAGAATCCACCCCTGCCCAGGAAACTTCCACCCCATTCCCGAGGAAAATCCTCCCACCTCAGAAAAACCCTAGAAAGGTGTCCACTACTGAGATGCTACTGCAGAGGCCCCCCACTCAAGAGACCCCAGCCAGCACCTGCAAGGGAGCCCCTGTCTGTGTAGAGAAAGGCCCCAGCCCTGGGCCCCTTGCACCCAGGGGCAGACCCAAAGCTGGCCCAAAGCCTGGCTGGAGGCAGGCAGGAAGGGCAGTCAGCATTTTTAATAGACTGTGTCAGACCTGAATTGTGAGTAAAAATAGAGATTAATCAATAACTTAGTGTAAATGTGCATGTACATTATATGTATGTATATAGGTCACAAATACCCATATTTGTACACATATATATTAAATGCAAGGCATGTTACACACTCCTTTTAGTAAATTTAAAAATTATATTTGAGCCTGTTAAATGGTAGAATGTAGTGGGTTATTTCCTGACCCAACATCAGCTCTCTCAGTTGTTATCTAATTAAACTAATTAGGAAACACCATATTTGCTCATCTACAAACTACAGAGCTAGTTGTCTTTAATCTTCAAAGTAGTTTGCTATGTTAATTTATTCTTATATTCAGGTGTATATTTGTTATTTTTATACTAACCTCTTGAATATTTTCTACATGTCTCATTGTGAAGAATAAAAAACTAATGCATTAACAAGGTAATACTTCTCACATGGGTGTTCTAACTTTTGACACTGATTCTTCAAGGTAACAGCAGAAGTCTCACAAGACGCATTTGGTTTGCCATCATCTGGAATAACTGAGCAGCTTATAAATACATTTCCCTGGAGACCTCATCAGGTTATGCGTTTTTTAAAGAGACACCTATCACTACCGGCAAGTCACAGGCAGTCTCCAGCATCGCATCTCTTCCAGCTGGCCTGAGTTTTGCTGCCTCTATTTGTACATCTTCACATGAGAAACACTCTAGGAACTAAAAACTGTTCCTTCCTTCATTGTGCATGTGGAATGCGATGCAATTTACCACCTAACAGATGTCATAGCTAAGTACCCAGGATCATGTCATGATTCATTCATCTTAAGACAATCTGCTTCAGAAATGCATGCCTTTTTATAAATTGAGAGAATTTGGCTTTTGAGTAATTCTATAAAATGCTGTCTATTTATATTTCATTTTTTTCTTAAAACACAATTACAGGCTTCAGATTGTTTTCAGGTTAGCTGCCATTTTTTGGTTCGACTTTGAATATCTCTGCCACTGAAAAATAATAAAAAACATCAATTTATTTTTTACCAGAATGGTTATTGAGGTAACTCTGGATATTATCCTAAAATTGAGGTTTTAATGTCTAGGCAAATCTGGAGAAACATTATTTCTCTACCCTCATAAAGCAGACAAAAAATTCATGCCAAGTGGTATTTTACATAATATTGTCATTAAACATGGTCTATTTTCAGCAGAAGAAGCAGACGGTAATAAGTCAAAGAGGGATGAAGAATTATCTGAATCTGAGGAGATACACTTGCAAATGAGTAACTGAAATTATTATTAAAAGTAGAAATATGACATCAAGATTAGCAGAGTAAAAGCTTGAAAGAAATGTTTAACTATTGGGAGTAATTATCAAAGGCTTTTTTTGTAAAACAATATGTTACGTAGTCTCCTATTTTTGGAGGCTTATTTTTTCTATGTTAGAATAAAGAACTCATAGATCCTTTGCTGCAGCTGTTTCGGTCTTGATTAACCTAAGTACTGTAACCATAAAAGGAAAAGTAGCTTAATTAAAAAATGTTAAAGCAGAATAGAATACATTTACAATAATTTCCCTTCTTTTTTGGCTAAATGTAAGAAAGAACATCATCCTTTCTTTTAGAGGGAGCAAATCAATATCTGTGCCTTTGCAATTACCCTCGAGGCACAATGTTACAGAGACGGGTGCACAAACAAAGGAATCATGGGTTAAAACCATATCCCTCAGCATTAAAAAAAAAAAGAAGAGAACTATTTAAGTCTTGCTACATTTATTTCTGTTCTCCTCCTCCAATCAAATACTATCATTGCAACTTCCAACCTTAATCCCATAAAAACGTTTTTCCCAAATGTGTATGTTTTTTATTACTTCATTCTGTTTTTAATTTCCCCTCAAAGGGATCCAAACTGATTTCCTTATTACCTTGAGGTGCGTATGTCTCATTGGGTTGATGTTTAGCTTGTTTATAAAATAAACTTATCCTTTTAATATTTACACAGCTCTTGAGAAGTATGAGGTAAAGCCACAGCAGTAAAGTTTCCTAGTTGGGAATTCTGTGTTTTCCTCTCCTGTGAATACAGAAATTGATTTCCTATGTACATTTGTAGGAGCCCTATGGGAGATAGTTTTCTGATGACTGTGCTATCAGTATCTGTAATTATAGGCTATAATGGAAGAGAATACATAGTTTAAACCAGAACAGGTGGATATTTAAAATTTTGATTGTACGTTGGTAAAAGTTTCCTTTTTGATAAGTTTAAGAACACATCTAAAAATTTTTCAACAGTCACAACAGGAAAAGCAAGAGTATTAGGCAGAGAGTTTTATAGTATTAATCATAAAGATCTATGATTCTAATATTATTGCCTTACCCTTCTCAGCAATTATCTAAATTTCTTTACCATATAACCAACCGAGTTTCATGGTGGTTGCTTTGCATCATGGCTGAGACAGATGACAATCCTGATATTAGTTATTTTTCAGTGGGAATTTCCCAAGAAAAACTGAATTATTTGTTATGTTCAGTTCTGCCTTGTGTTTGATTTAATTTTAAAGGATTTTTTTTACTATTCCATGTGAAAATAATAAAACATTTTTTAATAATGCCCAATAATACTGTATACAGAATAAAACCAAGCACCACCCACTGCTTAGCTCCCCACAGTCCATATTAAAGGCTAAACAAAACATACCACACAAAATTAAGGGAAGGAATGGGACCAAACTGGATTGAATGATAGGAGAGTATTTTATTTCTTTGGCTTAAGTATATCATGGGAATATAAAGTTATCCATACTCCTAATATAAAGTTAAAATTATACATTGCTTTGCAGATCCTTCAGGAATTGATAGAAGAGTCAATTTGGTTAAAACACTTTCTAATTCTTTTCCTTTTGGCTAAATTCAGATCTATAAACTGCGTATGTTTAAAAGAGCAACTGCTTTATTGTTTTTAGAAACATATGAAGGGAAACTCAATGTTTTTTACATTGTGGGTCTAGTTTATAGATTCTGTTTCTTCTACACAGGTGCCTGCTATCCAGTTGGCTTCTTCAGGAGAAGGAGCTTCTTGGTATGGGCAAAAGTACCTAAGACGACGCAACTGCAAGTTGTCTTGACTTGCCCTTGAATTGACTGAAAAAGTAAGATTTGATTTCAGGAATCTAGAGAGTATGAGAAGCTATCTTCTAAGGGACATATCTTGTTCAAAATTGACGACAAAGAATAGTTGCACTTGAGGTACTTGCTGAGGGAGGAGAATCTATAACCCCTGTCAAGTTATACCTAGCAAAAGACTTAGCAAGGGAGAAACAATACATATGACCATTTATTCAGTCCACGCTTTCTGACAGATCAGGCAGTTTTCTAGTCCCAAATTAACATTCCTTCAGAGGACAGACAAATAATGTAAATGAGTGAAACGTGGCAGGTGAGGCATGAGTGTTTGGAACTAACATTTGAGTTTCTAACAAAAAGAGAAAGAAAATGTACATGACATTTTCTCTGATGAAATGCACGTGCCAGATGCATACATACACACAACTATCTGGCTCTACCGATTGGTCCCAATATGTGGCAAGTCCCAGCTTTTCCACTTACTAGCTGTTTGACAGAGCAAGTTCCTTAAATTCTCTGTACGTCAGTTTCCTCATCTGAAAATGGGAATTATAACAGTACCTACCTCATGGAATTACTCTGAAGAATAAATGATTTGATACATTTATAGTGCTTCAAACAGTACCTGGTACATACCAAGGGTTTTATACGCATTGTTATACATGTTTGTTCTGTGCCTCTATCTCAATTTTTCTCTGTTTTTACACATACACAGTACATACACACACATACTCACAAACATACTCATTAATAAAAATATTATTAAAAATGGATTTGGAGGATAAGAGAGAAGCTCCGAAGACTGGATAATTCATATTTGTCCTTCAAGAACCACTCTCTGTGCTCCTTCCCCCTTTTCTGTCTTCTCTGTGCCCCAGAAGGCTGACCTCCACAAATGGCACAAACTGGCTCCCATGCCCTCAGGCTTCTAGGCAGACTTGCCTAAGGGGAGCCACCCACTGGCGATTGGACAGGGTCAGGGAAATCATGTCAGGGTATTTATTTCTCTGCTTCCTCCCTGTTGGAATACTGCTGATTGGCTGTGTTCCTCTGCAAAAGGAGCTGTAGCTACTTTCATGGTTCATGACTCTCTCATTTTCCCCTTTAGACCTAGGAGGTGACCACTCCTACTCTTGCTAGCCCCGGCATGTTTAATCATACCTCACTGTTCATGTTTATGCTTGTCAATAACCAACAAGCCTGTTGATTGTACCATCTCTTCCTTGCCTGGATCCTGACAGATACACTCTTATTTCATTCCCTAAATCCTGCTAAAATGATAGAAGACAAAAAAATGATAATGAATCTACAGAAAGCCTGGATACCCAAGGGGAGTGGTAGCAACAGAAAATACAATGAGTAAATTGACATTGAGAGTGAAAAATCAACTGAACTAAGGACCACGCCTGGCCACATAGGAGACCTTCAAAACAACTGATTCTTCCCCTGGCTCCTGGCCAAACAAAAGCCTAGAATAATCTATACTAGAGAAAGCAGAAACTAGTTGAAGTAGTGGCTAATGGGATGGCCTGAAGTTACTAAGAGGGCAACACGTTTGAAACAGTCTTATCCTTGGGAGGGGTTCCCCAAGAACAAGCTGTGAGAATAGTTCCCTGAAGAGAGCGTTTTAACCTAAGAGACATCAGAATGCCTTTTGCAGGCCAAAGAAACAGGATCATTTCCAAGGTTACAAGTGGAATAAAGAGACATCTGCCTGGAATGGCTCTGATGACATTGTGCCTACAGGCTAACATGTAGAAGAGACAGCCTTTGAAAAATAACAAGTCAACATAAAAGTTATAGCATTCTTGTTCCTAGCTACCAGGAAACCTAAACTCACATTGTTATTACACAGTCAAAAAGAGAATAAATGTTAAAAATACACTATTCAGATAAACATAAAATGATCTGGAAATTCAGTTCATGTGAAACTATAAAACTGGATTTGTTTCTATTTGAGCATTTATATGAACATCCATGTATATGTGAAAACAAAATACTGGAAAAAATGACTTTCTAGATTCACTGAAACTTTATAACACTGTCAGAGTCAAGAATGGTTTTCTTAATATAAATGCATAGTGCTCAAAGAGAGGGTAATAAAGAAGGGTGTGTGTGTGTGCACGCGTGTGTGCGTGCATGCACACACATTCTCCTCTAGGCAAGTCTGCACTGCTGAAAAGCAAAGAAATGGTGTCCACATGGTATGTTCCTTCCCACCTACTTTGTATTATACTTTCCTCTGGAAAGAATGTACACAATATAAATGTTCAGTTTTATAGCTGCTTACATTCTAAGCAGATGAAGTGAGGAAAAGTAACATTTTCCCTTTCATTTTCTTACATAGTAAATATGAGATATTTAATGCTAGTAAAAGTGAATCTCTTTCCAATAGTAAAAACAGCAACTTATAACTACCAACAACACAACCAAAACACACCCCAGAACATTTTGTCATTTTAAAATAACTTAGATACTGTTTATTTTTGTGGTTTGACTATCAATTCATTATAAATAGCTGAAAAACTCCTGAACATCTAAACACTTTTTAAACATGGTTTGAAGTGGCAGAATTTATTACTATGAAATACATTTAAAACTAACTAAACCATGGTTTACTAACTTCTTCTCCAGCTAAAGCAAAACAAATCAAAGCAAAACAAAAACAAAAACAAACAATGGACATAAAAGGAAAAGAAAGAAGAATTAAAAGTGGTTAAGAGAAATAAACTTATAATGCTTTAGTGTCTGAGTCATGTGGTCCATGTCAATCACACAAATGCACTTTTGACAATGTAGGCTATATATACATTCATGAGAAGTTTCTACAAAAGTATAGTTTGGTGGATGTTTACTTCATTGAATAACAGAAGCTTAGCTCTCATCTGAACCCCTACAAGTGACTCTCAGGACACCAACAATAATATTCCCAAGACTTTTTCTAGACAGGAAGATGAGCATATTATTTTTTATCCTTGATGGACATAATTCCACTATATCCTCAAGGGGGTTCTGGTAACAGGTTTCCTGAATCTGGAATATCTAACTCATTAGGGACTCTTAAAGATGGCTTTCTTGGCACAGGCTCTGAGTAAAGTTCATATTTATTAGGTCCCAAATATCCACTGATGCTTTTAAGCCCAGAATAAAGAATTAGAATTTTAACATCCTAGATCATGAGGTTAACTAACTTAAATGGTTAAATGGACAAAAAAATTCAAAATAATGTGAATATTTGATTTTATTTAACTTAATCTCCATTAAGAAACATTTTTTATTTTTTGAAAAGAAAATAATTTTTTTCTGTGGTAAAGTATACATAACAATACAGCTCAGTGGCATTAGGTACATTCACATTGTTGTGCAACGATCACTACAATCCCTCTCCAGAACTTTTTCATCTTCCGAAACAAACTCCATACCCGTTAAACAATTCCCCATTGCTCAATTTTCCCAGCCCCTGGTAACCACCATTCTACTGTCTGTTTCTAAGAATTTGACTACTCCAGGTACCTCATATAAGTGGAATCATATTTATCTTTTTGTGTCTAGCTTATTTCACTTAAAATAATATCTTCAAGGTTCATTCATGTAGTAGCATATGTCAGAATTTCATTGCTTTTTAAGGCTGAATAATATTCCATGGCATGCACATACCACATTTTAAAAAGTCCATTCCTATATCAATAGACATAGAGTTAGTTCCACCTCTGAGCTATTGCGAACGATGCTGCTATGAACACTGGTGCAAATATCTGTTTGAGCCCCTGCTTTCATTAGTTTTGTGTATATACCTAAACGTGGAATTGCTGGATCAATTGCTGGTAACTCTGTTTAATTTTCTGAAGAACTGTCATACTGGTTTCCACAGAGGCTCCACCATTTCACATATCCTCTAACAATGCACAAGGATTTCAATTTCTCAACATCTTGCCAATGTTGGTTATTTTGGTTTTTTGATAATAGCCATCTTAATGGGTGTGAAATGATCTCTCATTGTGGTTTTGATTTATGTTTCTCTAACGATTGGATATGTTGAACATCCAAAAAGAAAACAATTTTAAAGTTTGTTTTTTAGTTCCAGTCAACACTAGAACCAGAGAGTTGAAATTTCTTTCTAAAATCCTTTGGGTCAATCTAATATCATTATGTATTTTTTAAAGGAAAACTTAAAAATCACTGCATATTAAATTAAAATTTTAATTAAATTCATTTTATAAATAAAAACGCATCACAACTATTCCTTTGAGTGAAACAATGGAAAAATATTTTCTACACTCTGTAAATTGCTAAATTTACTATATCACTTCGAGATCATGTGAGTAGCAGATTCTCATTAAGTAAAAACGTATTCTAAAATTAGAAGAAAATGTTTATATCAAAAGAAACAAACAAGCTATCAAACAAACTATTGTATTGAATAAAGCAACAGTTGGACTGAGTATCAAGAAATGCCAAAGAAACAGAGTGTAAATATTTAAATTTAAATAAAAAAAATAATTTTCTTTAAGGGACAAAAGCAATTTAAAGAGGCTAGGAGTTTGTGCTCTCATTTTAGAGATCTTTATTAATCTTGTAGATAAATAATGGGGAACATGGTTGGAAGGAACATGAAGAAGGATTGTTAAGGCCAAGAATATGGTCTATTTGGAAAACAGATGGCTTGTAAAAATCAAGTTTATGAACGAAGGTTTGTGGAAATTTTGCTGGTTGGATTTAAGAAGGGTTTTCCCCCACTCTGAGTATTTCCATTTGATCAGAGAAAGCTTTGTGGTGATATTTCTGAAGCTAGTGACTCTGATGCTGCCAGCCAAAGAGTTTCAATGATTTTCTCTGAAAAGTAGTTTCATACTTCCTTTTCCAAGACAGTAAATTACCCAAACAAAAGTAACATGTGTAGTTTGCTGGAGGCCATATAAAGAAAGAGAGAAATGTGTTTGCGCAGCAACAAAAGACTGTGGCTTTATTGGCAGCACCATCAAAGCTAGTCCATTGGCTTGCCAAAGCAGCGTGACTCCACTGCAAGATATGTCGAGTCTGTTAGAAAAATAATTTTCCTGGAGCACCCACTTGCGGGACTGTAACTCTTTCTTCAAGTCTCCTGATTGAGAAGGAAGATTTTCTATGATAGTGCATAGCTACTTTTGTCTTTTGGTTTTCATCCTTTCATAAATTACAATGATTTTATAATTTTGATTCTCATCAGTCAGCAATTTTTCTATCAAACCACTGAAAAGATTTACTCTGGAATCCCTCTCCTAACTGTCTAATTAACAATCACTTCTGATCTTAATGAGTTGGAATCACTTAAGATGTGATTCCTAGAATTATTTTGAACCGTTTCAATCTACTGACTGGAAGTGTTCTTATTTTGGGAATCAATAGGGAATATTCCAAGTTAGAGAAATTTCACTTCTGTCTTATGATAATATATACTAAATATATGAATATGGGGCAATACAAATCCACAAAATCTAATTTACTTTTAATCTGAAGATTTTTGTTCTATTTCTTAAGCTCTCTTTTAAAGACAGTGAGGGATTTAAACTAAAACCCTTTTGCTTATGAAGATAAACCTTTACCACTGCAAATCACTGAACATCTTGTTATCTGGTTGAGCTTGCGGCCAGCTGGAATGACACAAACAAGCAAAAAAACAAAACAAAACAAAATTACAGAACCCTGATTCACATTATAAAGGTCTTGATTTTGAAGTTTAATATAGTGGTTTAGATACTGTAAATAACTCTGTGCTTGTAATTTGTTCAATGTAATTCAGTATCTTCTAACTTTTTTTCAAACATTATTCACTTTAGTGTAGGAATGATCATGGTTAAGTGGAATTCACAAAACTAATACACTCTTAGATTTAGGAATTAACAATAGGTTTCAGTCTGAATATGATTTTATTTAACATATTTATATAGGAATATTTTAAGAAATGCTAGAATAATTTTTATGATTTTGATGTGTTTATATTTGCTGTCAGGTAATAACATACCACATTTGCTAGCATTTACTGGCTTAAATTGCTGCATCTGATTTATAAAATCTGGATAGAATACAAAACATTATGTTTGCCATGTTTGGTGCTACTGAATTCTATCACTGGGAGATGACATCATAAAACAATTGTGGAAATCACTCTTAAAAGCATAAAGACAGAACTAGAACTCTTGGGCCAGAAAGGACATCAGGTGGTCAGTTAGTCCTTTTCCCTTATCTAGGCCACTGGCCTCCTGGGACAGGAGGGGAACACGAGGCATCTGAAGTGCAAGAAAAATGTTAGCCCTATTCATAGTTATTTTATTTCATCCTTAAAAAAACCCCACATTCATATTACTTTAAAAATATATCAATACATAATATGGTATTAATATCTGTAATCAGCTTATAAAAATATACATATCTTGCAAAAGCACTATATAAAAATGTTTGGAGACCACTTCCTTAGGCAATACTGAAATCAAATAATCCTGGCAAAAGACTGAGGAGAGTGTATTGAAGATGTGTTTTATAGCCCCTGTACCATATTTCAATGCTTACATGAAGCAGGTTCTTAATAAACAGAATTGAATAGTTTTCCAAGGCTTAAATTATGCTTTTTGATTATCTACTTGAAAAATGAGTTGGACAATTGTTAAGTACTTTCTTCATAGTCTCAATTATTTGTGTTTCAAAAACTAGTTCCGTTTTCTGAGAATGTAGACAAGCTTATCTTTAAGAGGAAGCAACTGAGGGAGAGATAGAGAATGTGTATGTGTTTAGGAAAAAATATTCACCAGATTAGAAAATATTTTTTTTCTGGAATTTTTTTGTTGCTATATCTCGTATCTGAGATTTTCACATTTAAACATAGTTAGAGAAGCAACAAACATTTTAAAGTTTATGTAAATATTGTGAAAATTAAAGATATATCTACGATTCTAGATCATCTAATTACATATAAACAATATACCCAAGTTTATTTTCTACTGAAGTTGCTTTGATAATAAGCAAAATCTGTTGGTTCTTGTCATCAAAATTCAGTTTAACAGATTACTGCTGTTTTATTTTAAGTGTTCTAGTTCAGTAATTCACCTTGCTTTTTTCACCATCTAGGAATTATTCCCAATGCAGTTATTGGCACAACATATTGGTTTTTACCTTATACAGAAGACTGGTTACTTAATACTGTAACACTGAGAGAGTAAAAACAGCAGCAACATATTAACAATGTGTCAGATCCTTTAATTGACTACTACATTTAATCCTTACAAGAACCCTATAAGGTGGCTTTATTATTAATCTTGTTTTATATATAAGGAAACTGAAATTCAGAGGGTTAAGTAACTTTCTCACATTGCTGGTAATGTGAAAATCAGATGTGAACCCCGTCTTT